>NC_065531.1:62970871-65536937 GCF_020184175.1 Aphis gossypii | reverse complement strand
TGTAAGCATGCAAGTTCAGTTGATGTGTTTGAAAATACTTATAACGAATTTTTACTGCATCTTACAAATTTATCGTTTCCATGTACTGACCATAAAAATGAAATTGTGACTGACATTTTTACCATGTATATTGTGATGCGTATGAGGCAATATTCATACATAGTGAACCAAAAAGAAAAAAAAATCAACAGGACAAAAAAGAAACTGTCAAAACTTGTAGCAAGTTAATTTGAATTAATAAAAAAATATAAATAAGAAGAAGGATTGACATAATATTAAGTAAAAAGTTTGCATTGTACATAACCTGTTATAGTTATTAATTCTTTAAACCTTAAATTATAATGTAAAAAATACAATATTGAATAAAAATATTATTGTTAAGAAATCATAGCGGCAATGTGTAATATGTATTTATAATAAATGATATTACATTGGTGATGAATGTGGATTGTCTATCGTTCATTAACAATTATAATTATTAAGGGCCATTAATTATATTAGTGATTTATTGATATCAATATCTTATGCAGTGCATAAGGTAATAATATGGACAAAAAATTGGTGAATAGTGCAATTCATTACACGTTTATGGTTAGTGTTAAAAAATTGATTTATTTTTGTTACAAAGTCGTAATTACTACATCGCATTAAAAATTTCGATAGACTTTGACTAATTAAGAGGTGAACTTCTATCAAATTATCAATCTACCGGAAATTTTTGAAACAAGGTATACTATGCGAATTTAAGATTATTTCTCAATAAATACTTTTTTCCTTTTTTCACTTTTTAAGTAATTTTGGTTTATTTGAACTTTAAATCCCAACCTTAGTTATATACAATATATACGCATATATACATAAGTACTACCTTTTCCGAGCACTTCGTTTCCCGTACAAAAGTATTCATGTTAAATTTAATTACCTAATGCTAACACTTAGTGTAACGCGTATGGATAAATACAATTTTTGGTATTTGTTTTGATATATAGATGATATTTTCGACATAATATTAATTTTATATAACTGTCTCGCTGAGTATTATTTTTTTGACCATTTACCATTTTCACCCATCCTGGCTGGTGTACCCCAAGGTGCCATTTCATCTCAAATTCTCTACAACATATATGCAGCTCACCAACTAACTTCTCCTTATACTTCAGTAGCTGAATTTGCTGATGAAAAAATCATCTTTACTTCTAATGAAAGCCCTATTGTCGCCTGCCAATATCTGCAAAATCATCTAAATGACATGGTAGTATGGTATTCAAAGTGGAAAATAAAAATAAATAATGAAAAGTCTTCACATATAACCTTTACCCTCAGACAAGGCGCAGTCCCTTCGGTCTCCCTTGCAAACAAAATTATACCACCAGTTACCAAGGTCCAAATACCTAGGTCTACTCCTAGACAAAAGATTAGACTTGGGCCGAGCATATTAAACAAAACGCCTTCTGCTAAACTCCAGACGAAAATGTCTGTACCCACTACTAGGCAAATAGTCTAAACTAAACCTCAATAATAAACTATTGCTTTACAAAACTCTCCTGAAGCCCATTTGTTCTTATGGTATCCAATTGTGGGGAGCTGCAAAAAACTCGAATATTTACAAAATGCAAACGTTTCAATCAATATCACTTCGTATAATTACTAACGTTCCCTTTTATGTTACAAACCATAATCTACATTCAGATCTCGGACTACCAACTGTAGACGACGTGGCCACATCCTCCTAAAGCGCTACCGCTCTCGCCTTACCAACCATCCCAATCCGCTTATTCTCACCTTTAATTCCGCAAACATTCCTGGTAATCCATTGAGAAGATTAAAGGAGCGCTGGTGTCGTGATTTAATTAGCTAGCACTTAAATAACTATATACTGTAAAATATAAAAAAAAAAACGTTAACATATGTGTATGTATAATGTAAAATAGCCAAACAAATATCACGTCGAGTGTTACTGCTGGGTAGCTACTCCCCTCACAATTTTTCACCACCAACTGTACTTTTAAGCTCATGCGCTTATTGTAACTACTATTACCGATTGTATATATTCAAATAAATGTTAAAAAAAAATTATAAGTCTTATATTTATATAAATTGAACTGCAAAACAATTTGCATGATTTTCGTGATTTTGTCAAAATTTGACAAATGCTTATAAAAATTAATTTAACTTTCCGGTAATTTTTTATTATAGATTGAAAAATCAAGAAATCTTGTGTACATTTTCAAATTTTGAATATAAAAACAAAAATGTCTATGAAATTTTTACTAAAAAATAGTCTACCTTATGAAAATTGTATAGGATAAATTCACTATTATAGAGATCAAGAATAAATAGCAGTTAGTTACTTATTTATAATAGAATTTAAGCGATTTTAGAACGGATTGAAACATAATTTATTCCCCCCCCCCCCTCAAAAAAGTTAGTTTTAAAATAATTTTTAATTTTTAGTAATTGTTTACTTAAATAACATTTTTAACAATATATTATATTCATACTTCACTATAAAAAAATATTATATAGGTAATACATAATACATAGGTATTATAAAATTTAGTGCAGAGTGAAAAGATGTAGAGTGTATAGGAGGTTACTATAATGTGATTTAGATAAATTATTAAAATCAATACATAAGATAGACCTAACCTATAGGACAGATAATCTAAAAAGTAATAATATAATTAATTTAAATAGGGGCTAAAATTGATTAACATTTGAATTAAAGGTGAGCTGGTTAAATATGATAAGCATAACTTATCAAAAAAAAAAAACTTATAATTATAGGTATATTATATTATGACATAATAATTGTGTAGTTATACAATAATAAAATGCTTCATTTTTTTATTGTTTTTATATTTGTCTACAAATATATAGATGCATTATCTACTACATTACAATAATGATAAAATTATAAATATATATGTTAATAAGTAATAACCATCTAAATGATATGTTTTATTTTACATTAGTTAGTTAGAAAAATAAAGTTTTTATTATAGCTAAGATTCCATTGTAAGTTATTTAATAAAAACTTCTAACTTTAAACGTAGATAGAAGATAAAAAAATATTTTTTTTTAGATTCTTAGCCTATAATAATAATAATAATAATAATAATAATATTAATATTTAATCAAATATTTAGATGTGCAGTATTCAAAGAACAATAGATTCCTACCATAGTATGGTTGCCAAATTTTTATCAAATGAAACACAGATATCATAAATGTTTTTTAGATTATCAATTAAAAAAAAACTTAACCTAACCTAACCAGAGAAGGAAAATAAACTCCTAGATTATGTAATATTGATGTAGACAGTCATAATTATAGACAATTCATTGTATATTAATACTATTAAAATCTTTAAAATAAAAAAAAATATTTAGTTAAATCGATAATGTTAAAGATAATGGATCAAGATAAAAAAAAGTAGGTAATAGTAAGTCAAAAGTGTAAGTGATGTTAAAAATATTGATATTGAAATGAATGAAGTAGAATTGTCAATGTTTCGCCTAAATCCTTTAACTCTGTTAAATAATTTAAAAATGTATTGTCTTGTGAGTGAATTAGTACATTTATAATTGATGATGTGATCAAATATTTAATTATTAATTACAGAAAGTATAGTCTGTTCTGTATTATTCTATATTCTATTTCTTTTGGTACAAATGAATAGGTTTATTTTTTAAATTATGCAAGATAATACTTATAATATAAAAACATTTCTTGACATTGATACCTATTTTAAAAATGGGTTTAATTTTGATTACCATAAACATACATTTAAGGAGAACATTGGATTTTAGGCATAATTTTCATTTGAAATTAAAAATGATAATTACTTTACTCTCTTATTTTTCTGAATGAAAAAAAAATCATTTTATCTGCCTACTTCAAATAACATATTTGTAATTTATGCTATAATATTTCAAGCTATTGACAATTATTGTTAAGTTTGAAATTTAACTTGAGTAAATAGCAATGACTAATGTGGAACTTTGAAATATAACTAGGTTTATCTCAAATAAAGAAATTAAAAGATTTATAATTTATAACATATAAATATATAATATATAAATAAATAATTTATATTAAAACAGCTATAACTATACGTAAAATTAATAAATTTAATTGTATTAAAATAATTGACAGAATGTTTGTATTCATGAATCTCCTTTGGAATTTCAATTTGAAGCAATGTTTTTAAAATAGCTGAACAGTGAACATTTATAAGAACTATATTTTGTAAACCATCATAATCCAACGAAAAATTTAGTTTTTCGGTGTATGCACATGAGTATAACCATTTAAACATTTTAAACATTTTAAACATATTTTATTGTTCCCTTAGTTGGAATTTATAATTTCCATAGTCACACAGTTGTACAGATTAAAGTTGGACAGTTACTCAATATAGTCATATAGGAATTGAAGAAGTACTAACCGTAAAAGGTATAATATATTAATAATAAATAATGTGTAGATAATTATTAACGTGTACCAAATGTTTTTTTAATGTTATAACTAGTATTTTCCCAATTTCACATTAGGTTAGGTATATTGCTCCATACTTATAAATATTTTTCAGGATTTTATATTTGTATTATTTGCAATCAAAATGATTACATTTTTATTATAACTGACTGACTGTCTATAATAATAATATATATATTTGATACACAATACATTTTATTATATTATAAAGTACCTACTGTCTATTATAATTTATATACTAAATAGTTGATTTGAGGTTTTTTTTCCTATTACCATAGTAATTAAGGACATGTTTGATTGTGGTTTATTTTACCTATGTATGTTTACATGCATTTTGTTACACCACAGATTCTTATTTCTTCAACACACCTTTAAATAATCGCAGAAAATGGCTCTTTTATAGTTCTAAAAAATATCATAGTTCACTTTTAACCTCGGGAAACATTTTAAATTTAACAAAATTAGCAAATGAACAATTAGATGACTTGTATTTTACTATTCTTATGATTCCAGCTCAGCTTTTAACTATTCAATTAAAAATAAATTATTGCATATTTATATTTCAAGTCAATTAGTTAAATATAATCCTAAAATATAATTTTTTTTGAAAATTTTCATCTTATTCTATTGATTATTAATATACGTAGTTTTAACGAATGAAGTATAAATTAAAGATTGTAATTTTGTTTAATTTACATTATATATTATATTGCAAAAATATAGCTATTCATTTTTTAACTTTTACTCGCGAGCGCAGTTTAAATAATATGTAATATTTAGTTTACCTACTTGTACTTTGGACGCAGTTTACAATCGCCGAGATTAACCAACTAGTTAATCATGGATCCGTACATGTATATAAATATTAAAACATATTATATACATATTATAAGTATAATTTTTTTTATTAAATGAATTCAAAACGGATGTTTTATAATATAATATAATAATATAATTGAGGTTGCGGTACAATTGTACTATACAAATTATATATTTATATATCTATATTATAATAATTATATATAAGGTATGAATTCATATTAGGACCGTCTATATTGAGATATAGCTTGGGCCTGAAAGGCACCTAGCTTCGAGATTTCCGCGACCTCCACTGCGCTGTCCAAAGCCGTCTCAATAGCGTTGTAAAATGCAGAGTCGACCGCCAAATGGATTGCAAAATCAGTCACCCCTCCCGTTTCTGACGACGACTCAAACTTGGCGCCTCCGGGTAAAACATTTTCTGCAGTTTTTGTTGATTCTGTCGGCGATGAATCCATTGCAGATTGCTTCAAGTTGTCTCTGTAAAATCCATTTAAAAAACCCCTATCATAAACAACGCGCATTGACGGATTGGATCGGATCAAGGACACCGGGCACGTGCGCCACATGTCCAACGACAACCCGTCTCTACCATCGTTGGAACTATTGTTGTTCTCTTGGTTCTCGGTGTGAATTGTCTCTTGCTGTTCATCTGAATGGTTTTTAGATGGCGATTGACTCAAATCGTCACTTGGCGATGAAGGTAACGGCATAATAACAATATCTGCAGTTTATTCTGAAACTAAAGATTGTTATTTGTTATATAAAATATATTAGGTATAGGTAGATGAATTAGAACATGGTTTAACAATCTTAGTTGGTAGATTATAACTTTTTCAATTATTTCATTTTGGACAGCAAAAGTTTGTTGAACAATTGATTATCGATAAAATGTAAAACGAATATGAAATACTACCTACGTGGCTACGTATTATCTATATTAAATAAAAACAGTCCTTTAAGTATGATAGGAATGTCAGTAAAATTGAAAACTGTATAGGTCATTTTAAAATGGTTGACAAAAATAAATTATATAAATACAAAAAAATAATAAATATTAATAACATATTATTAAAAACGTTTTTTAAAAAGGCTAATGAGCCTGAGGTAATACATTACGGAGTCAACGCTATCAGAATCAATATTTAAATACATTTTTAATTTAAGTTTATTTGGACTTTATATAGCCGGTTTAGGCTATATATAAAACCTGAAGTTAAGGTAAAAGTTACACTTTTAACACAGAAAAGATACATTATTAACATATGAGTGAGCATTTTATAATTTAGGTGCGCATAATGTCGGTAATCGGTACCAAATAAATATTATGGCTTGTACTTACTACTTTAAATTCAACGATGGCTTTGATGGTAGTTATCTTATCTGACATAAAATCCACTACCTATCGTAGTATTTTAATACCTATCCGACTTCAAACGACAAAATGGAATACTTAATAACCCGTAACTCGCGTTTGCAAGACTACTGTTGCGAAGTTTACGTAAAATATAATACTGGTACCGAAAGTAAGGTTAGGACACGACGTGGTCAGTCTGGTCAGACAATGTACGTATCTATAGTGTAAAGGTGGGAAGATAAAAACAGTTATGGGCTAGAATGTACCAACTGTAATTTTTTATTTAATTCCTGTAGGCACTGTCTACAGCATAGTGTATCTCTGATTACTACTTATTTATCAATTAACCATAATATTATATAGTAATATAGTAATAATTAATAATAGTACCTAATATTATTCTATGCTATTAACCTACCTACTTATATACAGGGTGTATCTTGTGTCGTACGCGGTTTTTTTTTTAATAATTATAGTTCGATAATATATGGAATTTTAAAAAAAGGAAAAGAGGCGTTACTTTATTTTAAACGGCCAATTTTTTTATAACAATTTTAAAAATTTTAACCAAGCAGTTGTATCAACATCAAAATCAACTTTTTTTTTTCAAATAGTAACAACTATATTTTTTAATGGATTCTTATAGAACTTTAAAAAAAATTGATGTTAAAATCATACATTTTGGCTCACTGGTTTATTTACTACATAATTGACCCTAAACTTTAATAATTTGATTTAAATGAGTTATATTTCTAGAGCTAAATAAATTTTTTTTAACTATCATCTTTTAAAGCAATTCTACAACTTTTTATAACTCTAAATTGAACACTTATCAGATAAGGAAAAAAAAATTGTTTGGAATAATTGCCTACAAAACTGTTGAGGGTATTTTAACATACAGTTATAAAATAGGTAGGTACTTACTATTATTATATGATCGTAATAAATCGGTTAATTCAGATTTTTCTCCATAGTCATTTTGTTTATTTAAAATAGTTTAAATTTGGATACTTTATAAGGCAGATAATAATTATCATAGTATTCAATTATTATAATAACATTGGAAATCTTTAATATTAACACAGGTTATAACCATTATAGGTACCCTCAGGCACGTATACAAGGGGGGTTGGGGGTTCAACCACCTCCCACGATTTTTTTTTGTTTGCGTGCCTGGGTACCCTAGGTACCTATTAATAATTTTTTTTGTGTGACTCGTAAGGTTTTAAATTTGAGCTTATAAAAAGGTATAGAATTGCATTAAAAGATAGTTCAAAAACTTATTTAACTCTAGAAACACAATTCATTTAAATCAATTTATTACAATTTATGATCAATATAGTAATTAATAAATAAACCAATGAACAAAAATGTGTTTATTTAACTCCATTAAAAAATATAGTTGTTAAAAAAGTTATTTAAAAAAAAGTTGATTTTTATGTTGGTGCAATAGCTTGCTTAAAAATTTTAAAATTGTTATAAAAAAATTGGCCGTTTAAAACAAAGAAACACGTCTTTTTTTTTGTAAAATTCCATGTTATCTATCCATAATCGTAAAACCTCGCGTACAACAAAATAAGCTGATACACCCTATATAATATTATAATATAACTATTGGCTACTGATAATAGATAATTATTATTGTCATATTTTTAGCAAACGGCATTAGTGTATATATACATAGGTACTAAAGTCTAACAGACAGGCGATTTTGTAAATGTACCTATTGCCCAAGATCTCTATAGAATTCACTATTAATTAAGTACCAACTATATCTATTTAAAAAAAAAATGTTGATTTTCCTATATAAAAAACTTCAGTATCTCCATTTTGGATAAAAAAAAAAAATGACATCATTATATGTCTTATGACAGGCCATCAAACATATCACTGATCTTAAGTTCTAACCTTGGCATTTATTTATTTATATATGTAAGTACAGTAGAAGCCGCTTATTAGGAACACGGATAATTGATACAATCATGTTATTGAAACAAAGTTTCCAGGGGCGGATCGGCCGTATATTAGAATATTGAATATCAATCGGATTATAGAATCATCACATCGGTTATTTGAAAAAATTAGAAGAAGGTACACCGGTTATTCGATGATATCCAATGTACTTTAATCTTATCTTTGCTATCGTAACGTTTATTTTTACTATACTTTATTGTAAGTACTGCAGTATACCTATACTTATAAGAATACTCTTTCTGTACGTATACTTATCGTTTGTAGTACAACTTTTCAGCTTTGGCGTACGTATGTAATGGTAAACGTAAAGGAACGAAAATATGGTCATGGAGTTACTTGACCCAAAAAACAAACTGATAAGCACATACATAAAAAATATAAATTATACAATTAGTAGGTAAATATGGTCAGGCATATACATATATTTTTCGCGTATTTTTCATATTAGGTACAAATCAAACCAACCGCTTATTAGAAACAATCGGTTAATTGACACCTTTTACCTTGGTCTCAAAGTGTTTCTAATAAGCGGCTTCTATCTATTGTAAGTACTTAATGGTTTATGATAGGAAAAGTATGAAATATAATTTTATGTTAGTAAATATTAAACATAGAAATGTTTGTATATGTTCTACGAGGATATGTTACTTCTTTTTTTTTCGTGAAATAATACGTAGTTAAAGAAACTGTTGTTGCTAGAATTCCAATAAACGTTGCATTTTTTCATTACACACTCAGACTAGATGTATTAATGTCAAAACATGATAGAGCTAGAAGCCAATCCCCCAAGCGCTATTTTGAGATATGGACTTGATGTAGCTACATGTACTAAAAACCTTTTTACATTTTTGTAAATTGATTATTAAAATATACATTTGAATATATATATATATTTTTGGTGAATTCGACAAATTTTTTATTGGTTGATATCTTTAGATACCAGGCCCATATATATTATACATCTTTCAACTCTAAAAACTCGAAGAAATTATACTTTAATATAATACTCCTATATAAATTAATACCTATACATAATGTGGTACAATGCCCTAAATTACTAGAAAAAAATAAATTATAAACACTCAAGAATTAAAGACCCATTTTTTATTAAAAGTGTTAAAGCCATATTATACTTATCAGTGCCGTAACTAGAGGTTGGTGACATGGGCGCTTGCCAAGAGCGCAGTAATGTATGGGGCGCATTTGAATTAAATAAAAATTTGTAACTGGTGGGTACCTATGAAATAAAATAAAAATAAGCGCCAAAATAAAATTCGCCAAGGGCGCTACGGAGGGGGGTAGTTACGGCACTGATAGTTATTTTCTTCTCCAGCTAACACTTAAATAATAGCTGGAAATAGTATTAATTTATATTTATTTTTTTTTGTTCAATAAATTATATAAACTCGACATTGAATTTCTGAACATTGTCTTTCATATTTATACCAACTAATTGATTACATTTGATTATTAAGTAATTGAATACTTTAATTAATGTTTATATCTAATGAGGACTAATTTATTAAAACTTGAAAACATAAGGTGAACATCATTAAAAGCAAAATTTGGTATCTATATTAGATTCTGAACGAAGTGATGTATGTATTGATTTTACAATGATGTTTTTTTTTTGTGGCGTACAGCATAACTAATTTTTATTTATTATAAATACATTTTATAAAGTTTGATAAATTTTAATAAACACTTAGCAAAAAATTAAAATATATAACAATAGTAGGTAAGTAAAGCAGAGCTATATATTAAATACCATATATAATATATATCATTATATAACCATTATATAATTAGCTTAATAATAATAATTAGAAGAAAAATGCGATAGTCTTAAATATTATTTAATTTTTTTTTTATATTATTATTTTTTTTCTTATTATCGTCTTATTTATTTTTTAAATTAATTTAATGACTAAAATTTATATTTTCTAAAATGATTTTTCAAATACACAAATGTGAAAAAATAATAGTTTATTTTTGTGTACATTGCAGACAAGAGGCAACTTATCATTGAATATGAAACACATATTTATATTTTTGAAAATATATTTTAATATCTAAGGACATATCACATATGACATATGAATAGTCATCGATTAACCAAAATTTACATATTACTAATGGCTAGATATCAGATTTGTATGTTTTTGTATATTTTTTCCTTTTTGATTTTTTATATTTTTGTTAATAATCTTCACGGATCATAGTAATTGGAATTCACTGTTCAATTTTTATTTTGCATATTTTTACATATTTGTTGCATATTTCAATTACCTAATGCGTTGTTGCGAAAAAATTTTGGTCGGTAAGAAGCGGAATTAGCGACCTACCTAGTAACTAGCTACCAATCTTAATTTAAAATGAGTATTATATGTAAAATATTATATATACATTAGAAATAGTTGAGGAAATCCCATCGTATTTAAAGAAATAGTTCATCTGCTATAATCTAATGGTTATATCGTCGTTATTGATGTAATACATTTAATTTTATAATATAGTTATAACTATCAAATCCAAATGATTTTTAGCTTTTTTAAATTTGCCCCAATAACTTCAGTTGGTTGTGAACGATCATTTTCGATATACAAGTATTTATTAATAGATAGACTGCATCATTTTACCGAAGGAAAACTTGAATATGATTTAATAATTAATTTTAACAGTAAAGAATAAAAACACATTTTGAGTTGTTTATTTTATTTTAAAACAGTGATATGCATTTATTTATTTATACGGGTTCTTATTTTATACATTTATATTTTATTATCTTATATTTTTTTCATAGGTACTTGTATTAATTTAATATTTATTATGAGTAATTTTATTAAGTAACAACTAATTTGTAATTTTTCCACACTTTGTTGTACCTTATATAATACAAATTCTATGGTCATTTTTAGTAAGTAAGTAAAGAGTAAGTAAAGACATTTTGGCTTAGAGAATTTAAAAATATTTTTCCAAATTTATATTATGTTATAATGTTATATATTAAATATCAATAAATATAAAAATGTTTTTTCTATTTTACATGGTACTAACTACTTATACCAGGGAATATATTTTTTTTAGATTTTATTGAAATACCACAAAATTCTCTTGACTTGGATCATGACTCTGAACCAAATGGTACGACAAATAATGTGGAAATAACAAATTCTAAAGGTAATTTCTTTAATAATTACCTATTGTTTTGTGTTTTTAGTTTGTTTTATTTATGATTATTTTGTTTATTTGTGTGTTTCAGTTGTCATGTAATCATGTTACATTCATTATATAGTTATATATTAGATAGTTATATGTTTTGTGTAGCTTTACTAAATTAATATAATTTTGTACAAAAATATTTCTTTTCTATTCTATTTTACCTAACCAATAATATATTGATTTAAAGTTATCAACTTGTTACCAAAATTATTATTTTTTTTCTTTATGTAGTCATGTAGAATTTAATGTTTTCATATTTTTATGTTGTTATAACAATGTTTCACTATAACTAATTTTGTTTGTAAAAAAGTGTTGGTATTTTGTTTAATATAGACTATATGTATAAAAGCTCAAATATATGTGATTAAGCTCTGTGTAAAATTGTTTTTATAAGAAGTTGTTGTGTGATGTAGAATTCAGCCATACATGTTAGATTTTGGTTGCTGGTAATAAATTATTTTTAAATGAAAAAAAAATTGGCTATTTGTAGCCGTATTTGTAAAACAAATTGTATTAATTGTATATTGCATATTAATTATCATTGATATTTGATATAATGTAGAGAAAAATGAATCAATATTAGAAATTAGTGGACAAACCGAGCAATTAAATCCTTCAGGCACATTTCTTACAGGTAAATAAGTATATTTCATTAAAAATGAAAATCAGCATAACCGTGTAACATTTTTATCAAATGTAACTCAAAACAATGAATATTTTGTCAGAAAAAGTTTGTTCATTTATATTAAAAGAAGTAAAACAAGCTAAAAAATTTGCTGTAATTATTGACCCTACTACTGATATATCAAATATTGATCAGTATACATTTATTTTAAGATACATAAGTGAACAAGGAAAAGTTAATAAACGACTAGTAGCCCTCGAAACTGCACCAGATTCTACTGGTCTTGGTATGTTCAATATTTTTTATAAAATTACTGATAAATACCAAATTGATTAGTGTTCACAATTAATAGCCCAAGCATATGATGGGGCAACATCTATGCAAGGGCAATATTCTGATTTGAAAACACGCATACAAGAAGAAAATCCTTGTGCAATTTACGTTTGGTGTTCCGCCCATATTTTCAACTTAGTTGTAGTTGATACTTGCGACTACTGCTTAGAAATTAAGTCATTTTTTGGCAATATCAGCTCATTGGTAGAATTTATGTGAGCTAGAAAGCGAACTGCAATATTCATAAAATGGCAAAGAGAATAATTGTACTCATAAGAACAGAAACGTCGATTAAAACAATTTTCATCTACAAGGTGGTCATCACATAATAGGATGTTAATTGTGGTACAAAAGAAATATTTTGCATTGTTTTAAAAACTTTAAATTAATTGACCACACTGAAGGATTCTGACCGGGATATGGTGTCAACTGCAGAATCTTTACTAAAAATAATTACATTGTTTCAATTTGTTTTAGTTATGCACTTGCCACTTTATAAGAAAAATATTTTCAATTACCACAGTAGTTTCTAATTATTTGCAATCAAAATCAATGGACTTCATTCAAGCTAAGACATTAATTGATAATGTTAAGACTCGTTTACAAGATTTAAGATCTGAAGAAAACTGCATTCAGATAGTTAATGATGCTAAGTTATTTGTACATGACAAAAATCTAGAAGAAAAAGATTTTAAACAAACAAGACCAAGGAAAATAAAAATGATGTCTGGAGAAAAAACAAGAGATGAAATTTCTTCATCGCCTAGTGATACCTATGTTTCGAAGAAATGTTTATTACAAAGTGTTAGATGCTATTATTACATCAATTACTATAAGGTTTAGTGACTCTAGAGAAATACTTAAAGATTTGTGTTTACTGTCTCCTGAGTGATTAATGACAATGAATGAAAACAAATTAACACAAAATGCTTTTGATAATCTGCAAAAATGGATTGTACATATTGACAAAATTGCATTAAGAACTGAATATTACATTTAGAAAAAGCTTAAGTAAACTACTAAATGGTCATGAACTTAAATTCAATTATTCTACACCAAATGATAAAAATAGTTATATAAGTTCTGATGACAGCCCAAGCCCATTGAGTACCATTCCAATATCATCGGCTTCTGCTGAGCGTAGTTTTTCAAAAGTACCTAATATATAATCATGTATAAATTCCTATTACAAGCATAAAACATCATTATAATTATTTAGTACATTTTTATTTTAAGGTGAAATTGATGAAAAATAGATTGCAATCCTCAACAGGACAAAGCCGTTTGGAAAGTCTTTTAATTCTGAGTACTGAAAAAGATATTCCTATTGACATAAATAGTGTCATGGATCAAGTTGCTCTATCTTCAGATATTTAAAAAAAAAAATTAATGTTTTCTTAAATTGTTTTTCAATAAATATACATATATAATTAAAATGATATCTATAATTTTATACTTGTTTTAATTGTATATTAATTTTACTATGCTCATTTATGTAAGTATGTTATTATAAATAAATAAATTAGTTAATGATTAAATTATATCATAAAAAGCTCATATTACAAGAATGTGCTTTAGAGGAACCTCTCTCCTTACATTTATTAATTGTTGAATCAATAAATCAATTAGGCAATAAATATTTAGATATGTATAATGACACAAAATATGCAACAAAATAACGTATTGTAACCCCTTAATTAACATAATACATTCTTCTAAAACGTTAGCAAGGTCCATTAGTATGCCGATTTGAATGAATGAATGAATCAATTAAATTAATGTTTTGAAAATGGATTAACAAAGTTAACTTCATTATCTGTGTCACTTGCTTTTCACAAATTTGAAATTCAATCTTCAAAGTACAATTTTTTTATACTTAAATTTAAATTTTTTTCCATTTTTCAACTGTTTGGGCGTACTAATAGAAATTATTAGCGATGTTTTATGGTCTGAAATATAGAGACAAAATGTTCATAGGTACCTATTTGAAAACAATTTTTGAAGTGAGTTCTTTTTTGTGTGTGTGTGTGTGTTTTAATGAACTGAGGGTCTTAAGAGAGATTTTGAAGGGTGGGTGGTCAGTAAAAATTTTTGCCTCACCACAATTTTTAGTTTGTCACGCTACTGGTTATAATATAATATAATTCCATTACACATGTACTTTGAGCTTATATATATTTATATTTTATAACATTATATTGATGTATTATCACATTCTGATTTTAATATTTCGATAATCGACAATTAATTAATTAATTTGTAAATGATTATAATTTTAACTATTATACCTATAACCATTACTGTAGAGCCCGGATTTATATGCAAAAAATATACAGTAAAAATCATATATGCAACAAATATGCATTTACAAAATTTATATTTAAAAATTCAAAGTTTTAACTTTTAGTTAAAAAAAAAAAAAAATGATAATAAAAGATTTGTTTATCATACATATAGAATTTTAGAAACCATGTAAAAGCACTGTTATAATTATTATTTACCTTGAATACAAGCACCGGTCATTTCATCATCCTTGATTGTTGTTAATACACCTTCAGAGTTGCTATTAATCTCTTCAAACACTAAACAAATTATTTATGCTTGGAGAATAATACAAGTCAAGTAAACATTCTATCATATAATATGTATATTTTCAATGGTATTTTTTACTTACATTTATGTTTTCTCTGTGAAGTAAGGAATGCTGAAATATCTGATTGTTTTTTTTTTCGTTTTTTGTACTTCACATGAAGCTACATGTCTTGTTCAATTCAAATCGTTCATATCATTTATTTTTTTAACACAAAGACACTTCATAACACAACTGCTGGATGACAATGATGCCATTATAAATAAAATAAAATGATACTAGTACACGACTTATAATTTATAAAAGAAACGAGAATCAAAATATCAAATTACACAGCCATCGGCATGGACAGACTAGAACACATTGAAAATTGAAATTTGAGATTTGCCATGGTTTTTTTTTTTATTTAATATTATCATATTTAAATTTGATAACGGTTACCGAAACACATGGCCAATTTATGTAGATAAGAAAGATAAAGGTAGCCTACCTAATATCTTTATCTTTCTTATCCACAACCGTAGTCTTCATGATAGCTATATTATTACTTAAAACTTAACAGGTATGACTTGATAATAACTGATAGCCGATAGATAAACGTTAAATTATTATACAAATCATATTATGTTGGACCACAAGACACCCACCCTCAATCTTTATAATAACTCAGAGGAAATTGCCTCTCAAATTAACGTTCCTCACGCCACTGATTATAACTACTAAAACTAAACTACAGTTGCAGTTTATAGTTATAACATTTTATGGTTGTGTTATAATTTAAAATAACAATAGACCCCTTAAGATCTAAATGGGTAACGAATAATAATAAATAGATAAATAAATAAAAAGATATAAATATATAATCCTTACGCTCAAAGACCGTGACAGGAACAACACAAGACGGCCTTCTTCTGGAATCGGTTTACACTTCTTCACTTACTCCCAAGAGATAGGTGTCTTGTGTGTTACTCATATGTCTATAAGTAGTGCATCGCTTTGACAATTATGCTGATCTATGTGTCTTCATAATTGTTGACTCACTACTTATTTGTGCTAGTAATTATGTCCCCATTCATAGTTGTTTATTATTTATTAATATACCTATTGGTATTACAACAGTAGATAATGACTAATGAGCAAAGCTGGGCAAGTTAATGATTTTTTTTTAACTCAGTTAAGTTAAGTTAAATATATTTGTGTTCAATTAAATTTAAAGTTAAGTTAATACATTTTGTAACTTAACTTCAATTAATAAGTTAATTAAAAAAAAAAGAGGTATTAAAATAAGTGAACATCACTTGAATTTAGTAATATATCCTGTACTTATACGATAATAGATGCATAATAATATAATATACATAATATAATTTAAAACCTGTTGTAGGGCTGTATCATTATCTCTGGATACGAAGTCTGAGTTGATATAAATAGAAATGGTCACAATTCAATTCATTATGATCGACATTCTTACAACATACAAATAATAAAATATGATGTTAATAAATATTAAAATAATAAGAAATAACTAATGAGTACCTAATTATAATAATAATAATGAGTTCGCTATTATTCAACGTATTGATAAATCTTATAGAGTATATACGGTTATAACAAAGAGCGAAGTAATAGTCTAAATGTCAAATTGTATTATTGTTTATTATTTTATTTTTTCATTAATACTTAATTCATAAAACATAAAAGTTCTAATAATATTTTTTAATATTCTACGAATTAAATTTATTAAATAGAAAAACCAATAATATACTAAAATATTTTATGGATAACACGAAAAATCAAAATTAACTTAATTGGGAATTTTAAAAATAATACAAATTGATTTTAAGTTAACGTAGATACTAAAGAGTTAAGTTAAAAGTTAAGTTAATTAAAACAGCGAACTAGAAAGTTAAGTTAATAAGTTAAAATTAACTTAACTTTTAACTTATTAACTCGTTAATACCCAGTTTTACTAATGAGTAATGACAATGTGCTACTCCGCAATCATAGACACGTTTAATCATGCAGTTCATGGCTACCAAGTGATTGTATGCTGTTTTGCAATACAATCCGAGATGTCTTGACAGCATTCATTGTTTCCTCCCCGACTGTCAGTGCAGTTTCCATAATCCTATTGGTTATGGTATGGTCGAAGGGCATTATTGTCCTCTTTGCCAAATTGAGTGCTAAACTAGCCGCCTCTATGGCAACTTTCGATGTCATAAGCGCATAGTTCGTGATATTCATTACCGTCGCAGCTTTAACTAATTCTAACGGTGCACCTTCGGAGTTCAATGCAGACTCCATTGAAGCACGCGCATACATTCCATCCATCATGCCCCTTTTCAATATTATTTTAAGAACCTCATCTTTCAGGATAAAGTCTATAGGGCACGTTCTCCACATAGTTGTCAATAACCACTCGCTATTAGATGTCGTTGACGACCAATTTGAATCGTTAGATGATGATGATGAAGAAGACATAATAAAAAGTCTGTAATTTATTCTGAAATGTATGATTGTTACTATTAAAGGTAAGTTATTACCAGTAATAAATAGGTAATAGGTTATAAGTAGGTAGGTAGTCATTATAATGTACAATTATTTAGATAAGCAACAGTAACATATAGCATAGGTACGTGTTTGCATGTCAATTTATTACTTTTGATTTATGTTTTAAATCAAAATTGAGTTGGACTCAATATACTCGTCTCCTGTGACCTTCCCCATTACACCGTGAATTCATTTGAATTCCAAGTTTCTAGCACCAATTCATAGCACACATTTGCAATGAAATTTGAACATTATTTAAACATCCACCCAAAAAGTAGTAGGTAATTTAAGCAAAGGTTATATGGTGTTTAATAACCTATTACTCATAACCTATTACCCTCAATGACTATTATCCATCGGTATAATAAAGCAATCTTCTAATCAATATCTCAGTGGTTCACAACCTTTTTAGATTCTGAATGGAGTGATGAATGTATTGATTCAACAATGATGTGTGTGTAATTTTAGATTCTGAACGAAGTGATGAATGTATTGATTTTACAATGGTGTGTGGTTTTTTTTTTTTTGTTTTGTTTTTGTGTCTGTGTACAGCATAACTAGTCGAAATAATGCTCCAATTTCAAACAATGGGGGTGGTTTCCTATGTAAAAGTGAATATCCTTGGTGCATTATAGAGGTAAAAAGTTAACATTTTCCAACAGTTTTCAAAAAAATCGAGAAAAACAAAAAAAAAATGACGGAAAAACGGCAATTTTTACGCAAAACCAGTTTTCGACCAAATCGATTTTTTTTTATGGTTGTAATTCAAAAACTAATCACTGAAAATACTTGAAATTTTCACCAAATGTTAATGTCAGTGGTATCCGTATATAGTTAAATTTTCAAAAAATTTTGACTTTTTTTGAGTTATTTATAGACCACTGAAATTTTCGATTTTTTGAGAAATTTTTTTTAAAGTGTCGATAAAAAATTTTTAGATGACCAAAAAGTTTTGAAAATTTAATACAAGGTTCCTTATGAGTTGTTTTTAATGTAGCTAAAAAAAATTAAAAATCGTTAGTCACAATTTTTTTTTATAAGCGTTTTTAGTTCAAATTTTTACGAAATCTGTCGAAATCGCGAAAATTTGCAAGTAATTTTGAAGTTGAAAAATCATAAAATTTTTTTCTTTTATAACTAAGTTTTGAAAATTTGGTACAAGGTTCTCCATACATTTTTCTTCAAATATCTGTAAAAAAAACTCTACCGGATTCAGACAAAAAAATTTTATGAGTGTTTGAAATTTAAATTTTTACAAAAACCACGTTAAATAACAGTTTAGCCTCAAACGATTTTTGATATTTGTTATTATTCAAAAAGTATAAGTCGTAGATACTTGAAAATTTTACCAGTTATTAAGATTCGCGTTTTCTTTACGTGATTTAAATTTCAAAATATTTTGACTTTTTTTGAGCTATTTATAGACAACTGAAATTTTCAATTTTTCTGAAAAAATATTTTTGAAGTGTCGATAAAATTTTTTGGCCCTATCAAAATACTTGAAAATTTAATACAAAGTTCCTCATATGTTATTCTTATAGTGATTAAAAAATTATAAGAATACATAGGCACAATTTTTTTTTATTAGCATTTGAAGTTCAAATTTTGACGAAAATTCGTCAAAATTATGAATATTTGCGAAATATTTGAAGTTGAAAAATCATAAAATTTTTTGTGTTTATAACTAAGGATTAAAAATACAACACTAAGTTTTCCATAAGTTTACCTTCAAGTATCTATAGAGAAAACTCGAAGCATCATTATAGGAAAAATTTTAAGTGCGTTTGAATTTTAAATTTTAACGAAATAGCGTAACGATAACGATTTATCCTCAAACGATTTTAAATATTTGTTATTATTCAAAAAGTATAAGTCGTAGATTCTTGAAAATTTTACCAGTTATTAAGATTCGCGTTTTCTTTACGTGATTTAATTTTCAAAATATTTTTTTATATAAGCTGGTGTTTTTAAACCACCTTTTTCACCAACCACTAGAAATTATATCCTAGGCTGACAAATCATCTTCGTTCAGAATCGTTTTTCGTATACAATGATAACTATCATTGGATTCAAATTTAACACTCCTATAATATATAATAATGATCCATACGGCACCTAATGTACAACAGAGCGGTACTCACTTGCCCACTTTTTTTTTTTTTGTTATGTGTCTGTGTACTGCATAACTAGTCGAAATAATGTTTCAATTTCAAACTTCGGGGGTGGTTTCCGACGGCAAAGTGATTATCCTTGGTGCATTATAGAGTTAAAAAGTAAACATTTTCCATTAGTTTTCAAAAAAATCAAGAAAAACAAAAAAAAAGTGATGGAAAAACGGGAATTTTTTTACAAAATCAGTTTTCGACTAAATTTTTTTTAATATGGTTGTAACCCAAAAACTTATCACTGTAAATACTTGAAAATTTCACCACATGTTTATATTATAGTTATTAATATATGGCTAAATTTAAAAACTTTTTTTGAGCTATTTATAGACAACTGAAATTTTAGATTTTTCTGAGAATTTTTTTTTTGAAGTGTCGATAAAAAAATTTTGGATTGCCAAAAAAACTTGTAAATTTAATACAAAGTTCCTTATGAGTTGTTTTTATTGTAGTTAAAAAAAAATCAAAAATCGTTAGTCACAATTTTTTTTATAAGCGTTATAGTTCAAATTTTTACAAAATTTGTCATAATCGCGAAAATTTGTAAATAATTTTAGAGTTTAAAAATCATAAAAATGTTTGTGTTTATATTACACTAAGTTTTCAATAAGTTTTTCTTCGAGTAGCTATAGAGAAAACTCGAAGCATCATTATAAGAAAAATGTTAAGTGCGTTTGAATTTTAAATTTTTACGAAATAGCGTAACGATAACTATTTATCGTTTTGTTATTATTCAAAAAGTATAAGTGTAGATACTTGAAAATTTCAACAGTTATTTAGATTGGCATTTTCTTTACATGATTTAATTTTCAAAATATTTCACTTATTTTAATGCCATTTATAGGCATTTGAAATTTTCGATTTTTCTGAGAATATTTTTTTGAAGTGTTAAAATTTTATAAAAAATTTTGGCAGAGTCAAAATACTTTAAAATTCAATACAAAGTTCCTCATAAGTTATTCTTATAGTGATTAAAAAATTATAAGAATACATAGGTACAATTTTTTTTATTGGCATTTGAAGTTCAATTATTTATAAAAATTAGTCAAAATCATGAATATTTGCAAATTATTTTGTAGGTATATTCATAAAAATTTTTGTATAAGTAGCTAAGAGTTTAAAATTTAATACAAGATTTTCCATAAGTTTAGCTTACAATAATTATAGAGAACTTAAATTTTGGTGTATTCAGGACATTAAAACTTAAACCACCTTTTTTACCAACTACTGAAAATTATATCCTAGGCTAAAAAATTATCTTCGTTCAGAATCGTTTTTTGTTTAAAATGATACCTATCATTGAATTCAAATTTAACACTCCTATAATATTTAATAGTGATCCAAACGGCACCTAATGTACAGCAGAGCGGTACCCACTTACCCGCTTTTTTATTCTACAACACCCTTAAATTGGAGTTTAGAGGATCCTTTTTTTTCAGTATTATAAAATCATATTATATACCTACTATATTATATTATAATTAATGACTTATAAATAAATTTAATAGTTAATAGTATTGTTTTCATATTTTTGAATACAATTTTATTAATATTTTATATTAAATATTATAAGTGAAATATAATTAGACATAATATATTATATTTGGATTCCATCATCCGTTATAGGAAGCTAATAGATGGCCATACATCGTGGAAATCAAATTTTGCCCGTATATTAGATTACCTGTAAGGCTGCAGAGGTTAATCATTATTTATTAGGTATTACATCGTCATCAATGGGTGACCTTTTGAAAATTAATTTATTAAGTTAAATTTTACTGGTTGTTAAATGGAATAATTATTTCAACGACAAAATTTTCATTATTTCATCACCACATTATCCCTCTCCTGGAGATCACTGTACTAACCGGATACACGTTAATTGATTTCGAACAATTTACAGTGAGACAATTGGCTGCAAATGCAATGTTTTAGATCAAAAATTTAAACTTAGAAAATTTAACAAATATGTTTAGATAGACACATAATGATTGAAAAACTAAAAGTCATACTTGCAATTGAACATTGTATTCACTTAATAAAGAATATTTGTATTATTGAAATAATTGATTGGTATATAATTTTTTTATTATAACTACTCTATCTTGGTAATTTTTTTTTTTTTTGTTGGAGACTAGTTACTTTCATATTACTATCCAATTTTAAATCTGTTAATGCTTTTTTCTTATTTTAAAATATCTTTAAAATGCCATGTAGAAAATTGCGTACAAATTTTCAAGTAATGTAAAACAATTGTTTCATCTTTCTATAGAATTATTTGTGGTAGGTAAGTAAATCTCGGATGACTCGAAAAACAGTTTCATGTTCTGATTGCATACTTATTTAGGAGTTTTATTTTTCCTCTCGTATCTAATTTTCTTATCCATCAACCCATGTGTTCTAAATGTGTAAGCTAAGTGGAAAACTTAACATTTGTGTTAATTTGTCAATACGATAAATTATTTTCAGTCAATGATTTACGATCAATTGAAGGGATATCGTACTAAAATACATGTTACTATGTTAGTGAAAAATATATACCTATCTAAATAATCAGCGTATAATAATTAATAATCTATTATGTACCGTCCGCCATATTGTTTTACGTGACGTATTGGTAGATATAATATCGAGTGTTTTTTATCGGCGTATAAAATAAATAATATGTATAAATAAATGTAATACTTACACGTTAAAAATTCAAAACCCACGATGATTGTTCTTTTCCGATAACTGCAATTGCTGTACCTAGTATAGTATAGTATCCGACAGTAAGTGGCGATATGGAATAAAATAATAATCAGCAGCTTCTTTGCAGAAAATTCCACCGTAATATGGTTTATAAACGTCGATGCTGCAGCACCTCTGTCAACTACGTTGGCCAGCTGTCGTGTCTATACTGCGTGCCAATACGCCTTACTGTATGGGTGGGATTATCAAAAACCGGTAGGACCACTAGATATATGCTGTATTTTTTACAATTTCCCAGTCAAATATGTTGACCAGCATTATACCACGTGATAATACGTCATACCTCCTAGTTCCAAGGAGGTTACTGTCTACTGATAATGTAATTTATCTTTTCAGAGCGGCATCATATCATTATAATATGCTATCAGTATGATAAAAATGCAGGTACATACTCGAATGTTTAATTTGAAAGAATTGTATTGAAATGCAATTTTGTTTTATAGCCAAATGTAAAATGTTCTTAATTGGTAGGTACTTTTAGTTTATACCCAGAGTCGTATTTAGGATTTTACTGCCCTGGGTACACATTTTTTTTTACAACTGTTTAAATCAGTTTAAAAATAAAACCTTCTAGTTACATTTACTGCCCCCCAAAAAAGTGCTGCCCGGGGCAATTGCCACCCATGCCCCCCTAAATACACCACTGAATGTGTGAGATCAATATTTAGTGTCTTACTAGCAAAATAAACAAATAAATTATTTAATTCACTGTTATTATATTATACAATAAGGTTATATAATTTTTTTAAATCTCAAATAAACTTATCATGAATTACCTAAGTAATATTATAGTAAGGCGAAATTAAATTTTAAAACTAATGGTAATAGTTAGTCCTTATTCCTTATTATTGTTAAATTGTGTCTTTACTATTTGTGCCAGAACCATATAATATTAATAATGATGGTGAGATAGTTCAGACTAGTTATAGAAAAAAACTTAAATAATAATTATCATATTATACAAACGACTGATGAAACCGTGTCGTTACGTAATTAACATATTATATTACTCACAATAACAAAATAAACAAATATACAGCTATAATATTACTATTTTGTGTTTATGTGCTGATCAGTCGCAATGTATGGGCTAACGATCATACCTGGCTGTGGTAATTTTTAACCATGGCGTTAGGATTATTATAAATTATAGTAATAATTAACGGGTGTAAACAATAAATAAGAACAGGTTTTTTTTATAGGTTTATGTCTTACTTAGTTACTTACACAGATTATATTATAAAATAGATAGGTATATAATAACTTATTCCTTGTTATTTGGAAGGAAATATACGGTAAGTTTTACTGTTAAGTTCTCCCTTTCTTTCTGACTCCGTTTCTATCTCTGTCTCTGCCTCTCTCTATATAATATATATTTATGCTTACGTAAATATGTATATTAATATTTAATTTTCTTTTATTATAAAACATTATGTACAGATTACTACTGCGAAGTATAAATTATTTGGCATTACAATGTTAAACAGACCATTTGAAATCGTTATATAGAAACATGTGAAGGCAATAGGTATATTTATATATATATATATATATATATATATATACGTATATAGAAAGAAAGACCTAACCCACGCTTTGTAAGAGATTTTGTAGAATAATGTTAGGTGTAGCTATGTTTTTTTTTGTTCGTTTCACGTTCAATTCTGAGAATAATAGAGACTACACAATTTAATGCTATACATATACATGTATATATATTATAAAAGGGACTGTATTTATTCAGACACGTCTTGGTGTTCAGCCTTCACATGTTTCTATAACAATTTTAAATGGTCCGTTTAACACTTAACTGCCAAATTATTAATATGTTGCAGTATAGTTATCTATACATAATATTTTATAATTGAAGAATATTAAGTATAATGTATATATACGGTACGCATTTCATATAATATATATATATATAAGTGCGGACGATAGTGATTTATGATGTACATATTATGTTTAAATACATTTGTCATTGTCCTTTGGAGTATCGGATAAGGGCTGTTTACGGACCAAGCACGACCTGTGAGCCGTAGTTTTGACTTTGGAGAATTTGGAAAAAAAAATGTTTGCTTAAAAATTCATTAATATCTCATAGTTATTATATAGTTTAAGTGCCCAAAAAATGTAGAACTTAACACCCTCAGTTTTTTTTTTTATTGAACTTGCAACTGTATTCATATTATAAAATGGATGAATTTTATATTCATAATTTTTTTTTTTTTATTAATTTGTTACATGATTTGCGTAGGTATAGTAATTATTAAAATGATATAGTGTATTAGTAAAAAATAATACCAAATGGGAGGAATATGTAGAGAATTTTGATGTTAATAATACTAAAAAAGACAGTTATTTCAAGTAGGTACCTATTATTAATAACTTATATAAGAGTAATGACTAATGCATATACTAGCGTATATTGAAATAAAATATTAATATAGGTAATATATTTTATAATAGAGTATGTAGTAAATTTATTATGAGCTACTTCATAAATTGTTTTGATAAATTTACCAAAACAATTTTACAAGATAAATATTTTTTATTTCTTTAAAAATCGAATGATTGCTCAATTTGTAGTAACTCATCAAATATAAAAATTATTTATTGACCAATTTGTTAAATTTCCAAACAATAATGTTAATAGGTACCTAGCCAGGTAGGTAGTGTTAAATTTGCTTTAAAAACTTATAATAACTTAATGAAACAATAATTATTATATGATAGAACTAAAGCTTAGAAAAAATATTTTATTCCTAATAATGCTTGCGTATAAGTAGAGGTACTTAAAATTGAAATTTTACTTGGTAAACATGTCTATGTAAGTGTTTTTGTTAAAAATAATGACTTAAAATATAGGTGTTAAATAAGGAACAATAATAAAAATATATTTTGTTAAGGACAGTTGTATAGGTGTTCTTAAATAACAAATAATTTTAATAATATCTTATATAATATATATATTATTTATATGTACATAAGTCATAAATGAATTAGAACAAAACATAATAGTGAATCCATATATTTAATTAAACAATTAGTTTTTAAAAATTAAATTAATTATAAGTAACCTATTTTTGTCAATCTGGTTATTAGATATATTAGGTATATCTGTACAGGCAAGTTGTTCAAAAAATTTGTTCAGTAGAAGTTCAGGAAATTAGGAAGATATGGATTTGTTATTGAAAAATAATAGAACGTATTAAGTACAACAAAGATTCAATTTTTGATTACCAATTCAATATTATCTATTACAGGAAATTTTAATATAGATGTACCCAATGGAACTAATTTAGGTACTTACTTAAGGAAGCTGCAGTATAATGAGTGCATAAATTCATTTAATGCACATTTAAATATTAAAATTAAGTACATATAAATATTGATTTATATAATACAGAAAATCTGTCAGAATCTAAATATTTGTATGGATAGGTAGGTTTGCAAATTATCATTCAAAAAATAAGAATTATTAAATATATAAAATATATTATACATTATTAATTTAACAACATTAATATGTAACATTTAATACCTGTGTGGCTGAATATATTATTTTTTGTTTTTATTATATACCTAATACTAGTTATGAAGTTTAAATCAGTGCATCTAACACATTAAAATATTTTAAATCTAAATTAAACTATTTAGAAAGTTAATTAACTAGATGCTTGTTTTATAATGCAATAATAAGACTTTGTTAAGAGATTATCAAATTTATTAATAAAACTATATGGAAGTTACGTCAATGAGGATAAAATTATTGTATTAAATTTTTTTCAAACAGAACTTGTGTTGTTTTTCAATATTCAAACAATTAGGTAGGCTTAATATACAAAAAAAGAATAAATAAAATAAAATATATAATTATATTATTGAGTAAAATTAATGCAAGTAATGTTTACTTGATTAAAAAAAAAAAAAAAAAATCAGGATAAATATTAGCACATTATATTTTATGATAATAATGTTATTCTTTATTTCAATTAAAATTTAAAAGTATAATGAAGAATTTATTAATTTTTAAGTATATTAATAATTAGCTTAATCACTGAACATATTGTATTACAATATATTTTAATACTACATAAATACGGTCCATAATCATAAATAAAGATGATTTGAATAAAAATATCAGTTTATTTAATTTTAGCAGTCCATTTAATTATTTATTACTGGGTGCCATGTTAATTAGTTTCTTATGAAAGAATTTAAAAAAAAATTAAAACCAATTAGGTAACTATTTATGCAACTGCAAGAATTATAAAAAAAATTAAGCAGACCATAGAAAACATTCTATCCAGCCCCATAATTTTATATGAAGGTATTTTACCCAGTTTTACATATCAAGAATCTATACAACTAATTATTAATGAAAAACAAATTATGTTTGCAATTTATTAATGGCTGCAATCATAGTTAAATGATGAGGTATTAGCTCATTTAGCTCTATAAGAAACTATCAGTAACTGTTTCAATGTTTTATATGGATAATAGCATGTGCATTTTGCGTTTTGTGGAGATATTGATAATTGATAATTTCTATGTAAACACATGTTTAAACATTTCACTTTTCATTGCAAATCATCAATTGCAATGTTAAATGAGAATTAACTAGTTAATAGTAAATAAAATAAGTTGTCGATGGGAACAATGACAAGGGATAAAATCACTACACCTAAAATCATTTTTATGTAAGCTTTCCATTGTGGTCACCTTTATAGTTGTCAAAGGCTAAAAAATAAAAAATAAATTTTCACGGAGCATACACTTTATTTTATTTACAGTTTAATTTTTTTTATTAACTAACATAAAGTGGTATTCTATACTTTTATACCAATTATAAATCATATTCACGGACTGTATAAAATCGCTTTTTGGGCCGCGGGTTGCCGACCCATAATCTAATGTAGTGATTTAGTTTTTTAATTTCACTATATAGTACATCTACTTCAGTTTTTACGGGCAGCAATTTTGCTAAGTTCAAAAATAATATTTTAAAACATAATTCTAAACTCTGTTTAGAACATTTCTAAATATTGTTATTAAATGGTAATATTTCTAATCAATGTAAAATAAAAGGTTATATATGCTATAAAAAAAAACATGTCCTTTTGATGCAATTGTTGTAGGCCTGAATTTTGCTTATAAATTATAATAATTAGGTACCTTGGGTAAATTATATTCCTAACAAATTAAAATGATGAGTTATTACTATTCGTTGAAAAAATTGTTTCTAATAGTGATATAAAACCTTATGATAATTTCGCAGGATGAGTTATTAAAAAAATATTTTGAAAAACTACAATTATGCCCAAAGGTGTAAATGATAAACTGTGCATATTAAGACAATTATCGAATACTATTTACTAGATGTACTTATACTCTGTTCAGGTTAAGAGTGAAGGAAGTGTAAACCTTCACCAACAATCATTCTTTCATTAAACTATTAAAAGTTCTAATGTTAATTGCCGTTTCTTATTACAGATTACTTTTTTCAATGGCGCTGGGGTAAGTCTAATGTTGAGAAAAGACACCTGATGTCGATTGTTGGAAGAGGCGACGGATGTTGTCATTCCCGGCGATTGGGTCGGGAAATATAATATATATGTTACCCGGAGGTGCCTGGTATCGATTAACATGGCTGCGGTGGTTGTCGTTGTCATCGACGATCGATTTATCCCTTTTGATTAGGTTGGTGGTTTCTCGATTGTTTATTACTTATTGCCACTTGGCTTGCATCAGTAATCCAATATACACATAATATGCCGTTTTATTTTATCACAAAACTTGACACCGTGAGAATATTACGTAGGTGCGCTTATCGTACACATGGTCACCGAATATAGATCGATTGGGAAAGTTAACACATATTACACTTTATTACAACCAATGCATGCCGCTTCACATAACTTCGATCTGCTCCGTTGATGGTAGGTTACTAGTTAGCTAGCTCCATTATACGCCTCTCGGCATCAAATGTACCAGTGTCCAGTAAGCAGCGTTTATTCGCAAAGATTAGTATGTTAGAATACTGATCGACTGTATCCGGAAAGCTCATGCATTATGCAGCAATTACTGGCCGAGGGCACGAGATAATATATAATAGATAATTATGCTAGTATATCACTATGAGACATCACATAATGACAAAATATAGCGCATTGCTCATTTTACACATAAAAACATACTTCGAGTGGCGAAAATACGTTGAGGAATATTTTCCTCAGTTATTGTGTATCATTTATATTGTTACGGACCTATACTGTTCATACTAATAATTACATACACATACGATTGTACAATGTCACATTTTTCATATTTTATAATTAATACTACAGGCAATTAAACCTACAGGACATGAGAGTGTGGAATATTATATTAATATATTAATTTAACGATTAAAGTAAAACCTCGCGTCTCCTTGAAAATAGTCAAAACTCGATGTCACTGCGATTCGATAAGAATCGTGTGTTAGAATACACAAGCAGTCTTTTCGGGACACCTCGTATGACGGAATCACCACCCACTCTTTTGTAAGAAATCATATATAAGGGAGACCGAGACAAGAACTCGGCAGACAGTTAAGGATATCTATGACACTAAGAGTTCGGTGGTAACACTACTCACCATCTTTTTAAATAT
Source organism: Aphis gossypii (assembly GCF_020184175.1). Classification (NCBI taxonomy): domain Eukaryota; kingdom Metazoa; phylum Arthropoda; class Insecta; order Hemiptera; family Aphididae; genus Aphis; species Aphis gossypii. The sequence goes on along the minus strand of NC_065531.1, from coordinate 65,507,397 downwards.
ATTTTACAATAAGCTTATAATAATTGTACTCGTGCAAAAAATATTTTAATAAACGTTAACTTATACTTGAACAACCACGACGTATTTATTTCATACGTTGATGCATAAATCCACCTAGTTGGGATGCAACAATATAAGGCAAATGTAATTAAACACAATGTGTACACACACTTAAAGGCTTCAATTAAAAATATATAATATCATGTACATATTAATTACAAATCACTTAAAAAAAGCGTCTTAAATACAAGTTATAAATGTAACTTAGTTAACAACCAGCCAGTTTCTGGAGTTCTTTAGCTTCAGGTATCAAGCTAAATAAGTAATGTGCCCGGCTTATGTCTGTTGGATGAGTTTGCATCCACCAAACGTGCCAAAAATGCTTGGGTCGCTCGTTTAAAATAGCCATGATTTCCCAGAAGCGGTAGCCCTGAGTAACATCCACGCATGCGTTTGCGGCTAACTCCAAACCAACGCGGTCGGCCTCGATTTCGTGAAATCGGTGCCTCACTAGCTTTACACCCACATAAAAGATAAATTGACTCAATGAGATCGTTAACAGAGCCCAACTGAACGGCAGTGCTATCGATAAGAGTGCCGTTATTGGTAACATGCACAGCACGTGAAACACCAACATGACGCTGTTAAAATTGTTAATATGTCGGAGAATACAGTGCGCCAGCTCATGCCCGATTATTATAGAAAGCTGATCGTCGTTGGCCAAGTTCGCCATCCCGGTAAACACAAAAATGAATCCGTTGGCCACGACGAATGCGTTGACCATAGGGTTGTCTAACACTACCACATGCCACTTGCGGTTCCGAATCAATTCTACCTTGGAGTTGGCGTACAATATCCGTGATGTTATACCGGCTACGCGCTTGTACGTGGGATGATCTACGCTAAGAAGACAGCACTGGCCCATAACGTCCAGAAAAAAACCCACCTCTTTATCGGCTTTTTTCTCGATCATCTGATCGTTGAAGATGAACAGACGCCAGAGCTGCCTCTGTGGATCCAGTTCCATGGAATACAACAGAAATGTGCCAATCATACCTAGCCCGATGGCCACCATTTTACAAATTGCTTGGCGGTACGCCCAAACCGCGTCAGCAAACCTCCGTTTCATATCAGGCGTCTGCTCAAGCCACCACCGCCGCGCAGTCATTCCACCGATTACCGTCAGTAACAATGAGAATCGTCTACTTGTTTGACTGAAATTTATATTGCAATAATATTATAACTGTTATGATTTATGTCATAAAAGTCTTAACTTTTATAAAATATTTCATTTATAAAAGGAAATCTTAAGATCGTGACTCATTTCTCGTACTAAATTAGATAATATTATGTGTTTGATCACTACATCAAGTTAAAATAATATTCGACATGATACGAAATTTTATAAAAATTTACAATATAATAATATTTGAGGTATGACTAATACTGTAAAGTCAGTAAAAGAATATTTCTTAACTCTCTAGCCGTATTTCGAATCACTGTTTGATAGTAACTCTCATTACACGGTCTCGTCACAAGTGCATAATATAATGTAATAGCTAATAATGTTAGTGGCTTTATCTTTTTAATTTTTAAATAGATTACCAAACATGGTTTTTCAATTGAAGAGTCTTTTTAGGTATTTTCAGCATAGGATTCGGTATCTTACATACCAAACTGCTCTTACAACTATAAGATGATTTAGAGTATTTTGTTCTTGAAATTTGCAAAAACGAAACATTTCTTGAAAGAAGTCTAGTAAACATTGTATAAATAATTCCAGAATATTTTAATTTATAAAAAACATTGATGGTAATTGTGATGCTGTGTAAACAATACGTATCGTAGGAAACGCATTTTCTCGAATGCTTGGAGAAATAATGTAATGTTAATGTATATTATATCTTTAACTCAATTTAAACAATAATAGTTTATATGTTTTATTTATGAATTTTTTTTTTAAATCATATATTTTGCATTTCACAAATTCATAAATAAATTTTAAATGTATAAATCATAAATGTTAATTGATAGGATATATAATAAAATAATCGTAGTCGTAACTTGGTTCACCGCAATAAATTTAAGCATGGGAATAGTGGTCAACTTTGTATTAAAAATTGATTTTTAAATAAAACGGATTTAGAATAATTTCTTCTTATATTTTTTCCAGATGTTACCCTATTGTGTTAATTCTTGTGTTATTTCACAGTGATGCATTCGTTACGTTGTGTAAGTAATATTTTATAAAATGTTTTATCAATTTAGTATTACAATATTGTTGAAAATATCCAAGGTAGGTAATATATGGTTATTATTGATTGAATATGTATCGAATTAGAACTTCACAATTTGTAAATTGATCTAATATCTGAATAAAAATTTTTATACACCCACTATTATCATTTAATTCTTAATTTAAAATAATGACATAGGTACTCGGATTTAAAAATTTAATTTATTTTAAAACTAGGTTGCTATGAATCAGGTTTCTAGAATTTTCTTAATATTTTTGATCATTTAAAATATGTTTCTTCAAGTTCAAAATGAAGAGAACAAAGCTAGTCTTTGATTTTTATCAAATCCACAATTTTCTTTAATGATATTTATTTAAAAAAATGTTATCATCTTTCTTTTCAAAAAGTATTTTTTAATTGGTGAAATCAAATCTTATTATTTTCTAAAGTAGAACAATTATTTTTTTACAAATTATATATTATAATATGATATGTATAATTTAGAATTACAAACAAGTTCAACGATACCGACCATTTGCTCAAAATTAAACAGCTATAATTATATATTATATACATATATTTACACGCAATACCAACCCCTATAATCAGTATGCATACGCACATGTCAAAAAATACTTCAAGTTCAACCGTATTGAATTTTAGAATATCGAAACCAACTTACTGTTGACTGAATTGTGATTTAATTTTTAATTGATTTTATTGATGTATGTGCTGAGCGAAAAATGAGAAGTAAAAATTTTCATAAATAATGGATCATTTTTGTATACCAGATAATTGCATACTCAAACATGATTTATCAATAAATTTAGGAGTCAGGAGTGAAAACTGGAATACCATAGAATTAAAAAGTGTCTATTAGCAGATAAAATCTATATACGCCACTAGATCAAACATGGTTTTAGATGACCGTGGCTGCAAATATTTAGATAGCACCTCCATTGTATATTATGATTTATATATTATTATTTATATTATGTTTTAAAGGTAATGGTGACATGTTATGAGCTCACATAAACAGAATTGACATCAAAACCTCAGCCTGTTGTGCCTTTTTGAACATTAGAACACTATTAAGATTTTGGAGCATTGAACTACAACTAATTTCACCATACAAGAATAATACATGATGTAAGTAGTATAGTTTAATCAAATAATTTTTCTAATGAAATAATTTAATGCACAGAACTCAAACTATTGTCTAAAACAAGTAAAATATTATAATGTAAAAATTATAAAATTGATTGCAATTTTTTCACATTAACACATTTAACACTACTGTCAGTTATGAAATAAAGACAATGACTATTAAGATTAAGGAGAAGTTATGTAATAAAAAACTGTGTACTCATTGTCAGTTATTTGATTCATGACAAACCTAATATTTCAACAACTATCAATATGACAATGTGTCAATGTGTAAAATACCTAATGCTCAAGTGACTTCTTTAAATCCATTCTTGAAAATTGAACTAATTAGGTATGTTAGAGAGGTCCAGTTTTCTTACACCAACCTCTCAACTTGAAAATCATTAAAATTATAAATTGTAGTCTCTGCAGAGCAATTAAAGTAGTGCAGTATTAACAAGTGAATGGCCTCAGAATTTTCTTTGCTGCACTACAATGGTTTACTATAATCAGAAGAAGATTAATTTAAGAAATCTATAGTGACAACAGTACTATAAATGCTGTTATTACAATAAAAAAAATGCTCAAGCTTTAAGAATTCCTGTACATTAAAGTAATCAGTAGAATTAACTTACTATATAAAAGTAAAATTTGTATACAGTTAAATTAAATCATATGTAATCTACATTTTTAAGTTGCTAATTCATATTAGTTAATCTTTTATAAAGATAAATGTTTATTAACTGAACTAAAAGTTTTAATATTGCAATAAAAGTTCTGAGATCTATTTTAAATAACAAAAAAAAAATTCTAGTTTTAATAATTTATCTTCTATCACTAGAATTAATCATCTGAGGATGAAAATTATCGTGAATTCCTTGCTTAGTTAGATTAGCAAGTGCTCTTAATTCATCAATTTGTTTTATTTTTTGATTATTGGAATAGTTTCTTTCTTCACTGCTATCTCCAGAGCTCTGGAGGTGAACTAATTTGTGTATGTTTTGCAGCTGACTTGTAAAGCAAGTACTAAAAGGATCCATGCACAACAATGTTTGTTTTATTATCGCTTTGAATAAACTTTGCTTTATTTCTTGAATCATATGTTAAAGCCCTGGAGAAACCTCTAAAGATGACTATTGCACGATTTTAAATATATTTCCCATCTTGTTAAGAATATTTAAAATATTTCAACAATATATTTCAAAAGAAAAATTTTCATATAGTATGCAAATGGTGTATTCAAAAGAAGTCTTTAGGTGATTGATCAATTAAATAATTGGCTTATTTAATGATACACAGGGAATGGTTCCATTCTAAATATCATTATGTTTGGGCCACAACACTTATGGCTTAGACAACTTCTTACATAATAATTAATAAAAATTATTTTTTTATTGTTTCCCAAAAATTGGATTGTGTTATTTTCAAATAGTATTTAATTAATACACAACAATCAGGGTTTTATTTTGTCATATTTTAAACTGTTCTGCTTGTTGCTTCAATAGAATAATCTTACCTATTATTGTGTAATATTCTTCTTAATGTGTTACAATCATTGTTTTAGTTTATTATTCCTAGCTTTCATTTTCATGTTTTATTTGAAAATACTTCTATCCCAGTATATATGTTTAACACCATAAAACTAATGTTCTTAGTAGTAAAACCATTTGAAAATTAAAATAAGGATAATAAATATTATAATGTAAAAACGACACAATTTGGATCTTCATTATTTATTAAAAGTTGGATTCTTAAGCAATATAATTATTTTTGTTTTAAAATGCAAGTTGAAAAGTCAAAAATTGTTTAAGTTGGCGATATTAATTATTTAAACTTGCAGTTTTTTACATACTAAACATTTTAGATAATTTTCCATGCATTAAAATCTCAGTCTTAATTATTAATATTAATTAATTTAATTGTATAAGTATTCTGATGGCTAAATATAATTTAACTTTAATATAAAAGCAAAATTTATCAAGAATTGGTTTTATTGTTGACCATGAACAATGATAACTTAGTAATATAATTTTTAATCTTCCGTATTGCTGTTAATTAAAATTAAAAACAATGAATAAATTAACTTGATTATAATGTGCTCAGTAGTCTGATAACGCACCATTATAAGCCATTTATAAACAATTATTGAAAACAATTGATAATAAATTAATTAGAAAAATTGTGATTGAATATACTAAATTATAAAAATGTAAGTACTAAAAAAATATACAGATAAAAGAATATAAAAAATTTACATTAATGTAACAATTTATCTCAATTTATACATCAGCGAATAGTGTTTCAAATGGATTAGAAGATGATAAAACACAAATCACATACATTTATTTTACTTCCAGTTATGGCTCTTAATTCCTTCACTGAAATAGGTTTGTTTAGCAATGGTTTTTTACAATGTAGACATTCAGATGACATATTCTTCATATGCAATTTGATATGATGAGTTATTTGTATTTTTTGATAAAACAATTTATAACAAATAAAACATTGAAATACTTCATCTGTGTGATTTTTTCTTTCATGATTTACACGTGCTAGTTTTGTAGGAAAAGATTGGTTACAGACATTACATTTCAGTAGTGCCTTTTCAATTTTATGTATCTTTTCATGCTTTAGCATGTTCTTTTTTATTAGAAATGAAATACCACAAACACTACATTTATAAACAATTTTTTCAGAATGAATTTTCATGTGGCATACATAAGAGGATTTATGCACAAATTTTGCTTTACATAATTTACACTTATAATTTGTTTTGAATGGGGGATGTGTTTTAATGTGTTTAATCAAATTTGATTTTTGAGTAAGATAAATTCCACATATATCACATTTATATTTTTCTTCAATATTGTGAGTTCTCATATGTGATTGTAAAAAATCTTTTTGTGTGAATCTCTTATCACAAACTGGGCATTTAAAAGGTTTTGCACCAGTATGTAATCTGATATGATCAATTAATTTATTTTTTTGAAAAAATGTTGCTTTACACAAATCACATTTGTACAATTTATGATCTCTATGAGTTTTTAAGTGGTAAGAATAACTTTTCTTTTGATCATATGTCACTAAACAATGAGGGCACTGATATGGCCTATCTCCAGTATGAGATCTCATATGAATTGTAAAAAGTGATTCTAATGTAAAACTCGAGTCGCAAAGCTGGCAATGAAATGGTCGATCAACAGTGTGAGATTTTGTATGAATTTCTAGTTCTGATGCTGTAGGGAATGTTGATTTGCAAAGATTGCATTCATAAGGTCTTTTTGTCATATGAACTTTTAAATGAGCACGTAAATTGAATTTACGATAAAAGGCTTTTTTACACATTGCACATTCAAACATTTTTTCACCAGAGTGGATCAACATATGTCTATTTAAACTTGATTTGTGAGAATACTTTTTATCACATATATGGCATTCTTCTAATTGTAAGGTATTGTGGACTTGCATATGATTCTTCAAAAAAGGTTTTCGATAAAAAGTTTTTCCACAATGATGACATTCAAACACTTTTTCACCTGTATGGGAGTGTTTTTGGTGATAAACTAAACATGATTTTCGAGAAAAATGTCTATCACAAATTTCACATTTAAATGGTTTAATACCAGTGTGTTTCCATTTATGGTACTCTAATAATGACGTATGAGAAAATTTCATTTTACAAATGGGACACGAATAAGGTTTATATCCAGTATGTGTTCTCATATGACACATCAAATTTTGTTTTTGGGCAAAAGCTCTATGACATAGATCACATATAAATGGTTTTGTACCGGTATGCGTCCTTATATGCACCGTTAAATTTGATTTAACACTAAAAACCTTATTGCAATAATCACAGTTAAAAGTTTCTTTCTGGTCATGTGTTTTATTATGACTTTTCACGTATAATTGTTTAGAAAATATTTGAAAGTTATGAGGTATTTCCTGGTGTTTATTTAAATCTTCAATAGTTGAAAATGTGGATTTACAGTGAGAACAATAGTAAGATTTGTTCTCTTTAGACTTGCTATTATATAATATTAACTGTGAACTTACAGGCTCAATTTCAACAGTGCTACAATATACCATATCATCAATATAGTCAACTTCATACTTTACATCATTACAGATAGCGGAGTCATTGTTTTCTTTAGAATTGAAAGAACTGAAATAAAAAACATAACTGTTATAAAATAATTCAATAATAATCCATTACACCATATAATGCGATTATAATGGTCAATGAGAGAACCATTAATCATATTTTATTATATTACAAATTATTATTAATACTTCTATTATATTGTTTATTTTAAATTGTTCTATGTTAAGTTTTGTATAGGGATTCACTCGTTAATATAATATAAATTAATTAATTAAATAAACCAGTTTAAATATATAACATTCATAACTTTTTAACAAAACTGCAATAAATTAAAGCAGTAGATTTAGGATAATTTGGAATGAGACAGTCTTATGTAAAGGTTTATTAATGAATTTTCAAAGAAAAATTCTATACTTTGAATTCATGAATTTATAGATGTTTAAATACTGTAATTATTATCAAAGATTTATCAGGTATTAAAACTATTATATGTATTTAAAATTTAAAATTTAATATTTTGTTCTAATTAAAGCGAAGAATTTATGGGTTTTACAATGAGATCTGAGATATATTTTAGTAATGTACAAAACTTATAAGGAACTTTCAGAAATTTCACCATTCGATTCATTTAACATAGTATAATTGAAAATTAAGCACTGAGGTAACGTTAAGAATTTTAGAAATCTACTGGTTACAGAAAAACAAGCTATAATAATAGATCGGGTTTTTTTTCTGGGTTAAATCGATGACCAGGAGGGAACCGCTTAAAGATCGGGTTAATCCAGAATATAATGAGGTTATTTAAATTGTCAAATATAAAACTTTAAATATATACATATATTTTATATAATTTTAAATATTCACACATATGAAAATGTTATAATACATTTCATCAAAATGCAATCCGTAAAAAATTAGAAATTATAAGGAATTTTAAATGTCAAGTATAAATCATGATTTAACTTAAAAAATGAATTTTGAAATTTCATCAATAGCACTTAATAGAATATTTGATCTTATTTAGATGTTATTTGAACATATCCATAAAGTTAAGAACACAGATGTGTATGATTTTTTCAGAGTATCTCTACACACTAAAAAAGTTTATATAATACTTTTCTAATGGAATGATACTAATTGTTACGAAAAATTATTATAAATTGAAAATAATTGTAAATATTAGCAATTTTCATAAAAATGGTTACTATTTAAAACCACAAATTAAAAATAGCGTCTTATTAATGTTCTATCTTAATTCTTAATTTAGATGTAATAGGTATACAAATTTATCTGGAAATGAGTGATCTGAAGTTTAAATATTTAATTTTCATATGTAATTAACCTGTGTTAACATTTTTATTCATTTTGCTTCTTTTATAATGAATCATTAACATGGGACAATGGAAGGGAGGAAATCTATGTTAACACAACCAAGTTTTTATACTTGTAAGTGGTTAATGATTTATTAGATACTTACAATGTTATAATAAATTATACAAAATAATTATAATTATATTATAACATAAAATACTTTACTTTAAGTATCAACTTACTTTGAGAGAATAACTCCTTGCTCATTATTTGCATAAATATTGTGTTGTTCTATTTGAGGAATAAGATTAGTCGTAACATTATTGTTTTCTTGTTTGAATTTTTGGCTAAAAATTAAAATTAATAATACAATTAAAAAAGGATATCTTTAATTTAGATTTAAATAAAATAATGTATGGATTTAATAATAAAACTTGTATTTGTTTGCATTTTTAACATTTTATAAGGTAAGTACCTTCAAGAATTGTATCAAAAGATTCATATAAAATAATATAATAAACTACTATTTATAAATGTCAGTTGCTTTTAAAATTGTTTCTCTTTTACTCAAATACCAATGAATGGAATTTATTGTTTTGAAATATTTTCTAATGCATTAATAATTTTCCAGCAAAATTTAGGCAGGGCTTTTTAGACCAAACTTCTATCCTCAGAAAATTTAATAATAAAAATGAATTAATTATGGTACAAGTTCTGGTTTTTTTTTTTAAAACCATATTTAAAAATAAACATTAGGGAATTACTGACTTGACCAAATTAAATGTGTGTTATTTACATTTGTTCTATTTTTCTCGGGCAGAGGTACACTTAAATCAATTTTTTCATGCATTTATTACACTTAAACCAAAGGCGCAATAGACAGATTATACATCTCAATCAAATATATCCAATAATGTATTTTTATAAAAAATAGTTTATAAACAAAAACTATATAATGTTTATGATTTAAATTATCTTATCTACTCTATGATAAATTGATAACTAAACAATACATATAATAATAACTATAATTCTAAATTTTATTAATAGATACTTACAGAGCATTGTCTTCATCAATAGTGATATCCGAGTCTTTTTGAACAATTTTTTTATTGATTTTTTGTTGGTTATAATATTTCAATAGATCATCACATCTTTCAAGTGATACTCTTAATATTTTATCGAATTTAGGAATATTTTTTTTTCTAAAAAAAAAAAAAATATACATTATACATATATTTTATTATTAAAAGAAGAGTTTCATTTAAGTTGAAAATAATATGTAAAATAAAAACATTTTAATATTAGGACTCTCTTTTTGAGTACCTAATATGTTGATATTTAAGTAAAATAACCTAATAAGATTTTAGCTTAGTAATGGGCAATATTAATTATACAAACAAATTAACAATACACAAAACTCCAGTATTTTGGACATATTATGCAGAAGAAGTGTAGATATGATCTTCTCTAACGTATCCTACAAGCGAAAATAGATAGCAAAAGATCACCTGGAAGAAGAAGAACATGGGTTGATAAAAGTTTGGTGGAACTATTCTAGAGTGCCACTAATAGGGCTTGTATGTCTATGATGATCACCGACATCCAAAACAGATCGGCACATTAAGAAAAAGAAGAACTCATATGTTGAAGTGAAAATAAAACCAGATTGCAGATAAAGAGGATATCAAATAATTGATCAAGTAAATGAATTTCCATACCTATGTAGTGTAATCAGCAATAATGGAAAAAATAAAAGAGAAATGATTTAACTTATTTTTTAAGCTACAATAGTCTTTGATAATAAGAAAACTTACTCACATTAAAAAAACATTATCCTAAAAATTAAATCATGGATTTATGCAAACGTAAACATATCAATGGAATAGCCTTCATTCTTAACCCTAATATGGGTATGAAACCTAGACAATTATAACAGTAGAAGAACAAAAAAGATTAGAAGTGTTTAACCTATAGGATAATAAGAGAATGTCAAAAATATCTAGAGTAAATAATAATGAAGTACAGAGAAAAATATATTTTAAAAACAAAAATTAACAGATAGGTCACAAAAAACATCATTAATTATTCTAACTGATTAAAATGTATAATAGAAGGGAAAAATAACAAAAGAAGACAAAGACTAGAAACATTTAATGACTAATAAAAACTTAACAATGTATATCATATGTCCAAATTAAAAGAAAAGTAAACAATATAGAAAAGTGGAAGATAGCTGCAAACCAATCTAAATTCTAAAAACAAATGATGGTATCTCATTAATAAGTTGTACAATGTTAGTTTTCTTTTATGCTTTAGTAGTAGAAACTTTTTTAACTATAAAAGAGTAAAAAAAAATATTTTTTTTACAGATAAATTGATATATCACCATTCATACAACTGAATTTATATTGTAAAGAATCAAATAAATTTTTAAAAATGACATATTCATTGAAATATTTTAAGGTATAATACTTTTCTTAAAATATACTTACTTAGAATTTAAATGTTCCATATTGTTCAGTTAAAATATTGATCACTAAAAAGATTTTAATTTTAATTAGTAAAACTACCAAATTAGGTATACATATTATAAAAATATATTAATAATTAAAGTATATACCTAGTAATATTTAAGAAGTAGAGGTATACTTTTTTTTTCAAGTTTGGAACTGACAACACCACAGGAACTGTTTTCACGTTCGCGGAAGTATACTTAAACTGCCCAAAAATAACTATTTTTGTACTTTAGTTGTCTTGATATACCTATGAAAAAAAAATTGTATATAATATGTAAACATACTTGATGATTATATGTTTTTGTAAAAATTACTTATAAGAAACTTAACATTAAGTTTTTAAGCCTTTGCTGTAAAAAATTATAATATATTTTTTTTATAAAATACAATTTTTAGACTAGTTTTAAGCTTTTTATAGCATGAATCTATTTCCATTGTTCTATAGTACACAGTATTGACTTAGAAACTTATGTCAATAACAATAATGTATAATAATATAATATTATTATAAACAATTAATAAAATAAAACACACAATGTTTTGGGGAAAAATAAGTTAACAAACAGTTCACTAATAGATAAATAAATTACTAATAGCAATACATAAATATAATACATGTATAAGTGTATAATCCCGTGTATAACATTCAATTTTGAGACAAATTATACTAAATTTTATATTTAAAAATAATGGAATTAACTAATCTTTAAGTTTTATCTATAGCTATTTATGTATTTTATGGAAAGCCAGAAGTTATGATGTTGTGGATATTCTATTTCATGATGATAAGTTATAAATTAATTAATTTACTTATTGGAAAAAAATCAAAGTTTATACTAAAATCAATTATTTTCTATAAAACTAATTGAGAAAAGGGGAAGTGCCTTCTATAGGTTTCAACAAAGTCTTTAAATTCTAGATTTCAAAGAAACTTGTATAATATTATTTAAAACAATTCTTGATTTGTTAAAAATCAAATAGGTAATGTTGAAAAATGTATGTTAAATTATGCAATTATTTAAAATTTAAATCAATGTTAAATAGGACTAATAATAATACAATTTCAATAATGAATACATATATATTATATCATTAAGGTTCAACTCATTAATAGATGGTGATTATTTTTTTTAAAACTGTTACTAAAAATTGTATTATACCTATATAGTTTTAAAGTTAAAATGAACCTAATACCTACATTTTTAATGTATTTTAATAACTTTAACAAGTGCCAATTTGAATTTAGTTTTTATTAAATGAATAATTTAATTTTTTGGTATTTTTTCAATTTGATTTATCCAACCATTTATATTTATAGAAAAATGTATTATTTTCATTACATTATAGTAGGTAATAAAGGGATTCCTGTTGTATGCGGTCCAAAATATGTTATTTTTTATATTTAATTAAAATATTATTACGTATAAGTACATAGAATATTATCATAAATAACTATAAAAGTAATGATCAGAAAATATTTATTATGAATTACAATATGATATAGTGTCTCTTAGAAAACATTCTAACGATTTGTCTTTATCATTTTCCCACTACCTATCGTTCTACTAAAGAATATGAGTAACAATTTGAATAAGTCAATTACCCTTTAAAAACGTATAAAAATATTTTCTTATGACTGAATAATGAAATTGAAATTATAATGTAAGTACTATGTATATCTAGACCAGATATTTCACTGTTTAAAAAAATAATAAAATAATATAAAAATATTTATAAAAGATATCATTGATGTGATATTACAAATTTGTTTTAATAAAATAAATGTAGGAATTCAGAAGATGATTAAAAAGAATATTTTATTTAATTCATAATTTTTAAATGGAATTCTATCAGGTGGTATCAAATTCAAATGACTCCCATATTCAATTTTTAAATAGAGTAATCAAAACTTAAAAGTAGTTAACGAGTCAATAACCTGCAACTGAATAATAAAGCATCACAAAAGACTGACAAATCTATTATTTCTGACAAATGAACTACAAAAAAACATAATATACATTAAAAATACAGGATATTCACCAATATATAATATAAATATATATATATATATATATACACACAAAACTCTTGATTATTTATGTAATTGGGTGAAGCTGCAACCTCAAATAATAAAATTATATGGATAATCTGAATACATCTAATCAACCGAATCAAGTCGATTCATTGAATCGTTACGATTTCTTATACATTGAACATAATATATATGTATTATTGTTATCATGCACGCACTTACCTATATAATTTGTGTATAATTCTTAAAACAATTTTGGTCTGCAGATGATCAAGGATTGAATGTAATATAATATATAATATATATATTTTTTATAACATTTACCTACATAGTAATTGTTTTGTATTATACCGTTATATTATTATTATCATACTATAATAAAGCAGCAAATATTTTTATATACCTAGTGATTAGTAAGTAATGTACTACTACTGCAACAGGACCTGTTGAACACCGCTCTATGCGTAAACGTGATCTGATGTTTTGGTAATAGATCGACAGTAAATCACACTAGGTATGACGGCGGCGACAATTTTCTGATAGGCCGGAAAACTTTGAGAATCCGTGATGCTTCAAGTTTAAAACGATCAACGGGCATCGGCTGCAGAAAATCCGTGACATCAGTATTTGATGGCGGAAAAGCACAAAAGCGTCAATGCGTCGGACTCGTTAACAAAAACCAGTCACGAACATAAAAACTAAAGAATAATGCACGATTCACGGTGTGCGGCGTCGGCGTGTGCTCTGGAAGAAATTATTAAAATGTACGCGCTGATAATATTATATTATTATCTATGTTTGTGTGCGGCATAAATCTGATAACAGTTGCGTATTAATCACGATGTAGAGAAGATAAGGTGACACCATAATATGTAAATATTCCGATCGTAAATATTATCCCGGCAGTTAGGTAGTACAAATGTCTCGTGCAGGTAGCGCTACCATTGGCTCGAAGGCCGGTTTTTATATTGTGAACACATTGTTTTTAATGTAAAATATCAATAATTATATATATTTTTGTCGTTTTTGATATTATTACTTCAAAATTTAAAATACTAACCACGTAAGAATTATTTTAAAGTAATTATTCTATTCAATTAGGTAACATTTAAAATTGTTTCAATTAAAGAAGTTTTATTATATAGGTAGTTATATATTTTAACAAATAACAATGTTACGTACACAATTATAAAAGTTTAGACTGCTTCGCTAAATTTTTTGTTTTTTATTTTTTTTCTCGTTTTGCGTTTTCTGCATCATAAACAATAAAAATTCTTGATTGTAAATAAAAAATAATTATATTTTTGGTTAACACATTTTTATGTTCATCATATCCGATTAAGTTAATACCTATTAAATTTGTCTGTCCTTAGCTCATCTAATATTAAAAATAATAACATTTTTTGTATTTTAATTTTTACAATAATTGAACAAATGGCATCTTCTTATATATATATATATATATATATATATATATTATATCTTCTCTACATCATGCTAAATATTTAATTTTTTTTTTTTGTTATTATATATCATATAATACCTACCTGTATAAATATATAATAAATTATGATTTTTTATTTGGGTGTACTTGGGTCAGTAGGTAGTAGTATATTTGAGTTTTTATTAACACTTTAAACTCGTATCTTATACTTATTGTTTGTAGGTATTATTACTAATTTCATTTTTGTACATAATATATGTGTCAATGAATAAATAAACATATAAATATCATTCAATAATGAATAAATAATAAATATGCATTTTATTTAAATTAATAAATCTGTACGATATGGCTACATAGTAGTATAATACACACCTAACATATAATATTATTACAATTTTTACATAATAATTGGTATATGATTCCAAAATATTAGTTTATTTTAATAATCCATATAATATAACATAAAATATATTATTTTGACATTTGAATAGGCTACTCTGGTGTTAAATTCTGAACTACCAAACTGCCGCGATTTTTTGCGTCAATATTGTACCATTGAAAGATACGAGAGTGGTGTCACCTTATCTTTTCTACATCGTGGAATAAATTATTAAAAATGAAAAATATGTTTTTTATGCATATTGTGTATGCCACAAAACTTGTCTTTTTAGAGCTAACTCAGAAAGTGGGCCAAATAAAAATTATATCGGACTTTTAATACATAAAATAATAAGTACAGTTTGCGAGGTCCAAATGACGCCACCGCGGCTGATGATAACTACAATTATTAAGGGCCCGTATTACAATATTAGTTAAACCAAGGTTAAACCGCCGAATTCGGCCGGTAAAATCAGTAACGGAGGTTTAAACCACAAATTAAGATATATCTTAATTCGTGGTTTAAACTATGATTACTATGAGGTAAACTCATATACCGTTGAATTTATTCAACCAATATTGTGACCAAGTTTTCATAGCAAGTGGTAAGTGGTAACAGAATTTATTCGTGTTATATAGCGGACGTGATCCAGTGTTGTAGTCTTAGATCATATACTATGGATGGAGCCGTTGTGTATTTTTTTGTTGCCGATATTGCGACGAGCCACTTGATGAGGCGCTCAATCTACGCATGCGCAATGCAACTCCTCGCGTATTTATCCATTGTACCTATCCATTGTAACCTATGGATAAATATGCGAGGAGTTGTATTGCGCATGCGTAGATTGAACGCCTCATCAACAGATTCGTCGCAATATTGGCAAAATGTTTTTGGATTGATGTAATACTCTGTGGCTCCATCCATAGTATATGATCTAAGGTTGGAGTACACGCTACACGACACTGTACTTACGGTATTTACAAAATTTTAGAAAAAAATTTAGAAATTTTTTCTAAAAATATGCATTAAATGTAGACAATTTAATAGGAACCTTTTCATAAGATGTTATTTACTTAACTTTTTTCAATCGAAAATCTAGTCAAGATATTTGTTATGTGTTTAAAGTTAAAATTTTGACAAAATTCATAAAAATTGGGAAAATAAGTAAATCATTTTGTAGTTAAAATTCATGAAAAAAAAATATTTTATCAAAAAGCCAAATCAATTTTTTTATGAGAATTTAAAATTCAAATTTTTACGACGTACAATATTCACCAGTAAAACAATTATTTCTCTTTCAACGATTTTTGATATTTCATTGTATTTAAAAAGAAAAAAGCGGGTAAGTGGATACCGCTCTGCTGTAGTTGCCTGTAGTTTAGGAGTGTTAAATTTGAATCCAATGATAGGTATCATTGTATACGAATAACGATTCTGAACGAAGATGTTTTGTTAGCCTAGGATATAATTTTCAGTGGTTGGGGAAAAAGGTGGTTTATGTTTTGATGGCTTGAATACATAAAAATGTAAGTTCTTTTAAAATTATTATAAACTAAACTTATAGAAAATCTTATATTAAATTTTCAACTCTTAGCTAATTATACAAAAATATTTATGAATTATACCTACAAAATAATTTGCAAGTATTCATGATTTTAACGAATTTTTGTCAATATTTGAACTTAAAATGCTAATCAAAAAATTGTGCCTATGTATTCCTATAATTTTTTAATCACTATAAGAATAACTTATGAGGAACGTTGTATTAATTTAATTTTCAAGCATTTTTGACCCGGCCAAAAATGTTTTATCGAGATTTATAAAAAAAAAAAAAACTAAACAAATCAATTATTTAAAATGCCTATAAATAACATTAAAATAAGCGTAATATTTTTAAAATTAATTTATACAACGAAAATATCAATCTAAATAACTGGTGAAATTTTCAAGTACCTACGACTTATACTTTTTGAATTATAACAAATATTTAATTTCGTTTGAAGATAAATCGTTATCGTTACGCAATTTCGTAAACATTTAAAATTCAATCGCATATAACATTTTTCCTATTATGATTTTTCGAGTTTTCTCTTTAGCTACTTGACGGGAAACTTATAGAAAACTTAGTGTTGAATTCTTCAACCTTAAATATAAACACAAACATTTTTAAGATTTTACAAAATTACTTGCAAATTTTCGTAAAAATTTGATCTATAAACGCTTATAAAAAAAAATGTGACTAACGATTTTTAATTTTATTTTAACTACAACAAGAACAACTCATAAGGAAACTTGTATTAAATTTTCAAGTTTTTTTGGCCATCCAAAATTTTTTTATCGACATTTAAAAAAAAATTCTCAGAAAAATCGCAAAATTTCAGTGGTCTATAAATAGCTTAAAAATCATGTAAAAAAAAGCCATATATTATTAATGATAATATAAATATGTGGTGAAAATTTCAAGTATTTACAGTGATTAGTTTTTGAGTTACAACCATATAAAAAAATCGATTTGGTTGAAAACTGGTTTTGTGTAAAAATTCCTGTATTTCCGTCACTTTTTTTTGTTTTTCTCGATTTTTTTTGAAAATTGTTGGAAAATGTTTACTTTTGACCTCTATAAAATGTACCAAGAATATTATCTTTTTTTCATCGGAAACCACTCCCGAATTTAGAAATGAAACATTATTTTGACTATTTGTTATGCTGTACACAGACACACACACAAAAAACACTTCATTGTAAAATTAATACATTTATCATTTCGTTCAGAATCTAAAAAATAATAATAGACCACTAAATGTTTTTATTACCATTTTCATCATACAATCATTTTCATGTACAGTACAATTTTCATTTTTTAAAATTATTTGTAAAAATCCATAACATTTTTTCTTTTTGTATCTAAGTTTTGAAAATATAATACACGATTCTTCGTACATAGTTTATATTGAAATTTGAAACCATAAAATCTGAAAAATGCATTCTGCAGAAAATTATTTTTAATAGATATTTTAAGTTCCTATTTGAATGAAATTTCTTATTTAAAATTTAAACGATAAATTAATATTATAATGATAAGTTAATTATTTTGTTATAATTTATAAACATTATTTTTCGGGATCTTAAATTTTTATGTATTTTACTATAATATATGCAATAGCCAATAACATTTTTAATTTAATAAATATTATTTATTCATGTAGGGACTTGAATTTATTTTTTTTATTGTTTTACAGTATTTACAGAAATATGTCATTAAATGTTGAGTTGTATCTTGTATAAGTTGATATAATGTCGGATAAATTTATATTATTATAATAATTAAATATAGGTACTTATAATATAATAAATGCAATTATTTCGGAAAAAAATATAATATCTACCTACTCATTGGCGCCCGCAGGGGGGAGGGGTCATGGCCTCTCCCACTTTTGTTACTTATTACAGTATTTTACCTAACCTAACCTAGCATTATATATATATATGTATAATATACACTTTGCCCCCCCTCGGTGAAAATTTCTGCGGGCGCTCTTGAACCTACTACAATACTAAAAATTAAATTAATTACTTTAATTACTATAACAAAAAAAACATTATCATTTGATGATATAAGCTGATAGACTTTTTCCGCTCAAAATCCTTTTTTTATACAATGGTCAGTGATATACCAATTTGTAGGATACACCGATGTGGAGATGTATAGCAGAGTGGTACTCAATGAGGTACCTACCTTTTTTTAAATTTAATTATTTGTTAACTTGTATTTTGAATTTTTGAATTTCATACAATATTCTATTTAACTAGTTATTAATTATTATAGTATTGTAGGTACTATATTAGTGTTTAATTTAACATTTTTGGATCCATTGTTAGTGAAAATGT
The DNA here is from genome assembly GCF_020184175.1 of Aphis gossypii. Taxonomy (NCBI): domain Eukaryota; kingdom Metazoa; phylum Arthropoda; class Insecta; order Hemiptera; family Aphididae; genus Aphis; species Aphis gossypii. Next base: position 65,488,333 of record NC_065531.1, on the reverse strand, counting down.
TAAGTCCTTTCGATGAATTATATCCAAATGAGGTTTTAATTTTACGTATCATTCAACCTGCAACCGTGTACCTATTGTAATTTTTAGTTATTAACAATGAATCCTTTTAAACAAAGCCGTGGTCTTAAAATATTATTAAAATGAAAAAAAATTCATGCGTTAATTTCAAATCTTTGAATGACGATTTTATACTAAAATTAAAAATTAAATATACTAAAACATATTTTATACTCCATAATACGAGTATAATATGTATATTATTACAAGAATGTTTCTTAAGTCGTTACATTTAGTGTTAAAGTTGTCAAAAAAAAAATAAAATAAAATAAAATATAATATAAGTGTATCTTTAAAATCCTAACTTTTCACTGTCTTTATTAGATTTAAACATTTCCATTTCTAAAAATTAATACAAGGATAGAGAAAAACACTTAATAATGCATTAGTGACTGACAACAAACTAAATTTTGTTCACTTCAATAATAATAACTGCATATAAAACATTAAAATGATGAATGAAAAGCTTTACACGTAGAATTTCTACGAACAAAAACTTATTTTACTCTACATTAAACTACATGTAATATTAATTAATATTATTAATATATTTTTTATTAATTCTTACATTATTAATATCATTAATTTTATTACAATAAAATAAACCATTATAAATTGTTTAAATAAAATAATATTCCAAGCTTAAATATTTTTAAAAATACATTAAATACTATATAATATTAATTATAGAAAATGTAAATTTAAAATAACTTTTTTTTTTCATTTTTGTTCCTTTTTATATTCTTAATTTCCATGGTTTTTTCCGGGATTTCCATTAGGGATATACATAGGTAACATAATATGCATTATGCAGTATGTCACTAACCAATGAATCGTCAGTTAGTACTGCTCTAGTGACAAGTAGCATATTATAATATAATATATAGATGTTACCTATATCGCCTATATCCACGGACATCATATTTTCTCGTTCTCATTATATCACCGTGGAAAATGTCGTTCAGTCCATTCAAATATTATTGTTTGTGTTTTCATATTACCAATTAAGGAGAGTTCATACTACACCATATACCATATGTCAAAAATAGTTGAAATATTTTGAAAATGATATCGTAAATAAAAACATAATAACATAGTAAAAACATTTGATAAACATTTTGAGAACCTATCTATAAGGTTATTCATTTTCGAATTACACAAAAAAAAAAACAAAATCGACTTCGTCAAATATTGGATTCCAAATTTTGAAAAATTTCCATTTTTCCTTAATTAATTATTTATTTTTCTCAATTATTAAATTAGTACTGAGAATTGTTATGTTTGATCTCTCTAAAGTAACAACAAACTAGTTACTAGATCCAATTTGATATCCAAAACCATCATTACTATTTTTGAAAATCAAAGCATTTTATCAATGACCTATTGTACACTTACAAAAAACATACACACACACACACACACACACATCATATTAAAATTAATATATTAATCCCTCCACTCTGAATTTATGAAAAATACTAATAATAATGTATAACTTTTCAGACATTTGAACGATTATCGGTATCAAAAGTTTCAAGAATATTTTTAAAAATAATTGTTTAAAACAAAAATAAGGAAAAAAGTTGACTTCGTAAATGATGAGCGTTTATAGTTTTATACACCTGTGCCTGTGCAAATATACAATTGTATTGATAATGTGATTGTTGAATGCAATCGATGGCTATTTATGTATACATTATCTTTATGATATTTATACTGTTAATCGTTTACTCACTTACGTCTTACAACTGTATTGATTTACCTATGCGTAAATGAAAAGGAAAAAAAATCGAATTCGGAAAGGTAAAAATGAAACACCAACACATATAGTACACATAGATATTTTTAGTCTATGTTACTCGTCTTTGAAAAACGATTAATAAATATAAATAAATTTAAAGACCAATTCAACGGTTGCGAGGAATCCATAAGACACAAACAGACAAACATTTATTTTTATATAAAATAATAAGATTATTATTTAATTGTTACTATAATAGTATAATATAGTTTTTACGTAATTATTTACCTATATTAAATTTATTGATCTAAATATATATATTATTTAGGTATTTATAAAAACTAAGTCATATATTTCATAAACACTATACTTGTATACTTAGTGATATTAAAGTGTAAATCAATTTTGTATAATATGTAATTGCATCGAATCCAATCTCCTTTCAAATTTATTCAAGTATGTATACACGCATAACATTTATTTATGAAACCCGTATAATATATATATACAATATATATATATATATATATATAAGTTATGAATGTTATTTTTATCGATGTGTGTACCTATAACCCATTTAAAGTTTATACCATTGTTTACGGATGCATATAAACATATAAAGCTCGCATAAATACATAACACCTATCACCGGATGATTGATGTTTAAAGGGTTCGTTTATAGCCGATAACATTATTATAATATACTAAACCGATATTATATTAAATGAGCCAATGAGGTGGATGCTAGATAGTATGGACTGTAACATTATATTATGTAGGTAATAATATATATATTTATCTAGAATAACGAGCCCTAAACGAATGTGCATTCAGGAAATTCCATTTACTTTTTAAAATATAAAACGAAAATAATAACAATAAGTATAGCCAAACAGTTATAAATGTTAAAATATTATGTTTGTATAAAATTCCTTTGTATATTTATTATTATAGATAGGTACCTATTTAACTGTACCTGTAAAATAAAGATATTATAAATTAATAGTCGAATTAAAAAATGTATATATTATTTTGCAGATTTTTCCATAAATAATATTTTTGTATCTGCCTATATTATCAATATAATATATATAAATATTAGTTATCAATGAGTCATTTTTACATTTTTTAAAATTATATTCTTACGAGTTATACTAAAATTATACTAAAATATATAGTAGGTATTACTAGTATGAAAAAATATAATAGGCACCTATGAATAAAAACTTTTTCTCATCATTGCAGTTTGACGTTTGTTACAGAAAATAATTTTTTTTATACATACTTTTTACACCAAACCGAATATTAATATATTCATATAATCATATATACTCTCATATGTTTTTTAATTTTTTAACTTTTTAATTAAAATACCTACAGAAAACTCTCTGTGATAAAATATTTTATATAGGTATAGAGGTGGAGTGTGCAGAAAAAAGTAAGTATGTTCTGAAGTTCGCTTCCACTTTTTATACGTATTTTTATCTGAAATTTAATTAAGCTATTATGTAAGTAAATTATAAAAAAAATAATAATAATAATAATAATAACAATATTAAAAAAAAAAATAAATAAAAATATGTACCTACTGGTGTTATTGTTATAATTTTTAAAATGAAATGAAATATTTTATTATACTTATCTTCGTAAAAAATGCTGGAATAAAACGAGTAGAAAAAAAAACAAGATCACTCAAACGCGTCCACTGACAACGGTTGTGGTAGTAATTTAAAAAAAAAGGAATGTAGGTATGTGGCCATGTGGGGATAGAAACTATAAAGTATCCCTTAGAGCTTGTCATAACGTTGAAAATATTTACAAACGTGAGACGTTTGTATAAAAAAATTATTTATGTATATTGTAAATTAGATTTATGTATACCTATGATAGTTTAATTAGGTTTCTTGTATTTGAGTTTATTTTTATCTAGTGTAGTCGTCGTCATGTATAATTCAAAAAAAAAAATATTTTGAATATAAAATACATATATAATATATATATGTATATACAATATAATATGACCTAAAGATAAAACGCTGTGCTTTTTCTTTAAATATTTTATATTTTTCGTGGTTTTGTGTATTTATAGTTATAACTTATACAAATTTATAATATAAACGTCGACATTTTTAATACCGCACTCGAATTGCACGTCATTGTTTATGATTGCATATGCCCTTGCCTTGAAAAACAGCGAATAAGTGGTGCGAATGTGTATATATGTATATTATAATACAAAGGTATAGTCTCAGGACCTCATTGATGTCATATTGTATATAAAGGTACCGTTGTAAGCTTTTATAACGCGTTTAATATATGTAAATTATTTGCATTTATTTAACGTATTTATATAGGTAATATAATGGAACGTTGTATAAAAGTGGTCTCTTGACTTTTATTCGACCTTAAAAATGTTTTTAACCTAACATAACTTAGCCTTAAAAGTTAAGGTCAGTGGCGTGCACATAAAAGAGATACAGAAGTGTTACTCGGTGTTAGCTGAGGTAGTAGGTTTAACAATGATTAAGTGGACCAGATGCTTATATTAGTTATACTACAGTTAATGTAGTATTTTAGTTAATATGTGTATAATAGCCGCGATATTATATTGTAGTTTGGATTCTTTTCAATGGAAGAATTTTGGGTGGTTGGTAACTATTTATTATTTTATTTTAAAGGGGAAAATAGGTACAGCTTTATTGTACAGTGTACCTTGTCATTGAATAACTTACTAAAATACATGTGTTAAATTTTGATTCAATAATAAATCAATGAATACGAAAAACGATTCTGGACTAAGTCTGTCAGCCTAAGTGCATTACTAAGTATCTACATCTCATGATACATTTTTCAAAATTGTTATTTAAGTAATTTATTTTATTATTAGTATTAGTGTATAATTATTTTTTAATTCTGTAAACCTCACATTTATAGTATATAATTAAATGCAATATTATTGTCATAATAATGTATTATATTTGTATTATTTATTTTTGTTATTAAATTTTGAATTTTGAATTAATGCCACTTTAATACTTTATCGTAGAATGGGGTGAAAAAGTTCGTTGTTCTGATACAAATAATTGGCTATTAATTTAAATGTTTTAAAAATGTCATTGTATTATAAAACATAATAATTTACGTAAACATTTTAAAAGTAAAATCAAAGCATTTTTTTTCTATAAACTGTATACACATACTATACACATATAATATCGCACACTACATTGTTAAACCAATACATGCATCGCTCTGGTTAGAATACAAAATTTGCTCAAAAAAAAAATGATTGTGTGCCAACCCTGAAAATGAGTTATTTTATAGTTGTACGAAGCAAGTACATATGTTTTTTGGGGGGCATTCAACTCTTGTAGTAATTATAAATTAATATAATATATATTATAATTTACAATATATGCAGCCTTACTCACTCTGAATCGTCTAAGTTATATAGTACATATAATAATAAGTTGTAATTACCAACAACCAACTTATATGATAAGTCGTTGTAGGTACTTGGAAAATTGTATAGACCTACATATTATATATTGTAATATATTATTGGTATCTATAAAAATGGAGTGATGACTATATAATTGGTTTTCATATTTTCGGTCGCGGAATTTTCATAAATTTTAGTTATTGGCCGAAAAATATACCTCTGAGGCCATACACGCTAGCTTCCACCTGACTACCTGGCACCCATCACTGTCTCCGTTTTAATGTGTACCACAGCAACAAAGATCTATATTATCGTAATTTACGAATTATTTACGATTCGTAAATAATTCAATTTAAACTATACATCAGAACGTACTTTTGAAGTCGCCTTTAAGGTATCGTTCTGTTTGGTTTCTTGTATTGGTCATCAGTAGGTATATCACTTCAGTCTCCAAATAGTGATTGAACAACATAACTATATATTTATTGTTTGTATATACGTCATCATACGTTAGAGCTCTATAGCGACGTTAAACAAAAACAATTGCTTGAGTAAATAAAAATAAAAGTTCAAAAGTCCTACTAAACTTTTATCATTTTAACATAGTTTTAAACCGAAAACACAGCTTTAACGGAAATAGACATAACTTAATTACGGTTGGAGTTGTAAAACTGTTTAAAGTTAAACTGGACGGTAAATAAAATGTTGATTTTTACATTAAATATTATTATGTTAGTTGAAAATGGACGTTGTACATAGTAAACTCAAAATAAAGTTGTTTTAACCCCGAATTCACCTTTTACAGCTAAAACCGATGTCTAATAACATTAGTTTGTATAACAAATGAAACATTTTTATTTTAACAAGATGGTCTTTCACAGGGGGAGACCACAGAAGTACAAATATGGAGACCACTTCAGAGTTATATCTTGAGCGGAATCACGATTGTGTATGCTAGGTAAATGTAATTTCTAAAGTTTGATTTTTTAGCTTCGTTGGTGAACTGCAAAAATTATTAAATGATAACTTTACAAAAAAAAAATTAAGTACTTCTACTACTACTATACACTCTGCGCGGCGAAAGATGCAATGTTTATTATTTGCATTAGCCTCATATTAAAAATTTCAACTTTACCAGTGCCTATTGCTTACGCTTTATAGTCAAAATATTTAAACCTCTTTAAAAATCGTATGCAGAAATCATATCAAAAAGATTTTAAATTTCTTAAGTTGTAAAAACTATAAACGAAATGCAAGCGCTTTAATTGAAAATCATTTAAAAGATTCTCTCCAATGTTAAGCTCAACAAGACAACAAAAGAGATAAGCGTGTTTCAGAAAACCTGAACTGTCAAAATACAAAAAAAAAACGCTCAGATTTACTTTTGTTAAAATAAATGCAATTGGATTTTGGAAAAGATGGCTATTGATTCAATCCCTATTTGAACTTTGTTAATTTTCGTTAAAACACAGATTCTAACTAATTAGAATCTCTTTGAATTTCTAAGATGATTATTTTTTCTTTTATAGTTAATTTGTACTTTTTTAAGTATTAAAATAATAAATTATTGTTTTTAAAATATTTAATTTTATTCTCTTGAATATCTTACAATTTTTTTACAATTTATTTTTAGATACTACAGTAAGTTCCCGTTACAACGAATACCGATACAACGAAAAATCCCGTTATAACGAAAGTTATAGAGATCCCCTACCGAAAAGCTACATACAAAAGCTATTTCGTTACAACAAAATTTCCGTTATAACAAAAAAAAAAAATTCAGTCCCTTGGAGTTCGTTGTAACGGGAACTTACTGTAGTGCACAATTGCGTTAAAAATAGTAAGTGTCATTCATGTAACTTATAAAATATCTTTCTAAGACTTTATTTTAGTTCAAATTGGTACAATATCCTCTTACATAAAATGGTTTTAACAAATATTATATAGGTAACTATTAGATGATTATCTGAATTTCAGTTGTAAATATCCAAAAAACCTTGTAAATTCATTTAGTCTAAATATATTTTACTTGTACTCATAATATCAAGTCTTTGTACAGGAGGTTCAACACCCCCTCCCTACTGAAAATTGATCCTGAATACGTGCTTGCATAATATTAATAATAATTTAAATGCATTATCATATTCTATCATAATTTATGAGCGACTAAGTAAATTTAAATTATAAATATTTTCTAAACAACTAAATAATTATATATTATTCAAATATTTTGTAAATTAACGAAAAACAACATTTTTTCTTTGTTGATCACTTAAAAGTAGTTAAAACACATTTATAATGTTCACAATATGTAGTTTCTTAGGTATAATTTTGAAAATTAAGATAATTACTTTTTAGTGATTTTATTGCTTTAAAATAAATATATCTGAAACATCTAAATTGACTAAATAAAATAAAAATAAAAATTTATATAATGTATTTAAGTAGGTAAAACTAATAACAACTTTAATGCAAGACTGCAAGAGTTGTACATACTTTCAGTGAGTACAGATAATAATAAAATTTCTTTAAACTGTAAAAAGTTTAACTTTATTCCAATTAATTTATTGTAATAATAATTAGGTATCTACCTACCATTCAACCAATATTACAGGCACGCGAAAAAGAATACTTAATAATAAATTTTATCAAATAATTATATACATAATGCCTATTGTACCTATAAATGCATATTTTAAATTACAAATACATTATTTTAAAAATTTAAAAATTATAGTTATAAAGTTTTAAATTAAAGTACCTATATATAACTAAAATTTGAAAAACAATATTAAGAATATATATTATTTGATTATGAACTATCAACAAAATGTGAGCGTCTTAAAATTATCGACATCTCATAATCTTTTGTAAAACTATATAGTATGTATAGTATAATATAACATGCAGTTTTGAACTACGCTCTTTTTAAAATTATATTTTATTTTTTTAACGCTTAGTTTTGAGTTTATGGGATGTACGTCGTTCAAGCCTACCTATAGATAGGTATTCCAAACTCCAGGTTAAAATATATATAATTTGAAAAAAACATATAAATAAGCCAAAGTTGAAAACTCATTGATTATTTAAACAACCTATATCCTATAGTGCACTAGCAAGTAGATAAATTGTACATTAATACCTACTGAATATTATTATTAATAATAAACAAATTGTGCTCCAAGTCTAAAATCGTTTACTGTTTGGTTTTATGCCGTATGATCCCAGGTAATACCTACATGAGTATAATATACAATATGATGATAATTTATGTTTTAAATCTGCATCAATGGCACACATAGAGTAGCCCACTTAGAATAAATATAACCGAATTCAACACTGCAAATAGAGCGTTAGGGCTTATGGGTGGAAACACAATGAATACATAAACGGTATATTATTCCGTAGCACCCAAAATATCCATGTTTATAAATGTAAAACGATGTACTACAACAACAACTGTACAAGGCAGTTGTGACTATAATATAGTACCCAAAGCCTGTGAAGTATATGTATAATCAAATGTAAAGTACACTAGTATATATTACAGCATATTTTGTCATGATGTAATATAGTTGTAGATATATCAACCTTGGATCAACACTTAGGGCTAATGGGGCTATAACCCAGAGATCAGTATTAAGAACGTTATAATTAAAGCATTAGTATTTTTAGTTGTATCACAAAAAAAAAAAATATTTTAAATATTAAATAATATAAAAGAATTAATTTTAAGTTCAATTTAGATTGAAATTGAAAAATAAAATAAACTTTTAATTTAACATAACGATAAGAATAAATAATATCAACATGGATCAATAAGACGGATCTAAAAACTATTGATAATTAGTTCATTTTTGAACTTTGAAAAATCAGCTATTACACTTTGATTCTGTGGTATAACTTTCATTATCGATTATATGCGACATTAAAATTCAAGATAGTTACTGTCAAGATATAGGCTAATGGCACTATAAATCGGTCAGTGTTGATAAAAACTTTAAGTATATAGATGTTATATGTATGCCATGAACTGGAAAAATCAAATTACATCGTTTTGCGCAGTTAGTTGAAAAAAATATTATATATAATAAAAAAATTACATGATATTCTATCTTTTAAAGATATTATAATTCATAACACTTTTACTTAATATTATACATTTGTTAAATCTCAAATGACATATTATGGTAAAAGTTGGGTTGGAGCTTACGATAATATTCTTATTCTATAGCACAAACCTGTAACAATGTACATTTTAGGGTCGCGATTAAGGGAGATTTTAAATATATAACCAAAAAATGTTTAAAAGAGTTTAATGTTTTAAATATCAAAAAATTATATTTTAAAATAAATATTAGGTAAATGAATAAAAAAAACATAATTTAATATCTCTTTTTTTTAGTGTTATTACTACAGCGGAGTTATACAGTACCTAAATAAATATTCCCAAATCGGGTAAAAAAAACTAGCTGTTGAAAGGTTTTGGATTTTGTTAAAACTAAGATTTAAAATTCAATGTTTATAATTATTTAGCTTTAATATTATGTGATTACTGTTATTTAAAAAGCATATATCATATTACACTAGCTATGTGTCTGAATGTGACGTTGCTAACAAATGAACAATATTATACTTACTTTATTATCATATATATATCTTATTAATTTTTATTGTTTTATGTTAATAATTATTTGAATGCCAAAAATGTTACACCGCCGGGCGTCTGTCAATATGTAGGTAGAATACACGAGTATTAATTGTCAAGTAAAACGGTTACCTAAATAGGTCATTTTATTATAGATTTTAAACTTTTAAAGTTTTTTGATGTTCTTAGTTATGTTTTAGAATAAATTTTGAAAATTCATTATTTTCCTGATAATAGTGTAAATATACAATATAGCTTGTTCATATATTTTTTTTCCAAAACTAATTATATTAAAATATTTAATTTAAAAGCCGAAATTTTTATAATGGGGCTGAACTGTCCATATCCTTGCATTCTACATATTATCAACATACCTAATGGGCAATGGCAATTATCATGTATGATATAATATTATAATAAATTCTCAATTATGTAATATTTAAGTTAGATTCCATTTTGGTTTAATGATTGAAAATACAAAATTATAATTTTTTCGTTTAATTAACAAGTTATATTGACAACAATAATGGTTAATGCATTTTTGCTAGGAGTAATCAACTGAACTCCAAAATATATCATTTACACATTGCACACTTCTGAATTTAAAAACTTATTATATAAAATGAGTTTTATTGAATGTTTCCATTTGATTTAAACTTGAAAGTTTTTGGAGTAAAATATTTAGTTAGAAAAATTATTTATAAGATATATAGAAAAAAAATTGCATGTTACATCCAATACACTTGAAATGGTTTTAAAAATGATAAACAATTTTTTCTTGATATCCCAAAATTTAAAATTGTATTTAATCTTTTTTTTTTAATTTTGAATACTTCTCAAATAAGTACACAGTACACATTATACCTGCACATTCTAAAAACTATGTTAATAATAGCTATAACTATACAAACAATTGTTTATCCTTTTATTTTATTTCCGTATAAGAACTTAATATTTACCAAGACCATTTTCAATACCGAAAACTGGAATACCTATGTATAAGTATAATGGGTTTAGAGAGATGGGAATATCCGAATATAATACATTGTTTAATATATTATTTTATTACAGCAGTTATGGTTGATTTTTAGAAGAAAAAAAATGCTATTACTAAATTTACCAATTTACAAAGTGAACACGTAATGAGATGAGACAAATAGTCCACAACTCCATAAGTTATCATATGAGTTTACCCTTAGCTAGAAAACCGTTTGAGCAAATCGACTCAAAAAGCATAAAAATAAAGTGTACCTACGAAATTTGATTTCAAGAAGTAAACATTCCGAAAGCAGTGAATCGGTAAATCGAAAATGGCACAACCTTGGATTTATGTGCGTGAAAAAAATAAATTGCAAGTCAATTTTTTAAATTTAATTAATATCCTATTAATAAATAAATTGTTTATACCGTTTTTCAATCTGATATTTTCCCGTTACAAAACCTATTGACTATTGATTTATATCACGTTGTCATTCTTTCTAATGACTTCCAACAGCTTCGTATATAGGTATATGTGCATAGGTAATAATATAATAATTAACAGTCAACCAATCAATGATTTTATATATGTAGTATAATCGATAATTAAAGTGTAAAAAATAGCATATCTTTTTTTTTGGCCCTCTGATTGGAGGTTTGTGTTTGTTATTAAACAATAATAACTCGTAAGAAATTAATGAGATCTGCTGTAATTTATTTTTCGTTCTATGCATATGTGCTGAGTGGGTAGGCGCCTATACATGTCAACGCACTTAACTACTTTAAGTGGTTTTTGTTTTTCCTGTAAATTAATTTAATACTCGATGGCAAAAACGCAGAGTGAGTTTTGTGATTTTAGGTGAATTTCCTATTTTGATTATCTGTCATAGAATTTTAGAGGTGTACGTGAATGAAATTAATATAAGCCATCCATCATATATATTATAATACATATTATACACTTCTGGAATAAGTAACAAGTACGGATTTCGATGATTTAGAGCAAAAGGCATTCGTTTAAAACGTTATTATAGAAATATTTTCGAGTATAAAATTATCACATACCTACTATATCATTAAATTTATATTTTTTTTTTGCGTAGGTTCATGACTTATTTATTGACCATTTAACTATCGAACTAATAATAGTTAAAAAAAATAAATATAAGTATACGTACGGTTAGTCGTTTGTATTTGCATAAAGGTATACTATCGAGTACTGGCTGCTGTAAGTATTCTGCGCACGAGAAAAATGTCGACTAAATTGTAAACATATGTGATATGTATACATTTTTTATATTATGAATAGGTGGGTTTGCGGTTTGCGTTTTGAATTCAAATGCTTGGACAGCTTTCGCCGTTTTACCATCAAATATTATAATATAATATACTTCGTCAGTGTACTTTTGACAGTGTATATAGGTCGACTTCGCCGCAAAAATGGATCTACATACTATACGTTACGTATACACGAATAATACACGGCATTGCATTGTAAATAAGGCCATAAGGCTATATAGTGTTCCTCCGGGCCGCGCTGGTATGTAAATAAGCCAAAAGCTAGATTATTCTATAAATATACAACAATATATATATATGTTATATTATACGTATAGAAAGAGAGAAAAAGAGATTATAAATAGATAGATCGATCAGGTATATACGATGGATAAATGCGCGTATAATCCTAATTTACAAAGGTGGGCAATAACTTGTTAAAAAGTTTTAGTCAAGGTTAGGCTCTTTTCAACTTATCTTGTTAATTAATTTTCTAATTATCTTGGGAAATCAAACTAGTTTAATTGACTGTTGAAATAATTTGGAATTTTCAGATGATTTAAAGATAATCTATCAAATTAAAATTAAAAATGTTTTTAAGAACTTCAATAGTTTTAATATTAGTATTGCTTAGTATACGATTTTAAATAAAAAAATTTAATACTATAATAATAATAGCCAAATGATTATAGATAATACAAAATTTCTGTTCTGTTTCTTGATAAAACAATATTACATAGGTAGATTCAATAATATACTTATTACACGATCTACTCACTAATTAAGAAAGTATATTAAGTTTTTTTAAATTGAGTTAAGTTAATATTTTTCCATACTTTGAGAGTTAAATTTATTGTATTTATCAATTATTAACTTCACTTCTAACTTAACGGTTTTGCGTTCACTTAACTTGAGTTAATGATTTTCATTAACTTGTCAGTGTTTTCGGAGTATTATATATTATTGAAATTGATAACTTTATACGATTCGATTAGGTATTAAAGTATTATAGGTTAGATAATTTACTTATTTAAATACTTTTTCAGACGACACAATAGACGATGACTGTTATTCATTCAAAAACAAAATAAGATAAAACATTCATTCACTATTCAGTACAATAATAATATAAATATAATATTATGATGTCGATTGGACTAAAACCTAATTTTTCGATATTACTGTTTATCGGGAGCATATGGTCACCGATAATGGATTGTCACTCGTCTTGGGATACATTTACGTATATTTTGCGCACTGCGGTGACCCATATAATACATAGTTGATAATAATATATAGCGTTTAAAATAAATACGTTCAAAAGAAATCGCTCTTTAGAAATTGTACTGCTTTTCTTTGAGAACAACACTCTCCGTGAGGACCAGACCGACCGGTAAAACGGCACAATTTTATTTGACAAAAATATGTAAAGATGATAATATATTTTATTATATTATATACTTACGCAGTAAAAATTTTTTTTAAATTTTACAGCTGTTCATCACCAACAAGTACACACGCTCTTAAACTACTACCACGGAGTTCGAATTCGTCGTAGGTACAAAATGATGATCAGGTAAGTTAACACCATATAAATAATATTATAGCAGAGAAATGACTATTTTTTCGATGTGTCATAATAATTATAAACCACGATGGCAAAGGTACAGTAAGGTTAAACGAATATCAACATAAATGTGTTTACATATCTGTTACAATATATCATTTATAAATCAGAAATACTATATCCAAGTATATCCGAGCAGTTTCATTTTAAATCAATAATGCTTATGTTATACCTATGTATATTTTAATAGTACCGTAAGAGCAAAGTCACACGAATCTGAATTGAAACAAGTTTGTATTCATTCACGGACTATTGTAATCTAGTAGAATCAGGATCGAGACTTTCTGAAATTGTGATCCTTCTTACTTGAAGGACGCAGTGTCAATTGCATTACAATTAGTAAAAAATTGCATGCAATTTGACGTAGGAAGTACATTTTTAAAGACATCTACCTAGGTTTAAGTGCTTTACAAGCACTCATATGAGAACTGAGACTGGTTTAACATCAATAATGAAATAAAAAAAAATTAAAATAACACAATAAAACTTTTTTTTTAATACATTATAAATTATTAAAAAGGGATTTGCTATTAAAAACAATGATAAACAAGAAAATGTTAAATAATAATTATTAATCTTGTACACCACATGAATACACAATGTTTCAAAAACGCGTCATATATATTCGACATTGGCTGAGACATTCCGTTTAACATATATTCAACAATAATTAAAATCGAATTCAATTATTATACACCCGTCAAACGCAAATAAACATTTTACCATTTTTATACAAGTATACTTTCGATAGCGTTAAGAGGTTGTCCACTCGTGACTCTTAAGATTATTGATATAATGTACATAATCATTTTTTTTAAGTCTTATAAAGTAATGGACAGACTTGAAAAAAATATTTTGATACCATGTACCTTGTTGTGTATATGTATCGAATTAGAGGCATAATTTAATTTAATAGTGAGTAATTCGATTCTACAATAGTATGGAGTTTTTGGGAAAACAAAAAATACTTATTGACAATCAGTACTATTAATAAAAATTAATGTTATTTTTTTTATAACGATTAAAAAGTTGGAGAATTTACAAATAGAATATTATTTAATATTTTTAAATATTTTTTCTACTTATAATAAATATAGCTATATACGACATATTAGGTACATGATATATTAAAATTGTTTAAACGAGTAACGTTCTCTCAGCATTTGATTAACAAGCCCTACTTAAATTAATACGTTATATTAAAGTATATAATATTAAAAGTAAAAATTTGAATGATACAACACAACATCATATTAAATTTGATTGAATTAACTTCTTATAGGTTTAATAATCTTAATGATAATGATTTTTAAGGAATACTTAATATTAGATAAAAATAAATCATACAAACGTATTAGTATAATTTTAAAGTAAAAATGAATGACAATACCATTTAGTACAACGCATGTTACTAGTACCTACTTACAAGAGTTTGTTAATTTAAACGATAATAATTTTAGAGAAATAATCATACAATAGGTATAATAATATACATAAATAAATAATTTAAAAAAAATACATACATTAATATATGCTTATGAATAGATATTAAATAGTTTTGAAAAAAAATGGTTTTAAAACCAAGATCTAAACATTATACGATGACGGTTTTGATAAAAATATTCATTGAATATAACGATTCGACTAAACACGAGTTCAGTATTCTTAAGTATACCTACACGCTATAATATATAAATTATGATGGCATTGAAAAATTATTAAAAACTGTTATAAAAGTTGATGAATATAATATGTTATAAACACTAAAAGAATATAGTGAGATAATAAAGAGCGAGATAAAGAGATAAATTTAAAAATAGTTAACACTAAGTATATTGAGCTTTAATAAAAATAAATAGCTACATGGCGAATTAAAAAAAAAATAGAGTGAAAATTATAAAACTTTTAATTCATTAATAATAAAATATTGGCTTCATTATCACAACATTAAAACAAAGATTATTATGTTACTTTTCATGCAGCAGTGCCATTGTATAATATTATTACATATACAATACATATATATAATATTATATACTATATATATGAGCACTAAACTTCTGTTAACCGAATCCAGCGACGACGATTATTACAATAATACAATACAATCCGCCGTCGATGCTTACATGTACATATAATAATAAAATATTAATTATTATATTATTATAACATTATTTATCAACATATATATATATATATATATAAATATATATATTTATTAAAACGACCCTGATCCTAACCCAAAGAGGAAAAAAAATTTAAAAAACGGTTATGATTGTTCTTGATCAATCAATCAACAAGTGCTTGTGTTTTATGTTTGTATATACGTATGCACTATGCACGCGTGTGTGACGGAGAGACGATTTCCACTAGAGCGATAGTGATGATACGAGATATTCGTTTTCGTCCCATACGATAATAATAATAATAACAATAATAATATATAATATGTATGTATGTATGTATATATATATATATATAAGTACATAGAAGACGTTATAAATATATATAATAGATGATTATAATTTTAAAAAAAATATCTAATATCTATGAAATAGATAAAGCGTGTTTAGAAATATTTTTTTTTTATAATTTTTACGTATTAAAAGGTTTCAAAAAAAGCGTACAGATATACTGCAGATATTTTATTGTAAAGAGCCGATATAATATTAAATACCTGCTATTATCCTATAAAGTATATTGATATTTGTTGTGTGCGTGAAGTTTAATACTCTAACCCTGTGTCGATATTAAGTCATCTAAGAGATATTTACGAAAGACGAAAAATGACAACGAGAAGAAAACCGGCATTATATGTTTAGCACCAATTTTTATACGACGTAAATAAATAAGTTTAAAACGAAAATAAAAAGAAAAAATGATCATAAAAAAAAGACATAATAATAAAATTATTATTTATTATGTATATAATACTGCGTGTGTTCTCAAATGCTGTTATCAGTGGTGCGTTTGCGGTTTTTGCCTTTAGTCTCATCCAGTAATGACTTGATCCGGGTTCGGAGTTTGAACCAGAGTCCTGTTGGTTCCATTTCCGTGGCAGTGCAATTGGCCAGCGGGTCGAACATGACTTGAGACCTGTGTGGCGGGACAAGCGGATCCTTGAGTCGAGCCAAATCGGTTTGCACGCTTGCCATTTTGTCCTTGAGCAGGTTGTAGGTGTGCAGGTCTAGACCTGACTTCCTGGCTTTCTTATGCATGGTGATCAGATACTGGCGATCACGAACGTCAGGCATCAAGTACTCCTGAAAATTAGGCACAGTTATAACTATTGTAGAAATATTATTATAAAAATATACATCTTTGACTGTAAATTTCATGATATTATAATATTCTCAGAGATATCCACTTACCCATCCCATCAATGATCGATGGATAAGTCTACAAATGAATTATATTTTATTTGAATTGATTTACAACAATTTCAACTATATTTTAAATTAATTTTTTTTGAGTAAGTATGTAATATGTTTAATGTTACATAACATGTATTCTCATAAAATGTCAAACGTATTTCTTGAAAAATGTATAAATATGTACTTGACACGGTGTGTGTGTTTAACCATCAAATTTTATATTCCAGGTATTTTGTATAAGAAAATAATATTGTAGGTCAGATAATTGTGCTAGAATATAATGAGTGGGCGCTATCTATTAGCTTTAATAACTATGCATAGATAATTTCGTCGTAAGACATCCTAAAAGCCTCTAATATCCTTATTTTAACAAGGAGAAATATTAAACTATAGAAACCTAAGTATTATATTCGATTTTTCATAAATTTACCGTCAGCTGTTTCGGTAACGATCGGAACGCATGACAATACCTATATTAGACTTTTGGGTCACTGCAGCAGCCGTCGCAAATGCCATCGTCAGGACGAAAGTCCCCGAATACTATATACAGGGTGACTCTTCAAACATAATATTTACCCTCATTGTTTAACTTAATAATGCATTTATTTAAATTCTAATTTTTCAAATTATTTTATAAATACAAAGGCCATAATTCAGATTCTTGAGATTTTTTTATAACAAATGTACTATTAAAGATGCTGTGAAGATGCAAACTTCTATATTTAAAATGAATCTAATTTAACATTCGAATGAGTAGATTTTGAGCTATTTAGAAAGACATGGGTACTATAGTAATTTGAAAAGTTTAGAAATGTATACTAATTTATTAACGTTTATAATTTATAAAAATAATTCAAGTATAATTAATACTATATAATATTTTGATATTTTATATTACACATTATATTTTTTTTAAACTATTTTTAAGGACTATTATTCTTAATATAAACACTTAAAAACTAAAAAACTACTTAATTTTGAATTAGATACATCAAAAGTTTTAAAAAAATCATTAATTAAATAATTTAAAGTACAAATTTATATCTTAACAAGACACTATATAAGTAATACAGAAATCTTAAGAATTTAAAAATATAGGTTTTTAAAAGTGTATAAAAATTCTTTAAAATAAGAACTTGGATAAATTTATTATTAAACGAAAATTAAGGTCGTGATCATGCTTGGTGAATTACCCTGTAGGTATATTTATTGTTCAATGAGCATATAATAATAATGCATTATCCGAGTATATACGTAGACTTTGTTTTGCGATACGCTGATACCCCGTGACAAAGCTCCTAACCGGGAGGTACCAAATAACGGACGGCCGAATGGGTCTGCCAATAAATTGTATAGTTGTCTGCCACTAGAGAGCAAATTGAGTATTCCAGAATTATGCGAACTGAATGAACTATCCCCACTGTGGTTCTGCAGAAATAAATCAGCCAAGCACTACCGGAATTGAAAACTATAGTCGAACGGGGCAGGGCGTGTCCTTGCGTTTTGTATTATATTATGGGATGTAAAACTATGATCGGAAATACAATACCAGAGTGTTCACCGCGACAGTAAGTGCCCAGAAATATTATTTTTCGACACCTTCTGCTGTCATCGTTAAATTTAATTCCTTCAACAACCCCGTAAATTACTTTTAAAATTACTTCTAGGTTACTAGGTATATATATAATATATATACGTGTGGGTGCGGCGTCAGACATCCTGACCCACTATGCGTAGTGCGTACAATATAATTTTATATAATATATATATAAGCAATATATTATATATAATATATATATATAAACATATAGGTAGGGTAAAAGAAAATAATAAATAACAGCTGTCATTGTTATTTCCTTTTTCATTTTTCGTTACTGCCGACTCTATATACTATATAGTATAATAATCTATATAGTATATAATATATATACTATATATAATATACCACTGTCGAAAAAAATTTCTGTATTCGTGATATTATTACCTTATTTAAGTATTATAATAGTTTTAATTAAGCCACAAATATATACGGTCACGTAACATGTAACTAAAGATGATTCACTAGCGATGAAATAAGTATTAAAGGTCATAATAATTAGGCATATAATATATACCTTCAACTAAAACATTATTTACATTTTAGCAAAAGAATTATTATCTACAGTACTCGAGGGTCCGGATTTGTTATGGCAGTAGGAAAAAATTGAACTGTTGATACAAAAAATAAACTCTATACAAAAATGTTTTCATGGTGGCAGTTATTATATAAAATTTTTATACATGTATAATGTATATAAAAAAAAGGGTGGTCAAGTGGGTAAAGTTCTGATTTATAAAAGATATCGAGTGGACTTCGGGCATAAATAGTAGATCACTATAATGGGTGTGTTAAATTTGAATGCAATGATAGATATCATTGTATACGAAAAACGATTCGAAACGTAGATGATTAGTCAGCCTATACGTAATATATTTTTCATTGGGTGGTGAAAAAAGTGATGTACGTTTCTAGTTTCTACGACAAGTCATTTTTAACTATAACAGAAATCTAAAATTATTTGATAGTAAATCATTATTTTACGAGTGAATTTTTGATTTTATAAAAATTTAAACCCAAGATAGCATCTTTTTTTTTAATTAGCCAACGCTTAACTTATTGTATAATTATTGTAATTATTAAATAATAATAATAAAAAAAAAAACTAAAAAAAAAAAATCTAAGAAACTGGTGAAATTTTTAAATACCTATCTAGGACTTATAATTTTTGAATAATAACAAATATTAAAAATCGTTTGAGGATAAATCGTTATCATAATGTGATTTCGTAAAAATTAAAATTCAGATGCTTCAAGTTTTCTTTATAGCTATTAAGTTAAAGAAAACTTATGAAAAACTTAGTGTTGAATTTTTCAACCTTAGATATAAATACAAAAAATTTTATGAATTTTTAACTACAAAATAACTTGCAAATTTTCACGATTTTGACACATTTTGTAAAAATTTGAACTTTAAACACTTATAAAAAACATTTGTGATTAACGATTTTTGATTTTTTTTAACTAAAATAAGAACAATTTAAAAGAAAGCTAGAAGTAATATAATTTATCTTTTTACTATACGATTTCATATGATGAAATAATTAAACTTTTGCAATTCGTTTTTTAAAATAGTAATATATGTTTTAAAAACAATCATAAAATCAATCAACGTATTTTACGAGTTTGACCTAAAAATTTAAGCAGCTAAAGTAATCTAAAATTTATTTGATAGTTAAAAATTTATAATACATTTCAGAATTATTAAATTAATTATAAATTATTAGGAGAGAATAAAAAGTATAAAAATTAAAATATCATAATTGTTTAATTAATAAAAATGTATGCAATTCCTAAAAAGAATTATATTATGGTGATAATATTAAGCCATGATATTAAAGTTTAAAAATGGTCAAAGTAAACATTGTTTACTCTCCAAAAATTATTATAATGTATTGATGAAAATATGGATAAGATAATATCTATTGTATTATGTTTTAGTTGTTAAACGGCAAAAGGAACAATTGTTGCGAAACATGAAGCAGATTTTATACTTTGATGTTAATTGTTCTGTAAAAGATAACAAATGTATTATAGTTAGGAAACATTAGGTAGTATTGGTTTGGAAAAAACATATGAATTCGTACAAAAAAAGAATTTAGTGATAAAGTGTCACAATAGTATACTTAAGTATGTTATATTTTATACCTACCTAGAAAAATGTTTAAAACTCGTTTGTAAATTTTTTAAAACAGATTACATTGGAATACATGAATATAAAGATTTGTACACATACTAAATGAGATTAGTTATTTTATAAATAGTTTTAATTGTTGAGCTGTATTAATTTAAGGAGCTATAAAAAATAAAATAAATTGGATTTAAGACTAATGTATCACTATAAGCTATATCAAACCATTTTTATTGTAGGTACTTGAAATATTTTTTAAACGCATCCATACCGAATTATATTAGTAAAAAAGTACAATCAAAAATAAAATAAAATTCAAATAACCCTTATATATTAAATGAATACCTACATTACAAAACTAAAACATTATGCTTGAATACAATAAACAAAGATAAAATATAATAATAATATAATAACTGTTCACAAAATGTTAGAAATTTTTCTTTAAAGAAAATAGAACAGTATGACTATAATATTTTTTATAATAAATTGGTTTAAAAAAGAAACCTTTTAAGTCTACTAAAAAAACAATAACGATAAAAACAAATAAAACATACTTAATGGTTTTTCTTTTTCAAAGAACATAAATAAACATCAATAACACATGACCAAGTACAAATCCTCCCATTAAAATCTTTATTGTCCCTAAATTTCGTGTAAACAAATTATCGTTTGCAATAATATATCCCATAATATACCAATTATCAAAAAGGAACACTGCCAAATATTTCATTCCGTCATTCCGAATATTAATCTCATAATTCCAGGTCCCTTTAATAACGACATGCTTCCGAAATTCCTCGAATTGTCCATTTCTCACTAAGCACAATTCAAAATTGTCCTAATATGCATAATATTATTGTGCATATATGTTTGGCGATATCTTGCGATAACGTAATTCAAATTGAACATTATTACACATTTATACCAGTTATAATATTTCTATAATGACGATTATCTAAATCGAATAATTGGAAAAATATACGAACAGGAATAGTCAAAGAAACGTTTAATGGTTTTATAACAAAATATAATTATTTTCATTGTAATTAATGAATATAAATTATATACTTAAATATAATTATTGATTAGCTACACAACACGAGTATGGTTATTATCGTATGAATATACCTGTTTTGTAAGTACATAGTAAGCATAAACGGCCATGGCGGTGCCATAAGTGACGAAATATGTGACCGGCTCCATTATGTCCCATGAATATTCCCACCAAGTAAGCCGAGCTAATATGCCAAACTGCACTGACATAAGTCCCAGACCAACCCATGTGAGCACCGACGTTTGTCTGCTAGCTACTAAGTCAATGGATTGCCTTTTCTGAAACATAAATATACATACATATATATATATATTATATATAGGAACATAGATACACCGTTAAAGTTGAAACGCATCTTTCAAAAAAAGATTCGTAAAAATACTTCAGCAGACATCAGTGATTTATTTAATATATATTACTATTTATTATATTTTGTTATACATGATGAACCACCGACAATCGTGTTCAACCGTATCGTATAATAACACGAAAAAATGAGAAAACATTGTGGTAGATTTAATATATAATATTATAGGCTTTAATATAAATATGTGTACCTATCTAAATACATCGAATAAAAATGTTTTCATTTTAGTTATGAAGTATTAATTTGGAAACTAAGCACGAGAAATTTATTTCGTTCATTTTCAATGTTATACGATACATCATAATATATTATATAATAACAATAACCAGTTAAATACAATAAAAAAAAAAATAAATAAAAACAAAATTTATGACGCGTATTAATATTATTTTTAAAACGATTTTGACAACAATTAATGTTCCGTTCAAAAACGAAACTTTGTAGGTACCTATATGTATATACGCTTCAGAAACCATTTGTTTAAAAAAAATACATTACATTTACTATTTTAGTAGATAAAAGTATTTTAAAAATCAAGTTCGCAGTTCTACAATTATAATAATAATAAGTAGGTTTAATATTATATTTGTTATTATAATGGTACATAATTTATTGTACAAACAAACACATCACATGTTTCTCAAAAAGTCAATAACAATAAATAAAAGTGAAAGTTTTTATATTATTTACTTTTTAGGATTCCCAAGGGTTTTTTACTTTGAAAAGGGATCATACTGAATGAAAAATTTCATTGTATACATACAAGTCTCAGAAATATTGAATTCAATGAAACTGTTCGACTTTGATATACTTTATTTTACTTATTGACTATTGTTGTGTATAATATACTATATAGTACATAACATATTGAAAGTTGTCCTAGTACGCATGAGGATGATTGAAATTTTTACACTTAAATCTTTTTTGAATCAAATTCAAATAGTGTATTTACAAACGAGAAAAATCACAAACTACTATATAATATAATATATACGTTCCTTTCCCACTCCCACCCTTATTGACTGAAAGTTATAAAAATAAATTAAATGTGAAAAATGTTATTTAATGAAAAATAATTATATTTAATAATATATTAATGGCATGATGATGGTTACAGTGTATATGTTTTTTATACACAAGTATGGAATCAATTAAAAATGTAAACAATTGTAAAAAATGATCTAATTAGATTATTTTTAAACATTAAATTAACCTTTTCTAATATTTACATATTAAAAATTGGAAAAAGTTAATTTTATTGCTTAAAAATACTCTAATTAAGATGATTTTTTGCGATTGTTCACATTTTTAATTGGCATTTTTACACAAAATTTAATTAGGAACGCATTCGCACATATTATTTGCTTATTTGCGATGCACATTTCTAGCGCATTAAATTGTATTATAGTGGTACTATTCTTCACAATCTGTATTTGAAATAGTTTGATTTAAATAAAGTAAGAATTAACAAATGTTT
Source organism: Aphis gossypii (assembly GCF_020184175.1). Taxonomy (NCBI): domain Eukaryota; kingdom Metazoa; phylum Arthropoda; class Insecta; order Hemiptera; family Aphididae; genus Aphis; species Aphis gossypii. Next base: position 65,464,560 of record NC_065531.1, on the reverse strand, counting down.
ACTATAGGTGTATTAAGTTCCATGTACATAGCTGTTTTTAAAATAATGTACTTCAGTACTTGAGAGTTTAAACTCAATGTATGCATATAGTTACGTTCATTTATACAATGATTGACATTCTTAGTACCTACTACTTGAAAAAAAACTTAATATACACATACATTTTTATTGAATAAAATATAATCTGTAAATCGGATTTTACATTAAGTATTTAAACGCTTGTTTATACTTATGATATATAACATAAATTAAATAGAGAAATTATCCATTTATGACAGTCCGTAGTTTAAAGAAACTGATCAATTATTTTATTACACAGTGTTAATATTTTGATCATATTAAAATAAAAACAAAACTTTATATTATTAAGATAATAAGGTGTAGATATAGGTGCTCGATATATCATTTTTAATGTCAAATATTAAGTACACGAACTGTTATTGAAGTTATAGGCATACACCTGCATGTTCCACGAGGTTTTAACTAATTAAACAATTTAAAATTATTACACATAACGTGTAGACGAATAAAAATAAAATTAATTGTGATTTCAAAAATAGTATTTATAGCTAGATCAGATTTTGTTATAGAAAAATAGTTAAACTAAATAAAAATTTTTAATAGACATTTGAATCATTAACAAAATAAAAATGACTTTAAAGCGCAAATCCAATTAAAAGATTCCACTTATAAAAAATTAACGAGTTAACTTTTTATTTTCATAATATCTAAATATGAAAACTACTTATGTTGTAAGCCCTGAATTTAAATGCCAAAAAATTATATATAGGTATATAAAAAAAAAAAAAAATGATAGTAAAAAAAAATTTTTTTTATATGAATTATCTCCTAAAAATGTTTTTTTTTTTTAAATTTAAATTTTAATGTTTAAAGAAGTTTAATAATTTTATGAAAAAAATTAGAAATGATTCATCAGCTATGAGTTTATGATTTATGGCGAATAATATTATTTCATGATTGTATATTCATTATAAATATAATATGAACACTAAAAATATTATCTATCTATCTATGTATCAATGTTATATTCTATACTCAAATATTTTATACCTATTAAATAATGAGCATTGCATTAAATAAAACAAAATTTTTAAAAATATTATGATTATAATTTTTATTACCTCATTGTGTATTACAAACTCGAAAATTGTTAATATATATTGATATTATAAATTATTAAAAATATATAATAAATTACTTAAAAAAATATAAATGCTAAAATATGCTTGGAAATCGAAGAATAGTGAAAAATACTTAATAATAATAATACCAATTTACTTTTTAAGTATTTGGCTATACGAATCGAATTATAAAATATTAAAAATAGTTATACATTTATAATATACCTACATTTATTTATTAAGTTTTATTAATGTACCTACTTAATGAAAAATAAAATTATTATTTATATAATTATACCTAACGGTTTGAATAAAACACAATACAACTATGGAAATTAATATTTTAAGCACTATCGATCGTCTATGATTTTATATTGGAAAATATCTACTTATTTTACGTATAAATATAAAAAAAAAATAACAATTGTAAAATTTACAATTATAGTTTTGAAAATCAAGTTCTTTGATATTTAAATTTATGACTATTATGATAATAATAAATTAATAAATGTTGGGTTTATAATTTTGTAATTTTAAATAATTGTTTTAACGGTAAAAGTTTTTAATCTTTCTTTTAAGTAAACAAGTTTTTTAGAATCAAAAATAAAACTAAAAGAACTAAATTCCAAGTTCGTTGTTTTGTATAAACAAAATATGAATAAATATAAGTAATTTAAATACGACAAACACGTTTATCTTAATAACTATTATTTACAAACAAATTATTTAGTTTATAAGCTTGAACTTCAAAATAGGAAATGTTTACATTTCACCATTTTTATTTTGAAGTTAAATACACCGCATCGCATTATGTTTTTAATCCAATTAGTATAATATATACTAAACATTAGGTATAAAATGTATTATTTATAAATAGCTTTAGATAGTATTAAATAAAATAAAATAGAAGGAAAGCAGGTAGGTAACTGCTTGGCTGTTTGTAAGTGTCGAGGGTACTTTATCATCGATCGATAGTCATTGTACTGTAATGTTCGATGTAAATTTGAATTTAATGATAAATCATGGCATACATAAAATGATTTTGGGAAAAGATGGTTTGTCAGCCTATATTGCTAAGTATATTTTATGATTTATTAATATTGCTAACAAAGTATTTTATTTTACTATTAGTAAAAAAAAAACACACACACACACACACCACACACACACACACAAATTTAATTTTAGCAATATTTGTCAATTTGGCATTTGAAAATATCATTGTATATCTAAATTAATTCTAAAATATAATAATATACGTTAAAAGTACCCATAAAAAGTATTTATAAATTACAATAAAATAATACAATTTATTACCTATTCTTCCTTTAAATGACTAATTTCGTCCAAATTTGCACCTAATAAAAAAAATAGTTGTATAATATATATAATATACTATCTGTCCCCGTACTCTTCGTTGAATATAAAATAATAAAATAATGACACCTCTTATATGGGACTTCTAAAAACTTTTATCATCAACTGACATTGTGGAAAATATCGATCTTCGACCCACCGTCTCGTATCGACCACTCATGCTATTGCTTTGTTTTTGTTTAGTGTTCTTTCTGACTTTTTTTCTTTTTGTAAGGTTCATAGAAAACAATTTGACGAACGTTATTTTGCTCAATTTCAGCAAATACACGCATATAATCTGGAGTTCATACAATAATCTTATCGAAAAAAGCACTTTCAGATTTTCAATTTTTTGGAAAAAATTTTTTTCATAAAAACTTTATTCAGAATATTACGCACATTAAAAAAAAAAAAATGCAGAGCTCAATCGGTTTATCAATTTTCAATTTATGCGCTTACTAACGAATAGCATTTAATTTTTATACAAAAACATTAATTTTTGTTACAATATGAATTACTTATGAGTTATGAGAAACCTATTAAATGTTCAACCCTTAGTTATAAAAATTGAATATTTATACATTTTGTTAAAATTTAAACTTGAAATGCTTATAAAAATCGTGTTTATGTATCTTTAATATTTATAAATATCTATAATAATAATTTATGGGAAACTTTGTATTAAAGTGTCAAGCTTTTTGACGACTATTATTTATCTAAAATAACACTTAGATGGCAACAACTTCGATAACATTTTTTATACAATAATATATTGTATTCAGTGAACTGAGTCATGACTTCTTAAACTTATTTAAAAATAATTGTTCGGTGAATAGTTGAATGAAAATAACATTACATATGTGTATAGATAAATTACTGTCTATATAGTCTAGGATTAAACATTGCATACATATAATATCTTTTATCTCTAATTACATCACAAAGCAAATAAATTTTTTTCAAAATGTCAAAGGCAGCGTGCTTTAATTAAAAGCTTTCAGTATTAGAATTATTATTATTCCATAAAATTGATGAATATAAAATTAAAACTTAATTTGAAAAAGAAAATATAATAATGAAAATGATAATGATGTAAAATAACAGGGAAATGGTATGCTTCATACGTTCTATCCGTGACAAACCATAAATAAATATTTATAATGTATTTATAGTTTCTATTCTTTAATATATTAATATTAAATATTATGCATTTTAACGATGAATAATAAATAACTAATGAGTAATGACAGTATTATTACTCAGTGTAAAACATTTTAATAAAAATACAAAAACCATATCGTTGTTTTTGACTTTTGTATATGTAATGACAAATTGTTTAGGTATTTTCAATATATTATTATAGGTAATAAATGATTATAAATAATTTCTATAAAATTTAGTTTTGTAATTTAAATAAATTATACAACACAGTCTTCATATGACAAAAATAGTATTCTATATATAACATATAATGAATACTACTCATATCCTAACCATTAGAATCACTACAAGTTGATTCCCGTTGGAATATTATAATATGATATATAAACAATATACGCCTCAATCATAATAGTTAAGTAATATAAATACACGATATTATACTCTTGTGAGTGGCAAATAATCATATAAGTTGGATGATCGTCAGAAAATGATGGACATTATAATAAATTATTAAAAACTCACAAGCACGGGTGCATATAGGTAGAACATTTATCCATTACGCATATTATGTACTCTGAAACATCTTGTCATACCGCCAAACCTTTCAGTTTTAGACATATTTGGAGGGTATACAGCAAAGAATAAGAAATGAGGAGATCATAATGGTTTGCACGTACACCGAGGAGCAAGAGAGCTACGTGCCACATACATTTAAGTATGTAACACGCAGATAGTTAATACGAGGAATGATTGAACAAATGTTCAAAGAAAGAAGTTTTAAGCTTACATTTGGTACATATAACTATATATGGGTGTGCGATGAAATGCGAGTACGTATGTTTAGGATGTTAATACAAATATATATATATACAGTACAATGCATATACCACGCGAAGAGGACAAACTTTGAGTAAAACGAAGAAATACAATTTTGTACAATAATAAAATAGGTAAGTGCACGCGAACACGAGGGACTGTCGGGAAAAGAGGAAAGGGTATGGAAAAACATTTTCTATATCATATAGCTTACCTATTATTATATGCGTAAATTTTCGGTCATTACACGCACTTCATCATTTGGAAATTATACGTAGGTACCTATACGTTTTATTAGGACGTTTACGATACTTTTGTTTTCAGTGCGTTGATGTTTACAATTACAGTACCTATCTATAGTTTTTTTTTATGCTTTGTATTTTATTTTATGACAAAGCATAATATATCTAAGCGTTTTTCGCTCGTTTAGTCTAAATAATAACATTATACAATACTTACACGTATTATGCTACTGTAGTAAGTATAATATTGTACAGTATATTATGGTGTATATTTCCAGAATTTATAAGATACCTCCTTTATCTACTAACATACCTACGTTAATTTGGTTTGTATGTATAATACAATGTGCTGCTATGCATACCTATTCCATTTTCATCATTTTAACAACATAATACATATAGAAGGCTTAGGAGCCAAGAGGTTGACGCAGTTAAGCTGCACCCGTCAGGCATTCAAATTGTTGATGTAAATAAACAAACACATTAAAAAACATCAAATTAAAATATATAGATCTTCAATAACATTGGTATTGCAATTTTTATAAAATTAATAATCCCTCTAATAATTCTAATCATCTAATAATATGATCTAGAATAAGCTTTATTGAGAAAATAATAATAAAATATTTTATATTTAGTTAGGTCGAGTTTTTAAGTACATTTTTAGTAATATTTTTATACACCTAATGCATATTTATCGTTATTAATTAAGCGCACATATATGATATAATAAATGTTATGTGTTTGATAAATGAAATGTTTAATATTATTTAAAGACTATCCAACCGACTTAGCCATAATATAGTTGTGGGTAATTACTATATTACATTAATTTACTAATAATATATATAATTAAATTATTTTATAATAAATATCAGGACAAATTACAGTATTAATATTCAAACTATTAATTTTATAATTTAGACAACTAATTAATTGTTTTAATTAATTTTCAATTAAATTCATAAAATGTAATAGCGTGATGGTTACCTAAAATATGTGCATATTTATATAAGTCATACCTTTATTGCACAATAGGTAATTACTCATACATTTTATATAATAGTTTATGTATAAATACATTAAAATATTATGTATACACTTTCATGAGCATCATAACTAAATATTTTACGATGGGAAATAGTTGATTTAATTAAACGAAAAGTAAATCACAACTATGCAAGTGATAGGTAAATTTAAATTTTTGAGTTTTTCAGAAGAAAAATAATATTGTTAGCTTTATACGAGTGTAATATGATATGCATTAATTTTAATACATAAGAAAATATAATATAGATATACGAGTATATATATATATATATATACTTTTTTAATTTTAATTTTTAAAAAAAAACTTTTTATTTAATAGCTAGGTAAACTTTAATTATTTATATAAATAACAAAAATGTATATTTTAAATATACAATTTTGTTTATAACTTTGTTTATATTCATTGTGTTTTCATGCCAAAAATATAAAAATACACAATTTTGAACTATTATTTTAATTCTATTTAAAAGTATATTATCTAACGGGCGACTTAAAATTATGTAAATGCTTGTAGAATATTATATATATAATATAATATATAATATTAAAAATTATTATACTTGTTTAGAAGCTATTATTATTATTAAATAGTGTACGGAAACTATTTTTTTCTTAAAAGTAATGAATAATTAAAAATAATTTATAACTTAACATTAATACAATTATAATTGTATCCTCTGGTGTACCTCAAGGATCACTTATCTTCATAACTCTTCTCCCTCTTCATTAATAGTAGATTAGTACTAATCTAGCATTATATAACGCCCAGCTTTTGGTGTTAGCTGATGACATGAAAATATTTCTACGAATTCAATTAATTAAATTCCATCTTTTTCAGAGTGATTTTAACAAACTTGTGTCCTGAGCTGATACTTTAGGTTCATCATTCAATGTCAATAAATGTCATTCTATTTCATTTACTAGCTAAAAACCTATTTAAATTTCTAGATAACATCAATAATATCTCAATTTTTTTTTTAATGCCTCAGTCTGTGATTTGGGATTTAGCATTATTTCTACTCAAAATACCCATTTTACATTATACGTATTGAAAATGTATGCTGCAAAGCATTTAAAACTAGGTTTTATAAAGTATGTTGCCGGACAGTTTAAATTGTTTACACTCCTAAAGGTCTTATACTGTTCATAAGCTAGACCTATACTTGCATAAGCTAGACCTATACTTGGTAACGGTTCAGTCTTCTGAAATTCAAGTATACAGCTTCAGCCTCTTATCATCTGGAAATGGTTCAGCGAAAATCTTTGAAGTTAGCTAGCTTCTCATAAAACACTGTACCCTTCTCATAATTACTCTCCTACATCGGTCCATTTTAACTTAGTTTCTTTAGTTTGATCGTAGACACACAGCTAACAAGACGTTTTTTTGAAATTTATTCAACGATAAAATTGACTGCTACTTTACTATTCCAACTTACATTCAATATCTCTACTCTTCCACACGTCGTTCTACCCTTTCCATACCACAGGCGGCAAGACTTTGTTTTAATTACACTAACATTTTATTTTATTTAATTACGAGTATATATTTACCCTTTAATTATTACGCTAGTTTATATATTAAGTTTTTAAAAACTGTATGGCGTTAATTACATAATATAAAATAACTAATAAAAATTAAATTAAAATATAAGTTTACAATGTTGACATCTTTGATAAGGGATCAAGTTTTATTAACGTATAGCTAACCGTTAGGTTAACATTCCACGCACCTACCTAATACAAACGGTTTAAAATGAATTTTTACTGACATTAATATTCATGATTAAAAATTTCGACGAAAAAATTATAATATATCTGAACAATAAGCACGAAGAAGACACCTTTATACCTATATATAAAATATAATTTGGAAGTGATTTATCGTTGACTTTTTATATAACTGTGTGCACAATGACCTTTTGAATTGTGTTTTTTTTTTTCATTTTCTTAAAATCATAAATTTTCCTTAGCACTGCGATATTAAATTTTTTAATTACACTTCAACCACATTTTATACGCGTATATATTTTTTATTAAAAAAAATATTATAAAACTATTTTAATTTACAATTTTTAAATATGATGTTTTAGTTTAAATACATACCTATTAAATCCTTATAAACCATACGACTTGTAACTTCGTATTATTATTATTTTTTAATTTATGTTTTTTTGTTGCTTTATTGGTATTATAGCCTAGGTTAATAATAGTAGTCAGTATTAAGTTTAAAAACTATACAAATGAAGCGATAATATTAATTTTATATTACATATTATATTACTCATATTCATTTTTGATTCTTCTAATTTTTAAGAATATTAAATTTGTTTATATTTTATAGATTAATCCTAAAACTATAAATTTGATCATTATAAAGTTATTACTTTTGATTTTTTAATTTACTCATTATATAATAATAATTAAATATAAAATAATAGATATTTTTAATCAATACATTATTTTAAAATCAAAATTATTACTACTATTATTGTTATTATTAAACGTTATAAATTATACACATTACTTATTGCGAATTCATTTTAAAAATGGTTATTCACTATAAAAAGTTAAATCATATAAAATGCATATAAATTTTTCTAAAATGTCAATCGAAACAAATTGAGGATAAATAATATTTTTTTCTTCAATATTAATAAGAGGGTATAGTACCGACTACTACACAGTAACATAATCAAGCGTACTTGTATTGTTTTTGACCGAAAATCGATTTTAAATGTAGATGGAAAAGCACTTCCGAAGAAAATAAAACATTAATTTTTAATAATATACTCGCGTGGAAATAAACAAATGATAAATGCTACATTTCATAATTGAGTTTAGTCTACGACATCTCCACTAGTGAATAGATTTTCTATTATATTATCATGTTCTAATTTAACTTAATAATGTGACATGTATTTATGCACCGAGTATTCAAATATTGTACAGCCTATAACGATAAATTACTGTTCTACGGAGTTTAAATTTAATAAATCTTTCAACGACAGAGTGTACGTTAATAATTATAATTGAGATAATAATGATAATATTAGTATTATGAAAGCGATGAAATTCAAACCGTTAGTTTAGCGACTTAAGAGGATTATGTATATACGCTAAAGGAACAAATACACAGGAATATATATATTATAATTGAAATAGTTTTGTTAATTCGTATACGGATTAATCTGCATGGATTTTCCTCCGAAATAGGAATTACCAGTTTCCACCAATAATTAAAATTATTATTTCTACGGACAATAACCGTTTCTACCAAAAATGTATCTTTTTTTTTACCAACAATACTCGTTTACACCAAAAGTGTACCTTTTCTGTGCTTTTGTAGTGTACACTTTTCCCTTTTCTATAAAAACGCTTGTTTCAAAAAATTGAGATATTGACCAAAAACAACTCAAACAAATTTTAAAAATTACAGAGTAAAATGTAACTTAGTAAATACCATTCTATGTACTTATACGATACAATTATTATCAATCACAAATTGTTTTATTTATATTCTAGAGAGCTCCATCCTTTGCTCGCTTTATTAAATTTAATATCATTATTTTAAAATATTTTAAAATAAAATAATACATGCAAGATAAAAAATTGGTGTTAAACTGTTTTTATATATTAGAGAAATAAATACGGTGTACGGTATACGTTGTATTAAACACTATATTATATGCTCATTTGCAAAAAATAAGGATAAAATACTTATTTCCAGTAGGTAATGCTCTTATTATATTAAATTAATCATAATATAGCTTACTTGGGAGTATAGGAATTTAATTTAATGATTAAGGGTTATTCAATTATTCAATAAATCAATAAATTATAAGTTTTATGCGATTTTGAAATTAAAAATTCCTAACTTAATAAATGAATAATTTGCTAGCTAATTGCTGACGCATGTTATGAGGTGATATATGTTCGACATTGGTCAAAAGAAAAGTATAAGTGTATAGAATACTTAAGTATAAATAAATATGCTCGGAGAAAAAATAAGTTAATGTTTCTTTAAAAAAAATAGTAATCACTATGTTAAAAATAACTGAGAGCTGCAAATATCATAAATATATTAGAGCTATTTATTTGTTTGTATACATAACCGTATTTAATTAATATAAATTATACACACGAGCACACAGCTTTAAAGTTCATCGCATCAATTTAATTTAAAATATTTCAACTACTTTGTTCTTACATTAAAAATGTAATTAGTTATATTAAATAACAATTATAAACATACAAATTTCAGAATCAATAGTTGTGAATAGAGAAAATGGAAGAATAAAAATAATTTTAATTGATTAACATCATCATACCTTTTCAAGGGGTTCCAATTTAACTTTTAGTTCTTCCATTTTAGCCAATAACTCCCTTTCTTTTTTTAATTGATGTTCTTCGACGTTCAATGATTCGTACAACTGACTGACTAGAGTCCTGATACCAGAAAGTCGTTCCATTTCTTCCTGTAAAATATAGATCATGTATTAAGACAAAGACATAATAATATTAACAAAATCTTTCTATAATATATATTTTTAAATATTCGAAATTTATAAAAAAAATGCCTTACAACACTATACTAGTTGGCGCGCACACCATATAACATTATTATTATTAACTAGTATTGATGAGCCGTAAAGGTAATTACAATATAATTAATTAGTAATTATAAATATGCTTTATTATCTTAATTATTTTGGTAGGTACCTAAAAATAATTAAACCACAGTTATTTCAATACAAAATATACGTTTATTTTCTCATTATAGATAAAAGTGATAACTGATAACCTATACTTATATATATACATATAATATAATGTATATAACAATCATATAGCAAACACATACGAAAGAAACACACAAATTGATGTTTGCAACAAAAGTAATACAATATTTTTCATTAAATTTCCAAATATTAACACCCAAACTTTCAAACTAATCAACCATTAAACCAAGATGGATCTGATATAGTAAACTATCTGGCGTTCTAATAAAATGTGTATAATATAATACATAGGTAGGTACCTTATTTATTATACACAATAAAATAATTTGAACAAACATAATGCACATAGGTATTTATTTTTTCGTCGTTTCGTGTTTGACGGTCATAAATTTTATTAGCTTATCAAAGAAATGTCAAAGTTTAATAATTTAGTACCTAACTGGCTAATATTAAAAAAAAAAAATTAAGAGGATCATCATTGTTTTTTTTAAATATAGTTTATTGAGATATTTTACTTTTGTTTTAATATAATATTTGACAAATTACTAACAATATAAGTTTATAATATTTTTCCACTTAAAAAAATATACAGAATGTTTTTAACGTAAAGCATTAATTTTTAGTTTGACGTATTTATAATACCACTATAAATTTTTACAAAAACCTTAAGTTTTTTTCGTTGGAGGAGGACTAGGTAATTTTAATTCCCCCCTCATGTATACGTGCCTGGAACAAAGTCATAAATTATAGGTACTTATACTTTAAATTTTATATATTTTTTTTTAAAAAAAAAAAAATTACAAAATTCAATAGAGTTAATGAATGTCTTAATTAAGGTTAAAAAAACATTGTTAACGTTCATAAATTATATATTATTATGCATTTATACAATGGTTAAAAGTTTGGAAAGAAATATTTTATTTAAATAATAAACAAAATGTTTTGATAATGAAATTGTAATATAATAATATTATTATGCTAAATTTAGTTGGTAAACTTATAATATAGATCACTATAATTAAAATGTTGACTTAATTATTATGTGGTCAAATTTTGTAACCTTCATCTAGGTCATAAATAAAGATGATTTTATAGATGTTAATAATTATTTCGAATATAATTAATCAATCATAGAATACCTACTAATAAGATTAAAAATAATAAATGTTGGTAAATTGCGTTTTTAAGTTTCGTCGATAAAATTATGTTTTTGAGTCTGTGCGACAGATAATCGATTTCAACCATCAATATTTTGAATCCCCTAACACGATATTTTAACAAACCAATCCATCTTAGAGCTTATAACATAAGTAAATTATATAGATATATGAAATATTCAATTAATATTTAATAATTAATATGGATAACATAAATTCCTTGAATGGGATAAATCAACTACCCAATATTGGTCATCGTATGATTTTGGATTATACAAACCTTCGTAAGCTTCTTTTGCGGTGGTACTTTAACCGTGAAAACTCGGTCGTTAATGGTTAACCGGAAGTCTTCTTCCATGAGCGATTCGATTGTATTGGAAGACGCGATACGCACACCATCGGAGCTAGATACAACTACGCGGTCAACACCCGGGTCTTCGGTCTTCAACATGCTAGTCAAGTCACCGACCGTGTTTGTCACTGGCCGCAATGTGAATTGACAAAGCTCGCGCCTGGACGGCAAAGGAACTGTGACCGAAGGCAATCCTCGTCTAAGCTCAACGTGGATTTCTGTGAAAACATAATGCAAATTTTAATAGGTATAAAAATTATAAATATGACGTGTTTTATAGACGCGTTAAATTTAAATTAGGGTTTTAAGTAAAAATACTAAAAAAAACCAAATACTGAACACGCTATTTGGTAATTTCACCGTTTCGTATGCTAATATATTATAAATAATAGACGGATCTAAAACATATTTAAGCCCTCGTAATTATAAGGAATAACTATACACTATAGTTGTGGAATTGGAACAAAAAGCTTAGTGTTACGTTATATAAAGACTATAAAATTACCAAAATAGTAATAATTTGTTTTTATACCTATACGGTGCCTATAAAAAGCTTAAGTGTATAGATATATATGTAATAAATATTATTAAAATACAACACGAAAAAAGTGTGTGGTCCTTATGAAAATCGATTACTACAGCAGCGGTATCCTACGTGAAGCAGGCAATTTTATTGTGATAAAATATTTTAAATATTTTTATTTTAAAAAAATATGCATTACATATCAAACATAACTGTTATTTCCCACTTTAATAGTTGATAAACGAAATTTGACGAGTAAATTATTACGGAACAGTGATTATTTTCACTTTATAGCAAATTTCATTATCACTTCCACATCTATGTTGCTGTATAGTATACCTAATTAAATGCATAATGTAACATATTCATATATATTTATACTTATGGTTTGAGGAAAAACTGCATTAAAACTAAATATAGTAATATGAAAAGAAAGTAACACCCAACACGCGTGCGAGAAGTGTATCGTTCCAGTAGGTCTATCAAGTGGGTAAGTGAAAAAAAATGATATACATCATGTGTTCTTCTTAATTAAGATAAAGAACTGGGTTTAAGATGATTATAGGAGTATGGACAGTATAGTTTGTGAGACCATTCGTTCGGCGAACGCAGAATAGTTCGGTTCTTAGATACGTTTGACGAAGTCGTTGTTGCAGTGCATTCACGTAGACCTAGGTAAGTCTTTGGTATTATTATTATAATTAATTCAAACGTTAATGCGATAACTAATACACGGTTATTTGTGCGGCTATGATATTTACGGGATATTATGAGACAAGTAAATGCATGTTTGTTTTCTCGAATTTCCATTAGAACTACAATTTCAAACGTTTTTTCTCGCTGTTTAATGAAATATAGTTTATAAGTACCTACAGTACATAGTATACTATATTATATAGCATTGAAGTGAAGTACACGGGTTCTAAAAGCCATTAATTATCATACGAAAAAATAAATCTTGCAGCTTTAACTTGCTCCACGTTGAGTATACATATATATATATAGGACCGAAGTGCATATACAATTTATATTTTATATAAATCTAAAGTATATGTATGTAAAAATATAATAAGTGCATAATCAGTATTAGCCTTGATGTGTATTAATGCAAAAAAAATTATATCAAGTTTGTAAAAAAAAAAAATCGCTTTTTTCGGCGGTAATTAGTGTGCTGGACGAACCGTGCAAGGTCACCGCTGACTTATCGATTGTGTGCGCTCGGGAAACATTGTTGGTATACCGGCCGGAATATGCGAAGGGTTTGACGATACAACGCGATCGGAATTCTAAATACACGAGCTCATTTTTCCCCTAAGAAATAAGTGGTACTTACGCGGAAAAGTATACCAACAAGATTATATCATACAGTATAGACTATATATGAATAATACATATAGTTGTGGAAGACAAATAAGTGTTAATGAAAACGCTCTTACTCCGTATGCAAGTGATTCAATGTACAGACATAGAAAGTGACATATTATATTAATTAAAATGGCTTCTGAATAAATTCCATCAAATGAATATTATACATTGGTAAAAGAACTGGAACATAAGAGTAGTAACCGTAAACGGCGTAAACATTAAAAAAAAAAAAGAAAAAGAAAGTCGTGCAATTATTCACACGAACATAATATCCATAATTAAATAAATAATAGGTATGGTAACGAAAGAATAAATAAAAGATTGTATTTTTCTAAATTGGTATTAATTTGTCTTTATAGAATTTTTTTAAAAAAAAAAAAAACTTACAGTTCTTTATGAGTTTTTGGAAACAAAAAGTTAAAAAAAAAATAACTTTAAAATTAAAATTTGACTAACAATTATTTATAATTTAGAAAAACAAAATAAATATTTTATGCAAAACACACATTTTGTATAACATAAATAATTATGTCTTATGTATATAAAATATTAACAGTACGCTTAAAATTTAAATTCGTGGAAAAATAAAAACTTCTTTTTGATAGAAACTCTCGTGATGAATTATGTTATTGTCACAAAAATAAACATCAAAATATATATCATACCAAGATTTTCTTAGTGTACATCTCAGCAGCATTATTATTCAGCCCCTTTATTCGGAGATTTTAAGATTTAAGACGTATAGTCATAAATTCACGAGGGAATATAACTGTGTTCGTATATGAACAATTTCTGTACCTATCATTTAGTAAGTTAAGTTAGTTTATAATAGGTAAGTGTAAAAGTGCACCACACATTACACTATATGGTAGTATGCATATTCTATAAGTGTTTTGGTAAGTTGACGGCCACATTAAGGGTGTGAAAATTACGTTTACCAACATATATATATATATATTATATTAAGTTATATTACACATAAATATTAATTGAACTGACATTTTAATACATATTTTATGTATGTATGTGTAAGTCGTATATAGTATTTACAATATACCATAATGTATAATATGTTCAAGAAATATATTTAAAAAAAAAAAAAAAAAAAATTTGAAACCGTGAATATTGTATGATTCTATGGTCCACTGGGAAAACGGTAGTGTAGTATATAAGTGTTTTTATTTTTTTATTTTAGCTTTTCTTAAAACGTTTCTTACAACTAACACTGGATCCAAGGAAATAATATAAAATGTATTTGAGATGAAATAGTAGCAATTAAAAGGAATCGTGCTTAAGTTGTAACCATAATTTTTTTACTTAGTAAAATAAACAATGAGAATTATAATACAACGTGAAAAACGTGAAACTGCTAAGACTGCATTGTTCTATAATACAAGACATGAATTTCAAATACATTATCGCAGTGTCACAGTACTAAATTTCCGTTCAAACTTTATTAAAGTTCGTTAAAAACTTGGAAAATAAAATTTAAATGTCTGCAACCTACATATTATAATACCTATATCTACTTTTACATAAAAAATGTACAATATTTATTTATGTGAGAGAAACTAAATTATTACAGATAAGAACAGCACATATTTTGAGAGTAATATTATCAATTCGATACAATAAATGTTAGTACAAATATTATCATATTATGATGACATTTAAAAGCATTAATTTGTATTGCAAAACGATTTTTATCCGATAAAAAATTTATTATTAGACATTTTATATCCCAATATCAAAATTTTTCATGACGAATTTCACGAAATTTGTAGTTTATATTTCATTTATTCTTATCAATTTTCCAGTGCTCTAAACTTCTTTAATAGTACCATTTTCTGAATATCTAATCAATAACATATACTGATGTTACTAAATGAAACTTTCGGAGCTTTTTTACTGATTCAAAAAGCATTTTCATAGTCAACTAAAAGTACATATTTTTAAAACAATTTCGTTGCATTTATTAGATTCAAAAATTAAAAAACTAAAATCGTTATTTTTCAATGTTGTTTATTTTTAATGAAATATTGATTAAGATGTAGAAAGTTATGTTTATATTATCCGTGTTTTTATACAGAATTAACTGATTTTATTCTGTACATACACTTCACAGTATACAGCAAAACTCTAATTTTAAATGAATAAAACCTCAATAAACTTTCAAAAAGTTTAATTAAGTTAAACACTATATTTTATTTTTAATTAATGTTGATTTAATCGTTTAATATATTAATATTAATACTGGAGAATTATGGTTGCCATGATAATAGAACCTGCTGTAAGTTTAAAATATGCTTATTTAAAAATGAAATAAAAGTTTTATAATCAATACAATGTGGGAGGAAAACGTATTTGATAATTTTAAATTTCATTAACTATATTAACTTTAATGAAAATGAATGTAAACTGAGTAAAAATAAAAATAATACAACCAATGTTAATTCATATATCCCAAAACATATGCGTCCGGTAAACGTTATAAGTACTTATATAACAAATTTAATACATTGTGGGTACAAACAAATTGGTTAAACAAATGTATGTCAAGTCGTTAGCTATTCAGATAAATTGGTCATAAAATACGAGATATACGTATATACATAGGAAAGGTGCTAGATATTAATAATTCACTGAGCGGATAAATATCGCGGTTGGTGTAAGGGTCACGAACGGATGTGTAGTCAACCGCCAGAATCATTGAATAATATAATAATTATATATTTATGGAATTGTTTGTTTTTCAGAAATGGGCGGCACCTATTCGACTGGTGGTGTGTTTGTAGTGAAGGAGAAGGAAAAAGGATCGAACAAGCAGCGACACCGACGCAAGGATAATATCAAAAAACAAGGCCACGACAATCAGTTTGAGTGAGTATCAATCTATATGACGTTTATTCTGTACCGTATATAATATTATAGTTCGTATTATGAGTAATATAATTTAAGATCCCCTACCATCAGTAAATATACTTAAAAGTATCATTAGACTTTATGTGAAGTTTTATGACCGTTTCCTACCCGCGTATTGAGGGTGTGTTATCGTAAAAACACAAACAATGACCCCTGCAGGTTGTAAAATGGTGGTTCACGCAGCATACAAACGTAATTGGGTAGCCGAAGAAATTGGCTTTCGACCAAGACCGTCAAACTTAGGCGATAACAGTGGGCTTACTTGTGAACGGAATGATTACACAAGTTATAGTTTGGTAAAAAAATATATTTTCCCTGCAATAACCAAAAGAACCAATAACTACATCCATTTGTATCTGTGTTGTAACGGAAAATCACAAATAACGCACATGAATGATTTCATTCCCCACATGCACTTAGGTATCCATTTTCCACTACACCTCCACTACGTTTGCTATAACAATATTATAACAAGCACGCAACTCTATCTGTTATTTACATTCTCGTAACGATGGTAATATTATAATAATAGTAATACTTATCAATTATTACTTATTGATGCAAATATTCCTAAATAAAAATTTAAAAAACCTCTCTGACCACGATTTTTCTTTCTGCCTACTTGAAAATGTTATGAATTATGGCTTACAGTAATAATGTCTATTTTTGATAATTTTAAATAATTTGTATTAGGTATAGTATGCATAATGCTTATAGTATAATAATTAAAACTACTAGTCCGCCTTTAATATAAATATAAACAATCTCTTTAACACTTAAAGTTACTTTTTTGTTACAACTTTACTATACATAATATATTATTTATGTAATTTATTAAATAAACACAGATAATTAATTGTGTATACATTTTAAAAATAAATAAAATGACGTGTATTATTTAAACCATGGTTATATCTACTATCTAGTCTTTTTATGAAATTTACATAGTATATTAACAAATAGCTTTTTGCTTTTGTTTACACAGTAGTTAAATACTTAATATCACAATAATATATTTCTTTATTTGAATTATTGAAAGCATGTTGTATTATATATTATACAATCGAATTTATAAATATATTTTATTAAAATTCAACGTTACGACTATATTGTTATTATTAGGTACTTATAAATAAAATATTTTTTCTTTAAATATACTTATTAAAAATTATTATTCGGTATTTGAAAATTGTTATTCAAATTCCCTCGGTTAAAGTTTTGTCTTATAACAAGTATACATTTAATACAAAAAAAATAATTTTAAAAACTTAGAGTATTTTCTTTTATGTGGTTTTACAAAGCGAATTTTAAGAGTTAAATGTAAAAAAGACAAACTGAGACGAGTGCCAAATATTTGAATTAAAGGTCTCGAAACCACCCTTTAAGTTATATAATTACGGTATTTTTCGTTCAAATAAAACGTACAAAGCACAATTCAATATGAAAATCAGTACGGGCATACGTACATATAATAATACATATAAAGAATATAGAGAATTTTCCACACATTTACTTTGAAAATGGTTTGTTGGTTTTGGATTGAGGTTTGAATTATTTTTCAATAATAATATAAAAGCACGTTGCTTTTATTATGTAGGCAGTAGGTACCGACGACTCATTGTATTATTTGAAGCAGGTTTTAACAATAAACGTGAATTGTGTAAATTTTTTAAAAATAAAAATTCTTAAGTTTCTTTTGACCTGTCAGCAGATGTCAAATGGGGTAATTGTAAACATGAAAAATATAAAATACATTCAATAGTAATTAATATTAAAAAATATATTTTATTGTAACCTGACATAAAAATTTAATCAATATATGGTTTAATAAGTAATAACAATATATAATTAGGTAGGTGCATTTAAAATCTTATTAGTAATGACTTATTAAATTATAAGATAAAAGTTCACGAGACAACTTTCAACTAAATCAAGGAAATTTAAGCGTGTAATTAATAACTATCGATATTTACAAATCATCATTGATGTGATGATAATATATTTATGAAACATAGAAATTAGAAATACAAACAGATAAGCAGATATGAAATAATATTTATCTAATAAAACATTCCATTTTAATAATATTTAACCCATAAAATATTTATTTACAAAAAAATAAAATGTATTACAGACACGTATTATAAATACAATTTTCATACAACACGAATATTTCCATATAGTGAAACGTATGAAATATTATATAGGTTTAAAACCCATAGAACTATAATATTCTAAATACGAAATTAGTTATCTTTAAATAAATAATACAATAAGCAGTAATAAGTAACTTTAAAGTGAACGAATCAGTTTATAAAATAAATTACAACTAAACAAATACATTATAAGTGTGCTATGTATAATACAACGAATCTACTGTTATAATAGTGCTATGTATACATAATAGTATAATACAAATAATGGACATACGTTTTTGACATATTTTACTCGATTCAAAATAAAATGCGGGCATATATCAGACAAATTAATGTGAACAACCTTTTCGTAATAAATACGTCAATAGCAAATTTAACAAATTAATCTAGTCTAATCAAGTAACCACACACTGTATAATATACCATCAACAAGTAATTTTTTTTATTGATTGATTGATTTTTTGCAAATGTTTTGACTTTATTATAATATACTCGTAAATGGTATATTACATTCATCGATAATTCTATTATATATTATGACGTGTATATATGTGTATGAGATTCCGCTATTCACTAGGCCGTCATCGCTGTCCGCATAAAGAACAATTGGGTTGTAATTATTTAGGCATATTTAATTACGCGCGAAAACCATATCATGCGTGATAAATTTAAAATGAATACACCAGACACGACCGAAACCATACACATGTATTATTGTGATTATGCTCTTCCTACACGCACATTTCCAAATAACTATTCGACAAAATTTACTATAATAGTATAAATAACGCACAAATAACTGAGTTAAAAGCGAATGCCACGTCCTTATGAATATATATTAGATTATAGGATAATGCATACGTATATATTATAGTTCCGAGTTTCTGACCATGACTACCTCGTCAATGATTTGTTGGTTTACTAGAACAACGTCCAACCCATCAAAAGCACATTGATGCTAAATTATGAATAATCAAAGTTGAGTTAATGACGCGGTTTGGTCTCGCTACATCATATATGTGTGTGCGCGCATGTCATTCTACGGTTTTCAAAGATTTCATGACCGACAGCAGAGGTTAAAGTAAACACTGTCGAGCACTAGGTGTATAGTATTATCACTATGTGTACGAATAAACCTGCAATTCCACCGAAATTCGCATTAATCGAAAAACAAATGTAATTTAACACTATAATATTTAAGTACTATACGTATCAAAACGACAGTACATATCACAACCATCGCGGAATTCAATTATAAATATATATGGGATTTCCTGGGAAATATTTAAAACGCATAAAGGCGTTGTAAGCATATAAAATACAAAAAACGATAACAATAACACGAGCTGAACGCGCAAATATTATTATAAAATATTATAATAAATGACAGTATCATCATGCATATTACATTAAATTTCAAAATAATATATGCGACTATATAGAATGGTCAATGACTTTTTTTTATCGACCATTTTTATATAAGTATCGCAATTTACATCTATAATTATTATATTCGTTTGAACAAACAAAGTAATACGAAAATATCACTATTCACAAGACACAGTCAGTACGTAAACCAATTACTATATAGCTGTGTAGATAGATAGGTACGTTTCACAACTGAGACAATTTACGCACGAATCATCTTGTATTAATATATAATATTAATTCATTGTGCTGAATCGGTGCCTTTTTTAATGATTACAGTTACAATGCACATAGCTGATATATTAATAATATAGACAATACTGATTATTTTACACGGCGGGGTGGAAAACAGACAGGAAAAGAACCGGGACTAGTGACTGCAGTGTATTATATTGTAATCGAATATGCTAATCTTATACACAATAATATTATATACACTCCATATAGTTATCGTATACATCATAATAATATTAAACTCATGTATAGTAACTATATATGCATACCATAATATAGTTTTGTCGTTTATTATAACTGTAGAGTGTAGTTGATAAAAATGCATAATGCAATTTCTCGATCAAGTGCAATGTTTAATTAAAATAACCATCAGGTGTGTGTGCGGGGAGGCGGAAGGAAGCAAAACTTTTAACTTGACAGCCGTGAAATATGAAATAATTATTATATTAATTGTACAATTAAACGTGTTATGATCCAGACTTTTACACGTTTATCGTAACTATTGTTGATAGAATGAAAAGAATTGAAAATAAAATATTTTTTGTAAAATATTTATATAGTTTTTTTTAAGTTTTGTATAATATATACAAAGCAGTTTTTCATATTATTATTAATGTAGTGTATCTGTCTAATAAAGCGTTACACAAAAAAAAGTGAAATATTTATACACATCATATTTCACGAGGGCTGAAGCCCGAAACAATTGTTAAAATAATAGACATTAATAATAATATTTTGTATGAAAATATAATAACATTATACAAGTAAACAATATTTCCTGAAATTATTTACGGTAAATTTTAATTTAAAATATGTTCTAAAATTTTGCATTTATTTATTATATCCTTAATAAACCGTATACCTCGTGGTTTAATTAGAACTAGTATACACTGTTATGTTTCACTAATTAATAAATCTACTAATAAATTTTGGTTTTTAAAAAATAATTCTTTATTGCAACTATACCTAAGTGTAACTGTTACTGTTTAAATTTAAATTTTAGCATAAAAAAACTCTTTTATCTGTGATGCAATCAACCGGTATTAAGGGAAAATACCAAAATTATACAAAAATGTTGTTACAAAAACGGTTTGGGACCATGATATATGAAAGCGCTTTTTCGGTAATAGGTTATTCGACATAAATCACATTACGACGGATAAAATGTTCTATAAAGTAAAAAAAAAAACAAACGAAAAAAATCCAATACTGCTTTGATAATTCCAAATGAAAAGTTTATCTACCTGGTCCACAATCGTACCCAAAAGTTTTATAGGTCATCAGCCATACAATCAAAGTTTGTATTTCCACTAAAATCAAAAATCTATCTCTACATTTATATTGTAACGAGTATAATATATATTATAATAGTAGTCATATCTCATCATAATATCTAACGGTGATTTACTATTAGATTGAAATTGCACTAAAGTAGTGAACTTATGCAATATGTATAAATTTTCCTATAATTCAATTACGTGTGTATGCAGTGACTGTAGACTACAAGCTTTACGTTCAAACGAATCTGTAAAAAATGTCTGAAATGAAATATAAAAGATCATTTCAGAGAAAAAGTTGTATTAATAGAGAATTATGACCAGCTTAGTCCCCTACAGGCATCAGGCGTACGACATTTATTGGATTTACCAGGAATGTTGATGGAAATTTAGTGTGAAAAAATTAGATGCCATCAAAGGTTTTCGCGTGGAATTCTGCATTGGGGCCGAATACCTAATACGTTTAATGGAGAAATAAAAAAAAAAAGATTTAATGAAACGCAAAATTCGCGGGAGTTAGGACTGCACGATTACACTATTATTACAATAATGTATTCACTCTCAAACACAAAAGCTGCATTTAAAAAGGGCGCGGTTCCGAGGGTGGTGAAATATTTAGGTAGTTATAATTTATTTAAGAAATATGCATTTAAAAGCAAAATATAAATATTGTTGTTGTTTAATATTTTATCATATAATGTTTTCGGGAAATGCAATGACATTTTGTACATTATTCGAACAAGAAAAAACATCAAACTTAAAAAAAAAATATACAAGTTATAATGCAATACCGCCACTTCAATCGTGGATCAAGTATTAAGTACATCGTGTAATAATTATATTTAGAGATGCCGTCAAAAATTGAATGTCTGCAGGGGAGGAGGGTAAATTATTCCAAACGCTATCGCATCCACGTCTCCGTAGACACATAAAGAAGATCTAGTGGAAAACAGTTGTTGGCCTGCCAGGAAAGGGGAAGGGGAGGCGCGGCCGACAGCCGTTAATTAAACGGTGCTCTCGCAAACACACCACTACCGCCAGTATACCATAACGCCCTGCAAACGTGATGATGTTTAAGTGTGCTTACAACACGTGATATTATACATTATCATTATACGATGTACATAGCCGCAGCTGGCGCGCGAGCGCGGTCGTCCGACCGGAACGAACAACAAGCGCGCTGCACCGAGGGCGTTATTTGTGCACTATACGGCAATATGGCTACCGCGTCGCCGGAAAAAGCTGTTACCTGGAAGCGGACTACATAATATTATTATATACGTCGTATTTTCATAGTGTAAACAACTGTAAACACTGCACGCGCGCACTCGTCGATATCGGCAATAAAAAAAACGGATCCCTATAGCAATGACAGTACAGGCGCGGTAATATCGTATCAAGTCTGACTCCGGAGGGGCGAGAAAAATGACACGTGTTTCGAAAAAAAAAATTGATAATAATAACAACGACAGTAAAAATGAAATTATTATAGTACGATTATTGTAAAAACGACGTGAAAGGTATCGTTTAAAAATAATGTACTCTCTCGTGGGGATGAAATAACGGCCGATATAATACGAGTCTGGCTGCTGCGAGGTCTTGCGAACTTGCACCCCATAAAATACAGTAGATATGGGTTTTCCGATCATGCGGGAGTCGTGTGCACCAACCACCTGCACCTTCACTTATACTCCTACTCCTCTACAAAACGCAGACCTTGGAACGGACCGGCACCGGCGATGACGTTCCGGTGGACAACTACTATATACACACACGCACGTACACAACACTTCACCTGGCGCTTTGGTGTGCATGTGTGCGCGCGTAAGTACATCGGTGCCGTGTTTGCCTATATGCAGTCCTCCAGTCGCGAGCGCACTATACGCGCGTACATATCATACGCGTATGGTCTCCGGAAGACGTGCACCCTAGTCCGTTTTTATCGACAGTGAGACGTCGCGTACATCGTATACTTTATACAAATCACGCCGTGTAATCCGCGTGATATTATTGTCGTCGTTTTACAGCGTTTCAAGTCGTCTAATTCGGTGAGTCTTTAATTTTTAATTTTTTGTTTATTTTTATCCGATATATAGGTAGGTATCAATAGTCACCAGATATTGCCTATAATTATAGTGTTGATTCCGTTCAACGGTTATAGTGTTATATTATTTACGGTCATTATATTTCAGTTAGTAAAAAACAAATAACTAATTCGTCTAGTTTATCTGACAAAATATATCCGCAGTACATATTATAATAATTTGGATAAATATTTTTTTAATACTATTATGTTATATAAAATATTACGTCATATGAATCTATCGTTTTCCATCTGTATTATTGTTAAGTTTTCATTAATTATACGTCTTATATGATTACAAACATTTTTATACGAAAACGTAACTATTAAAATTGTTTATCGAACCGGTAATATACCAATTATTTAACTTTTATCTAATATAGTTATCATTTAAGTATATTATGCACGAGTAAACGTAAATTAACACTAATTATTGAGATTATATGCGTCTGATAGCTATCTTGCCCATAAGTCACATTTGATATATTATGCTATAATAGTTGAATAATACTACTTAAGTGCTTATTGGCTTGCTTACTATATATAATCTATAATAAGGCTAGTAACTATAGTTACTATCTGAATATATATTGTCGCGTAATCATGCTGTATTTATGTATCGTAAAGATTTCACGAGTCAGATATAACTTTCAACAAAAATGTTATAATACAACTCAATAACTATGTTTCATTAAAGTTGCGTTAGGATTAGGCATTAAAGTAAATGTTAAAATGTCAACATAGTGTAATATAGTGACAGTTATCGTTGACAGTTGAAAATATAAAATACTTCCACAGCGTGACTTGCGTGGAGCTAAATAAATATGTTGTGTAATTTTCTCGGGAGACTAAGATTGATATGTATTTACTCGACGAAATCCCCACAGATTACTGTCTCCGATTTTGTAATATATAGTATTTGTAAGGTATTAAAGGACTATATACTTAATACAACTTCTCTCAGCTGTCCTTTTACATTAATTTAAACTAAAACAATATAATGAAATCTTAATTTAATGAATAAATAAAATGTTTAAAAAATAATTGACGACTAAAAATCTAAACAATTAATCTCAATGAAAAAAAAAAATCGAGAAAAATGTTGAAAATGACAACTTGACAAAGCGTAGATAATCAACTATACGTATAGTATTTTAGTCGAAAGTTCTCTGAACTCATAGTAAATAATATTATTCTATACAATTATGTAAAACAAAGCCAGAAATTCCAAACTCCCGATTCGCAAAAAGCCGGATCTACGTCGGTCGGATATGACGTCACGCTCATGAGGGGGCCTCTGGAGTGTATGTCCATTAGATTGGTCTGACAGACCGTAACATCCACCTGCGGAATAGATATGTGGAACGCACTATATACACACAAATGAAATTATTTGATATGGAAGGAAATCGAATATCCCACTGTGAATGACCGGATTTGGCGGGCAGAGAGGCTTCATAGTAAAATGGGCAGAAAGCATAGAGAGTGAAATCATCATCACAACATCAGTATATGTATCAGTACCTCATAGATTTTTATAGTTATCTCCCGCAAATATTATATTGTTTGTGACGCAACAGGCGCTAATTAACAGTAATTAATGATATTCGTTAAAGATACACTTTTTTCGTTAACGAATACATATTGTATTTTGTTTCTCATTGTTATCGCTGACCAAATCGATTAGGTATACATTTACAACTCATTAACGTAGTCATAATAACGTTTAAAATTATCTTGACACCTTAAGGCAGATGAAAAGCGTTTGCAATAACTAATTCATTATTTTCAACATATTATTTTAATAGCATGGTCATTAAAAATAATTATCAAATGATTAAAAATACTTGTTACCATTAGAACAAAGATAGACAATAGGGCTTTAAAAAATATTAACATGATATAAGTAATGATATATTATGATAAATAGAGCTAATTTCTGAAGGTGTATTATATACTATAGTATATATTATTTTTTATGAACATACATGCGGGCCAAAGAAAATATGCTCCTGTACATTATTAACATATTTTTTGACACGTTTTAAATATCAATTTCAGTAAATTTATTAGACCCGTATTAACTTAGCTAAGACACTGATCAGATTACTCGGGACATGTAAATTTCCTTCTAAAAGGATGTTTTTGATGACATTTCTACACCGATAACCACGAAATAAAATAAAAACGTGATCAAAATTAAAAATATGGACATTATAATGGATAAGGAAATATAATGGAAATATTGATTAATAGAAGTCAGGTACACAACATTTTTATGTAAATTCGGTAAAACTGTACAAGCACTATAAAAAATTAAAGTGGTTAAAATATAATATAACCTACCTAAATATATCTATAGATTGTATGGTAAAAGAACACAAATTAATTTCTTATGAAATAAACAAAGTAGCTATACATTCAATATAGCTAGAAGGTAGTTATTTTAACAAATTAATAACATTATTGATATTTAATAACTTATTGAAGTTTCGTGTTTTACACTTTTTAATACTTTAAAAGTTTAATAATAATTTCAATAAATTACAATACCTTCGTAGTTTTATTATGTACATAGTCTTAGAAAGTTATGATTTTCAAGTAATAAATTAAGAAATACAAAGTTATGTTTGAGTACTGAATTAGAAATGTCAAATGTATCTATTTATTCTCTGTTAACAGTTGTGAACTCGAATTATAAAGTTAAAAAAAAAAAATGTTTAATATTATTTCACGAGGATTCATTAATTAGTAATTACTTATTACCCAAGACATATATATAATACTTTAATTGGCTATTGATGTAGTCATGTAGAATAGAAATGTGTATAATAATAATTATTCAAATTACCGTAGTTATTAAGTAAAAAAAAATCAAAATAATAACAATAAAAGCTTCCGCTATCCCGTTGTTGCATTATGTTTATTTAATGTAGGAAATAATTTCCAAGCTAATAACATAATATTGTTATATTTAATAGATAATCGTTAAATAACTATTTGACATCGAAATTATATTATTACTTTTACTTAAACCAATGGAAATTACAAGGACTCGACCTTCGTGTACTCTGCAGACATCATAATAATTTAAAGACATATTAGCACATACCATAATTTGTGCAGTTTCTTATAAAAACTTAATAAGTTTAGTCAGTTTAGATAATATAATATATAAATGACAAAAGTTTGAACGTATAACGTAAAGACACAATTAATCATCAGGTTTTTAGTGTCAAATTACATCGGTGAAAGACAGCTGACATGATTAAATACAGATACACAGTACATTATAATATAATCGGTATTGTATTACGTGTATATGATACTTCGCGAAGAAAAAAGCAGGTACAAATCAGCCAATTAGGAAAAACAGAAGAGCAAATAAAAAACGCAACAGTATTTTAAAATTATGGTAACGTTTGGCAATACGAAAAATAGAATAAAATCAAATATTATACGGTGACGCTGGTAGCATAAGAATATAAAACACGCAATAACGGATACGGTTAAAAGAAAACTTATAACTCGTTACCATCTGCAAGAAAATATAATATTATTATTATTATGTTCAATGTTTACATCATATATATGATTATTATTATTTATTATTATATCCTGTAACGGTATACGTAGGTACCATAATTATGAACGATAACCTGCGCAGCTAGACCGAAAAATCTTTCGTATTACTGTCTCGGAATTGAATTTAATATATTTACTTATTCGCAAGTACATCACGTAATAAAACTCGCAACCGGACAAAAGCTGTCAGGTACGGTCTGTTCGGTGTAGCATAATAATAATAGTGTATGTTTATATTAAAGCTAGGCGGCACATTATAATCGCGGCTGCAACAGAATCTCAACGCTCAACCGTCGACCCGAGACGCGCGCGCGACTATACGTTATTTTATATAAATTGTGATTTGTGGCGCACGTAGGTACTTACCTATAAATTAATACAAAGAAAAACAGATTTAACCAAATGACTGTGTGAGAAAATAGATCATTATGTAATATTGTAATGTGTAAATATAATTTGGAGACGACGTGATGATTTCTGCCATAAAATAATACTCAATGATTTCCGCCGACAACTGGCACTCATCAATCCCATAATGACCATGACGTCATCAATGCACAATAATATTATATTATGTATATTTACCTACAGTATTCGAGCGCGAAAATAACTGCACAATCGACTGCATATTATTAAAGTTGTATAGATTGATGTCGACAGCGTATAAGCGAACAATGATAATAATGATGTTTATGAGAAAAATATTGAATAAGTTTGAACGTGCGTTCCGCTTGGTGGATAGTCGATAAAATTCATATTCGTAGAATAAGAATACCCAAAGAAGGGATATGAAACTTTCAAGTACAACAATATGGTTATTAATTTAATTCATTCTTTATTTAGTTTATTTTATTGTATAGTTGACATACTTGAGACTTATAACACATATGTGAACACAGTATATTAGGTTAGAGGCATCCATTAACTATGATAAGACAGATGAGGGCGTACATGGTTTAAAAACGAGAGTGCGAAAAATTCACAAATACAATAATATTATACGTATATATTACATTATACTAGACCTCGCTGAGGTAAACAAAACTCTCTAAAGTCGAAAATCTGCATAATATATAAGACACGCCATTTGAGCGTACATGTTGATAATAAAGGTACAAATGGTACAATATGATATGTATTAGTATTATATTTATTGTCGACATCGCTTTCACCAAAGTGTCCCCGGGTCGTCCAGCCTCATCACATGATAATCCAAAGAATAATAATATTATGTTATTAAGCAAGGTCGCGCGCGCACAGCTATATTCACTTTAAACTTTAGTCACGGTATACATTTCTCTGAGTTTACGTAACATATATAGGTATGTCTTGCTATATGTTTTGTAGCACGTCGAATCGCACGGTTTGAAAAATGCGCTTTTCACCATTAATACTATTTTATAATCGATGAAACATTTTTTCTGTCTTACGAATTTCCGTTTCACGGACAAGTTTATGAGTATTAATGGGATTCCTTAAAAAATCATCCTGCTATTTTTTCTAAATAAAATTCGACTGTCGATGAATACAAATATCGCTAGTAAGAATATATATAATTTTGAATTTTAAGACAATAATATGCAATATAAAAATCATCAAAGTAATATTTTTTTATATAAACTGTTTCATACATTTAACACAATATTACATAAGTAGTATATATAGTATAGTGTACGATGTCTGTAATTCAACACTATAATGACTGCATATGGGGTAGGCCGTAATACAATATAATATATTCAAAATTAATTAATACGGAATAAAGAATATTTTTTTGGATTGTAAACCACAAGCACGATAAAATATTAAAAATGTATAAACAACAAAATATGTTTAGCCAATATTAAGGTTTTTAATTGATAAGTGCACTATGATAATTATAATATAGACAACAATACATACATAATACATATATTTACGTATAATAGTCACCTAGTTACAAAGATCAATTTATACACCATCAAAATATGATAGGTATTGTCCACTACAAAATAATATACAGAATAAACAAAAGTTTATTTATTTACTTCGTTAATAATAATTCTATAAAAAAAAATTAGAACAAATATATTTCCAACTACTATTGCTAATAGGCACTAATTATGTGAAACAATGCTAGCAAGATAAACTTGTAATTTTAATATATTATACATAATATATAAGATAATTTATCAAACATGCACTCTACAATTTTTTTATTTAATAGTTAAGTTGGTATTTAGTGTCCTATAACGATACAAACTTCTTAAGCTAATTTATATTTACACGCATAAAATTTAAAAAAAAATACGATAAAAAGTTTGGTTTTAATTAAAAAAAAAAAGAAGTTTATACCACCACAGGAAATCTCCTTCAATAGTATAAATAATCCAAGTATTTATAATAAAGTTCTTAAAAATATTTAAAAGTTTTAAAAATCAGGATATTATTAAAGAAAACTAAAATATACACATCATCTATGTATATTATGTACAGTATACAAAAATAAAAATGTACATATACTATACTACTATAAGTACATATTTTTTGTTTTGTTTTCCGTATAAATTTATGATAATATGATCCAATTATAATGAGTTAATAATAATTATGAGATTATAAAATATTTTTAAGATTCATATAGAAGTTGAGAAACATAATTTATGATTTTGTATCATTTTGTATGATACAGTAAAATATATAAGAATTGAAATAATAACTTTTAAAATTATTTTATTTGTAAAAAATATTTCTTTTTAAGAGATTATTATTATTATTATTATTATTAAACATTCATAATATATTCTTGTTTATATGTGTTTTTTATTTATATAGTTTTCAATAACATTACAGTAAATAAATATAAATTATAATGTTTATATAGAAAAGTAATTTAAGTATTTTGTTATGATATTTCTAATTTTATAAAATACTTCGAAATATAACGTATAAAGTATAATAATAAATTTAATACGCTATCCTAAACAGTAATCAGTTTAAATCTGCATACTAAGTAAACAATAACTATAAAAAAATCAATACTCAAAGTAATATTTACACATGTCGTCAAGTTATACATCTAGTTCAAATATAAAATGAAATACTGTTTATCTAAATATTAAGAAATGAATAAAATACATTATTTTTAAAAAAATATTTGTGTACAGTATTATTTTTAAAACAATAAATAATGATATAAACAATTTTGATGCAATATAGGAATGTAATTATACTTTTTAAAACTCGTAGCAAATTTGGAAAAAACTTAAATTTAATTTGTAAACTTATAAAAAAAGAAAATATTTAAAGTCAGTAATTTAGAGGCACTAAAAATAATATTAATAAACAACAAATATAAGAAGAAATAAAAAATAACAATAGAACAGGTGATTTTATAAAATTACAAATAAGTGAAATTAAAAACATTTTTCAAGTATTGTGAACACTAAAAGTATTATGTATTAATCTAGTTAATGAACAAAATATATTTTTCAATCGTTTAAACTACTTAAAGAAAAACTTTAAAATTTATTTATTTATTTAAGAAATTAAAATAATGTTCAAACTTTAATTTAATCAACAGATACGTTAATCATAATAATAATATACATATTCTATATTAGTTAAGAACCATTTCAACTATAGTTTATTGTTTTTAAATGATACAATAAAAATATAAAAATATATTTCAGAGATAGTTAGAGTGTGATATAAATATGATTATAATCGAAAAATCATGATCATTGATCACCTACGCAAAACAAAACTATATAAATGAATTAATGAATAAATAAACCTATACTATTGTGAACAATCTAATAATTTCCTTATTCTCAATAATGAATTTATTATTTATAGTTATCAATTGTATTATACTCTTTCGCCTAAATATGTGTAGGTACCTTACTGTATAGCTCCACTAAGAGTGCGTTTTCATCTAGCATTTTTGACGCACGGTAATCGGTCGATACACGCGCGTTTTAATCGCACGGCGCACGTCAAAATCGCTCAGTGAGCTCGGCCCTTAACAGTTCTTAGATATTGTATTAAAAAACTTCACGTTACATTTTCTTAAAAAAATTTAAAATATACTTAGAAAAAATTTACTAAATCTTAATTAGGTAATATAACGTTAATTAAGTAATGTGCTTTTTGAACTTTACTATTGTAAAGTTGAAAAAATGTTATATTCTTTTATATAGATATATCGTTACGTGTTTAATTATAGTTGATGTTAAAGCATTTTGTCATCTAATGTTTAGCTTATGTAAATTTAGTTTTACAACTATGGAATTCAGAAAACTCATTTCCCATTCATTTAAATAACAGTAGCTATACAGTAGGTAGTGCTTATTTTAAATTCCAAAAGCTTAGTTTTGTTAGATTACAATTTTTCCCAAAAGCAGGGCTAGAAACAAATTAAAAATATAGCCTAACAAGGTAAATAAACATAGTCTGTCGCGTTAAAATTGCATTTTTTTTTTACATAAATATAGGTACATAGCAACTTACAACTTTCTATTTTATTAGTTTTTTATGATTTATCTATAAGTCACTTTATAAGTGGGATAATGTGGGACCTTTAAAATCATGGCATCACCTAACGTGAGCATGTAGCGTGTAGATAACAGAATCGATATCATATACCATACAAATAGTATATTTACCACAAATGCGGTCGTCTTCATAACCTGCATGTGACCTTTTAGAATTGCACTAGTGGTGGTTGAAAAAATGTTAATACACACACAAAAAGTCAACAGTGTGGCGGTATGATGCGTTGCAATTATTTTAAATGGATCTATAAAATAAATCGTAGGTACCTACTACTGATGATATCGCTTTAACCAAGGTAAACTTTTAACTATATAGAACTTTTATTGTAACAACCAAACTTATATACATATTCGATGTAACGTTAAAAAGTACTTTTGAGGTTTTTGCTCAAAAGCCAAAGGATAAGACGAAGATTAATACTGTATGACAAAGAATCAAAATGTAATGAACAAGAGTCGAATCAATGAAAAAAATTGGGTCAGCCTAAAAGAAACGTAATTTTAAAACTCGTTAAAAATAAATCATTTACGTTGTTGATGATTATATAGGTTATAAGCATTCATAAAGTAGTAAAAAATAAAATGATTGTATAACGATATTATAATAAGGTTAAGAAGCAAAGTGATAACTCGAAAATGTTGTATATATAACTTGTCATCAAAATATTTTTAAATTATTTTAGAAACAAACATCTTATGGTTTTTGTTTTAATTATTAACTCACGTAAAAACGCAGTTATTCTATTTTTTTTTATATATAACACTAATTAATACGGGCAAATAATAACAACATAATAAAGTATTTAAATTTTTAGCTATTGTCTCTATAATCACTAAAATACCAGAGGAAAAATAAAGTTAACCTAATATAAAGAACATACTACCTATATAAGGTACCTCTGGTACCTACTAATTTTTATTTGGTAATACATTTAATATATTTAGTTTTAAGCACAATATATGGGATACATTCAGTTTTGAAAGTTCAGAAATAAAGCATGTATGTCGAGAAAACGACGAAGCTACCAAAATATATATACTGTATATGTAACGTGGAGGGTAAAAGGTCTGAACATAATCGTTCTACTAATATTACGTGTTTGTAATACTTCAAAGCCCGACATCTTAAAACAGTCGGCGGTCAGGTCAAACAAAATAATAATAAAATAAACTCTATAAAAGTTCAAAGTAGTTTTATGGTGAAACCGTGCAAGTAAGAATTCAGAAAATTCACGAGCGTAACATAGTTTATTCGACACATTTAAAAGTTTTTACTAAAATCGATTGCTATTCATATTTATTTTTAATAAATAGATATTTTAAGGAAGTCACTACTAGTACATTTTTTATAGAATTTTTAATTATTTAGTAAATTAGTAATTAGAATTAATGCAATAGTAAATTAGATAATTTATTTTAAAAGTTACAGAAGGGCGTCTCAGCTGCATGCGTTGTCATGATGACAATTTCATCGTCTCCCAAATGTACAACATACAAATTTGCATTCTGCAGAACCAAAATTAGATTATCTAATATTTTAATTGACATTATATAATCAAACCATATCATAATTTAAAAATATACATCTCGTTAAAAAATTTAAATTTTGTAAAATACCCAACAGAGAAATAAAAATAATATTCTAATCTTAAAATTCTATGATAAGTCCGTTCACTTCAATATAAATTAACAAAACAATTTATTTGCCTTAACGCAATTAGCTATTATAGGTTAGGATAGAAAAATATGCGAATTGTGGTGTAGTTTTAAGAACTGAGCAATATAAATATAAATTTAAAATCTTAAAACAATTTTAATAATATAAAAATTATCAAAAATATTGAAAAAAATAAAAAAATGAATCGCAGTCGGTAGGATTCGAACCTACGCTCCCAGAGGGAATCTGATTTCTAGTCAGACGCCTTAACCGCTCGGCCACGACTGCTTGATATTAAACTGGTGAAAATTGGTATATTTAAAAAATATACAGAGTGAATATATATATCATTAGATTTATTATTAAATTTATTTTCCTTTGTAAAATTGATGGTTTATATTAATTATGAATTTCAGGTAGTAGGTAGTGAACCATTATTGAATATACTTATGTAATGTGTTTTTTGTTTAAAACAAAAGTATAATTGCTACAAGAAATGCATAGAGGATTGCTATTAAAATACTTGTTTAAAATTATGATCACTTTTAAATTTAACACAATTAAATTAAAACTAGGACCTTAATCAATACTTTTGATCATTTTTAGCACTATTCACTTAACAATTTATTAATTTTAGATTTAATTTTAATATATACGAGTATTATACTATAAAGTAATATATAGTTGAATTCAATAGCGTTAAAGTATAATAAATTGCCGGCAACAAGGCGCTTAGACTTAAATAAATGTGGATTCAAAAATTATTATCTATTAATGATAATATTTTCATAGAAAATAAAACCAAACAGGACACAAAACTAGGTAATAATTTTTTTTAAATGTTCTCATTTTATGTATCTTGGCAAAAGCTAGTATATTATTATTTTAAATTTAGCAGCAATGATAAATAGCTTACGAATAAACCCCAACTATGAGTTCGGTTAATACACATTAATTGATCGATTTTGTACCGTTAATCCTTATAAAAATAAAAAATAAAAATATTCATAATGTATTAATTATATTTAATATATAAGATAAATAATAAAAACTAAAAAATAATATAATTTACTATAAAATTATAAAATTTTCCGTAAGTCATAACTAGAATTTTAAAGATCCATCAAAAAAATTGTTGATCAAAATGTTCAATAATTTATAACATTTGACTATCGCTAAATAAAATAACTATCTGTTAAACGTACCTACTTAAATATGTATTATAAATTATATAAACTCTCCTTATATTATATAACTTGTATTCATAATATTTTCTTAAATTTTCAAATGAATTACGAGTACGGAGTACGTACAACATTATGATTGTGCATAATTTTTAATTATATTACAATAGTGTCAATAAATTTATCAACAAAATAATAACAATGAATCAATGTTGTGTATACTGTACCTATATTATGTATTAATTATATTCCATTACTCATTACTTATCTACAGAATATTTAAAATATTTTATATGAGTAATTGAATAATGCGATGCAATTATTTTATCAAGGTTTACTTGGATTCTACAACTATATAATATATACCTATAGGTGCACATGTTAAACACAATACATAAATATAAACATAGATAATATAAATAAGTATAAATACAGTACATATAATAAATACAATAACAGAAGCATTAAGTGTATACAGTATACACTATACCTACATGTAACTCATATAATATTATAGTATCAGTATATTACTATAGACGGATGGAATATTTTGTAAATTATTATATTGTTTATAATAAATTTTAAATTCAAATAATTTAAATAACATAATTATAATGTTATAAAAATAATATTATTTTATGAATTAAATTTTATACAAAGTACATTATGTATTAGTATATATGAGTGTTTATTATTTATTTTCTATTTTAAAAATTAAATGGGTTTGAGCCTTTAGGATATATGATAAAATATAATTGACAATTTACAAAAATGGGAAAACATTCATTCATTTATTATAATATCTAATATCATATAAGGTATGTAATTCACGTTTATAGGTGTTATACTAAATACCACATCAAATACAGCCCATTTGGCTATTATTTTTCCAAGGTTTTACTTGGATTTTACAAACTTATATACTAGGTACCTTCCATTATATGTAAATATTTACTATAAATTTTAAATAACGGTCATAGATTTACGAATAACTGCAGTTTATTCCTATACAAGAAACTTTTAAATAATATAAATGAAAGATGCATGTTTTACCTTGAAGCGCTACTGCACTATAAAAATCTCGTAATCCATAGAAAATGGGAAACGCATTTTTTTGTACACCTTGAGCTTATGATGTTCGAAAATAAAATTTAATAATATTATGTAACATGATCGGTTTATAATAAAAAACTTACTATAGTTATAATGCCAACAATGTAAGTAAAATATAGATTTATTTTTGTTGAATATCATTGCGTAATAATATACTAATATTGTCCATCATAAATCATTAAATGCAATAGCGGATGGAGAAAACATTAGTAGAGGATCGGACAGTGCGACAGGTATGGATAAAATGCATAACGTCGATGGCTGCTTTTCTTAAGATTAAACATTCACACATTTAAAATAAAGCTAAAAAACAAAATAATTACTCGGTATTATTTTTATCGCGGTCATGTGCGCTTATGGTGGTTAAATGGCTATAGAGCCTTAATGGGTTTATTAGTAAATTGTTAAAAACTTGTAAAATATAATATCTATTAACAGCAATTTTTAATTATTCGTGTATACAGTCACGCGCGTCATAATAATATACAGTAGTTTTATTATATTACATATTAATATTTATATGTATTTGATTGTTGGAAGAATGTTTTAAAGGGAAGGTTTTTATGTTAGTTATTTTTTTAACCACCCCCTCCCTAGAGCAAGTTTTAATGTACGCCACTAGTTGAAACTGTTATCAAAGTATATTATTAAGATGAAGCAGGAATTTTTATATTAGCAAAAAAAATAACTAATATAATAATACGAATATAATCCAAAATAGCTGAACAATGGCACCATTGAAATGAAGCACATAAATACGATTTTTAAAAAAATAAGGGTAAATAAGGGTTTGGTAAAAATTAGGGAAACGTATAATATACCAGTGTGTTTTTTTAATGCAAAAAGAAACTATAAATATTCAAACAAAGACAATCAACATAATATTATATAAAATTAAAACAAAATGACTATAAAATTGTATATTTTTACAGACGTATACAAAGCGACCCAGAAGGATTTTCACCCAGATCAGATGACGAGGATGAACAGTTCTTCCATCGGTTCTGTTGGGATCAGAACAGGAGGCCTAACCAAGAACTAATACCTAGAGTGAGATTGAAGACACCGTATAGAACACCACCACTTCTTACTATAAGGTGAGACTGATAATAAATGGTTTTCACATGGTACAAGGAATGTTATATGTACATATATAGAATATATTTTTATAGGAAAAAAATCAACTGAGTTATTATTAATGGTCTTTTTGGTTTGAGTAAATAAAAAATAATAAAAATAATAAACAGACGTAGGTTTTTAAAATAATATAAAATTGTATTAAATTAAAATTTTAAATGATTGCAGGCTCAAATATTTTTATGTTTATAATGTTTGTAATGATTAATGAATATATTTATTTTAGTCGTATGCTGAAAGAGTTGGAAAACGAAACAAAGAAGAAGAAGATGGAAGTAGTTCCAAAGTGTAGAGCTAGATCAGCATCAGCATCACGACCAAAGCTCAGACAATTCATACCAAATGAGGTAATCGTAAATCATAAACAAAGTATTTCAAAATACAATTTATATAAAGCGTTGAGTAAAAGAATTATAAAGCTTAACATTTAACAGTATAGGTAATTAATAATATTATATTTATTGTTATAATAACTTTTGTGCTTATAATAATATATTAATATACCATTAAATAATCTAAACTTGAATGTTAACTAAAACTCTATTTTCTCGTTTGTATGTTAGATTAGGTAAGTTAATTTTTATAGCACAATAATAACTGTATTTAATTTAATTGAAATTCTTTAAAACGTAAAAACACATACATAGGTACCAAAAACCGTTAATAAAATGAAAAATATAACCATAAAACACATTTTATATGTTACCTATGCAAACGTTTCCACAGTAAATATCACAATGAACCTTCATCATTCTTCATATGATATTTGAGTTTATAAAATAAACAGTATAAGCAAATTTTTTTATTTAAAAACTTAAGTATTTAAATTCAGTTAAGCAATTTGTATAAATCTTTTTTTTAAATTTCAAATTACCATAGGATCATTATGAAAATGTTTATTGCTATAGAATAATAATACAAAATAACAAATCGTAAATATATAGTATGATATAGAAATTTATAGATTTTAAGATATACCTAATAATTATTGTTTTACACGAGTATTTTGAAAAATACTAGTTAATCTTCAAAACTTTTGTTACAGAATGCACCATTGGCGAAACGTTTCAACCGTGTTGGTCAAGGAAATCGATGTACAAGCCGATATGAAATTTATAATTCAACTACTAGACCTTTTGGGAAAAGTTACCGAGAGATGATGACTTCATCTAATGTTAAAACAAATGAAGAATCGACAGATACCAACGACAGTAGTACCGAATCAACTCAAAGTGCATATGTAACTTGTTGTTCAGAAGTTGAAACATTAAATATAACTGGATTTCAATGTGTAGATGAAAATTCTACTAAACACCAAGTTACTTTACAGACTACAGTAGGTGAAGATATAACAGAAGCAAGAAATTATAACGTTAAACCTAATGATCATGCTAAAGTAATTGAAGAAAAATTCAAATCAACTGAAATAGTAAAAAGGGTAGATGAAAAACGTCTCATGTACAAGATGCCAACAACATCTACTTGGAAAACTTATCAAGAAGAGCAACTGACTTACGAACCAGAAAATCAACAAGTTCACAAGGAAGTCGTTACCAGATCTAGAAGTTTATATAATCTGCAAGAAGAACCTGTCGAGATATCATTAAACAAGCCACCAACATTAATAAAAGCAACATCAGAAAACCATTTATTTGAAAATAACATGAAACAAAAACCTATAATTATACAAACAACCCCGTCCAAAAAATATAGCAGTGCCGTAAATTTAACTCTTGAAAAGGAATCCACGAAATCCAACAAAAACATTAAGTATAAATCTCAGTCTGATTTATGCATAGGCATTGAAGACCCGCCAAAACTTGAAAGACCTAAATCAATGGACTTCCTTATCCATAAAGAAAATAAATCACACACGGAAACATTGAAAAAACATTTTTATTATCACCCTCTTAAGCCAAATAAAAAACTCAATGATAATGAACTACCAGATCCAGATAAAGTGCTAAGTACAAGACAATTATTTCAAAAAGAACTAAAAATACCACTACCCCCTAGTATGAATAATCAAAATCCAAAAACAGGACCAAGACCAACGCAAGAAGTACGAGTTATTCCAGAAATATACAAGTCAAAACTTAAAAAATGTGTGTCTGTCGATATGGGTACGAATATACACAACAGATGGACTGATAGCGGAAGTATTTCGTCAGGAGTAGGCAGTGAAGCAAGCTTTGACACAGAATCATCTGAGACA
Organism: Aphis gossypii; assembly: GCF_020184175.1. Classification (NCBI taxonomy): domain Eukaryota; kingdom Metazoa; phylum Arthropoda; class Insecta; order Hemiptera; family Aphididae; genus Aphis; species Aphis gossypii. The sequence goes on along the minus strand of NC_065531.1, from coordinate 65,425,131 downwards.
AATCAAAGAGCTGACGGGTACAGTAGTGACGATGAAGATTACTTAACAGATAAAACAACTGTAGAAATAGTTGGAAGACCAGTATCAGCAGATATACTTAATAAAATCAGAAAGTTTGGTACAAGCGTTACTTATTATGGTGGTAAGGTAATATCTAGCACCAGAGGAGCGGTATGTAGTCCTATGACGATGACCATTATGGATGAAATAAGACATCAAAAAGAAGAAAATGTAAAACTTAGACTAGTAAAAAGTAATAGTTGTGGAAGTAGAATTGAATTAATAGAAGAACCCAAAAGAGGTGAAAAACAAGTGGAAGCCATACAAGAAGAAGAAGAAGACGAAGACGAAGAACAACGAAGAACACTAAGTCCCCGAATAACAGATGACAATTTGTCAAAGCTTTCAAGTGCATCTTCAGATGATATGTCGTGGAAAGCTTTAGTAGTTATTAGAAAGAAAATGAGTACTGTACCAGTATTTGACATGGAATTTGAAGAATTTGAAATATTAGATGACAAAAATAATTAAAACTTAAATGATCAACTTCCCTAAAAATGTCATTGTATTATCATTATTATTATTATTATTATTATTATTTGAATATAATATAAAGCATATTATTATTGTCAATACTTAATAATTATAAATAACAGTATTAAGCCTATATTTAAATTTAAAAAAAAATATATTTTTTTTTTTATTTAGCTTCTAGTATACAGCTATGATAGCTCAACAATTGCTTATAAAAAAAAAAAAAAGATATATTATTTTATTTTAATTATGCCTGCTAAAATTGTTTAAATAATTTGATATACAGATAATTATGTTATTATTCTTTATTGTTTTTAATACTTGTAAATAAAAATAAATGTTATAAGTATATATATTCATAGAAGTGTCTTTTAAAAATAAAAATTGTAAAACAAATTATTTTAATATTTTAATTATACACATAACACTTCACTTTTAATGTTTAAATAAAAATATCTTTTGTGCAAATTATATATTAAAATATATATATTATTATATTTTAATATTAGCATTTAAAGTTTCCCATAAAAATTAATTCATACATATATTTTGTTGATTTATTTTAGATTCAAAGTAGAACAATAAATGTATTAATTTCACAACGTGTCTTGTTTTTATTATTTATGTGTCGATGTACACGTTATATAGTGGAAAACAATGGTTTGATTTTCAATTTCAGTATATTTTCTGGTAGGAAAAAAAATTTAGTTAGTAATTAAGTAAGGAAAGGTTAAAAAAATCGCAGCAAATTAAGTTTAGTCGAAAAAAACAAAAAACAAAGTATGGATAAACGGGAATTTTTAATCAAAAGTAATTTTGATAAAATCGATTTCCTTATTTTGATATAATTCAAAAACGAATTAATATGTAGATATTTAACATTTTTACCTAATGTCTATATTGATTATATTAGTAATTGTTATACACATCACACACAGTATAATTTTTAAAATGATTTTACCCATTTTAAGTCATTGACAGATATTTTTATTTTTATTAGATATTTAATATCAATAGAAAAAGTTTTGCTTGAAAAGCTTAAAAATTTAATTCAATATTCCTCATAACTTTTTATTATAATAATAAACCTATGTATTTAAAAATATTAAAGGTATATAGGAACAATTTTAGTTTTATAAGAATTACATGTTCAACTTTTGACAATATTTATCAAAATCACAATGATTTAAAAAATTATTTTGTAATTAAAAATGTACAAATATTTCATATTTGTAACCTAAAAATTAAAATTTTAATACAGTTGATAAATTGAACGAAATTAGATATTTTTTTACAAAGAAAAATAGCTTTAGTTATTTTGTTGTATCTATGTTGTAATTAAAAATATTGTTCGTTTGGATTTAAAACTTTCATAATATTTACCTATCATTATATTAATTTATAAACACAATGATATTTTTCAACATTTCTATTCATTTTATTCTATTTATACTTTAAACCTATTCACGTTGTTTTACGGTAAGCCGGTATCCCTAAAAGTTAATCACAATAATATATGATATAATTATATAATTATTAATCATATTATAAATGCAATATTTTTGGAAAAAATTAATGCCACCAACAGTTTTACTAAAAGTAAAATTAATTACAATAATTGTAATATAAATATATCATAAGATATATTACTTGGTAATATAGGCTAATGGTTTTCACTTACAATCCTTTTTTTGCAATTCATTATCATTAAATTAAAAAAAAAAAAACAAGTATACATTACATTGACCTACACCAATACACCATGACAATCACTCACAACCTTATATACAACATAGTAGTTACTTACTATTTCCCCTTTTTCTATAATTGCAATTGTAAGCATCTATGTATTTCTATTATTTAGTATAAAAAATAAAGAAATCTTGATTAATATTAAAAAAAAAAAAACTTTTGTAAAACTGATGACAAAATGACAAAAAAAGCGAAAATTTGAAATAAAGATTAATTAAAAAAATAAAGTTGATTTAATTTTGAACAACCAAACAACCAAATTTTTAATATTTTTGAATAGTAAGAAAATAAAAATATTTTAACTATTTATTATACAAAATAATTAAAACAGTTCTAGGGAAAGTTATTATACATTCCTTATACTAAAAGTTATAATACACCTATCAGTAATTCAAAATCTATGTTCAGGTAACCATTTAATTAATTAAATTCATTATTATTAGTCATAAAATTAACCTTAACAACTTTAGCACACAAACTAAAAGTTCCATTAATTGTTACAAATTTGGATTTTGGGTTCTGAAAATAGTAAGTTAATATAATCGTACTTATAATTATATACAAGTTGGTGTGTCTATAAATAAATTATTGCAAGTATATATTATAAATATATTCCAAAATCTGTGCCTACAATCTACATAACTTTTTTATACTCAAATGTTGTAATTACGCACTAAATATACATTGTATACATATGTAAATAAAAAACAAATACGATTTCTATATTAAAATCTGAATGGATTGATAAATATATTAAATTTACAATGATGTTTTTTTTTTTGTTTGTGTCAGTGTACAGCATAAATTATCGAAATAATACTTCAATTTAAAACTCCAGGGGTGGTTTCCGGTGGCAAATTAAATATCCTTGGTGCATTATAGATATTAAGAGTAAGAAGTTTCCAGCAGTTTTCAAAAAATAGGGAAACTACAAAAAAGTAACGGAAAAACAGAAATTTGTTACTCAAAACCGGTTTTTGACAAAATCGATTTTTTTGTATTGTTGTAACTCAAAAACGAATCACTTAAAATAATACTTAAAATTTTTCTTATTGTAGTTAAAAAAAAAATTAAAAAACCGTTTGTCACAATTTTTTTTTATAAGCGTTTAAAGTTCAATTTTTTACGAAATATGTCAAAATCGCAAGAGTTTGCAAATGATTTTGTGGTTGAAAATTCATAAAATGTTTAGTATTTATATCTAAGGTTGAAAAATTCAACATAACAGTTTCCATAAGTTTTCCATCAAATAACTATAGATAAAACCATATATTATAGGAAAACATTTTATGAGTGTGTATTTTTAATTTTTACGAAATCGCGTAACAATAACAATTTATCCTTAAACGATTTTAAATATTTGTTATAATTCAAAAAGTATAAGTTGTAAATACTTAAAAGTTTCCCTACTTTTTTGGATTAGCTTTTTATTTATATAAATCAATTTTCAAAATATTTCGCTTATTTTAAGACTATTTATAGACATTTGAAGTATTCGTTTTTGCTTAGTTTTTTTTTATATACATATGTAGATAAAATCGTTTTAGCCAAGTTAAAATACTTGAAAATTTAATAAAAAATTATTCATAAATTATTCTTATAATGATACAAAAATTATAAAAATACATAGGCACAATTTTTTTTTTATTAGCTTTTGAAGTTCAAATATTGACAAAATTATAAATATTTACAAATTATTTTGTAGTTAACAATTCACAAAAAACTTTGTATTAGTAGCTAAGAATTAAAAATTGAATACAACATTTTCCATAAGTTTGGCATACAATAATTATTTAAGAAATTGGCATTAGCCAACTAAAAAATTTTATCTAAAATGCATATTAAATCTTTAAGAATTCAAAAATTCACCCGTAAAATAATGGTTTACAATAAAATAATTTAAAATTTTTATTATAGTTAAAAATTTCTAGTCGTAGAAATTTGAAACATACACCTGCAGTTGTTTAAATTGGCATTTTCTGTACATGATTTAATTTTGAGGTATTCAGGTTATTAAAACATAAACCACCTTTTCTAACATCTATATTCCTATACATAGGAATACATATATATCCTAGGCTAAAAAATTATCTCCGTTCAGAATCGTTTTTCGTACACAATGATACCTATCATTGCATTCAAATTTAACACACCCATTATAGTGACCTACTCTATAAGTCCGAGATCCACTCGATACCTATTGTAAATCAGAGCATTACCCACTTGACCACAGTTTTTACTTTTATTAAATACTTATTAAGTTATAAAGTATAAACTCATGTTTAAATTTTAAATAACTACATACACGTTTATGATGACATATATTTTTAAGTTGTATGTACTGCTTAATGTAAACATTAACTTATTTCAACTTTTAGTTAGAATTATATTTGTCAAATCGTCAAGTTTAATCATTAAAGTTTTCAAAATGATACGATATAATAGTTCTTGACTCTTGTATTTTATGTAACCATTATATTAAATATAAATACAACAAAACTTTATAAAAAGAATTACATATTATGTTCAATAAAGAAAAAAATATTTAAAGTATTGATCAATTTCGTACAAATCAGATTATTTTGACATTAAATACAATTTCAATTTTAAGTGAAGGTAATAACAAATAAGCATAAATATATTACATTCACACATATCTATTTTTTATTATAGTTATTTTTTGTTAGAATTATCCTAAGAAAAACATTTTTTTAAAATTAAAAAAGTAATTTGAATTTTGAGATAATTCTACTGCTTTGTCAAAAATCACATCACGCTATTAGTCTTTACAAAATAATAGAACTACTGTATTATTACCCAATAAGATTCTAAAAAAAGTCAAATATGAATTTTAAAATGTATTATATTTAATAATTTGAAAAAATAAAAATTTAAAAATATTTACTTTAGAAAATTATAATAATGAAAACATTCGAAATTATTTCTTTTTGAATTACACCAGAAAAAGAAAATTAATTGATTCGAAAATTGGTTTAAGTAACAATAGCTGTTTTTCTTTAATTTGTTTTTTTTCGATTATTTTGAAAAGTATTGAGAGTCTTCAATTTTTATAATTTAATAAAATAAATTTGAACCATAAATACCAACTAAATTCAATTCTCTAACAGAAATCATATTTAAATTTGAAGATCAAAGCATTTTTCCAGTATAAATCTTTTTTTTTAAAAAAAATACACATCATATCGTAATTGAAAATTTAATACAGTAATCATTATTCCACTCAGAATCTAAAATACTAAAAGTTGTACCAACTCAATGGAGTAAAAAATAAATTAACTTTATGATAGGAATATTATATATCTACATATTATATTTTATATTGATCCAATAAACATATTAAATTGGAATGGGCTTCGAAAAAAATCCAACTGCTGTGGTTTATTATTCTAAAAATTCAATGGTTAACAGTCAACAATGTTTTTTTTAACTTAAATAATATTTAAAAATACTTCATAAAGTAAATAACTAATTAATTATTTACGATATAATATGATAATCATATATCTATATCTTTATTCATATAACAAAGCACTATGCAACTTATCAACTTTATTAAACAGGTTTTGGTACCACTATATTTAAAAAAGTAAAAAATAACAATGAACAAGGTAGGTAGCCACAATATACAAATAAATATGAAGGCATTTTATATCAAATTAATTTTAAATTAGCTTTAAAAAATCCTTAAGTTCAACATTTTTTATTTATTTAACTTTTCGGTAAATTTTCAATTAATTAACTAAAAAATAAAACATCATACCTGCTAAGTTACTTTTTATTAATATCAATTATTATTGAAGTATTGAGAATAACATAAATGTTTTTATGTGTTGAATGAAGTAATAAATACAGACATAGATAAAAAGGAATAACGATACATTATTAATAGTATGATAATAATTTTTTTATAGTTTTGTACACAGCCATTTATATTCATAAAATGCTTCAAGGTAGTAATAATCAATAAAACATTTTAAAATCTATATGTAAATATAAAATTATTTAAATGTGCTGGAATAAAATAAAAATATTTATTAATTTAATGAATGTATATTATTCTATTTTCCTTGAACATTTTTTTTTATTATCACTATATATTTTAGTTTTCAAAAGAGATATTCAGAACCAAATTTTAATCATAATAGTAAATTCAGGCCCGTATTTAGAGGGAATCCAGGGTTAGAAATTCCCTGTCCAGGTGAAATTTGGGGAGTAATACATTTTTAGAAATTTATTTTGTGTTTAAATATAATATTATATAACGTAACATAATATGATAATATGATTTTCATTTTTGTTAACACTTATCGTTAAAGTTATACGATAATTTAGTCGGTTACTCATAAAGTCATAACACTCATAACTCATTCCAATTAGTAATATTAAGTTAATTTTTACTTAATACATGTATGTTTTAGAGACTTAGAGTACCGACCATTGTATATGTGTGTGTGTGTGATATTTCAATTACAGAAAAATAGGATGCTAATATTACTGATAAAGACTAAAACCATGGATAAATTACAAAAAACACTACATATCTCGTGGAACATAGTAAGTTATAAATACTGCATTTAATGCATCGTGCATCATATATTATTTAGGTATACTATTTACAGGTCAAGTAATCGTGTTCTTCCTTTTATAGTAAGCGGAGCAGTGAATGTATTGATTTTACAATGATGTGTGTTTTTTATATTCAATTTATAGAAAAATTACCGAATAAAGTAACCAATCTTGTATCTAAACGGTAATTAATAATATTCATAATATGCATTGACACGAACCTGCCCTCCACCCTGTTGACCGTATCAAAATTTGCTACCTGTTAATTTATTTTAATTTAATATTTTGTTTTATCCAATGTAAAACATATTGTCATATTGTTGTACTATTCAGTCACAAATCTTCGTCTTTTATTTTTAAAACATAAATTTATAAATTGTTGTTGACAAAATTAATTATTATTATGAAGTTATTAACATATTTGCTCAATCAAACAGGATATTGGACTTTGACATTTAAATTTTTATACTACATTTTATAGTGAATTTTATAAGAAAAGGGAAAAATTAAATAATTTAATAAAAGCATAGAATGCTGCAGTTTATAAAAAAAAAAAAAAATTATTATAACTAATAAGGAATTATTGCATTAAGTACTATTACATGTGCATACATACATATCTACACTCGTATTTACCAGTAGGTATCTATATAGTAAATATTAATTATACATATTTATAATTCACCCCTTCGTCAATGTAGGCTGGATCCGCGCGACCGCGCCTGCATTTGCATGCTCGTTTTCACGGGGAGGGATATTGCCGATATTGGGGATAGATCTTCTCCCCTGTGGCCTTTTGTTTTAGATAATATAGAGTTTCCCGTTAAACTGATATTTAGTGATAATAATCAAAGTATATTTTGATTCGTAAATTCGTTATCATTTTTCACAATATTCGCATCAAGGTGTATTTATATTGTAGGTATTGGCTCACTTTTTAATACATTTTCATATCTCTACCCCCCTCCCCTCCACAATAAAAAATCCTAAGATCTTTGCATATTATATATGCTCAATACCACATGGTAAATAATCATTTTTAGTGCGATATTTCTTTTTTTACCTGACTTTTCATATGAAGGTTTCAATATTTGTTTTCCTTCATTATCATCACCCGAAAACACTGTAGACATTGAGCTAGACCATCGTTTACAATGGTGACGACGGCATCGTTGCACAACCTGCAAAAAATGCAATGAATAAGATGATAGTTAAACTTAATTTTTATAAATCATTAAAAGTAGGTACTAAATTTGACATTTTATAATGAAAACATAAATTTAATATAATATATAGTAGTGAAAACATTAAAACTTATTCACAAGAGCACTTATAGTACTCAAAAAGAAAACAAATCAAATTATTATTTATTTATATAAGTAGTAAACTCGAACATTTAACATACATTTTTGAATTTTAACATTTTCAGCATTGGAATTTCAATGTATTGGCTTTACAACAATGTGTGTTTTTTCATTTAATTCATCTGTTTCAAATTAAATTCATAGTTAAATATTTAAAAATTATAATAACCATTAAAACCATTAATCACTAGTTATACAGTCTTATATAGTCAATTAATACATAAATATATTTATAATTTTATACCTGAATACGAAGGTTATTATAAAAATATAATTTGAATTATAGCTATTTTTTCACTAAATATTTATAAACAATATATTACACATTTTAAACTTCCCAATATCCCACACTTCATTTATTATAGAAAAAAGAATACAAAACATATAAAAGTATCAAATTGTATAAGTTATATGTTATAAGTGTCATAACCCATCGGTGTATACTAATTTAACCTTTATACTCTTAATATTAATTATTAACACTCGCTTAAAATATAGGACCTGATGTTTATAATGTAATAATTCTGGAATACTTGGATCCATAAATTATAGAAATTAGAGTTTCCATTATAATATAGCTCTATATATTTTTACGCTCGGCTCAAAAGTTTTCGAATTAAATTAAAAAAACCTCAAACTACCCTCTTTGATCAATTTTCAACCCTCTAACGGCATGAGAAGGAGGAAATTCATCATAACAAAATTCGCCACAAATTATTTTCTCATAACACTTAAAAAATGGGAGTCCCGCATAAATAAATAACCTTTTTTCTTCTCCTACAATGAAGAACCACCCTAATAAGTATAGGTTTAAGTATATAGATAAATAGGTACAGAAATGTACGCACTTGTTTTATATATATTTAGAATAGAATTTTTTAAAAAGTGTATAAAGAAAATAATATCTTTTATTGACTAGAAAGTAAAAAATTAATAATAATATAATATATGTTTGAGTTATATTTATAAAAGATATACACGTGGGGATCAATTTAAATTTCATATATTATGTAGATATAATTTATGAACAATTTTTTTTTAATTCTTGTAATTTTTTTTAGGTTTTTTTTTTTTTATATATTTTATACTAAAATTAAGAATACATTTTCTAAAACTACTGATAAAGGTGATAACTAATTGAACAAAATTAAACAATAATAAAAGCACAAATTGACTTTTATTGGAATATAAAGTATTATTGTATGTTGTGACAATCATAAATGCAAACTACGTATAAACTAGATAGGTACCTTACGCAGTTTGTATGCACGTTGGTTCATAAATATTAAATCAAATGAAACGGCGATGGAATCGTTTTTAATAAAATATATTATGTATATATTGTACATTGTACAATGTAAATGAGAATATTGTACATGACAAAAATGATATGATTATTTAGCTTCCGTCGATTTCTATGATAGAACCTTTATAATAACTTATAATTAATAAGGTATAATTTAAAATAATGCATTTATCAAGCTTGTGAATTTGGTGCCACATTGCCATTATTAAGTTGGTTACACACTAAACACTTTTCGGAAAATCACCAAAAAAATAAACATCAAATTTAATGTTAGTATCTAAATTCTTTAAGTCGACGCCAAAAGTAATCTCCATGAACAAATTGTAATTATTAAATGAAAAAAGTTCTATACACAGGTGGATTTTATGCTTAAATTTAATTTAAACATAACTATTGTGTGTATAATATCCTGTATATACTTATATAATATATAAAATAAGTGAATAATTTTTAAAAACTTAATTTGTTTTACAGTTTACAGTTACTAAGTAAAATTGAATGTTACTAGAATGAATCGTATTATTCGTATTAAACTTAATCCAGAATGATCATTATTTATATAGATTAATTTTAGGTAAATAATGTTGTTTGATTTAAATTAAGCATATACAAATATTTAATATAGTGGTCTGACTTATTTTGTTAGTTGTAGAATTAGTTTTTTTAAAACTAAAATGATGGTTAATACTGATATGGTTAAGTAGAGTAGTACCTACAAACTTTATCACATTCTATTGAACTATTAATTTATATCTAACATTACAATATAATTTGAAAAAAAAATAATCAATGTAATGCTATATTTGTGACAATATGCAATATAATATTACAGTTTAATAATGTATAAGTTAATATGTAAAAAAAAGCTACAGCCCCAAAGCCCCCCCTCGGGTGCGCCACTGGAGCATGGTTCAAAGGATCTAGAATAGTCTCAATGCACTGTTTTAACTCTTAATGTTTACATACTACATTATAGGTATTATACTTGACTTAGGTAATTCGGTATTTATTGGATCTACACATAATATAGTCATTATTGTATATTAAAACAAAAGTTTCCGACAATTTTTATTAAGTTTTTTTTATCCTCAAATCTGTCTCACCAAACCATAATATCATAAGTCCTGCATATTTACGTCTATAGTAAAATTAATACTTGAAAAAATGTGGCCATTAATATACTAATAATAAAAATTTCCAGTATTAAACTAAACCCACAAAAAATTAAGATTACAATTATTTAATTATTTGAAAGAAAATGCGTAAATTTAAACAGTATAATATGATACTATGACGCCTTCGAAACGCAAAATACACATTTTGAATGATGAATCGTACTACATCATACTACACGGTGACGCAGTTTGTGAAATGGAATATACTAGGTACTTGACCTCGAAGCACCATACTAATGACATCACATCCAAATGTGGACATTGAAACCAGTCGGTCATGTTTTATTATTTACTTCGAATGTTTATATTATACTCGTAATAATTATATAGTTTGTGATTTATTTACCGAGCAATAATGCACACAGATTAAATAATACGTATCAATAAATTGATATTCTTTATTTAAAATTAACCAAATTATTGATGAATAATTATAATATAAAAAACTTAAATAAGAAATGCAACAGGTATTTTTAAATGTATGCAGGTAAAATATAATTTATAAATATATAAATATTTATATGATTATTAAATACATTTCTATCAATATTTTACTTATTTTATAATAATAAAATTAAACGTTATTTATTTTATTATCGCTGATTTATTTATTTTTAATGGATATAAGTTGGTTAATCGCGTTATAACCATTATATAAAATACATTAAAATGTATCAAAAAGTAATTTCTTTAACGCTCCAACCAAAAATTTTCTTCTAAATTTTTTAAAAGTTTCTTTGTAGAATGTTATTAAAAAAGGTATTATTAATTTTGTAATGTACCTAAAGGAGTTGAACGCAAGAAAATTCCTTACTGTATACAAATATACAATTTACTCTACGTTCAATAGAATTTTTTATTTTAAATTTATGTCCATTTAAAATGTATAGGTACCTATACAGATATTATCTCCAAAGAAAAAATATTTACCGCAAAAACCAAAGTTTTATTACAAAAAATTGGATTCTTGTCAAAAACGAAAGACCATCTTTTATTCAGCACTTGGCATCAGCGTACAACTCTTAAAATACATTTCTTTAGATATTGTACTAGTAGCTCGTAAGAATATTAAAATGTACAGAGTCCATGTTCTATAGACACAGTCATACAGACATACAGATAATAATGAAATAATTTGAAAATTAACTTTATTAGACCATTACAATTTTATTAATTTACAAGTATAAAAATAAAAATAAATATTTGTAGAAAATTTGGTTAATATAACAATTAGTAATTGGTACATGGTACATTGGTACATATGTATTGGTATATGGGCATATAGTATATGGTACCTACTTACATCTACTGCATTCGGGCATTCGGCACATGAATAAAAAGTAGTAAGTTATAAATATTTATGTGCTTATATATCTAAAAAAGTAAATTCATTATTTTATACATATTAATTAATCAAAACTTATTTTTTTTTACGTAACTAAAATTAGTAAGAACTGTTATTTTTAAGCTAAAAATAAAACAATTTATATAAAATTTAAAGAAATACTAGGTACAGAATACTGTAGAGATACTACTAATTCTTGTATTCATGTATAAACATAGATAATACATAATACACAAATATATATTATCTACAAGTATAAAGACGACAAAGGTACTTTTTAATTTATATGTATTACCAAAAATACAGAACATACCTACTATTTTTCAATAACACGTGATATAATAAGTTATATCGACATAACGAAGCTAGATGTACTTACTTACAAAAGTAAGTCAACAAGCAGTCGTGGCCGAGCGGTTAAGGCGTCTGACTAGAAATCAGATTCCCTCTGGGAGCGTAGGTTCGAATCCTACCGACTGCGAGTTAATTTTAAATTCGTCTTGGAATTTCAGAATAAATTATTTGTAGATCATGATGGTTATTTTATTTTCATAAAGCTATTTACATATTATAATTCTGAACATTTTAAATTACAAGCAAAAAAAGTATAAATAATTATGTTCATTATTTAATGGTATTAATTAAATATATATTAATATATTATTGTATTATGATGATTTTAGATTTTTAAATAAACGTATTACATTATAATTTAATATTATTATTATTATTTTAATGTGCTTCAGAATATTTAAAAATAAATAATATGTCATACAATATTATTTAAAATAGAAGTATATTCTAAAGCTATATGTTTTAGCAATATTTGGATAAATAAATTCATACTTTTAAGGAACTTGAACAATTTTTAACCTATTTAAAATAATTTTTTTTTAATGTATACTTATGTTAGTGTATTGAATATTTATGTATGAACATGTTACTATCGAAAAATTTATAATTATTATACAATATTAATTTTTTTTTTTTTTTTATATTAAACTATGCTCAATGTCATTGCTCACACTTTGCACTAACTTTGATTTAATTAATGATTATTTTTTATATATTAACAGGGATCCAATAAGTTAATGAAAAGTCGGATGTTGCGTGTATGTAGATACGTATTATAAAGGAATAAAACCAACGCCCAAACATGGGTCTTAACATTGATCCGATAGCGCGCTAGCGCGACCCCCTACACTTCTCCCAGTCACGAGTCAGTACGTCGTACGATATACGTAGTACGGTGCGATCGAGTTGCGTGTTCCACATACCGGTCATGGGGATTGTCTGCAGGGTTGGCTGTGAGGTGAAAAATTCCGCAAATTTATACAACAATGACAATAGGAAAAACTGCAGAAAATGTCGGTAAGTGCATAGTCAAACGGTGTTTATATAACAACAATGTAATGCATTCTTTTGTTTACTGTATAATAGAACAACCATAGGTAAAATAAAATACCTACATAAAAAAATATTAAAATCTCAACACCAATAAAGTTCGAATGATTTGATATTTAATATATTTTACGTTATACATTTCACCAAACTTTTTATTCTATCTATATTTAGTTCATGTCTTAAAATTTATACTTCTAAAGTTTCACTTTGATGTATATATTTTTTACTTTTACAACATTTTTATTAATTCCATTTTTCATTCATTCGAATAACAAAATAAGCAATAGCTATTTATTTTTTTAATGTAATTATTCTTATTTTACATAATATTATTTACGTTACCTCAAAATAATGATACATTTTATATACACATTTATAAAATGTGCACACACACATACAACATTTTTAAAATAATAAAGAACTATAGAGAAATTGTAAGTATGCATTATTTTATTTTATTAGACTAACTATGTAGGTAAAGTTAGATGTTAGTTCTTCCAATTGATGCTTACAAGAATATTCCAAAATGTTATTCTATCTACTCATCCATTCAAGTCTCCAACACTGCATACGCATTCTCAATTATAATTTACAAAAAGAAAGATACCACAAAAGATTTCTTAGAAAATATATTTAAAAAAATTATTAGATAAGTAGCTAGTATTTAGTATAATTATTATATACATTTTATAAATAGCAGGTATATGCAATAGACTAATAAATACCATGTTAAATATAAAATACCTAATGGAAATATTACCGTTGAAACGGCAAAAGTTTGAATACTAACCTTTTAGTTCAAAAAGTTTGTACATCTAATATTATTTAATGAATATTTCTACAATCTACACTAAAGAAAAAATATAATTTCGTACCTATACTATTTAAAAATATACTGAAATAAGTATTAAAAATTATAATAAAGATAAAACTTAAAATTAATAAAATCATCAACAACGTGTTACTATATTATCTAGTTATTAGATATGTTTCCAGATTATCATTTATTTCAATAGATATATCATACATGAATCGAATTTTTTAAATAGGTATCATAATACTATATGTTATTGGTTAAAAAAATAATTTCTTTTACCGTATTATTCAATTTTTTTTACTTTCAAGTGATAAAATTACTCATGTTTAATTAATGTCTGAGTATAAAATATTTTAATTATTATTGAGGTCTCATTTTACAAAACAAAACAAAAAACATAATACTTTTAAATTTAAATGGAATTTAATAAATATGATAGTTTGATAAATTACGATTTTAATATAATATTATATGATGTAATTTGTATACTACTAAATAGGTAGGTAGTGCATAATATATTAAATATTAAAATTCACTTTTACCTATAATACTTTAATACAAATATGTAAAAATTCCAATTTTCAGTAACCTATATTGTAAAATTTACTATTAATTAGAAGTTGGTTTGTTATAAAATATGGTTTGAATTCCTTACAAAACACGAGTTTTTATTATTTAATATAATTTAGAATAGAATTATAATAATACATAAATGTTTCGAGAATCTTTAATAAAATATACAATGGAAAAATATTTAATTAAATTTCTAATAATAAATAATCTTATTATTTTTGTAATAAATACTTCTGAGCTAATGATTTTTTTAATCTTAAATAAAAATGGCATAATAATCAATAGACAAATACTAATATAATATGTTCTTATATATTTCTTTCTTTTTTTTTTTTAATAATATTCCTGTACAGTAGCGGTTCTTGACCTTTTTAAAGCCCGACTCCCTATAAAGCTAAAATTTCATCAAGATTTTAAGTGACTCTTTTATTAAGATAACATTAAAAAGTAATGACAAATTAATATGATTTCATTATATTAAAATAAAAATAATAAATACTTGATACATTTATTACAGTACTAATATTTAAAATCTATTACACTAAGTTTATTTAAAATCAATCTTTAAAAAAGTTAACATTATGTACTCATATTATAGGTGCATTATATTTTTAAATTTAATATACCTAACTAGTATGATGTTGTTAGTTAGAAATTATTTTATCAAATATTCTTGGTTCAATAGATTTGGTTACTTATTCTTATAATTATTAATTTATTCAGCCAACTTCTTAACTTAATTTTACTACGTAAAAAAGTATAAACATAGGTATAATTCATTTTGGCTGGTGGACAATTTGCAACTGACGCTTAAATAATGGAACACAGATAAAAAACGTGTGTTATTGGTTATTTTTAAGTCTAAATTTAGAAGTATTTTCCTAATTTTATTAAATGAATTATACGTTTTATAGTTGGCAAGCCCAAATTATTATTAATTGTAATTTTCAATAATGGTTATGATTATCATCATGATGGGCATAGCCGTTTTTGACCAAAAACGTACCCTTCCTTTTCGACCTAATTTAAAAAAGACTGATTCCCTTTTCAGCCAAAAAAAATTTTTTATAATATATGTAAAAAAATAAAATAATTTCTGGTATATAATTTTTTATAAGTGGCATAAAATGTTGTAAAATAATAGATAGAACATTTTTAAAATATAAGAATATTAATATACTAACATTATTTTTATGTTAATGTACCACAATATAATACAATATTATATAACAATTTTAAAAATACTAAAAAATTTAATTTTAGGTTTTTCAATTTATCTTACAATTGCAATTGGAGAATTATTATTCATAAGAATACAATTCTTGACGAAATTATTTACAAAACGATATTAATAATACATCATTCACGACAAAAATTATCAGTATTGTTTCATATATTAAAGTTTAAAGTTTAAAAGTTTGAGTTTTAAAGTTCTGCAAATCAAATTCAAATTTCTTGGTACTATTCATTACAAATATTTACAATCTTGTATCTTTTGACAAAATTACTTATTATTATTATTATTTTATTATTTTATATAATATTATACATATTGTGACATATTAATATAAAAATAATGTTGATTTAATAATAATTAAATATATAAATAATTTTTTATATTTTATGCAACTTATAGTTTTAATAATATTCTAAAATTTCATAATTATATAATTGCCATAATAATTTTACAAAAATATATGTTTTGGTCGAAAAGTGAATCGGCCGAAAAGGAAAGTGCACGTTTTTGGTCGAAAACGGTCTCGCCCATCATGATAATACAAGAATTTGGCGATTCTAAAAATTGTTGGTATCCCCCCCCCTCCCTCAGTTTGAGAAGAATCGCTTCAATAAGTACAGTATCTGTTCACAAATTACTATTATTTTATTTAAATATTTACCATTAAAAAAGTATTACTTAAATACTATCAAATACAGCATTAGAAAAAAAATGTTCATATGCCCTTAACATTAAATCCATTATTCGTCAAACAAATCACTAAACAACTTTGTTTAAAATCATATAAACCTTAATTTGTATAATGAAAAATAATGTAAAACTTTCTATTTTTAAATTAATACAGTGATGTGAAAAAGGTATCTGAGGTGGCTACGGCTTCTTAAACATTTCAAGAAAATTTTAAAATGATTTCAATGTTCTGTTAACTTAATGCGTAATACGCAACTATGTATTAAAACTATAGTTTTTATAAACGTTATTCCAAAAGTTTAAAATTGTATATATACCTATGTCAATAGTATACCAAATTTTTAAAAGATCTTAAATAAGTTTAACCTATATATTCATGTTATTGACTACACAAGCAAAATTTTACGTTACTGAATTATGTTTTAATTAAATCACTTTGGAATTATAATCATTTTCTATAAATATATATTTAAAACTTAAACCTTAAACCTTTTTGAAAACATTAATAATATATTGGCCAAATACCAAGAAATCATAAATACGCTCGAGTATAATAAGTTTTACATAAAAACACGACCACTAAAAAAATCGACTCATCTCCTTCACTTATATAGATGCACAGTAACTCAGCATAAATATTTCATCATTATAAGATTATAATCACAACACTTCAACGTATGTTTGATATATATTTTATGGTTATCAGTTATAATATGAGTACTAATTGGATCATGAAGTGGTGACGCGTCGAAATATCTCCGGTGAAAATGTTAACAGACTTTTTAACGTAAAAATTTTGAAATCTTTACATATTATAATATTATATTAAATTAATAAAACATTCAAATTGTGTTAAGATGAACATTCGCCAGTGAATATATTATCACATATTTACGTATATTATAATTAATTGTACACCTATTTATTAGTATAGAATGTAATGAAATGAAATATATATTTTTCCGATGACAATATTTGTTCAAATTTTTAACTATCCCACTAGTATCCAACAAACTTTATTATATTTACATCAAAAATAATTTTTAAAAAGTTTTTAACAGAAGGTTTTTAAGAAAAGTTAAAAAAAAAACCTATATTATATCTACACTACATACAAATACATCGGTACATGTATATGTCTAATTTCTACTGAACATAGTTGACATAAGAATGTCGATGTTGATTATTTGTTAGATACGAGATACGAGAAGAGGATTAAATTAAATTTACCTACAGTAAATATAATATATATTTTTTTTTGTTATTAATTTTTTTTTTAAATTTTTACATAGCAACCGGTTGCTATAAACAATCACCGTTGGACTGTTAACATTCTCGGTGTTGCACAAATTAACAGAATGACCCCCGCCATAAGATACATACATATCAAAAATTGTTAAAATTAAATTTAGTCAATTCTTTATAGTGACTACTGTTAAAAAAATTGTTAACTACCAAGGTAATATAGCTATACATAATACTATAATAATGCATTGCTCAGCATGCTATAAAAAAATGAGAGTAAAAAAAAAGACACAAATATTCCAAATGATAACAATGCTCAATACAGTTGTTATTAATTTATTTTACTGCGAGTTCTAAGAGAAAATATAACATAAAGGCTCAAAATATATCGCAGACAACGAAATAACATTAATTTAACTAATGAACCAAATTCCAATCACATGAAACATCACTCATATAATAAATATTATGAGACACGGAACTACGGAAGTTAAAAGTTTAAAAAAACAAATTATTAAACATTATAAATAAATTGTTAAAAAATAACAAATCGACCATGTTTATGGTACACTAATATTATTTTTTTAGACCTGAAAAGTGAGTAGTGAAATTAATGCAACTATAGGAGGAAATGCTAAAGTCTTTAATGCCCTTATTTTATGGAAAAATTAGCGCACACAAAATATCCAAGATATTTTTTGATTAGAATAAAATTACTAAAATGCGGTCGTTTTTTTATAAGATTTTCATTTTATTCATATTATTACCTACTTAAAGATATTTTATAAGTATAGAAAAACATTTCATGTTTATAAATTGTAATGAATTTCAGAAAAGCTTTATTGGTGTAGATATAGTATAAATACTGCCGCAGTGCAGTCCCAGAATATCACGATTTAATTTTATACATTTTATTATTTATTATACCTATGTTTTGTGAAACAATAATAACAATATAATATAGAAGCAAATTTCACTAATCCACAATTCAAAAGTCTTTATCAATTTTATATTTTTATCTAAGAAGTAACATTTTTTATTCGTATTTCTATAGGTATCAGCTTAAAAAAATGTTAAGTATGTAAAAAAAAATACCACTGATCAAGTGAGATTAGGAGATACTGACGACCCGCTTCATATTTTAAGTTGTCACAATGACAATTATTTGAATCTAGATAATATGTGTATAAAGACTTTTTAAAAAAAATTAACGAATGCGATTGTTAAATCTTCATAATTTTAAATTATCATTAAGAGACTTTGGTACCTAATTACTAAAACGAATAGGTATGTCACAAATGTCTACATGCGTTAAATACAGAAAAATTACACAAGTGTAAATTAAATAGGTAAATATGATTTATAGAAAAACGTTGTTAAAGTAATTATTAGATACCGTATGAAATAATTATTAATTTGTTAATGTTTTTATATTACTAAACTTATAAATTATATATTTATTTCAATATGTATAATAGTAACCAAGCAGTAGGCTAAAAATAAATATTTTATTTAATATGCATTTGACAGTGGTAGTGGTCACATAAGGGTTGTAATCCATGTGTATACAATTTTAGCACTTCTGTAATTTGAATTTTAGTTGTCCCCATGTATCTCGTACATAAGTTGTATTACACGTATAATTAATATAGAAATCAAAAAATAGATATCGATAACATAAGTTATAACGAAACATATTTATTTAAGTTCAACCATAATAATTACTCGTTTCAAAGTATATACTCGTATCAATCAATAATCAAAATAAAATAATAGGCGTCAACGGAACTTGTACAAATAATTTACATAATTTTTTCTCTATTTAGCTGTAAAAGTCCTCGTAGTGAGTATGAAATTATGGTATATATAATATTATTTTCCAAGTATGTAGAGTGTGAAGGAAGTACAACGCGTTATCATATACCTACTATACGACTATAATATATTATTTTGTATCTACGCTAAAGCCCAAAGTTAGTCGGAACTAAACTTCCTGACGACGTCTTCTAACAGCAGTTTTCCCAAGAGACCCGCGGACTTTTAATTATGCATCACAGCGTGTTAATGTCTCATGACTCGTTTATGGATGGGGGATGGATAGTGATTTGTTTATTTTTAATCTCGACGGTAGGTAGTCATATAAGCATAAATGATATGAAAAGGTCTACATATTAGGTTTATTTTATTTGCTAACCCTTCAAATATAATCACGGTTCAAAGAATACCTATATCGTTAGATTGGTAACCAGGTGTGTATAAAGTTAATGTAGCTAATTATGTGTAAGATGTAACCAAATTCCTAGGATTTATATCGTATCAAAAGGGATCCTGAGAGTGGGATAAGTAGGTTAACTGAGACAATTATCCTAAACCCTAATTAAAACTCCTCATCGTGATAAATTCAATTGTAAAAATATCAGCCCAGTACAGCAGGAAAAAAGTATTATTAATTATTTGTAAGCGACGACCAGTAGTGGACTGGCCAGATGGGACAATGGAACTAATCCAACCGGGTCGCAGGCTTTCTAAGGCTGGCAAGTTGAACAATGTAAATTTATAAGCTTTTTAATAAAATATTATTACAAAAGTTACTATCAAAATAAATATATTATTTAGGCATTTAGGCATACTATAGATAATAAACAATAATGAAAATATAAAATTTATTCAGCCAGGAACTAGGTACTGTTTATAACTTTTAATATACAAAATAATAAGGATAATTGCATTTATATGCAGTGTCAGCAACGTACGAACCGCGTGCTATTATAAAATAAATATAGGTAGGTATAGTCATTTTTGATTAGCATGTTATGCAATGGGACAACTATAGACTTGAAATCTTAAGAGGATTTTGCTAAGCTTTTGTCTGAAAAGTGACACAGAAATTTACTCTTTGATATATATGACATTTTATATAGATAAAAGATGATATTTAAGTTCTTTTTAAGTTCTAGCTTCTTAGACTTTTGAAAAAAGTTACACAAATGTTAGTCTCAATTTTTTATTTGTGCATGAAAATTGAAATACTTTCTGCAAATAGTAGAGATTATTAAACTAGTGAATATCTTGTTAACATCGAATTAACAAACTAATGAATAAATTAGATCAATTTAACAACATAATATAGGTAAGCACACAAAACATATACGCCATAGTATAAATCGTCTAACAACAAAATTATAATTTAAATTATACATATTATATATTATTTATTCGTATTTATACCTATATTGACTATTTGTATTATAATCATTTACAAATATTGTTTTATGATTTTTAAAAAAAAAATTTTTAATCCACATTTTTTTTTATTGTAGCGAGTGTTAAAAATTTTAGGAGAGTAAAGCCCTTTACAGTCCATCTTTAATCGGGACGGTTACCCCTGCTTTCCTAATGGATCGGACCTCCCTCTCCCACTGTAAGCCACTGGCGATAACATAGTTTATAAAATTATATCTACATCTAAATTTATCGTAAAAATCTATTATAACAATTATTAACCGATAGTAAATTTTAACAAAATTAAAATTTCTAATTTTTTTTTTTTTTTTTATTAATATTTTGTAACAGGTACAAGGCTATTTTTACTTAATTATCATAATAAACAGTAATTTTGAATAATATTAGTATTGTAGCAGGTACCTATAATAAATTCTTATAAAACGTAAGTGTGTATAAAATACCTATGACATCGTACAGAGTACACACGTACCTACCTACGCATAAAATATAATTAAGTATGGATAAAAATCTAAGGCTGCCCCCTAGCTTTACTATGTATCCCCCTACTTGATCGTTAAATTGACTTAAACTTATTCATAAAAGTGGGAGTCGTTAGTAATTAAATATACCAAATGATAAGCCGTATTCATTGTATAAAATATATTATGTTCATAAATCGTGTATATATATCGGCATATTATAATCGGCGATACGCGCTCAACAGCTGCGAGTGGTGTACAGACAGCTGACGTGCGCCCGTTTGTATATTTCTCCGAATACACAACGCTGTCGAAAATTAAGTACCTATACTAACAGCAGAGAGGCTGCAAAATATTATACATACAACTATACAAGTAAGTACGTGCGACTTGTACCTACAAATTACAATTGCCAACACAATTTTCTTTCGTCTCCCCCCGACTAAATTTCTTGGGCACTTACGTCAAACGTCCGGCATATTCTCGTGATTCCACCGGCGGTGACGTCCCGGCGATGGTGTGCGAGTCCGAAAATTATGCGAGCGCGGACGACGAGATATGCCGCATTCGCAGCCATAACGACCGCGACACGTACGGTCCAACTGAAGCAGAATTACGAACTGCGTCTTCCCGCCGCCTGTGAGAGACGCATAGTCGGTCCCGCCCACCCCCCCATATCATCGCTTTAATCGGTCCGCGTGCGCGTGATAGTCTACCGCCGACGCGAGTTGTCGACCGTTGTCGTAGTCGCCGTGATAAAACCATAATCGCCAGTGCAACCGTGACCCAGGACATCGCGCGACCGATCGCACATGCACTGTTTCTGTAAACAGCTGATTAGAAGTTTGACTTTTTCGCGATATGATATTGATAGGCAGCAGCAATACGCCGTCTCGAGTAAGTTTTCGACTTAATTTTGAGTTCTAAATTCTAATATATTTTCGGTCGTCCTACACCGTCGTTCCGTTTTCACTCGTTCCCGATCCTCAAGAAAATACCGTAAGTTCAACATGTTTATATTAAGTATCGTAATAAACCGTATATAGTTCTAATATTTCTGCTCTAACACGCTTAATTATGTGGCTTATAAAGTCCACAATTATAATAGGTGTCAGGCGATGAGTCTTGACGACCTAGACAATCTTGTATAAACGTCTCAGTCATCGAATACCTTTTCCGATTTTTTTATTGATAATCCTCTCTTCTTATTGAAATCTATAATTGCACAGTATCCAATTATTGGCTTTAACAGCCTTGATGTTTCTATCCAGTATACAGTATAGTAGTATACTATTTATAATTAATGATATTTTCTAATATAAATATTCCAATTTTTTTTAACTACTCAAATATATACTAATACATATTTACTGATTCCAGAATATGGGTGGAGAACTTGGAAATCTTAAAACTGATATTCGTGGAGTTATAACTACCAAATTGTCTCCATTTGAGCAAAAAGCATTTAAAGGACTTATTTCTCATGGAGTTCCCAATTCCATTAAAAGGACAGCCTCTAATTTACCATTCATAGTTCCACCAATGATTGTTGGTTATCTCGTCTACGATTGGGCTGTTCACGCTCATCATGAAAGTTTGAGGAAGAATCCTGCTGACTTTGCCAATGACAAATAACTTATTTTTAATTCTACTGTAAAAGTTAATCATCTTAAACTATTGTAGAAAAGAAATTTATTTGTCAATCATGATTATTTGTAAAGCAACAGTAAAAATTATTAAAATGTTTTAATTTGTTAATTAGCTAAAATAAATTTAATTTAATCATTAAATTAATAAAAAAAAGTACACATGATTTATTTTTTTTATCATACTTAGAAATTAAAATTAAAATTTATGTTCAATCTATAAAAATTCAGATGAATAGAAAATGCCCAGCATTACATAGGTACAAGGTTATTCATCCAATTTAAAATTCTTAAATCTTTTTTAATTTTTAGGTTTAAAGTAACATAATATAATGATGCATTAATTAAAAGAATATTTCAAATTTATGTAATGGTACTAATAAATTAAATTTAAAAAAAAATAAATAAATAATAACGGAATCAACATAAAATTAAAAATCAATTTAAACAAAATAAATTTTAATGAATTATTAATTTTATTAAGTAGGTATTTTTTTTTTTTTATTATTAATATTAATATTTTGTGATACATCAAAATTATGAGTTATAATCTAGTTGGATCCATCAATCCTCTCATATATGATATAATTTTAATTTTAATATTTTTAAATACAATTAGCCATTTGTTTATAAATCAAATTTACGATATTTACTAAAAAAATATAAGTATGAAATATAGTTAAATCGCTACACATCCGCTAATTAAAGGGTTTAATCTAAGCAATTTTGATGCTATTTCAAGAAGAAAAAATTTTAATGTTTTATTAAAATAGGTAGATAATTTAAGAATTAATTCAAAATATTTTAAAAATGGTTCCATATCAGCACCAAGAAGGATTGTTACATAATAAGATTATATCAAAAATCCTTTTTGCGCAGGATAAATGTACAAGTAGGTTATTAGAGTAAATTTACCAATTTTTGAACTACCTAGGAGTACATTTTATTTATATCGTTATTGTAACATTCTTATTTTTTTTAAATCAATACTCAATAAATTTTAATAAAAAAAATAAAATAACGCCATTCTTGTATGACACTTTATTCCTACAGTTAACGTATTTAAAAAGAACATAATTTTTGTATAGATAGGTATTTAATTTCAACCTAACAAACATTCTTGCTTCTATTCTTAATATTTTAACTGTCCCAATTTAAATAATATATCTAAACATTTATTATTTAAAGAACTTTCATTATCTACATTTCTTAATTCACGTTTCAAATTTAGTTTCATTCTTACTTTTTTATAGCTTACTATTAAAATAATAAAACAAAGTAGGTACCTAGATAGTAGAACAGAACCTGTAAAGTACCCACAAACCTTGATAAGCAGAAATATATTTAAATAAAAACTAAAGTAGGTACTAACCACTAGATAGTACCCCTAAGTTCGAACATTTTGTCTAGGTAATATGTAGTTTTATAAAAAAAACAATTAATAAATATTCTGTATATTATACTTAAGTAAGAGTATGTAATTTAAATTATATACAAAAAATCTACTTTATATCTAAGGTATAGATTGCATTTATACTTATCAAACTTGTACATTTTTTATGAAGGGTTGATTGATTTTTTGGTCTATATTTACATACCATATGGTCAAAATGTGATATGTCATAAGCTCATAACTTATATTTTTTCACATGTTTATAATCTTAAACACTTACCTGTTAACTGTAAAATATAATACAGGTAATTTATTGATTTCTTACATTTTAAAAGCCAGCAGCAGTAACTACCTGTATATTATTACCATATCAACAAATATTTTACTAAAAGTAGATACAACTTCAACAGAGAAAAAATAGTAAGTAAAAATGTTCTATTCTGTAGGTTAAGTTAAGAAAGAGGTACTTAGGTATTTATTTTAAATTATTTTAATATACCTTTTATACTTAAAGCATAATTTTTGCTTTAAGTTTAAGCTTTAAAATTACAAATAATTATGTAGTCAAGATAATTTCATTGTTCACATACTAATAAAATAATATAAGTTACATTGGCCTAGTACACTGCATGCTATGAATTGTTTCTGTTGCTATGGGTGATAAAAATCAATAATATACCACTAATACCACGTATTAGAATTTTGTCTTTTAACAGTAATATTTGTATATAACTGTATATTATATAATTATAATTTAACTGTATTTAGATATTTTATATTATATCCAATGAATAAAGAGCAGAGTGAGTCAGTTTTACATTCTAATGATGGTTCATATTCCGAGTATGTGTAAATTATTACATGCAAATGTAACTAATATGTAAATTGTTATTATTTATTCACTGCTTAGAGAAATTAATGGGCAGTATATCATGGAACTGCCTGTATTTAGTAATAAAAAAATAAACAGTACTCAAATCCAACAGCATAAGAAGAAAAAAGTTTTAAAACCAATACGTATGCACACATTGTCAGCCAACAGAAGAAGACAATGTTAGT
Organism: Aphis gossypii; assembly: GCF_020184175.1. NCBI lineage: Eukaryota > Metazoa > Arthropoda > Insecta > Hemiptera > Aphididae > Aphis > Aphis gossypii. Next base: position 65,399,300 of record NC_065531.1, on the reverse strand, counting down.
TAATTATTTAACTACAGTTGTAATATTTGTAAAAATTAATTTTATTCAGTAATATTTTGGCAGGCGTATCAAATTCACCATATCTAACAACTTATACTAACTGTACTGGAGCTCGATCAAATTCATCAAATGTTAATAATTTACTAATTAACCACCACATAATACGGATCAAAAAACTAGAGAATGAACTAATTGAAGCACATATGAAAACGCGTGTGAGTTTGTTTAAAATATGACCACAATTAAAACAATAATTAATATACTTGTAAACAATTTAGGAATTGATTGTAGAAAATCGTTTATTGAACACATTGATAAAGCGACACGAAAATGCATTATCTATGTATGAAGGTAAACAATCCAAATTACCACAAGAAATTAAATCATATGAAGAGGAAGTACGCACATTAAAAAGTCAAATACGTCATATTAAAATCTCATTTAAAGAAATGGAAAATAGATACAAGTCGCAGAATATTGAATTAATAACTTTACAAAAACAGTATAAACACCTTTTAGGTTTATCTCAAAATAAACAGCTTAGTAAAAAAGAAAAATTATCAGATCAATTAGAAGAAGCACTGAATACAATAAAAAAACAAGATGATAAAATTTTGGTAAATTTTTATTTAGCTCAATAACTAATAAATAACTTAAAATATGTTTTTTTAAATTTATGTTTTAGAATATTATGAAAAAATTAGAACTTCAGAACAAATCACATAGGTATAATATAAATTTAAAAAATACTAAAATCAAAGAATTACAACATGAAATCGATGAAGTCAAACATTTAGAAGATGAAAACAAAAATCTAAGATCATGTTTGGATAAACTCAAAAATAAAAGTTATATTTCAAGACAAAACTTTACCAAAGGCATAACTGAAGATTCAATAAGCATAAAATCTCGGTTAGTAAATCTAGTAAATTTGAACTTAGAACTTCTAGTAGTAGAAACTTAATTGTATTTATAAATTAAATAGTGTATTAAAGCCAGCAATACGTGATAGACAAGGTAGTGTAACAGATGAATCTTTAAACAAAACTAATGGGTCAATATCCATTAAACCAGAAACATTTCACGAAGATCGAGAAAAAAACAGTAGATATTCAATAAAAAACAATAAAGAATTATACACATCAACAACACCAAGCAGTATGTCTTGGATAGACAATGATGTGACCAAGTTGACAAAAGTAAATACTTAAGAGATATATTTTAGTTTTATAATCAGAATAGGAAAGGTTAATATAAAATTATTTATAAAAAAATAATGTAATAATAGACATATTATGGTTATGGCTACTCAATAACTACAAATTTAAATTATCTAACTCAAAACTAATTATTAAACAATTTTTTGAGGAGGGGAATAAGCAGGGACATCATTAAAATATATACTTAGTTAGATCCAAAAATAGTTCTTTGAAATGTATATGTTAACTCGGAACTCCTATAAAATGTTACTTTAGTACAGTAAATAAATTTAATACTAATTTAATTGTAGGAAAATCAACCAGAACTATTAAAAACTATAAAAAATGATTTTGAAGATAAAACTACAGCTTCAATTCAAATACCAAGAATCTCTATGTCTAGAACACAAAAGGATATACTTTTAGCAAAATTAAATCAAGTCAGTGAAGATACAGACAACAATGAAAATTATTATAAGTCTAAACTATTAAAACAGCCAATCAATAAGAGGTATTCATCATATGATTCTGACAATATAAGTGGTGAATCTTCTAATAGTGATAGTTCACAGGAATAATGGAATATTAACTAAATATATTATACTTGCATTGTTAATAATAAATATACTATTTAATGTTTTATATATTATACGTGGTTTATTACATTGTCTTCATCCTCAGATGTTTTCACAAAGTCTGCCAATGATTTAATATTTTTTTCTTCTAAATTTTCTTTATTCTTAGTTGTTTTGATAGAGTCTGCCAACAATTTAGTAAATTTTTCTTCTAATTTTCTTATCTCTTCAGTACAAGATTGAAACTAAAAGTTCAAATATTCATGTAAATATATAATAACTTATTCATAATTTTGTGGTGGAAAAATATAAAATAATTATTATAGGTACCTCTTTTTCAGCTGAGTAAAGTTTTTCTGATAAACTATTTAATACAGTGTTTGCTTCTACTGTGTAAGCCATTAGTGCATTTGATCTTCCTAATTGTAAAGCACATTTCATAGCACTAATAGAATCCTTTAAATTATGATAAATGGTTTATATTAAATAATAAAAAAGTATGTAAATTATAAATATACTAACCAAATAAAATGATTTTGCATTTGCAATATCATATCGAGATTCCATAAAATCATCTTCTAATTTGTCATCAAACAAATCATTGGGTTCCAATAAGTCCATACTCTTAATTAGTACATCTCTTAGAAACAAAATATTAAATAGTAATATTTTAGATAAGTAATATTAATAATTCTATAAGCCAAGAATAAGGAACTAATGGTCTGAGTCATCTTTTACCTATACTGGAATATATGTTTTAAAATTTGGATTTGCACAAGCAAAAATATTTTATAAATAAAATAACTTATTCAAAGCATTATAACCTATAGGACTTAAGTTTTGAAAACTATCACTTTGGTAAGTTTGAGATTTGAGTTTTCTAACATTACACTGCTATTTACTGCTGTAGGCCACAGTAAGAGGTACCTACTTATATTTTTGTGATGCATCGACGAGTGCAACGTGTGCTATTGTGATCATTTGACAAGAACTGTTTACTGAGATAGTACATGTTTGTTGTAACAAATATTTGTGAGTCAGTTGTTCGCTTATTTGATTCAATTGTATAACAATTGGTTGTTCGACCTTATCAGGGTTAGTGGCTTTTGTTTGACAATAGGCTACTCCTAGAGCTAAACGACGCCAGCTAATTAATCTTGAACACTTACTCTAATCAAAAAATAAATTTATTAAAAACAAAAAAAAAATAATGTTATTAACAAAAAAAAATTACCATTATAAATGATCTGTGAAAATAATTGAAGACCTTTTTATTTTTCAATATCCTACGATGCCAATAAAATTAACTAGATGTACCTACTAAAACAATCTAAATAAAATAATATCCATCTAACCATAGATGTTTAAACTTTAACAATAAATTATTTTATTTATCTTTGTATTTAACTTAATGTAATATGACTTACAAATTACAAATTATAATGCATCACAACAGCACATTATGAATTTTAATAGCATAATATTCCCAGAATTCTCCCTATTTCATATTTTATTTATTACCAGTTATACCTAATGTCTTATAATATGAGTTTTATGAAAAAAAATGAAAATATTTATGATAAATCTTTATTGACAAATGATAGTTAATATCACAAAATAACCGGTGTCGTGTGATAAGGAAAATGTGATAAAAAGTAATTTATTCGAATAGATACCACAGTTAAAAGAATCGACTTTATAGAGTATTAGTATTTAGTATAGACACTAGCCCTAAAAGACTTTTAAGTTCTCAGTGTTTTAACCTATACGGCTATACTGACTATACTCTATAGGGCTATAGACCTATTAATTAAAGTTCTTGCATCTTAGTCCGTGACAGACTTTATTATTATATCGAATTATATTATTTATATTTCTAATATATTATATATCTTTGGACTGTTTTTACAATATCACATATCATCAGTGAATTTGTTAAGAAAATTCATAAAAAAAAAAAACCTACCAAGAATTTTCTAAACTATGTAATAAGATCAAAGACTACCTACTAGGTACCTTTATTCTTTTTATGAATAAAATAATATTAATTTTAACTTAATCAATAGTCAAGAGTTATTAAAAGTAATTAATTGTAAAAAAAATAATGTGATAAATTATTATTATTATATATTTATAACTTAATATATTTATCATATAAAAAAATAAAAAATTTAATTTATTATGGTTTTCTGAAATTATAGAAGTCAGCTACTATTGTTGTTTATATAGTGTATTGGAATATTTTTGATTACTGAATACTGATGTTACAAATGTAATGAATTTACATTTATTAAATTATTTTAAAAAAAATAATAAAATTATTATAGTCCTTACTCTTATGTCATTTTCAGGCTTGCAGCATGAATAAATTAATTAACTAATTATAAGTTAGACTGTGAATTAAAGTGTTTACATATCAATGAATTTCATTCTGAATTTAAAACAATCGAGATGCAAATTTGATTCAAGATATTACCATAGACTAAATATGAAATTTTATTTTGCATATTTTTGATTATTTTATATGTTAGCGCATTAATATGTTTTTATTGCATATTTAGTGAACAATCAATGATGGATTTGGTGTTATAATTTTAAGTTTAACCATTTATCCATATATATAGGTAGGTACAGTACATATATATAAATATATATATGTAGTATACTAATATGTGTATGTATCTAAAATATTAGTTCTACATATTATAATAAAAAATATTTATTTAGAATGAATTTTTTAAAAAAACTTCTCATAGGTAATTTTATAAAGCTCTAACTTTGAATTCTATTTCTATATAGGCGCTAGAATATGACGCAGTGGCCAGTGAGCATTTGTTTCTAAAACGATACTTTTTCACTCATTTCGATGTTTATGTATATAAAAACACATATATAATATATATACCTACAAAACAGGATAATGACATAATGGTATATATAAATTTACATCGATGCCTTTCTATTTCCAATGATTAGCACTGTAGTCTATAAAGTTGCGTACGACGAAAAATATATAATGTATTAGTACGATCATTGATTATAAATTGTATTTATAATTGTATTTATAATCAATGGTACGATGTACATTGTACAGTGGCGTAAATACAGGGGGGATTTGAGTGTCGTATCCCCTTTTGACATTTGAAAAGATTGATTAACTAAATTTATTTACAGATATTATTGTATATTATTAAATATTTTGTAATTATTTGTTTCTGTATCATATGCGTACATAAATGTATTACACTGAAAGAAGGAGATGCTTATGATAAATACAATTTTTTTTTTGGGAGGAGGAGTTATAGGAAATATTTGAAAACATTTCACCCCCCCCCCTCCCTACAAACATAACAAAATTACGACACTAGCGATGTAGGTATTATATGGTTCTCGGAAAAATGTTCAATGTCGGTTAACTTATATTGTATTATTATTATATGAATAAATACAAATATAACTGACAACAATTAAAATTACAAAATACTTTATAGTATAGTATTTATACTATTTAATATATAATAAGTAATACGACGTACTTATAACAATTGTAAAAGTATATTTATGCGTATATTTTATAAATAATTAATACAATAAAATTTATTTTGCTTAATAATATTAGGTATATAAAAAAAAATCACATAACATTTTCACATATAGCGAATAGTAATCATATTAGACATTAGTATACATACATATATAGTATTAGTATAGTACAAAAATGCATATTAATTTTATTTTTTTTTGGCACACGAATATAAGTCTTTTGGAAAATTAATATATTATTCTAGGTAAGGCGCCTAGATTGCAACATACATCGTAAGATGTAATAATTTAAATAATAAAAAATTGTGTATATAGTTTTTTGGCGTATATAAAAATTAAAAAAATGTCGTAATAAAATAAAAAAACAAACGTCAACAACAAGAATACTATACATATAACCACTCAGTGAAACCAAACCCATATTTATGACCCGATTCTATTGACGGTACAATAATAATATAATGCTCAAGTAGGTATACCTAGTGTTTCCCGAAGGGTGGTAGGTATTATACAACACAAAATCTTTGTCATCGTTCTTCGGTCGGCGGTGACGGTGGTGCGCCGTCGATGGCTGAATCGCCGCCGCCGCCGCCGACGTTCGTCGATTTACCACTGGCTGCAGCGACGGCGTTTTCCGACCGATGTTGCAACAGCGGCACAAGCGCCTGACGGAGCCGTTCTACGACCCGCGGGAGCGCGACGTTTAACAAATCGGCGCGGTCCATCCGACGGACGGCGTCGTTCGACGTGTCCTCCGGCCGAGGCTGCGCCATTCCTGCGGCAGCGCGATCGTCGCCGCCGTTGAGTTCTCGGCGTTCGTACGCCACTATGCGTTCCCGGAGACGGGTGAGCAACATCAGCTGTTGTTGTTGCTGTTGTTCCGCGCCGTCCGGCTGGTCGCGCCGATGGCCTTCTGCGCCGCCGTCGTCATCGTCGCCATCGTCGTCCGAAATCGACCGCATGGACAGGAGCGGCGGCAACAGGTCGGCGATGCGACCGTGGACCGCTCCGGCGGCCCGCTGGTCGGGCGAACCGCTCAGATCGGAGTCCGACAAGTCGGGAGACGGAATTCTAGGACCACCGTCGCCTTTTCCCCGGTCGCCCGATCGCGTGCCGCGTTGCAGTCTCAGCAATATGTCGTACAGTCGACCGTTTTCTCGCCGCCGAGCGTCCAGTTCGCGGCGCAACAATTGCAACTGCTGTTCGCCAACGCCATCACTGCTGCTGCAGTTGGGATCTACAGCCACACTTCCGTCACCGCACTGCACTTGCGCGTCGGTCAAGGGCGGAGGTTTCGAGTGATCTGTAGCCTGCACCACCGCGTCCGCGACGCCACTGCAACGGCCGCAAGTCGAACATCGGCGTGGGAGTCTGCACCGTCGCCTTCGGTGCAAACCGCTGCCGCCACTCACGGTCCGACTTCGTGCGATGGGAATAACGCCGTCGCCGTTCAAATCGTCCGCTTCGTCCTCGGTTGACGCAGACTCTGTTGAAGAGGACGACGTCGTCGTAGTGACAAGAACAACAGTGGCCGTATCGCCGACGTTCTTGCAGTTTGACTGTTGCGGTTGCCGGTGATGCGGTCGACAGTGTCGTTTCCGCGCACTCGTCGACGACACCGGAGCGCCGATTGCAGCTAACCGTACCGGCTCTTCGTCGCCGCCCCCGCAGTCGTTCGAATCCGCGGTGTCCTCTTCCGGCGACGAAGTGTTCATCTCCGCGGAGTCTTCGTCCTCTTCTTCCTCGTCGCAGCTGAAGAAAAAGTTAACTTCTGAATAGTCCGGCAACACCGGTGGCGGTGTCGTGATGGAAGTCACAGTTGTAGGCGGTGATTTTCGATGGTTCTGCAGTGATTCCGTGGCGGTTGTAGACGCTGTTGCGGTGGGCGTCTCTGCGGGCAACCGTTTTACTAGGATTCCTTTGGTCACCGGCAGGGGCGTATTAGTTGAAGCGACTTCCGAACGGAACTGCTGCAGATAATGTTGCGGCGGAGCTGCAGTATCTGCTGCCACCGTCTCGGCCGGTTTCCTGTCTCTCTGTACAGCCGCGTCGGCCACTTGGGTCACATACCTTTGCTGCTCGAGCTTACCAATCTGCCTGTTTCGGGCCCACAGTTCCGTGTTGACTAGTTGCTGTAGTGATCGCTCCAGTCGTCTGCATCGTCCCCGCAAACGGGACACCTCGGAACCGGCACCTTCGTCATCTTCGCCAGTGGTCTCGAGCGGTGCGGACGACGATGGAATCGTCGGAGGCGGAGGCGAACGCAGAGTGTTCTTTTTCGTCGCCGAACGATCGACATATGACACTACTTGCGCTTTGCATGACGTCTCGGAATCCGACGCAGACTCGTCATGAAATTCGTCGTCATCGTCATCGTCGAGCTCATTACTCTTCTCTTCTTTCTGTATATATGAACAGAAAAATGTTCAAAAATAAAATATAATAATAAAAATATAGTAATATGGTACAATGGTACATCGTACATATAATAATGTTATTATTAATATATTAATCATATTTTTACCAGGTCGTCTGTGGTGTATTTCTCGATGTGCTTTCGCAGTCGCCTCCAGCGTCGTTTGTCGTCAGCAGACACGGACACTGCTTTGGCTGACACTGTGGCTGCCAATAGTGCTAGCAATCTCCGGTTGACCGTTAACAAGTCGTGAATAGTGCGTACGGCCGCTTCAGCGGTTTTCTTGGCCGCCGCGGTTTTGTGATCACTACTATTATCGGTATCATCGCTGTCTGTATTGGTACTGTTGCAACGTTTCTCCCGGTCTCGGCGGAGTGCTGCCGCCGAAAGCTTGTCCACCCTGCGTTCGGCATTGTAGACTCGCAACCTGAGCTGAAAGTTGTCAGTCCGTAACTGTTCCAACTCATCGACGAGCTGCGTCGTATTGTTTATCGTGGTAGCGACCACGTTGCTGTTGTTGTTGTTGTTGTTGTTGTTGTACTCATCAATAACTTCGTCATCGCAATCGTACAACCGACTATTCCGGAGTCCTCGGGCTCGTATGTTCGCAGCCATCGTCAGTGGCGCAGCTGACGCGGACGGAGGCGAGTGCAACACTCCGCTGGTAATGACGGTCCGACGGCATTCCATTTCACGACCACGCGTGTTATCAGCTAATAATTATTAATTACGATTAAATATAACACTATTATGTAAGACAATACCAAAACAAATCGAAAATAAAATCGGATTATGGACGTATAGTCGTAACTATAACATAGATAGGTATATTATCAGTTCGATTTCGTAATGTACGGCGTATGTTGTACAATTAAATCACGTATTGCAGTTAGACCGATAGCGTCGAGCGGAAACGGAGACGATAATGGAAAAGAACCAAAAAAAAAAAACACTCGGTATAAAACTGTACTACCTACGCACAACATACAGAATGAAAAACATAATTATTAATTTATAATAATATTATTAGCAGAAGCAGCGGCAATGAAAAGTAATAAAAACTCGCCCGTCCGCGTTTGAGTCCGACCTACGTTTATTATTAGTGCCTACGACGACGATGAGCCGACGTGTGCCCGGGAGCAGTCGACTCTCGGACTCGTTTATTTTCGTAGTCTGCTCGCGCGGTGGCAGTGGCAGTAGTCGACGACAGAAATAGGTAGTTGAAATGTGCATTTAGTTTATTACCGATAACTATAGGACACGCATAATGACGACGACAATCGAAAAGTGAGATCAGCGTATAGGACTTTGCTCTGCGCGGGCGGAGTCAAAACGATAAACGCGATGCGGGCGATATGGCGAGCGGCGATTACGATAAAATCAACAAAACACGATTTTACAACATTAATCATAATGTCAATATAATTCATTAGTAGGTAATAAATGATAATGTTACCAAAAATGCATAATATTATTTTACGATATCGTAGTCGTCCCGCGCACTCATCGTTCACTGCAGCGTATAAAAAAAAAGTACTTGTGAAGCCTAATATTATCGACTAAATTATTATTTTTTGTTCGGCGAGCGGACATCGCTGTAATCGCGAAATTATGGTGTCTTTTATATTTTTTAAATGTCAAGTATCATAATATAATAGTAACACGGCGATAGCAACACGCGCACGCACGTTAAAGGCGTGCGTGTAAAACTAACGATTTAAAATGCACAACGTTTGGACTGTTGTATAGCGATGATGAAAATAATAATAATAATATAGTGGCGGCGGCAGCATCACCGACCGCCGTATAGTACTATATAAGAGGCACGTGTGTGGTGTGATCGTATCGTCCCGTACCGCCGAGTAAAGCGGTAGTGTAGCGCCGACGGTGCTGCGCTGGCGCGTATTGATAATAATAATTATAATTATTTGAACTATAATATGCGCGTGCGTAAAAAGAAAAACATGAATCGCCTACGACTTCTACCACCCATCCCCGACCCACATATCCCTCTCTGTAAGTTTCGGTCCCCAGACCGTGATCCGCAGCCGCACCCGTTCTGACGAAACGGAAAAGAAAACAGTCGACTAGGATGAAAATTAACGCCGCGGTGTCGTTGATCCCGGCATTTTATTACCATTACGCTTTGCACACGATGAAGGTGGAATAATAATAATTAATAATCTAAAAAAGCTAGCCAAAACATAAATACTGAGTTCATTGATATTATTGATATTATATCTAAAATAATAATAATAATAATTACAGTATATTTTATATCGATAATAATAATATTGTCATCAGTTAATAGTTATTATTTATCGTTATTAAAATACACTACGACGTATGGGATTAATGATTCTGTTCTGTAAAACCGACTTTTTGATTTTTTTTTTTTTTTTTAATAGAGAGAAATTTTCTATATAACTCGCATTTACGTCATTTTTCAATATGTTCATCTATCTCAAAGTTTTTAATAAAATTATTAAAATGTCTATAAAAAGACAAAAGTAACTTGTAAGTGTTTTCAAATTTCAATTCATTCAGTTTCTTACGAAAATATAATATGTAATAATATAATATGACAATTTGAAGTGGTCTTCTAATCTTATCCTAATTTTCTTTTAGAGAATACAAAGTTACAAGTTTAAACACTTAAATATCATTGTTACATGTAATATAATATGACAAGTTGAATTAGACATAGTACATACCTAATTGAGACATAATATCACATCATAGGTATTATATGTTGTATAATGTATACAGTTACAGTACACCTATTGCCGTATAGGTTATAGCTAAGTACTCATAATTCAAATTGTATTTGATGTGGTTTATGTACAGATTGGTTGCGTAGGTAGTGAACATAATGCAAAATGTATAGATATCAGATAAATAATACAATATGTACGAATTATAATGACAATAAACTTAAGGGCTCTTCAAGAGTGTTAGAGCGTTAAAATGCGTGAAACATATTATTATATACTATTAGTATATTACTAACATACCGAATACTCAATACGTCCAACAATTCATGTTTAGTTTTGTTATTTTTCATATTAGTAAATAATAGGTAATGATCAATTATCAGACTTTAAGGTTGTTATTCGCTTCAAAATTAAATCATCGGAAAAAATATTGAAACAACTTAACCTTTTTAAGTTTGATAATACTATAATAGGTCAATTCAATTCAGTATAATATTAAATTTAATGAAACTCAACATGAACTACTGAATGTAAATTTGACATGTTGTGCTGGTGGTTTACGTATTTATAAGACAGACAACTATAAATGCGGGTGTGCCGTTTTTTTTAAACCGTTGGGCGTTGATTACAAAAATATAGTTTTATATTTTATAGTACTTAAAATATAATAAATAAGTGGTAAGTAGCGTATGAAATATTCATACTATACCTGATTTCGAAAGATTAACTGCAGAAAAGTCAATATCATAAACAAATGATTTTATCCCTTTGAAAGTGTTAAACTTAAAGTTTTATTTACGTTTTTCAAATTCCGTAAGTTTATTAAATAAATAAAATGGAGTAGTGTACAATAAACAACGTAGGTTACTTAGTTACGTTATCAATTGTTTATAAACATAGATAAATAATAATAATAATAATATAATAACTTTATTGTGTACTAGTGTGAAATTTACTGTAATACATGATTATACCTTGTGGGTTAAAGATTACAATACCTAGCTAATTTAAAAAAATAATAATGATAAAAATAGTTGAAGCCCGTAAGGATATTTTTTTAAAAAAAAGAGAAAAATTAAAAATAAAATCATTTAAAATTTAAATACAATATATTAAATTTATAAATGTAATACTATCAAATTACTATACTATAGGTAGGTATAGATGTTTTTATTTTTTATATAAGTGTAATGTGTATACTGTATAGATAACTAATAAAAAAATCGGAGTTTGTTCATTGAGATGCAATATTTGGTTGGTCACTATTTTGGTATCTCGTATTATAAGTTATAACAGTAGTAAATAATAGTTTTAGTACGGCGATGTGAACAATTAATAGCACATAATTTTCATGATATAAATACCTACGTATTATCTAAGATTCAAAAGGATTTTTATTTTAAATAACTCAAAATTCAAAATTCAAATTATTTGTTTATTTTCTGCGAATGACCACGATTTTAGTCGAACTTGGAATATCATGTTTTGCTTTAGTAATTTAAATTAAATAATTAAATAATTATCTTTATGACAATAGTTAAATAAAATTATATGCGTCAAAAGGTCATTCACGTAACAATAGCAATGCTCAAAATATTATGTCTTATTGCTCAGAAAAATAAATTACTAATAGTAATATAAATACATTTTAAGATACCCTTAGTGAAAGAGAGTGAGGAGGTACATGATTCACTACTATCTTTGTTTAGGATCGTTCTTTATATGCAGTGGTTTATTAATTAGGTAATTCAAATTATTTCAACAATTAAAGTTATCAATTAATTAAATACAAAATGCATTAGCCTAAAGGTTCAGGAGTCCGAAATATGTCTCCATTTTACCTTATAATATTCTATAATATACTACTTAATAACTATAGCTAGGTGCCTATAGTTGACCTTTGATAATTTGTTATGATAACTATCTATTCTGTAAGGTTCTCTTTCGTAAATAACAAGAATTTTATCTACTTGAGTACATGTGACCATTTGAATTTTGAGTTGTCAGTCACAAAGATTCGCAATGAATGCAAAAAAATTATAGGTACAATTCAACGATTGGTAAACAATTAGATATTACCTAGTTCAAAAATAAACTATAAATACTAATAAAGTATAAAATTATGAATAAAACATATTAGGTACTGCAATATGTGTACATATGCAGGCGTCTATTAATTTTTTACTTTTTACTAAGTAAATTTCCCAATTTTTACGGTATCATGACAATTCTATCTGATGTTTATGCATTATGCTATACAGTCAGATATATTAAGTTGAAGGCACACAATACTTATTAAGTCTTTCACCTTTGTGAGTATCTTGTTTAGTCGTAGATTGGTCATTGTCCCTATAGACAAATATATAATAGGTACTTACATTTTAGTTGGTATTTATTCAGATTTAAAGTAATTATTACTTATGAACTTTCAACTTAACACATTATAGTTCCTGTGTTATTCGACCCTTTAGGTCAGGACTCAAGACTGTATAATGGTTAGGTATTCATAATATAAACTCATGATATTATATATTTATGTACATTGTAGTATTGTACAGTCTGTACATACATAATATAATAGTATATACTGCATAATTTATGAACGAGTAACTTATTAGTTATTGGCTATACTGTATTTGTTTATGTACATATATTAATAATTTAATTAACATACTTATAAAAGCTAATACTATTTTAAATAATATAATGTTTTATAATAGTCTAGTAATAAATTATGTTGTATACCTACATCATATTCCCTATTGCAGTGCCGCAGTGGTTCCTAAACTAACTCCTGTCGGGGGTCCGCGGCGGACTGACATTATTGGAAAAAGGCGGCCTTATTATAGAAATGTCTACAAATAGTAGTTTAAAAACATAATTTATTAAAAATCGTTAGGAAATTTTAGATTGTATGTTTGAAAAAATTATCCAGAGTTCTACTCATTCTAACTTATGTCTCAAATGCAACACATTAAGTAAATAAAAATTGAATATTATATTTTTATGAACAATTAAGTGAAATAAGAATATTTATAAATATATATTTTTTTGTGCACCTACCTACTACCTAGTTATGTGATTTGTAGTATAATATAAATTATTATTACATTGATAATGATAACATAAAATATTTCGTAAAAAAATTAATAAGAGGTCCACAATTTCTTAAAATATTTACCGGCGGGATTTTACAAAAGTTTAAAATCCTATACTCTAGTGCTTTATTGGCTATTGTAGTATTGTATCTACAGAATACTTTTTAAAACATATATTTTGGTATGATATGAGTTAGTAAGACAAAGACAGGATGTACGGACACAATATATGACGATAGGTACTCTTTACACGTTTTATATCATTATAAAATATTATCGGCAAAGTATTTATTTTAAAGTGAAGATGGAAAATTAGTATAACATGTTTTGCTAGTAAAAAATTAATATTATAAAATTAAAAATAAAAATATTAAAAAAAAAACGAAAGTTTAATGTAGATATACCGGACGAAATAATATATACTTTCACAGGCAGGGTGTGGCACTCAGCCCGCGGGTCGAGTACGTCTGATATAAACAGTAGTGCAGTGAATAATAAAATGTGACTGCAGTGGTTATAAGTTATTTTAGACTTAATTTTTATTAGATGTCTTACCTTGATAATTATTGGTCTCCGGCGAATAATATTCTCGGAGACGACGCGTTTCATCGAACTCAAAATGATGAGAATCTCGCAAATACACAAGATTATTTTCACTAGTACCTATCTCGTCGTCACAAGTGTACAAATATTATTAAATAACGTTGCATTCACGGTGATGCAGCGATATCGTTTGATTGAAATTGAATACTGAATGGATAAGGTTAGACGTGGATCAACGGCTAAAATTTTTTTATAAATAAATGTATTGCAGATCGACGGAAAATAATATCGCGAATCTCTTATTTACCGTTACCATGCCGACGCAGTCGCGGTATAAAGTCGACCGATTCAACTGTGGTAGAAATTCTGTCGTTTCAAATGTGGTATAAAATAATGGTTATTAATTAATATTATGATTTTATACTCGACCGCCTCCATCAGCTTTATATTAATTGTGGTGGACGCCGGACGGTAACTGCCATATTTTCATTTTTCCTTTCATCAGTGTTGTGAAATTTGTCACCGTCGTCCGACGCATGTCGTTTAATTATGAATCTATACAACTAGTTTTCGTTACGTTATAGGTACTTAACTTATAAGTGACTACGAGTACGTTTATATATGTGCACTGTGTTAAGGTGTGTACCGTTGCGGTGCAATGCAATTCCAGACAAACGAGTAGGTAATGTACATATATCGTTTTTAGCCATGAATCATGATTTTAATTTCCGGTCTATAGAAACTTGTCAGTTTCCCGAGGATTACACGTCGTAAAGGTAAAGCACGTAACTTATAGTTGTATTTTATAATAGGTACTTTTATTATTTTCAGGTTCACGTTCACAGCTGAATGTACTGGAAGTCGAAAGAAATCGACTGCTATTCGAACACAATTGTGCTTTACATAAACAGTCATTATTTAGAATTAGTTATCGAACTAACGTAATATTATATTATACGTATATTATCATTCTGTGTGTAAAATGTAAGCATATTTTTAAGCTCTAAATATTACAGGTTCCTTTAGACAAAAAAATGATAACATACACTTAGGTTGTATTTTAAAGTACCTATGTAGATTTCAGCAAATACAGTAAATATAATGGGTAAATAAAATAAATTGATACAGAATACGGTATTATTGTATATTATCGTCATAGCCCATAGGTGTGTTATAATAATTATATATTATAATATACCCAGTGCCGTAATTACTCTCCGTGGCGCCCTTGTCGAATTTTATTTTGGCGCTTATTTTTGATATATTAATTTATATAATTTTTAAATAAATATAATAATATTACATTTTTACGTGTTAATAAAAATACTGCCATATTTTTTAAATAATCGAATTTTAAAACCAAGTTACAAAATTTTATTTAATTCAAATGCGCCTTTTACATTACTGCACTAAGCGCCAATGTCGCCAACCTTTAGTTATGGCACTGATTATATACCTAATATAATAATTGAGGTCTCGAAATGTGTAAGATGCTATTATAATATTATTATTATTTTAGCTTTTACCGTACCTATATAATTGATACACCTTTATTTCGCTTAAGTAATACGATTAAGAGAAACAAATAAGAAAAAAAACTAAATTTTTTAATTTTTAAAATGAAAGATTAGCTAGGGTGCGATGCAAATTGTGACTTTGGCGACGGGCAGCGGAGATCGATGCACACGGGGCAAACGAAAATAATATGATGCTAAGCCGCTAATGTAACCGGAAGTCTGAGTAGCGACTCATCCGGCAGAATTTTTGCTCGACGTAAAATAGTCAGCGGACGGCTCTGCCATGTATCACGGTTCTGATATAAAAATATTATATTACACTGTCCGTAGATTTCACCATGACGTCCTGTCAGCATCGTGTAGCTGCCAGAGTCGTGTACCGTCACTCGTCAGACTCTGAAACGTTGATTTTCGACGGTTTAGTTTAACCACAGGCGCTGACATTCATATAGCTGTTAATGCGGTCGAGGCGATATCGTTGCCTGTGTCGGTACTGCGTACTGGTTACATACAAGTAATTATAACTATTACATTTCAAAAAAAAAAAAGACCCTAGAAATAATAGGGATCTGCATTTTCACGAGACGTTAACCGCTTAATTGGTTTATTATTCTTCATGTAGTTGATGGTAGAGTGAGGAATAATAAAAAGGAGCAGTGTTGTTCTAGTTACATGCTGAGGTACCTTAAAGCTTAACAAGGAAAATATATTAAGTATGATTTATGTTTCTAATACATATAATTATATAAATATACCTATAATATTATTTAAGTACAATAATTGTAATTTTATTACTGCTTTATTTATCATTAAACGTGACAAGTTAAGTTGATTTTAATTTTTATACAATTTTGTTAAAACTTAAAGTTCAAAGTTGTATAATATCATTATAAAGTCATACGGCATACTTATAATATAAAGTGGTTTATGTTGTTTATTGGCTATCAATGATTAAAGTTTGAATTATACATTTATACGTAAAAAACAATCATTAAAAAAATATCAATTAAATCAACAAAATTAAATATGGAAACAAAAATAACAATTATTATTGAATAATATTGACTGATTTATAATTATTTTATGACAAATCAACGAATTTACCACTAATACTACTAGAGGGGCTGAGCGCGGAACGGTCAGAAAAAAAGAACCACGAGTCGGTCGTAGATGTATATAATTATTACATAATAAGAAATTTATAATATAATTTCATGTGAAGTACCTATAGCTTTTTAAAATGGAAACTGTGATGACTCGGTTCACGGTTGTAGTCTTGTAAACTATTATTGTTACTTGTCGATTATCGGTCATCGTCTGTGGTCCACTCGTCCACACAATTGACAAAAAAAAAAAAAAAATTCGTTTAATTAAATATATTATTCGGTGTATTAACATTTAACACAGTGATTTTGTTTTATGTTTTTATCCAACGTTTAATGATACAATTATTAGTCACTGATAACAATTAAATTTGGAAGTGAGAACACGACGTACCAAATACCAGTTATAAGTACACAATAATATTATAAAATTTCAATTTTAAACGCTGGTTACATTTATTGTACCTAACCAACATTTGAAACCTTGTTTTTTATCATAATAGTTTGGATTAAATAATATTTTGTTTTGCCCCAGAACTGGATACTATGTCAATATATAAAAAAATCATTCAACTTCGAGAATAGTTTCTGGAAGGAACTCATCTATTTTTTTCGTAGTTAGTATTTTGAGATTGTAATTTTCATTGTTACATAAATTATTATTTTACGTATATAATTTAATATTCAAAATACTAATTTCAATATTTCAATTAACTGCAATAATTTAAAAATTAATTTTTGGATTATAAAAAATGTACACAATTTTTTATTGTAATAACAAAGGCTAAATAAACATTTTTTCATGATATTTAAAGTTCAAATCTTGACAAAATTGGATAATTAAACTAACAATAACAATTTTAGTTATTTTGTTGCAAATAAAAAAATATTACTCTTTGGGACTTGAAGCTTAAAATAAAATAAAAATACATTTAATTTAAATATTTTAAATATCTCTGTAGCATTAAGTACTAATCAAATAAACTAATTAATAGATAATATCAATAGGCATAATACTAGTTTCATAAATTACCAAAAATAAAATGAGGAACTTTTATTTCAATATTATTTTATTTATTTATTAACCAGCATGTCATCCATTTTTATTATTTTATATGTTGTATATATTTTAACAGTTGTAGGAATAAAAACAATTTAATGGTAGGTATACATGTTTTTCTTATAATAATTTATTGCTTTAAATTCTTTACTAAAAATTATATTGTATATTATTATATATAAAATATATTATCATATATTTTTAATGTTACAAAATATTATACAATGATTGCACAATTTTCATTCACAGATAACAATAAAATAAGCTTTTCTAAATAACAATCAACAATTCAATACAATTTATTTATAAGCTAAATAAAAATACAAAGAAGCTTGATACTATGATATTACATAGCTCCAGACTTTCGACTAAATTAATCAGAATAAATACCCTGTACGTTACAACAACAGCAATGTTCAACATTAAATAATTTTCTAAAATATATAGAAAAAAAAATAACAATAAATATAAAACACAATACTTCATTCGCCTCCCATCGCTACAATTATGTTCGATAGTGCTGTTCTCGCATCACTCTCTTCAAAAACTTCCAACACTTCCATGGCTTTCCGAGAATGTTCTTTTTGCAATTGTTTGGTATAATCTATTCCAGGTCCTTTCATCACAATACTATGTATCTAAAACAAAACATAACATACATATGTTAGACAACATTCATCACAATAATTTATAATATATTTAACACATACAATTTTTTTAAATTTAATAAAAATGAATGTATAAGGATTTTGTGAAGTTGTTAAAATAAAAAAATGAAATTGTTATAGACCTTAAAGTCTGTTAAATTATGCTCATACACATGCATAACTATTAATTATTCTTTTACTATTCTTAAACTAAGAATGATCTACTAAATCAGTGATTTTTAACATTTTTAACAATGTGTCACATTTCATCTCCTACAACATTTTTGCGGCATACCTATCCATGATATATAATATCACTGAATATCGATAATAATATTGGTAAATATTATTATTAGATTTTTTGCAGCACACCGGTTGAAAACCACTGCACTAAATAAATATTAAATTTCCTAGTTTCAAATTTATATAAAATGTTTAAAATATTTATATAGTAAAAAATTATAATATACGTTAGCATTAAAATAATAAATTTAAAACATACTTTTGCATAATCAACATCTTGAACAGAATTTACACCCTTGTCGATTTCTTCAAATAACGATGGGTCGTGTTCAAGGTGGAACATAACTGGCGCTGAAGTTAAATTAAAAGAGATGCCCAAGGAGTATGGTGAACCAGGCATAAACGGCTCTAAATCTAGGTATGCCTAAAAGTATAATATACATGTTATTATTACTATACAAATTAACAAGATATTATAATGATAGTTAATAGCATCAATTGTTACATATTATTATATTTTATTGTAATTTTTCAATTTATGACAGGTAGATGATCAAACTTAGCAGTAAAATAAAATGTAAAAGAATTTGAAATTTATAATAACTGTAATGAATAATAGTATGTTATTATTATTAGGTACTAAATCATAAAATACTAATTTAGTTTTTAACTACTGTAATATTACAAGTGAATTGCAGTAAAAGCATAGTACCAATTTTACTATAATAAATAATAAATATATCAAATATAAATATAATATTATCTATTTTTTAAAATTAAAAATGTAGTAAAAATGTCTTGATAGGTATCTGATCATTAGGTTAGTTATTAAATATATAATTATTATTTAAAATTTAATTAATAAAATCAAACTTATTTCTAACTCATTATTTATTTAATTAAAAATTGAGAGATAATTTTAGTTAACAAGATTTATGTTATAATACATTAGATAATTTAGTAATGAATACAACTAAAATTTATATTATACAAATCTTGATAGATATTAGTGTGTAATCATGGTCACCTAAAATAAAAGAAAAATTGAAAATATATGTGTAGTTCAAGGATCAAAAATAATTTCAGATTGTTGGAAATATTATGAAATCATTAAAAATAATCATTATAATATTTTACACATTATATAATAAAAATCATATCATGTATTATTTTGTTGACTCTCAGATTGGCGCTTACACACAACTCTTTGAGTTAATATTATGAAGGAAAAAGAATACAAGGCAACATTTGCACAATAAAATATAAAAATACATTGTAAGTTTGATTGTACCATCAGATAACACTATCATTGATAAGTAATTTATTATTATTATATTTTTGCAAACTATATTTATTATAAATGTATATTATTTTGTGTTTATATGTTTATATAAAATAATAAAGATTGAAAAAAGATATTTTTCATACATATTTTTTTTTGGGGGGGAGGGGATAGAGTAGAGTTGGAATTTTGATAACATAGAAATACTTAGAGAAATTTTTATAAAATTTGATATTTATTGAAAAACTTATATAATAATTAATTGTATATACTTTACCTGCCAAGCAAGTGAAAGATGTTTGCCAAATAAGAATCCTTGTTTCTGTAACTCTATTCCATGTCCAGCTAAAGCCAATGTACCTTGACATGATTTACCCAATAAACTACCGGCTGATAGAACATTACGTTTAGTCCAGTCTTGAAGAGCAGGTGTTAATGGCATATTTCCTAAAGAATCTGATGGTTCTAGAGGATTGAGAGGCAATTTTGAATTAAATTGTCGATTAAGTGGTTCAAATGGTGAAGGAAGAGGATTATTTTGAGAATCTCTTCTACCAACGAATTCGGCTTCAGAAAGATCTCGTAAAGCACTACTGATTAACTCAACAAGCTTTAAAAAAAAAAAAATACAAGCATTAAGGTAATTAAGTTTAAATCTGAAGTGGATGTATAAATATTACTTACATCTTGATTCCTGAGTGAGGCAAGTTCTGCACATGAGTTACTAAGTAAATAATCCCCACTGAGTAAAGCAATTTTATTTCCAAAAGCCATATCATTGAGTATAACAGGTTCAGGATATAAACCTGGGTATATGTTAACCAAACCGTTGTGTACTAAATGACTGGTACGAATCATTTCAGTAACTTCGGCTAATGCCCTTTGACTATGTAAAACACCAGCTGCTTTGTCTTCTTCCATTTCATCAACATTTAAATGACCAGCAGCTTTGGAAATTAACAACACAATCAAACCCCAAGCCTGCATGTTATTCCTGCCATTATACAACAGGCCTCTGTAAAGTGAAAATTAATTTAATTTTAATATTTCTGCTTTTAACTATATCCACTTACTTGGCGGTTTTGAGCAGTGGATGATTGGAACCGACCAACTTGCGTAGGTGTAACGCAACATTTGCAATCTCGTCGCTCAGCAGCCATCTGAGGCTAAGAAACGACGTTGGGTAGCCAACGATTTTTTCCGCTTCCGACACCGCACGGTTCCAATCGGGTTTTTGTTGGTTGCTGTTGTGCACTGCCGTAGCTGAAGAAGCATACGGTCGCCGGTAACAGACGACCGCTGATGCCGAATTCTTCGATATCCTGGGCCATAGTAGCCGAAATATTGTTGATGTGCTGTTCATGACGAACGGTGTGGCATTGGACGCGACGCGCTCACGACGAGCGCGCAGTTATGAAAGAGAAAAGGAGAAAGTGAACCGATTACGAGTGTACACCATGACCAGGTACGATGTGGCCTCAAGGCCGTTGTTTAGTGGCATCAGACGAAGTACGAAAGACCAACATATTACTATATTAATTAATAATGACAATAATAAGCTAAGCACAAAATTATTATGAAATCGTTCATTATAATAATAACATAAATAATGCAACTTTGAAGTTCACAGAGTAGATAGGTACGTAGTGAATAATATTGAGTACGCTATCATGCGAATTTCACTCATCACTTATCAGTTATCAGCGTACGAATATATAAATGTTGTTGTACATATTTTTTACTCACGCCATTAATTCTGTATTTTCCCGCCACTGATACTATATAATCACGATTCACGGTCGTCGTTAGTGATTAAAATGCGCGAGTCCGTGACTCGAGAGGAAAGAAAGATATTGTATTATAATACTTACCTATCTAGTATCTATTTTCAACATCGCGGTCAACCGATTTGCATTAATTTTCACGAAAGGTCATTGGTTATTGACTTATTGCCTAAATTGGTTTCTATAATAATATTGTGTTCATCGTCCAAACACTCAATTTTGTTTTCTAAAACTTCTCATTAAACCATTAATCTACAACAAAATTCACATAAATACAAGATAATTCTGAAAACATAAATTGTGGTGAAAATAAGATTATATTTTGTACACTGCAGTGACCTATGAAATATTTTTTTTTTTAAACGGTTAACTCGTCTTTTACAGTGTCCGTATGACCTATCATGTCCGCGTGAACCTGATTAAACAAATTAAATACCTACCTACGGTTGATCGTAAAATATTATATTCAGTATGGTTGTTGTGTATTTTGCTTTGTCGAAGAGAAATTGTTGCGATTTACGCAATTCTCGCATACCTGAGGTAGTAGGTAGTATTGCTTTTCGAATAACTATCCTGGGCCCCGGACACTTATTAATCGAATTATTATTTTAGTATAAATAGTCCATTAACACGTTTAAGCGATAAAATATTTAAATTAAACATATTATTTACAATTATCATACTACTGTCATTAAAATATCTATAATAGGCAGGTATATTAAAGTCTAAACCTATGCCTTTATACAATATAATGTCGTACAATAATATTTATTTATTTTAATAATGCGATTGTTAATAATTATTGTTTGAATAGATACAGGTAAATAATCATAGATGTGAAAATTATTTTATGTTTTCATAAAATTAAAAGAATTAATATTGAAATATCCTACTATGAGCCACGTGGCATATTTATTATAATATATAAAAAGTTTAGTTTAAATATCCACACCTAGTGACAATATCTTAAAAAATAGTAAAAAAAACGTTGTTTTATTTTTTATTACTAATTTTTATCTCGGTTATTCTTTAATTAAAATAGCATACCTTGTATAATTATAATTATATAATACCTATTCATAACTTATATATATAAGTACTATGAAGATCTATTACATTAGTCAGTATTACCTATACGGCTATACAACTGTATCTATACGTATAATAATAATTAATGATTGCACAAATTTAATTGTTTGTACACCACACAAGTCTACAACAAGAACTTTATTTTATTAAAAGGAAATAATATATAATATATATATGGAAATACATTTTGACTAGTTATACCTGAAAAACGGCTTAGTCCTTATAATTTTGGTAATTCCTATACATTTAATTTCTAGGATCTCCCATGGATTACTTTAAAATTTAAATTTATATACTATTATTATTTATAGAATTATGCTTTCTGTATATCAATAAATAATTTAGTTCGCATTTATTTTTTTCCATAAATTTTAAAACCAATATATAATGGCTTTGGTATCCGATTTGAATTTTAAATGTTGAGATATCATACTAAAGTACATATATACTTACTCTATGATATACCTTTATTTGTACTACTAAACATGAATACATGATGTATATATTTTAACTCATAATTTTATTAATGAATAGATATTTACAAATATGTGTGAGTAAAGAGAGGGTGATGTTTAAATAAATACAATTGATTTAAGTAATCATTTAAATGTTTTTTTTAAAGAAATAAACACGGGTGGTACCTCTGTTTTGATCACATTGAAAAATTCCGCTGTTCATGTCGGTTGGCTGATAATTATATTTTTATATTACAAAATAAAAAGTGTTGGATTTTTTACATTATACATGGTGACCTAACTGTAAAGTATGTATATATTATACTAACGTTATACGTCATACATACATACATACATACTTATGATGCTTAAGGCATACTACCAGTTATACACTTATACCACTTTCTATCCGAATCTTCTTCCTGTATAGAACGAGTCTGACGTCTATAATTACTAAATTATTTACTTATTAGTTTGGTGAACCATAATAAATTAAGATACTTTGATTTCTGTTAGGTAAGTACCAAAAATTATCTATTTTAATATGTTTTATAAATTTGATTTGATATTTTGACGAAATTTTGAATTTTTTTCGATTAAAAAAAAAATACGTTGATTTAAATCGCTTAAATTTATTTAAAGGTACATTATTTATTGTAAATTTTTTGTAGAAATATAAAATTGTTGATATGACGTAGTTAAAAACATTTTTTAGTAGGTAGCGTAAACGTACTTGTATATTATGGTTAATGTATATTGAATTTTTTAGAAAACAATGTTCGGCAATCGGCATCATCTAAAACTTGCCTAGAGACTTTCCCTTTATATCCGTACATACCTATATTATTGGTATAAATATTTCTTTATACTTACTTTGAGTACTATATTTTAAAATACATTCGTATACTGTAGCTACCTATAGTACCTAGGTACCTATGCATACAGTCAACCGAAACTATGATGGTTAAACTTATACTCATAATATATAATTTTATTCTAATTTCTTTTACTCGTGATTATATTGTTATGAAAGCGTAAAATAATTATTATGATTCGCATTGCACTTAGATACAAATTCTTATAATAATACATGGTAAAAAAAAAATAATAACAACGTTTAAACATTTTACTTGTACATCCACGTGATACAAACGTGACTAAAGTACGTATACACTTTCGCTTTTCAGTTTTATTTTTGTTAATTATTTTCATTTTTTTTTTCATTATTCAAACCACATACTTTCCCTCCGGTTGTAATCCGATCGGCTTGAAGTCTGACTGACGACATTCAGATGAATTTAGATCTATATAAAATATAACACGTTATTAATTCTGCACAACAAACATATATAATATCTGTAAATACTATTGGAACCAAAATGCATTACATATTTATAAGTTATAGGGACCTAATAGGAATTTTTGAATGGAACCTTTCATCATTTTGAACGGTAAATACTATTTGACATTAATGATAGTAAGACTTGGGATATTCAAATATTATAAGTTATAACTTATTATATTTTTTATTTTTTTAAAATGTAATAATATATATTATATTTTTCTGATATTTATTTCCCAAAACATTTATGTCATTTACTGAAAACATATTGATAATATAACATTGAGTAATTATACTATTTATAATAAGTAATAACTCTTAACAAATAATATTTACGCATTCGTAAATACTAATGTACAAATGTTACAATATTTTAATATGTTTGTAGTTATTAACTTATAGTTATGAAGTTATGGTTTTATAAATTTTAATACACAAATATTATACTGTCATATTTCTGATAAATATGATTTACTAATGATCTTAATGATTGACGATTGTACACTAATAAAATTTATTTTCTTTTAGAATAAGCAACTTTTTTAGAACATATTATATTATATTTTATTTTATTTAGATAATATTTTCCACGGTTTGTAAGACAAAATAAATTGAGTCAAGTAAAAGTGATCGGTACCTACCTACCAACTATTTTTCTCATACCAATGAATATGAATGACAATAGTTCTAAATTAAGGGGGGCTGCATTCCTTGTTGTACTACGTCAGAAAAGATTGTTCTCAACGGGGAGACAATGGCCTTGAATAAATGACTACGACTGGTTTATAACCTACTTGATGAACGAAATCAGCCTCTTTTATATAAAACAACAAACTATGTGAATGATGGTTAAACCAAATAGTTTTGTATACATAATACTGCGTGTTAATTTTCACAATTTTTAAAAATTTATTAAGGTATATAGTAAATATTAGTTTTTCACAAACACGTTTCATATAAAAATATTTTCTTATTTTCATAATGTTGCTAGACTAAAAAAACAATTTTTCTTCTTATAGGTTATTATAAGAAATGCATACTTAGCTAACTGTACAATTTAAGTCACTGAAGTGTGGCGATAAAAGGTATAGAGATAATATGTATAGAAAGTAGGCGAATAGTGAACATTGTTGTAAGTCTACATAGAACATAGTATGAGCTTCATGAGTAATAACTGTACTCCTATTGTACTTATAATTTGTATGTATCACAAGAAAAAATATATTCAGGTCATGTATCATGATTGTATTGAAGAAACAGTTCATAGGCAAAAATAATATTATAAATGGTGGTTTTAAACAAAATGTACTAGTTTATAAGAAATAAACCAGAAAAAGTCGTAAATTTTAAGATGTACCTACTTATTTAGACATACTTCAATACTTGTATATTATATCATACTAATAATGTAATATATATTATAAGTATCTGATTTTTATACTTTTAAATACTATTGCAAATTAATTATTTTTACTAACATTATGTACTTTCAGATGTTTTACATATAACTCCTTTTCGATGCAGTGCGCAAAACAAAAACGTATACGTTATATACTTATATGTTTATTGTATATATACTATGATAGTGATACACATATCTCAAACAATACGCATAACGGCATGACGAGTTCCAAATAATATTAAGCAGTTTTCATTAAATATTATTTAATTTTTAGTTGCAAAATCATTACATAATTTCTATCATAAATCATCATGCTTGTCTAGTTGTCTATAAATCATTTTTGTTAAAGCCGGAAGAATAGATTAAAATACTCGTGCAGTCAGCCGAATTTATTAGTGAAATCATAATGACCTGTCCATTAGTCGTGTCTAGTATATAAGTACTACATACAGTACACACTGCAGAATAAGTACTTATACCTACTATTTAAAGTCGCTACATAGGATGTTTGTTAATGTGTTTTAAGACCTTAATTATTTTGATTTTTTTAATCTTGGTATTATCTAATGCATGGATATTACTGATATTAAGAATTATGTATTTATATTTAGCAGATAGTTAAAAAAATTAAATTGTTTATTTTTAATACTTTAAAACTAATTATTTCTTTCTACATTATAAATAATACTATATCTTGAAAACAAATAGTTTGTTAGTTTCAATCATTTTAAGTTAAAGCTGTCTAAGGTAATGATGTTACATAATAATATTACCTATTTTAATTGCAAAGCAAATATAACTATTAAACTATGTATACATATTATAATAATAGGTATATGTATAGATTACTAATTAATATATTAGGTTTAATGTTTAATTACTCAGGTATATTTACTTTTACTTAAAAACTATATGTCTTAATGTCTTATTATGAAATATTCAAATACTAAATATTTATCATTTTCAACAACATAATATTATATTATAAATAAAAAAGATAAAAGATAATTTTTTTATTTAAACCATTTTTAACGGATAAATAAAAACAAATAGTAATTTATTTAAAATTTAGATTTCAGACAAAAAAGTTATTGTAATAATTGCGATGACGAGTACTTAAAATTACTGTAATCGTAAATTGGGGGTATAATATTAAAATAGGTATGTCTTATAAATATTAAATTAAACATCCATACATAGTTAAGACATCAGTATCAACTAATTTAAATTAGAAAAGTAGAAAATTATTAAATTAACATTAAACTTAAAAATAAAATAATGAAATAATTATAATAGTTAATAATATTATATAGGTACGTGTAACAATCTATAAATTGGATAAATCCAGTTTAAATTTGTTCAACTTATGTTTGTATAGGTATTATAAAAGTTCACTATATAACTATAGTTTTATTTAATGACATTGTTCATAGATATTCACGGATATTTAGTCAGTATTAGGAATTTGGATACCTTATTCGCGGTCCATAGCAATAATTATGTTAGATAATGCTGTCCTGGCATCATTCTCTTCAAAAACGTTTAATATTTCCATAGCTTTTTCTGAGTGTTCTTTTTGTAATTGTTTCGTGTAATTAATTCCTGGACCTTTAATCACAACATCATGCACCTAGTGGTTCAATATAATATATTACATCGCAAATTTTGATTAAAATACATAAATATAAAATACCTAGTCATATTATTGTAAATCATAAATATTAATTCATAAATATAATATGGAACTATATTAATACTATATGAGGCATACAATAATAAATGCATTTTTCGGGTGAAAACCAAAAGTTGTAATATATGACGTAATACGGATATAAGTTCTAACATGATTTAAACTCTATAGTTTGTATTTGTTATACTTATACTTTCAAAAAAAAAAAAAAATTAAAAATATGTGTGTATTTTTATAAAAAATTAAAGTAAAAAAAGCGGGCAAGTGAGTACCGCTCTGCTGTACATTAGGTGCCGTATGGATCATTATTATATATTATAGGAGTGTTAAATTTGAATCCAATGATAGTTATCATTGTATACGAAAAACGATTCTGAACGAAGATGATTTGTCAGCCTAGGATATAATTTCTAGTGGTTGGTGAAAAAGGTGGTTTATGTTTTAATGGCCTGAATACAACAAAATTTAAGTTCTTTTATAATAATTGTAAGTTAAACTTATGAAAAACCTTGTATTAAATTTTCAACTCTTAGCTACTTATACAAAAATTTTTATGAAATATACCTACAAAATAATTTGCAAATATTCATGGTTTTGACGAATTGTTGTCAATATTTGAACTTCAAATGCTAATAAAAAAAAATTGTGCCTATGTATTCTTATAATTTTTTAATCACTATAAGAATAACATATGAGGAACTTTGTATAAAATTTTCAAGTATTTTGATAGGGCCAAAAAAATTTTATCGACACTTCAAAAAATTGAAAATTTCAGTTGTCTATAAATAGCTCAAAAAAACTCAAAATATTTCGAAAATTAAATCACGTAAAGAAAACGCTAGTCTTAATAACTGATAAAATTTTCAAGTATCTACGACTTATACTTTTTGAATAATAACAAATATTTAAAATCGTTTGAGGATAAATCGTTATCGTTACGCGATTTCGTTAAAATTTAAAATTCAAACGCACTTAAAATTTTTCCTATAATGATGCTTCGAGTTTTCTCTATAGATACTTGAAGGTAAACTAATGGAAAACTTAGTGTTGTATTTTAATCCTTAGTTATAAACACAAAAAAATTTATGATTTTTCAACTTCAAATAATTTGCAAATATTCATGCTTTTGACGAATTTTCGTCAAAATTTGAACTTCAAATGCTAATAAAAAAATATTGTGCCTATGTATTCTTATAATTTTTTAATCACTTTAAGAATAACATATGAAGAACTTTGTATAAAATTTTCAAGTATTTTGAAAGGGCCAAAAAAATTTTATCGACCCTTCAAAAAAAAATTTTCAGAAAAATTGAAAATGTCAGTTGTCTATAAATAGCTCAAAAAAACTCAAAATATTTTGAAAATTAAATCAAGTAAATAAAATGCCAATCTAAATAACTGGTAAAATTTTCAAGTATCTACGACTTATACTTTTTGAATTATAACAAATATCAAAAATCGTTTGAGGCTAAACCGTTATTTAGCTCGGTTTTGTAAAAATTTAAATTTCAAACACTCATAAAATTTTTTTGTCTGAATCCGGTAGAGTTTTTTTTACAGATAATTGAAGAAAAATGTATGGAGAACCTTGTACCAAATTTTCAAAACTTAGTTATAAAAGAAAAAAATTTATGATTTTTCAACTTCAAAATTACTTGCAAATTTTCGCGTTTTCGACAGATTTCGTAAAAATTTGAACTATAAACGCTTATAAAAAAAAATTGTGACTAACGATTTTTAATTTTTTTTAGCTACATTAAAAACAACTCATAAGGAACCTTGTATTAAATTTTCAAAACTTTTTGGTCATCCAAACATTTTTTATCGACACTTTAAAAAAAATTTCTCAAAAAAATCGAAAATTTCAGTGGTCTTTAAATAGCTCAAAAAAAGTCAAAATTTTTTGAAAATTTAACTATATACGGATACTACTGACATTAACATTTGGTGAAAATTTCAAGTATTTTCAGTGATTAGTTTGTGAATTACAACCATAAAAAAAAATCGATTTGGTCGAAAACTGGTTTTGCATAAAAATTCCCGTTTTTCCGTCAATTTTTTTTGGTTTTTCCCGGCGCTTTTGAAAACTATTGGAAATTTTTTACTTTTGACCCTCAAAGTACAAACTACATTCACTTTCCTATCCGAAACAGGGTCCACTTTTTAAAATCGGAGCACTTTTACTGCTCCAAAACGTGGTGACAGACACAAAAAAAAAAAAAAAAAAAAAAAAAACACACATCATTGTAAAATCAATACATTCATCTCTTCGTTCAGAATCTAAAAATGTAGCGTGTAATTTATTTTTTAAGTTTTAAATAGTATACCTACTTAGTTGAATAGCAAGACCGTATCCAAAAAAATTTTCGGGGGGTGTCCAAAACATGTATATTGTAATTTTGTTGAATTTAGATTCATTAATAACAAATAATATATTATTAGGTGCTATAATAATATTTTAATGTATACTACCTATATTATTATGATGCAAAACAGTGATAATGTGAAAACGGTCAATAGTTAATTTAATTGCAGGAGTTTAAATTATTCATGACTGAAAATATTTATGTTGGCACTAAAAATAGTTATTTTAAATATTTGTAAATTATTGAAGGAATTTCGAAGGGTTCGAACCCCTTAGATTCCCCTCAAATACGGCTTTGCTTAACGGTTCGAATCTATTTGTTTAAAATAAAAAAAAAAAATATGTAAATAAAACAAAATAAAACCTTGCTAAAATACCAAATAATGTTTCAACTTTTATATCATTAAATTAATATTTTTAAACGATTACCAAAAATAATGTATGACCGGTTGGAAGTTGGAGTTTTAAAATTATTTTTTTTATATAATAATATAATGATAGGTATAGGTACCCTGTTATTTGCCCCTATTTGAAAATTAAAAAAATATTTAAAGAAAACGTTTAGTCAACTTTTTCACGATATGAATACACATGTAATAATTATTAATAAGTTAAAAATCTTTATAAATACTTCGGTAAAAAAAGTTAACTATATTGATTTTTTTAATAATAAAACACGTAATACTTTAAGCATACAATCTGTTAAGTCTAAAGTTACACACTACACAGTATGCAGTTTTAATTACTTATTATATTTTCCAAAGTGCATACACTTCATTATTGACTAACCTAATTTAAAGCATAACAATTATCAATTAATATATATTTTATTTATTTTCATTATAATGGCGGGTAGTGGGTTTTGATGATAATATTTTGTACCTATTATTAAATTATACGGGTACTACGTAGGCAACATAATTGACACATACGCGCAATTTTAATTTACAAAACATGACCCATGAACATTTATTTTTTATAATAAATTCGTTTAACCAATTACAATGTTTAAACTTTTTATTTAATGTAAATCTTAATTTTTTATTAAACTAATATTTTATATAAGTTAGTATTGTCTTTGTTTTATCTATGTTATTAGTATTTTTGAAGTATTTTTTTTTTCATATAATATTTTTTTTATAAGTTTATATTCAATAAAATTAGTTATATATTATGGAAAAATTTACTTTGACATAGTCGACATCTTGAATTGAATTAACGCCCTTATCAATTTCTTTAAATAATGACGAATCGTGTTCGAGGTGGAACATAACTGGTGCTGAAGTGAGGCTGAAAGACATTCCCAATGAGTACACTGAATCTGACAAAAATGGTTCCAAATCTAAATGAGCCTAAAATCATTCACAAACTTATAAAATACGTACTAATAAGTAATACGTAAGTTATGTTTTTATTTTTTTAAAGAGAGAAAACAGGAAACCGTTACGCTGTATGGTAGGTGTCGTAGGAGTGTTACGACTTACGAGTAAATTACTTAAATAGTGAAATATATGTATTAAATTTGAATTCAGTGATAAATCGTCCGATTACTGTGTAAGATAGTTGTTTCATAATCATTTATATTAAGTTACACATTTTCAAGTGCAACTTGTTTAGATTGGGATTTAAGTTTAGACGCGACGCCAATATATAATTTTTATGTTTTAAAAGGTATAGGTATATTTTATACATATTATTAAGTTAACCATTAACAAACTGTTAATTCGGCGAGATAGCATACATAATATAATATTTATACCTTTAAGCTTGATAGTTATAGTTTACTATATAACAATAATAAAAAAATTAAATAAACAACGAAACCAAACTTGAAGAGTTGAACGTAAATTGTTCGCTGTATGTGCGGTTGTAAGACAAAATCAACTATAATAAATACGAGCGTGACATACTCTCAATACGACACTTAGGGTATATCGGTCGAGGCATAAGTAGTTTACCTGCCAGGCTAGCGACAGGTGTTTACCGAACAAAAAGCCCTGTTTCTGTAACTGCTCGCCGTGGCCGGCCAATAGGAGAGCGCCTTGGCAAGACTTTCCCAGTAGGCTGCCAGTTGACAGTACGTTGCGTTTGGTCCAGTCGTGTAAGGCGGGCGTAAGTGGCATGTCGCTCTGTAGTTGTTCGGACGATGATTGGAACGGGTTGAACTGTAGCCGAGTCGAGTCGTGCTTTCGGTCGAGCGGTTCGAACGGTGACGGTAGTGGATTGTTTTGCGAGTCTCTGCGACCCAAAAACTCGGCCTCGGATAAGTCGCGTAGGGCGCTGCTGATCAATTCCATGAGCTAAAGGCAAAACAAAACAAAAAAATTATTTTTATTGTGTTGTATCTAACAGCAGTAGGTACCGTATACAGTATACAGAGCAATATTATTCAAATTACGCTGCAGAGTGCAGACAAATACTTATTAATATAAATCCACTTTTTTCATAAATTAACTTTAATAATAATATAAATGCTCTTTACTGTTTTTATTTTAATAATATAGGTACTTAAAAAATTGTTATTTACATTTATTATAATAAAAAAATAGCCATTAAAATTATTTTAGATCTATGAAACGTATGGAATTTATTAAAGTATTTTTCGATAATTGAAATACTTATAATAATATGGATAGTCTTCTGTTCAGTCAAAATTATAATAAATTATAACAATATAACATCGTAATACACTAATACGGTAATTACGTCCGCTACCGACGGAAGCTTAATAGCTGACATTAAGTCAAAAACTATATGTTGGTTTATTTTTTTTTTTGGTATTAGGGTCAGTTTTTATCTTCTAGTTTTTTGGTGTTGTGGTATGAAAACAGTTTTCACGGTTTTAAATAGAACAAATAAAACATTTATTCACAAAATTACTCACGTTTTGATTTTTGAGCATCGAAAGTTCGTTGAAAGAGTTAGCTAGGAGATAGTCGCCACTGAGCAAGCCGATCTTGTTGCCGTAACTCATGTCGTTTTGGTCGACAGGTTCCGAGAACATTTCCGGGTATATATTTATGAGACCATTATGCATCAGGTGGCTAGTGCGGATCATTTCTGCGATTTCAGCTAGTGCTCTTTGACTGCGTAAAACGCCCGACTTATCTTCGTCCGCCGATCTGTTCACGTTCATGTGACCGGCTGCTTTGGATACGAGTAACACGATCAACCCCCAAGCTTGCATGGTATTCTGGCCGTTGTGTAATAACCCTCTGTACATATAAGCATGTAACAAGAAGAAGTAGGTTATTATAATATTATATCAAAACTTATAACTTATAAGTATTATAAAAATACAATAGGTAATAAATTGACAGCAGTGAACAACGCTGTAGTATGCTTAGAATATTATCGGCGTTCTAATTTACCTAGGTCACTTTCTCACTTTTCATATATTTTACACACATGCACATCGCATATAATAATATAATATTAATATATATATTGTATATCAAGTATCGGTTTTATTTTAGTCTTTTAATTTTTAAAATTAATACTCAATAATTAATAGATATTGAAAACCTATAAAGTATAATATATATTTTGTTTTGTTACAATACGAGCGGTGTATCAATTATTACAAATTTTAAATAAAATAATACCTAGTTAAATATTGCGTGTTTTTTAAAAAGAAAATCGATTAGTGTTCAAAGTCCCAAGAAAATAGTTAATCACTAATGAGTTGTGATATGATTGCCGATGTCGGCAGGTATACTTAATACATGATTAGTTGATAATTTCATCCGGTAAATCATTTAATTCAAATTTATATTAATAATATAATTGGAAGGTTAATTGTACATCACATCTTCTTTCTTATCATATTATGCAGATTTTTATTTGCATGTTACCTAATGTATGTATATTATATAATAGACTTTTTATCTTTTGGTAGTCTACCTCTATAGTATATACCCATTAATACATAGGAAAGATATGATTATAAAAATAGTATATCATGTTTGAAATCGTTTATAAGAGTGGCTTCACGAGTAGGTTATGATAGTTTTTATTTAATTTACTATATTTTGTCGTCCAATTTTGAATCAAATTGAAGTCAAAAACATTTCAATTTAATATTCATCATGAATTACAAAACAATGGCATACGTTTCCTGCAATCGCAGGTATTATACTTATACCTGTTTTAGTTTAGAAGAATATTTTTAAGCTTATAATGAATATTTAATCTCCCTTTTCTGTTTGGTTAATTTCTAATAGACAATAATTTAATTTTAACTAGTATTTTAGACTATTTGCTACGACAGGTAGTTAAACATTTAACAGTAAACGACTGTTCAGTTTTAAGTGTTTATGCGAGTGGGTTGGTGGAGTATTAGATTAGTCTAAAAAAAAGTTCAAGTTTCCTACTTTCCTGGATATATCTGGAATCTGCACGCAGGCGAGGACTGAGGAATGACGCTGCCGCCATGTTTACACACTCACTTGACTGTTTTCAGTAGCGGATGGTTGGAGTTGACCATGCGGCGTAGGTGCAGCGCGACATTGGCTATCTCGTCACTGAACAGCCACCTGAGACTCATGAATGACGATGGGTAGCCGACGACCTTCTCGGCCTCGGACACCGCGCGGTCCCAGTTGGGTTTTTGCAGCCGATAGTTGCCGTTTAACTGGGTCGTCGTCGTCGTTGCCGCAGTGACTGCAGATGACGAGGTGTAAAGTTGCGACTGCGATCTATCGCCGGGACAGCGGATTTGGACGGCCAGACCGTTTTGCAGCATCCGGACTGCAGTCGGTGACCGTGCGATCTTCATAACGGCGGTCGATTTACTATTTCTCCAAACGACTGATATATTAGCTCGTCGATTTTTTTGATGTAGTACAATTGCACGTGCAGTGTACTATAAAAATTTGGAAACCAAAGAAAACCGCAGATCAAGAACGAATACATAAATTGCAGTTAGATTTTGAAAAAAATTTTTTATTCAGATGTTCGTTAACTGATATATTTTATAAATATGAAAGTAATATGCGATCACTGGTACATTACAATTTATATATTTCTAATGTGTGATGTAAAAAGAATTTTTTATACGATTTTGATTTATGAAATGATTACGTTATTTATCTTATAAATTATAATATTATATATTATTATTGTTATGTTTTTGATTATTATTATAGTTAGTTGTGCTCTACTTCTCGACAGCGCTGTCGTTGCGGGTCTTAAGCTTTTCTGTGCTCGATGATTTCATTTTCTGTTATCTCAAAATAAATTATATTATTTATGTGATTATAATTTTAGTCAAGATTATTTCGTTTCACGTTACGTAAATATTCCATGACTAATCATCTGAAACATTATAGCTTTGACCTAAAGATTTATAAGTCGGTTTTATCTTAAGATTTAATGATTTTTATTTATCTATAATTTTTCTCGATTAATTTAAACTGTTTTTATTGCATTATTATTTGAAATAATAACATTATAATCCTGAGCTTTAATATACAGTAAAGATGATTCACAAACACGAAATAAATCATATTATTAAAAATATATTTTACGAGATATAAGTCTTTATATATATATTATACATATTAATACCAAGATATATTGCATTTTTCTTAATTTACAATTTTTAATCACTTAATTTGATAAAGGAATGTGTTATGATTTATGAATTATAAAAATATATTATACTAAGTAAAGTAGGTAAAAAAAATAGTAGACGAGTATGTATATATTTATGAGTTATACAGGCAGTATAATATAGATATTTTGAAAAAAGCTTATTTTTAATTTCATAACAGTTATCTAAAAAAATTAAAAAAAAAAAAACAAAGAAACAATTTTTATGCGATAACTTACAATATTGCTTTGAAATTATTAAGATATCCATCTCAGTAGGTACCTATAGCATCAAACTCCAGTGTGTAGTCATTATTTTATAAATTATAAATAACAAATTTTAAAGTATTATTGATGATTTTTTTTATCGTTTATTGTTAAATCATCAATAAATTGTACTGAATTTAAACAAAATATTATTATGGCGTTGAATTTAATCTGTCCTGTATTTTAATAAAGTGAGCTGTTATTATTACGCCATTTAAAATTTGTTGTCGATAGTATTATCGTATAATTGTTTTATACTTATAAACATTTTAAATTAATCATCAATATTGACGTATTATGAATTGTTTTATTTGTTTTAGTATAAGTAGTTTAATTTAGGATAATAAACTACTATACCATTAATCTACGCATCACGCATGTTACATGAAAAGGTTCAAATAATGCAAGTTAGTTATTTATTTATTAAGACTTAAGAGTATAGGTTTTAACTCTTACATACTAGTTTATAAGCCTATATTCACATTAAAGATGTATGTGTATTTTTTTTATTTAGTTAATCTTATATTATTTACTAACAATTAATAATTATTAATTAGGAGTTGTGATTTATAAGAATACTACAACGAGTAATAATCAATGAATATACATATGCTTATTGTTTTACAATTAATTATGATTTATTTATTATAGACGGACGTAGATTCTACCATTCACATATTAGCACATAATGATATAGGTAACAATAAAATCGATTGCATGATTATATTGTGTATAATGGGAAACCGCTGTAGTACTAGGTACACCTACTTAATACATTATCGTTTTAAATTCTAATTTAATATTTACATGTAGACATGTAGTATATAGTGTATTGTGTATACTATAATAAATAATAATATTATATTATACCTATATATTATTACATTAGCATCTAGTCCCGGATTGCGTAATTCTAGTTGATCGAGATTTCAAATATGTTTATTTGTATCAGTCCTTAACAAATGACCGGTTCTGGCCGTTATTAGAGTAAATTTTGTGAACCCTTTTTAGATTCTGATTGGAGCTATTTGTTTAATTATATTTTTAATTTAGGCGAGTGAGTGTGTGGACATCTTTTGAATACATAAAAATATTTAGATTTCATCTTCAAAATTAGATGGTGGTTGCTACCTATAAGAAAATTTAAAATTGGACCAGGTTGGTACTTAAAGGGTCTGAGGAATCAAAACTATCTATACCTACTTTGGATATACATTTTTTAGATATAATATAATTTTCAAAATATTTCGATATAAACTTTTTTGTTTACGAGTAAATTTAATTTAAAATGTAATATAACATTTCTTATAAGTTGTTTTTAGGAAATTTGTCAACCTTAAAAATTTGCAAATTATAGCAAAACATTTTAATTTTATTAGGTATTTAAGGTTTAAAAATGTTATATAAGATTAGTTCTCATACTATTTTTTTTTCTCGAAATAAGAAAAAAGTTTGGTATAAAGCCATATACAAGTGACTGAAATTCAAATTTTTACATTAGATATTTAAACACATAATAACAATTTTAGTTATTTTGTTGTAATTAAAAAAATAAAATAAAATAATTTGTTGTTACATTTTTTATTATTGGGTGCATGTATTATTATTTATTATACACTATGACATTTTCATAATATTTAGATTAGTTGTATACTTGTATGTTATTTATAAATACCATTAATCAACTCACACCGTTCTATGATATTGCCTTAACAGTTATAACAATAGCTGTAGTAATATTTATTATTTTGTAGTATATGCTAATTGATTTTTGCAAAAATTATTTCAACTAACTTTATTACTATTGCATAGGTACATGTTACAATGGTTAATTAATTGAATTCAAATTTAACACATTCATTATAGTAACTTACTTATTATTATTGACACTGCTATATATTGCCTACTATATAGCAGAGTAATTTATTGTTTGTCCATGTATCTTCTTAATAGTACTTAATACTTAGTCATCGAAGGTGTTTTAGTTATTTTATTATCACAAAATCTTTAAAATTTCAAGTCCAGGTTTATGATATTGACCTAGTAATTGTATGATTGTAAAATCAATCCAATGCAATTTAAATTCGCAACTGAATCTGATAAAAAAAAAAAAAAAAAAAACAAATAAAAATAAAATTGTATTATTGTAGAATTTTGTTTGTATTTTTATATTATTTTTTAATCCATCTATACCAACAGTAAAACATTTTTTATAGGCTAAGAATTTTAATTTTTTCCTAAAAATGTGTAGAATATTAGATATAAATGGTATAATAATTTTACAGATAATACATATTATACTTAATCATGTTTTTTATAATAAATTATACATACAATATTTTTATTCAACATTTCAGTAGGTAGATTATTAAATTATCTCAGTACGTAATTGGTTATTACTGATGAAACATTCACACCATTTTACGGTATATGGTTTTGACTTGGGCTAAGCTTAAATTACGTTAAGAACAATAATGTATGATATTATACCCATTATAATAATTAATAATATAGTTTATGCAATGTTTTTGGTCAAAATAAATTTAGCATACTGTACTACTAGCAAAAACAAATTTATAACAATACTTACTTAATTATAAATTATTCTCAGAAAAAGAAGATGACATTTCTTGTAAGCAATTGAATTCAAATTTAACACATCTATTACTATCTACAACTCAAAAATGAGGAACACTCAAAATGTATTATAGTTGGGTTTTTTTAATCTGAAAGACAAAATTTGAATAGGCTTAAGAATTATTACATTGCTACATTAATACATACATACATATTGTACGTAGATCATAATAATATTCCTTGGTAATAAAATTTGTTGTTTATGTATAGGCTGTAAAGTATACATAATCAAATATGTATAGTGTATATGCATAACAATAATTTTAGTTGTATTCATTGTCTTTTCAGGGTTGAATTTTAACGCATTAATATAATATAAAAAAATTAATTTAAAAATTGAAATTGCAAGAAAACTAATTTTTTCAGTTCTAGTTATAAGTAAGTAGTTTCAAGTTTTTTCAAATCATAGATAATCCAAATGATATCCTTTATCTTCCTTCAATTTCATTCAAATTAATGAAGCCCTACTGCAGTGGTTCTCAACAAATGTTCAATGGACTTAGAATAACAGTTCAGCTAAAATTTAAATTTTTTTATTTTTATAATTATCTAAAATTGTTTTAAATTTTATTTATTAATTTTTATTTTTTAGTGACAAATATATATATGTAAACTGTTTGAGCTATATATGCATTGTTTAATATATTAAAAATATTAAAATATGTATATAAATAATATTTTATTAGTTATTACGATTGTGTTCTGTAAAAAAACCTTATAAAATGTTATATTCCGTTATTCAAAAAAGGGTAACAACCACTGCTTTACTGTATATAGCAGTCATTTTTACCTGGTTATTTTTAATCCTAAAATTAAAATGTAAATACTTCTTTTGAGTTTTAGGTTTAGTTTCTTTTTCAGTTTTCTTATGATTCCCTTAGCTCTTAGCTTAGTTTCAGCTTTCTCCATAGGTAATAAATGCTATGCGGGAATATCTAAGCTGGTTGTAATAAAATGAAGCATTTTTATTATGCAAAATTATGCTTATGATTTGTAACATTGAACGGTATTAAGCAAACTGAAAATAAGAATACAATAAGGATATTAAAAAATATATGTAAAATATGAAAAAAAAACATTAATACAATGTCATACATGTAATATAAACAATTTCTTTATAATAATACATAAAATACTGTCATAGTTTAAAAAAGTAGTATTGATCAGTAAATGTTTATACAATCACAATAATAGAAATTAAAATCAATTATATTATAATTGATTATTTTTTGACACAAAATATTATAGTATAAATAATAGTATAAGAGAAATTATTTTGTTCGAGAATGATAAAATTAAGAGATCAGATGTATACAAATTTAAATATTCATAAATATTATAAATACTACAGTTTCAGTAAGATCAGAAAATACAATTTTAAATTAATTTATCACACAATGCGATGTATGTTCATAGACTGACATTTTAATTATTAAATGGGTAGAAGATAACTTTAAGAAAATAAAAATGTATTTATAAAAAATTATTGTTATATTTTAAGCAAAGAATTATCATCCACCCATTATAGTTACAAATAAAAACATATGGATTACATAAATAAAAAAACATCTATATAAATTAAATTTTAGAAAATAATACAAGTATGTACTAGAGGATTTTAAAGATAAATTATTATTAACATGAAACATATGATCATAGTGTCAATAATATCAATATTTTTTTTATTTTAAACAAAACTGTGTTATACACGAATATTTTTACCAAAGTTCATATTTTTTCAGTTTAATAAGTCAGATTAAATTTTTAAAACAAATAAAGTAAACTAAAAACCACAA
Source organism: Aphis gossypii (assembly GCF_020184175.1). Taxonomy (NCBI): domain Eukaryota; kingdom Metazoa; phylum Arthropoda; class Insecta; order Hemiptera; family Aphididae; genus Aphis; species Aphis gossypii. Next base: position 65,358,941 of record NC_065531.1, on the reverse strand, counting down.
ACTTCAGCAAATATAATACAAAAATAACAGTACAATCTCAAAAAAAAAAAAATATTTACATGACAAGTTAAAAAAGCAGAGATTGTATGTTTGTATTTAAAATATGTTGAAATTAACTAAACAACTGTGGTGTTCAAAAGTTGCTTTTATAATAATTATAGAAGCAGTAATGTAACATAGTGGTCAATTTTTTTTTTAACTTTATTAGTCCATAGGACAATTTATCAGCGGCAGTTCTAGTTAATGGGCAATGGGGCATTGCCCTTACCAAATTTCTGGTGTCCCTTAATAATAAGTTTCTTATTTAGTTAGAAGTTAATTTTTTTATAATTTAAATATCTGTTTCTTAAGATGTAAATTATTACATTAAATTAATAATTGGGTACTAACTATTTATAACTATAATTGTGGTTTAACCATATATTATAAGAAATATTAGGATTGATAAGAAATCTATATATTTTCACAGAATACTAGATATTAATTATAATTTAGTTGGCACTTGGCAGTATTACATTTTATAGAGCATTGGGATTTTTGTAGTAAAAAAAATTACAAAAATAATTAGTTACTTTTTGTTTTTAATGCATTAGATCATTTTATTTCAAGCATTTAATTCAATTCATTAAGTTATTATAAATTAAAACCAACTACTTAAATTACATAGTTATTTTTAAAATAATTTTTTAACTAATTTTAACTTTCTCATTAAATCGCTTTGATAACATTATGTCTTATACATAGTAAATAATGAAATAAAGTATAAAATGATATTTGACCATTTCACATTTTTTAAAAATAACACAAGTACTCATGAATTAAAAATATTATTTGGTACTCATAAACAAATTAAAAATAATTCAACAACTGTTTAATAGTTTAATTAAATTATCAAAACACTATGTCAATTATTAATGATAATTAAAGAAATTAAATATATTGAATTAATCTAAATTTCATAAAATAATTAGTTACCAATAATTTATGCACTTTTATTATACTTATACCAACATACAAACTCTGTTTAAAAACATTGACATTTGGCAAACATTGTTTTTATAATTGAAATGTATTATATTTCATAAAAATTATATAATAAACTATATACAATAGACAATAATATATAAATCAATAATTTTTCTAAAATAATACTTGGTTCAGATACTAAAGAGTAAAGACTAAAAATAAGATAAACAAGCTGCTAATATATTTTTATTTGAAACTTGAGTAATACATTTTGCTTCAAAAAAGTATAACATACATAAAATAAAATAAACAAATTAACAACGAAAGAAAAGAAAAAAAGTAGTAAGTTATTTCAACGTATTGGTCATGGTAAATTGTGTAGGTACTAAGTGTATGCTACTCTACCATCAATTTAGGGCAATATGTTATCTACAATGGTTAATTAATCATTAACAATGATTTTTTCTGTTAAACAATTTTGATAGATTGGTAACCATTCAGACCTGAAGTAAAAGAACTATTTTTAACATAATCTACTAAAACATTCCTTTAACTAACATTTTTTGAATAAGTCTCTAAATATTGACTTTTACACTGAATTCTAAAATATTTCAATAATCAATAATAATCAATATTGGAACGCAAAAACAAATAAGATCAATACTGATAGAAAACTAGGTTAGTCAATTATTGGATTACATCAGTGTAGAATATGTTCAATAACAATAAGATAAGTAGTTATTACAAAAAAATGTGTTTGATAGTTCTTTGGTTGGGTATTTTAGATATAGACTATTATAATAAATTAACATTTATTTTTATATGAATTTGAAAAATTTATGACAATTTAAAAAATAAATATTAAACATGTCATGAACTATTTTTCTAATAGTTTTTTGGGAATAGCATATGCCCATAATAATTTGTTGGTAGACAGCATAACAATAAAAGTGCCATTTTAAGTAGTATTTAAGGACTAGTCAATATAGTAGAGAGCAAAAAATAATTAATATTTGATATAAAATCAAGAAATGATCACAGAAAAATTAAAATTAATTTAACTGTAACACAGTTAAATAACATTTAGTTTAACTTAATTGCGCTAAAATTATTTGTACCTAATTTAATAATTAAAAATGTATTAACATTTTAAAATTATTCTATAATATGTATATGTTATTTATCTGGTAGAATATAATTGTCCAAGCTTTAGGCTATATGAGGCACATAACCTGTTACCTATTAGTTTAAGTCTATATATTATCAGTATTGTAGTTACCTTTTTTGTTCTTGTAATTCGTTAGTACTTAAAGTTACATCTGGATAACTCGCAAAAGGTGCAGTTTCAATTTTTGGGGACACCTGAAATGAGAAGTTTATTTTAATATTTAAATGACATTTTTCATAAACAATTGTTATTATATAGAACAAACCTTAAATGTAGGATATAAACCACTTTCTTTTGTTCTTAAATTTGTTCCTTTTGAATAACCATCCCAATGGTTACCAGCAACAGCAATCTCATCGCCAACTAGCAAATTCATTTCATGAGGACCATTTGCTTTATGAGGTAATACGGCTACATGAAGTCTGCGTTTTTGACCACCGTAATAATATATGTCGTCTAAAGATGTATACAGAGTTGATGCATCAGGATGAAGACTGTTCATTATTTCATAGGCTACTCGACATACCTGTAAATGATAGGAATATAATTTAAAATCAATTTAATAAATAAAATCTACTCAGTCCATTACCTGTGATGAAAAAGTACATACTAAGTAGTCACTAAGAGACAAAAAATGTATGTCAGTTATGATACCACTTAGTGATTGATCAGAATAGCGTTTACTGATTGATGCAGTTTTAGAAATGTCTTCATCACCAACTATTTCATACTCTGGATACCTAGAGTATATAAAAATTAATTATGCAGATGATTATTAACACACAAATTTTAGTATTTAACACACTTGCGTTTAGCTTCAGAAAATAATTTTGGTTCATCTGTAGCTAAATAAACTCTTTTTTTGTCGATTTTATCAGTTAGTTCTTTATATTTGTAATACTGTTCGACGTGGACCATATACTCATCTAGTTTATGGAATGCAGCTTCAGTACCAACTTTGTCGGTTCTTCTAATGTGAACTCTATGCAAAACAGTTATAAATAACAACTATAATATATGAGTTTATAATAACTAATTTAAAAATAAAATAAACAATTACCCAACAATTGGTTTTTGGAATTTAACTTTTTTGGCATATTCATCTAGTTTATTACTAGTAGCTGGTTGTGGTCGGAGCATATACTTAAGAAATTGGCCTATCCACCAAACTACAGGATCTCCATGTAATACATTTAATCTTGGGGCTAAGTCTTCAGGTAATGCAAGTGGAAGGAATGGAGGTCTTGGGTTGATTGAATCAATTATAGGTAGAGTGATAACTTGAGTATTTCGATGACCTAAAATGTATAATATTAAAATACCTTAAGTTAAGTTAACAGACAATTTAAATAATTATAATTATTAAATACCTGGCCACCGATTAGTTGTTTCTCCATTTGGTAAAAGACACGTATCACTTAATGGTAAAAATACATCTTGCCATCCTCCTTTGGAATACCTCCAACCTTTAGATCTCAAAATTAATGTTCTTTCTGTCGCATAAGCAACAATAAAACAATAAACGACATGATGCAGTTGACAACCATATCCACAGCCCTATAAATATAATATAAATTATTTAATTTCATAAAAAAAAAAAAAAAAGAACAAAGAACTTAAAATGACAAACCTTATTTAAGTCACATACAAGTTTTCTTGCTTTGGCACAATCTGAAGGGTTTTGTAAATGTTTTAATCTTTTTTGAACTAAATTGCTTAAATTTTCAGATTCCTGTTGTCTCCATAAGGCATGACCATCGACATCAGCCAAACTTGTTACATCTTTTAATAAAGATCTATAGTGTTCACCAACAATATCTTTTATTTTTGAAATGTGTTCTACTTTGACACCATCACCTTCTTTGACTAATGATTGTAATTCAGAGTTGACATAATACCAAAGTTCTTTAGTATTTGAAAATATACGGCGACGTGAAAGTTCATATTCTTCAGATGGACCATTTAGTCCACCTTTGGAATTTTGGAAATATGACAAAAGAATTTTCTTATTATCTATTCTAGGACTAAAAAAAAAAAACAAAAACTTGAGGTTACTTTTTGATAATAGCATATTGAATCTGAGAAAAAATAGTTAAACTATAAATAAGTATATTAAATAATATACTGTAAAATATTATCATAATTATTGGCAACTATTCAAATTAAATTTAAATATACTTACTAAAATAAAAAAAACAAAAATAAAACAATGTCAGTTAAAACATTTAAATTAATTATGCTATGCAAGCAAATATTCTTTAAAATAGTTATTGTATAATTATGAAAATAATAGTTAATTACTTGTAATTCAAGTCCAATACTAAAGCATTGAGCTCAGCATTGCTTTTATGCAACTTATCAAGTTCTCGAAGAGCTCTGGCCAGTCTTTGAGATGAATCTGTATCGGATGTATCTTGTTGTCTAACAAGCTTGACTGTCACCAAAAGAAACGCTACCCACGAAAATGCTAAAAACGCCAAAATGCGCAGCCATCCCTGCTGTCTCATGTTTTAATGATTACTGATTCTGAAAAATATTTAATAATAATGAATTAAGAGTTAGAATTAATTATCGATAGTAAATATGAAAGATTTTTTAGTAAATTAGTTTAATGTAATTATCTTTATGATAATAGGTTTGTAATAATCATACAAATAAAATGAAAAAAGTTTATAAATATTATACCAAACAAACAAATTGTAAGCGTTTAGTTATGTACTCATTGGTTTTATTAAGTCTGTTTACTATTATTTATAGTTTTATATTAATCAAGTTTTCTTTAATTATACGTAATCATAGACATAAAATTTATCTAATAATGATTTAATTGAGCTTGTTGTTGGTAATATTATTAAATAAATAATAAATAATTTTGATATGATAAAAATATTTTAGGTACAAGTACCTACCTACATATTTATTTATAAATATTAACAAAAATCTAATAGTGAAAGTATTTTAAACATTTTGTTCAAATATCTAAGCAAGTGTTTATAGTTAGAAATAAAGTTTATAATTCATAAATACTCAAAACTACATGAATAAATATTATAAAAAAATATGAAAGAAATATACCTTCACTTTACCATTAGAAAACAGTCATACTATGGATTTCTGACTAATAATATCAACACCTTACACTTAGTAGAATGATATAATTTATTCGAATATTAATTAAAGACATGCCTGATATTAATTCATATTTAATTAGGCTAAACGTGGAACATAATATGCAATGAACTTCTACCATCACCTAACGTAATGTGTCACCAGATTATCATCGTTTGTGCCCTAATAAACATAAGCCGTAGACCTACTCATTTCCAACAGACGAGTGAAAAGAAATATCAATTCATTTTACCTGGATAATCATCACCATGTAGGAAAACGGGAGATGTCACGCGACCGTCGTCCGCGGAGCTGTTGACAAGTCGTCATTGGAGGATTCGAGTGAAAAATCCAAGTAAACAGAGACTTGGATCGGATCAAACCCTCGCAAGTCTTAACGATAAACTTATATTTGAATTATAAATCGTTTTTTGCCAGCGGACGACAATCGCACGGCCGGCGTTCAGGTCACTGTAGTTCCAGTCAACTGACAGCCAGTAGCGAGTAGCAACTATATTTTTTTTATATTATATTATCTTGGGGCGCCCGTGCCTTATCAGTTTCTCGCGTTATCACCCTTGTCAAGTGTTGTCGTTGTAGATAATAATAAAGGAGTAAGAAAACGAAGCCGATCATCGCCTGACGATAGTATAAAATATATTGTCGACACTGACCACCCGCGTCTGCCGATTTTATAGTTCTTTTACACCTCAGCGGGCGACCGGCAAAAATAAATGAATAAAGATATACATTTAAAATCATAGGACTATAGGACTTATCGTTAGGTTAAGTATGGAGTATCGTCTGTTGGACGAAAAGCTTAATACCTAAAGGCTACTATTAATAATAAATTTAGGTAAATTATCTGTTAGGTACCTACCTATTTATGCGATTATCTTGTTGTCGTCGATATTTTGTCGCGAAACGAAATAAATTTGATTCGGTACGTAGTCATATCATCTGTGCAGTCTTCCGGGACTTTAAACGATAATAATATTAATATATAACATTACAATATTGTTGCAGTGCATTGTTGTAATGATGTGTACACGTGTTGTAGTATGAACTACGAAAACGAGTTTAATAATTGACTCGCTAAGGACGTCATCATGGTCGATCGTCTCTGCGTCGGTTCGTCCATTTAATACTACATAATATTATATTATTCATTCGCGCTACTACCGCGAATAAACCGCGACCGTAATAGTCGAGGCGGTCGGGCGCGGAGGTAATTATATTATAATATAATAATAATAACAACTACGCACTGTTGAATCAAACGAAATAAAAACCCCACGAAAGTACAATGGCACCGGATGCGTTCGTAAAAAACCGTATCGCGATCGTCGAATATATTATAATATCAAAATATGTTATATTGCGTACCTGCTCTAACGCGTTGGTAACTACTAACTTCCTATGTATAGTTTCAACTATTATAATAGTTCAGCATCGTAATTATAGTTTTCGGATTACAGGGGAAGGGGGCAATGAAAATACCTGAGTATAGGTTTTTTTCAAATGTGGTATCTCAAAAACAACGTTTTGTTTCGCTCGTATTTAGGTAGGTACTTATTAACCATTAGGTAGGTGGTGCTATTATATCGCCATACTCAAATTTAGAACAATAATATTATGACGATTCTAGCCACTATTATTACTTTATTATTTTTCTTACACCTATAATCGGGATTTATCAGATGATTAAAAGTTTATAAATATTATATGTACCTATATAGGTACTTAAATATACAAAATAGGTATGCCATATATACTAGCGATTTAGGGGAAGGGAGTTTGATACCTATATGCTCTCCCCATCCATCGTGGTTAAGCCAATTGTATCTATATGACGGTAACCTATCTATGTACCGCGCGTGACCGTGCCGCTGTCCTCGAACCAATTGCGTGAATATTATTCCATACGAGAATAATACCAATCATTTATACTATAGTTGTACAATATTATTAGATGATGAGATTATTTATTGTTATGTGTCCAAAAAACGGACGTAGGTACCAAAATATTTCATACCAGGTATTATTATATCGCATTATATAATATGTGTGTACCGATTAAAATCCGTCGACGCGGACTTGGGAGGAAAATCGGTTATCTATAAATAACGATTTTGTTAATTTATTGATATTTGATTACATTGGGTATGTAAATTGGGTAAATCGACATGAGTGTTTTTTTCTTGTTTGTAAAAATATTTGAATGGGTCCTCCAATGTCGAGACCGCCTCAAGGTTATTTATAATTTATGAATCATATATTGTGGCGATAGTCATAATATATCTGTCTTAATTAGAGGTCGGTTTTATACTCTTTTAAAATCTTTTAAGTTTAATGTTTTTATGTCATTGCAAAAATAGGTAATTAATAATATATTCTTTTAATATTCTGTAAAAAAATAAAAATAAATTATTCAGTTTAAATTTATTTAATTATTTTAGTTTACAATAACAATTTAAAATGTTTGAATTTATTTTATTTTGTTTACAATAACAATTAATTGGTGTATAAATAGTATAAAAAAATAATACGTAACAAAAATATTGTTTTTCATTTTCAAATATTCTCTAACGTATTGAATATCCTTTAACCCTTATATGATTTTTATGCAAAATAAAATTGTTTCTTTGAATTATTGGTTTCATAAATTGTAAGTATATTTTACTCTCATTTAACTGCATGCACTAAAAACAAATATGTAAAATCATAAAAATCTAACCTCTAGTCACAACATATTATATTATGATAATATAAACTTTGCTATATTATATACACAGATATAAGATACATAGTTTTGGTGGAATATGAGTATTAAGTTTTAAGTTATATTCTTCTCTAGGTCACGGAATTTTGTCGATTTTAATTATTACCTCACCTATACATCTAATCTTCGAGATAAATTATTTAATAATCTTATTATATACTCCATCACTATTCACTAGATTTATAACATAGATAATATTTCAGTTGTATGACTTCTTGGACTTTTACGATGACACATTAATAATTTCAATCCAATACCATGTTTTGATAACCCTCCGTATGATTTACTTTTAATTATGACTCGATAATATGGAACTCTTATTTTCAGATTGAAATAAAATTAATTGAACGGGTTCAAAAATAGTTTCTAAATTATGTAAGTTTCTAATCGTACATTTATTACCTTCAGTATTATTATGAACCTGTTATAGAAGTTCTAAATTTGGTTCGCTGTAAATTGCGCTTCATTTCAAATTTTTTGTGTAAATTGCGATTTACGGGTATATTTTATACATACGTAAATTGTGGCCTGGGTATATTTTTGTATATGCCTACCTAAATATTTTTTATTCATACGTAAATTACGTATAAGGCTTTTCTTTTTAAATTGTTGTTAAGTTTCTGTCGATTTATTATTGGTTCCGAAATTTGTAAATGATTGAGATCTTTAAAATTATCTATACAAATATTATTATCATTAAATTAAAAAAAAAAAAATACTTGACGTTTTAACTATGCAATAGATCGCATTGATCAATATTAAAGATAATATTAATACTTATCTTTAAATAGTACAGCCGATTGGAGATCGGAATACTCCAGGCCTCGATTTACGTACTTTTAAAATATACCTGGGTCGAAATTTACTGACTCCGCTAAATTTCAGCTCTTTCCGAAATAAGCAGGCATCGGCTATAAGTGCAGATTAAAACTTATTTGTAAAATTACTGCAACTTAAGATTGAATTAACTTAGTTTTCCTAGTTATGTAACTTATGTATTAAAATGGTTTAATTATAAGAAGTAACTAATTTTGTATACTATTACCTATTATTTTATATTTCATAATTCATAATAGATATATTAAAAGTCAATTGGAGTTTATATTACCTACATAATATAATATAAATATGACGGTTTATCAGAAAATTCGTAAATATCTTATCCTTGGACCTTGATAATATATATTTTAAAAAAGTAGATACAAATGTGTCATATTATGTTAACAAAAGATAACAGATGGTATTTTAAAAATGCTTTTGCGTAAGTTAAACAATTTAAACATAAAATAATTTTAATCTATTTTGGTAAAAATTCGAGATGGGCACTTTTCGGAATTCCTAATTCAATTTAATTTGTAACTACTTTTATGTTTAAACTTTTTTTATTAAAAAATAAATAAATACAAGTACCTACGATTTATATCATTTGATACATTATACTATATAATTATATATAAAATATATTATAAAAATAAAATATGAAAAATAATTTTGACGAAAGCGTAACCCATTAATAACACTTATTTTTTACATATTTCTAGTATATAGTTTATCTTCATGACACTTCTGTTTTAGATGTCTTTGAAGATTACCTCTTACCAGATACTATATAGATTTTGAATCAGAGGATTTTATTGTTTTAAATTAAAACATTTTATCCTATGCATAGACGTGTTTACGTGAGGGGCCGGGTGGGCACTGTTCCCTTCGGCAGACTGTGCCTCCAACATGGGCGCCCATAGCCCATAGGTAACATTTTAGGGGGGGTCAAAATAAAAAAATTCTTAACTGTAAGATAATAAAGATAATAATAATATTATGGTAATATTAATTATTGAGCTACAAGTTCATAATATTTTTTATCCAGGGGAGGCAAGGCCCTATCTTGCCCTCCCCAATGGGCGCCCATGGCCTCCAACAAAATCATGCTAAGATAAGAAAAGTCGTGTGGTGTGTACCCTGCAGGACCTATATATTTTGATTAATTGTAATTTTTTTAGTTACGTATTTATAGTAAAAAATATTCCTAACGTTGTAAATCTTGTAACATAAAAAATGAATGTTTCTTCATGTCTAAAAAAAAAAAATAGGTATCATTACTTAAAAATTTGTTGTGCCCCTTCGGCCACCAAAGTCTGAACACGCCTATGATCTTATGTGTTATACATAATCATAGGTATAATTTATATTAATTATACCTACTGTATAATAGTAATTCAGATAACAATAATGTTAGATATTTATTGTTTTGATTGATTTAAATAACATTTCTAATGTACTGTAATTTTTATCTTTTTAAGTATTATAATGTATATAGACGACATATTTAATTATTAAAAACAATTTACACCATATTATCAATAATATAATGTATTAACTATTAATTGATATTACCTACCGGCAGGAACAGCCTTTTACACTGCATTCTTTTTATTTTTGATATCTTGTGATATTTTTACTCCATTACCTGTAATTTTTGCCGATTGGATTTTCGGAATAACCTTAAACATACAGTTTTATTAAAATTGATATGATATAAAATGTAAAAAAATGGTAAATAAGTAATTATGATTTACACGTGTATCTATAATATAGTTACTTTAAATGTAGGATAAAGACCTATAAGTTTTGTTCTTAAATTCTTTCCTTTTGAATAACCATTCCAATGATTACCGAATACATAGATCTGATCTCCTACTTGTAGATCTATTTCGTATTGGTTGTTAGTCTTATGGGAGAGCACTGCTTCGTTTAACCTATAGTTTTGACCACCAAAATAGTATATGTCGTCTAATGATGTGTACCGAGTTGATGCATCGGGATAGAGACTGTTCATTATCTCATAAGCTATTCGACATAACTGTAAATAACAAAGGGGTTTTATTTAAATCAACTTTATAAAATAATGGTAGCATGAATTCTTTTAAAATAAATAGAAATAGGTACCTGTGACGAGAAAGTACAAACTAAGTGGTCACTGAGTGATAAAAAATGTATATCAACAATTAAACCTTGTAAAGCGTTTTTAGAGTTTCGATTTCTCAAGGACGCTGTTTTAGATATGTCATCAGAACCCACTATTTCGTATTCGGGATACCTAAAAAATTCAATGTATAACTGAAGACTACTGACAATGGATATTCATTTATTTAATTGACATACTTGCGTTTGGCCTCATCGAATAATATTGGCTCATCTGTAGCTAAATAAATTCTTTTTTGATTAACTTCACCACTCAGCTCTTTTTGTTTATAATAATTTTCGACATGAACCATGTACTCATCTAGAGTGTGTAATTGAGCTTCACTGATGAGCTTATCTGTTCTCCTAATGTGTACCCTAAATACATACAGTATACAGATACTTAAGATACTTACATACTGGGTAATCCATTAAACGCGTAACATACAACATTTTATATTATTTTTTATAATTTTTTTTAAATATTTTACTTTTTTTAATGAAAACATGCATTATATATAATTTTTTATTGCAAAATAAGATTATAATTAGTAGAACATCGATTATCTGAACTATAATAGGGATCGTACCTATAGTTTGGATTTTTTAATAAATACAAACATATAATGTACATCTTTATTCTTGATAGGTTAGGTTATATTTAATACTAATGTAGTCATACATATCACCAAAAAAACTTACACAAGTATTATTATTATTATACTAGCTAAATTACCCGGCTTTGTCTATGTGTATTTTTTTTAAAAATGTTCGAATTACATTTATAAGAAACACATAGGAATACATGTTTATGGTAAATCCATCGCATCTCGATTATCTACAAAAAGTTAATATATACCCAATATATGTATGTAATGTGTTAACAATAAAATCGGTAAACTAGCCGATAATTTTGACGTTCGGATACGCCAATTGTAGTTCACAATATAATGGAGGTTCAGATAATTGAGATTTTACAATTATTATATATATAAAAATCAAATTTAGGACGAGTTATTTATGAGTGATGTTTCCTAATACTTTACAAAGTAATAAAAATCATGTGAGCTGTGAACGAAACCTAAAAAGAAAATACACAAATATATCCTACTAATTGCGGACAATTTTTTAATTATTATTTTTGATAAAACGATTGGAAGACGTTGAGTAATTGTTTTGTATTGGCGATTGATATTATTGGACTGATAATTTATCAACATTAAGATTGTATTGGTGCTTATGAGACGGTTGTCGAAAAATATTTTAAACATTTTAAACTTTAGATAAAATTGTTTTAATTGACCAATGCTCAACTTTTTTATAATTATTGTAAACCAAACTTCTTGTAAAAATCCTAATGAAAAAAAAAAACTAAAAAAAAAATACGAATATTTCAAATGCTTATAAATAGCCTTAAAATAAGCGAACTATTTTGAAAATTAAATTATGTAAAGAAATTATCTATCTAAGTAACTGATGACATTTTCAAGTATCTATGACTTATTCTTTTTAAATAATAACAAATATTAAAAATCGTTGAGGATAAATCGTTATTGTTTCATAATTTCGTAAAAATTTAAAATTCAGATGCTCATACCTTTTTTTTCTATAATGACTCTTCGAGTTTTCTCTATAGTTATTTAAAAGGAAAACTTATTGAAAATTTAGTATTGAATTGTTTAACCTTAGATATTAATACTAAAAATGTTATGAATTTTCAATAAAATAACTTGTAAAATTTTAATTTTCGTGATTTCGACATATTTCGTAAAAATTTGATTTTTAAATGCTTATAAAAAAAAAATGTGACTAACGATTTTTGATTTTTTTTACAATAAGAACAACTTATAAGAAACCTTGTATTAAATGCCAAAATTTGACATTTCAAAAAAAAAAAAAAAAAAACTTAAAAAAATCGAAAATTTCAGTTGTCTATAAACAGCTCCTCAAAAAAGTCAGAATATTTTGGAAATTTAACCGTGTATAGATAATGCTAACATAAACATTTGGTGAAAGGTATTCACAGTCATTAGTTTTTGAGTTACAATATAATAAAAAATCAATTTTGTCAAAAACTGGTTTTGCCTAGAAATGTCCGTTTTACGTTACTTTTTTGTTGTTTTCCCAATTTTTTTAAATACTGTTGGAAAATTTTTACATTTCACTTCTATAGTGTACTAAGGATATTTACTTTCCTATTGGAAACTCCCCTGTAGTTTGAAATTGAAGCATTATTTTGACAAGTTATTTTGTATGTATACGGTCACAAAAAAAAAAAAAAAACACACACCATTGTAAAATCAATACATTCAACACTTTGTTCAGAAGCTATTCAAGAACATTAGTAATTTATTCTAAAATAATGTGTTTTTTACGTTAAATGGATTATCCGGTATAAGCATTTGTAATGCGTATAATATGTTGCATTAAGATAAAATATTTGTTTAGTTAATAAATAATAAGGTAGAGTTTTGTCTTTCGTAATTCATAGCATTAAAAAAAAAAGTAAAACTTGAGTGTATTTCGTATTTAGTAAACGCTATACCCCTTTGTATTTACTACCTATTTACTTATATTTTATTCTTAGATTTATTTATAGAAAATTGAGTTGGAAAAAATGCTATATTATAATAGATTTAAACTTAAATTAAGATTAAACAATACAATTTTAATATCTAAGTGTCCTTTATAGAACCACGAGTCAATAATTATATTGTATTTAGTATCGATATTTTGGTTGTATGGCATCTACTTTTTTTATTGTTATGTAATTGTATAACATATAATGTATAATGTTATGGGTAACATTGTAATATTTATTTAGTTTGGTTTATTAATGAATTTAATGAAAACAATTATGTGGTTTTGCAAATTATATTAAGATTTAATAGGAGTTCAAATAATAATACATACATACACAATATGTCAACTTCTTAAATGTCTTAAAATATTAAGTTAAATTTAGTAAATATTTTATTTTATTTCCATTATTACCAATGAATGACATAATATATATTTTTTAAGGCGTATTTTTTTGATTTATACCTGTAGAAAAGGCCAGGGCTCTTTTTTAAACATAGTATAAAATTAGAAAAAATAATAAAAAAAATGCTTGTTTTTAATATTAGTAGCATAATTAAAATGTTACCCGACGATCGGTTTTTGGAATTCGAGTTTTTTTGCGTAATCATTTAAAAGATAAATAGTTGATTTTCGCGGGCGGAGCAAGTATTTAACAATCTGACCTATCCACCAGACAATAGGATCTCCATGCAAGACAGTTAACCGTTCAGCCAAGTCATCAGGTATTATTTGTGGTAAAAAATATGGCTTTGGGTAAACATAATCAACTGGTGGTAAATGAATTATTTGAGAGTCTTGATTACCTTTATTCAATACATATATTATTATATAAAATAATTGAAAATTATATTTTATAAAATTACTCGTTGAAAATTAATTCAAGTTACCTGGCCATTGATCAATTGATACGTTTTTTAACAAAGTTTTCGAGTCACTTAATGGAAGGAAAATCTCTTGCCATATGTCACCATATACCCAATGTTTATAGTCTAGGACTAGCATTCTTTGAGTACTATACGCAACGATAAAACAATATACGATATGGTGTAATTGACAACCGAAACCACACCCCTGTAAAATAACAATTTATAATATTAGGTATGAGCATTGGTTCTACTATGTATTATTATAGCGGTAGTGGTCAACTTGCGGCTTTCGAGTCGCACGTGGCTCTCTCAAATGTTGCTTGTGTCTTATTTAAAAAATCAAAATTGACCCTATCATTGTTACGAGCTAAAATTATTATTTTGGTAAGAATTTATAAAAATGTATCAAATTATATAAAATGTATTTATTAACATTTTGGCTCTTGGCATAATTATTGTATTTGTCCCCGTGGCTCACGAATACGTTCATGTTAGCCATCATCCCTGTATTATAGAATAATGGCTATAGTATGATATTATTACAGTTATTAATGAAAACTCTGTAAAAATAATTAATAATGCTATATAGTTGAATAATTTAGGCATGGGATATACTACAACATTCAAATATTTTAAAGTATTATTTTTGCAATACTAAAAA
The DNA here is from genome assembly GCF_020184175.1 of Aphis gossypii. Taxonomy (NCBI): domain Eukaryota; kingdom Metazoa; phylum Arthropoda; class Insecta; order Hemiptera; family Aphididae; genus Aphis; species Aphis gossypii. Next base: position 65,343,846 of record NC_065531.1, on the reverse strand, counting down.
TATCCAAATATGTACTGGCAATTGACGCACATGTATAGCAATAATAAATAGAAATAATAATAATAATAATAGTTATTGTATATATCTGTGATTGGATGTGACAGTACATTTCATAATGTAGATTTTTTACTATGACAATATAGAACTATTTTATTTAGAGTAGGTATATAGTAAAACAGTTAAACAGTCAAATTTAAGAAACAACTTTCTCGTTATATTTGTAGGTGTAGTACGACATAAAAAAAAATTTACGTATATATCTTTTAGATGTGTGACTAATTTATTCAATATAGTTTTGTTTTTTATGTATCTAAAAATTATCATCATAAAATATTATATTTTGTTTATTGTTAGTTTATTCAAGATTTAATAATTTCACGGAATTATAACATACAACTATGAAAAATATTAAATTGAAAAATTTAGTACCTAGTAAAATGTATTTTGTATTGGATATATCTCGTAGAATATAGTTTATATTATGAAGATATTGACTGTTTTTATTTCGAATAGTCTTTACCAGATTGCTTGAGACTAAATACTATAGATACAAACCTTTTCAAGTTTGCAAAGTAGCTGTTTTGCTGTGAACCAATTGGGTGGGTTTTGTAATTCTTCTAATCTGTTTTGAACTAAATCACTTAAAGTTTCAGATTCCTGTTGTCTCCATCTCGAATAGTTGTCGACTTCAGCCAAAGTGGAAACGTCTTTTAATAAAGACCGATAGTGTTCACCGACCATATTTTTTAAATTATGAATATGTTTTACATCTATCGTCGATTTAACCAATGAATCTAACTCAGAATTGATAAAGTACCAAAATTCTTTAGTGTTCGAAAAAATACGGCGTCGTAGAACTTCGTATTCTTTTGATGGAGCGATTTGTTCATTGTCCTTCAATTTCTATAGATTTACAGATAGATTTATTTATGCTGTTATTAAGAATTCTCGTTACTTTGAAATACTCAATTATTATATTTAATTATAATATATTTTTCTCCAAATAAAATAAATGGACCATTGCATAGAAGTGTATCATTTTGTATTATAGATTTTGTGATCATTAAAAAAGGTAACAGTGCGCACCCTTAAATAGCGTAGAATTAACTATATTCGTGCATATCAGTGTGAGAAAATATATTATGCCATTCTTTGTAACTTGAAACTTATAAATTACTAGTTTTAATCAAGTATGTAACTGGTAATCTATTTATTAACACTTTAGTACAAATTTATCATATTTATAACGGATGGATTAAAAAATAAAAAAAATAAAAAGTTTATTTATATAATATAATACAGCATTATTGTACGAGTATTTCAAGATAACGAGTGTTTCTTTTCGACAAAAAATCACCCTGTTTATATTTTAATGCTAAGTACTTTTTTACTCTGCTGGATTTTTATTCTAAAACATAAAATATACAATTATTAAAATTCCTATTCAACCTAATATAATATATATATTATATATACGTAGAGCCCTGAATATATTGTTTACTCATTGGCGTTCTTTTAAATGTTTTTTGTTTTTAAATTATAAAAATGTTCATATTTTTTGAAATATGTTGATACAAGATATCATAGTATTAGATAAACTATATTATTATACAGGGCAATATAGTAAATATTATAATGATTTCATAAATTAATAAACAATACCTAACAAATCCTATTGCAATGAAGAATAACCGAATAAATTCCTTTGCAAATAGCAATATATGTGCAATGTGCATACACTCTATAAGTACCATTACAATAGGTAATGCATTGTATTATAGGTATAATAGCTAAATATAAATAGGTATCATAGAAAATTCAAAAAATTGAAAATATTAAAAAATCTTCAAGACTCGTGTATTTAAATATTAGTATGTCATTGCAGTAAGAGATAAAATATAACAATACTTTTCGTTCAACTTGGCCAATTCAGCGTTTAATTTATCATTGGCTAACCGCAGATTTTCTAGTGTTTCTATACATTTGATTAGTCTTTGGTTGTTAATTTCAATACGGGAGTCGTCGTCTTGGCTCCATTTAAAACTCAAAATCATAAACAATACCATTATGAATGAGAAAAATCCAAATATTTGCGTAAACCACTTCATCCTTGTTATTCTGAAAGTACACTGTTTCTGTTTAAGTAAAAAATGCATAAGGTTACCGGATTACGTATATTTGCAAGTAATTTTTTTAAATAGATTTATAAGGAAATGTTCAATATTTGAAGTTAAAAATAATTGGTTAATTTGTGTGAGATTATAATACGTATTGGATGACTTCAGCAAAGTGCGCTGTATACATAATAATAATTGATTAGGGTTGGCAAAAACGGTACTCATAAACTCATAAATAAACTTCTGTTTTTATGAGTTATATTAGATACAGGTAAAACCCGACTTTTGCCTTGCACACAAGTTTTACGTAGATAACCATTTAAATAGGTAGGTATACTCGTTTTATTGAAAATTAATTATTCAACTTTTGATAATATAGATACCTATATTTATATAAATAATGTTTACGAGTATATATTATGTACCTATATCTCCAAATGATGTTCATGTGATGTTAAATATCGAACATTCAGACGTATGATAATTCAATAATTGGACTTAACAAAATGCAATACTTACTTATTTAAAATTATAAAAAGCGTAGTACAGAGTATTTACACGTATATAACTACTTGAACTTGTAAACGAAATAAAATATTGTTAAGAAACTATTTTACAACATGTACCGGTTTGAGTATACATTTTGTGAAAATAGCGCTTTTTATGATTATAGCCTGTTATTTAAAAAGCCTCTGGATATAAAATTAATTTACTGCCAATTAGACGAAGGCATACATAGTTCTGTTTATAGTTAACAATGTCAACGTTGGTATAACGTGATTCTGTGTACTATCATATTATATGTATATTATCTACAAACAATGCAGTATAATAATTACCTCCTACACGCTTGTTTATATTATGTATAAATATTGTCGGGAAAACAATGACAGGTTCGTACGATAAAAATTACATTACACGCGCAAACATGATTTTACAAAATTATATTTTATTTATAGGTACAATGTACATGAAATAATAGTAATTTATATTTTATAACATATGGCGTGCACACGACGATCTAACACATTAATTTATAATTTTAAGGTATAGTTGTCATATCTTGCAGATACACCTTGTACATATATTTGTATATTTAGGTGAATTTAGTAGAGGTACCTAGGTACGATATGCACATAATTTAATAATTTATGTTTTAGATCGCGTACAGTGTGATTTATTTGTTTTGTTGGTGTACATAATACAAATAATACAATATTATAATGGAAATTATAATAATATGCACGTGGCGTTGTATGTACACCATTAATTAATGATGTGGTTAATGTACTATATTGTGGTAGAGTATTTTGTTATAATATAGACTATAGAGAATTGGAGGTAATACTCAATCAATGACCTAAATAACATAACATTGTTACCGGGTAAAGAACATACGTAATCGTACGGCCCGATATCCTCCGATTTTGTTAACCAATTGGTGATCACACAATAATGAGTACCTATGCAATTAAATCTTGTAATTAAACTCACTTTTTTCTCTTTCCCTACATACAGAGATAATTTAACAGTTTTAATCTCAAAAATGAAGCGAAAAAAATATGGTATAAGTACTGTATGGTTAACGGTTATATAGGTAGGTACGTAAATACGTTCATATAATATATTATATAATATTGTATTGGTTTATATACAATATTTATTTTTATTTTTGATAGCGAATTCCGATACAAAGCTTATATTTAGTTCAAAATTAGAACTGTGCAGTACCTACAAGTTTAAGAAAAGTGTAATTGTGTAATTACAATAATAAGTACCTAGGTAAACATAAATATCAGGTACAATTAAATTCATCTGTTTGTCTTAAAACAACAATAATAGTAAGTATGGATGTGTTTTTCCAAAACATTTGGTTACCTACCAGAAACATTATTTTCTTATGTGAGTGGTACAATGAGGGGAGATTGCGAGAGACCCTCTCGTTATATTAGTAATATATTATCATCTAAATGTACAAACAAAAATTTGTAGTAAGTCTTGGCAGATTTTTTCCTACTCATATTTAAGTATTCTTTACAGAGTAGCAGTAGTAAAAAAGGATGAATTGTTCAGATTATTTTTTCGGATGCGGAGATTTTTCTTGGCTTCCTGCAAAAATAAATTCAGCTATTTATGTATTATATTGAAATTAGAAATGATTTGTACACTGTTTGATAATACTGTCAATTAAAAATACTGTTTAAACAATTTAATTAATGTATGTAGGTAGGTAGGTATCTATTTATTTATGTTTTAATTAAGAAAGAAAATATTCAAATCTTCATCTATATACGCTAAAACAATTTAATTAAAAAAAAAAAAAAGATGTATAATAGAACACTACTATAAACTATTTTTAGATTCTGAGCGGAGGGAGGAATGTATTGGTTTTACAATGATGTTTATTTCTTTTTTATTTTGTAAACACTTTTTCTCCCCCTAAACTTACTCAAAAGTACAAGTATAGCATATTTTCTGAAAGGTAATGTTCTTGAGCTGGTACTTTAAAGAGGTCATTTTTGGATTTTCGAAACGGCACTCGAAATAAAAGCGGTTAAAGGAGAAAAAAACGTACAATATCACGATTTTGTAATTTTAAATAATTACGGACGACTAATTACGGCGTTGTTTATCACCATAGAAACTAATAAAATAAGATAAAAAAGATACCCTCGTCCGCTCAGAATCGTTTTTTATCGAATGCAATCATTGCATTCAAATCGAATATCTACTGTAAAATTACACTATCCTGTCCGAGGACCGAAGGGACAATGGACAAACATCCACCACCGAAATGCGCTGACCTACTTTTTTTTAGAAAACAAGGGTTTAATCATTTACACTTAAACTGATGAGTCATTATCCAGAAGAGTATACAATTAAGGTTAGATATTGGTGGGTGAAGATGATAATAAAATCAATATATTATATTATATTAGTTTCCCAAACTTATATTGATGGAATTGCACAAAAGCTTTTTAGCTTTGGAACAGTCAAGTGGATTTTGCTCATGTCACAGTCTCTTTTCGATCAGTTTATTCAAATAATGAAACTCATGCCACCGTGGTGGTTATTCACGTGGTGTGAATAACTGTTCATCTGCCAATTTGGTGACGTCTCTCAATAAAGATTTATAATGTTTATTCACTATAGTTTTTATTTTAGAAATAGACGGTTTCAAATTTTTGCTTTCTTTAACCAATGATTGTTATTTGTAACTTGTATAATACCAAAATTCTTTCATGTGTAATGATAGGAAAGACTCAATAATATCGGGGACGATTATGTGTCTTTAAATTAATACGTTTATAACTGATTAACTATGTCTTATTGCATGCCGCGTGACTTAAAATTGGGCTCCTTATATCTAATGTTATGTATGTGTACGTGTGTGTTATGTCTTATAGTTGTATACTTTATCCTATTCAATATTCAATTGTAACTTATTCTCATTCTTAATGACTAACATTTATTATGATTATTTTATTATACATTAAATTTAAAAAAAGATATGATTGCTTATAGGCGCACATCATTATACATGTTTGAATAAATATGGTAACAAAACACTTGACATCCTTTAGATGGGTCGTTTAAAAGTTAAAACCTTCTTTTTGTCCATCAATTGTAAGATAATGGAATTAAAAACATTTTATATTATTTTATTATTTTTTTTTGTTACGCTTGAATATTTGATTCTACTATAAAACATTTGGTTCTATGATAATTCAAAATTTATTTTTTATTTAGTTGTATAAATAACGAAAATATATAAAATACTTTTTTAAACGTTATTTAAACATAATATGCAGTTTATTCCTCCGTGAGTGGTGCAGAGTTCACAATTGTTGTCTCGGAAATAAATATTAGGAAATTAATATCGTCTATATTAATAATTGATCATCGGGTCAATAGTGAATGGGAATCTAGAATGGATATACAATGGTAATTGGTAACTTTTTTCATAGTTGATATTAAATTGCTGTTAAAGTAATAGATATATTAGTTATGAGTTGTATACTTTTAATATTTTAATTGACATTAATCATTCTCTAGAAATATAGTCAAACGATATTTATATTTTATATTATCGTATAAATCAAATATGCATCATAATGATTTACTATCAATACTCAAATTTTCGTTTTTCGAAGTGATTCTTTATATTTTACCTCATAATTTTTATGAAAAATCGTGGGATGACAATAACATATAGTACTATAATACGTACTATGCATCTACTTTTTTTTTGACCTTTTTTTAGCTTTTTCAAAACCTTTTGAAATCAATTATCATTGTCAATAAGTTTCTTTGGTAGTTATTATTATTAAATTGATACACACAGTGTTTTACTAAATTATTTGAAAGTTTTCATGATACACGTGGCATAAAAACATTTAAATGAACAATATAGATTATAAGACGTTTTTTTTATACGAAATGACCATTTTTTTTCATGGAACATAATTTAGTTAAATATCAGATGTTATGTTATTTTTCTAATATTTGGTTAAAAAAATAATTAATTAAACCAGTTTGTATTAATATTACACTATTAGTAAAATTAACAAGTACCTCAAAGTATTTTAGATTAAATTTAGATGCATAAAATAACTTATAAGTCAGGTCCAAAAAGATACTTGGCCACAGCAATTTCGGGGTACCTAGTTCTACTAATTTCATTTAAAATAAATAAAATTTTTAAAAATATTAAAATATTTTTAAGCGTGTATTCATGTTTAAAACTAATATGTTCAATAGATCAATGTGCAATAATAATTTATTTATTGCCTTTGTTTATTCAATATTTGTGCCTGTATTAGGAACATAAATCATTGTTATGGTAATACATATTAACGTTTTCAAATAAATGGAACGGTGCGAAACATTTATTATACTTTTTTGAAAACTATTTGCTTACACAAGATCTAATTTAAGAAAAATTGTTTTTTTTTTTTTTTTTTAGTAAATATGGATATCTATAGTAAAGTTAGGAAGTATATAGACTAGGTTAAATTTGGCTCAATTTTATTTTAGTAAAATATCATCAAAGATTATAAGAATTTATAAAATACGAGGAAAAAAAAATATAATAATAATATGCATTCAGAAACTATATATTGAACATCATATATTAAATATTATACATATACACAAACATAAAAAAATGAAAAAAAAACAATTTAAAATATCAAACAATGCGAACATCTGTGCAGAATATTATGTGCGTTGTACGATTAAAAGATAAGATAAAGAAATCTGCAATGTAATAGGATGGCTTGCGTACTTTTTTTCGTTAATATCTATAGTTTAAAAACATAAAACATAGAGGTATATTATTAATAATTAATATTTACTATTATACTTAATAACTATATTTATATAATATTTTATTATACTTATTAATTGCGCGTTAAGAGTGGAAGAAATTCCGCACAGTGGTTCTGTTTTATTTTTTTTATTTTACATGTAGGTAGGTATAATATACATTCCGTTTTATTGAAAACACATAAAACGTAAAACGTTTTTATATGACGTCACAAACGATTGTATTCTATTTTGTTTTGACAAATATTGAAGTAGGTATATATTGTTACGATTATGTCATAGACCTCGAGCTGTAAAGAGAACAATGCAATTTTGTGCGTACACCGTATCACCGTAGATTGCACGGAGTAACATAACACGATGATTTTTCTTTAAATGTTTGCGTGGAATTAAAAGTAAAAAAAATGTTTATTAACAGTCTAAATGCAGTTGACGAATTGATGAGTAGGAATACTAAGTATTAATACTCTTGCAAGAGACATACAAACTATGTAAATACTTTCCGAACTGTACATTTGTGATATATTAATATATTATTCACCAGCGTGGCAATAAAATAATAACTAATGACAACTACAGAATAGTGTAATTTTGACTAGGCTTATCTACATGTTTGTTTGTTTGACATTAGTGTACCTCGTCGAGATTTCGAAGAGTTGTGGCAAGAATTTACTCTAGTTTTTCGTCGAAGTTTATTGCGTGTTCAAAATAAAAATTCCCATAAAAGATAATGGCACACACGAACGCTAAGAACATGAACATCTGCTTTTAGAACTGATAGTAATACTTTGATAATTCCATAATATCCATTATTGATTTCATAGCTGTTATTTCATAACTTGTAGTTGGTCGATAAAAGATGGAAGAAATTCATAGAATCAAATTTTACGATTATTAGTACTACAGTTGTTACAGGATTTGTACTTCTTATTACTTAACTAGAGATGCATACAAAATACATTTTTTTTGGAAGTTGAGGTAAGTTTTTACACTTTTATATTTAAATAAAAAGAAGTTAATTACATAAAAGATTAACTTCGTTGAATGGGTACTGGAAAATGTGTTCGATTTCGTTCAGCATCATTCATTTTAATATATTATGTTTAAAAAAAAAAAAAAAAATAAATAAAAACTTAAATTGTAGAATTAGTACAATATAACTGAATTTTGGGGCGCCAGGGAATTGGGCCACAAATTAAATTTTTGTTTTTAAAGTTTACTCGGAGATTGGGCCATACAAATATATCACATAAATATACTATTAACACGAATATATAACGTTTATTAACTAATTATTATTTTTTGTCTAACAAATAAAAATACAATTCGTCAAATAAATAATATTTTTTTTAAATACTTCCATATAGATTTAACTAATTTAATATACAACAAGGTCCATGAAATTAATCAAGAAAATTTATAATTATTTTTTAAATAATTCAGAAAGAATTTTGTTAGATTTGTTTTTTAAATTCCTTGTAAAATATGTACACTGTACAGTTATCAATATCATTCCATTTTTCAGATTTATCAGTGTAATATCTTCGTTTGATATTGAAATTATAGATTATAAAGGTTGAAATACCGATGATAAATTTATTATCTGGGCCAGATAAATACTATTCATATTTAATATTTATTGGATAAACCGATAAAGTAAAGGTATTATTAATTATAAAATATCGATTTCGAAAATTATCCGGATATTTGTATGTATTATTATCTATGGTCGAGTGGGTTAAGTGGATACATGATCAAATAAAATATTGGTTAATATTTTATAATTTATTAAGATTTTAGATTTTATTTTTAGTTTTAGTTTATTGACCTTAATCGTAATGTATAAAAAAACGATTTTATTGCATTTATATATTTTTTATTTTAGTTCATCAATTCGTTATTGCAATGTTCTTAAGTTAGGTACATAATTATATTTCAATAAATATTAGTATATAAACATAAAATGTTATGTATATTTATATGAATATAATTTTATTCTTCTTCTAATTCTTCAGCGCTGATTTTGATACCAGAATAACTGTCAAAAGACATAACTTCGATTTTTTGGGTTACCTAAAAAAATATTCAATACATTATATAATAAACTATACGAATATTATTATATGTATTATTATTATATTAACTATGTTATGAAATCAGTTACTAATAAGCTACCTTAAAAGTAGGATACAGAAGAGATTTATTTGTTTTCAAATGTATTCCCTTTGAATAACCATTCAATTGATTTTCAACCACTTCGATCTCGTCGCCCACTTTTAGATCCATCTCTTGCGGCCTGTTTGCTTTATGAGGTAATACAGCAACATTCAGTCCACGAATTTGGTCATTAAAATAATATGCGTCATCTAATGAAGTAAACTGAGCTGATGCATCTTTAAGTTCGAGACCATTCATTATTTCATAAGCTAATCGACATACCTGTAAGGAAAAGTAGGTGTTTAAAAATGCAGTGTTTTTACGTCAATATAACTAATTCAATTGGGTTTATTTAACTTTTTTTTTTAGTCATTAATTATATTTTATTAATCATCAATATATGGTTGAAACTAATAGAAATTTAAGTTTCACAACAAAGAGTATAGATATCATACAACCACGTTGTACCCGTTTATCCAATTGATACGTTGCTGTGGTTATCAATATCAATATAAATTTATTTATTTCTAAAATTGATAATTCACACAGAGAAATTATTCAACTAATGGAAAACTAAATTTAAATTAATAAAAATAGGTTAAATAAAGGTAATGCATAATAATTGTATTTTAAAAAATAAAAATAATTTCATAAAGTCAATAAAAAAAAAAAAAAAAAAAAAAAAAACCAAAATATGAGTTAATAATTACTATTTGATATAAATTCGCAATAGCTAATATTAAAATATACCAACATATTATTATGTCCTAAGTATGTATACTATGTACTTAAGGAAACTTATAAAATATATCTTTTATCAATTGAATACTAATTAAGATTGGTTGTATTCATAATTGAGTACACATGATCTAATAATTGGATTGTATTTATTTTTTTTTTATATACATAAGTTAAACAAATACGTTTATAAAAATATAAACCAAGAATTTAGTAGTAATATTCGATCACTCGAAGAATAGAATTATCTAATGTGTCATAGTTTTAATAAAATAATGATTTTGTCGTACATGGGATGAGAAAGTGCAAACCAAATAGTCACACCGAGATAAAAAATATATGTCGATGTTGATACTCATAATGGAATCGTCCAACTCTCGGGTTTTTATGGACCCTGTTTCGGATAAATCTGCTTCACCAAGTATTTCATATTCAGGATACCTAAAATGTAGTACTTTTATATAATTATGTAAAAATAAAAAACAATTTTAACTTGCTTGTCATAAGCTTCCTTAAATAATGTTGGGTCGTCTGTAGCTAAATATATTTTTCTGTAAATTACTTCACCATTCAATTCTTGTAGCTTGTAATACTCTTCGACGTAGTACATGTATTCTTCTAGTCGATGAAACGAACTAATTTTGTCTGTTCGTCTGATGTGTACGCTAAATAATGTATAATGACAAATTACAATTATTACACTGTTATGGTAATTTTGCATATATTACTATACAAACCAAATATCTATACACCTTGTATTAACTGCGATAGGCCTTTGATATCATAATAAATTATCATCGAAGTTCATCAAACTACCACGACAGAAGGAATAGAATATGCTTTTTATCGAGATTTTTACTTATAATGATCTATTTAAGTAACACGGCGTATTATATATGCAATTTTAATACTTCGTATTACATGATATTATTACAATATAATATTATTAAATTATAGTGAATGATTGAAAATCATTAATATATTTAAATTAGCATATAATATATTGTTGTAAGAATATTTTACCGCATTATTAACTATTTTAATAAATAAAAAATAATAATTAGAATAATTTATATAGTGCATCAAATAATATGTTATCGATTATTGTTTGAAAATAAAATAAATCTCCATACTTATAAAAATTTGACTGGAAACTATAATTAATAGGAACGGGATAATAATTAATTTGATAATTTGACATTACATTATTTTGTAGAAAGTTATCCTTCCCCTTATATTCGTTGCGTATGACGGTTTTAATACATTTGTATTTATTATAAATATTGAATAATTATTGAGTTAGTATAAATTATGATGATCAAATAATGTATTTTATACAAACGGCATCTGGCTTCGAAAAAATTTCAAAGTATAGATAAGTAATAATATATTGTACCCGACGATTGGCTTGGTGAATTCGAAATTGAACTCGTAATCCTCAAAAATGGCAATAGTTGACATTTGTGGCCTGATTAAATAATTGACGAATTGGCCTATCCACCAGACGGCAGGGTCGCCGTGCAAGACGTTTAATCTACGGCTCAAGTCTTTGGGCAGTACTAGCGAATTGAACGGCGTTGGGTATGGCCTTCGCTTACGATTTGGGCCATTGGGCGCTGTGATGGGAAGACTGAGATTCACCACTTGAACACTTTCGTTACCTATATGTTTAGAAACATTATTTAATAATACCGCGTATTGTGTATAAGTACTTATTTATTAGAGACCAATCTTGTAAAAATGTTAAGTTTATTGCACAATAAGAGTATTTAAATGGTTTTCTAGCATTTTAAATATTTTCTAAGTATTTGTTTATTTTGTTCATAAGTGGTTTTTTCGAAACATATTTATTTCAAAACACAATAGGTATTTAAACAATTGTATCTAGTAGCTGTAATAGAAAAATGAATTCAAATATTAAGAAACTATCAATAGACATTGCACGTGATATTAAATCAGTTAAAATATAAAAAAATGCATTTCTCAAACAATATGTTTTTACTATTAATTTCGTCGGAAAATATTGTTGCCATAAAAAAATAATATTACCTGGCCAAGGCAGAACCGTTTCGTTTCTGTTCAATGATGTACATGTATTGCTTAGAGGAAAAAACAGTTTTGTAAATCCACCACTAGTGAAACCCCAATTCTGAGGATTGTCTAGAATTAATATCCTTTTGGTAGCAAATGCTATAACCATGCAATTGACGAGATGGTGTAGACGACAACCATATCCACATGACTGACGGTCCTAAGTATTAAAATTCTAATATACAACTTACGTTTTCGCAAGGTCCGTCACGCCAATACTCTGACTTCAACATTTTGACTCAAAACTAAGTACTATTTTGTTAAATGTCTAGAAACATTTTGTTTCCAATTTCATTATTAGCACACCAGTTGCATTCTAAAAAAACAAAAAAAAAGAAATTGCTTATTGCGTGTTTGAAAACGAAACACATTATTATGAAAACAGAATGTTTCTTTACAATTGATAAAATATTACTTAATTTGGAGTAGACATTTCGATGTCGGGGTTGCTGGTGTGACGAACAATTTTGCATACAGTTCTACAATGGAAGCCATTATTACAGGTTTGTGGTAAATATTTTATATAATATTTATATTTACTGAGATTAAGTTGCACGCGAGTTTTTTTGCTTTGGAGCAGTCTTCAGAGGTTTGTGAAATTCTTAGTCTCTTTTTGACTAGAGTACTCAAATAGATGTATTCTTTCCGTCTCCACTGTGAATAGCCATCGACTTCGGTCAATTTAGTGATGTCGTTCAATAACGATCTATAATGTTCGTCGATAATTGTTTTCATATGAATTATAAACGTTTTATTACTTCTGACTGACATCGCCAATGATAGTAGTTCAAAACTGATGTAGCACCAAAACTCCTTCGTATTGGAATAAATACGGCGACGTAGTAGTTCATAATCTTCGGGCGGACCGTTTAATTTTTTTTGTTTTGAGTTCTGTAATTGATTTAATATAATAAACATGCATATAAATGCTTTTATGTATGGTATTTAACAACTTTAACTATTACGTTTTTTTTTTATTTTTATAAACTATTAAAAATATTTTAGATTCTGAGCGGAGCAGCGAATGTATTGGTTTTACAATTACGTGTTTTTGTATGATGTGTCAAACACAACATCTTTAGGAGTAGTAAAAATATTCAAATTATCAATTCTGAGGATAGTATTTAAATGACAATATTGCTTGTTAGTTCTCTGAGGGAACAAGAGTGAAAAAAGTACTTTTCAAAATAAAAAAATAACTATAAATCATTTTAATCAATTGAAAAATAATTAAATAAACGATAAATATAATATAAAAACATTTTAAATAATTTTGTTTTAAAATAAAAATGAATATTAGGTAAAGATTCAAAACTAATATTATCAAAAAAAAAAAAAAAAGTAATATAATAATTATATTATTTATATTAACAAATTAAACATACACAAATTTAAAATAGGTAAAAACTAAAATCCTTTTGAGACATATACAATTTTGAATTAAAAAGTAGTAAATTTTAAACTAATTAAAATTATAATTTTAATTTAAGTGTTAGTATTTAGTATATTTATATATATATTTTTTTTTTTGAATAAGTAATGAGTTAGATTTATTTGATTTAATAAGTACAAAAATAGTATCAATCGTATGACAGTTGTAGTTGAAATATTTTTGTTATTAATAATAAGAAGTTATTTGCATAGGTGTGAGCACGGGTAGGGCTGATTTGGCTTTAGCCCCACCTGAGCCTTTTTTTTTTATACTTGAATGGGTACTTGGTACTTAAGAAAGTATAACAAAATAACTCTAAATCATAGATATTTACATAATTAAAAATATACTGGTTGCCCATCGAGATGTTAAAATTTTAAATGAATATTGATGAATTGTATAACTTATTGTGTGAAATAATGAAAAATGATTTAATGATTGTTTACATTTTCCAGTCACCAACAAAAAGGTCACTTCGAAATTCGTATTGGAAATTTCTACAATTTTTTTCTTGGCTCGCCATGACAGAGGGGGGAGGGTCAGATTAAATTTAGCTACACCTGACTCAAAAGTCTGCGCACGCCTATGATTATTTGATAAAAGTTATTTGAACAAAATGGTCGTATTTTTGACAAAGTATTATTATTCTATAACAATAACTACTTAGAAACAAATATTTTCACATAAAATACGGTAGACAATTTTATTCTAAGATTGATTTGTATTGGGAATTAAATTTTAAAAGTTATGTATATCAACGTTTTGGAGAAAATATTTTAAGTGAGATGTGTACTTACATTTTTTTCAAAAATTCTCAATCTGAAAATATAAAATATTTATGTACAAGAAAATAAACTTTATATGATAATCATGCGCAGTAGCAATATAATAAGTATGTAATAATAATGTAGGTACCTTTTAGTTAAGAAGATAACTTGTTGTTTTAGCTTAGTATTATTTTCATGCAGATAATTGAGCTCAAAAAGAATATTGGTTAGCTCTTTACTTAATTTTTTTTTGACGATATCATTTGCTTGTTGTTGTTTTAGATTAATAATCACCAACAGATAATAAATACATGAAAGTATAAAAAAAAATCTAATTTTCTGCCAGAACCGATAAATCTGCATTTTTTTTTTTATAATAGTTTCTGTTAAACATTTTACGAATATGAATTAGGGTTATTCAATAATATAATACAACAAATAAGTGATTTTTTTTTCATAAATTAATAAGTTGACAATTTTTTGGAAAGGTTGATTATTTTTTATAAGTTACTGAAATAAATAAAAATGAAAAAATTGTGTTTTGATCGTATGAATATTTTTTAAATTTATTTAAATAGCTGATAAATATGTTTGTATTAATATTTAGTGGGCACATAATTTGTATGATATAACTTAATCATTTTTTTTTATCTCAATATGGATGTAAAGGTAATATGAAAATATATTATGTAATGTTTATGTAGATAATAATATAATGTTATATACATTTACTATTGTATAGTATGAGTTAAGGTAGTACCAAAATAATTAATTTTTTATATTTATTTACCTATTTATTACGATATGTAACTATTGTATTGTTTAGTTACATTATAACTAAAAATTAATAAAAACTGAATAAATATTAAATGCATAATTACCCAATTCAAATCCTTATTATTTGAATAAAATTGAAACCTTTATGCTGATATAATATTCCACGCTAAATCAAAAGTAAATAAACAATGACTGTTCTACGCAAAAATAACGTTAAAATTATTCTGTTTTCAGGTATTACTGCTAATGGTACGTCGATTTTTTGTCGTTTCACTTGACTGATTATTTTAAATTTTCGTATGAATTCAAATTATACAGGAATATTATATTAATTAAATTATTTTATACTATTATTATTATTATTATTTTACCTTATGGGCTGTATTACAGGTGTATCGCCACGTGTGTCAACATACCACCACTACAAATCGTTAAAGGTACAAAAAACGCATAAAAAACAATTTAATTTATTGAATAATACTTTAATTGGATATTTTTTTTGTTATGATATCCAATATATTAATAATTAAAAATATCATTATTTTCGTGAATGGTGTGTTCTAATATATTTTATGAGTTTAAAATATTTTTTTGGACGTAGTGATAAAATTTGGTTAAGAAATCTGTTCGCTCGGCGATAGTTCTCAAACAATAGAGTTTGGGGATTAGAGTTGTCTTGAACCTAACAAAGGTTGGTTACCTTACATAAGGCAAGAATCTTCAAATTTTTTTATTCGAGGGCTACAAAAAATATCTAATACTCTTAGCGGGCCTAAAGTTTTTTAACACATATAATTTTTAATTTTTTAATTTCAGATATCTTCTCGTATATTTACTGTCGTATGGTGGTCGCGGGCTGGTTAAAATTTGTCCGTGGACCGTAGTTTGGAGACCCCTGATATAAAGTATATTTTTCATTGTCAAAATAAATGATAGACGTCATGGTTGTGAATCTGATTTCAGCCTTATCGCTTATGAGTTACGATCATCGATAGAAATATAGTAATCATCATATAATTTATGTGTTCTATGAATCTAACTGACATAACTTCTTCCTGTTTTGATTTCGCATGTCGTCAAGATTATTAATTGTTGTTGTAGTTTTTTTCATCGTCTAGAAAACGACCGAACATCTCGGTCATTGATTGTGGTCAATTTAAGTAATGTGAATGGTTGTTGGTTAACAACGAGCGTCAGCAGTAAAAACAACGAATGCTATTATAGCCTGTCTTATTTATGACATCTGTTAGACGTTATAGGTTGATCCAAGTTATCTGCAGTTTAGTCTCTAATATTTAGTTGCATTTTTTTTGTTACTACCTATTTAAAAACATTAAAACACGACTGTCTTAGCCCTTAGGCTATAAATGTGATTAAAGAATATGCTTAACTTTTCGTTAAAATACACGATGTACGTTTTTGAAATGAATTTAAATATTTTTTGTTTATGTATTTAGACTTTTGATCATAAATATATAAAACGTAATAATTATTTTTAAGTCAGTGCTTGCATTCGATTACTTTATTTTAGTTCCATAGGTGTAACTAATATTGTTCATATATTTTAAGTATGAAGTTATAAGCATATAATTTGTGTTAAGAAATTTTTTTCGCTATAAATATATTATACTTATACTGTATAAAGGCTTGTGCATAGCAAAAATGTGTTTAACTTAAATGTATTGAGAATAAATATTATACCTATTAAAATCATAAGATCATAAAATAGTGTAATACCATTAAGTTACAAATATTATACAGACATATTTTTTAACTTAATATGTAATGTTGATAATATTTAATAATATTGTTCGTTGTTGAAATAATAATCCTTATTTAATACAAACTATATCTATGGCTAAAAAAAGGGTAGTCAAAAATGAATATTGTTGAAAAATTGATTTAAAAAAAAATATATATAAATAACAATAATGAATTTACAATTCATTTTATAAATTTTAATGAAGACATTTGTTTTTCATTCTTAATTTAATGAAACATTTGTACTTCTCAAAATCAGAAAATGTATTTAGGTATTTGTATGATTTTATTGATCTTGATAGATAATAAAATATTATTGATATTGGCGTTGGTCAAAAACTAAAATATAAAATAACAATTTTTAAAACTTAAAAAATTAAAATTTTATTAAAATCTATTAATGACATCGAATACAATGTATTACATGCAATGTTTGTAAATTAAATATTTACAAGTTTTTTTGATTGATTTCAAAATGGTCTATACATTTATTAATTTGGCATAACCTGTACTACATAAATAATATTAGTTGCTTTAAAATGTCAAGTAATCTAATAAAATATTAATGTTATTGGTCAAATAAACTCAAATTCGTTCAAATGCAACATTATTACACAAACCACAGAAATATATATAATATATTATGAAGATTGTATGTACACATATTTTACTACATAATTTATAAAAAATATTTACAATTTACTTTCCCTACAGTATTATTAAAATGGTGATAATATTTTTATTCTACGCATATAAAATATGTAATATTAAACGAGTTCAACTCGTTAAGGCTTTTGCTAAATCGAAGACAATATAATTATTATTATGCACACTATTTACTTAAAACATATTAAAAGTACTTATATAAATGTATATTATGCTGTTTAGACTTCAGAATATATAATTTATTCCAATATGATTAGGTACCTAGAAATAGTTTCGAACGTAATATCCTACATAATTATTAATTATTAATAACGCGACTATTTGTATGAAATGTATAATTATATTCAATGAAAGTGTTCTGACACGAAAGTGTATCAGAACAGCAATTTACACTCGTCCAACGGCATTTCACTGTAGTCACACCTGCGAAGACTTATAACGACGGAAGTCGTATAACGATATAGTATACCTACATAACATTGATTATTTGTATATTATTATTTTGCAAAATATTGGTTAATAGTTTGAAACGACGTAAACTGGTTTATTTGACAGATTTCAATTGCTCCATTCGTCGAGCCGCAAAATTATAATAATATATAATATTATACATTGCGTTAGTTTTTCATCGCATTACTATGCGATACCGACATAGTATTGAAACTAATAATAATATGATATATAAGTATTACATTTTTATAATCATACTCTGATTTAGGGTAAGGTTGTTCTATAATGGACTAATAATACATCAATATCGATGTCTATTAGTAGTCGTTGAGCAACTTCAATTAATATACAAACTATTATACATATTATATAATAATACATATTATATTGCTATAATAATTTATATAATTTATTAATATATAATTATAAATTATATTTTCTATGATTTTTTACACATTAATATTCATAATATGCATGTACTTGTTCTTATTAAAATTATATTATTAAACTTAATTTACTAAAGAAATTCTGTGAAATGTTGAAATTTGCATCCAATAAATTTAATAGTTTATTTATTCTATAGTAATTTAGTTTAAAATTGTTGGTATAAAATTTAGATATGTATAATTTATTTATACTTTAAAGGTCTAATAAATGCCAACATTAAAAATTAATTGTTTTTAAATTATATTTTTGTGATTACTATTATTATAAACTAAAATTTTCAATCTTATCCTTCTTGGGATTCAAATTCCATAAAATGCACATAGTTTAAAAATATGAAGTTACTTTACTTAAAATCCGTTTAACACATCTGTAAATAAAATAAAATAAAAACAAATATATGTATATTGTATTGGTTGTATCCTTATATTATGTTTTATTATATCTAATCGATATTCATATAAATTGTATTTAAGTTTTTTTTTCATAGATGATTTCAGGATATGTAAACTAATAACATGGAATAATTTATAATAACAACTACTTGACTATAAAATCAATGAATGTAAAATACCTACGTCAATTATTAAAATACCAACGAATTTGCGATTTATAATAAAACTATTATATTTAGTATCTGTGTTATTTTGTTTTCAAGCTCTTAGGATGTAACAGATACTATACGATCTTATATTATTGAATAAATTTTAGAATGCATTAATTAAAAATGATGTCTATTAAATTGTTGAAGTTGATTAAATTAGTCTATTTTTTTATTGCACATAATTTTTTTAATTATATTTTTATGTTATACGGCGTATTGTATAGGCAATAGTGGTGCATCGATATGTACTTATAAAATATTTAAGAGTTAAAAGTTGTGATTTGAAAATTAAAAAAAAACCAAACCAAAAATAAAATTTAAAAAAATATATTTTTAAAAAAGTTGATTTATACAATGGACATGACTAGAAGAAACTATTGAAAAAAAATTGGAATTGACACAAAGCTCATGTATTTTTGATTGTTACTGATTTTCTTTAAAGCTTAAATTTATTATACTTAATGTTAATTTGTATTTACTGAATTTTACTTATTATAATAAATCAGAAGTGTATTGAATTATATTATAATATAAGGTTGAATATGATCCATTCAAATGTTTACTCATAATTTAAAAAGTTATATTATTTTAAAAAAGTTATAATTATTTATACTATAATAATTATAATATAATATATTGTTTTTTTTAAATTATGACATGAATTTTAATTTAATATTCAGAAATGAAATATTTTTCTAATTACTTGATGCATAAAAATCGAATTATGAAAGATTAGTTAATTAGTAACTCTCCGAAACAAATTCTGCTTCATAATATGAAATTAAAAATGTATATTGTCATTTAAACAAGTAAACACTTAAAAATGGTAACAATAATAAATTTAAATTTAATTTTTTTTTGTAAAAAGTTGTTTTACTATTAAGAAATCATAATATTATAGGATTATGTAAAAAGTCTGGACTTTTCAAAATAACGAGCTTAGATATCAACTTAAATGGATTACCTTGTACAAATATATACGAGTATATGCATTTTTTATAGTTTCAATTATATAAGATTATTTAAATAATATAAAAATATAATTAATAATGATTCATTTATTCAACTATTATCAAAGTATGAATAAAAATTACAAGGTGAAACAGTCAATTGGTCTAAATACATAAATATTTTTGAAATAATATCAAATAGTTTATAGTTTTTATTATGTAAGATTTAGTATATTTTATTATTTTTATTAATTTATAGTGTATGGTTAATAATCTATTCCCATCAAGCGTTAATCTGCATAATCAAATAAGTCTTAACATCTGTTAGTGACTCACGTTTGTGTGCTTATCACTTACATATATTTTTGATTTATAAATTGTAATTAATATTATTGTTGCTATATAATATCGTACTTCACGAATTACATTTTTTAAATTACTAACACGAATAAAAGTTTAAAATGTTATGATTTACAGTAGGTAACCTAATTACGATTAGTCACTGGGTTTTTTTTCTATATTATAGACACTTAAATCAGGTATTCAACAACGTATCTAATATTATATTGTGTAAAACGAATAACTGTGTTACGCTCAGGTGAGTTGGTGACATTATAGTATTATTATCACACGACTTCAAGACTCTTATTAGATAATAATATACAATATATTATTATTGTATAGTTTCAATAAGTAGGTAATTGTAATTTCTCGACCATTCATATTGTATTTAAAACGAGTACATATTATGTACATTATATTATTATAACCTGATTTCACGTATCAAAATATATAATTATGTAGTACGGATACATCTACACGTACTGAGTTGAAAGTCTTGCATCGAAAGTAAATGTGTTTTTACGTACCAGAGGGCTGTACTTGTATCGGCTTACAGGACGCGCGACAGCAATCGTGAGTTTAATTACTCATAAATTAATTTTTAATATTTACTCAACACGAGTAATAATTATTACACCGTATACTGGTTATTCATATACACGCAAATAGCGTGTACGTATATTACATATATATTTTACATATAACTATTTTAAACTCGTTCATAAGTACCATATTATTAACGGTTTATTATGTACTGTTTTTTTTTCATTACGTGCGTAATTATTTATTTGATCTTTTATAGAACTTACATACTCGATATGTCTTCTACGAGTAGTACAATTAGATATTATTTGTATTTTCATGAGTAAAAATATCCATTATGTGGATTTTTTTTTTTAATAAATCGTCGTAATGGACGTTTCCATCGCACACATCATTACATACATTAGAATAAAATATTTGTAACAAACGAAGCGATAAGTATACTCATAATTAATTTTGACATTAATCTAAAACACCAATTTAGATCAAAAAAACGTATGACCCAGTATGGCGCGTAGTTGATAATTTATTAAAACGAAGTATTAGGAAAATTTTTACAAAAAAATAAAACACGTAAACGGCAGAACATTTTTGGATTTTTAAAGAAAAACCTACATGATACGAGTGTATATGTTAGCTTGTATGAGTATGTATGAGCTTTGCCGACACTTTCTCTTCAACTGTAATTATAATTTCTAAGATTATGAAAACGTTATTTAACCACGTCGTTCGATTTGACTTAATTAACGTTCTCGAACCTTGAGTGATCGAATTAAAATATTATATGTTGCGCCGGAGCCGCCTCATACTTCACCGTCGTGTGGGTACGTTTCATTTTTTATCTCGCGGCCTCTCGCCGACAGCTCAAGGACGAAAAATATAACGCGATGTATCCTCGCGACGGTCAGCCGCCGTGGCGGACGACGTGCCTTTCCGCGTCACCGTAACATTCGCTTTTGCGGTCCACTTCGGGTTCACCCGGCGGGTATTTGATAATAATTATAAAAAAAAAATCACCGAGACCTCGTCGCACGAACACAAGTCTCTCAACCGATGCGCGATAACCGCGACGACGACGATAGTCATCCGATTTCCTCGTCGTTTTCAGTCGGCCATATCTCCACGTAGTCTGGTCCGCACTACCTACCGGCTACTACTGTAGAGTTGTACAGGTTAGGTTAAGTCGATTTAAAAAGGAACAATTTATATTTTACTATAAACGGGTACGAGTGCGTAATTCGCCTCAAGTGTGTATGTGTGTGTGCGTGTGTGTATATGTGACAGTTCCAGGTCGGTCTCATTACGTTGCATAACTGCGTTACTTCTCGTTTTGGACACAACCGTCTTATAGGCTATAGCAGCTGTGTTACCTACGCTGACGCCGCCACAACATTCTCGTTGGAATAGAAAATAACGCACATAAATACGGTCGGCGGCGGTTGTTTGCACACACAGTTTGCACAGGTATTACATATTATCTCTCGCTCCCACATCGGAGAGATTAACATAAATAACGAAATATATATATCAGCCTCGGGGGCGCCTCGGACCGGTTTTTCGAAGACCGACGCCACCGCGCCGCCACGGTCGCCTCACGACGACGCGTTCGGGTCACCTAAATCTTGCGGATAAGATCCCTAGAGGCTATCCTCCCCCCTTCTCCGCCCCGCCAATCGACCGGCGACACTGCCAAAATAAAAACAACATATTGTGTATTGGTAACTACGAAGTTTTCATTTATATAAGTCAAAAACACTATTAACCTATTCTATCGTCATGATACATAAAATAATAATATATAAAAATTAAATGAAGATTGTACACGAAGATTAATAATCATAATAATAATAATAATAAAAAAAATATAATAAAATAATAATAATAAAAATTTTACATCGAAAAGTATAAATATATACAATTGCATTAGGTAAAGAACTAGGAAGAACGTAATTCTATTATAAAATTAGACAATTATTGTTATTGGTTTAACGTGTTTAATTATGGGCTTTCGAAAAAAATAAGCTGTGAAATCATCGGTGACGATAGTTATTTGTACACAGTTTAATATATTATTGCTGATTTATCGTGTTTCATTCTTAGATATTTTTTTTCGTTTAAGTTCAAACTAATAAAATAATTAAAATATGAGAATATTGATGTTTAATTATAACAAGTCGACGCAGATTTAATTTCGATACGTTTTTCAATGTGGTTGTGAGATCGTTTTTTTTTATTTCGATTTGAATGAACTTTACTGATCTCAATCTATATAAAAAATATTAATTTAAGGTCTAAAAATATATACGCGAATTGTGGGTAATAATATGGCGTTGATGAGTTACGTTATATGATTTTTGCTATGATGGGACTTACGTTTTTTGCATATTTATATCGTAACATCCAGCGTATACAAAAAAAAAAGAGTTGAAAAATACATTAATTATACATTAAAATTTAGTATTTAGCTCCAGCTGCTGGAGTTTTTGAGACATTGGCGAAAAATCCGTTGTCCCAGTCGGCGTAGTAGGTAACAGTCCTTATGGAACCGTCGGGCTCGACAAGGCTGTATTCTCCTTTTACGACTTCACCATCACGTTCTTCTTTTTGGCTCTTCTTGTCACCTGTGTATGAATCGTCTACGCTGTATTCGTAGGCGTATCTTGGGTTCTCATCCTGAAATATGTATAGAAAACACAATAAATCGCTGGGTCATGGAATTCGTATTTAGTTTATGAAATATGTACACATAGTCTTTGTATATTGAACTAGTAAATTTGCATAAAGCGATTTTAGCATAGCAAGAGCCATACAGCTCAAAACAATAATGCAATACAGTGCAAAATGAATTATTGCCCTATACTAAGTGATAAATATTTATTTCCGCGTTTTATTTTATGTACCGAAAATATTTAGTTTTATCTATAAATAACAAGTAAAATATTTTATCACGATTTTGAAATTGATACAAAAATACTTTTGAAAATGTATTTACTTATTTAAATATTGAGTATTTATAATGCATTGTTTTGGTAGCTAGCTTATTATTATTTTTTTTTCATGCTTACGTAATTTTCCAAGTGAGTGTTTACGACGTTCTTGGTTGGTCCAGTTTTTGGTGGTGTTACATAACTGGCGTAGGTCTTGGCTGGTGCGTATGAAGAGGCTGCTGGAGCGTATGATGGGGCTGCTGGAGCGTATGATGGAGCTGCTGGCTCATATGATTGAGCGGCAGGTGCGTATGACTGAGCTGCTGGGGCATATGCTGGGGCAGGAGCAGGGGCGTACGACTGTGATGAGTAGCTCGGGGCAGAAGAGTAAGATGCAGACTGGTAGCTCTGGGAAGCGGAGTACGATGGGGATGGGTAGCTAGGAGCTGCTGAGTATTCGGGGGCTGGGCCGTAAGAAGCGGCTGGAGCAGAGTACACGGCGATTGGGGCAGATGAGTAAGATTGTTTCGATGACGTATAAGCGGCTGGTGAATATGCTGGTGCTGGTGCGTACGATTGTTTGGAGTCGTATGATGGAGCTTTGGTAACATATTCCTGTTCGTGTTCGTCACATTTTGGGGGGGCCACTGCGACGTACGATGATGGTGTAGAGTAAGCTATGGACTTATGTGCTGGTGCAGAGTATTCGGGTTTGGCGGCTTTGTAGCTGCTGCTCGAGTACGAGTTGTAGCTCGATGGTTGGTATTTGGGTGCTGGAGCAGTATATTTTGGTGGAGAAGCGTATACTGGTTCAGGAACAGCGTAGCTTGGGGCTGGTGTGGAGTAGCTGGGTGGAGAGTATTTTGGTGCGGCTGGTGAAGCATACACTGGTTCAGGAACGGCGTAGCTTGGAGCTGGTGTGGAGTAGCTGGGTGGAGAGTATTTTGGTGCGGCTGGTGAAGCGTACACTGGTTCAGGAACGGCGTAGCTTGGGGCTGGTGTGGAGTAGCTGGGTGGAGAGTATTTTGGTGCGGATGGCGAAGCGTAGTTTGGTTCTGGTACGGCGTAGCTGACAGCTGGTGCGGAGTAACTGGACGACGAGTAGCTCGATGAGGAGTAGCTAGGTGCAGAGTATTTTGGTTGAGAATAGCTGGCTGGTGCTGGTGAGTAAGATTGGCTGGGTACGGCGTAGCTTGGGGCGGGTGTAGAGTAGCTGGACGACGAGTAACTAGACGAAGAGTAACTGGATGATGAGTATTTAGGTTTAGAGTAGCTTGAAGACGCTGAAGAGTAAGATGGATTGGGTACAGCGTAGCTGGGAGCTGCAGTCGAGTAGCTGGATGCAGAGTATGCTGCAGGTGCTGCAGAGTAGGCAGGTTTGCTGGTATATGACTTTGGTGATGGAGAGTATGAGTAAGATGGAGCCGGAGTGGTGTACTCGTGTTGGGCAGCATCTTCACATTTCGGTGTGGTCACTGAGTATGGTGCAGCTGGTTTGTAATCGGCTTTGTATTCATGTGGTGTGTACTCAGTGGTACTAGAAACGTATTGGGGAGCTTCGTATTTGGGTGTGGTGTACACTGCTGGCTTATATGATGGGGCAGAGTATGATGGGGCAGAGTATGATGGGGCAGAGTATGATGGGGCAGAGTATGCTGGAGCAGAGTATGCTGGGGCAGAGTATGCAGCCTTTGCTGGTTTGTAGTTGTTGGTGTAGCTCGGTGAAGAGTATTTTGGGGTACTTGGGGACGCATAGCTCGGGTCAGGAACTGCGTAACTTTGAGCTGAGTAGCTGGCAGCCGAGTAGCTAGGTGCAGGTGCAGAGTAGCTGGCAGCCGAGTAGCTAGGAGCAGAGTAACTAGGGGCTGAGTAGCTTGCTGCTTCATAACTTGGCTTGAAGTAAACTGGTTTAGGTGCTGGAGAGTAAGATGCTAGACTCTGGGTGTAATCAGATTTGCTAGGTCCATATTTTGGTGGATGAGAGCATCCATCATCGTGTTGATGACTTTCTGCTTCGTATTGGCAGCTGCAGCTTACGGCCAACAACAACGTAACCGCTAATACCTTTTAATTATAAAAAAATAATTTAAAATACGTCGAAATCGATTTATGTAGATAATATGATTAATACATAATACATATTTTAAATCTCACAAGAGTATACAATTATTGTTGTGTAAAAAAATGTAATTAATTACAGACATGTATATTATGAATTAGTGTATAGAAATATAGATGTACTAATTTGTCGATTGATGTACATTATATTGTTTCGTATTTTTTTTTTAAATTGAATTCATAAAAATAATTTTATGTTTTGAAAATAAAATTTTAGACTACTGTTATTTAAAAATTGTTTATACATACCTTTAATTCCATAGCGGCAATTCTCTGGACGTTTGAAAAATAAACACTTAAACTCACGAAGAAATCGAATTTAAACTAACACGAAAACCAACACACTGCGCGCACGATTCGATGCGGTTCGTTAGACGGACACCAATCACTAGGTGCAAGCCCGCGTTTAAGATTTTATACATAATACATCCCACTTCTGTCATGAGGCTAAAAAACACATCAGCGTATGGTTATCCCCTACCCGTTCCAGATAACTATCACCTTGTCACCAGTTAAAGCCCTCGAGGCGGTTTTTTGGTCCAAACGCTTGGGTGTGGTTACTAAGGGGGCCGGTTATGCGCTGGTGTGGCTATAATATGCAACAACGTTGCCCCCTGGTCAATATCGATGTTATGTAGTTATTTAATATTAGCCATCATTTTTATCGTCAATAATATTATAACGGCTACGTTATATATATTTCGAAGCGGTCCATAACCACAAGACAAAATATCAATTTACAGATATTATATAGCTGCTATAACAGCCTGATGAAATTTTATGTTTGTTACGAACGGCCTTGAAAACTATTAGATAACCGTTCGACTTTTAAGCTTTCCAGAACGAGATTTCGTTTTGTTTTGGAAAATATCGACAATGCACGCATTGTTGTAAGTTTGACTGTTTAAAATATTTGGCACCCACTTTCAATTAAAATCACACCTCGTTTAATTAGGATTTATTTTTGAGCGCATTAATTTTTATGCGATGCTAATACGTCGATTAATTTATTAAGTAACGCCTTCGGTTTCCATGTTCATTAGTGATACATAAAATGATACCTCGGGGTACTTAGTTACAAGCCCATTATACGATGTAATGAACGAAAATCATTAACAATTCAGTCAACGCTGACATGATATACCGGTTTTTTCCCCGTTACTATTAAACGAAACATAAGTATTTGACAGTGAACATTTGTTCAATGCGTGTGGGTACGAACAAACCGTCAGACAATACAATAATGAAAATATTAAAATAGAATTGTACAGAATTGACTATTTAAAAAACATTTAACTCGCATTATTATAATATTATTACAATATACGGCCGTGACTTCGGGCTTTGAATTTAATTACGACCAGTCACGGTGCAGTGATTTTTGCGATTTATTGCGCGTTCGTACAGATTTTGTTGTACGTATAGGTGATCCGTCATACGCGATATTGGCGGTCGGATCTCGCGTTACAGTTATCGTTGACCGAAATCGAAGGAAATCGTACACGATTATGGTAAATCGGTACACACACACATTCGTAAACAGGGTGTTAGGAGGGCTTTAAGAAGGATTAGCCAGCTTCATTTCAAGCCAATATATAATATAATATGATCATAATATACCTATTCAATTTAGAATTTGGTTATGATTATTTTATTACATAACTTTGATTGTT
The DNA here is from genome assembly GCF_020184175.1 of Aphis gossypii. Taxonomy (NCBI): domain Eukaryota; kingdom Metazoa; phylum Arthropoda; class Insecta; order Hemiptera; family Aphididae; genus Aphis; species Aphis gossypii. The sequence goes on along the minus strand of NC_065531.1, from coordinate 65,315,961 downwards.
ATGACTTATGAGAATACATTTAATTAAATTGTATTCTATATACTACGATCCAATTAAGTCCAATTATATAGTTTTACTCGAAATCTATTAAACTCGAGCATAAAACATTTTCGAGCCCTATCTGCATTCATATTAATGTAGAGGGATGCATGTGCAAATATTCTGACTAGCGTCTGCGATGGCGGATATGAGTGGGAAGGATCGTGGATCTACTGCGCGGCCGGAGAGCGTGCAAAAAGCATTAATCACGTGAAGTGACACTCGTTAAAAGTAAAAAAAAAACTCCTATATGAGATAACACAATATTGCACAATCTACGAGGAAGAGAGGGATACACACAACTATGATACAGTCGTAGAAAAGATTCGGTACAGAATATGTTTGCATGTCTGAAGACATTGTTTATAAAATATTATCGTTATTATATTTTATTTTTATTTAAAAATAATTGTGTGTTTGAATTAGTACTTGCCAATTTCAGAAGCAGCTTATCAAATTAGCTCTAAATGTTGTATCTACTTCATTTTGACTCGATGAGTCTAATGTGTTTATAGATTCGTTTATAAACAATAAACATACATCGATCATTAAGCTGTTATAGAATGTTTCACACAAAAATTTTGTTTTAGATCATAAAAATTGAATATTTACCTATTTATAAATAAGGTTTCTGTTGGTTAAAAAAATAAGACACTTTTATATAATCAATACAACTACCAAGTATGCTCATCCACAATTTTCCATTTAAAATTAATTTCTTAACTTTACAATTTAAAATTTTTATATAATATATTTAAGTACCAAATTTTAAAATTCTTGAGGTTGTTAGTACTACTTAAGGAGTATCTTATTATATATGATCTTCTATTTATAAAACGAGAACCACCCTCTCCTTTTTTGCTGTAGATTATAATATAATAGGTAGACCATCTTTTTTTACGTACCTAATTTAGAATTTGAAATAATAGATTTAAGTTATTGAAATATTTATAGGTACTAAAAATAATAATTATTTTAGTCTTTAAAAATAACTTTATACCAATTTACAATATAATATAAAATATTGGATCTAGTATTTACTATACTTAAACCATTTTTACTAATAGTAAATTAATGTTAATTTATTAATATTATTAATAAAATGTTAAACTCATTCAAAACACTCATATCTTCCATATAAAACTATTATTTTTATAATTATAAAACTAAATAATTAAAAATAACTCGCTCGTTCGAATTTTTATTTCGAAATGTAAAATTGTTCAGGAAAACAACCCCTAAATAATTTACAGTAGAAAATGTTGTAGGTACATAACACTTCAAATAGAGTAAAAATGTCAAGAAATTTAAAATATGATCCTAAAGTATACATTTAAAAATTACAAAAAACAGAATTTGAATAGCTGCATTATTGAAGAAAAAAGGGAGTGCATATTTTGACTAATCAGTAATCACCCTGTATATTATACAAATTTGTGTACTCGTATGTGTAGCTTATATACTACAAACACCACTCAACTGATTTTTATGACAATTTCAAAAATAATTTTTAGTAGTATTTTAAAGTTTAGAAAGATAAGTAGCTTAAACCATATTAAACAATATAATACCAAATGCTATCATGGTCGAATTTTCACAAATTGTGGTACACCGTCACTGATTTGCTTGTGAATTAAGAATGAGGTACACTAAATCTGAGATACTTCTATTATATATTGTCATATTTTGTATTTGTTCATTTTTTTCCCGGGTAAAGTCCCGGGTTATACAACTAGTATTTCATATTATTCAGTGGCGTCGAGTTATTATTATATACGTCACATGACGCACCTCGGCCGCCGTCGAGATAAAAATCGGAGCTCGTGCGCGTTTACAGAAATACACGACCAGATGGCAGATAACCCAAACTGTCATCGAGATAATACATAATAATAATAATAATAATAATAATAATAATAATAATAATAATAATAATAATAATAACAGCAACAACAACAACAACAATTAAAATAATATTAATATTTTTTTTTTCGCGTGCCATCTGACTGCGAGTGGCGGCATCGTGTTGCCTCCCGGCGTGGACCCCCCTTCGCGGTCCATTGGTCCGTCAACATGTCCGTCGAACACACCAAAATTTATCGTACCACAGACTCGTATACTAGCCCGCACACGCCCCCGCTCATCATCCCCGGGAAGCTGTAGCCGTCGTCATCGTCGTCGAGATTCGCTGTTGCGAAATTGACTTAGGGCACAGCAGATTAAAATCATTGCGGAGAATTTTTTCCATTTCCAATTTGAACGGTATTCGAGTATCTATATACATAAATATATACCTAATAATAGTTTAACCCGTTTAGATTATAATAAATAATATTATGCTCGTGATATTCCGAAAAGAAAAAAAACATTGTGTAATTAAGTTGAATAACAGCCAAACATGTTCACCCAATCACGAGCGCATTATTATATTGTCGACAAGTAGGTACACGTAGGAAAACGGTTTTAATTGTCCATACGCGTATAATATGTATTATATTATTATGTTATTATGCATAAAACATTTTTTTTCTGTGCTTTACTGCATGACGCCCAGTGAACTGGTTCTGAAGTTTTGTGGTGATCTAACATTCCAACAGTTTTATAATTGGAAACCTACGCACAATTGGTACAGTCCGTATATACTCGTACATATATATATTTACGTCTCGGCGCGCTTTATTTCACAAAGCAAAATAAACACTCTCGGGTTATACATATTATGCTGACGGATGTGTTTTTTTTATTTATGTAACGGATTAAAATATACATAATATATTTTGAGATTTTAATAGGCATTTGGAGTGATTTTTTTTTTTTATTACTATTATTGCAAATCTATAGAAATCATTGAGGATTATCTTATAATAGATCTAGAACATTGTTGTATAACACCGGTGATACATTTTGACATTTTATTGTGACCGTGTTCATGTCATTACTGAGATTACTACAGAAAATTGTATACTATGAAATTTGGTTCCGCGTGCAGAAAAATCATTAGGGCAATGATGTAGGCGCACTCGCATACAAAGAAGAATAATACCGTTTAATGAAATAATTCAATTGCGGTACTATTATTTGCGGGTTATCTCATTTTAGCCGTCAAAAAATATAGATATTTATTTATTTACACTTATAATAAATAATAATTTATTACAGGATTTTTCGTAGATAGGTATTTTAGTATAATATTGTGTACCTATACTAAATTATGTGATTCAAATAATGCTACTGAATCGTATAAATATTGATCAAAAACATATTTTTCAAATCGCTTCAAAAAATATGTTTATTTTATAAATATTATTGATTTTTTTCCTACTGCCGTCGCCCACCAAGGCGATATAGTATACAAATTAAATATCTTCAACGATTCGAAATTACTGCAGTCTGCAGAGTTATATTGAACTGTTGTTTTCCGATGACTCAAATGGAATTTATGGAATTGATATAACCGTAGGTGTGCGTTGTACCAATAATCAATGACAGACATCTCTTTGTTTGGAGATCGATCGATCATTTACAAAACATAACATGTAGGTAAGTTAAATTAAATAATTAAAAATTAAAACTTATCATATTTTAGTAATGTTTTGAATGATTGCATATTTATTTTGTAAATACTAAATATGTGTGTCACAATATTCAATGCCAACATTACATGATAATAAGAACTTACTACATACATAATGTCGATTTATATAGATTATAAAGCATAAATCATAATACCTAACTGTTAATTGTCGTTTTTACGTGCAAAAAACCCAATTTTCTCATTATCTCAAAAATCTTCGTACCTATAATATAATACCTATATAGATATTAAATATTATATTTATAGGGCATACCTTTATAAAAACGATGTAGTCATTGTCGTACCTCACATGTAATAATGATAATTGATAACATAATTTTAGTTCCAGATTATATTTTTATCGTTCGGGTATTCTTATTCACAAGGACGCAAGTGGTATATGACATGCAACTATGCGAAGAATGAGAATGTTCGAAATTATTATTGTGGTGCTATAGTAAAAATAGTAAATCACATTATTTACGTTTACATTTTTTTTTCAGTGTAGCATTCAACTGGTGACAATAAAAGACCCTTTAGATGAGGATGTATTGTATCTATAATAATTTTATAAACACGACGACCCAAATACGACGGTTAATATTGTTGTGTTGTGGCGTTGACAATGGGTACTCGGCGTGTCCAGCAATAAAAAGGTTTTATAATTTGTTGGTTTTTTTTTATCGTTTCGAAAAGCGCAATGGAGATTTTTTATTGTGATTATTCAATTTGTGTATTCACGACACTTTGTCGTATACGTATTTAAACGAATTTGTACTGAAATAAATTGTGATGCAGTGTATCCAAAGTGGAGATTATACAATGTGTATAATTAGCGTTATATATTTTTATTTTTATACCCATTGTTAATGTTTATTATACATGTGAAATGTCCTATATGTTATTTAATGAATATCCATCACTTATGAATGATTTATTTCCTTAATCCTTCCACGTCATTATCGTCGCAACACTGCATGTGTAATAAGTATGTATTATAAAAAGGTATACCGCGTGCACGCATACCTATATGATAATATAATATAAAATGTTAATTATTTATAATAACAAACGAATGGAACTCAAATATTTATTCTGTCGTATGTCAACTTGTCGGTTATTTATTCTGGACTAAAGAGTATAACTAATTTAATAATTATTGCAGGACGAACAGATCGATTCGTTATTATTATTCATATAGTCAGCACGTCATTAGTATAGCTGCAGTGCGCGTAGGACGCGTGTAAATATACTTCGGTATCGTATCGGTTTGAGTTGTAGATATTGAGTATTAACACGATGATGTGTAAAATATAGTGAACACACGGTTTTTTCGAGTGGTTCATGGATATTTGTGTTGATATTATACAGCTCCCGCCCATATGTGCCTACCTCATAAATTATTTTACGATGTTACAAATATTTTCAATTATGAAGACTCCATTAGTCGGGCGACGATAATATTATGCCTGTGTGCATATAAGTGTAATGAAATCATTACCCGCATGATCGACGGAGGCTGCGGCGCGACGGCGTTCGTGATTATTACTACTTACACCGAGACAAATTCGTGACTGGCAGCTGAACGAAAAACAACCGGCAATTTGTATGACCCATTAAATTGATTTGCATTTTAAATTTAACGATAACATTTTTGTCTCTATGATCGAGACGAAAATATAGCGTCGTGTATCGTAATAATTCACTGTGTTGATAGATGCCAATATACATGTAAACAGTACGACGGCCGCAGATACATTATTATGACAATAGAGACCTCCGTCGGAGAAGCGGACAGCCTCGAACTTTGAGGTCAGCGCTTAGTGAAATATATTTTTAGATTATTGTTTCACGACAATTAACCCGTCATAGTTATATTATGGTGGCGGTCACACCAAGAAATTCTTGTGCTTTATTGGATTTGTGTACCCCGGGCGTTTGCTATTAACGCTGTGATCCGACGCAAATTGAATTATGATTATTATTGGTTGGTATAACATATATACTTACAAAATATATTTAACTTATTTAGTTGTAGCTAAATTGTATTCAGCTACAGCCCGAGAAATACCGACAGGACACAGAGATTTTAACGCACGAAATATGTTTGTACGCCGTGCTGCAGATGGACACGTAAATGATGCGCATTTATACACGTGTAGAGGCTCCATCGTAAAGAATAATTTTTTTAGGTGTGAAATCAATCCAAACTTTTAACCCTCTCCTTAAAAGTATGAATGCGTCTGCCGAGCTTAAAATAACAAATTTAATTTCAAATATGTATGTTTTTATTTAAAATTAAATTTTTTACGGATACGGTTGTTTAAAATAAGAATACATCATAATAACTTATATATTTAGGCGAATAGTTCAAGAGTTGTATGTTTGCATCCCTCTTTCAACGAGTACACGTGCTCATACTCGACAAGTATGGGATCTCGACAACTGGCGCACGCGTATTATTTACGTGTGGTTGTTATATTATACGCACTAGGTGTTACAAAACATATCAAATAAAAACAGGGTTCGACCGATTGGAGTCGTGGTTATCGTAAGCCGTTGCTCAAACAGTGGTCATCGTCATCTCTTGTTGACCGTAGGCCAATGTCATATTTTATCGAATCTCGTTTATCGAAATCGAAACGCCGGCTCTTGGTCTGACCCAGATACGGCGTGATGCGGCGGTGTGCCGTGTGGTGCGGACACGCAAAAAACTCGATGGCTCAACGGCTTTAACGCCGCCGTACGCATATCATAATACTTTATATTATACAAAAAGTTGCTCAACTCCCGTGTACTAGCTCACAATAATAATAATAATGCACATAAAAATACTGTAACGCTAAAACCAGTAATAATCGTTTTATAATTCGATAAACTCTGTGCAATAACGTACGCGATATGCACTAAATCTAAATCTAATTCTATATGTCTATGGGTATTATAATATTATATTGTATTTGGCTTGTAAAAATATGTACATTGTCGTAACAAGTCGAGGACGGGCCGTCAACACGCGCCCATAAGGCACACACACGAACGAAACGGAACGGACGACGGATGGACGGACGGACATTCGGGCCGACGACTACGCGCGTAGTCGAACGACTGAAAGGGGGCGGGGTGTGGGAGGCGGTACCCGGACGAGAAAATGCACGTTTCAATTAGAGACGGTACACAACAGTCATATTTTACAATCTATGAGAGTAATAATAATAAAAAAAAAAATACGTTTTCCCGCGTAGGAGTGTCCGACCTTGTGACAGTTTCGGCTTAATGATCCGTTCTTAAAGCGCGCACCGAGATATTATTAAATATTATTATTATTTGTGTCCATCGGCCGGACGGCGTTTTATCTACTTGCGCGCTCCCATTGTATTATATATACACGAGCACCGACGCGACGGCGAAGGGTCCGTTGCACAAGTCCGCTATCCTCGTGTTAAAATAATATTGTTATTAATAATAATTACATACAGCACACTCGTTAGTCGTACAATATCGTTATAATTTATTGCCGATGGAATAATTTTTCTCTCGATATGATACAGAAAATATATAAGGTAACACCCAAATGACAATAATACTTGTTAATACGACTTTCCATCGCTGATCTCATCAGAGTTATTCACCAAGTATGCTCACCATTGATTATTTCTTTAATAAAACATTTATTTTAAACCTTTATAAATTAATTTTTAAATATATACATTTATTGAGACCATAATATTTTAAATCCTTTCGATTTTTTTGTAGTACATAATAAGGAGTATCATGTGCAGATACAAACTTCGGTTTTTTAAATGAAAAGCCACTTTTTTACTGTAAATGATTTAACAAATATTTTTATAGTATACTCTGCGTGCGTCGCGTATAAGTATAGGTAATACGCATAATCATATTATCAATATATAGTTTTTGTCTGATATTAAATACGTCACGGTACGTTATTACGAATCATTTTAAATACCGTGGCGCCGCTCTCGTGTATTTATACAATTTAACATAACCCACGTATATTGGAAGATAATAATATAATATAATATATGTGACGAATATGTAGCGAACGTGGGTCGTATTTAACCTTTTAACTATATGATTCATTCGTGAGTATAATAATAATATTTTAATATTCGCGTCCTCGCGCACTCTGGCTAGGAATTTAGGAGATCAGAAAATCGTGATTCTTGTGGCAACCCAATCGCCCTTATTTCAATAAAGTTCAGGCAAAACGATGGCGCCGGTGTTACTGGTGTTGATAGGTATTACATATTATATTAAATACGATTTACCAACACGTATAGCGTATATAGATATGTTATAATTTTTTATTAATTGATGTTACGCAATATTATATTCTTGTTTACCAAAAGTGGTTCGATTTTTGGGATACGCAGCAGCTCCTTATTTTAATGAATATAACCGATTAACGCGATTGCCGTGGCTAGACCGTGTGTCAAAACGAGTATTGCAAAAATAGTAGCAACACCTGGAGCGATTCGCGTGTATTGGCTACAAGTAAAGTGTATCCTTAAATTGTCAGCGATGTCACCATCGATCGGTAGTCAATATATATTTCTACATCTGTTTGGTTTTCTCGGTAATTTACAATATTCGTCCGTACTAGCCTAATAAAAAACAATCATAATAATTGTTGGGTGGAGTTAAAATAAATTTTTCTTATTGTTAAACTTAAAATACTAGGAGAAATGATTTACGATAAATGTATATATTTTATTACGAGAACCATTACCAGTCAAACGTTTAAAAAACATTTAATATTTATTATTGATACAACTTTTTACTACAAGTTAATGCGTTAATCGTGCACATTTATTGTTATAAAATGCTAAAAGTTTTTGCCGATACATTAAGCAATAATTTTGATAATAATAATAATGTAGCGGTGAAAATATAACTGGAAATCTATCTCTTGCTGAGAAAGATATCGTATGCACTATGCGTATTGAGTTGCAAAGAATTAATCATACTACAGTAACAAATATGATGTCACCGCCGTAGTAAATGATAACGAGTTTATCAAATTTTAAATAATTTACACTTTCAATACATACATGCAGTAACGAAAGACGTCATCACAGCAACTGATAACAAGTGCAACAAAAAAACGTTTTAAAAATATTTAAGATAGACCCAATCCAAAGTGACATGTTTATGTCAAAATGAATATGATAACAATGGCAACGACTTATGTACGAATGACCGTTTGTCGTCGCAGTGTTATTATAATAATATTACAATATACAGCGGTTGACCTGGTTATAAAAGTGCATTTAGTCCGCACACCAGTGCTTTGAGAAGAAAATGCACGTGCGTGTATGTGTGTGTGTGCGAGTGTGTGTGTGTGCATGTGTTGTGTTCGTATGTATTACCGGTGGTCTGACAAATGATTCATTGACAACCAGTTGACCTCTGGGACCTTCAACTTTTCATTAAATTACACCGAACCTTGGCAACAATAGCACATAACTAGGGAATTTAGAACGTAAGGAGATCGGTGGAAACGTATATACACACGCGTGTTCGCAGACTCATATTTAATACACTGTCCGTAGGTACGGACTTGTAAAATTCCAATATATGCGTGTGTGGGTGCTATAATACTGACGCCTTTGGACAGTCGACAGTCGCGGACCACGGGGAACACCGGTAGCTAATTTCGTAATACGATCGTACGCAGCCACACACTAACTCGCTCTTGCTCACTCACAAACACATTCACACAGATACACCGTACGATGTTAACTGTTTAAGTGCCCGGACCACACAGCTTATAAGGAGATAGTTAATAAGCCGCGCAAGGCCTTGCCAATCGCCGCCACGCGAACTGCTGCAGATACGCGTATATATTATAATAGTTTGACGTTGTACAATTATTATTATTGTTTGAGATTTTTCTCGCGTGGCGCCGGCCGGCAAACGAGACCACTGCAGCGGTTGGATATTATTGATTGTTATTGTATTTTTGAAAAAAAGTAAAATAATTTACAAAGAATAGACATTAAATTACATACGCTGCGTACGATTATTATCGAAAATAAAAGTTGTAGTTTTATACTCGTATTATATTATTATGTATACGCCACCATTAATTTCAAGTACGAAATGAGATTGAAACTAATTTAAACGATGGCTGTCGAACAAAAATTATTGAGTCAACCGATTTGATGAATCATTAGTAAAAAATTATCGGAGGATTTGAAAGTTAAAAAATCTATATATAAAAAAAAAAATGCTATGCTTACGAATTCGGTCCTTGGACAAAATTGGGAAACCCATGAACAGTGAAAAAATTAAATAGATCTAATAGCTGAATATTATTTATTAAACTACAATTATATATAGCCTTATAGCCTATAGGTAGCTAGTTATAATATAAAATATTATTCATCATATAGAGTATTTTTTAGGAAATTGATGTTTGATACTGTCTATGCAAGGATGAAGAATTAGATATAAATTAAAAATCTACAAAAATGTGCTATTTTGATTTACTAATGATGATAATATAAAATTGAATTATGCTGCAGGGAATGTGATTTTAGGTCGTGATTATTTTCCTTTCAATATTAATAAACATTAAATAATTAAATATATTTTGATATTGGATTCTACTACCATTTAGAATAAAGGTTTAGTAAAAATGTTATATTTTTTTTTATATATATTAATGTATTGTATTATTAAGGTCTTATTAATTGTAATAAATCTTCATTGATGTTTTATAATTACTTCTTCTAAATACGTTTAAATTGTAAAATATGCATCATAATTGTTTCCTCGTATTTAATCCATATTTCTTTGCGAAATACCTCGTCTGTTGTCAATTTATTAATTAATTATAATTTTCTATTGAATACTGAATTTATAAATGTTTTTTTTATACAATAATACTTTATAAGCACTTTATCAATATGAGAACTATCAAATCGACCATAATGGCTTTCTGTATTATTACAGTGATGTAGTGATCAACATAAAAAGAAATTCGAAATTTCATAAACGTTATGATAAATTTATCAATCGACAGGCTATTAATTATTGTAAATAATAATATTAAATGATGAATCGGGAGTTTCTCGCAAGTGCGTTCCAAATCATAATTTATCATACTCAGAAAATTTCATCGTAACCGGCGCCAACCTATACATACCACCCGTAGTGTGTTACCGTGGCATACGTTAATTCTTTTTTACTTTTTCTTCCGACGGCGTTCGACTACTGTAAAGTCAGATCACGATACACAGTAGCCAGACTCTCTCTGCAGATAGGCTGGACACACGCGATGTAATAGGAACATAATATTAAGATTTGTCAATATGTGACGTTTGGTGCGGGTTGTATCTAAGAACAGCATGTCCCGAATAAAATTTCAATTTATGAATTTCAAAAATTATTGTTATTATTTTTTTGTAGAACTATTTCGATAAAAACGTAAAAATTGCAATTTAAAGTTTATCTTAATTATACATCTAAGATATTTTTTAAGCATCAAAGTTATATAAGTAGTGTTTAAATGCGTAAGTATTGCTTGAAAAAATATGCTTATTCAATATTTAGATATATATTTATACTGAAGTTGTATATATTTAACTAAATAAAATCAAAATTACCACTTGGTATATAATAAGTTAAGTATACATTTAGGGTATAATTGCATTACCATATAAATAGTCAATTGATTATAACGTGCAGGTTGTATATTTTATTCGACTAGTTACATTATAGTTAATGCTGTTTAGCAATGTTTGCTATAATTTGTATTATTTATATGTTATGCAGATATAATATATGTTTCAACTTTTAAGAATTACTTTATAGTAACTTCATAATAATAATATATTATTACGTGTGATATAAATGTTATTTGTATATAATTTTTTTATCTTGAAATCGCTTAATATATGTATGTCATTCGAATAATTTTATATTGAATACATTATAAAATTATAAATATACGATTTCATTGAATTCAACCTCTAAATAATTATCGATGTTCAATATAACTTATTTTATTTTAATTTTAAGATTTGTTTTCAGCGCTGATATGTTTAGTCACTCAGTCTTATTTTGTTTCTTCAGCTTTTCAGTATATCTATTTATCGTAAAATGTATCAAACTGTCAATAGACAGTTCATGAAACATTCAATATTATAAAAACAGAAAATTATTTTAAGTTTTGCATCAGCATTTTCTTTACTGTTCATCTAGTTTTACATCATATCGTATTTATGTAGACGATTGTGTATATAGCATATTTATAAAATCATACGATACAAATATTTCTAAATACCTACTTTAAATCGATTACGCAGTGAAATCATTGCATAGATAGGTATTTAATCCGCTGAATAATATTTGTAGATATGCATAATATTTTGTTTTCTATCGGCTAAAGTACACACAGTTATTGAATTATTGTTCGATAATAACTAATACATAATAATATAACCTATATGTTATAGTTATATTATAGTCAACTCATTATGAACGATATCAAACTGATTTTAATACATATATAGGAACTGATATTATGAATTCAAACGATCGTGAGTCATTATAGAAAGAAAAACGTGGTAAAATAAAAATCATATTACGATAAAAACACGTTATCTATGCTGTAGTAGTATGGCATAAGTGCGTGGGTTTTAGCACTTTTAAACGTTGAAAGCGTACACACTACATACACATATAGGTGCATAACTCGTGCACTATATTATACACCTCTATGCACCTATATATAATAATATATAATGTACTAGAACGCCATAATTTATTATTCTATAACAATTCACAGTAAATATACTTACGTATAATAATAAAAATATTACTAGATATTACCTAAATATAGTATACTTTAAAGTACGAAAAACACGGTTATTTTCTTTTCAACCGTAATCGAAACTCTCATTTTGAGCACTTCAATGGTTTTTAAACGACATAGTAATAATAATATTATGTATATACCATTACGTGTATAGTATAATATTTTAGTGTTTTGTTTATATACATGTAAATACGAACATAATGGTTCGAAAAATCATCAAAAGTTTATGTCTTCGTAAATCGACGGTCGTTCTTGCTCATCAGTCGATATTACTCCGATTTAAACCTCGCCGACGGCTCTATTCAATATAGATAAAACAATATTACCGTAAAATATAGTTTTGTCCTCCAAACGCTGATGGACATTGTTTTAGCGGTTGATTATACAACCTTAGACTTTATACCCATTTTTATGAGTATAAAAAAGAATTGTATAAAAATATAATTTGATTTTGTATGAAAAAAATCGGTTTTTGAACAAGTTCGTTATCGTTATAGCAGTATAATATAGTAGCGTTTTTCTGTCATAATTTTATTATTTTTAATGAAGAATAAAATAGATGTCCGCTTTTCAGAGGTTTCTCCATTGAAAAGTAATGAAAATTTCCTCATTCCCCAAAAAACGTCCATTATTGCGAGGTGTCCATCAGAATAGAGGTTTCACTGTAATATGACTGAACCCGTGCATCGTCACTCAGTTTCACGCCCTCTACTTCATCTCAAAACGCATATTGTTAGTAATTTAGGTATGGTCAGTCAATGGGTTTACTAAATCTTAGTTGAGTGGTGAAAACTTTTATACATTTTAAATAAAACTATTCACATCATTACTTCCAGTGCACGGCTATATATGTGGTTCCCTTATTTTGAATATAAAAATTCTTCTGTACACAATCGATAGCTACGAAAGACTAGTTTTTCCCGCCGAAATGCATAACGATACAAGAAATGGTTTATTATCGTCGACATAATAATTATTATTGTAGAGTATGAGTGATTAAAATGAAAACGATATTGGACGTAGATCCGACGACGGTTTTAAAAGTCTTGTGCAATCCGTCGCTGCCGATGATTCGTTTCGGGACGATAGGCGGAGTACGGTTGTCAATTATTTTCGATACTATCATAATAATTTGTCTAATCGATTTTTACACGCCACTGCTGTATAATAGTTGTGCGCGTTGCGAAACGACACGCCACCGGCCCGGGGCATCATCCCGCAACAATCAATATATTGCATATTATTATTATCGTATTAAGGATTGGAAAATAAAAAAAAAACGAAATAATAATATCTGACCACCTCTGTACGGCAGACTGCAGTATTCTCCAATATATATCTAACGTATATAATACAATATAATAATATGTACGTATGAATGTCATTAATCATAATAACGTTCGAGATCGGAATGTGCGCTGCGTGATCGTAATCGTACGGAGCGTGTGTGTTTTGATCTTCTACACGCGGGCGACTGTGTTACCATAAACATTATATGCGTACTTTGCGTCCGACGATGACGGGTCAAACGCGAGTCACGTCGCCCAAAACGAATAGGTAATAATAATAATAATAATAATAATATTATTACGAGCGCATATTATTCGTATCCGCCACGGGCCGATACATAATATACGAATAGTGTTGTCGCGCCACGCACCAAGGTCCACGATGCATAATATTATTATTATTAAATTATAATAATATTACATCACACAGGACGATGACAAATTGGGGGCGCGCGTTTTGTCGGAAATCTTATCGGTTTCTTTTCTGTTCGAGTTTTTAACCGCTACGACCAGTTGTATATATCGACGTATGTAATTCGATTCTTAAACCGTTTGTGTATACTTATATGAAAAAAAAAAATAGGACACCATCGAAATCGTTACAATTTTATCTACACCGCGTGATTGACCAGATACGCTCCCCACTATTTTTATCTCGCTTTAACAATAATCGTATTCAAAGTTTTATAATATGGATTTTTAAACTAAAGAACGATATAACTTAAAGAACGTATTATTTAAAATTTGTTGTATTTACTTTGTATTATTGGAGAGTGTTCCGTGGTGTTAAAAAGATCCGTTTATCAAACTTGTTTTAATGTCAATTATTTGGTGGATAAATTTTTTTTTTATAACGTTGATATTATATTCTATTCAAAATTTGAACGATTAATTTTGCAGTCATTAAACTAATTACGTTAATTATAGTATTTTTTAGAAATATTTTTACAAGAACATAAAATAGTCTTAATACTTATTGACTTTGGTGTTTATTATACTATAATCATTTTTATAAATCAAAAAAATGTCGATGAATATTAATTACTTCAGTTTTCAAGTTTTTTCAATTGACTTATTTGGAGCCTTAGTATACAAAAAGTTAAATTAAGTAGACAAAAATGTACTCGTCCAAATAAATTTTGATTTCGATACGTAAATATTTTCATATAGACTATCATATAGCTGAATCATTTGCAATAGAAAAGGACAGGGTTTGTTTTTTCAAAGGACTCTCTCAAAGTACCTACAAACAATCTTAAGAAACTCGAAGTATGGTTTTAGAGTATATATTTGAAAATTTCTAAAATCAAATTTTGAATAATTGCATTATTGAAACAAAGGGGATGAGCATGATTGATCATGATTGGTGAATCACCCTGTATACTACTAATAATACTAGTTAGGTGTACTCGAGGCATCCGTTTCGAAACGGCGCGTGCAACCCGACAGTAACACAATACATCACGATCCAGTCTTGCGGAGGAGAGTATCCCTGGAGGGTTATTATAATATACTTATAACTTATATATACATAGAGAGAGAGAGAGATAATTCGCGTGCAGTGTTACGGTGTTACGCGTTGCAGCAGCGGTATTGCCTTATCTATGTGATAGATATTTTATTAATAATAATGAAAAAAAAAAACGTATATTATACAGACGAGAATTATAGATATTAATATTATTTTATTATATATATTTACGATCTCCCTCGATGTCTGGCCATATTGTATAATCTCTCTCACGGATGACAATCCAACACTAATTATACCTATATGAACCGGTTTCGTCGTACCAACCGCCTTCAATATGATACATATATATAACAATATTATCCATATAATATAATATTATTATACATTCGTGATATTGTAGTGTTATAACTTGTAACTATCCATGTACATATGGCATTGCTTTATGGTGCTGCCAATGTAGTTATTATACATAGATAACACATACCGTGCGGAATGCCAATAAACCCTTACCCAAAGATCGTATAAGGATATTTTTTTACTTAAGTCTAATAATAATTATAACGTACGTTATTATCGTTATTTTTATTATTATCATTATTATGAAAGTAGATTGCGGTACATATCGATGTGGATTCCGTGAGACTACGACGGTTGGAGGGAAACAACTATGGCAACGACACTTGGGCCTTTGGAAAACGTCCATGTGTTTGCTGTGACACAGTTATTAAAAATCAAATAGAAAGTCAATCAAATCTTAATTAAATATATATATATATTAATATGTTTATACTGATGAATAGCAAATAATTACTAAACGTGGACTACAAATTAGGTACTCATTAAGAAAAAGCAGACTTTGAAGTTGAAATATAGAATTGTGTCTAGTTTTTTACAGTTTAAAATATACTATACAGGTATGTATAAAACAAAATTACTTGAAAAAGAAATAATAAAATCTGAGACACATCGCATCGTTTATGGTATAAACTGTATTATGATCTACGTATTTATTTAAACATTTATATATACATACATAATTGATAATAGGTAAATATAATTTTACAATTAATTTTATTCAATTGTTATAATACAATTATTTATATTACGTTTACTAAAATATAAAAATAAAATCTTAAATTTATATTAACAAAAATATACCTACCTATAATTTATAAATATTATAACTATCATTAGGTGGGTATAAGAAAATTATATTCCAAATATAAAGTATAAACGTTATATCAAATAATAACTATAATAATACAATACTAGAATTAATAGAATAAGTTTTCCTTTATGAAAGAATACAAATTGTAATTTGATTACTTAACTACTTTTTTTTAATTATTAGTGATCATGTAAATAGTGAATGTTAGATTTGGAAAAAATATAATATTCTCAGCGATCCTGTCAGACTTCAACACTTTTTAGTATAGATATTATATGAATTACGAATACATATTTTATTGAAAATAATAGTTTTCTATAAAAATGTGATGACTATAATTTTTACATTAGTGACTTATTGATTTATTTAAAATAATAAAAAAAAACACACAATTATAATATTTATACACGTTATTTTAAAATAAAGTTACACTTAAGGAACCTTTAATATTTGTTAATAGTCCACAAGTAATTGAGATCGATATAAAATGAACTATCATGTATAGTGCCTTATGCATAAGAATATATAATTGAAATTAATTATGGTTTACACCAATGTTATAGTATAAAATAAAATATGAAAGTAAAAAAAAAAAAATTGTATAATATTTATAATACGATTATATTTGAAAATCTTAATGATGGTTTATAGTTGGAATAAGATATTTTTGAGTCAATAAAGTTTTGTTATTAAATAATTCACTTATAATATTATACATTTGGATAAAAGATGATATTTTAATGTTAAAAGTTACAACACGAAATATTGTGCCATCAAGTCTCGGTTTAATGATACGTTCCTTAAATGGATTATAATATAGTGCAATGAATTTAATAGTTTTAACTCGCTTGTTTTCAAGTCTTTCGTTTTGATAATAGGATTTTAATATAGATTAATTTCTACCAACAATGCAAATATAGTCAAGCACGTTTTGACCCTAAAGCAAGCCACGAGCAGCAGATTTTTTTCATGGTAAATCGACATTTCAAAATTACACAACTAATCATAATTAAAAATTGATCTATGCACATGCACATACAAACACATACATGCTCACAATAAATGATATTACCAGTGTTTGTGTGTACAGGCTATTATCTTAATTAAATTCCGCATCGGTATTATAAATGTGTTACAAGGTGATCGGTAAGCGTTTTTGAAATTGGCGAATCGTTGAATTTAATAACAGGTTCATATTTATATCATCGAAAAAAAAATTACCACTCCTATTTGCAAAAAAGTGTAACGGATTTTAACGCCATCGATATTGTATGCTGTTTAATAAGATTGAATGAGCTTCCGAGTAAACATAAAACAGTATTGGGCAAGGACTTATCAATATTCAAGGTGACTTTTGAACGACTAAAACATGTGTAAAAATAAAAGTATTGTAAGGTCTTGTAAACTTATTTAAGAATAATATACAATTATCATATTAACAAGTACCTATATAATAGATAATAGGTAGGTATTATAGAAATCTGTGTGCGAAGTGTGCTTGTCTGGAAAAAAAAAGGTAAACGTCGAAGCGGGACCGGTTTCGATATCGACTAAAGTGATTGTTTTACCACCGGAAGTCGAAAATTAATAATTAAAAGATAATTCGTCCGTGGGCGAAAATGTCTCGTCCATTTTTTCTAATTTTATCAAGTCGTCTTCGAAGGAAACCTTAGAACTAAAAAAGAAAAGAAAACTTTGTATGTATTTTGAACAAATCATGCAGTATATTATTATAAGTGTGTATTATACGGGACTCGACTTGAATATTTACTCGAGCTTAACAATTGAAGAATTATTATTCACGGCCAAGACAGCGGCTCCTTTAGGCGGTATGGCCTCGTACAGGCTGTTCTCCACGATGACTGTCGCGTTGTCCGTGATTTTGGATCTACATGGCACCGCCTCGGAGTTAATGTTTCTGTGAAATTGAAAAAAAAACATCACGTCGTTGGACAATAGAAAATCGAAATTACATAATATACTATCAGATATTGATATAAATAAATTTAATAATAATAATGTTATAATCACCCCGGGAATCGCACTCTGTTAGACGTTAGGTTGGTTCTGTTGAAAGTCGTAATCCAGTTACTCTGACTCCTGTGAACGTTTGTTAAAAAAAAAATTTTAAAAACTGGTTTAAACTGACGTACAATGATATAATACTACATGTACGCAATATACACGCGGTACCTATATTATATATTATAATAATAATAATTATTATAAAAATAATAATAATAATAAATGTGGAGCAGACAAGCAATAAATGCCCAAGTTATAATGGTCCGTGTAGTTACTCACATGTTTTCGATATCGTCTTTCAGCGGTGTTGTAGACGGACTGGAAATACATGACAAATAACGGCCGTTCCTATAAAATAAGACAATAACAAAATATGATTGATATCGGATTATTCGGCAATAAATTATAAATAAAAATCGATTTAAATTTTTTTTAAATTTTTAAAGTGATTCGTATATTATTATAAATTATACGCACATTGCGCACTTATGTAAAATAATATTAAGATTAGAGTTTATGCACATTGGTACTTATGTTTTTTTGCAGCGTCCTTTCACGCATATTTCGATCAGTAATGTTCACTAAGTACTGACATTAATACACGTCGTGAACTAATTTTATTTTCATTATTTTGCATATTTTAAGTAGGTATAATGGGTTTTATTGAATTGAATATTTTAAACATAAAATACAAGAATAAATGTTTTATGGTATATTGAAACGAAAGTAGTCCAAAGGTTAGATGTTGTTATTTCAATTTCACAAAATCACTGATTTTGTTTTAAACAAAACAATTTAAAATGCTGTGAATTTGTTTAAAAATAAAAGTAGGCAATAAAAATGATTTGATTTGGCATAGTGCTTTACACGAAAATCAACTTTATTTAATATGTTTTAAAATTACACGATGGCTTTTACTTATTTCGCTTAACAATAGCCTAGAATATATTGGTAAATTCATAGAATATTTTATTTTTGTGTATATCATTTTCAACAAAATTGAATGCATATTCAATTATTTTACAGCGAATATATAAAGCCTAGCACTAATAACATTACACACGTCATATAATATAACATGTTTAAATAACGATTATGCTCACTTGACGTATCCAAAATATAGCAGACCCACGGCTACCATGGACAGCATCAAGAAAAACATCGCTGCGTACACTAAGGACATTACGGTACTCGTTTCATTGTCAGAGTTCGTATTGTAAAATTGAGTAACACCCAAAACTTTGGCGTTGTGGTCTAGATTCCTGAAAAAAAATATGTACAATGTTTTATTTTAATATCATCGAGACGTATAAAAATATATTTCAAATAAAAAGATTAATTTATTAATAAACTTCTTTTTTGAAAAACTATTATAAAATTGCAAATTTAAAGTATTTTAACTATTCAAAACAGGTAAACATTTTTTTTTTGAAAAGTGGTGTTAATAAAATGTAACGTTAAATTGGTATTTTTCAAATATTTTATGTTACATAGATCATTTTCACTGACTTTTCCAATTCCGATGCCGACACCACCGAACCATCCGTGTTGTTCACTCCGTACACGGTCAACACCCTCTCGGTGCGCCACTCCCCGTCCAAATACGTGTTGATTACGTCGTTCGTGAGTGACATTACTCTGACGCCCGATATTTCGGACAGCTGTGATTCTACAGCTGTGTGATCTTCGGTGGAGCTGAATTGTACACTCACCCGGACTATGTCCGAGAACGTCAGGAACTTCACCTACAATCGTTTAACCAAAGTCCATTTTAAAGTCGTTTTTTCATGATAATTTATTTAAATTATGCATTAAACACATAGTTATCATCCAATTCTATTGAATATAATGTTTCTATTTTTTTTATCCCGACTCATTAACCACTGAACGAAGCGACCACAGTGTGATATTTGATGTATATTTTAAAATATTATGATAAAATATGTAATATAGATCTTGAGCTTACGGTAATAGTCATAGTAGATTCTGTTCCATCGGATTTTCCGTCATTGTCTTTGGCCACCACTTCAAATGTTTTATTCGCAGTGCTATCGTCCACCAGACTCGTACAATATATTATTCCGGTCTCCGAGTTAATGATAAAGTCGTTAGCGTCGTCTCCTCTTAGCGAGTATTGTATTTTGCCGTGTTTTCCTGCGTCCTTGTCTGTCGCCTGAAATCAAAAACCGTCAGATCGTTTAAAAAAAAAAAAAAATGTTTATCTAATGATTATAAATGTTTTGTAATAATCATTTTATATTTTTTCATTTATACCAATATTGTACTTTCATATATTTTAATACCAATCGGTAAGAAAACGACAACTCGTATATTAAGTCTATGCATTACATAAATATATTTTTCACGCATTTAGAGTATTATACTATACTTCTTAACTGACTTAAATAAAATTGTAAAAACTAATTTTTCTTTACTTCAAATTTATATAATTTAAAGAAAGAATTCTTTTCTCTAGAGTAGTTTGAGAAGTTATGATCAGCTAAACATGTTTACACAATTTGTCATGTCTGCAAATTATATTTGATAGAAAATATGTAGCATTTATAACGACAGAAAAATATATACGAAGAGTATAATGATTAAAA
This sequence comes from Aphis gossypii, assembly GCF_020184175.1. Taxonomy (NCBI): domain Eukaryota; kingdom Metazoa; phylum Arthropoda; class Insecta; order Hemiptera; family Aphididae; genus Aphis; species Aphis gossypii. The sequence goes on along the minus strand of NC_065531.1, from coordinate 65,294,938 downwards.
AACTTTTTGGATATTTTTGAACGGAATTCAATAAAAAAGTTTGATGAGAAAGAGTAAACCTAGTTATTATAAGAAATCTTAAAACCATTATTGGGTTTATAGTTGCTAAACTCAAAAATACAAATATTCCACGATGTAAAGACAAAATATGGAATGTTTATTATTTCAATATATATAATACCACTATAATGTTATTATGAAATATTAACTCAATCATTAAAACAAAAAATTCAGTTTATCAACAAAAAAAGTCTTTGACATTTATTATATTTATCGTCGGAATGCCAAAACACGCAAATAAGCAAAAATACATTTTATTCTATTAAGATAAACCTATAAAAACTCGGAGAAAAATTATCATAAATATTTATATCTAGGTATAGTTGGTTAATAAAGTTTCTACATCATGATATTTTATGCATTCAATAATTATTTAAATTCTAAATGCATAATCAAGTTATTTACATTATATTTTTATTTGGTTATTAATGCCTGTAATGGTATACATTCTATCTCCATAATATTTAAAATGCATTTTCTAAAATAATTACCCACAAACTATTTTTAATATTTAGAAATTTTATATTTTATTTAAAAAACATATTTTGATGAAATAATTTACTTATATATTAAAAAATATATATTAACAGGCTTATAATATTTTATTTTGAACTTCATATATTTTATTGAATTTCTTAAGCCAATTAATTAGCTATATAAGTTAAATATTATATTGTATTACTTAGAAGATCAAAAATTCTAATTAATATTTTGATTTTGTACTCTAAAACATATTATTATTTTAATAAACAAGTATTATTTTTATATTCTAACGAAAAAAAATTAACAATTTATGATAGTATAATATATTCGTTATCGATCTTTATTTTATAATAGAAAATTACAGGGATAAAAAATATAACCTTTTTTTTAATTCAAAAATAAATAATATGCGATGATATTTTGCTCGACGTACTAAATATCACTATTAATTGTATCCTGCAATTATATGATAGATAAATAAATTATGCATTTATTTCGTATACCTTGCTTAAAATAATAATTCTTCAATGTTGTTTCAATATAAATTTGATGACCGTGAATCCGACCTGCCGATAAATATATGTTACATACACACATAATACATATAATTACGCATACAATTTGATATACTGTATTGTTGGTAATCTATTGTGTTAAATGTTACTATGTTTGTATAATGCGCAACACAATAGTATAAGTAATAACAGATCAATTCTTGAACTGATTATGATCGAAATGTATCATATTAATGCGTGGGGATTCTTGGAAGTTTAATTGAAATATAAAAGGTTTAATTTCAAGAACCGTATAATTATGTATAACATTAATAATTACGACATTAAAATGTACCTGTAGTAGGTTAGACACTGAGACAGTGCAAGTAGGTATATTATATACGTAAGTACAAATAAATAATCTGAATATTGAATACATTTAAAGTAAATAATATAACAGTAAGATTATTACCTATTTTTATAACTTATGTTTGAATTTTAGATAAATAAATAGTATGTAAATTAGGTATATATTTTAAAAATATTATAAAAGCTTTTTCTGCAAAATAAGACTATGTAAAGTGTAAAATATGGATGATGCTGTTCATAAAAATTAAACCATAGCAGTAAAAAATACATTATTATACATTTTTCTATAGTTATAACTTTAAGTTAATATTTTATTTCATTTTTTTTTAATTCCGTGTTCTTAACACAAGAAACATACCCTTTTTAAGTATTTGCAGCTTCCTTGAATATTAACAAGAAGAAAGCTCTGTAATGAAGTAAAGTATAGTAATACTTGTAATTTTTTTTTTTGTTTTGCTGTTAAAAATGTTTGAATTTTAGTGTTTGTGTGTTTAGAATTTTATCATGTTTTTAAAATATTAAGTCAAGAATTGTAACATTGCCTAAAGTGTCTAGTGAGAGATAATATTATATGCTTAATCAACATCATGAAAATAAATAAACATATGAATAGGTAATAATAAATAGTATTCATGATATTATATTAATTCTTAGTAATATACTTTATATCGGCATTCTGAAAAATAATTTACTTAAATATATATTAATAATAGCATAACAATATGTAATGCTATAAATTAAAAAGTCAATCAATTTCTGTAGCAACGATAAGTATTTGAAATTTAATCTTCGAAAAAAATAATGAATTAACAATATGAAACGAACCGACTGTGATAGTGTATAGAGTTTAAAATGTGATGAAAACTATCAACTATAAATATTTTTAAAATATTTTATATTTATTTGTTTTTGTTATCGTTTGATAGTATTATAGCCATGCAAAATATTATGATTGTTTAAAAAAGACGATAAGTGTATCCAATGATTTTTATGCAAAATAATAATTTGACATATTAAAAAAACTATATTATATTGTTTCAGTTATACACGGTGACTATTTTAAAGTAAAATTGTATTATTTCAAAAACCATTAATATTTTTGAAGTCATCAAAAAAAAAAGTAATCTTTTCCTTGGTAAATGAAAAATATTTAAATTTTAAATTTATACTAGCATATTATTTTTTAAGTATTTTGATACAACAAAATCAAATTTTGAACGATAAATTATAACTACTATTATACATTTTTATATTTTATAAGAGTGAAGTAGTGTAAAATATTAACGGCCCACTGAAACAAGCCACTTTATTTCACTTATCATTAATCTAAAAAAAATCACCTTACAGTATCTTCCACATTTTGTGTGACAAAAATTGTGGGAATTACATAAAAGCTAATTTAATAATTTTGACCATTTTTTTTTACTGGAAATTTGTAAGACTCTTTATTTAGGTAAAAATAAATCGATATTAGTGGTTAAAATTATTTTGTAGCTCTTATTTAAACACTTGTCTGATCGCGAAGTAAGTAAACCATAGAGTAATACCTATAATATAATATAATATTATTTATAGTATTTACGTTATAATAATACCTATATTAGTCGTAATATTATCATTAAAATATAGATTTATTAGTATAATATACTGTATAACATACGTTATAAATGTTTGCTATCAAACTACGTATATTATAGCCTATAGGTTCAGTATTAATTTATCGTTTTTGTACGTGTGCAGAAATCAATAAATACTCTCACTGTCAAAGGTCAAAAAGAAGAGGCTGACGCCGATAATTGTTTACACATACTGACAATATGTTATAATATAAATAATAATGTAATGTACACCACAGAAAACAATGACTACAATAATTATTATTCAATTATGTGTGCACACACACACAAACACACACATATTATGTGTGTATTATTATACTTCGTGCAGTAATACCTCCAGCGTACCTATGTATGGCTTGCCTAAGTATTAGATATAATAGGTACTTCCAAAGAGTGCAGTTTAACCGACACGACTTTCTTCTCGCCAGCCGATTAATCACGGTTCGACGAAAACAAAATAGCAACAACAACAACAATAATAATAATAATAAAACGGACCAAATAAAAAAACGCAATTGCAAAAAATAAAATTAATATATATATGTCGGCCGCGGGTGATTTCCACTGTGGGTTATCGATAATAATAGTGTATAACAATATTCTGATGTGTAACTTAGCGAAACGAGCGTATAATAATGTTATATATTATTATAGACGGTATTGAGATACCGTATTGAGATACAGTATGATTCTTTAAGCACGTTCACCCCTGTTTTTTTATTCAATAATACGTCATGTACTCAAATTATTATTTTTGAAAATTTCCAGTATGCTTTGAGACTTTATTATTTTAAAATTATTAAAATTACTTTAAGAGTATAATGTGTTCTGTGATGATATAAATATTTCTGTTTTTCAAATGAAAACCCTCCTCTCCGCTTATCTGCTTATTTACTGTAAATTATTGAGTAGATCATTTTTTTTGAAAAAAAAAATGTTTGATGTTCTTAATTTTTTAATTTGAAATTCTAAAGAATATTTTTTGAGTTACCTATTAAAATGCTTACTCAAAGATAGAAGTCCTTAATATAAAATACAAAAAAATTGAAAATATATTCCTTAAGTATATTTAAAAACTCTATTAATCAGATTTTGAATAACTGCTTTATTTGAGAATAAAATATATGCTTAGTGGATCACCTTGTATAACGTTGGCACTTGTGCTGAGAGTACCTATATGCACCGACTAACTGTTTGCGGTTTTTACATGACTATTTAATATATTATAGATAAATTTAAAATAATAATTTTGATGACCACTGCCACCGCTGCCGCTGGGGCAGTATTTTTTTTTTTATAACAACAGCTTACTGTACATGAGGTATAAAATAATATGCAATATTATGATATAATTCAACCCGAACGAAGTCGGCCATGAATAATCGCACCATCGTCGTCATCGTCACTCTTGTCTATTTAAGGCGTCTATTTCGCCTTGAATGTCTGTAAATACTATTATAAACTAGACCGAGTTAAACACATTTTACGTTCTAATACACGGTGGTATATTGTATCACATTTAGTACATCGACGTTTCCGATGTCCGGTCACAGTAAATTTATGTCGTGCGCGACCTAGACCCCGCGCGCAATTTTAAATCATATAGCCGCGTCAATGTATACGATTATAATAATAGTAATAATAATATCGATCGACCTCGTACGTTTTTCGCGGATGATATATGCACATTTAAATATAGCTATATAATATACACGAGCGTAATAATTAATAACATAATATATAATATTTAGTTCTCCAAAATTGTCGACCACGATTTATCTAAAACGTCGATAGTCTTATCGCTTTAATAATATACTGTACAATACCATACATTAATTCCTATATTATACTTAACGTATAATATTGCATAGTAGGTATTCGATAAAACGTTTTACTTTCACACGTATTGTTGATGCGAAGACTTGATACGAGTATTAATACTAACTATTACTTAATACAAGATAGATAGATAGATTTTTATCTGATTAGACGAAGCTCCTTTTTATTTAGAAGGACTTAAAACTTAAATTTGTTTTAACCGTTAAAAAGTGCCAGATTTCAAAAATATTACGTGAATTTCCAGATATCTCAAGTTAATTATGTGGGCCTGTTATACACGAATACAAGTATATAAGACGTATAGAGAGACAATGATTTTCGCATATAAATTGAATGACTGACGTATAATGATTGTCTCGATAATCATTGAATAGAGATGTATAATACCGATAACCAGGTACAACTTCCAGCTGATTTGATAATTTCTATTGACCATTCAGTCACTCGTGGTTATATAACATCGACTGTCTTATTATTATTTCAATAGACTTAAACTCATACATGAAAACAACTTAGAAAAATATCAACTGCCAGAAGTACATGAAATCCATGTCGATGTGTTGCATACGTCTATACTATTTAATACATAATACAGTATGAATACCGTATACGACATAATAATATTCTTTTTATAATATGGTAATGTGTATTATACACATCGCATCATATTATTATATGATAATATTTATAGTTTGTTAGGTTCACTAAAAACATTTTGAGTCGGTCATTAATCCAATCAATCAGATTGCGTTTTATTGAACAAACTGTTCTCTAACATTATTATGACGTACTTCGTCTGTGACACGAGTATACTCAATTTTTTTATTTTTTTATTTTTTGGCTTTTGCTGTCGATCGCTATTAGTGAAACAATTACGGCGATTGCAACTATTATATACAATTATAGATAAGATATACAATACCCATCGGTCGTCAACTATTCACCTTGACCTGCAGGAGGTGTTTGGGAATAATGGTGTTGGCCACGTCCATCACGGGATATCCGACGACTATGTGCTTTTCGGGGAACACCGGCACGTTGTCGTTGATGTCCATGATGACCAACTGCACCAACGTGGTAGTCGGATCGTACACGATGTTGTCCACTTCGGACAGGTGTAAAGGCTGAGTGGTCGGCAATTTTTCACCCGGTGAACATTGGACTTTTAGTCTCAGGTACGCGGACGGTTCTTCCATGTCTTCGAATGGGTATGCTTCCCGATCGATGGGGCTTTTCAAGTGCACGACACCTGTTAGTTTGTCGATGGAGAAGAAGTCCGCGTTCGCTGTGCATCGCATTAAAAAAAAAAAAAAAAAAAAAAATACATTTTTTGTTATTAAGTAAGATTATATGTTATTATATAGATTATATTATTATAATGCTAATTATTGCTACACTTCCAGGAGAGATTGGTCCTATTTTATTAACTACTTCAAATAGGCTCTTAATTTATTATCAGAACGGTCTATACGATATTTTATAAGAGTGATGTTGATTTTTTTGCAACAATTTATATTTTTATAATCACTAAATTGTTTATGTGAGTCATTGTACAATTCTTATATTTGGGATTGATTCTTTAGTCGAATTTTGCAAATTATTCATACATTTGTACATTTTATGTATAATATTATTAACGTAATAAATCACAGTAACAATGCTAAATTTTAATAAGTAATTATGAAATAGTGATTACTTCTAGTATATACGTATAAATATTTACTTGATTTACCAAAATCGCGATTTTACAGTAGCAAAATATTTATTTATATTAGAAACACAAACATCCAGTGATTGAATTTCGCTTTCACAGTCGTAAACATTGCTAATAACCACCTAAATAATTAAACTTTTAACTACAGTTTTTTATTTTTAGTTCTAGGAAGTATTAATGCATTCACTACATATATTTAATTGTTGTTAGAACTCTATAGCTGTAGTTTTATACAAATTATTATTATTATTCTCAGTATTTATATTCCGATGTCTAATACATTTTTTTATAAGTTAAAAACTGTTTTTATTTCTTTATTTTACCTTAATTTATTTTCTTAAAAAATAAACCGTTTACTAGTGAAAATCAATATGAACATTATGTACCTACATTTTTGTCGTGATATGATATGGTAAGTATAACGAGAAATCGATAATATAATTACTTATCTAAAACATAATTATATTATTACTATTAACTGGAAAATGTTTTAATTAAGCACTAAGTAAAAATTAGTAGGTATGGACTGATACATAATAATATATGTACTTGTTGGTAGATTTAAAGCATATACGGAGTGATCCATTTAACTGTTAAATGGATCACTCCGTATAAATTTTAACATAAGACACTTATTATTTCAGGTAAGATTAGACAAGAACAAATTCGTAAAAAAATACTTCTATTACATAAATTTAAGTTGTTAAAAACAACATTTTTAGAAAACATTATATTCTTTTCTATTTTTAAACACTACATATATAACTATTTGTAGTACTTTGGTGGATAAAAAATTAAAGTACTCTAAAAAATATTCAGTTTCAAAATAAGCAATACCTATAATTAAAAAAAAAAAATTTATAGTTTCTAAAATAATGAGTATTTTACGTTAAATGGATTGCTCAATATAGGTAGGTATTATGACAATAAAATACGTTTAACTACTTACAATACATTTCATAAAAATATGTTTTCACAATACATGACTTAAATAGAAAATGTAATCATGTTTTGGACGGAATCTGTTTTTTTTTTAAAAATAGGTTTGCGAAAATCATTTTAACCGACGGCGACATCATATGCAATCACATTGTACATTATTTCTCAAAAAATGTTAATCACCTAACTGTAATTTATATACCTAAAAATACTTATATATTGTCGAAAAGCCCAGTTCAGAGGGATTAGTTTCAAAAATTCGGGTGACGTTAAATTTGGGTTACCAAAACCAATTTCCGAATATAACCTCGTGAAAACGAGTACATATTATATGTGCTTATGTGGTAAATTTGACCATTTTTTCAAATCAATTAATTTAAAAATTCAAAAAACGTCTACTTCCAATTACCTGCAAAGTGAGTTTTTTAACTCACAATTTCCCGGTTTGATTGGGACATGATTAGATGGGAGGCAAACTTTTCACATGTTACATACGCGTCGGTCATCGGAACACCTCTTTATAGTTTATACCCACTGCAGGTTATAATTGTGCCACAAATGACGTTCATCTTATTCGATATTCCGTCGGGGATAATTAAAACGTTTGTTGCCAAACCGCGTGTATAACATATATTGTACGTATACTCTTTCGCACACGCACACACTGACACATGTGTATAAATGAAATAAAAATGTGTTACGCAAATATAAGAGAGAAAAGACATTATTATATTACAGTGCTCGTATTTATATGCTGTACCTATGTAATAATATGACGTGTATACGGTGCGCATTGCACATTAATGTCGGAACTCGTTTGCTCAGACAACTACGCAGCTAGACGGTATAGTTTGCGGTCGGTAAGAAAACACAGCCGGGATTGAATAAACTCTAAATGTACATTAAAATAATAGTAAATGTAAAATGTAATAAAACTGTTATTATTAATACAATATTGTAGTGGTATAAAGTTGTGCCTGGTAATCGCAGAAAATCTATCGAAACCCAAACTTGTGGTTATGCCTAGTATGAGTAATAAATTTAATAACAAGATTCACTTAAATGGTATATGAAAATTAAAAAAAATCAATTAATTAGATCTGAAACAATTAGAGCTAAAAAATATCTACAAATAATAATAGTTAAATAACACTTGTTTTATCAATATGATTAATGAATATGCTATTTAATGATTGTATTAATCATAAATTATAAGATAATTTGTTATTCAAAAGCAAATTCTCCATTCATCATACTTTGATATGATAATTTGTTTTTAATTCCTTCTTCTGTAGCTAATTTATTGAGATAATTATTAATTACATTTTGCTTTACATAGGCATGACGTAACGATTACGCATATTGCTCACGTTTGAATTTTCATTTTTATAAATTACTTGTAATATAATATATTATAAAAATATCTTAAAAATAAAAATTATTTAAAAGTTAAGTTTCATTTTTAGATTTTTTGATATGTTCAAAACAAAATGTTATCCATGGATAGCAATTTTTTCGATCACTTCAAATAAAAAAAAATTATCCGTTCGTTTATATTTTGTTTTAAAGTAACTACTAACAATTAGGATAACAAATTTATTTAAGTATATTATTAGTAATAACTAATAACAACTGAATAATGACCGTGAATTATTTTCGCAGAAACCATGGTGATAAGTGATGAATGATTTTACGATAATAATAATTTGACATTACTCGTAATAATTTTTCTGGTCTAAAGTTGGTTGTTTTGTATATTTTTATTTTTTGATTATTATGATTTTACGTAGGTATTGTTACAAGTAAGCAATAAATTGATTTCAAGGCTAATAAAATACGGAAAATTTTTTGATCTATATTTTATTATTTTAGTGGGTATTTAGACTTACCGCGTATTAAAACATTAATGCTTTGAAATTGTAATCTATTATGGGTTATTCCATGCACTTATTTTTTTTCAATTATATTATATGCCTGAAAAGTAAATAATCATATCGACGTATTTGATAAAAAGTAATTTGAAATTATAGTACAAAAGAGTATTTAAAAAAAAAAAATAATCAATATATAAATAAAAATAAGTCTGTTTGTGTTATCATACTGCAAGCACCATGTATATTATATTATATATATAGGCAGAGTGCATAATATCATATTGTACAATGTGATGTTATTTTCCTCGACCAAGAGAGGTATTGGTTTCGAGATAAAAAATTAAAAACGAAACCAGAAAGAAAATATCATTATGCATATTATGTACTATTGAAAGTACTCTGTAATTACTGTTCAGTATAATCATATTTTATTATAGATATGTAAATATTATTCTCGTATTATTACATAGTAGCACATGTAAGTGTATTGCATAAACAGCGGCGTATATATATAAACGAGTGTACGAATATGATATGTGCAGATTTTTTTTTTCATTCTGACCGCTCGAGGCGGGGTAAATAGACAAATATTATTAAACTAGACGTATATCCGGATGTAGCTCTACATTACAGCCGTCGCTGCCGTCGCCTCGATAGTTGTTATATACTCACGCTTAATATAATAATAATATACTACTTTTACTCGTCATTTCCATCCCAGTGACACGGACATTTAATATTATCACGAGCTTTGGGAGAAAACCGACGGAATCACATTGCCAGTCACCCCTACTCAGTATTTTCTCGAAAGTATACAGAGAAATTTTTCAAAACCGATTTGTCTGATGTGATTTCGAACAACAATTATTAATTATTATTAAAGTATTTCATTCGACTCGGAAGACCCTCACCCTTCCACCACTAATACGTTTGTTTTACGAATCCGTCATGTAAATAATCTATGTATTGTACATAGGTAGTAAATAGTTTTATATTCGTGTATTATGATAACGAAATTATAATATATTTTATTCTTTCCGGTACACGTGCGCGAAATAGCTGCTTTTTCGAAGATTAATAATTTAATATAAAAATAATCTAGGACCTCATTTATCTTAACTGCCTAATAAAAATCTGCAGTAGCGCACTAATTTCACATAAAATAAAATGATGCTATTTCTTGAATTTAATTTTATACTATAAAATGCCTATAGTTTCATCATAAACTATATTTATACAGTCTAAAACTTTTATAATATCATGTACGCTATATACGTGTATAATTATATTGAGTAGAATGTTATATTGTAAACAAGGGGAAAAGGGTTCTTGTGAGACGATACTCTAATAATATAATATTATAAACAATCAGTAATGACAACTGTAGTTAAATACTATAATAAGTAAGTGTCGACTAGTAACAATAAAGGCGCAGTGTTAATACGCAGACACATAAAATGTTATTGTTTGGGGTTTTCTCGGAGTCGGTCATTATATTGAGACGACTTCCGTAAGTCATAAAATGTATTTTAGTTTGTAAAAGAAATAATCGAAAAGAAATTATAAGAATAATGTTGTGACGAATATAACTATACACTGTAATTCATGTTATTAAAAGTTATAACTTATTTCCTAAAAATCAGTTAGATATTACAATATTATCATGTAGTTCATTTTTAAATAAGTTCAAATATAAATACTTTAATGTTAAAAAAAAAAAACAAAGACTAATCAACACAGACAATATGAGCAGTTGTGCGTCCATGAATCCATGAACAGATAAAATAAAAACATACATTAGTTATGTAAGTCGTAAGGAACTAAGGAATACTATTAATAGTCACTACATGATATTTATATAATACGTAAAAGTGTATTTTATTTTTTTTAAATCAATATTGGTATGTTAAAATAATGAATGCGAAATTGTATTTGTTTGTATTGTATATTGGTATTTAGTTGGGCCATTTTAATTTAGTAATAGCTATGTTTCTCGATATTTATCAAATTAAATTTATAAATTGTTCATAATTAGATACTTGGATATAACTGAATAAGACAGATAAAACATACGAAACAAAATGTCCACCATAGAAATGGATTATTAGGGGTGGAATTTCTACTAATACGCCGTGATGCCCGTTTTATATATTTTCGAATCATACGTTTTACTTTAAATTTTTAATGATTTTCAAATACTTGCTATTTTTATATATAATTTTAGAATTTTATAGCATTTATAATAAAATCCAATTTTTAAATTTTATTCTAACTAAATTTTACTTAATTGAATACTATTAATCGTGATTTTTCGAACGAATTCATACGACGTGAAAATAGACATTTTTAATTGTTACGGACAACTCAACAAAAATTATTTTTTTTTTCTAATTAAAAATCTACTCAAAAGATTTAAATTATACTTCACTGCTAAGTTTTTTGGTTCAAAACTTGTTAACAATAAAAAAAAAATTAAATTTAGAGGTGTATTATTTTGAAATTTTATGCATGAAAATGTTTTCGTAATTTTTTTTAAGGACATCATATTTTTAATAATAGATACTCGTAGTAATATTAATCTTATGAACAGTTATTAATTTCATAGGACACCTAATGTTAGTGGTGACGTTTTCGTGCTGTAAAATAATAATATAATACAGTAATATTATAATACAATAGTATTATATATATATATATATATATATATACGTGACATTAAATATTAAATGTATTAAATTGTTATGTAGGTAGTGATAATATTATGTTTAATACAGTTTTTGCCGGACAAACGATAGAAGAAACCCCGAGGGGATGGCCGACTCGCGCAATCTGAGAGAGTGAGATCGTTACGAGCGCGTCCGTAGGTAATGCGCTTGTACAATATAATATAACCTGTCTGCGTACAAAAGTATTCTTATTATACAGAATTTGCGTAGGTATATATCGCAAAAAACTAGCAAACGAGTCTGATATATTTCTATAAAAATAATGCAATCGGAATCCCGGTAGGATTTAAATTTTGAAGTATGATTTCCGGACAAACTGAAAAAATAGAGATATTATAATATTTATTGTTTCGGGGGGGTTAATATTTTTCCTACATAAATATAAGAAAATCTGTGCGAAAGTTATAACGCTAACTGGATACTCCTATACCACGGCGCAATATTTTCAGGACATTATGTTTTACTTTGAGTCATTTGCGATTTACTCATGTTTGTATATAGGATGATTATCTTACAGCCAACCATGGGATTATTTATTTATTTATAAATTATTTTTTAAATTTTAAGAACAAATATTAATAATTATGGAATACATATAGTTTAATAGATATAAATAAAAAAAATATATTTTATTAAATTTTGTATTTTCTGCATGATATATTGCCTAGTTCTTGACAAAAGAACGAACCTGTATAATGAATATATTATAATAAACTCTTCTACCCACCACCATACCATCTTAAACTTTAAAACTTACATAACCACTTGTGATTACTTAACATGAATTACTAAATTCAACTTTTACATTCTTGAATAATGGTATAAAACGTCACAACAGTTACTCTAAATGAACGAAATAATAATTAAAATCAATTTTGTGAAAAATGGACGTAAACTTCACATTTTTTTTTTGAAGAATTATAAAAATGAATCTAAAGTTTCATTATATACTCGTAAGTATATAATACCTAAAATATAACAAATATTTATAGTTAGTAGTCACACGTGTAGAACTGTTAAAAAGTTCGTATTCGTTAATTATTTATTTTACAGCAATAAGCAAATAAATTTAATCTACTTTTTTTTTCTGAATATAAATTTATAATTATATTTTCGACTTTTCTGAAACTTATTAGTAATAATATCAGGTATACTAATATTGTATCTAATATTATAATAGTAAAAATAAAATATAATATTTAAAAATAATCGATTTTTTTTTTTTATTTAACTTGAACAAACGTTCGATATTTTGCGTTTATAATATCACTTAGATTATCACTACGCTTATATGGTCACGTCAATATTACACCTTAAAATGTATTACATTAGTGTAGTACTACAGCGCTTACAATAAGTTGCTTTTACACCGTGTAAATTATAATGTTTAAGTCGCGGTCATAATATTCAAGTCGCCACGTGACTGTTTCAATACTATAAAATAATGTATGTTACTTTTTAATTATTATGTTTTAATATTTTATACACGTAGGGAAATAATTAAAATATCGTATACCTGTAATTTTATGTTATACTAATTCATACATATTAGCGATAATAATCAACATGCTATTATAATATTTCGATCATAATCGAACGTGTTTAATGAATAATATTAATATTGCAATTTACGAGCAGTAAATAGTACAATATAGAAAAATAAAAACATGGCGTTCATTACGAACCGATGTGGTGTTTAAAAATAAATAATGCTTTTACCTATCAATTAATATTTAATTATATTTTAATTAGGGTTGGGCGTCTTTATTCTTGATTAGGTATTATTGATATCAATTTGTCTATGTCTGTAATCTACATATTATAATATACGTTAATAAGAAAAAATGATTTTTAAAAATATATATATTTTATTATTATCTAGGTTACTATTGTCGAATTTACAGATTTATAAGTAAATCGCTACCTTTAAATCGACTGCAGCCACGTAATTTTCGAATTTTTACATTTATAAATCAAGTAGATGTTTATTATTAATACGACTTTACCTCTGTGGAATTATACGTAAATAATTAATTATAATGACGTAGTGGGAGCATTATTCCAGTGCTTATATAACCTGCAAGACCGCTGTTTCTATGAGTGCTATTCTAAATATGAATGTGACCGTGTACTTAAAACATTGGGTGGGTACTGAGTAGGTAATTCGTTATCTAACATAAATCTAGATTTTCTACCCTGTTTTTATACGGATTTAGTTTAGGCCAGGTTGTGGTTTATTATCATAGTCTAAAACTAAAGGGATTACAATTATAACTTAAGCTGCATTGCATAATATTAATATTGTAGTTTGTGAAATTATGATTTAGCCATGCATTTATTAAATGGTTTGATAAAAGTTCAATAGGTGTTACAGTGCTTAAATTGTCTAAAACTATCATCAATTAAAACCACGAAACTATTTTGAAAATATTTCTTTGGCATAATTTTGAATTGGTACGTTTTTAATTTTTTTTAAGATTTTTACTCTTAATAATAATATATATATATATATTTAATTTTATAATCTGAATCAGTATTTTGATTAATAAAAATCAAATTTCGGACAAGTCACTTGTTAGTTATAAGTAGGGCTCAGATTTTAAAGCATATATTATAATTCTTTTTTTTATATATATACGAGGTAGAAATCTAATTTCTATCCATAAATCCGTTTCATGTCATTCTGATTCCAAATAAACTAATTTATTCTTGCGTTTTTTATGTTAATGCTTTTTTTTTTCCCCCAGTTGCATATTTTTATATATTAATTATGCTATTGTAATAAAAAAAAATAATTTATAAGAAATGTAAAAACCCAGAATGCAGATGTTGAAAAATTATTGTTTTCGTTATCGGCTTGTTTATTAAACGTATTAAATGTATAAATTATCGATCTACATAGGTATAGCTTGCAGTATCTATACAATAAGTATGCATCAATATTGACCATTTCAAAATTTAAGATTTAATATTGTAATTTAAAACCTCTCATATGCAGTACGCACCGACCACGTAAGTGAATCTGGAGAGTTTTTTTTCCTACGTATAAGAATACTC
The DNA here is from genome assembly GCF_020184175.1 of Aphis gossypii. NCBI lineage: Eukaryota > Metazoa > Arthropoda > Insecta > Hemiptera > Aphididae > Aphis > Aphis gossypii. Next base: position 65,279,764 of record NC_065531.1, on the reverse strand, counting down.
TGTTGGTCAATAAAGTCAGTTTCACTACTAAAAATCTAGGGGAATACATGATATTAATTCTTTTTTTTAATGTTTTTATTCATTTGTATTGCTAGTTCATGTTAATTTTTGGTTATGCTTTTTTAAAAAAATTGTTTTTTGATTTTTTAAAATAATCATGTGATCTTTTAGTTGCTTATTATGTTTTAATATCCTAGCCCTAGTTATAAGTATTTACAATTGAAGCAAAAAATGAGCAGATAGTGGATTAATATTTTGCGACCACTCTTATATTATTCGACTTTACTAAACTACTCGTTTTAAGTTTGATTCTTATTTATTATTGTAAAACCCCAAAAAATATTCTGCTATAAAATAATTTTTTATTAAAGAAAAAAGAAAACAGTAAAAAAAAAAAATTATTTCAAATCAGAATTTTTCTCAAAAAAGTTCATAATTATTTAAATAATTAGTATTTTACGTTAAACTTATTATTAGATATACTAAATGTATATTATTTTATCTTATCATGATAGTTCAGATAGTTAAATGCTGAATTAAAAAGTAACTTAATGTAATATTGTTATTTGTACTTACTTCCAAATGGATATTGATGTGTTATTGCAAATCTACATTGACCGCTCGACTCAATACCCGGAACAGCTGTTATTAATGTAGTCTCTTCGGTTATATAGTGTTTACTGAAAGCTCTGATAAATTTAAATGTGTCTGAACTACATACCGCTATATTATCAATAAACATATTAACCTGTGGAAGAAAAAAAAATAGTAAAGAAATTAAAATATTTTATTTTTGGTAAAGTTTTTGATTTAAAAATGATTTATGTATATATGTATATTACTTTGGATGTAGCTTTTAAAACGGTAGTAGAATTAGGACCAAAATCCACTGCTACGATGTCAAAATTGTAGTGTCCTTCATCGATATTTCCTAAAACCTCCAATTCACCGTCATCACTAACCCTCAGTTTTGTTAAAAGTTGTTCTAAATTGATCATAATATATTATAATATTAAATTCTTAATTTTCTCTGATATACAGGAAAAATGTATAAAGCGTAACTTATGTAATGTTATTTAATTTAATAATATATTATAATACCAGGTACGTATTCTAAACTGTAATTGCCCTTGAAGGAGTATTCATTTTTCGAAAAATATTTATCATTTACTGGTTGTTTTTCAAATTCCAAATCCGTGTTTTTTTCTTTTGCTTTGTGTGTGGTTTTGATGGTCTTAAATTTGTAAACTTTCCCTTTGTGACCATAAGCCAACTTTAAAGAATAACTAGGTTCTTCAAACGCTAGTACAGTGTCTATAATAACAGGTTTTAAATTGTATGAAAATATATTTTTAAAAATGTATGTAAATATGATAATATATACCAGGCATGGGTAGAAATTCAACAATTCTGATGAGTACAGTCGTAGAACCACCAACCGTAGTTAAATCAACATTTTTTATTGCCTAAAGAGTAAATTTATTTTTGTTTTTATTATAAAATTAAATAACCATTTAGTTTTGAATAAAAATAATATATTTAAAATAAATATTATATTTTGTGTATATTTTCACAACCCTTTAATTTTCCAATTTAGAGTGTTCTAAAAAATAAGAATTTTTATCAAATTATATAGGTAACAACGGAGAATCAAAATATTTCTTAATTGCTAAATCAGTGATTCGTTTTGACTAAAAAAATCGTTTTATTTGAACCACAATTATTATTAGATATAAATATAATAAAGTAAAATGTCAAACTTAAAAATCAATATCAATTTTTCATAATTTTTCATTTGGCAATGAAATACTAATAATTCAAATAATATTAAAACTTTATATTATGTACCTACTCTGATTTTTTAAACATCGATAATCTGTTAATTCGTTATGTACTTATAACACGACAATGTTTCAACATTATATGATTTTGTTTAAGATAATATAACATTGTATACGAGTCAAATTATTAATGTATTATAACGGAATATTATTAACGACGTTTTTTTGAATTACTTTTGTATACACACTTACACATACAATATATTTTATATATTCACAGTTTTTATTTAAATATTAATTTAGTGCAGTTCGTGTACATGAATTTTTTTTATAGTAATTTATTTTCATTAATCACCTACCTTAAGTTTATATACAATGGTCGAGTCATTGGTTGATATATCTCTCAAATCGTCGTCGATGCTGATGTACACCTTGTTTTTCGATCCGAATGCAGAAAATTTTTTAATAATACTCTTATCTACATGATGACAAAAATGAACGATTGGTTCCAACACCAAACTGTAGTTTTCGGGTGTTACATAATCAATTGGCGGTTCTAATCGCATATCTTTAGACAACTATAAAAAGTAAAGTTAGTTAATTGTTTTAGTCTTACAGATACAGACTGGGTGGCACACCGCCATGTTTTCCCGTATTCTCGCGACACGAAAAAATGGGAAATCATCATTGACCACACTTTGTACTTCACTTAGATACTATTTTAGAAGTTCGTATATTTTTATTATTTACCTCATTAGATTGTATTTTATACGAATAGTATGCTTTTTCAAATGGATACTCTTCTGTTTCTTCGTCGTTAACTGCGTGACCCACAACATTCGCTGCAAGTCCGAATTCGTGCTAAACAAAAATATTTATAGATAGGTACTCAATGTTTATAAATTCCATTCATTACGAATAAACAACAAATTTGGTAATAATGTGCCGCCTTTTTCTAATTTATTTAGATGCTTATGATTTTCTAATTATCTTAGAATATGATGAATTTTACAAACTTAAACACGTAGGTAGTCGTTTTAAACTAGAAATTTAGGTATTCTAATAATGTTAACGTGGTTATTATTCGTACTATAAGATACTATTTTTTTTAAGAATCCTATAGATTTTAAATAGATTTATTTATGCTTATTATATAAAAAAAAATATATAATTCAGGTTATCATAAATATGTGATGGAAATCGAATATAATAAAATTAGATGGTTTCATTTTATTTAAATTTAGTAAAAACATATTAGTAAAGTAGTTATTTTAATAGAGTGTAATTACATTTATATTTTTTAGTCTTCGTGATTTATTTAAAATTGATTATTGGTTATTACATTTTTGATAAGATATTTTTCTTAAGTGATTACTGATTTTTTATAATTTTAAATAAACATTAACAAGTACATTATTATTTTCATACTTGGTGATATTTTATCTTTAACTGACAAATAAAAATGCCATTTAAAAATAAAGTTTATCATCTTAATAATATACGTTTTAGTCTTACTGAGATAATTTGTTACTTGTAATTACCAATTACTAATTTCTAAACATAGACTAATTAAAAACTTAAAATGATACCGGGTGATTTTTTTACGCATGACATTCATCCATGATATTCGAATATTTCTCTCTTTATTAATTGCTTCAATTTTTTATCAAAAATGTTTACAATATGAACAGATTATAGATGATTTTAATTAATCTCATCAGTTTCTTATCGCAAAGACAGTAAAATATTTTCAATCTTGTTTGAATACTTATTAAATGTATGAAACTGCTATTTTAAACATAGGTGATTTTTGAGAAATAATAAATCAGCTAATGTCACTATGAAGAAAAAAATCTGACAAATATCAGTTATTTAGAAGTTCGATTCTATAATAAAAATTATATTTTATTATATGCATTATAACTCTATGTGCAATGTGCATACAAACGGCTTAACGTTTCTATAATATGTATGATAATGACGTATAATGATAATTGTAAGTAGGTAATTTATAAATGTATAAAACGTAATATCATCAAAGTAAACAAAAGTCTTATAAATCACTAATATCGATATTATTACTGTATAGTATATTTTAATGTTATGATAATTATGCTATATAGGTACAATTTTATTTTAATCTGATAGAATTGTAATTAAATCTTTGTGGAAGAGTGTTTTGCAAGTTATGATTGTTATAACGCAATTGTATTTAATTTAATAAAATTCCGTAGTATCATAATATATTATGATGTTGTCTATTCAAAGTTCGAAAGAATATGTAACACACACATTATATATATATATATATATATGTATTACCTGACTATGCCCGGATAGCGAATTGGTTAAAATACATTTTTCAAATGTCTCAGTTAAAACCGAACAAATAGCTTAACACGAGCCTTCTCAATATTGTCGCCAGTATTCAAATGTACATGAAATTAAATCATATAACCACGAGCCTATTTCTATTTCATTACTTTATTTTTTTCGGTGGTAAGATTTAGAACTGAATTATAACATAGTTTAGTATGTTTTTCATTCAAAACTATTTGGAATATACAAATTACAAATATAGCACATATAAATCGATTTAGCGGTTTCGGATGTAGAGAACTTTCTTTTATTTATATACACACACATGTACGTATTTATAGTGACTTAATCTATGAGATACGATTAAAACTTAACTTTCATCTGTTACCTAAAATATATACTATAACGCAATTAGTAATTTTCATTTTTCAGAACAATTTTGTATTTAAACTAGTTATGTTTTTTAAAATAAGTGATATGATAGGATGCTATTTTTGGTATATATTGTGTTTAATTCAAAATATTTGCTTAAATAATATTTTACCTATTATTTTTTTTTTCAAATAAAACGGTAAGTATAAATATAGTAGTATATTATGTAAATGCTACTAAGTTTATATACTAGTTTACCTAAGATAATAATAAATTGAATTTATAGTATATATTATATTATAAATTGTTTATATAAAATATATTAGAATATACCTATCGTTTATATAGTTTTAATTGTTAGTGTTATTTAAAACGTGATCAATCTAATGAAAATATTATCCATAAAAAAGTTGGGTGTATTATTTTAATAAGAATTAAATTCTTATTTCGTATACAATTTTTGAAAATATAATATAAAACCGATTAATGTAGGTATTTTCTTAGTTTTTAAATATAATAATAAAATTATAAACTTTAATATTTTATTTAGAAAAACCTATCCTAAATAACTTATAACTTTAAACTTTTAAACCATAAAGTTATTTTTACAAGTTTTTTATTTAGTATAAATTAGTTAATTTAGTTTTCTATATTTAGTAAATTAATAAAAACTATTGTTTAGTAAATAAAGTTAAAAATTTAAAATATCACAATTCCTGAGTCCAAGGTGGTTGATACATGTATTATATATTTATAATATTAACTTATACATTAGTTAGTTTTCATGACATCATCTGATTCGAATATAACAAATAGATTTTGTTATATATTATATCAATTGGTTCCATCAATATTATGTCAAGTGTTAATCATCATAATTTATATTTATTGTGATTACAACGGTAGGTAACATATTATATGAAACTTTAGTAAGTCTTAACTATTGATTCCGTTATTAAATAAAATTTAATCTGATATGACTCTAAAACATACAATCGGCAAGGTCGTTTGTTGTCTATACTGTATTTTATATTAATTATAAAATTGAAATTTATTTATTTTTCCAAACAGAGCGACAAAATATTATTAATATAAAAATTACAGTTAATTTTTAACAATTAAACAAAAAATAATTAATGATGTTATAACTTTTGGTGAAATACGTACATTATTGTATAATTATACATTTTATATTTTTACATAACATACAAATGTTTATTATTATGATTACTATTATGATATAATAATGCAATACTTTTTTTTGATTATTCAACAGAATAAAATACATAATACATATATGCGATAAATGATAAAAATAATACATACATTTTTAAGCGTATAAAAATTACAACAACAATTAATGATAATAATCAGCTAATAGATATAAGTATACTTTGTAGTGAAGATTCGATAATTTATTATGAATACATTATTTTTATTGTTGATCGTACTATGTGCACCTTCTTACAAAATAAAAAGTTATAATTAAAACGTAATTTTTTATATCCAGGTAATTGGATCGACATCGGAAAAAACAGATTAAATATCTATATATTTTTATTCGGATGAATGTAGGAGATAAGCCGTACTACGGTTAAATGATATTTAATTATTCAATGAAGTAAAATTATCCTATTTAATTGGTTTGATGAAAATTATATGTCTTGCGCTTAATTGAACTTGGTAATTAAGTCAAAATTGAATTTTAATTCAATCAGTATTCCTATGGATCAAACGGTCAACTGTGCAGTAGTACCATATTACGTGCTACAAAGACAACACAACAGTGGATTCATAGGTATAAACACATGCAAAAGTAACAATATTTTTGACGCAAGAAAAATATAAATTTTATTATCACTTTTATAATAGGTATAATTTATGAAAAGTAAAAAAATAAAACATTTTCAGCTATTTTATTGGGTATAAATATGTAGGTACCTCCTATAAGATAAATATTATTCTATTTTACGATGTTTCCAAATCTTCAAATTTTTTTTTTTTGGTAGTTGAGTATTAAAATAATATAACTATACAGTATAAATACAATATATATATAATATATATAATGAGCTTCATTTCAAACACGTTGACGTTACGAGGTTATCTTACAATTGAATGCACATATTATGTACTGTAAGTTATTATATAGCATAGGTGTTTCAGTCATATTATAATAATATGTATATTGTTTAATATAACATCGTCACACCGTATTGTTTGTCAATATAATAGTACCAATGTGAATATTTTGGTATTTTCGTATAAACGAGTATTAATCATTAATAGTTTATTACAGAAATATGCGGTAATTCACCAATGCAATGTATTGTGTTCACGGATAGAACCTGTGAATTTATTATAATAATACAGTACCCACAGACTTACTGTCTACACGATAATAATATAATAATATGATAAATTAATTATAGGTATTGTGGTGTTGCAGTTTGATTTATAAGCCACTGCAAAGAGAAATGTTATTAAGTTAATTTAACTTTTTATTCTCTACCTGTGAGTTTAATTAATTATTAAAATTTTCAGTTTTGACAATCTCGGTTATTTCAGGCGTAGGTACCTTTTCACACTTAGTCATAGTAGTTACATACATTATATGTATAAATAACAATTCCTCACTTGTACTATAATATTGAAATGAAGTACAGGAATTATTGTGTTTTACACCCGAGTACCGTTTACTATATAAATATTAAATATAGTTTTTATGTCTAATATATTATAAAACGAGCGTCTTATATAATTGATTATTTATTTTATAATATGTAATATTGTTTTTGTATTATCTACGGGAATTTTTTTTCCGCAATTTGTAATTAAAGAAAATATTAGATAATATTTCTACGTTCGTTTCTTGATATGTCCAAATACTCGTAAGTTCAACGAGTGTCGTTCATCCTTATTTACAGATAATGTGTTGGGTTCATCAAAACGAGTTCGAATAATATGCGTTATGCATATTTTACATTCTTTGAGAATATTAGACGGCAGAACGCTGCACGTTGCAATACATGTAGAGTGAATAAAAGTAGGTATCAATTAAAATGCAATCGCGTGTATGTGATTATATGACGACTCTCCAAAAGCAGAACAACACAAATTTATACATCAGCATCTAGATAGTATTATGTTTAGGCGATATACAAATATGTAGGTTTAGATATCTACCTAATACCTACCTACCCATACAGGTTAAATAATAGTTAATGTATAACACGCGTTGGATTATTTGAATTACTTACGGCATTTTTTCGTAGTTGATTTTCAACGTTGCTTAACACTTTTGAACCTAAAACCAAAATTAAGTGGGAAAAAATGAAAAACAAATTATGTGATGATAGCTATACACTTATATTTTATATTTGAATTAACATATTAATTAGAAGTGAACGTTACAAAGTTTAAATGTACACTTATAATATTATACACACGTATTAAAAAAAAAATATATATTACTATATAGAACTTCTATACTGAAATGCTAAAATAATTAATAATATCGTATTTACCGCTGATTGAAAAAATCAGGATCGCACAGAGCAGATAAAATAACGATGAACGAGTACCGACCATAATTATTACTTTTATTGTGATTCGAACTGATCGTAAAGAACGCTTATTGCTGACTGCAGTACGAAAAATAAAAAAATGTTTGACGAAGATCAAAAATTGTTTACTGTTCTTATCTATAAATGACTGCACACCACACACGCACTTGTACACTTGTACACAGTATTATTACTTATTAGTGTCGAGTGCCACATTAAGGAAAATAATAATAATAATAATAATAATAAACGTTAAAATTACACAGTGCCTGTCCCAGATAACAGTCGCCTTCTTATCTGCTCGCAATTAAACCGTACGATCAATTAAAAACAAAAGAAACAATAATACGCGTCCGCACACGCACACAATATAATATAATAATATACATATAATATACTCGAACGTGAATTGTCAAGAAAAGCCATTAAATCAATCGCGATTTCTTACGCGCAGTACATTATAATACTATATATAAATATATATGTATATATTATAATGATAACGATATAATATTATATGCCTCCTTCTCCGCCGCCGTTTATCGAATGGGTACGCGAGGTGTAAGCTTCACCATGCTCGCCCATTGGCCGTCGCACAAGTCTTCAAAGGTCATGTCTTCGACGGGCTTGCCGCCCAGGTCCCTGGGCCCTCGGCAAGTCGGGTTCGAGTCCCACACTTTTTGCCTGTTCGCCCGCAGCCATCTGCAGACGGAAACCGAACAACAAACAAATAAAAAGCGTTTTGAATTTTGAGTTCCGGCAACGTGCACATTATTATAATATTATTTCTATGATTCGCATAAAACAATAGTAATAAAATAATAATAATATAATATTATAATATTATTATAATCGTATAATTATCTATCAGTACCACGAAACTCGTCGACTTTAATTATTGGATATTTTTTATCGGACCCGTTTAAGAGCATAACGAGCTGCGGCTACAACTAAAACACTAGTCACCGTTTCGTTTTATGGTTTTATATTGTATAACTATCTGAGGTGACGAACAACGCATTATATCCTATGTGTCGAACACATCACACATATTGGTAATTAGTGTATATATAACGCATTGTAATCTTAAAACTGAACACCAAACAGCTGGTCTGTCATACTGTTAAAAATATAATATACTCGCAGCGTTTGACAGTAAAATTTTATCAATTCGATAAAATTGTACACACAGATTATTATTTTCTATTTTTAATTTTTAATTTTTTTTTTTTTTTACAATCAACGGTAAGGTGGCTTATTACAATTTTTTTTTCTTTTTCTATTGAACACTAGAATCAAACCGTGTGGTGTCACTTGTCTCGTCGAATAACTAATGTATTGAATCATATCATTATTTAAAAGATTCCGCGTAGGATTAATTTTATATTTGAAACGCGACAAGTTTTGATTTATTCTACACGGTTAATAGAATCGTTAATGTCCAACTTGTTCGATGCTATGTGTAATTACACGTTGTTCGACTAATCGAATAACATTAAATAAAACTTAATTAATTATGACATAACATTACCTAGCCAAGTACAATATTGTGCAATCACAATGCCACGGGTTCTTAGACAGTTTCAATGATTCCAACTTTGGTAGGTGATTGAAACAGTCGTTTGGTAGAAATTGGAATTTATTGCTGTCAATGTGTCTGAAAATAAAATCATTGTCATTTTACACTTATATAGTTATTATTTATTTAATTCAATGTGTTACGTCATATTATGAGGTCTATAAGAAATAACACCTAGGGATTTATAGTATTAGACGTATTCACGTAATTAATTTATTCGTTTAGTATAATATCAGTAGACATATTATAAATTTATTAATATTTTAATGCATAAAAAGTGTTTAAAATAATAAATAGTTTGCCAGAACAATGTCGAGTACAGTGCCTATCGACTTAAGATAACGTAAAATATGTCTAGAATTCCACTCAAAAGCTATTGATATGCCTTTCGGTAATTACTATCACATTCCAAGGCCATGGAATCACTTTTTAGTTTTTATTGTTATTAAAAACTCATTTATCTAATAACCAACGATGAGTCAATTATAATAACACGTGTTTACTTTATTTTTAAAATTTGAATTATAAAAACTTAAAACACTCAGTTTATGATAACAAGATAAGTATATTAGGTATATATGTTAAAAAGGAAACTCGGTTTAGTAGTTTAGATGATTCGAGTTGTCATTGAATAAATCACTGTAATGGATTATGTGTTACATATTTTGAAATTTATGATAATAAATCACTGTAGGTATACGAAAAACGATTTTGAACGAAAGAGACAGGTAGATTAGCATATGTTTATATTACCTAGGATAGCCCATGTTCTATAATATTATTAAGTTGTATTATTCTCAATATCTCAATATTTTTTTAAGTCGGTTAGTTGATCCAATTTTTACTAAAAACACATATCATATATAAGATATATGTAGGTATAACTTATACTTATAAGAAAATATTAAAATTCCACGCAATGATGGTGTGAATAGTTTAAAATGAGTAACTATTTGAAAATTGCACGATGTGTAGAAATTAATATGATTTCTAAGAATTATAAGTTTTAAGTCCTTTTGTTTATTATTTATTTTTTAATTATCACAAAATAATTAAAATCACCTGATGTAAAAATGGTTACTTTAATATAGTTTATTTTATGAGGTATATACGTTAACAATAAATAAATAACGTATTATTTTTAAGCGCTGAGTCAATAATCATAATTTGTACTATAATATGTTTTCAACAGTATCTTATGATAATATATTTAATATATATTTATAAAATTATTATTTGAATAAAATTTTATCTATTCGTGTCGTAATACATATTATTAAATACAAATTTAAACCAAGCATCTAATGTTTATGTTTTTAAAATAATATTTAACAGCTTTATAATTTATTTGTGTTTACAAACATTAAATATAAAAATAAAATCGTTAATACGAGTAGTAATATTCATTTGAATTTCAATTATATAGATACTTATTATTAGGTATGATAATATAAATTAAGGACAATTCAATTTAATTGTGTATTTAATTTAATGTTATTTTTACAACAATTTATAAATAGACAGAATTTAATGTTTCAGCAACTAACCGATTTTCAGAAACTTCACAATAGTCAACCGGGTTTAGATATTGACATATTGTGTAATAATTAAGGCAATTATTTAAATTATATATGGATAAACCGTATTGATATTAATGGGAATAAGAATATACTTTTATTATAAACATAATAATAATTGTATGTTTTTTTTGTTTAATAAGAATTCGAAAAACTTACAATTTTCTGAGATTCATCAACGGTTCGAAAAGCCTGTCGTCGATAATTTTTAGCACATTGTTGTTAAGAAACAGCGACGAAAGATTTTTCAAACCGTAAAAGCTGTTGACGTCCAACTGTTGGATGTTGTTCGAAAAGAGGTAAAGTTTTTCGAGAGACGCCAAATTCTTGAACGTCCGTTCCGGTATGAATTCCAAGTAATTTTGACCGAGATGTAGTTCGTTCAAGGCTACCAAGTCAGTGAACTCATTGCCGTTAAGCTATATGTTGTACGTAAAACATATTATGCAATAAATGGAAATGTTATATTATCGTTATTTTAGTTACGATAATATTATATCATTTATATCACTCACTAAGTTAATCCAGTTTTCGGTTAGGTCTAGATACACCAATCTTCGCATATTGTTGAACAGCCCAGGACGAATAAACGATATGCGATTGTTCCTCAAGGACAAAACTTCCAAGTACTCGACGTCGTCAAATACTCCTACAAAACCGTAACAACATTATCATTATTCTAAATATTGCTGCTTATGGTGTTTCGATTATCACAATTGATTTATCATTACCCAAGGGTAGTTGTTGCAATTGATTTTCTTGCAATTTCAACCTTTTGAGCGACGACACTCCTCGAAATATGTCAGACGATATCTCTAACAACGAGTTAGCCGACAAATCGAGGTCTTCCAACTTGTTGAGATCTTTGAATATCGACTTCGGAAAGACCTCTATTTTGTTTCCATATAAATGTAACAGCACCAAATTTTTCGTCGATTGGAACAACGTTTCCGGTAGTTGTTTTATATGATTCATTGACATGTCTCTGAACGTATGTACATAAAATAAGGTTAAATTGTTAAATTGGGTTCATATTGCTTAGCTTAATAAAGCATAACTTAGAAAAGTGTAGATTAAATACTTCTTGTATAATGTAGGGATATTTAGAATATAGTATCATATAGGTATATAATAAATTATGTTAAACAATTAGCTGAAAATTTGTGAATGACGAAAAGTCACTAACACTATTATACGATTATACTTTGATAATTTTAAATACTGTAAGTAAAAAATAAAAATATTTCAAACACACTATTTAATTTACCTTATTAAAAATTCTATGAATCATTAAACAAATGTATTGACAAGTGAATCACGATTTCAATGTATATAATATATAGGTATACAGCGTGGCAATGATTTTAAAAATATAGATTATCAGAATATAAATAACACAATAATTTCTATAATTTTTAAATGTTTAAAAATATCATCGAAGTTAATCTATTTTAAAATGAGTAACACTAAACTTCAATAGTTATTACTTATTATGATGTATGACTTTATATTTTTTTTAGATACATATTATTTAGTAAATTATGTTAATTCCACAGAATATTTAATATAATGATATTTTATTAATGGAATATTGTAAAGTGTTCAAACGAAATTACATATCGCTGGGTATCCGGTATATAAAAACGAGTAAATCAATAAGCTATCACATAAAACGTATTAGTCAACAATGGACACTAGACGAAAAAAAAATATTCGGTTAGTTATAAAAAAAAAAGATGTATGTTTATCAATGCAGTATGTCTCAACTTGAACAGATAAAGAAAAACAGTAATATCATATCATATCATATCATAGCATTTTGTCAATGAACATCAAAATATGCTGAAGTAGTCGAAACGTGTTATTAAAATCGTGAGACTAAAACTAACGAAATATCCATGATTAATATTATAAATAAAATTGAAAATATTTTTATTCGTTTATAACCAAATTATACGGAACTTAGCTATTTTCTTAATTATTGAAACAAATAATGTACAATAAGTCCTGCTAATATCCACGCCCTAACAAGCGTTGTTATATAATATAATGAAATAATTAAATTTAAACAAAAATAAGAATTTACATATTTAACTGTTAATGACTTATAGAATTATACTTAAATACGAGTACATTGATTTACCTAATAGCTGTAAATAATTTATTTAAACAAAATACAAATATTTGCCTATAGTTATGTATTTATAATCACAATGGAGTAAATTAATATATCTAAATTAACTATTAGTTTTGTAAAGCAAAATCTCAATAAATTGTAATTTAAACAGGGATCATAGACAAGTATTTATCATCAAATGTGTGAAATAGTACTAGTATCTATTTTCTCCATATAATGTAATCATAACAAACATAATGTTTTCAAGTTATTAACGCTTCGATTATACTTTATAATAGAGACTAAAAATAAAATATATTTTTTTATATACCTATATTTTTTATTTATGTCAACATATTATATTATAAGGAATATTGATTCACATTATTTATAATGCATCGTATAATCCAACATTCGATAAAATTGTAATAAAAATGCAATTTTTATGTTTGCAATTCGTTGAAAAATAATTTTTATCATGGTAATAATTTTTCTAGCGCAAATAAACATCAGTATATTATATTATATATTTAAATTGTATACCCTCCAATCTGCCTTCGCAGCCTACGTGTTATATTACAGTTTTTAATATATAAAGTCAATATGAGGTGTAGTTTAAAATGAAACGATTTATGCAAAAAAAAAAATTATATAACGATAAATATAGAACTGGTTTAAAAATTTTAATCAGCCTTTCTCCAATCGTTCATTCTATTTTCCGTCATACATTTTTTTTCTAGCAGCTGATTTGTTGACTTTTCAGTGTATCATACTGTTACTATACTCAGTATAGTATATAAATGCGTGTAGTGTTATTAAAAACTAATTTGTGTACTAGGAAAAAACCGATTTTAAGCAATTAATCGATGAATTAATAATGCTTAATGACGATGTAATGTTTTTCTAACAGAGTCACATACTATTACTTGGCAGTTAAATCTATATTAAACCGATTTAGACATACTACTTGAGCTCATCAAAATAAAAAATTAAATTGATCATTATTAATTATTTACGTTATGTACAAGAACAAAATCGAAATACAGATCGTGTTAGGTTGTGCGTAATGAGAAACTGATATTAAGTATAGAATATAATTCAAATCATTATAATAATATGAAGCGCATAATGTAGAAAGTTAAACTATTTTAATTGAAATGGTGTCATTATAAATATGTTATTAAGAAGTAATAATACACATTGTTAATAAATATGTGTACATAAAACAGTTACCTGTTATACTGTACAGTTAAAATATGAGTTCGATTACCATAATATTCTTATTTATTCATGTAATCGATATTTATTGAATAAGTCATACTAAATCATATTTTATAATAATACGAAGACATAAAAAAAAAACTATGCAATTTTAAACTCTTAAGATTGTAATTTTTACATATTTATTAACTAGGCTTATATTTATTTTAACTTTTCTCTATTTTGTCTCCATTTTGATGGATTGCAAATCTCTCTTAATATTTTTACTATTATCTAACAGTATTTAGTTCAACTACCTTGAGATTATGTAATAATTCAACACCCGACATTACAATTTGTATTAATACCTGCGTATCACAATATATTATTATTATGTTTCAAGGCAACAATCCTATAATTTATTTGAAGAAAAAAATTATATTTTACATTTTTTTTACATGTAAGTCATATAGTATACATAACACAGGTTGAATAAATTATTATTATTATTATATTAATAACATAAAAAAACTCACAATATTTGTATTTTTGTGTTTCTTTTGAACAATAATGGTACTTCGATCAAGTGATTCCTGTGAAACCGCCTAAAATTTTCAATGCAAAACGATATTTAAACTGTTGAAAATGCACACAAATATATATAATATATTATAAATTATGTTACAGTTTTGTAAGGTTTTCCAGCGTGTTGAAAATGGCTGTGGGTACATAGTCGATATCGTTATCCGTCAGGTCCCTAGAAAGTACATGTGTGTAAGTTATTTAGCATAACGCTCGGGCGCTCTAAGTATTATATATTATCCAGTGTTGTGCTCCGAAAATTATTTTTCATCTATATATAGAATTGAGAATAAAACAAATTAGATAGAATTAAGATATTGTTTTTATATTTCATTAAAAAAAAAAAAAACAATTAATAATAATATATTATATTACATTTTTTATTACATAGGGAGTAGGGAGTATAACACTGTATTAGTATCGATAATATTAAAATATGAGAATATTATATCTAGGGAATCTTATGGGATTTTACTAATATTATAATTTTCAAGAGAGTTAAGAGTATTTTTAAGATGTAATATTTTACATAGCTATAACTCTCTTAAAAATAAAATAAAACATATCAATAAAAATCTATGAGATGTTCTAGATAAGATTTTAATAATATTTTTACTTTTAATTTTGATAATAAGTAAATTGACTCTAATATCTTGGTTAACATCATAAAATGAATTCTGATGAACGTAAATTTGACAAATTGTAATGTTAGTAAAACAAAGTCAACACATCAGGAAGGATGTTTTCTTAAATCACTAATAATTTTTAAGAAATGTTAAATTAATTTTCATGTAAATCTATCTAAATGGGTAAATATAAAAATATTCTATAATAATTAACATAATATTATATAATTTATTTTTTAGAATGTAATTTAATGATTTATCTAACTGATTTTATTTATTGCTCAACACTGAATTTATATCGTACACACAATTTATATATTTAATATTTATCATATTTAATTTAAAGGAAATTCACTTACAGCTCAGTCAAGTTTGTCAGGCCTTTAAATGTGTCTTTATGCAGGGAAACTATACTGTTAGTGCTCAGGTCACTGAAAAATAAAAATCATAGTCGGTGTAAAATATAAAATACGACTATAAGATAATTTGTAGATAACGGACCAAATATTTCGTTATAACATACAATCTTTCCATTGTAATATTATATAAGTACGTTTGAAAATTGCAATTGATCCAATTCGCCTTAAACGACACCTAGATCTAATAAAAATATAATTTTTTTTTTTACTAGACTGTAAAAGTTGATTATTTATCTCTTTCTAATGATTGTTATTAGCTAATAATAGAGAGTGTAAAATAATGGTAGATTAATGATAAACGATTATTGAAGTAAGATTCCATAAATAAACATAATATATCTATTCTAACCTATCGGTACCTAAATTATAGTATTATGAATTAGGTACCCACCACATAACACTATTAATCAGACAATTTATCGTCTTATATTCTTATTACTACTCATATTCAGGACTTCGTGTTGACCGAATAATATTAAATAAATAAATAACACAATATTATTATGATAAAATGTAAAGAGGTCAATAGAAACTACTTCTAATCAGAAATAAATATTTCTCAATCGTTCATTTATTTATTTATTTTTTATTCGAATCTAGGCGTGTATGAAGTGTTTGATCCAAATGATACATTTTTAGATCACGTTTGCTTTTTTGTAGTGTACACATTTTGAGATTTTTAAACTGTTGCACAAGACAATGTCAACAATGGAAAACGGTTTAGTCTTAACACGATTTTTTATGTTGCACACTGCAAATGCGGTTCAAAAAGAAAAACTGTAATCAACATTGGTATTAGTTTTACAACAGTGGAACATAATCATATTTTTCTTTCTTCTTGAACTTAATATACTGTCCTACCTTCCTTCTGGTAATATTTTTTTTTTCATATATTATTATATCTATTATAGTTACCGAGTCAGTGGCCTCGTTCGACGAATTATTGTTGTTTAATGTATTTTTAAACGTTCTCCCGTGTTGAAAAAGTGCGAATTTACCAGTTTCGAAACGATCATTCGATATGATTTAATAATCATCATCGGCGCGTAATCATATACGTTAAACAGCGGAAGGGGATATTTTGTTTATAACGTTATGTTTCAACTCCGGGTTCAGCGAGTGTTTTATTATTATAATATAATGTAATACGAATTGAACGACATTCTCGTAATATTTACATTGCGCTAACGTCGTACGGCAGTGTTTGGCCCGGTGGAATTTCTTCAAAGTCCTTTCTCCAACAGCTCACCGAATGTGTTTCAGTTCTGCACTTGCACGGTCCGTAATTACAACGCTTCCATCGAGAGACTCCGGACGTGATTGTCCATACTGAAACGATTATATAGATTATCGTCAACATTATTACACTTTTTAATATTTAGTAACGATATTGTGTCCAACCGTATTCAATAATAAATATTGATGCATATCATAAGTTATGTAATATTACGTATTTTATGATTTAAGTAATAACTTATAACAATATATAAAATGATTTTCC
Organism: Aphis gossypii; assembly: GCF_020184175.1. Taxonomy (NCBI): domain Eukaryota; kingdom Metazoa; phylum Arthropoda; class Insecta; order Hemiptera; family Aphididae; genus Aphis; species Aphis gossypii. Next base: position 65,262,126 of record NC_065531.1, on the reverse strand, counting down.
GAGTATCCTTTTTTTTCCACCTTAATAATGCATTTGTTAATTCTAAATTTTGAATTTTAAAGTTTATACTTAAAGACTAATTTTTCAAATATTTATATCTCTTGTACTATACAGAGAGTCTTACGAAGCAATATAAACTTCTGTTTTTCAAGTAAAAACTTTCCTTTTTAACAATAAATTGTGAATACTGTTTTATATTTAAATAGCAATTTGAACAATTAGTTTCTGATTTATTAAAATGTTTTTAGTAATTATAATATTCATTGAAAATTGTTTAAAAAAAAAAATAAAATATAATGAGGAGTGGTTTTCATTTCAAAAACAAAATTTTGCATCAATACAGGACATAACTTAAATAGTATAAAAAATATAATTACCTAATTGAAAATATAGTATTTTAATTTACTTAAAAATTCTAAAATTCAGATTTTAAATTATCACATTATTCAAGTAAAAACAAGAGCGTGTGATTCAGCTGGATACATTTCCATACAAACTTATTATACACTAGTCGATCACAATATAGACGATTAGATAAGATCATATTACGCGATTCATCATAATAAACTAAAGTATATTAATTATACCCATTAAAAAATATTAATAATATATCATATAGATTTTAGAATCATAACTTATAATTTATAAGTATTAGATTATACTAATTGTTAGTTATAAGACATTGAATTAAAAATTGCACATTTTATTTTTAGCAGGTGACACATTCATTTACACAAATTGAATATAAACCACCACTTTACCGTTGTGTTTTTAATCACAAAATAATTTGATTTTTCAGTCAACATTTTGATAAATTATAAATATTATTACAATAATAATAGTAAACTGTATTACTGTACCGGCTACTAAAAAATAATTTCGTTGAAATGCCGTCAACGAGGGTTTTAGTTGACCAGCGATCGGAATCTTTATTGAAATGCGATGGGATGCCTTTTAAAGCTATGTATTGTTTATTGCATTCACACAATTAAAAAAAAAAATGTACCTATTGTACCTGTGCTGTTAAATATTATAATTACTATTTTCCGTTTGATTTTAAAGGGTTTGAGCGTATTTTCCAACGATTTTCAACTCGATATTATTTTAACATCGTATTTACAAAAAATAACAGAATACTTCTTCATATAATTAAACGTACCTATATCTAAATCGACTAAATCGTGATAATGACGTGTTAACCTACAACGAGAGAAATAATAAAATGACATATTTTAGTCGGTGAACGTCTTTTGACGTTTTGAAATAATAATAAACGCTTTACGTACGTTGAACACCGATTAATCGCGGAATACGCGTAGAATTATAAAACATAATATACTCGCCGGGCTGTTCGACGGATCGCAGTCGCCTGTCCAACCGCTGTAGCCTGGCCTCGAGCAGCGCGCCCCTGTCGCCGGCCACGCCTCCCCGTCCACCGTCTTCGCCGCGCAGCTTGTCGTTGATCGGCCGCACCGCATTGGCCAGGTCGTCGCGCATCCTGACGTACGCCTCACAGGCGTTCAACGCACACACGTCCACCCGGCCCACGGATGTCGCGTTTCCTCCAACGTCCATCCACGCCGGGTGGACGAACGGCGGCGGGCCAACAGCGCCGTACAGAGTGCCGTTAACCGCGGCCGCGGCCTCACAGCATCCGAACTGTTGGAGCCAGGCCAACGCCAGTGTGGCTACCGTGGACATCGCGGCCTCTCCACGCTGCCAAGGTCGTCTCTCGGCTCCGGTTCCGAAATTTTTGCGTTTTTTAACGGCCAGTGACATGCTATCGTTATCCTTTGACTGACGACGACCTGATTTCGTGTCACGTGAGAGCTTTAGAACTAGCTCTTGATTAGGTAGCTATTTTGATTACAAAAAAAAAAAAAAACGTAATATGGTAAAAACGTGTATTTCATTGAATAGTGCACGATAAAACTGTGAAGCGAATACGACAAACATTAATAATACTAAAAATAACTGATCAAATTTAATATCCATCAGTTTTTACACACATAAAATAGTTTTTTAAATCAATTACCTACCTACACAACGTAAGTCTCGAGTCAAAAAGGTCGAAGATCACTGCAGGTATAATATCATAAGTATTATAGATCGTTTCGACCGCTGTCGTACCGTCTCGCACCGCGCTCGTCGTCAGACTAGAATAATTAAAAATATTATATTATCAGGTAATCATCATTTTTACGTCTGTCTCTGAATCCCTTTTGTTATCTGTCCGTGACAGCTCGTTACGGTTTGTCATAGCCACCGCGTCCGGTCCACGTTTCGCATATTGTTTCGGCTATTTCTTTAATTTTTTACCTCAATTATTTTACCGTATAATTTTTATTATTGTCATATTATGTTTACCCGTTGTATTGTTTGACGTCCTCGCTACAGGACGTCCCGTTTAACTTAATCGTCGTCGACGTTATCGGGATATTTCAATGACACGATGTTTGGACGTAGCCAGTTGCGTCGCGTTGCATCAGTATATTTTCATTTTCTTGTGCCGGTTAATGCTGGGAAATCATTACTATATTGCTTTTTGAGTCCTAGCAGATTACAGCACCACGTTTAATATTAGGATATTAGGTGCTCCTGGACGATAACATGAGAAGTATAGGTACAATATGTCTGCAATACCTTTTTAAATTTAATATTTTACACGAACTCGTTGCTGTGTTCTTTTATTGGTCTCGAGTTTATATACTGATATTTAAAATCAAATATAGAATATATTATACTCTATTATTATTGTTATTATTATTATAGTTTAACTTTTGTACAAAGTATACGAAGAGATGAATATATTGATTTCACAATGATGTGTGTTTTTTTTTTGTTTTGTGTTTGTGCATAGTATAATTTGTCGAAATAATGTTTCAATTTTAAACTTCGGGGGTGGTTTCCAATGGCAACGTGGATATCCTTAGTGCATTATACAGGCCAAAAGTAAGAATTTTCCAACAGTTAAAAAAAAAAATGGTTTTTTTTTTATATGGTTGTAACTCAAAAACTAATGTCTATAAACACTTGAAAATTTATCCAAACATTTATATTAGTGTCATCTATTTACAGTTAAATTTTCAAATATTTTGTCATTTTTTTAGTTATTTATAAACAACTGAAATTTTCGATTTTTCTAAGTATTTTTTTTTTCTTGAAGTGTCAATAAAAAAATTTTGAGTGCCCAAAAAAACTGGAAAATTTAATACAAGGTTTCTCATAAATTATTCTTATTGTAGTTAAAAAAATCCAAAATCATTTGTCACAATTTTTTTTATAAGCGTTAAAAGTTCAAATTTTTACGATACCTATAGGTCAAAATCACTAAAATTTGCAAGTAATTTTGTAGTTGAAAATTCATAAAATCGTTTTATTTGATTTTATTATTGTGTATCTGATTGGCTTTAACACGACAAAGACTCAATAAATCTTATATATTATACATTTTTTCAGTTATAAAATGATTTAAAATTCAAAATATATGCGTTTAAAAACGTTTTCTCAAATATTATACACTTAAAAAGTTAGAATATATAGCAATAAAGATAAATATAATTCTTGGGATATGAAAATATAATCATGCACCATTTACACCATTTACAAATATAGTCCACTTGTATTTTTTCTTATAAGTGTTCTAAATATTCATAATATAATATTATCAATTAGTTTGATAACTTAAATATTATACATACACTTATACTTATTATATAATCATACTATGGAATGGTTTGCCTTAGAAAGCAATTAAATTGCACAATATTGGTTATTCAGATTGGTCACAGTGACAGATAATATAATTTTAATATAACATAATATGCATTTTATTACTGAATATTTAATTGCAAATATATTTTGGAAGGTCAATATAGCATACATATATAAATATTTTTATACTTTTACATGCTTACATTTTTTGAATTAATTGATCCGAATAGAAATCGCCTACTCATATACTGATTATTTTGATTAGTTGTTTTGTATTCATAATACATGAAACATTAGGTGGATTTATAAAAGTTTTATATTATTATAATATGTACTCTCTATGTATATAATATTTAGTGGAAAACACTGATTTGTTTGACATTTAAACCAATTTAAATAAAATATCAAAGAAACTAGGCGTGAAATAAATTAAATAATATAATATACAGACATCATAATATAGATATTGCATAAATTATTTTTTATGTATTACATGAGCAATATACAGCTATCCGATATACCTACTTTAAGTTATAGGTGATTTAAAAAACTGTATATTTATATTAATTATAATTATTATGAATGTAATGCATAGTACGGTTGTGGTAAACATTTATAAAGGTAGTTTTGACAAATAAGTTAGTTTAGTCAAATTATATAAATTTATCACCTATAAAAATCTTACGATTGCTTCATATATAGTTACTAGGTATTTATTATATAATAAATATGCTTATAATTTTATCATTAATATCATAACATAAAAAATATCTATATTATAAATATTATATTCGATGAAATAATTTATTCATTAATATTTAATGAACTTGATATAGTTATAAAGTAAGTCAAGTTTATTATTTCCATAACCAGGTGTTATTTATAACAATAATCTCATAAAAATTGTAATTTATTGATAATAATAAATTAATATTAATAGCTAGATGGGATGAATTTTCAATTATTAAATTATTCGTATTTAGCGTTTATTTAATCAAAGACATACAATAATGTTAAATTATCTTTAGGATTTAAGTGTAATTATATATAACAATTTTTTTTTATGAAAATGTAATTAATAGTCAAAACTTAAGTCAAATATTCATAATGTTTTTATATAGGTAACATAATATAATATGGCTGTGAAACGGAACTTAATACAATTATAATAACAAAGGACTTTGATAAAGTACGTATCCCAGAGCTCGAAAATATTAAAATTTATCTATTTTATCTAAAAATGTCCATTTTTATTTATTGCAATAATCCATAGTTTCTCAAATATGATGTAGTACACATAAAATTTATAAAAATTAATTAATTTGATGTATCTAATTTTTCACGTATTTCAATTATTATTGGTAAGGTACTGACTGTTATTTTTTATTTATCATGTATCTATATATAACAATGTATACAAATAAATAAATAGAAATATATATATATAAGTCAATAGATCCGCATCTATATAATATGTTTAATGCTAATTGTTGTTTTAAAAATATTATTTACATTTAATAGAAAAAAATGTAATTAATCATAATATAATTGGTGCAATGATCTCTTATGATGCTGGTCACAACGGTATTGAATATTAGGATATGTATGTTGTTTGATTTCGAGTTATTCTAGTTTTTATTTGTGTGGGATTATTTTATTGGTAGAAATTATTAATTATTCAGGCTTCGGGCATTCAAGTTTTTTCTTAATAATGTGACGCATCATTCTATTGAACTTGTAATGATTTTTTACATAATATTTGTTATAATATATGTTCTAGTTAAATTATTACTCTATGTCTCTATGTATATCCATTTTTTAAATTATATAGCTAAAATATGAAAGTAGACAAATTAAGAAAATCACACGGTACCTTGCAAATAATTTAAGTGGACATCCAAATTGGATAAATACTTTATAAGTATTAATGTTCATTATTTATTAAAAACAATTAAAATGTTCAAATTACAAATGATCAAAACATTTTATTAATTTAATAATGAAATATAAAAATTAAATAAGCTAAATAATGATACAAGTTGAATAAATTATCATAATTCATACTAATTTTGTATTATTTATATAATTTATTAGAGGCTAAAGTCTATATAATATTATTTATTAAATACTGAATTATATTTTTACACTATTTGATTTAATTTTTTTTATTACTTATTAGATGACGTGTGAATAGCTACAATATATTTATTTATATTGAATATACATATGAATGTAATTATTTATATTATATAAGCGATATTTTCATGATGTATTTTGTTTTAATATTTAATATAAATATCATATCAAAGAGATTGAAAATGCGTTGCAGACATACATATTTAAAACAAAATAAATAGTTTCAATTTTTCTGAGATCGGATTTATGTTTTTAAATTAAAAATATTTATGTATTAATAAATATATTATATTTTAATCGAGCACACAACATATTGCAATTGTTATTACACATACATTTTGTATTATCGGCATTATGTTTTTTATCAATTATATGCAATACGTGGAGGTCAATAGTATTAATTAGTTACCCTGGGCATGTTAAATTTTCTCAAAATATGATCCAAAACGGTATATTATAAATTAAATTTAAAATCATTACATTTTAAAAATATTTTTTCGTTGTATTTAGAAATTTTGTCTAAATATATTTTATACTGTGAATGTTCTTACATTAAGAAAAAAAAGAAATAAAATAAATAGATATATATTTTGTTTGAAGAAAAAATCTTTTAAGCAAAAATACTCATTACTCACTTAATTGTAGTTTAAGAACTTTAAGGTTTTAATATCATCGTATTTTTTTAGAATGGAATTTCGAACAAAAGGTTAAATGTTATAAAAACTTAATTTTAATAATTATTTTGTTCTTGTGATAATTTACCACATTATTTGCACAAAACCCTAGCACAAATGAAAATATTATTTAAAAATGAGCAATTTTTTTTACACGCCCCATCGAATTTATGATAATGTTATTTTTGATCAATGCTAAAATCATATAATATTATATATGTGCAATAAATGAAGTATTTAAATCAGAGTATTTTAGTTTATCGGTAATCCAGTAACATTAAAATATCAATTTGTTAGGATAATATAAGAGTACATATATGAGTGTTATGTTGTATTTTTGATTTTTCTTATTCTATTATTATAATGATTTTTTAATGTCAGATTTGATCAAATATTAAATACTTATTAGAATGATTTTAACACTATTATAGCATAATAATTGTGTATCGTAATAATCATATAATAGTAATATCAATATTATTAAACCTTGTTGTAAGCAATTGTTTTCAATGTGATTTACTTTCAACCCCAATAATTGTAATAACGCCATAAATTAACTAATGACCTTGTATATTAATTTATATAATATTAATTAAAATATATTAAATTGTACATGCAATTATAATATACAATATATAAATACATATATTATAATTATATAAAATTAATATTGTATTTTTTTAAGTAATTCATAAATCACTTGATATCCTTAAACCCGTTTGTGTGTGCACGATGTCATGATTTAATATGTATACTAATTTTAACTGCTATAAATATTAAACAGTAATAATTAGTAATTAACTAATAACTAAGTCATGATCCAATATTTGTTGATAGGAGGTTATCCATTAATTATTATATTATTAAAATTTAATATTGGGTTATTATGGTGAGTTTCAAATAGTGAAATTTTAATTTGTATTTTTTTTAAATTTTAGATTATTTATAGTACTGTAAACATATTTTTTAAGACCGTCAATTATCAAACATAATACAAGGTTATAAAATGTTTATTATTTAATAATAATTTCAACATACACATATTATAATTAAATTATTGAATACTATTATTTAGGTACGATATATTTCTACATGTATAATATTATTTTATACAACACATATTTTACATTATTTTATTCATTTTTTATATTATAGTCATTTATACTTTTACACATAAGAGCGTACAAAGATTTAAAAATAATAAGAAGAAAAGAATAGAAACAAAATATATGCAAAAAATAAACTATTATATGGTAAGTTTCTGTGCTGTTAAGGATCATCCAACATGTTTATATTAATATGTTTAAATGATAGTTGTATAAGTTCTAAGAAATCAGTGTTCAACAAATAAATTAGATCATAACAATTATTATTACAATTTATTATGGCTCATAATAAAACTCATAAATCATAACTTAATGAAATTCTGAAAATTGGGCCCACGATCACTGTACCTAAATTGCATATCTAGGTCGCCGTGCTACGAGTTTAACAATATTGAAATATTGTAACGCAGTACAAATATAATGAAATGAAACATCTAGTGGTAAATAATAAATATAGATTAGGCCAATATAAATGTTATTGAGAAAATGTTCCAATAAGTTTAAAAGAAATAGATAAGCTGCAATGAAAGCGTGCATTGAGTATCGTTTGTTATGTTACGAGTATTAAGTTTATTGTAGCATGTGCGATTGAAAGATATTATTTTTATTTAAACTTTGTTGTACAATTATTTTAGACGATTGGGATATAGTACTGAAGGTACAAAAAGAGGAAAATAAATAGCAATGATAATACTTAAGTAGATAATAATAATAATATAAGTTTGGTTAATTAGATACGTTAAATTATTATAAAGCCTGTATGGTTAAATAAATGTATTATGAGCAATACAATATTAATTTGTTGAGATGAGAATATATGTCAAATGTTGAAGAGGATGTTAGAAGGTTTAAAAAGAGACAATAAGCTGTCCTACTGTAACGACATTTTAGGCAGTTGAAAATGAAGTGGGTAATGTCACAAACCTTAGTATTGTTATGGACAGTATAGAAGGGGAGATTATTACTTACATATTTTATTATATTATTTTTTTTTTTTTATAGATTTACATAAATCTGTTTGTTTTGAGTATTATAGATATTAAATATACATGCTACAATGCATACAATTGTTGTAAAAAAATATCCAAACAAATATATATATATATATTGTAGGCCATATGGAAAATTAGTATTTTTGCTAAAAATCTAGGCTCTTTGCAATGAGGTAGTCCGTTTGTGAACATTTTATTATTTTCCAAACTGCCTGCTATTTTTTAGACTTATTGCATACAGACTAACAGCATTAAGTATTTTAAGAATTACAATCATTTTATGGTAATAACGAATAACCCTTTTAATTATTTTATTTTAAGGGTTATTTATATAATAGCACATACAGTAAATTCTTTTTTCCAGCAATCTCATATATTTGTTTTACGATGTTTTTTTATATGTAACATGAAAACTGAACTAGTATATTATAGTATTATAGGTACCTGCATTATTTTTTTTTGTCTACAACTTTGCAAATATTATATTTTAAGTGTCCAATTTTCCATAATCTACTTTTGATAAAATAAAATAATTAAAAATTACCATAAAATGATTGTAGTTCTTAAAAGGTCTAACTGCTGTTATGAAATGAGCCTTAAAAAACAGCAGCTAGGCTGTTGGGAAAAATAATAATTAGTTTGTAAACGTGCTATCACATTACAAAGAGCCTAGTCTCGCAAAAAAACTAATTTTCCATATTATGGCCTACAAAATTTATATTATTATAATATCTTCATTAATATTGTTTTATATAATGATTGATTTTACTCCAAGAAACAATTTTGATTTTGAGTGTATACGTTTTCTCAACGTTATGCTTTAAAAATGCATCAGATCTGTCATTATATGATTAGATATGTTGTACATTGTTAAATATCTATAATAAATGTATCAATTTGGAGTGCTTAATCATGCGTAGTATATAATAAAATAATAAGTGTCTATACTTATTCAAAAAATAACTAGAATGAAGAAAATATATGATACTTACAATTTAATGTTTTGACTAACAATAGAATTAATTATTTTATTTTAAGTTTGTTAGTTATATATTTTCGTTTGATTTATTCACTATGTAATTTTATAAGAATAAATTATGAGATACTAAAAACCAGAAATCCTACGGAATCAATATAAATGGTATAATGTTTGTTTATATTAAATTTCACAATAGAGCACACATAACAAACACATTGTGAAATGTAATATTATTGAATAACTAATGTGTTGAAATTTTTTTTTTTTTGTATAACAGTATACTAAAAATCGGTAAATAAGCTGATACATTTTCTAAAGATAAGTGAATTTTATCTATTTAATAATATGTGTTTGTGTATAGATTATACATATTAAATATTTATTTTGTATTGGTTTTTAGAAACTAAAATAACGATTATAATATTATGTTCATTAGTCTAATAATGTATTTTTAATTTATTCTATTCTATAATATTGTACTTAAAATTCTAATAATTATATAAATAGATTCAGTACATATTCGGTCTAAATTAATAAAAATATACAGAGTTATTTTATGCATAAAACCGCTAAGTGTTTAGAAATATTAATTTGTTATAAAATAAAATGAACATTGATATGAGTAATAATAATATTTATTATTAGGTATTATTTTTATCTCGTAATTATATTATATAAATCCAATACGAGTCTTATAGTGTACCTGCTACCTATTTACGCCATTAATAATTTTATAATTTATTTCGTTTTATTGAATTCTTTTTAGATTAGCAAAAATCATCATAATACCTATGCATACATGCAAATTCTTTATATGGATATAGGTTGTATTATATAATTTGTGAGTGAAATATTCATGTTTGAAATTTTTTTTTATCTGACAATTTACAGTTTCGTTATTTGCTTAGTTTATGATCATATTTATTTATTATCAACAATAATGCGCGTTGGAGTCTTTTAAACCACGCTTGACTCCCACAAATCAAACACACCAATACCGTATAGTGGTACCTAAGCAGTATGTATTTTTAAACACGTATTCAAGGATTTCACGAAGGTTGAATGACACAATTTTTTTTCCGTTTACAACCACTTCTACTAAACACAATGTATTTTGATCTATTTATTCCACAGTTCATAACGTATAATATATATATTATATATATATATTTAAATATTTTATTCATAAACCAATATTCATTCGCATTGATAAATACGTGGTCATGAATATATTTATAAAAAAAATACCTATAAATATGTAGAAAGGCGTATAGAGATTATTAAAATGTCTTTTGATCTAAACCACAACAGTATATAGATACGTTATGACTTATGGTATTACGATGATAAAATAATATTTTTTGTTGACGATTATAACTATTTCTTAAATTCGCTATCGTCTTAAATAAAATAAAAAAATTCAATATTATATTATATAGAAATTCACGAGGTAATCCCATTTAGCGATAAAAAAAAAAAAAACTATCCTATTCGAATACCGCAAGTCAACGATACAGTGGCGCTACGCTCCATTTTTTATCGATTAAACAAGACGTGTAGGCATATATTTTGTTTTTAAGTACGGTTGGTAACTGCAGGTATATGTATAATGTATATGTCCTGCATTGGCATCGTGATTATATCTTTGCATAACGTGTGTACAACAGGAACAACGATTGAAATTTTAGTACTTCATATTATAATAATTATGTAGTCATACAAATTTATTTCACGATCTCTCAACTGTAGAGAGTAAGTAATTTACGGGAGTTCTCTGCAATAAAAAAAACATCATTTTTATTTTTGGGATTAATTTATAATATAGAAGAAGACAGATGTACCTGTATGGTTATATCATTTAAATATATATATTTTATAAGTATCACTATAATATCTATCACGGCGCTTTCGTTTGTTAAGTATCAATAATAATATCAAAAATAAAAAGTGAATAGATACTTATATTTGTATTGAAATTTTACCTATAACAATAATATTTTAAATGGTGTTGTGGAATACTAAAATGAAAAACTCAGAACGTCATAAGTGCTGATATATTCGTATAAGACGAAAAAAACGTCAAAGCTATTTTGGTTTGTTAAATTGTTATGCAATACTATACTAGATAGGGATAATGGAAAAACACGATATGGAAGGTGTTAGATTGTTAAGCGGACTTTGCACATCCGAATCAAGACAAGTACATTTCAATGTTTTAACCATATATTGAATTTAAATAAAATCAACTCACTCCTAAATAATATTATGCATCTTAAAAATAATACAGAAGAGCGGGAAAAACATATTAGGTGCACAAAAGTAATAAATAAATCGTTTATAATATAAAAATTAAAAATAATTAAATACTTTTGTTAAACTGTTGATTGTGCAGATGTGTTATTGGTATGTAAAAATTCGTTCGGTGGTAAGGCGAGGCACGTGAGTTTTGAAATTAAAAAAAAATGCAAATACCAACATATACGTTCTAAATTTCCTAGTATAGCCGATAATATCGAATCAACATGACGTTATTTACTCTTATTAGTCATTAGAACAGCACTTGGCAATGGATTTGTTGAATTACCTACCTACACAAAAGTAAGCGACTAAATAATTTAAGTTAGTTAATTAAAGACGACGTTAATAAATATTAAACGATATACTTCGCTTTAAAAGTTCTAAGTTGATATTTTGAAATAATATCATACTTGACTCAGATTAAAAGAAGCCAATTGTTTTTTGTTAAAAATTTATCGTATACTATTTATTCTTATAACACACTACTTTTGTAGTAGTTTATGCGATTACTTGTTTTTGGAAACTATAACTAGGTATTATTAAATCAAAGAATATTAATTTTCGTATTTTGATTTGAATTCATTATGTACAACATTATTAAACAAACAATAATTCGTTAATCAGGTTTAATTGTACAGTTATAGATATTTTTATCCATGTACGAACACGATTTTAATTTAAATCTTATATATATTTTTTAATGAAATTTTAAAGTCAAATTGTGGCAATGGATAATATTTAACTATAGTCAAGTCAAACATTTAAAAGAAAATTTGTTTTGACTTTTTAACTATAGGTTAACGACCAGCCTTTGAGTATAGATAGTATGATATTATTTTTCTAATCGTTATTATGATACAGACGGCGCTGCATGATACACACGCATATAAATTATATAATATGGTACCACATTATATATCACATTGTGTTTTATTTTTTCACGGAGAGACGGGTGTTTGTTGATGGGGGGAGGGGGAAGATAACTTCAAAGGAAAAGTCACATTTGTATAAGTACGCATCATATGTGCGTGTGTGTGTGTGTGTACAAGTACACGACGCAGTCGTCGAGTGTTGGTGAACGTTACGTATATAAGCACACGCACAACAAAAACAACACCGCTCGTCATCGACGGTGGCATAAAAAAGGATAGACGGGTGAAAGGTACCTATACTGCCGGATAATCCACGGTGTCTGCGGCGCACGCGTCCGGCCGGTGCGGTTTGAACTTTCACGAACACTATAACCCTCCCCAGCCCGGCTGAAAGTGCAACTACGTCTCGCCACACTAACCTTCTCTTGCCGTCGACCAGGCTCAGCTGCGAAGCAAAGCACATAATACACATACGCGGTGGTCTATATAGGTGTACCGCACGACTCTTGTACAGGGTGGTCTTACTGTTATTGTTATTATACATACACCGCTATACCGCTATGGCGTTTACTCGATCGGTTTTTCCTAGGTTTTGACGTTAAAAACGTTTTTGTTCTTATTCCTCGTCATTTGAATAAATGATATTATACACGGCGCTCGATTTACACAAAAATAAAAATAAAAACAAAACGTCGATTGATTTTATCTAACTTTTTTTTTCCTTTGCCCGATGTTTATTATTTTCAATCACCTACAGCATAAATGTTGTACTGTCAATTTTTTTTTTTTCAAATTGGTGTGTTTGTGAATTTTCCAATAATATGTTTTACGAATAGTTTCTAAGTTTCAAAATATTAAATAAAATTATATAGATGATTTGCGATCTCGCCTACATCATCACTTCCCTCGTTCATTTTATAACTTAAAAATGTCACTAATAATTTTCTCTATGTTAGATAATTGTTTTATTCAATTGTGTGATAGGTTATATTAGTTACCAGTGGTTATATATGCACGAAAAAAAAGTTTCGAATTTGCAATGTATTGTGACTAGAGTTAATGGAGAAATTAACTTTGCCCTGTAACTCAATAAATGCATCACCCTGTATATACATATATACATATCATACAGACTTACACTATAACAGTTACTATACTACTATGCGTAATGCACATTTTACGGTACTCGCCGACGACGGTGGCACAGCTGACCGGCGCGCGCGGGAAACTTTGAACATCGTCGGCGTAGAGTCACGCTCCCTGCCGGATGGAATTCCATCGCTCTGGGTCAACACGTCGCCGCGCATATCCAACTGTGATAATTGATTATTATTCCGACGAGCCTATCAACGGCCCTTGAAAACGTTATAATTGTAATAATAATATGACCATATACTCATATGTTATTTTATAGGATTTGGTAATCAAATGTTGACTACCAATTATTATGTAATATACTAAGTAAAATAATATAATTATACAATGATATAATTTCTCTCGTTGCAGTTCCGCATGATGCACATTGCACGTGCACTACAATATCGGTTTTCAATTTGTGAGCGGAATAATGAATACATCAGTTTAAAAATATTATGTGTTTTTCATTTTTGTATATTCGAACTACTCTCGACACTTTTTATAGCAGAAAAAATGTTCTAATATTCATGTTTTAGGACTGTTTATTGAAGAACTGTGAATCTAGTTCGTACTTTGAGGTGGTCAAGATTAAAAAATATATCCTTATACCAGTCTTGTAAACGTTAAATTGTATTTGTGTTTATGTACCTACATTTCAAATACTTTTAAGTACAAATACAAGTAAATGAAAGGTATTATACTTATTTATACTTATTTCTTTTTAATTTTTACACTAAAATTAAGTTTATACTTGCAAATTTAAAATTACTATCTTAAATTCAACTAGTTATTATAAGACATTTTTGTATCGTTTATGAGTAAAAAAAATATATATTAACCAATATTAAACCTTTCAAAAAATATTTATAACGATTGATGAATAATTTGTTTAATTTTTTTAAAGTATTTAGTCACTAAGTCATTGATATACCTTACTAATTAAGATCTAATGATTAAGATTATTATAGAAATTTTCTGCATAGGGGTCAAGTAATATGCAAACAGTACGACCCTCGTGTAGCCGGTTATACATGGAAAAAAAAGATTATTATAGAAATATTTAATTAGGTATATAAATTGTAGAAAATTGCTTTTCTTTTTTGCCTACCTAATAATCTTGGTTGATTTTATTGACTTTTTAAAAAATGGTCAAGTTTTAAGATCAATTTTTAATTGATTTAACATAGTGTTAAACTAAAGATTAAAGTAGTTTATTCAAATAATGAAATATTTAATTTTATGTAATGTTAACTCCAACTGAACAAGTTTATGCTGAAAAATAAGAGCTTTTAGAAAACTTTATACTGACTGGTACAAAGAAACTTATGGTACTAATAATAAATAACAATGTAATAATGTAATTTACTCATTTATTATTATCGTTCATTATAATATTGTACATTGAATTCTAGTAACTTTGTTATCAGACGATCAACCGTTGTTTCTAGTTAATTTAATAAATGTAAATTTTACAACTTTTAACATTTGATTGTCTTTTAAATTCAAATTATTAAGTAATTTGGAATTTATTAAATTGATTAGTCTAATCACTACCTTAAGCTTTCAAATGTGTCAATAAATCTTTAAAGATAGTAATTTACTTAATTATGCTGCATAATTTATCGTGTTGCATTCAATATTACACTTTGTTCAATTCATTAATCTTTTCAATATATTAATTTTATATTATACTATATTTTTATAAAGGCTCTTCTTTAGACTTTATTTTTATATCATTAGAATGATTTAATGTGAAATAATATATTTGTATACTTAACAATATTATAAATCCAGGTTAGATCTGGTTAAAATATCTTAAATAGCATAAATATTATGAAATAATTTATAATCTATAGTTATACTAGGAGATAGGTACTTCTCTTTGCCTGATTTGCTCACAAAATCACTTCTTTCTCTTTGCATATTGTAATTCGAAAGAAAATTTTTATTTTTATTTTTATTGTCGGCTAAAATTTATATCATTAAAGTCATTTTAATCACATTAACTTTATATAGATATTTTTTTGCAAAAGAGCAAAATGTATAAGAGTCTGATATATAATAAAGAGAATATATAAAAAAATATAAAAATTAAAATTAACTTATGAAACCGTGTAGTTAAAATAATCACAGAGTATAATAACAGTTCTTGAGAAAATATTGTCACATGGTTATAAGAATTTTTAACAATGCAAAAATCAGTATTATGGTTAATATATTTTTATTATAAATAGCTACGTGTAGTCTATATTATGACACTTTTTTGAATTCATGTGGTATGTACATAGAATGACATCAGACACGCGTGAATGCATAATAATACAATATTTTGATATCATAATATATAGCTTGTAAGTCTCCGGTGCATTCATAAAAGAAGTACGATTTGTTTGATACATTTTATCTGCTAGATAATATTGTACTCTTATGTGCTATGTATTCGCCATTGATAATAATTTTAAATAGAATATTATTGAAATTATAATATTAGGGTGTAATAAAAAATAAAAAATAAGTTATTATCATTTATAAGATATTTTGTGTTTAATGGCATTTATTTTGTATACATTTGACGGATAAATATTTTATATTTATTATTTAGTTGCAACTTCAACCGTTAAATTTAAATTTATGGATAGTAAAATAATACAGTTCATTATGTTTCAATAAAATACTTTACAGTACTACAGTGTACATATATTATTACTATCGTAAAACTACGATCGTCGTTTTTTTAAACATAGATGTTTTATAGAATATTCTCCTTTTTATTTTGTTCTATATTTCTGGTTTCAATTCCACATAATATCTGCTTTATTATCTGTAACCAATGGAAAATATCTACGTATATTTAAACAAAACAATTATTCGATTTTCGTGATCCAAAACGAAATTCATGCCTACATAATATGGAAACCTATAGGGATTGAAAAACCAAGCTTTGAATACTCTGAGGGGTATGTATTTTTTATGCAAAATATAGTACCAACTACCAATTGGGTAATGTTTCCGTAGTTTCCAAGTCTGTACACAATATAAAAACTTACAATAGTTTTTAAGTTTCTAAACATAAGTTTTGAATTCTTTATAATTCCAGTGTGTCTGTCCGTTAGTTACATAAGTAATGGCAGTAACTAATTCAAAAATACTTAAATAGTTTCGATAATTTATGTATTGAGTTTAAAGCGATTCTATTCAAAACAAAGCCACAATAGCCATTAAATACTAAAACAATATACAATTTGCCAAATCGTATTTTTTAATTTTAATTTGGAATCAAAGTTCACTGTGTTGTATTAAAATACGTTTAAAATCCGGGAATTCAGCACTCTCGCAGAGTGAGCTTTTTTAACTCGTTTTTTATGTATAGAATATAATATGTCTATATGCCCTATGTACGTGCATGTATATATAGGCGTCTCGTCATCTATACAGTGCAGCGACGCGTCGAGGTCAAAAGGTGTTCGCCGGCGGCGGCAGCGTTTTTAGCGGACGAATAAGCGTACTTATACCGTACACATAATGTGCACGGCCGCATAGTCGCATTGCCACGCCGCCGACCGATCGATATGATATATACATCATATATATATAATATTTATGTATACTTAAATGTGAGTACTGCGTGTATAATATATAAATATATATACGCATGTACAGGATGTCCAAAACAACGACGTTCATGTACACCCCCACCTCCAACAACAAGTTTTTATTATAATTATGCACCATTTTTCGCAATCGGATTAATTATATCGAAATGAATAATATATAGAAATCAAGCGTATTTGGCAGGCGGTCACGCGTCTGTTTTGTTTATAAATATCACACGCGATTGTTTTTAATCGATTTATTTCGTAGTGAGACAGAAATCTATAGATGATCTATTCACTACGATAAAAGGTCGTCTGCAACGATTTGATTAGAGAAATAAAAATAAAAAAAAAGTCCACTCGGCCGATGAAAAGTTCTCGACGACATAACAAACAAATAATTATTACTATGGCATTCAAAAATCGTTTTCCAACCGTTATAAATACTGCACTGCAGCTGTGGGCCCGATGCACCCTGTATGCGCGTGCCTACTCTTATAATAATATGCGGCTTTCGGGCTCACGTATATAACAATAATAATAATAATAATAATAATAACAAGAGAAACAGCCGACGACCATCGTGGTATGTAGCATTATATTATAATATTATGTATATATGAACATTTATATAGACGTACCACGGTCGAAGTCGTGCGTAAAAAATAATCGCGATGCTCGCGGGCCCGGTAGAGCGCGTTAGCGGCGTAAATGCGATCATCTGCCGCCCCCGCCGCCCGCCAAAATCAGTCGGCTGGTTCGCGATCGGATTCCGCGTCAGCCGACGACTACGGGCGGCGACACGCACTCGCTACTACTACTGCCGATACTACGCGCGACTACTACTACTACTACTACTATTACTACTATTACTACCACTAAAGTGTAACGACCATAAACATACAGGGTGATCCGTTAGAACGACTATAGGTACACTATAGTTTTTCGTGTCTTCTATTATTGCTGTCGTTGTTTCCGGATGTGCGGTGAATTCAATATACGGAATAACCGCGCGCGAAGAATTCCAAATCACCCAAAATCTAGAGAAAAATTTATTTCATTCGACGAAATCACTATTCACTATATATTATTATGTTACGTAAATCGGTGATGACGTACTCGCGAAATGAAAAAAATGAATATCTTATTGGCGATGGATGGAAATCAACGTAAAATGTTTAACTATAATGCAGATTACCTATTACATTATATTGGTATCTACAATAAAGCTTTGTTTATGAATTCAATGATTTGTGATTCAACAGATAGTAAATGTAAGAGTTTACGAGATAATAATATTTGATTTTTTAAACATTTAAGTAAAAATTCAGAAATATCTAAATTGTATCTGAAAATTAATTATGAACTAGAAAGTACGAAAATAATTAAACGTTATATTTTATAAACAATGCCTTGAATGAAATGTGTACCTCACTTATTTTGAATTCAATTTGAAATTATCGATATGCAAAGTTATTAATTTATTTCCACACTGTTAACTAACCTACATTTTGACATAACAAATATTTTTTTATGATTTTGAAAGATTTCTTACTTTTCTAAAAATTTTGATATTTTAAATAATAATATAATGTAGAATAATACAGTTTAACTAATGGTTTATTATTATTATTATTATTATTATTAACATAACGATTTCAAATTATTGCATTCGGAGTAAAACATGAAACAAGTATTTCACATAGGTCGTGATTTACTATAAAGAATAATAATATAGGTACACTGTTCATTACTCAAGTACATGGACATTTTCTTAAAAAAATATTTTAATTCTAGCTATAATAAATGTAGTTACCTAATCATCGAACTATTTCGTTAAAGTGAATAGATAAATAGTAGTCATTTGAACACTACAAACTACAATAATACTAATACATAACATTTTATTTTTTATAACTACAGTAGGTACCTATGTCAATTTTTCAAATCACCAGAAAACTTTACTTAACTTTACGGTGAAGGCGGCCGTTTAAATACTATATCGCTAATATAAAAAAAAAAATGATCGAAAAGCATATTTGCCTACATTTTGATTTACAAATTTATTAATTTAAAATCTGATTTTTAGATTATAAATATAACTAAATATTAAACTGTATCGCATGCATACTATAAATTATTTAAGAAATAATTTGTGTGAAAATGTTGACGAATCAAAATCAATATTCAAAAAAACAGTTTTTAAGTAATTTATCTTCGACTACTAAAAATAATTGAAATTTTACATCTACGACTTTAAGGGATATAGGGACTATGACGATATTAAAATTGTAGTAATTAATATTAATTTATCAACGTTAATAATATTTGTAAAAATGCTAATACGTTTAATGTATTCTAAAATCTAAACTATTGAGATGATTATACATGTATAACTACTCGTTTGAATTATATACGACTACACACACATTTTCAAAAAAAAAAAAAAAAAGAAGAAGAAGAAAATATGTCTACATTATTTGTACACTAAAATATTAGGGTTATCGTTTGAGAGTTGTATGTATCGCCTCGGAACACTCATTTTAAATCGCGGTAAGAAAAAATTTCGATAATATTTGAAAATATGTTCTTAAAGACGTATATTTTTATATAAATTCCAATAACAAGAATTTGAACGACTGCTTTATAATTTTAAAGAAAAAATCGGGGTGAGCGTGTCCGACGAATCACCCTATAGGTACATTGCGCGCCACCACGCGCTATACGAAAATAATAATAATAATAATATGGGATACAGCGCGCTGTGCCCGCAGACAGCTGGGGGCCGTTTCGCCGCGCGCACGCACACCGCACCGGTCACGAGTCGCCGTCGCACCGTTATCGCGTTACTTCCCGTTTCGTCTTCCGGGTCGCGGAACCATGCGACATCTCACCACTGCCGCCGCTGGTCTTCCGCGGTGTCCGAGACGCGTAGTCGCTCTGTCGTCGTCACCGTCGTCACCGCAGTCACCGCCGTCACCTGCACGACCGTCCAGTTGCCACTTGTTGACGACCGCCGCGAAACTCGTCGCCGACGAGTCGCGGTTTTTTTTCTCGGCCGTTTTGCCCCCGCACAATTGCCGTAGTCTTTATCCAGAGCAGAGTTTACGTTAATAATACATAATATTTTATTTTATTTTTAATATTATTTTCGCGTCACGGTACAACTCGCACATACGGTTTAGGTGTATCGTATTATTATTAAAATAATATTAATAATATACTGTTTCGCATTCGCGTCCGTTGGCTTGTCGGAAGATGCGGTCGACTATCGACGCGTAATACCGTGCCGTTTAAATATTATTGTATTACACTACCTACGTTAAATATATAATAAATAAACACACGCATACATATATATAAATACATATATATGGAGTTTCCGAGGTACGTTTATATTACCAGTTACATATATACCGCGGTAATGTCGTTAGTTTTTTTTTACAGAATATGCATGACGATAGTATAGTAGACACCGACTATGAGTAGAGAATGTAATGATATAAATTGATATAAAAACGATATATTTTGTAGTAGGTATGTACCTAGTTTTACGATGGGTCGTTGAGAGTATGTGAATATGTGTATTATAGTTAAAATCATCAATTGTCGCTCTAAACTAAACAATTATATATTGTAATACATCGATGTGGTATATATACACGTGCCGTAACATAAAGCCAAATGGTTTTATATCTTATATGTAAATAATTTAATACACAAAATACAAAATATATAGAAAACCAGGCAATTGTGTATAATATGTACTAATATGATGTAAGTACATATTGCACTTATAATAGCTTAGAGGTATGTAATAATCAACATAGTTTTTATTTGTTTCCTGTCTAAGTTAATTAACCAAACTTAATAAGAAAATATAAATCTTCATAGTATATAAACTACTTATACATTTTACAGCTTATATTATTAAAAAATATTACACCAATTTTACTTTTAAGATAAGTACAAAAAAAATAAAAAACTATTGGCTTGTAACGGTCGATATTTTGATATCTTTTTCCCGTACAAATATAAATGATATTATTAATAGTTTATGATTAGAATTTTTTTATTTAACAGTATTTCCTTTGAATATTTACAAATTACATATATAACATACATAACACATAGATTTTGCGTATAATCATACGGTAATTATACGTTGTTGAATATAATATGACTTCGCGATTTTCCCATTCACAATTATAACGTTTGAAATACTTACAGTTTTATTTGTTAAATGACTAACGCGTGTGTGTTTCCCTATTGGCTTACCGCGGCAAAATAATATTGCACCGTAATTAAAATCGAGACTGGGATTTCGTAATAATACGGGTGGTGGCAATTACGTTATCGGCGACGGCAATGTTATATTATATTTGTCTCGCAGATTACGGCGGCGTGTATGATAGTGTACGGTGACTATTACGGCGGCGTGTATGATAGTGTACGGTGACTATTACGGCGGCGTGTATGATAGTGTACGGTGACGGCGGCGTGTATGATAGTGTACGGTGACTATACGGCGGCGTGTATGATAGTGTACGGTGACTATTACGGCGGCGTGTATGATAGTGTACGATATGTATAACGGCGGCGATGTTTATTTCATACGCTCTGCCCGTTTAATATTCACGTGTACAACTAGCCGAGATTGGTGGCGATTTTATTTTAATTGTAGGGTTAGGCACGTTCTAGCCTTCCCGACGGTACGGGTAGCCAAGAACGGCGGCGGTCCTATTGACGGCGGTGGTAACGTCAGCGTGTGGGCACGTTCTAGCCTTCCCGACGGTACGGGTAGCCGAGAACGGCGGCGGTCCTACGGATGACGGTAACTGGCACGTTTTAGCCTTCCCGACGGTACGGGTAGCCGAAAACGGCGACGGTCCTATCGACGGCGGTGGTTGTATGGGAAATGGTCCGACTAGCGTAGGCCGAGTGCGTCCGTGATTCTAGCCTTCCCGAAGGTGGCCGAGAAACACTTTCACACTAGCCAGTCACTAATCTGACCAGGTGGCCAAAGCGCACTGTTCGATTGTGGTGATTGCGGAGGTCCCTTATATAGTCTCTGTCCTCCGGTTCGTGTGTCGCGGAAAGGTTATTTTATTAGCTGGGCAATGCGTTCGGTATTGGGCCGCAAACATGGAAGGTGTATTACCGCGCTCTATCGGCGGCGGATACTAGTTCTGGGGCCTTTTGGTTTTATTATTTGTTGTTGGGCGGCGCGTCGTCAGTATTAGTATGTCGTATTCGTTACATTGTCCCCTTTTTTTTTATGTATTTTTTTTCTCTTGAAGAGAGAAAAGAAAAGAAAAAAAAAAAACTATTTACATTATATACATGGTACAGCTATTACAACTATTGACTTACAAACTATTATCTCTATGATACAACTATTAACTTATAAAAGACTATCTCTTTCGTTTATACCAGGCGCGTTTGGCTGCGGCTCGTCGTTCCGCCCGGGTCGGTTTTGGGATGATTTCTGCCTGATCATTGTCCTTGGTCATTGCTGATGGGTTACTGGTCGCCGTCGGTTCCACTCGTATTGAGGCAATTGTAGCTTCGATAAGGTTTCTTTTTCGCAACATCTCTTCGGCTTGCTGAAACACCTCCAATCCATATTGGTTAACTTCCCCATTATATCGTTGCTTGTTGATGCGGGCAGCCATTTGCCGTTGAAATTGCTCAAATTCTTTTGCGAGTCTTCGGTCATCCTGCGAGATTGGTTCGATCTTTCCAACTTGTAATTGAACCGGTTCATCGTCGATGTCGCTGTGTGCCAGTTCAAGGGCATCAGTTTCGTGGTTGTCTTCGTTCCCACTTATACTGGTGTCGTCCCATTGCTCTGTCCTCTCTTCGGACTCACTGTCACTCCCAAATGCGTCTTTCAATCTCTTCTTCAGCGCTTGTTGTTCCCTGATGGTCTGTTCATCTTCACTAAAACCATCTTCCCCAAACAGATCGGAGATGATTCGCCGATATTCGGTCATTTTAGCGTTATCCTAACTATAAACATTTATTATTATATCTATATACTTTTATAATGGTCTCCATCACCAAACATGTACAATCACAACATTTAACACAAAAAATTTTTTTTTTTTTTTTTTTTTTTTTTTTTTTTATAATGACAACTTTAATTATTGCTTGTATGGCCGGACATTTCTGACGTTGTATGTCACCATGTTCTGTCCTTCCTGAACCACTATGGTGTTATTCTCTCTCACCTCCTTGATATAGTATGGTCCTCGATATAATAGGAATAGTTTCCTAATTCTTTATCCTCAGCTGAAGATAGTCTGTGTTCACGTACCAGCACCTGTTGGTTCACTTGATATTTTATGAATTTTTTCCCTTGATCCATGTTCTGGTTTCTTGTTGTGACACTTCTTCATCCGAGCCCGGCTGTTTTTCCATGATCTTTTTCTTCTTCGACTTTCTGCTTTCTCCTGTTAGTTTTTAGTTTTCTTTTCCTCTCATCTCGTGATGGTAGTGGGAAAATTTATTAGCGCCCCCAGTGTTAGTGTTTGTTTAGGTATGCCCATCAGTTCTCTAGGTGTTCCGGTGGTAGTGTGCGTAGTGTTATTGATCCATTCATTTTCTTCAAGTAGTTCACCCAGTTGTGTGTTTTTTTTGTGGCAGTACGTTCTCAATATTCTCCCGATCTCCCTATTGGCCCTCTCTACCGGGTTACCTTCGGGGTTGTAGGTCGTGGTTCTAATGATTTTGACTCCAAGTTTGGCCATACCTTTTGCCCATGCCCGGCTATGGAACTGTGTTCCATTATCGGTCAGAATTTTTTGAAATATTCCACATTGAGGTATGTATTGCTTCTCAATCTTATTTAGTATAGTCTCTGCCTTCGCCTTTCTCAGTGGGTATACCTGAATATATTTCGAAAATACATCCATCATAACCAATATGTATTTTGCTCCCAACTGTCCTGTGGGTAACGGCCCAATTAGGTCAAGTGATACCATTTCTCGTGGTTCTGTGGGAATATTTGTTTTCATTGGTCCCCTAGCCAATTGATTGAATATTTTGCTTTTCTGGCATATGTCGCATGATTGCGTTATTCGTTTAATTGTCTTGTACATATGGCTGAGTTGACAATCCGATTTAAGTATTTGATATATTTGGTTGCACCGCTATGCCCATATCGTTCATGTGTTTCCTTGATCAGCGCTACTGCGAGTTGGTCTGGTATCATCAATCGACTTTTCCCTTGCTTATCGATGTAGAATAGTAATTGTTGGTGTATGGTATACGGTATTTGTGGGTTTTCGTGTAGACGATATATGATGCGCTGTATCTTCTTGTCTTCTTGTTGTAATTTCGGTAATTGTTGCAGCTTCTGAATAAACTCTTTGCTGTACTGGTCCACTATTAATTGGTTGATAAATATTTGCTGGTGAGTCGGTACTTTATTTTCTACTGCTTGCACATATCTTGTTAATGTGTCAGCCCCGACATTATTTTTTCCTGCTACAAATTGTATATTGAGGTTGAATTCTTGTATTTGTATCGCCCATCTCATGAGTCGAGTATTCAACAATCGGCATGTATTAAGGAATGTTAAGGCTTGATGGTCAGTTAATAAGTACGTGGTATGTCCTAATATGTAATTTCTATATTTCTTACATCCGAATACTATGGCTAAAAGTTCCCTTTCCGTTGTGTAGTATCTCCGCTCTACCTCTTGTAGAGTTCTACTGGTGAATCCTATAGTCCTGTGTTGTCCATCTTTATCTATTTGGTATAGCTCAGCTCCTATGTGCGTACTAGACGCATCGGTAGCCATATAAAATGGTTCAGTAAAATTTGGATATTTAATGATGATATCCTCTAAGAAGCATTGCTTAATTTTGTCAAATACAACCTGATGTTCCTGACTCCACGTCCAGACCTGATTCTTCTTGGTCAGTTGGCTAAGTTTTTCAGTATATGACGATAGGTCACGAATATACTTCCGATAGAAGTTAATAAAACCCAAAAAGGCGCGTATTTGCTTCTGGTTTCTTGGTGCCGGAAATTCTTGTATTGTTTTTATTTTTTCAGGATCCATACTGATGCCTTCCTCTGATATGACGTGTCCAAGGAAAATAATTTTTTTTTGTAAAAACTGGGATTTGTGTATATTTACCGTTACATTGTGTTTTTTGAATTGGTTAAATATAGTCCTCAAATGGTGCATATGTTCTTCAAAGGTTGTAGAAGTAATATGTATATCATCCACATATGTTGCCGTGAACTCCAAAATTTCTGGTCCTAAGACCTGATCCAAGATCTTTTGGAATTCTGCCACGGAATTTACTAGTCCAAATGGAAGTACTTTAAATTGGTAATTTCGTCCCCTATGCAAAAAAGCTGTTATGGCCCGACTTTCCTTCTTAAGTTGACACTGCCAATATCCCGAGGTCAAATCGATTGTGCTAAGGTATTTGGCTCCTTGAAACTTCAACAAGATTTCTTCCATATTCATGGGACATTCCCTGTCTGGTATTATTCTTTTATTTATCTTTCTCGCGTCAAGACAAAGTCTGATCTCACCATTTTTTTTTTCTATTCCAATGATGGGTGACGACCATGGCGAGTCGGATTTCTCTATAATACCAAGATCTAGCATTCTTTGTATCTCTTTGTCTATCTTACTCAATCGGGATATCGGTATAGGATACGGCCGCTGGTACACTGGCTCCCCCGGACTCACTTTGATTTGACACTCGTAGTCTCGTATTAGTCCCGGATTGTCTGAAAATATGTGCTGATATTCTTGTAATAGTTGCTTAAACACTTCCTCTTCTTTGGTGTTCAGTGTTACGTTTACTGCTGGTTCTTCGATAATTTCTATATTTGTAATCTGATTTTTTTCTGGTGAATGATTTTCTGAAAATGGTGTGGTCCTTTGTTCTCCTCTAATTAACCACTTGATAGTTTTATCTGTGAAATTTATGTGTGTGTTGTACTGGTTTAATACATCTGCACCGATGATAGCACGTTCATTCAAATTCTCTACTTGTATAAAATTAATGAAAATTTGTCGGTCCCCTATATCGCAGCTACAAAACAGTTGTTTTGAAACTTTACAAATTTTTCGTCCTACTGCGTTGCTGATTTGTACACTGCTGATTGGTAACACTGGTATTTCAACATTAGTTCTGATTATTTGGTCTGCCAACTCCTTATTGATAACACTAATTGTAGCCCCGGTATCTATCAGTGCTTCTATCGGTTCTCCTTCAATGACACATTTCAAGTATGGGCTTACTGATCCCAGGTTTGCTTGTATATTATTAACGGCATGGCTGACTTGGTCCTGATCGTTTATGTCTCTCTGCTCATCTTCAGTGGCACTGATTTGATTGATTGCCTGTCTGTCTCTCCATTGTTGATTGGTGTCCCTGTTGTTCTCCTGGTTGTTTCTAGTGACTTGGTATTCTCTTGGTTGGTTAATTCGACCTGTTTGTCGCCAGTTGCTTTCCCTCCGTGGAGTTTCTTCTCTAGTCCTATTTTGGTTGTTATTGTTATTCTCCCTGTTTTGGGGTTGTCGATTTTCATAACTACTATTACTGTTCTCCCGAACCGTAGTTCGCCGGTGTTCTTCAGTACCCAATATCTTCATTGCGTTTAGTATGGTACACTCTGGTAACGAAATTAGTATTGCCCGTAGGTATCCCGGGTAATGACTGGCAATATTACTTACGATTTCTTGTTCAGCTAATCTTGGCACTTCTAGGTGTCTTAATTTTGTTGCCCAGTAGGAAAAATGTTCTCGATAGTTAGTATCATTTGGTATTTGTTTTACACTAAGACATTGGCTCCATGTTTGCATCTGTATGTCCCGTGACCAATATTCATCCTTAAATGTGTCTTGGAACTCTTGCAAGTTTGTTACTTGAAACCTTATTGTTGAGAACCAGTTGCTCGCCGTAGCTTTCAAGCAGTCCCCAGCAATAATTAGTTTCTCATCCGCATGTGTAATTTGTTTTAATGTAAAATATTCATCGAGTCTATTTAAAAAATCTATGGGGTGCATGTCTCTTCGGTTGCCAAAAAATAACGGTTTCGTAATGTCCGTTATTGGTCCCCTGCAGATTTCCTCTTTTTTATTATGAGTATTCTGCTGGTAGCTGTCTCCCAGATTTCTGAATGTGGTTACGTATCGGTTCTCCATTTCTTCGATTACTGATTGGTATTTTTCTTCTGTTTCTTGTATTTTTTTATTATGTATTTCTTCCCACTGTAATTTTAAGTTTTGAATTTCTTCTTTATGCTCTTCTTTGATATTTTGAATTTCCTTCTTTTGTTTTTCGATTTTTTTTGTTTGTTCTTTTATTTGCGTTTCGATTTCTATAAATCTTCTTTCCCACTCCTCATTTAAGTCTTCATTCTTCTTTTTTCGCGGCATTTTTATAATATTTAAACGATGTAGTAATTATGTAAAATTTATAAAATAAATATATTTGTTTTTTTTTTTTTTTAGAGAGCACGAAATCTTATTTTCGGCGTCGTGGATTTCGAGTCCAACTTGTTGGGCGCCAATTGTAACGGTCGATATTTTGATATCTTTTTCCCGTACAAATATAAATGATATTATTAATAGTTTATGATTAGAATTTTTTTATTTAACAGTATTTCCTTTGAATATTTACAAATTACATATATAACATACATAACACATAGATTTTGCGTATAATCATACGGTAATTATACGTTGTTGAATATAATATGACTTCGCGATTTTCCCATTCACAATTATAACGTTTGAAATACTTACAGTTTTATTTGTTAAATGACTAACGCGTGTGTGTTTCCCTATTGGCTTACCGCGGCAAAATAATATTGCACCGTAATTAAAATCGAGACTGGGATTCCGTAATAATACGGGTGGTGGCAATTACGTTATCGGCGACGGCAATGTTATATTATATTTGTCTCGCGGCGGCGGCGTGGCGTGATAGTAGTGTACGGTGACTATTACGGCGGCGTGTATGATAGTGTACGGTGACTATTACGGCGGCGTGTATGATAGTGTACGGTGACGGCGGCGTGTATGATAGTGTACGGTGACTATTACGGCGGCGTGTATGATAGTGTACGGTGACTATTACGGCGGCGTGTATGATAGTGTACGATATGTATAACGGCGGCGATGTTTATTTCATACGCTCTGCCCGTTTAATATTCGCGTGTACAACTAGCCGAGATTGGTGGCGATTTTATTTTAATTGTAGGGTTAGGCACGTTCTAGCCTTCCCGACGGTACGGGTAGCCAAGAACGGCGGCGGTCCTATTGACGGCGGTGGTAACGTCAGCGTGTGGGCACGTTCTAGCCTTCCCGACGGTACGGGTAGCCGAGAACGGCGGCGGTCCTACGGATGACGGTAACTGGCACGTTTTAGCCTTCCCGACGGTACGGGTAGCCGAAAACGGCGACGGTCCTATCGACGGCGGTGGTTGTATGGGAAATGGTCCGACTAGCGTAGGCCGAGTGCGTCCGTGATTCTAGCCTTCCCGAAGGTGGCCGAGAAACACTTTCACACTAGCCAGTCACTAATCTGACCAGGTGGCCAAAGCGCACTGTTCGATTGTGGTGATTGCGGAGGTCCCTTATATAGTCTCTGTCCTCCGGGTTCGTGTGTCGCGGAAAGGTTATTTTATTAGCTGGGCAATGCGTTCGGTATTGGGCCGCAAACATGGAAGGTGTATTACCGCGCTCTATCGGCGGCGGATACTAGTTCTGGGGCCTTTTGGTTTTATTATTTGTTGTTGGGCGGCGCGTCGTCAGTATTAGTATGTCGTATTCGTTACAGGCTGGTCACACTTTTCTTGCCAACATTGCATATCGCATATATTGTGGCAAATATCATCATGGTTTTATTTATTTATTTATACTTATTATAAAATAAGCTATGATCTAAGAACATATCGTTTCTTTAATATTTGCAACAAATTAAAATGTATGCTTGGTACCTATCAAGAAAGTGTAGCTTAAACAAAAAATTAAATTTTAAAAATAATTTTAGTTTTGATATCCTGATAAATAAGAATTATATTACATAAAGTGGTATAGAATATAGCAAGCGTGTTTACTACCATATTTTATTTAAATACGAACTCATTAAAATTTTTATCTATGGAGTCTTTAAATAATATACTTAAATCTTATACCATATGACAATACAAACTTTTGTTTTTAAAATTATAATCCCCTCCTATCTTTTACATTAAATGTAGTCATTTATATATTTTTAATTGATCTTAAAAGAGCTAATATTATGTTTTAGTTATAAAAACTAAATAAAAAAACAAAAATTTATTTATAATTCAGCAAATATTTTTTAAATTAAAAATAAAAGATTCATTAATTGAAGTTATGTAATATCTTTAAAATAATAATTTAATATATTATTGTGTATACTTATAACTTAAACATAGTTAATATTATACAACATCTGTTAACCTTTGTTCTTTGTTTTATTTCTTGAGTCATAATATAATGAAGTTTAAAATAACATATTGATGTTTTCTTGAACAAAACGAATTTATTAATTTTTATACATTTGTACGTTCTTTTTGTAATCGTATGTATACAAATGTATTATAGTTTTGCATAATATAATAAAATTAACATTGATTATTAAAAATATACGAATTCAACACATATTCTGTATTTCTGTAATATATTAACCTATTTATAAGATTAACATGATATTTTTTTTAGAAATTGTTAAACGTTAATTTTACAATAAACCATCATAACATTCGATTTTTAAACATAATAATTGATACAATTTAAATCAAAATAAAATTGATTTTTTTCTCTACAAAAATGTAATATAAAAATACTTTAAACATAGTCTTTTATTTTTATCAACTACTTTTTACTCATTTTTAGAATATTTTGATAAATGTTTTATCTTATAATATATTATATTAAATTTAGATAATTTGTATGTTTTATAAAGTAGTATTTAACAAATAAAGGAAAATAAATCCAAGTTGTTTATGTGTTGTTTTGTCTAATTTAATTCAATCACACGCTAATTTAAACGAATCGAAAACTTGAAAGTCCAATCAAAATGATCAATATGTGACCTCGTACATACCAATCACGTACTTGTCAGAGTTTGTATTAAAGAAAATAAAATTAAGATAAGTCAAAAGCTAGAACCATCTGAATTCCGAAAATGCCTTAGAGGCAAATAATGTCTTAGTGAACTAAGAAGAGACACTAACAAATTAATGTATTGCGAACCAAAATCTCAAATGTTCACAACGAAATTGGTTTTATTTAATTAATGCATTCGGTATCTAAATTTCAGTTAATTTTTCAAAATATCAACTTGTGGTGGAGATATTAAGGTTCAAAGTTTAAATAATGGCTTGCAATTCGTTTATACTTTAAAATAAAAAAAATTATCATCTTGCATTTTATAAATTGATCACATAATTTGATCGCATTCTTCATTTCGCTGTACTTGCAATGAATTGAAAACACTAAAAAAAAGTGATATTTAACATAATAAATGAATTAATGTAAAAAGTTTATAACAGTATTATTTAAAATTAGGTATATTAAGCGATACTGTTTTTTTATATTAATATAGTAATATATCAACAAATTACTTTTTTAAAACTTAATATTAAAAATACACAACTTCAATATAGTTTCTTAAATGAAGTGTCCAGATTTTTTTTAATTATATAAATTGTTGGTAATTTTTAATGTGCTTTTAAGAAATATATTATGTATAATATCAATAACATTATTATAACGATGGAATTGTTTCAAAAAAAAAAAAAAAACACAATAATTACTCACATTTTTAAGTTAATTTAGCTGCGAGAAAAATATTAGAAAGTAATTAAGTTTGCTTTAATCATGGTAATATTTAAAATTTAAAATTAAAAAATGTTGAAAATTAATTTAAAAAAATATGTATAATTTATAAAAATTATTTTAAACAAAAAGTTTAATGTACTGTATTTACTGTGAATAATTAACACTTTTTTAATTTCTATACTAAGTTGCATTGTGTAAATAAGATATATTTTGTTTTTTTTTGTTTTTGTGTTAGTAATTAATAAATAATAACCAAGAAGGTTTAGATATAAGTTATGTCATATATATCATATTATAACATAATTCTTAAATAATCAGTTATGATTAATTAAAATTTGAGATAAATTTTAATAATACCTATTGATGCGAAGTCGTAATTACTAAAAATTAAAAATTAAATTATTAAAGTGTAATACCTAATCTATCATTGAATACGTAAAATAATTCTGAATGAAAGTGGTCGCCTATATTTCTTAATTTAAATTGTATAGGTACCTATCTACATTAATTGTTATATTGTAGGTTTCACTAATATTTTAAAAATAACTATGTATAGTTAATAATATTATAGCTACGCGAATTGCATTGTCTCTAAAGGTTACGAATAATATTATTTGATTTAAAATGTACAAAAAAATAATAAAAAATTGATTTTATAAAATAATAGAATTGCGTTAATATCTCCATTTCCGTTATTTGTGTTAGTTTTTCTCGATAATTAAAAACAGTTAAAAAAAATAACATTTTACTTTTGACTCATCAAGTACTAACTAGTTCTATCAGTAAAGTTTTTTATAGCTTAAAATTACGATGATAGCACAAAATAAATAAATAAATGCAAAACAAAAAATATTGTTATATCAATACATTTATCATTCTACTCATAATTTAAATTATAAAAATTAATACATTTGTTTTTTACAATTCATAAATAATTATTCTTTTAGATAGGTATTCATAATAGTAATGATTTTTATTATATTTTATTAGAATTTAGTTATAGCTGCAATATTATTTTACATAAATAAATTAAATAACATTTAAGCTCATAATATATTGACATATTGTATAGTGTATAATGTACATATTAACATGGTTCAGTGCAAGAACAAATCGGATTAAACACAAGCAAGTTTTAGATAAAAAAAAAAATTTATAAAAATTCGAAAGGAAATGGTAAAAAAAAATCATCGTAATTATTATTATTGTTATTTAAATAAAATATGTATTTGCACGTGCATACGTTGAATACGAATTGAAAATATTGTCAAGTGGAAATACAAAATGTTTTTATACGTTCCAAAACTATGATTTTATGAAAAGGTAGGTAGTGAAATGTCATGAAATAAAAAATTCAACTGAATATCGTTATAACACGAGATTCAAATATTAAATTGAAATTTTCTATAGGTACCTCTAACTAAAAGGAGAATAAATCATTCACGTGAAATATCTCACATACTGACAATGTAGGTATTATAATAAAATGTTGTTGGTTTTTCAATCACTCAAAATGTTTGATAACTAAAATTCACGTTCACCTCTCTCTCGAGTTTTGAGTTATGATGTTTTTACTTTACATGCCAATTATAAAGGTACCTATTAATAATTTTTAATTTATATGGAAATGGAATCGTTATTTATATAATATATTTTATGTTCGATTTAAGTTGACATAGCAGTATTAATTCAAGAGTGTGATTTGGGTGTGTAATATTAGCACCTCCACCCTTCCCTCAAGAATCAATATTATATAGTAGATTCATTTTGATTTTAATTTACAATAAATTAAAATGAACAAAAATTGAAAATGACTATTCAAATATTATTGTTCTTATGATTTTAGTTACAAATTTCAAAACTAAGGTGGTGGGGAGGTAAGTTGTAGATACTGCTCCTACGTTTTGAAACAAATATTGAAACTGAACGAAAGACGTTCAAATTAGGATCTCTGATGGTTATAGCACTATAATATTAATAGTATACGTTGTGTTTGAGTTATACAATAAATTAATTATTAATGTTATTTGATTTAAGATTGTTTTCAATAAACATCAAGCATTAAAAATTTACCGAAAACATAATAATATGATATAAATATTTTGTAGATGTTTATCGATATAGAAGTTGAATTCCATTGAGTTAATGTTATTATGATAAATTATAAAAAAGATTTAACATACTCGTAGGTGTAATATTGAAGTTGTAAATAAAAATGACAGTTTTGTGAAAAATGTTATTCGGAGTATCTTCCACGGGTTTGCATTAATCAGTTTTTTGGAACTGGTTTGTGACTCACAATGCTGATGAAAATTTGTACCAAACGCAAGTTGAACAGTATGTATAATCTACGAGTTTATACTATTTTCAAAAAGATTAATATGCCTGTATGTAACAGAAAACACATTTGTTTGTTTGTAGCAGGTAACTTTTAAATATAACTATAAATAGGTCTCTCTTTGTTATTACTTTGAAATCGGTTAGTTCTAT
The DNA here is from genome assembly GCF_020184175.1 of Aphis gossypii. NCBI lineage: Eukaryota > Metazoa > Arthropoda > Insecta > Hemiptera > Aphididae > Aphis > Aphis gossypii. The sequence goes on along the minus strand of NC_065531.1, from coordinate 65,228,283 downwards.
TTTCTTTTTTAATACTCCACCAATGTTTTTGTTGTCTTTTTACTGAAAATCATAGCGTGAAATTAATATAGGAATGCATCCAAAGTCCGTCGTTCCAGAACATGCATTTACAAAACATTATTTACATTTTTTAAATTACAACAGTCTAGTTTAACTTGGGTCTTATTCCCTAAAACCAAATCTAGTTGTTTAAAGTTATTAATCAATATAATTAGTTTGTATTTTATAATTTATAACTTATCACAATAAAAATTAGTCATTTTAAAAGTCAAAATGTCTATAATAATATTATTGATTTCATAACAATTTTTTGTGGTGTTCATGTTGTTCCTTATAAAGTTATAAACATTTGTGAAAACTATTCAGAAAAATAATATTCTTGAAACTGCTAACTAAATGCAACTTTTAATCAATACATTAGGCTACTGGAAACTTTTAAATCTTATCAGCTTTTCCATTGAAGAAAACATTTCAGTTCCAAATATTTTAAAATGCTAGAGATATCCATCAAGATCAAAATTTAAAATACAATTTCAAAAAATTGTAATTGTAAAAAGTATAAATTGAACAGTTGTTTGTAAGATACTTAGCTTATATTATACCTAATACCTACCTTCTGTATATTTTGATCGTGATGAAATACTCTAGCCAACGTTTCGTTGGGTACATTATTTATAATAAAATAACTATCGAGAATATTTATGGCTTTTATCAGTGTTATTTAATTCCATGGTACGTGATTGGTGTATTTTTGAAACACCGTTTTAAATTGTTTGTAATCACGCTAAAGATTTTATGATAATGTTTTAGCTAATTTCGGTAATTATTTCTGCGAGCACTAAATGAGAAAATGAGCTGCCAGGATTTTCAGATCTATTGAATTTCTTTAAAAGATGTAAAGAAGATATAATTCCTTTGTGTCGTATTACTTTTTTTTTTTTATCTAAAAAAAAAGCTCATGGAAATTCCTGGGTTATTATTTTTATGTCGAGCATTATATTTACCACCGTGTATATTTTGTATAGTGACAAAAGCTCGCGAAAAAATCCATTAAAACATTATATAAATGGTTTACCCGCGTGTGTGTTTATACCGACATTTTTTTTTCGTGTACGCCAATACATTATATATATATTGACGTACGTAAACGATACGGCGTATTGTGCCTTTGGGAAAATTACTTCGGGATTGGATTTATTTCAATTGTTCCGTCGATGATGATAGATATTATATACCTACGATAAATTTAATATTATCGTTCACACCTAAAACGTTTACAAACATAACGTAATATTTTCTTATTCGACAAGGCCAACTCGGTTGTATGAATTATTAGGACACGTCATAATATTCATACCATGTTGGGTTTTATAAAACATGTATCTATCATTTGATTGTTTAGCACTACCTATACCATAATAACAATATTTCTATGTATTCAAAAATAATTAATATAATAGTATTATCTCCTAATCACATGCAATGGTGTCACTTGTTTAATAAAAGCGTATTTTATTTTATTTTTTTAAATTCCTAACCAAATATGTTTTTGAAATTAACTTCTTAACTTAATAGTTAATACTATACAATATTATAAAATTAAAATAATATTCTCTTATTAAAGTTTGATACTTTCATATTTATCTTTAAATAAGATCAAAGATATAATTTACATTCACTCAACCAGGTATCATTATACGAGTATATATGCAGCAAAATGGCCATATATATTTATCACATTTTGATTGAATATGGCTAAGAAGTTCCCCTAAATTCTTGAGTAATATACTTTTTTTATAAATATATTACGTACATAGAATATAACATTGAAATATTAATAATGTAATAGAAGTATTAAAATAACTTTCCTTTTTGTTTTATTTATAATATAATAATATTTCAAGAAGATGCCACTATCGCATGTGATGTATCCGTATTGCATATTAAACACAACATAACAAATTTGAATTCAGCAGAATCCATCTTATGTTATTAGTTTTAATATTAGAGTAAATTTACCTATAATCAAACTTAAAGGTATGAATATTATTCAAGCCAACACATGGGCTTTTATTGATATTATCATTTTAAAGTAAATTATACGTAGGTATGTAAAATGTTACAACTTTAAAATACTCACAATTCACTATTAAATTATAATATTAATAAAATCTTATACGGTGACCTAGATAATATTGTTAAATTTAAGTTTGGTAATAGATAAATTTACTCTAATAGTCCAGTGTTAAAGCTTACAACATAAAATGTATTCTTCAAAACGAAAATTTGCTATTTTGTATTTATGTAAGATGGAGGCAATACATGCGGGTGGGTGTGGTGTTCTCTAGTGTTACTATAATAGGTACATGACGAATACATATTACATAACGTTGATAAATAACTGAGTAACAATAAAAATTAAAAAAAAAATGAATTAAACCCCCACAGTAATATTTTTATTATCAACTAGTCGCCCACAAATTGAATAATATTTCGATTTTTATATTATTAATCGTAATGTTGTAGCTTTAAAGATTATACACAATAACAAAATATACATGAAATAATGTTGAAAAATTAATAGTATATTATTATTATTGTTATTTTTTTTAATAATAATAGGTATAATTCCCTACATCGTTTTAAAGAAGTTTTTTTAATTCAAAAATTATTTGATAAGCCTATTAACTGATCTCAATAGATAACAATTATGTTATTATTTATCTCGTCGTATATAAATTAAAACAATAAGCCTCTTAATAAAATATTTTCTAAAAATGATTTAAAATTACTTTTAATTAAATATTTATCATTTTCTATGACCATTAACTAACAATAATATTTATATTTTGATTATGAATTATGATTCATGCATGTCATCGATGTTTGTATTCATCTAAACGGCTATGCTGAGGTTTAAATATAATATTATACATTTATACTTATGTAAATAACTTGCAGTAAAGTTAGGTCATAAAAATCGTTATTAATCCGAATAAACTTCTAAATAAAAATAGTTATTTTATATTATGTTATTTTTAACATATATAATTTTCATGGTAAATTATTATTTTTTTTTTCAATTTGTGGTTTTAACAGAATCATGTGTTTTATTTTGTAAAACTATTTTTTTTTTTTACGCAAGTGGTTTTCAGCTACTGGGGTACACTACAATGTTCTGATATTCTATGACAATAAGAACACTTAAGTGTGTAGATAATGCATTAGACTTCTACTAGAGTGCATACATTACAATAGTATACGCCGTAGGGTGACCTTAAGTATACCAACAATTGATCTATAAATTATTGTTCGTAAATGAAATGGCTTAAAAAACAATTTGATAACTCCATATCATAAGGATAAAACATTTAGAATATAGTAACTCCATTATTTTATAAAATATTAATTATTGTTTGAAAAATATATTTCTGATAAAAATAAAAATCAACATCGTATTGACATATAATATGTAAATATAATACTAGTATACAATGATGTTATGGTGTTTAAATTATTCTGTAAATACTGGAACTCATTGTTCAAATATAAATTAAAGTACTTGAATTATAGAATATTAGTTATATGTAACATTTGTACCTATTTGGTTTTATATTTATTTTATTTTTTATTTAAATTTTTCTTTTTCTTTTATTTTATGGAAAGCCAGCTTCCATTGTATTCTTAAAGTTAATATTTTATAGTTAAATCAATTGTATATTTAATACAACCGTTTTATTAGCATCATCTTTTTAATGTAAATTAAATCTGTAAATGTATAATATAATGCATTTTCAGTATACTTTATTAATAGTATTTTTTTTCAAAAGAATATCATAGCATGAAACCAACGACGAATTAGTACATTATAATATCTATACAAGCGATAATATATGTATCTATATAACGTTAAATAAAATATAATAGTGTCAGTGATTGTGTCTAAATTATCTTATTTTATTTTATTTTTTTAATTTATTTATTTTACTTACTACCAATGTGTGTTTATAAGAAATTACAATAACTATATAATATCATAACACTAATGATTCATATTATGCATTGTAAATTATTTTTAAAGTCAAAATGTGTTAAAATTTAATGATTGCATAATATTGAAATACAACGATGAAGGAGTATGTATACAAATCGATTCACCAAGACGTATTCTCACCCCTTATTTATTCAATAATAGTGTTATTCAAAAATATGATTTTTAAATTTTTAAGTATACTTTAGAGGATACCTTACCCGTATAATATGTTTTTTCCATCTATTAAAAGTACAGCATTCCGAATATATTTTCAGCAGAACCAATGTAGCAAAAGTTTTTATTTTAGAGCAAATTGACTTATTATAATAGTATACTTATTTAAAAATTCTAAATTTTGTAATTTTAATTTCTGAATTATTGAAAAAGAAAGTTGGTGAATCTATTCGCTGAATAAATCTGTATACATTATACCTACATATATCACAAGTTATCTACACAGAAAATTTCTGATATTTCTAATGTTTAATATTCTAATAATCTAATACATAATTATATATATATATATATGTATTATTTTAACCAACATTTTAAAATATTAAGAAACCGATAAATTACAGATTTTTATATAAAAAACGGTGGTAAATGGTATACTACTTACAGTCATATGATTTGAATACGTAACAACCACAAATAACTATTATGTATTCAAATTATATCCACGGATTTGATTTTTCTTAAAACACGCCATGCTACAATAATATCTGTAATGAATAGAATCGGTATGTGTTGCGTATTTCTAATGAAGTATGATAAAGTATTGATAGAACATTTTAAATTCCACTTCAAAGTCAATGATGATTACACAAAGCAATCTTGAGTAGTTTGGTTAGTATAATTTGTATCTAATTAATGTTCACCTACTTCATATACATGTCTACCATCGAAATAAATGAGTTCCCTTTTAACGATGCTAGTATTCTTAAATTTTTTCGAGTAAATAGATTTAAGTAGATAAATAATATTGTTGTGATAGAAAAACATGATGGAATTTATTAAACTACGATATGATTTTAAATTAAGATTTAGGATTACCCAAGTTGTGATACACTATTGATTAACTATATGTTAATTTTTATACTAACTATATTATTTTTTGTAAAACACATGTTACATTAGTATCTTTTAGTAGTATCATAGTATCTTTTTCAGTTACATAATATTTAATATCTCTAAATACAATTTATTTTAACATTCCACACAATATTTTATTTTGATTTTAGATAAGATATTATATTTCATTAATTACTTGTTATCAATCGTATCGAATTCATACTTAGTTTTTCAAGGATATTATAATTTTTTAATTTATTATCTAAAATATCTATTAATACATAAATTATATAATTTTTATTCATTTATCATAAGTTATTTTATTCAGTTCGTTACTATGTATTCTTCACATTAGAACAACGCATATCTAAACTTTTAACAATTAATTCGAGATAATAGATTTTTTCATAATTTTCAATGGACAGTATAGCCTACATGCAGTACCCTAGGGGTAAATAATAAGGGTTTCCATTTTCAATTATTAGGTTACCGTATTCAATTGTACACATTTGAAATCCCTTTTAGGAGATGAAATTATTTATTATACCTATTTCATATTCATGTACTGTCGTCCTTATGTCGACCGCTGAAATTGCTCAACATTCTAATGATTGTGATCAAAGAATACACCTTCATATTTTGCTTTTGAATTATTTTGATTTAAATGATATTAATTATAATATATAATACACGACACAATAATAGGTACATTAAATTGTGTAAGTATTCTACACAAAATATAATTAACGATTTCTTTATTAATGTATAAAATCGTACATTCCCTATTGTATTGATTTCGAATTATTTTGTTAATTAGTTTGAACTTGTATAGAATATAATTAAATATAATAATTATAATTTATTGATATTTATATCATTATATAATACATTTTATGTAAAAGAACTGTATTCTACCAAAATTATCTAACAAATTGTTTTTTTTAATTTAGCGTTTTATAAATGTATGCATTTAACTATTTTTGTTGATATTTTAATCAAATACATTTTGATAATAAAAAGATTTTAAGTAATCATTACAGATAAAACATACTTTATTTCATTAGAAATAAGACATAATATTTTACAGACAGACATAAAATAAAAATAAATGTATGTTTAGGTAGTAGGTACAATAAATAATATTATCATCTGGTAGACAGCAGTTAAAATAATATACGTGGTTTTAAAATTTCTTCAGATAATACTATTTAATAATACATGAATATTACTATAATTAAAATAATTTATTTTGAATTTTATGAAGCTTAATAAAATACAATGCAAAATTTAAACAATTTAAAAACTACCTCTTAATTTAGATGAATTATTACGTTATTTTAAAAGCTAATTGCGATTTAACGACCGCTATAGCTTAAAACATCCTGCAGAAAACCTTTCCGGGTCACGAACCCTTCAAAACACTTGAATCATTAGTGATTTTTTTTCTTATACAGTAAATAACTGGACGTATATAAATTTAGCGATTGGAAACTTTAAGAGTCTTGATTCTGTCGTATCTTGCAAAATGTTTACGTCTACCATATAATTATTATAATTTTCAGATTTCGAACTATGCGACAAATAGTACAACAATTAAAAAGTAATTTATACTTGTATAAATAAATTTTAATTTTAATTTCCTGCATTGTTATAATATTATATTAGCTTAATTACTATCAATTTCTATATAATATTATAGATTTATGTATTTAATTTTGTTCATGTTTTTTAATTTGTGATAATTGTTTTTATTAAGTTATAAAACTAAATAAAATATATAAACACAGTTCTATTTTTCTCAGTTCTATAGGATTATAAAATGTCAATAAGTTGCTTATCATATTGATAATATATACATTTGTATAAATAAATAAATGATGATACAAATTATGAATGTAATATATTAGGAATAATGAAATATTTATAATTTTTTGCATATTTTATCATATTTTGTCAAAGAGTTCATCCCTGGATATTTATTACTTTTATATATATATTAAAAAATCATCAACAAAGAATTATTAAAAATGTTTGTATTGCAATTTATTATGATTTATAAATCTATATACGAGTATAATTATAATATATAATATTTGTTGGTAAATGTAGTTATATTTTTGTTGAAAAGATATACATTTTAAAAAGAATAACTGGCTTTAAATTATATATTTTTTTAATTGTACATTAATTGTCATGCTGATCAAAAGCCAATGTTTTTAATGTCTATCAAAGGAACGGTATGTACCTATGTACAATTTTGGAGAAGACCTTTTTTTTGCATATTTTTTTAAGATTAAAAATGAATTTAGTATTAGAAGCATACTTTAATGAATTTGAGGTATACATACATACAACTTTAAGCATTTTTAGTACATACAAACCCAGAATTTATTTATAATATATATCTAAATATGATTTTTTTATTAAATCCTGTAAATCAGGATTTGTGTATCTGCAGAGATTTCTATTTGTGGACTATTATTAATGATCTCACCTAACTCAAATGTAATGGATTTTTGTACCAGACGTTTTACATAATTATTTTGTTATAATATGTATATTTATATTGTTCAGTATTTATAAAGTATCGATGGTTTTTTTATTTTTTATGATTATTAAGTTTACTAATGAAAAAAAAACTTTTAAGTTGATTTAGTTAAAATATCGAGTAAAGGCAAATAAGAAAATAAATATAACAGCTACGCTGATTTTTTTTTCTTTAGTTTTTATATTGTTTGCTTCACCGTCTATCTGTACGTACTTTTTCCAAGCTATATACATTTACTTTATATTAGAAACGTATAAATAACTATGAAACGTCTTCTTTAGAAAAGACACCTGATTTATTTTATGAGCACATATATAGATTTTTTAATCACAAACAACAACATAATTCACACCAGATAAGATTTTGTTCAATCAAAGTTATCCGATAATACTTTCCAATAGAATCCAAAAGGATTTGATCAGACTCAGTAAGTGAGCGAGTAGAAATTAAATGCTTATTTATAAATTTGATATAGTAACTATCATTAGACGTTGACACTCAATTGTAATGAATATTATAGTGCTTGAATTTTGAAATATTTAGCGTGTAATTTTTCACAAGAACGTTAAACCTTAAATTTGTTTTACAAAAACACCATTGATGATGATATCAATGCATTAAGTGTAGTGGTTGACACATGCCAATGGTTAACAATTGACATGTTAAGTACCTATTAATACGTTCAGTCATGACATCGATGATACTAAAATAATTTCTGTCAACTTAGAATCATTTAGTCTTATAACAATACCATAATATTTGAACATGATTATAATTATCACTTTGGTAATCATGGCTCATGTGCATCTATTATCCGATTATTCTTATATACATTTTTAAAGACATTGTATAGTAGTTATCAATAAAAAAATTACATTTAAAATATTGTGTAAATGATAGTTGAAATAACGAATGATATAACATTCACAGTGCCTTATGACATACAAATCATGAGTACTATATCATAGAGTAAGTTGACCGTTAACGTGTTAATATATTTAAGTATATAAATATATATTATTATTGTAGTAAGTATTTTATACCTTGTATTCAAAAATTTCTGCATGTTTTATAATCAATATAAAAGTTTGCAAATATTTTTATGATATTAATATTTTACTGATAGTACGTAAAAATAAATCTAATAAACAAGAAAAACATAAAAAGTAATTTTAAATTAATCTATATGTAATCAATTCTATGATAATAAAAAAATTGAAAGGCAATTTTTATGACTTTCATTGATTGGCATATTACCTATACTAATATTCAAGATAACATTTTCCACTGAAGTTAATATATTTACAATAGAAAGAAAATATGAGCAACCATCTTTAAGTATATTAAATGTATATAGTGTTATATTTTCAAAATTTTCAAGTTTAGTATTTAAAAGTTCAAAGTTTAAATTTTAGTTTAAATTACTAAGTAAGAAGTATGTTCATACATTCTATGTATAGAATTTACTTAATTGCCAGAATTTTATTTCGAATTTTCATGTAAAAGAAAAAAAAATGTATACTTATTTTTGTTTATAGATAATTAATTATTTATCTCATTTTAATAGAGAAATCACCTAGATAGTAGGTATATTCTAAAGTTTTAATTAGTAATCCTTAGTTCGAACTATACTCAATTATAGTTAAGTTACGAACATAAAAATAATTAATAACTAATGACTTACAATAGATATGACTATTATTAAGACTACATAAATACCATCGTCCATCGTATATAGACGAAATGATCTTTATTAAAATGTATTACAATGTTCAATTAATATAAATGTATAATAATATCTACTAACAAAAACAAAAAAAAAAATAAAAAAAAAAAATTATAGTAATAATAACAATAATTGAAGTTTAGCAAATCCCTGCATGTATGTAAGAAATATGAAAAATATATGGTAAAATAATGTATAATTTTTAAATTAATAATTATTTTGTTTTCTAACAACCTCATTCAGCGATAAAAAGAAATTATGGGATGTTTTTAAAAACAAAATTATAAAAAAAATAATAATAATTTGCCAGATAACTCGACTGGAAAACAATAACATATTATTATTATTATATTATGCACTTGTAATGACCGTAATTTAACAATGTCAGCAGGGACGCCAACCAGAGCGGTGGCGCGTTCTGGGATTACGATGGACCGGACAATTGGCCGTGGCAAAAGTACCGGATGAGGTACTCGCCAGAGGTGACGGTGCTGTTTTGCATCGCGTACACGGCCGTGTTCGTTGTGGGCTTTGTGGGCAACATGTCCGTGGTGCTGGTGGTTTACAAGAACGTGAGGATGCAATCGTCGCCCACCAACATATTCATCGTCAACTTGGCCATAGCCGACCTGTTAGTCATCGTCGTCTGCGTGCCGTTCACTCTCATCGGCAGCATCACCACCGGTAAGCGTGATCCTTATCGCATACTTTTTACCAATAATTATTATCTATACTATATTGTTTAGTTATTTATTCAAATTTGCGGATAACTACAGTCCCGTTGCAATAAAAGCTAATGTCAAGTGCTGACAAGTTTTGATATTTTATATAACAATTAACATACTATTTTATCACATTAGAAGTACATAAGAAAATATAGGGATAGCTAATAATAATGTAAAACAAATTCATTACCTGTAATTATATTATTAAATGATTGGTTTAGTCCTGTTGATGATACCATTTTTATCGGAGAACCTTCGGTAAAATGTTTTGGATACCTTTTGTAATATTAAGAAAATATTATCATTATTAAATATCATTTTAAAATAAATAAGAGAAAGAATTTTAGAGAAATTGATATCCCCAAATATTAAATTAAGATTGAATCATGCTACCAAAAATAAATGCCTTTTTTAAAAATTATGATAATACATATTATAATAAAAATTATAGAATTAACTAAAAAAAAGTTGAAAATACAAATAAATAAATAACAATTGAAAGTTTTTTTTTACATTTTTGTAAAATGTGATATCTATCTATTCATGAATAAATATAAATTTACAAAATCGAATATTATAGATTAAATTATGTGTATAATTGCATTTAATATTAAAAATATATAACTACTTAATATGAAAATTTCTGTAATATCAATTTGTTTAGCCACTACTTTAAAAACATCTAATCATTGATTATAATATATTATTGTGAATTTATATTTTTGGATTTTAAATATAATTTATATTTCAATGAAAAGTTTTATAATATTTTAATTTCAATAATAATGGTACTAAAAAAAATAATTAAATTTTATTTTAGTTTTTATATTATACATTTTCAATTTTAAGTGTTTGTATTTCAAATTAAATCCCTACGCGTCTATATATTTCATGTTTTCTATACTTAGACTTTGAAATTAGTTAATTTTAAAACTATCCATGAACGTTTATAACCCCTTTAACATTATCAATAGTTTTCTTGTCCAAGTGTACGTTGTAAAATTTTAATTTTGTTTGAAATAGTTAGCGTGTAAATATTGCTTACCCACGAGTAATAATTCCGTTTGGATCAGTTGGATCTAGTATTTCAAAACACTCGTACTAACTAACATTAATATTTACTTTCTTTAACCCAAGCTTAATCACACAATTCTTATTGCAACATTATGAACTTTGAAAGATAATAATAAAATAATATTACCAAATTAAATTTTTATAGAACATAATATTATTAAGAAATTGTTTTTTTTTTTTTTTATTGCACTTTTGCGTTTTTCAAAATATTATTATATGTACTTATATTGTTGCTAATATAAAAAATCAATTGTTTTTCGTTGTCCCACCATTTACAATTATAAAAGTATTGTATCAAATTATCAATAATATATTATACACCTTTAAATTCCTTCAGATTTTTAATTATATCGGCTTATAAATATTGAAAATAAGAATTTGAATAAATATATGGCTTAAGAATGATAAAATATAGTTACAATGTGTTTAAAACATCTTTTGGTATACGTATTATACACGGCTAACGTATTTAAGAAGTGGGGTGATCGCTAGATGCAGCACCTTTATTTAATCATATTATATTTTTACCAAATATTGTTCTCTTATACGAAAACTATTTTTTTATTTACTAAATCTTATTATTATGCAACATTGCACCAACGATCCATGTAACGATGAACAAAAATGCACTGTGTCCTAAGTGCGTAAAACTGTTATTTTCTATAATAAAAATTGTTAATTTTTCTGTCATAATTTTTTTTTGTATTTAATTATAATATTACATTACAATAACTAATATTAGAATTTCAAATATTCATTAAGAATGGGTTGGGTTAATAATACACTTTCACATAAATACAAAAATGTTGAGTAGGTATGCCTATGAAAACGTAGCTTTAAATACTGACAAACTGTATCAAATATATTATTATTATTATATTAAGAGGTACCTATATTATGTTACTGAGTTGATTAAGTGGCTGTATAAAATCGAAATTTATATTAAACTACGCATAACTAAAACGTTATAAATATCATTATCAATTTGAGTACTTTGAGTATACAAAGGAATAAGGAACTGCAGTTTGAAATGCGACGCTGATTGTTTATAGGTACAACCCGATGTCCACTTTGGCCGAGTATACACTATGCAGTATTGTTTGAAATGGACGTTCAACTCATCCGAATCACATATTCTATTGTAAGCTACCTCGCATTAATTAATTATATTATATCGGCACATCGTTTGAAATTGTTGGTTTTTACTTTAACTATAGAATCATATAACCAAAGTGAAAAGTGTTTAGGTATAGGTCTTGATCCGTACGTGCAGCGCGTGGTATTGGTGAGAACCGCCGTTATTCTGTAATTAATTAATTATATGAAAATTGATTTTTTATTGGACGATTATACTATACTTTGCTATTACAATACGTAGTTATTGGACTTTCATAACCTTGTCGTTGTATCATTATGATAATATATCGTTCATGTAATATATTGATTTTTTATTAATTATTAAAAATTACAAAGAAGACAATGATCACATATATATAAAAAAAAAATATATTATTTAATATATGATAACTGTGGTAAATGAATGAATACCTTGATATCTTTAAGGAATTCAAAATCTTGAAATACTTTAATAATTACTTTGAATAATCAAATTTATTCAAAAGGATTCTTTTCACTAGGCTTAGTAGGAACTCTACTAAATAAAACTCAAATAAACGTTGATGTGTATAGCAACGGCTTTTGTTTATTCTGAAGTTAAACTTCTTTACGCAGGGTAGTGAGAAAAAAAAGCGAACGGGTGGCCGTACGAACGCGAACACGTACATGTGTTACAATAGTAACTATATAGTAAAATTATTATTATTATTATTTACAATTTTCATAATTGATCTCAGATCTGTTAAGTCCGTTTTCATTGATTTATGTGTGTCAAAAGAAGATTATAAGACATTATAACATTATTTTTTTAGATCCAATATGGCAGTATTACATATTATATATTTTTAAACACATTTATCCTTAGTATAAATATATTAATAGGAGTAAGTACATCGATATTTTAAAAAAAAATCAACTTAAATAATAATAAGTTTTTATAAAAATAGTAAAATATGAAAAAAATAAGGAAAATATTTTTCAGTAAGAGTATGAAAAATCTCAATAATTTAATTTTAAGTATATTACTTTTGTGCCAGATTTTCAAATTTTTCGCAATTCTATAAAATTTGAAAATTAAATTTCGTATTTTAGTTATCACCTTAACTTTTCACTAATTTACTACCCGATACTTATTCAAGGGGGTTAATAGGGTGTATTATATCGAAAAAAATGACTTCACGCGAATAATTCTCAGGCCTTATAGAATTGTTGGATTTTGGTAACTATATTTTTATTTGAAAGAAGAAGATCTCATACAGGCCGCATCGAACTCCGATTTTTATTTTATTCAAAATAATAATAAAATATAATTTATACAGGATTTCTTAAAATGTTATTATTTTTGAAAACAGATTGTAAATTTTGAGATAAAAATATTAAAAAACGAAAATCGATGCGGCCTGTAGAATATTACCCTCTATTAGTTAAAAAAAAAATTATTAAATTTGCTTGATTCTATAGAACAGGATCCCTATTTCCGTAGAGTAAATTTTTGTGTACGAAATCGCATTGGAACCGGGTGCCTTAAGTGTATTAATTAAAAACTCCATGATTTAAAATTTGATTAATTTTATTTTCAAATAAAAAAATGGGGGAACATGTTACATGTATGATAATTCTTTATGTATTATGTACAAAAACACACATACTCGTACATCAATTTGTTGAAATATACGTGAGTTCAGTGTGTACACAATAACGAATTTATTATGGAATTATAATTTCAGTATATTATGTTATTACGATAAAGTGTTCGATCGTGTGTTTTGATTTATTTGTTTTTCTGTCGATAGCACATACACTTTAGGCTTATATAAAATGCGTGTATATTGGATATAGTTTTGATCTATATACATGACGAGTTTTAATGTGTGCATTACATTAATATATTGTAACATTGAGAATGACAAACGATTGTGGTTTCATCTCGAACGACCCATAACAATAAATCTATACTATAAGGATGGAAAAATGACAAGTTTTAGTTACTGGACATTGGACGTCGTACAATTACTATTCATCTTAGCATGCGTCTTTTGACAGGAAGATAAACTCAGTGAAATCATGATCGATTTATCTTTTATGTGCGAATTTCAGAAGGGTTCGTCAGACCGTGTTGCTGGAAAATATGCAAAACGATTCCGTGACACTATTACAGTATACGATTAACGTGATGTTTAAATAGGTCAGCGTAAAAGAAATTTAAGATTGGTCATTGAATGTGATAATCAATTTTTAATTAACATTATATCTTACAGAAACTTCGAAACCTTGTTTATTTAATATTGTTCCATGAGCCTGGTTTGATAGCTAAACAGATATATTGTAATGTATTATGTTATATTAAAATTAATGTTTGAGATAGTAAATTGTTATGTAAAATGTTAGCATGATGGATAAAAATGGCAGTAAATGTGAATAAATTAAAAAGATTATACACTAATTTATTTTAAGTCTATATGGGTAGTTTTGAACCTTATAATAATAATAATTAAAGAAACAACGTGAACCTTACCAAACACATTCTAGGTTTTTATATTTATTTAAGCTTAGAAAACCTTATTAAACAAGTTAATACATAACGCGTAATGAATCCGTTTTTAAGGTTAACTTTTATCTAAATATCTATCTTAATGTCTTCAATTCTTGAAGATATTTTATTCTGATTTTATGACTTAAACACAAAACGCCTTACACTTTCTAATCAATATTTATTATAGTTAAACATATATATTTAACTACATCATGAATAATAATATATCGTTATTTACTTAAATGGTAGATTAGTGATATTGTTTGAAATGATTTGCCAGTTGCTAAGAAACTAACAAATAATTTTAAAATAATTATATCCTTCAGTTTGTTTTTTTAGATTTTTAGTGTCACATTTTTATTTATTCATAGATCAGTTTTTAACTGAATTACCTAGTTAATTCCACGTAGTAGTACCTAGTTAATAGGTATATTATTATTGATTTAGGAAAATTTTTAAACTTATTTCAAAACGTAATATATATTATTAGAGGGATTATAATAGGTTAAAGGATCTAAGACGAAAATGTGTACAAATGATTTAGCTTCGAAGATGAATCATTGGGAAATATCGCCAAACCACTATCAAACCATAATAAATCGACGAATTTTAATCGAAGAGCACTTTGAAAAGTTATCTGAGCTTTTTGCTGGTAATGTACCAGCTGATTTTGAAGTAAACTGCAATCCAAATAATTTGCTTGCAGACGCTAATCACTATAGCGTAGATCTCAAAGAAATGAAAAAACTCACCAAGCTCTGTTCATTATTAAGAAAGAACGTGGTCGAACTGAAAACTGTTTTCAAGAAAAGTCTTCGTATAAGCAGCGAGTTCTATACTGAATCGGAACGTGGCATCCTGGAGCCAGAATTGCGATCATTATATGAAGACGTTCAACGAATGATGGCCATTTTAAAAGACATCAGCGGGAACAATCATGAAATTAGACACGTGTTAAAAATATACACTGAAAACGAGAACCAGTACTTAAGACTTTTGTCGTTAAACAAGAGCGCAAAACTTCGATACCAAGCAAGAAAAATGGAAAATGGTACGAACGTTGATGAATCCAATTTTGGGATGTGCGAAAAAATTTACAAATGGGTGCGTAATTGTTGTCCGTTTACCTGCAGCACTGCACAAGACAACATTTTAAAACGTAAGTAATTTTAAATATTGGAGGTTCGAAAAAGTATAGTAATAATTTTTTTATGCATTCTCGTTATACATACTATATTTATTTACTATTATCATTCGTTTTTTAGCTACCTATTGAATTTTATCGCATAATAAATTATTATTCATCCATACCTACGTATAATAGTTATGCTGTCGTCGTTATTTTAATATTATCACTAAGTAAAAGTTTTAAATATTAATTGATCTTTAATATATTTATAAGAATTAGCTATGCGTAATTTGAAAAAAAATGTAAATCATTGTTAATAAATATAAAATAACTCCATTTTTATTTTACATATTTTAGTTTTATTTAACTTTTTTTAAATATTTGAAAATTGTTGTAATTATATAATTATATATGATAATATAATATATACGTATATGTTTTTAAGCTTTTTTTAATATAAATATGTTATAATTAATTTTTATAGTTACCTGATTACTTCAAATTACATTTTGGAAATAAAAACTCATTAGGAATAAAATATCATTGTATTATCATGATTTATGCCAGATCTTAAATAATTAAATAATATTCAAATTATAAAAAAATAAATAGTTATTGTAATACATCTACAGTTATTAATATCAATAAATTTAAGATCGGTACTTACTTTTTATTATATATATAATATATTGACTGATGTTTTGTAATTTTCAGCGTTATTAACATTTTATTTTTTATATTTATTAAAATATTTAAGTTCATATTATATTTAAATAGTTATATTAGTCTATTGAAAAAATACATATTAAATTGATTTATTTAATACTTAGAGTAATACAAACACTAGAACGTTTTTATACAATGATTGAAAATTTTAACAATCTAATCACGAATAAAAATACCTACCTATAGCAGAACTCTCGGATGACATCATGGTCGATCGCGGAAGCTTGGATCACAGGAACAAGGAGAAACTCAGAAAGCTCTGTTCGATTCTGAGAACAAACGTAATCAGCCTAAAAAACTATTTCGAGATACAGAGTCGATGTCTAAGTGGTTTGTATTACACCGAATCGGAGAGTATCGATCTGGACATGGGGCTGCGTTCATTGAAAGACAACGTGGATACACTATTGGACACATTGCACAATATCAGAGGATACCGAAACGAAATCAAGCATGTTTTTGATTTGTACACCGAGTACGAAGTTCTTTACAGAGCACTCAGGTCATTGAATAAAGAAGCAATTCTTCGATACGAAGCTGGCCAAATTAAAAACGATGAGAATATAAATAATACTATTTGACTTTGACCAGTGTAGTAGTATGAGTAGGATGAAATGGGGCTTCTGGAGCTCCTCTCCCTTAAATTTTACATGTAAAAGTATAGGCTCTTCTGTATAGGCAATTCGTAGTACAGGCTCCTCCGAATTTTGTATAAATTACTAAGTATAGGCAACCCTCAACACACATAAACTTATCACAACCGTCCCCCGATCCAACACGTGACCAACATATATTTTACGCCTTCCCCTTTAAATGCATTACCTCCCCTTTTATTTATTCTTTAAAAATATATATATATAATATTCTGATGTACATATTTTGTTTCGACTATATCATACATAATACACAATAATACATAGACATACATACATATATACGAAAATACATGGTCATGATAATATAATATAAGGTACTTACCTACAACATCACACATATCTAAAATTATTATACAATTTTCAGATTATAATCCTATTCGAATAAACATTTCGCTAAAGCATACGTTATACATCGGAATGTATCTCAAACAAACACACATTCAAATATATTATAATATAGTTTACATATTTACATATTATATCCAAACAATTAGGTACACGCAACGTACCTAACCTAACCTACCTATAGGTACACGCATCATTATCACAAACCACTGAACATATTATACAATGTATAATGTATATAATATATACTTACATATCAATAAAACACATATTTAGCATACGATACATACTACATAGGTATTTTTATACATATAATTATGATATGACCATACAAACTATAACTGTAACTATACTTACAAACTATAATATGATCCATACATAATAATAATATAAGGTACCTACAACACCACATAATAATATATTTTGTTAATTTTTTTACAAACATAAAATTTCAAACACAAACTCTAAAATCGAAATCGAAATCTATAGAAGTAGGTTTTACTTTTTAAGCTATTTAATTTTCTAATAAAAATAATAGGTAAAAAAATAATTGGATTCTGATAATATGGGGGGCTATGATAATTTTATAATTTTAGTACCTAGTTAATATTAATTTATCGAAATTTAGAGTTTGTACAAAATTTTTAGATAAAATCAAATATATGTATCGTCTATAATTAAGTAAAAAACATATATTGCATACGTTTAATTAAACATTTTAAAAATCTTAATTTTAAATAAACCCATTATTAAAATAAACAAATGAAGATGAACATGTTTAGTGAATTACATTGTATGTTATTAATATAATACTGTAATACTATACACTGGTTTTTGCTATTCAGTCAATTATATTATAAATAGAGTGTTTTATTGGAAGTCTGTTATGAATGTTATGGTAATAATAATAATACATTATATTATGGTAGGTACTTCAAATATACTAATATGATTATTTTTTTTAATCATGGAATAATTTTAAGTGTATGTTGTATATTTGTATAGTAATGATGCAAATCTGTATATTTTTATATACTATATAGAATAACGTGTAAATTTATTCTAGAAAAAAATTGATAGGTACCTTAAAAAATGTGCATTTTGACAAACATTATAAGCCTACTTGTTAGCGATGATTATGTTTTTATAAAACAAAAACGTTGTTTAATCTAAAGATAATTCGATTAAATATTAGGTAGATATTGAAAAATTAAAGAATTACGACGTGACCCAAAGAGGCCTAAAAATATATCGTGGCTAAATAACATGGTAGATAACGCGTATCTATCAGCTATAGATTATTATAGACAATGATGACATAAGATATTCCATAATCCTCGCACAGTTCTGTTGTGGAAAATATTTAATACATTATTACTGTTTATTCTGTTATAATACATATGTAGTATAGTTTTACCACTGTTATTGCTTTTGCGATGAAATCCCACAGGGGGGGAGGAAGAAGCCTTCATAAGTTCGTTGAGAGTTTTCAATTATTTTTGCCCAGCGAAGATTACAAATCATAAAAAAAGTTCATTTTTCTTTTCTATAACAAACAAAATGCAAGCGTGCTGGTCAAAGTTTTTTTTGGTGAATTTCATTACCCACCAAGTAAAACAAAAAGTAAAAAAAGTAAAGTATAAAATGAACCGTAAAAATTTTTTCAACTAAGCGCGTGATGGGTATGCGCACGCGTGATAATAATTATATTGTTGTGTTTGTGAAAAATAACGAGTTTCGGTGAATAGGATGAATTTTTGTGAGTATATACTGTCATTTTGTGTATCTATACATTATAATAGTGTTTTTATCATTATATAATATAGACTATAGTACATATCTTAACATAAACAGTCTAAGGTCTAATATATATATATCCATAATGTAATATATAATAATATCATTATACTGCAGTTGTAACAGTGTAATATTATAATATTATGATGAGGCTGTCCCATAAATTAATCCAGAGAAATAATTTTGTTTTTATTTATTTTTTATTAAGAACCACCATTACCCAGCTATAGTTAATAAGTAATAACCTAACCTAATGAATGTTATAAAAGTCACGTTTTATTTTTTGAACAATAATAATAATAATAAATTCATTGAACTCGTTATATATTATTATATGCGGGTTTTTTATTTAAATTATTCGAAAGTTAAATTACATAATAATATTATATTATCCACATTAACTACTAAAGATACATTAAGTTGCGTTCTAAAAAAATTATTTCTGATAGGTACACAATTTCAAATAACCATCTAAGATAAATACAAAAATATATACAATGTGGATAATTAACATTTCAACTTGTCTGTAAAATAGCGCTTACCATTTAAGTATGACATCTACCTTGTTGCAGATAGTGTAGCAATCTAGAATTTTAAAATAAAAAATAAAACAAAAACCCAGTCGTGCGTACAACCTTATGGTACACTACAAATTTGCCCTTAAAATAACGTACACATAATGATAATGTTAGTAATAATAATAATAATAATATCATATTTAATATTATGTTATAATATACGAGTTCCTGGCGACGGTAATCATATTTTATTCAATGATTCGGACAGCTAGCGCACGCTCTTATGCATTGTCTATCGTTGTAATTACCGCGGGCGTTGAATACATACCGGAAGGGATCCACTTGACCGGAACACGACGACCGCGCAGATATTATAAAAATTGTATGCGCCCTTCACAATGATCTAGGTAGGGACGATAGCTGTTTGCCTTTTCGTAATATTTTTCTCCTACCACTCCATGATAATATTATATTGGTCGATATGAAGGATCTACATATACATTAAGTAAACTTATTGGGTATAGTTAATTTTTTTTATTACTGATCTTCAATACATTGATTACTTGACTATTAGTATATAATATGTAGTACATTTAGAAATTTACCATGTCTTCCAATTAAAATAAGTTTTTAATATTATCTTGATAGATAATAATAGATAATTAAGACTCTTAGTCCAAGATTTTGTCACAGGTTTATATTGTTTTTTTATCATGACGTGTTTAGTACGTATTAAGACTATGCCAGTAGTTATAAGTTAATTTATTTCGTTGTATACTTCTAAATAATATAAAGAAATGTTTAGAAGAAAAGAATACAGCATCGAAGAGGTTAATTAAAAGTTTAAGTGCTTCTTGATCTGATTTTTCAGTTCCTGGTATGCTTAAATGCTCGGGAATCAATATGAAATAAATCTGTATTGTATAGCGACAGCAGTTCAGTGATTGCTTCGGACAGTATTCTCATCAACGTTAATTGTTATCTGGGTCATTCTGTCAATGTTTATGTTTAATAAAAAATCCAATGTCTTAAATGCCTACACTTAACCTTACTTTATG
Source organism: Aphis gossypii (assembly GCF_020184175.1). Taxonomy (NCBI): domain Eukaryota; kingdom Metazoa; phylum Arthropoda; class Insecta; order Hemiptera; family Aphididae; genus Aphis; species Aphis gossypii. Next base: position 65,207,228 of record NC_065531.1, on the reverse strand, counting down.
CAAATTTATTAAAAATCATAGTTTGGAATTATAATAAATTAATATAGTTGTACATATCATTTCATCTATTATATAAATGTAGAATTACGAAGAAAACATTAGAAAATTAAATTCCTTAAAAAATATATTGTCACTGAAGTAATCTTAAAAGTAATTTAAAAAAGCTATAAAAATCAAGTTATAATAAAATCAAGTAAATAGTTTTTTTTTTTTTGAAAATCTTATGTTTGGACCATTTAAAAATTACACAAAACAGTTACTCATACTATTCCATTTTAAATTTATCACCCAGTTCAGTATATGTAATATAAGACCTACTAATCACCACGTTTTAATTTTCTAATGTTTTCTTGGTAATTTACGTACAATAACAATAATAAATAATAATATTTCTATAGAATCGTTGACAATAATAATTCGTAAATGTTTGATTGTTTTTTACGCGAAATGTGGTCCAGCCTTTTACTATAACGCGTCATACATAATAAGATAATGAGGTCCGTTCGATATACATCTATAATACAATATATAATATATGTCTGCAGTAATGTAAAATAGTATGTTTTATGGCAGCCAGTTTGGCCGGTTTTCCAAACCGCGTATTACGACACCGTCGTCTCACCATATAACACAACAACATTCGCTCGGTCCGAATAAAATGATAATAGTAGTAATAATAATAGCAACATACAGTATTATCAATATGTATAATATCGATAAAATCAGATTATAAAATGAGAAAACAAAATACGCAGAACGGGATACACGTGCATAACATTCCGTCACGATTTTCATACACGACACGAAAAGAAAATACAGTTTTTGTCGATTGGGTTTTGAAAAATGCTGTCGTTTGATTAATATTGTTGAAATTTTATTTATTAGTTTTTGACTCCAACCTACATGTGAAACAAATATATTATCACGACACATCTAAATATTTTATTCGTGTACTACCATACTATATATCTTTTTAAAAAAATGTAAGTATTTTCTGAATTATGTTCCACTGTTTGTATTAATGAGAAGTATATAACCTATGACTTGATTACGAATTACGATATCGAGATGACATGTATTAATTTAAAACATTAATAATTCTATTATTATTTTTCACTTCGCAGTTTCATATAGGTAGAAAAAACCCTTTTGGACTCAATAAATCGTATTTACGTAATATTATTCACACTCAAATAAAATTACGTAACGTAATCAAATACAATTTATTTATTCAAGCCAGTATTAGGCCTTCAGTTAGACAACTATAAGCTGTGGCCGTTATATGACTAAAATATCAAAATATTATTAATAACAAATTAATTTTATCAGAACCCCTAAAATAGCCTACCCCTGTATTCCTGATTGTCCTAACACACCCACCTCCCACTACTGTAATATTTGTTCAATGAATATTACTCCTCATATGGCATATAATATGATTATTTATTTAATATAATATATTGGATATTGGATATTGGATGAAATGAATACGTATGAAAATTAATCTTAATTAAACCTTTTCTAATTAAAACATAACTATTTGTTCAATACACATATACCTACATAATAATATGTGAACAATAGAAATACGGCCAAAATTATGATGGAATCATCATAAAATGTTATTAAAATTGAAAAATAAACACAAACAAAATGGCAATTAATTAAATAAATCTATTTAAATAATTTAATAATTAAAATAAAAAAAAAGTTTCATTAAAAAAAAATTGTTGTATACTGTCGTGTATCTTACACCACTATTCTTATTAGGTATTCACGAATTTAAATTTTATACATCTAGTCAAACCATAATTCAATACTAAACGTAATATATAAATTATTGGCCATAGGTACTAATGTTTGACATTATTTTAGAAGAGCAACGGGTTGAATTAAGGTAAAATTTAATATATCGAATCGATTTCATTTAGTGTGGACACTAGACATAGTAAAAGTCATCGTGTTTTTAATATAGTGTTATAGTAAATATTGTTATATTGTAAGTGATACTCGACAAGTTACTCGATAACCCAATTCTGTGTTTCCGCTTTGTTTACAAAAATTTTTTGACACATTTCAATAACTATTTAATAACTTTGAGTGTATTTTATGCACTGTTCAGTGAATTTGTGCTTTAGAAATTTGTGGTATAATGATTATACTTTATGAAGCACCCTGTATATATTATATTTTTATTCTATGTTTAGTTAACACATGTTATATTAATAAACAGAAGAACAAAACTGTAACACGTTTTTATATATAATATTTATCTTATAATAATATTATTTAATGCTTACGACCAAGAACAGCAAAACTACAGAGATAACTCGACTTTTGGAGACGTGACATGGTTATGATGAACCGAATGTGAGAGTAAAAATTCTATTATATATTGTATTTTCCTCACGTTTAAATGAAACTACGAGCTTACATTTTTCACGGTTTCGAAGTAGCTTTTCAGATTAATAAACACTTATGTAAAGATATAAAAATCGGGAACCGTTTTAACTTAATTTCCAAACCACCCAAAAATATCTACGTTTGACAAGTTATGTTGAAATGATTTATTGTAATTTTAAAATTATTCATAAAAAGAATTGTTTTTTTTTTTTTAGTCAATAATGTTTTTATTTATGATTAAAACATCTTTTCTCTGTAATAAAAACTATTTTATTTTTTCATCAAAAGTTTTAAACAGTTTTTTTTATTTTAGCTGCTTTGAAGAAAATAATTTTATTATAATTATTACTATCATGATTGCTATTTTATACATATAAAATATAATAATTTACATTTTTTTTAATGTAAAAATATGTGCATATGTTATAATGTACAATAATGAATTAACTATAAACAAATCAAACATTTTTTTTATATATTATAATATTTATGTTCAAAATATTCATAATATGACATGCAGTGTTAAGTACAAGACGTCGTATTGTATATTCAATAATAATTATCTTCAAAAATATAAAACGTTATTAATCATATTGGATACACGTAATCCCAGAAGTTGATTTTTTGTTGTATAATTGAAGATCCAATACATGTTTTTAATTTGTTCTTTCTTACATAGAAACGTCATTAATAATTATAGCTGAATGATTTTTGTGTATTACATGTAACTTGTAGTAAGGTGTTAGTCACGTACGAAATAGCAACACGAAACCGTTAAAATAATTAATGGATTTCGGTAAATGTAATTTTCCTGAATAACTATTATTATTATGTTCACTGTTAGCATAACTAGTTTAAGAAATAATAGTTGGAATATAAATTTGTGTTAATGTTGTATTTAGATTGTATACTCATTTACTACAAACTACAAGAGCTTAAAATGGTATTTTAGCTTTTATTAATGCATTTAATGTTGTCTCGTTAAATATGACACTATAAATGTAGGTCATTAATTAATATCATTTTATCATCCTTAATAGTCACCTACTCACATCAAATAAATTTTTCTGGTCAATTCGTATAAACAAAGAACCGATATGATTGTTTTTATTGCTAAATATAACTATAACATGGTTCAATGTATTTTATTTGATTATTGTAGTATTTTAATGTATATTTTATTTTGAGTAAGCGAATTTGTAAAACAACTAAATTCACCAAGTTTTTTAAAATCATTAATTCTAGTTATTTAATTAAAATTCATCACACAATGAGTATAAAAAAATATTTAGATTTAATTCAAACATTATTTGTATTATAATCTTTAATCTAGAAGATTCATTTTGAAATTATAAAAATTATGATCCAACAAGTTTTGTATAAAATTTAACGTAATGTATTATGTTGAATAGAATACTTATATATTATAGAAGTTATTATGTCATAAACAAATACATGTATTTATAAACTTCGTGAACTTTTGTCGTTCCTACAAAGTTTTAAAATAAACCATTCGATTACATAGTTATAAAAAAGTAAATATAGTTATGTTTTATTGGGTATAGGGCCATCGATTGGTTTTGATTCGGTAAAACATCGTTATTTCATTAGAAATATTTTTATTCCAAAAAATACTTAGCCAGCTAATTTAAAATTTTGATTTATATCTCTTCGAATGTACCAATCGGTCACATGACTGGTTGTTTTTTGAGAAACATTGAATTTTCAGTTATTACTCATATTTGGTTTCTATAGTTATTTGGTATGAAACTCGATTCATTGGAAAATTAATAAAAATATAATTTATTCAACAATGTGCACAAATGCAATAAACTATGATGAAATTGGTTTAAATTTGAATTTATATAAATGTGAAACTGTAACATACAATAAATTTTATCGATATTAATTCGAGAAGTACAAACTCTTCATATGTTTACACTACAATGTTTGTGTTATAATATATTATTTAAGAAAGAAAAATATATGCTTTTTAAATTAATTATTACAAAATAATATAATAATTTGTATTTCAGGTATTTTACTTTAAAAATGTATGGAAATGGATAAATAATAAAATGTATTATATGTTTGAATGCATCCCATATGGATTTTGAACTTGACTTCATGCCAAAAATTAACAACTTTTACAATTGGTTGCAAATATTGCTGAATTTTTTATTAATAAATATTAAATTGTTATTATTTATTGATGGTGACTTTGAGCTAAAAAAAACTGACAATAAAACGTCAACTAGTTAAAAAAAAAAAGAAGAAAAACCGTAACCAACTGAATCAGATGAAATAAAAAATAATAAGAAATTCATCTGTGCTTACCACGATACGTTATGTTGTTCGTAATTTAGTAAAACACTTATTTATATACATTTATTATTTATATATATATTAGTTTATTTAATATAATAGATGGTAATTATAAAAAAAATATATTTAATTATTAAATAAACACCCAAAGTGGTTGTTTCACGCACGGCGTTTGGCACGCTATACAACTACTTATTTGTGAGCGGTGAGATTTATATTTAGGCGTGTTTTAACCATTTATACTTTAAGGTGACTACGTGAATATGGGTCATCGTGGTCAGCTCAAAATATATCGAATTGTACTGGGTGTCTCAACATTTGCTGCCATCTACTTGATCTGTATGAATTTATACAACTATTATATTCTACAAAAATAACACGATAAATATTGTACGCCTGTGTGAAGTTGACCACCGACTTTGTCCAATCATTAAAAAAAAAAAACGCTAATATTTTTCAAATTGAACTTTATTATGAAAAAGTTTATATTGATATATTGAAAGTATAAATACTGGAATACTTAACAAATTTTTGGACTGACCAAAACACATGTAAAATTTACGGAAAAAAAAAGTATTTAAATGTATTATATTTAATGTTTTGAATATTGAATGAAAGATACAGTGATTTGACTTATCAAATATTTATGCAAATCTTCTATGTGAAAAATGTGTATACCATCAAGAATACCCACGCCTTACAACTATACAATACGATTTCATTGCTGATAATGTTTATTTTTTATTATATAGTTAAACATCAGTATACAAGTTAAAATCATAAAATATTTTATAAACAATTTTATGTCTATTATAGATTATATACAATATAATATGATATAGGAATGTACACATGATATTATGTGCATAATACATAAAATTTACAATGGATATGTCAAACGAAAACGAATCTTGTTTACCTATAAAATAAAAACACCAAGTTTTCTATCGACAAAACGACAAAAAATAAATCGATTTTGTTTGGATATTACAACAGGTGGATTTTAGAATAATAATAGAATATATTTTTTTATATAATACAGTATATTATGTATAATTATTCTCTCTGATTATTTTTGAAAATATTTAGTTTTTTATAGATGACGTTAAAATATAGTTTGTTCAGTTTCTAAAAATATGGTATAATACAGTCGATAATTTAGTTTCATTTATAATTCGGCTTTTTTTTATAACAACTATAACATAACAATGTAACACATTACAATATTATGTTATATTAAAATGTTACGGCAATTAATACGACTGTTCTAGAGACATTTTTTTAATATTACGATTTTTTTTATATTTGCGAATCCTGTAGCTATAATGTACATAGTTTTTCGATTTGGCTTGTGTAGTTGTGTATAACTTCAATTAAAATATTCAACTTTTTTAAGAATTACGATCTTTTCCAAAATGTACTTTTTATCTTACGATTACATTTTTAATTATTAAGTAACATTTCTTCTTGCTAATATAATAATGAATGGCAATTAAAATAAAATTTATATTTAGATAGAATTCATAAGTTTTATAAACACTTAAGAATTAAACATATTATTACTTAACTACTTAAAGATAATTATAGAATTTCAAATTGTTATTCTTAAAAAATATTTATATTTTATAATGTTTAATATAACAGAAGGTGTATCTCGTTTCATTACATATAATATTCTACATGAAATGATGTTAAAAATTTGTTATTCAAGTTTAATCTTTCTTCATATGCAATTAAAATTATCACGTTTTAGGGTTAAATATAATAAAAGAAAGATAAATACTTATAGTGTTAAAATATGTTAAAATATGTTTAAATCTGATGATTTATGACAAGACAGTTCGGTACGTTTTTATGTACAGTGACTACACATTTTGTTCGTGATTATGTTTCGTAATATTATATTTTTCAAAATATAACGCAAATATGTAGGTATTTTAAAATGTTGGGATAACCGTTATTCATAAAATATGAACCATCATGAATGTTCAAATTTAATGAGATAAAAATAAAATTGTTTCCCAAAGTATGCTCTATACGGTAAATGGCTATATTATTCTATACATTATATAATGTATTAAATATACTTTAAAATATTAAATACATTCCGAATTGACGTTTCAGCTTTATGAGAGAAAAGGTTTTTGTTATTTATTTTATTTTAGTTTTTGTAAAAGAACCGTATACTTATTATGGTACAGATTATGATTTCGTTCGATTTACAAACACGTCTAAACAAAAATGGAATCTGTATTCTGTATAAAACTACCTATTTACCACAATAGACACACTTCTATAAATTATAAAACAATTATTATTTTATAGTTATTTTACGATTTCTATGAACATTTATTGCGTGACGACGTTTTCATTTTCCAAGTATAAAATCATTTTTTCCTATTTCACGACAGTTGTAAACTACGCCAAAAATACAAGTAAACACAAAATCACACATGTAAACTGCGCCCCAATTTTCATCAAATGTAAAAAGGTGATATGTAAACTACGTCCCGGTAAAATTTTAAAAATGAATTAATGTATTTTTGCAAAATTATCTTTAATTTATACTTAATTCGTTTTTTATATGTATTTTTAAAAAATAAAATATTAAAATTAATAACATATTCTTGTTACATATTCATCAATTATAATTAGAGTTTGACCACTATTATATTTATTAATTATATCTTGTAACATTTTGTTTTTTTTTTTTTTTGTTTTAGAATTTTGATTATTTAAAAGGTTCATTTTAGCTATTTAGTTTAATCTACTTAAGACTCACCTATTTTTTCGCACTCTCTTCTAACTTTTGAATAATTGTAATAACAATCAAAATATTTTATTGCAGCACCTACATCAAACGATAAAATTCGTTGTACTCGTGAGAGCCGTAATAAATTCCGAAAATATTATATTTTGTATCTGTGGTATAAAAACTATAAAACCCGACATCGCGTTTTCTGACCATGGCCTCGGAATTGATTTATTGATCATTGACCTATCGTCTGAATAATAATAAATAATAATATTATATAATTACTGGCGGGTTAGCCCGCAGACTACCTATATATACGCTCCCTCGGCGAAACGAGGCGGCGGCCCGTATAGGCAATTTAGCTACGTCCGTGCTTTGAATACCCTATAACGAACGAACAATCTTACGGTCAGTGTGCATGTATTATTATTATATACTATGCGGTGCAGATAGTGAACTCCAAAAATGAGAACACAATAAAAGCAATTGAAAACGCAAACTTTATCTAAAAGTTCGGTTCATCCCATTTCTCGAGACTGCAGAACGAGTACCACTCATGACTATTTATATAATATAATATATACACACTTCACAATCGATCGCGACACGAATGCGGTTCGTCCAATACTGTACGCAATACACTCATAAATTGTTGTATTTGTTATTATTATAACACTTTAGGCTTGTTAAATCAAAGTATATTTATATATTATATTATTTGAGTTCAACGGTGGTCGTCTATAACTGCCAACAATATTTGATACGTATTTTCGTCCAAAATACCATGCTATCAGTGTAATTCATGTATCAGCTTCAAACTTTTAAAAACTTTAGGTCAAATCCTCGTATTAAAAAATCTAACTTCGGAGACGAATATTAAAACTATTTTATTATAATATCGTCATAATTATTGCGTGGTGTATATTATGTATCATACAAGTAACAGAATATTGCTTAGTGATAAATCAAACGCGATACCGAAGTTGAAGTTGAAATATATTTTAAATATAGCATAATTTTATTTATATACAAAAAAATAATAACTATCTAAATTCTAAATGACAATTTATTTTTGAAATTATATGAGAGATAATAGTTAAAAAATTGTATTTAAAATTTGTCTATAACTCGAAACGTTTCATTTAAAGATAGGTTTTTACAGCGTACATGCGTACAATTGAAATTTCTAATTTCGCGAATGAAAGCACATTATGTTTTTACAATGACGTATTTTTTTCAGGTCAAGGTTAAGGGTATAAAAAATCAGTTCACAAATTGCAAATTTGTCTTGTAGGTACGTGTATGCAATAGAACTATCGATTGCAATGTACTCTTTCGATACACTCGAGCGTGCATATACTGAAATTTCATTTCGGGATATCGGGATACTGATGACGTGTTGTTAGTAGAGAAAGAAAATATTTGTAAAGCATACGTGCAGTTTACCAAACCAGAACCACACTCATTAAAATTATTAAACAGAAAGCTGTTGTTCACACTACAGCCACGTATTATATAACATATATGCAATCATTAAATTTATATTTCAGTTTTAATTTCCATTGGTTTATATACCTCGTTTAAACGTAAATACATCGTCACTATTTCAAGCAACAAAAAATAGATAAAAAATGTATATTAATTATATACTTAAAACATACTGTCTTCGTTCTATTGTATTATTATTTTCATTTTATTCCTTGAATGCATTGTGAACTAAAAAATAATTATATTATAGAAAACAACTCGTAATTTACCTTGAAAATTAAATGTAAAATCTATCTGTTGAATGATTAAATTATTATTTTTTTGCACTAATTTTTTGTCTTGCCGCATTATTTTTTTACTTGAACAACTAGGCAAGAACAGTGGACAATAGTTGCATTAACAAATTTAAAAACTGGACAAAATTTTTTTGTCTGAATATATTTATATTAACTACCATACAACTACAAAATATGTTTAATAATAACAATTTTTGTAGTACCAACTAATAAAATAACAAATAATGTGTAATGTGTATAAATTAAATAATAGTTCTGCTTTAATATAGATTTTGAGTGAAATTTGATTAGCCACTTTATTGAATGTGTATTTTAATTCAACGATAAATTATTTTATATTATGAAAAATGATTATAAGCGAAAATGATCTAAATTTTGTATCTAGAGTTATTTTAAATGTAATACTGAAACTGTACCCGTATTTCCCTCTCCTCTTATTATCTGAAAAGTTAGTTTTTAATTTTTACCTACAAAAATTACTACCTAATTAGATGTTTACTAGAAACCTCCCTCAAATTTTATGATTAGTACAATTTTTTTTTTTAATAGAAAGAGTAAATAAAAAATACATACATCATTGTACAATCAATATATTCTTTATTCAACTAGGATTCTAAAAAAAATAACTATTCAAGTTAAAAAAAGTTTATATATATTATTAAGGAAGGATTTGTAAGATACAATCAATAATGCTAAAAAAATAAATATCCTTCTCCTAAATTGGGTGGAAGTACTTAAAAAAATATGTGATGATGTATCAATAAGTTACATGATATAATATATTATGTGTACTCATATATAGTTATTTTAACAATTATTGTTTTTTAGAGTGGCGTTTGGGACTGGTCATATGTAAACTTGTGCCGTACTTTCAAGGGGTGTCCGTAAACGCATCAATAAACACGTTGATGGCCATCTCCGTGGAAAGATGCTTATCCATTTGTTACCCTATGAACCCTGTGGGCAAAGGCATCTGTAAACGAGTCGTGGCCATCATATGGATCATTTCGCTCACTATCACTATGCCATGGGCCATATACTTCGATCTACAGCCCATGGAAGAAGGCAGCGATAATCAGGTGATAATTTAACAAATATTGTTTTTGTTAATTTCACAAATTTATCATCTTTTTTAAGGCATATATTATATTAAAATAAAATACTACTAAAAATGTCACCATCTAATCGACACCCATATACGAATAAATATAAACAAAGGGTCATTCCACTTTATAAAAAAATAAATCTTTGTAAATTTTCATAAAAAATATATATTTTTTGCCAAATAATAATAAAACTGTACATTCGATTCAAAAAAAAAAAAAATATATTTTTATATATATATTTATAATTATAAACATATTTTTATAGCGTTAGTGATCATTATAATAATTATTATTTTTTATCGACTTGAAAATTATTCGTCTGTATATCTAAATGCAGCTCATATTTTTTTTATTACTATACACTAGTGACACATATTTCGTTAGCGTGCACTATTATAATACTGTTAGTGTGAGTAACTATTAAAACCTTAATAGCTACAATCATGACAGACGGCGATTATAATACGTATCGTATTTACCGCTACATTAATATTAAGAAAAATTACATAATATTATACACCCACCCTGCACACTCCTTAGTGGTGCATTCAGTATTTCTTTTGTCGTGGTTGAATCATTGGACTGGCCGGTACAGCAGTTTTATATCCTGCCCCATGCTTTACGTTCATAATCGCACGGACTTATTTCTACAGCCTCACGAATACGTACTCTACGCATTATGATTTATTTTCTACCAGACGAATATAAATCGCCGGGAAGTAAAGACTTTAATTTACGAAATGTGTTTAGTTTGTTATTTATAAGATAATACAAACTCCAATAATAATGATAATAATCATATACTTTTTTAAATTTGTTGCAAGAAGTTATCCGCTTATGTGTAATTAAAAATTAACAACAATAGAAAGGTGCATTGAATTAAAAAAAAATGAATACGCTTGAAAAATAATAAAATCTATAGTTAAATTATAAAAATTTAAAAATTAATAAACATGAAACTAGTTTATTTAGAATCAAAAAACTTTCAATAATTACAAGAGTAAAAATCTCGATATTTTTTTATAAATTCAAATTTTATAGATACATTTTATAAATTATTATAACAGAGATTCTATTAATTTCTAAGTAGTTTTTATTTCATAAAATCCATTAAATAAGCAGTTTTATTTTAAAATATATTTACCATTTGTATAAAAATTGAGCTCGGCTCAGAATCATTTTTGAAATATAATAATTTATCACGGCTTTCAAATAAAGCAATCCGTTCTGGCAGGACTACCCAACTGTAGTATCAGCACTTTTCAGGTTTATATAAAATATAGATGTAAGACAAAATTACCTATAAATTCTTGTCTGTCCTATAATTTTTCGAAATATCATCAATAATACATTTTAAGTTTCCAGATTCGTGTAGAATGGTCCTATTTATTAGTTTTGTAATTATTCATTAATCACCATCCAATAAGCTGAATCCAACATTAGCTAAACGATAATTATATGTGTATATAGCTATTTTTTATATTTATTTTAAAAACAGCCCTATGGATTTCAACATTTCTCAACAAATGGTTTTTTTATAAAATATATTCACTGAGCAAGATTTCGTCTTTGGAAAAAAGTCACGTTTTAGACTTACGATTTAAATTTTGAAAAATGTACTAAAATCTGAAATATTGATAATATTCGATTATTCCAAAAATGATACTTTCTTAAGATCACAAAATCATTAGTATTTCTATTAAATAAATGCAAAAAAAATAATTATTAAAATCTTATTAGTTATGTGGTGTTACAATAAACTGTTACGAGGATTTTTTTTTTAAGCTCGCCAAAAATGTAATTCTTATAGAAAACATTTGTTTTTTTTTTATTGTTTTTATATAAAATTATGTAAAATATGAAAATAATATAAATCATTTTTAAACCGATCCAGAACAGCTAAGCTATGTGTTCGTTCACTCGGAACTTAATCATAAATAATTAATATTTTTTTTTAATAACTAAATTGTAAACTATTTATCCATTTTATTATGTATGGATATTTTAATTGTTATAATTTCTATCATTCTAATAGAAAATAGATAGATAAAAATAAAATTTAATATCATAATCAAACTAAAGACACGACAGTTAAAATATAATTGATATATTGTGTACCAGTATTTTAATAAAATAGATCTTATATGATATTATAATATATACATATTTTATTTATATTATATTTGTTTAATAATTATGGAGATACATTTAATCTCGTAAGCCATTTTATAGAAAACAGTTATATATATTGTACCTTTAAAATATTTTTGATTATTGAACTGTAGTTTCAGTACTTGCACAAAGTTTATTATTAATCGACGTAATTACACTTCAAGTTTAATTTCATTTAATGTTTTTCAAGAGATTTAAGTTATTTGAAATGCGAACCATCGCATATATGAACAGATTTAATGAGGACTTTATAAATATTCAAAAGCCACCTTATTTTTAGTAGATTTGCATAACTTCCAACGATCTGAAAAAAAAAGTAATTAAGTCGAAACGTTTGCGGTCGATATTATAGAAAGTACCAATACAAATAAGGATTCATAGTTTAATTTATAATATTTACAGCTACTTAAAAGTAACAATAATATTGTAGTATATGAAAATAAAAGATAAATTTTTGCTATTAAAAAAAGGTCATAATAATATATAATAGTCGGACAAGAGAATAAATAATAAAACTTCTTAATTATATATACGGTGGTAGAAATTTTGTCGATTGCGTGTTTTACGTTTGATGTTCGTGTTTCTGCTGTTTCTGTTCGTTGTGACTTTCAATTATACAAACCACTTTAAGATGTGATATTATATTCAGTATATTTTATTTTAATTATAGAAAATTATAATTCAATTCCACTTTATTTTCATTTATCAAAACCATAGGGCTACTTTACAAAATTGCAATATAAAGTCCATTAAAAAAAAAATTTGTAAGCTTCATAAATACTTAAACAATAAAATTGTTTTTCATAATACACATCAAGGTATAAAAAGATTTCAAATCAACAATTCGAAATAATTTAGTTTATTCTCTAGTTTTAGTTCTAGTTTTTGCTAAGCTAAATCTAACCTGTCTATTATAGACAGTATATTATTATTATTTGATTGTATGATGCAAAGATTTTTCGTTTTTCTAACCTTATAACCAAACTTAATCCGATGTTTTTACCATCATAATTTTTTTAAATAAAATGTCACAAATTGTTATAACAATATAGTGTATATACATAATTTAAATTCATACTTAGATTAACCCTAATTTTAAATATAATATTAATAGCAGATGACTATAGATGTTCAATATAGTGTTGTATAATATTAGAATTTCAAAATATCATTATAAGATATTATATTTTTGTATTATGCTATACGTTATTTTACTTATTATGCATATTACAATATTTATTATCAAATAACCATCGGAATATATTATGTTTTTTCTTCGATTCCATTAGAAATAGCTTAACTATATCATCATTATACAGATTACAGATTTATTTAGTTATCTATAGACTAAAATTAAATTAAATTAGTTTAAAATTCTAAACCAATATAGTATGGATTTGCATAAATAAATTATAAATAAAAGAACATTTCTTGATTTGAGGAGAATTCTCACCACGGAATTTATCAATTAAAATTGTTTAGCGCTGAACATAATAACAGAGATAGTTTTAACAGTGACATAGCCAAACTTCAACTATTTGTATAGAGACATTTAGGTATTTATGACGTGACTTAGCGTTTTTATAATTTGATAACTTAACTCATTTTTACAAATTTCTTTTTATTTTGTTTGTTTATTATAAATTATTCACCATTAAAATAATAATAACAAAAAACATGACACAAATAGTGTTAGGTGGATTTTTAGTAAATAAAGGGTGAAATATGTACTAATATGTTTATTCCGTTCAAAATCATTTTTCTTTATCATATTATTATTAAAAAGTAACCATTGTTTTTATAGGATCTCATTTAAAAAACTTTGAATTAATATTTAAATATACTTAAAATTAAACATATGAATACATTTCAACATTTCATTGAAATTGCCTAAAATAAGTCCCTTCAATAACTGGTTTTTGGCGCGTCCCATCAACAGTATAGTAGGCAATTAAATATGTAGTATGTATAATTACCTAGACATCTACAGCGTGGAATTAAAAGGAATATTATGATTCATTTTTAATGGAATGGTTAGTTATTATTAAAATTTAAATGTTGCATTAGTTATTATTTTAATATTTAGGGATTGAATCCAGAGGTGACGATTCAAAATTTAAACGGTAGATTTTAAGATAATCCTTCACAAAAAAGGCTTATAAAGCTTATATAAAGCTTTATAATATATTAGTATACTATCCTGTTTGTTAATAGGATACCACACTTTCTCGTGTTGTTTTCGGCTTATATAAACGTAAAACTTATCAAATTTTACGTTCACAGTAGTCAATTGTTATTTTTTATATGAAATTTTAAGATAAAGATTACCATTCTAGTCTTTTCGTTTTTAATTAGATCAATATTTGATTCCATTTTAATACTGTAAATTGTTGGTACATTCTAAAATTCTGAAACGCTCATAACTTGTTTTGGAATTAAAATGTCAAAACAATAAAAAAAATACTTACGAGATGATAGTGATCTCATTATTTTGAAGAAAAAAAACATACAGTAAAAATAATTATTGTAACATTTGCTATGAAATATGTCTTGACGCGTAAGTAAATATATTATGGAAGCAACACATTCGATAAAATAAGAGGTAGTTGTAACATCTTTTAAATCAGGGGTGGGCAACTGGCGGCCTACGAGCCTTTTTTTATCTGGCCCGTTCTACATTTCCAATTTACATCATGCAATTTCAAAATTTATCGTCTGTACTCTATATTCTATAATCTATAATATGTATAATACTATAATCTATCTTCTAGTAAATTGTTATCTAGTATTTAACATCATTAATTAATGTCATAATATAGTACATACACCCGTA
Organism: Aphis gossypii; assembly: GCF_020184175.1. Lineage (NCBI taxonomy): Eukaryota > Metazoa > Arthropoda > Insecta > Hemiptera > Aphididae > Aphis > Aphis gossypii. Next base: position 65,191,850 of record NC_065531.1, on the reverse strand, counting down.
TACGTATAGCTTTTAACCATGGCCATTTGTACATTCATGTCGTACAACTGTCGTTGATTTTTCGTGTTTATATTGTCCCTAAAAAAAAGTGTAAAATTGATGATGAAAATAGAACTTTTAACACTTTATGGGAGAATGACTATTTATTTGTTATTAATAAAATAAATTCTAAATTTTTTTTTTTTTTTTGCTTTCTATGCTCTGGCTAACTAGATTTTAATTTTCTAAAAATGTGCGGCCCTCTAGTAACTTTGAGTTGCCATCCCTGCTCTATATAATAACAGCTATATTATACTAAATCGTTAAGTATCGCGTGTATATAGGCGTCCTGATATTTCGGAACGACAATAATAATAATTAATAACACTGGGTGTGCGCATTTCAGATCTGCCTGGAGTCGTGGCCGACCGTGGAAAGCGGCAACTTGTACTTCGTGTTGGCCAACCTGGTGCTGTGCTACATGCTGCCGCTGACGGTGATCGCGGTGTGCTACATGTTCATCTGGCAAAAGGTGAGCCGGCGGAAGGTGCCCGGCGAGCCCGTGCACAACGGCGCCAACATGGTGCAGCGGTCCAAGATGAAGGTGATCACCATGATCATGTACGTGGTGGTGCTGTTCGCGGTGTCGTGGCTGCCGCTTTACGTGGCGTTCTCGCTGATCAAGTTCTGGCCGCTGCCGCCGGCCGTCGAGAGCTACACGGTGGCCTCGCTTCCGGTCGCGCAGTGGCTGGGCGCCGCCAACTCGTCCATCAACCCGCTGCTGTACGCCATATTCAACCACCGGTTCCGGGACGGTTACCGGGCCCTGCTGTCCGGCAAGATTTGCCAAGCGTTCGACTACAGCAACTCGGTGCGGTACCTACGCGGTGGCGGCCGGGCCGGAACCGCGGCCGCGTTCAAGCGCAACAACAACGACTACGACAACGGCGGCGGCCGCGACCGCAACCGCAAGACCATCGGTGCCATATACGTGCACGCCGCCCGTCAAGCGGACGACCGACGGACTCAGCAGCGACCGGTCCAGCAACTGCATCCGCCGCCCGTTCGCCGACCCGCCAAGTCGTCGTCGGTCAGGGAAACGCACGTCGCCGAAGGGTCCGCCGGCGGTCCAGTGGTGCAGTTCTGTCCGACGAACGGCGAAAACTCGTTCGTGTGACCCGACAACCCCGCTCACCCTCGCCCAGCCGTCGGATCGAGTGCAGGACTCGAGACGAGATGACGGCGACCTTTGCAGTGCTGCAGCCGATGCAGCTGATATGTACATACATAGTGCATAGGACTCGTAGACTGTACGATATATTTAATGAATTTGCTATATAATATCATACTGATTTGTCTACGATAATATTATTGTATTAGTGTGAATGTTAGACGACGGGCTATATAGGGTGAATTGTTTTATTTTTTCACGAAATCAACGGTCACTTGATCGTTGTCTAAACTTGCGCACAAAAAAAAAAAATGCTTTATAAATGTCTGATAATCAATCGGTAAACATAAATTCACCTGAAGTATCGTAATAATATAATAATTTAATAACGAAAAACGTCAGAGACACGTGATATAATATAGTGTGTATTATTAATCTCCTAAAGATCTAAGTTCATAGGAGAGCTTAATCCGCCGTTTGTCAAACAAGTTTCTTATAAGTGTTAATATTGTTTTCATTCTAACAATACGGTTTATTCTATCGGTTTTTAAACTCTAAAAAACTTAAAAATCTTTTTTTTCACGCAATTATACGAAATAATAAATAACAACTTTTAATATTTTTTGTTGGTTCATGAAATCACATAGAAAGCAGATTAACTCGAATTATTATTTCTTTCTGAATTTAACTGGTTTAAAGTTATTTAATAACTGACTAGATTAATGATTGACCCTTTTTGTTGTCGACAATACGGTCAAAAGTGAATACTTTTATTGAAATTACACGTATATCCAGTGATCTGAATAAAATACAGTTGTAGCATGTAACCACCGTTTAATAAATATATATTTAACTTCTCGTTAATGTTATTCCTAATCTTAAATTTACACGGCAACAATATAATATACTTACTACGAAGATACCCATATTTGTGTATATTAATTTTTCATAATATATTTTAAAAGAAACGAAAGGTGATTATTATAATTTTGATTTCCTCATTCGAATTTGATCGGATCTCATAAGTTTATGTTATACATTTATCATATCCACGTAGAATGTTGTTCGCAGTATATTATATTAGTTTGCAAACTTCATCAGATAGGAATTTCTCCGGAAACGGCTCCGGCATTTGCCCGTATTAATAATAAATTATTATCATTATAAATATTACAACAGTGCGTGATCACCCTGAAATAGAATTAGAATGCACATTCCTAACACAAATTTCGACGCCAGAGATCTCGACCAAATCTGAATAAATTTCAAATGAAAGATCTCAATCATATCACGGTAGAACCTACCAATATAATAATATATAATACGTCCTTTGAGGTGCCAGCTGTAATGACTTATCTCGATTATCATTATTTTACTTTATATTGATTGGTAGATATACAATACGAATATGCCACGGGGATTCGCCGTTATTAATTTCCATATAATATACGATTTATTTTATATATGATGCAATCGAGAACTAAAAATGTGATTATCGAATTGGTCCAACAGTAAAATAAAAATAAAAAATAATTAATGATTAAATATCGTCGTAACTCGTAACTATATGTGGTGTTAACGACGATAACAATGACGACAAACAATAAAAGAGAAACACTTAATATATTATAATATTTATACATACATTTGTCTTGAAACTTAACTACGACGTTATATTATGTTATGCTGTAATATTATTAGGTACGTCTGATAATTTTTAAAAAGTGCACAGACGATCCAAATGAATATACTTAAAACATAAATATTATATTGAATAACTAAACATAATATTATATATATATATATATTTATATACGATATCATTAAAATGTGTATCCCACTGCCTTCGTAGCGTTTATTGATTGTTAAATAATATGTTATTATTATTGTTTAGTGTTTTTCGTTTTACGTCACATATTAATATTATATATAATATCAAAATATGTATAAAAAAAACTATACGTTCCCGCTCAAATATCTATTCGTATAAATGGTTGAAATTAAACAGCCTCGAGATCTCATTACGAACGTGTATAACGCACAACAACAATAGAAATAATATTAATAATTATAAATAATGTAAGTTGTAACTTATAAATTATAATAAATTATTTTGTACACGACGATAGTATACGTAGTACCATAATAATAGTGGTTCTATCACGCGTGTTTCGCCATCACTCTAGTGGTGTACGTCATAATTTTATTATTATAGTTATTGTTTTTACCTATATTATTAGGTTTTATTGTTTTATTGTTTCACATTATTATTATCATTGAACGATGGACTTGTTAATCGTATCCTAGCGATAGAAATCGTAGTTATAATCAACACGACAAACGCGTAAATCGTAATAATATTAGTGTACGATTTAAATTACAATATCACGCGAGTATTAATGATAGAAACAACAATATTAGACAATAATAATAATAAAAAAGTGTATTGTTAATATTATTTTATACATAATAATTAAATTATATTATATTAGTTGAACTTACATGCTTTTATACGAGAGACGCCTTCTTCAGAAGCATATATTTATATTATATAAAAACATATTATATTCATGTAGGTAAGACATCATTATTGTGTATATAATATATTATATTAAATAACAATATACGTATGTATGAATGTATGTTATGTATTACACACGCGTAAGTGCAACACATGTTTAATTATCTATAATAGGTATATTTTTAACGATATAATATTGGTAATGTTCATAGACATACTTAAAAGTACATTATTATTATTGTTATTATAATTATTAGGGCTACGGTTTAAATTCCCTAGAAACTATCAAGGAATGTTTTAAAAAATAATAGCCCAAAAGCCCCAAAATACCGAGTATAGTAATTAATTTTAAAAATGACCTAATTTGTTAATATTTTAGCATAGAAAATCAAATTAATGCAACTTAATTTAATATTAAAGATAATAGATACCATTATAATTTTAAGATAACAAAATTTACATGAAAAAATTGGACATGTAAGAAGCATTGATTTTTTTATTGGTGATGATCATTATCATAGGCTGTATTGTTCACTCCTAAATATAAAATTATAAAACTAAGATTATGTTAAATTCTGTCTTTTGTAGGTACCTACTACCTACCTAAGTACCTATTAAACTACAAGCATTTCATTAAACTTCACCAACCATCTTGATATTAGCGGTATTAAAAATACATAATTAATACGTAATACTAAATAAATGCATGAATATTCACTCAAAATGACCTGAGTATGTTTAAATAATGCAAAATCAAAGTTTCACTTTTAAAGTATCTGTTTTGAATAAAACGATTTTTTTACATTTTCCTATAGAGTACCCCAAATAAATATTTTTTGCATTAAAATCCAGATCCTTAAAATTATTATTATCATCAATATGAATATGAAATATTATTTCATGATATTTAAGCCACTATTCGAGTAATTTATTTTGAAAATATCCATTCATTGTTTCAAAATGTGTTTAATACAATAATATATCGTGTTTTAAAAATATTTTTTTTTTACATTACTGATTTTGATTTTTTACAAAACAATATTTTAAACAAAGAAAAATATAAAACTTATACTCAGTTCAAGTTCAATAGAATTATTAACTAAAATTCGTTTGTCCCGTTTAGCTTGTTAATGTCGTTGTTAATGTCTTAATAGACATTTGTGATTTTCTGCTCACCAATATTCACCATGACCATATATATTACGTGGCCATTGTTTTATTCGAATTTAATTTTCTTTTTGAATTGGTTTTTGGGCTTTCTTCGTGAAACGCCGAGATACATCGCTCATACCATAATAACACGATAATAATAATAGTAATAACAATAATAATATTTGTACGCTAGTAAATCGTCTAGGTTTCAGTCATCTAATTCTATCCAAAATGACAATATAATTTGCGGTTATTTCACAAAATGGGTATATAATACATAAATAAATGTCGACGATCTATTCCGTCTATACTGCAGTTCTCGCGTCGATCTACATATTTATACACATACACAATAATATTATAATATAAGTAGAACGTTTGTCCGAAGGCTGTGTAGATGTAACGAAACGATAATATAATAACATCATTATATTATTATTATAATATATATTATACGTATATTATTATTACTCGTATTTTATATTATATTATGATGTTATTGGACAATAAAGTTGAAGTTTATATTGTGTACGACACCCGTCTACAGTGTATCATGTTATTTTCATTATTCGTCGCCATAGTGTACCCGTATTTTTCCACTTCCAACTCCTTCATATTGAATTTATAATACTTGATGTCTACTACAGCGTACAATGTCTTAATATACAAACAATATTATAATATCCATAAGTTCAATAAAATCCGTAAAATATTATTTATTATAATCAAAATAGTAATGTACCGATCGGTCAGATCTATATACACCAAAGTGAGTCTCCAAACAAACTCACCCAAATTGTTTCATATAATAATCAATTTTTTCAAATTCTAATTTTTAGAATTTTCAAATATATATATATAATATTAAAGACTATATTAAAAAAAATTAAGATTCTTTGTACTAATGCAATGTCATTCTGCGACACAAATTTCTGTTCTTCAAAGATAACCCACATTCTTTTAGTAATTATAAATTATTTAATGATGGAAAATTGTTTCAAACGTTTTAATTTGTACCAATATTCAAAATTTGAACAAGTAATTTCTCTGTATGATAGACAAAGACAAAAGGGGTGAAAATTGTTGGTTAACCATCCTGTATTATGTATCGTGTGTATATTATACAGTAACGACAGTGTACAGAAGATACAAGTAATATGTTTTCCAAAGCGATCAGATTTCCGACGGATAGTCGTGGGAGTGAGTTTGTGTCACCAGCCTGGTACTACAACAACGGCACACTCAGCGATCGAAACTTAAGACGTGAGTAAAAAATAAACAATCTGATCGTTACCTACCTCTATAATTATAATATACAATTGCAATATATCCATGTCACGTAGTTAATTATATACATACAAGTCAGAAGTACTATATATGTTGTGTTCAATTAATATACATGAAAAGACGCGGTTGAATTTTAAAAACCAATTAAACGAGTTGTAAAGCTACAATAATAGTGTTTAAATTACGTTTTCGAATCTATATTAACTGTCGGTCGGATTTGGAGTTAATCTTCAGAAAAATAATACACCAACTTACTTGAGTAAATAAGTTGGGTAGGTATCTGCAGGTGTGGTTTTGTACTGCACGATTTTGTTTAGTAGAGATAGAGTGATAAATTTGTTTAGTTGTCGACATAAGTTGCGTAGAGTTACGTAGTAAAAGTAATCCATCTTATTAATTGGCGGTTCAGTATTCAAAGTTAACTTGGATTTGGTTTATTAGTATACCGTCAACAACTTAGCCTTGACTAGAAAGTTATATGATAAAAGCAATATATAACTATAAAATATAATGTAGTATAAATAACTAAAATAGTTGTAAAAATTTTTAATAAAACACAAACTAAGCATAGCAAGTCATAAACATAATATTATATATACCTGATCAATATGGTGATATTATTAGAAAATATGGAATTAAATAATATAGGTTTTATTTTAATACAATAAATCTGAAAATCATTTTATCAATTTAACAAGAACATCATTAATTACCGCTTCTAAGAATATTATTACAGTAAAAATTTTAATTTATTCTGTAATACTGCTTTATTACTGTGTCTAAAGTTTGTCTAATGCGTAGGTAAAACTTTCATATTTTATTCGTCTGTTATATTTTATAAAAATTGAATAATAATTGTATATTCGTTTAAATAAATAATTATCACACACAAGATAAATTATTGAAATTGTTTTAAAATTTGACTAGCTTGTCGATGTTTTGTAAGTAAACTAGGTATATTATTTTGTTAACCGTTTTAATTTAAATTGTTTATAGTAACACGATTTCCACACTTGTATATGTAATGTAAACTTGTGTTTTATCACAGATCTATGAAGGTCTACAAGTTTATGAACAGTATTTTATATATTATGTAAGATATAAATGAAAATTCAACTACCATTATTTTAAATATCAAACTAAAACAATAATATAATGTATCTACATGGTACGTATAACAATTAATTCAATCCAAAAAATAACCAGTGTATTGTATGTATTTAACATTGAACAATATCGGTAAATAGATGATAATTAATTTGTCTGTGATAATATATTATTATGTACCTATGGTCAATGAACCTATCGCGATTTCGGGTAATTTTGTTCTAGAAAATTCAGTAGAAAATGCAGTACCTACTATTTACTGTGAAACTTCAGTATATTATATATTTATATATATTTACATTTTGCCTTTTCGACGACGAGCGATACACTTATGTTAATTTTGAATTGTTCTATAGAAAGAATCTTTAATTTTAATACTCAAATATAATTTTATAAATCGATCACTATTAATTTTTACGAAAAAATAAATAATCCAACGGTATCCCGGAGGGTTAAATCGATAAAATACCAATAGTCTCTGACTGATAAACATAATTAATATTACATAAGTATATAAATGTATACATTAATGTTAAAAATGATGTGCATATTATAACAGTTTATTGTACACGTGGGACCCTGGTGGTCCAAAAAAAAAACTTTGGGTCAGAGTATAATGAAATTAATACATTGAGAGTTATAAAAACAATTACATTTATGCAAAAGAAAATTCAATTCAGACTTATTAATGATCCGTAAATTATTTAAAAATGTTGGAGTATCCATCCATTTGTACATTTTTTTGTCAGAGTTGTACAGTATTTAAATTTTTTTTTTTTTTTTTGTATCCAAACCCATTAAGATAAGACATATTATACTAATGATAATATAGTCTAGGTGTGTCTTTAATAAAACATATTTACATCATTTACTACAGAATTGCATGCTCTTATTTCTCTTATTTTCTATTTTATCTTAATTTTACCAGATAAGAAAATACCTTTGACAGAATTGTAATATATGCTAATATTATTTTTTTAATTTTTTCAATATTTACTATTATTGGTTTATAGTACCTATTTCGAAATAGCTTCTAAAAATAATGTACATATTGTCACATTGTAATATAAATTTATATATTTATATTAAATATTAATTATATTAAAACTTATAAAATAATATTTTATATTATTGTTATTTATAAAATTAATATTACTACAAATTACATATTCTTTTATATTTATTAAGTTTGACATTTATTTTGTACAGCCGTATTTTATATAGCTAATAGCTGGTATACGTTTATAAACAATAATGCATATAGCTTATGAATTATGATCAATTCAACGTATTACTTAAAAAACTATTAGTTATTTAAAAATAGTTTTTTTAATTTTTAGTCGTTAAAAAATATGTATTTTTTTAATTTTTCATTTACATCGTTTTTTATGCATTCATGGTTTTTTTAATGATATTTTTAATTCTTTATTCGAAAGTAAAATATTATTTGAAGTATTCTAAAATATAAAAATCGAATTTTGGATTTTCTACGAGTTATATTATTAAATTATAAGTTTTTAAGAGTGGGGTGGTACTATAGGAGTACTAACATCCATTACTCCGAGCATCTAAATTAAAATACTTATAACTAATAAACTACTTGTCTGAAATTTGATTTTTATATATCAAAACACTCACCAATAGCAGTCTGCTTTGAAGTGTAAAAATAATAATTTATGATGTCAATCAAAAAGGAAAAAAACTTAAAAAAAATTACTATAAAAATAGTCAAAAACATATTTTTAAAAAAAGTTGTTATGCATGTTATGCAACAATTTAAAATTATGTAAAATAAATTGTTGTTCTTAAAAAGTTGATAATATTTTCTAAAATATTATGTATTTTACGTTCAACAAATCATCCCGTAGACATATTATTATACACAAATGTCATTGTACTTTGTTTTCTGCGTAATTTAATTTAGAAAATGCGGCACCGTTTTTGGTATCCGGTGTGAGAATTGCCAATATTGGAAGATCTGATGTGGAAATAAGCCCCAACCATTACAATCCTGCTTTGTATCGAAAACATCGTGTTACGGTTATCATTTTTAAATAATATAATAACATCCTAATCTAACCCAAACCTTCAAACACGAGAACTTAAAAATACTTTAAACTCACATGCACTGCAAAGTCATACAAAAATATGACATAGCAAATGTTTGGTCAGAAGTTTAAATTTCGTGTAATGACAAAAAATGTGAGAAAAAATGAAAATAAAAATACAGATAATATTCTTATTTTTAAATTTGATAATTAGTCAATTGACTCTATTATTAAAAGTTACAACACAAATGTATTGTAACTGCTTAAAACAAAGTTTCTATGTTGTACGTTTGTAAGACAAAGACAACATATATGGGTGTGGCGTTCTCTTAACTTAAGAATACTTCTTGTGTGTGTGTGTCGTATATAGTTGGGGAATTCGCTCCAGTACACAGCCACCAGAGGTCCCACTACACTTCCATTACGACAAAGTCACTACGCGGGACGCGCAGCCGCCGTGAATTTTTCCGGACCTGAACTACGTCGCTGCATAAATTTTAAGAACGAGCAATGCCAAGTACACGATCATCGTGGTTTATATAATATAATATATACGTTACTGCGTATAAATTACCACATTATTTCGACATCAATATAGTGTGTTTTTTTGTCACTTTTTTTTGTTAATTTTTTTTTATTTTGTTAACTCAGATTGTATATACAAATAAAATAATATCGTGTTTTTCGTAGCCAGCGGCAGTGAATAGATTTTTATTTCGAAAATTTTTAACTCGAGTATTTTCCATAAATTATACATACCTAGTTATTTTCAAGAATTGAAAAATAAAAATTACAAAGCGCAAAATATGTTCGTTTATATATAATATTAATGTTTAAGTATAATCAATGTAGAAAGTATAGATTATTTAATATGGTAATTGAAAAATATTATATTTTATATTTTAATAGAAAAAAAATCCATTACCATCGTTATAATAAAAATAAAAATAAATAACCATGCATAAGTTATATATTAAAAACTACATTAGGTATTTGTATGATTTTCTTCTTTTCATAAAACTATTTATCGAGATTCCCATTTATTAACAAAATTGTTAGAAATTATTTTCTCTTTTCATTAAAATATAGTTACTATACTTAAAATGATATAAAAGTATTCAATAGTCATAAAATAAAATAAAATATTAACTATTTTATACAAAATGCAATTGATATTATTTATAAATTTAATTAACTAAATGTGATAGTTGAGATTAGGTAATTTCAATTTTACAATAGTTTTGTCATAATTTATTAGTAATAACTAATAAGTTATTACATTTCAGAGTTATAATATTGTATTAATGTGTAGTACACTTCACAAAACTTCGAAGAGATCACTTGCCGTTTGGCTGTAAAATAATACGAAATTTCATTTGATTCAAAATTTACAAGTTAACATTAAAATTTTAACAGTATTATAGCCAGATATATTAAATGATTTAAGTGACCCCATGGTACACTTTAAAAATGTTGAAATAATTATAATATAATAATACATAAATTAAAATATATTCTTATATTCTGCACACTGGTGCACAGGTTTTGGACGACGGTTTCGCTTTTGATTACAATCGGATTGCGGACAACAAACGACGTCAGGTCGTTGAAGAACATTTGAAGAAACCTAAGAGACAAAAGAAACCTTCTGTATGATTATAATATTTACATATTTATAAAATAACATTCAATAATATTATTTAAAATAATTATTCATTCATTAATTTGTTTTAATCTGGATAGAAAAAATATTAATTTTTTTCTGTCGTTTTAAAAGCTTTTACCAATCAAGTTAAAATGGGAAACCTCCACGAAATCTCCGAGTAACCCGTCAAAAAGCGACTGCCTCCAGAACAAATTTATCAGTATTGGACCAAATGCCCCCGTTCCAGAGCTCGAACCGTTGCAGTGGTCGCCAAAAAATGTAGTATATCATTATATAATCATATCATATCCTAAAAATAAATTGTAATTTATTATGCTCTTTTAGACAACAAACTACGCTTTTTTGGGACGAATGAAAACGCCTTTAGTCGAACAATCAATTGCGAGAGCAGCAAAAGAAACCTGTCCGGGGCCAGATTCTTACAGCATACCGTTAATGTCCGATTCTGCAACAACATTGAATTTACAACATAAATTTTGTAGACCACAAAAAAGCAACAAACCAAAGTCAGTCATTGAATGTTTGGACTTGTTGGTTGCAAACGAAGTTGTAATAACATTATTATGTTACCTACGTTATAATTTCCTTCGAAACGATAATTCACACGTTAGTTAGAAAAAAGTGGTCACAGCTCAGCTAACAGCTTATCAGTTTGGAGATATTTATAATATTTAACTAATTACTTATGTACTATACAGAACAAATTGATTTTTATTTTTCGAAAATGTAGATTTAAACTAGTGGGTGTTTCATATTAAGTGCTAAGTATTCACACTTTTATTGTAGCCCTATTTTCATTCCTATGCAGAGTATTAAAAAAGCCTATAAATAATAAAGAAGCTAATTTTTAAAAAATAAAAATAAAAGTTACAAATATGTTGTTACATGTTACATATTAGGTACATATTTTTATACTATGGCACATCCGTACATTTAATATTAACTATATTTAAAAATATATCATACACATTACATAATATAGAAAGTAATAGTTTTATGGTTATAATTTATTAAGTCTTTTACATTTTACAGAGAGATAGCATAGAGTTTTCATATTCCAAATCAAAATACATTTTTAATAATTTCGATATATTATCATATTATTATGTATTATAATATACTAAAATAATAAATAAAATAATATACTAAAACTTGTAGACTGTAAAGTTTAATACGTCATATTATTATTGTATAATAATACATTTTATGACAAACATTTTGGATTTTGGCTCATAGTTGTTGAGATAAGTTGATTTCCACTAATTTATTTGTTTATCTATATAAACTATATTGTTTCGTCCGAAACTCTAGGTCTAGGTTACTGTTACAATGCCTATTTTAATACATTATATTCAAACAGCACTTAACGGGCAATAATACAATATTGTTTATTTGTATACCTATTGTAATTTTTAGAATATTCCAAAACTAGAGAAGTATACGGGAGTAAAGTCACCGTTAAATACTATTGGAAAATTCTCGAACAGTCTGGATTTTAGTTTAAACGCTGTTTCGGTTAGTAAATACTCGATTTACTGAAGTAAGATTTGACTAAAATAGTATTAAAATAAACAATATAAATCAACCGCTTTTATAGAAAAGATTACAAGACGATCAAAAACCAGCACCGACTTTGTACAATACTAAATACGAACTTTTATACAAAACAAACCCGAAATGGTCAATGAAGGGATCGAAAAGGAACACTTCGCTTGCAAACGTTAATACTTCGGATAACATCGGTAAGCTGTTTTGCCTAAACCTTATTTATTATCGAAATCAAATGATAATAATAAAATAGTAGATCACTGTGATGGATGAGTTCAATGGTAATAATCATTGTTATAGACGTTATAATAGCATTATATACATATTTCATATGATAATAGAATGCGGATAGATATGTCACATTATGTTTTGATACTTTAAAAAAAAAGACATATTACAACTACCCTCTCTTAAAATATTATGTTCAAAAAATGAACTTTAGATATTTATATTTATAACCCAACGAAATTAAGTATAAACAAGTTCAAAATATTATATATATTTTTTGTTAAAAGTTACCAATAAATTTTATATATTTTTATGGCAATTAAAATATGTGTTTTTATAAAATCATACGAATATGTCAAATGGTAAACTCAAAAAGCAACAAAATATTTTTACCATGTTTTCGAATTGCACTTAAAAAGACATATTTTGTTGAAATTATAAAATCGTTAATAAATTTATTTTTAGTTGTAGCAAATAATAATTTTAATTTTCGTAGAAATCATAGTTGGCATAAATATTCATTTTTTCATTAAATCTATCTCGTATGGATCGTGTGTCCGAAAGCCATTATGCTCTTGGGCATACTCACATTAGTACACATCATTTTTCATAGTTCCAAACGCTGTAGAGTATAATCAATATTATTGATTGTTTTAAATCCACACCATCACAGATCACAGTATTATATAGGTACTATACATATATGTATGTATATACCTGATATTGTGTTGGTATACTTATAACATTGACGTTGTAGTATACATGTATGCGTAAAAATATTCGGTCGGTTCCACACATGTTACGCAAAACTTTTGAGACGCAGCGAATCGTTAAAAAGCGCTTATTTATCGAGGTAGAACAAAAAAAAACTACACACATCGTCATATAACGCGTCATGACCTATCACGTGCAAAAAAAAAAAAGGACGCTCTAAAACCGCAGAAACCACCAAAGTTATCATATTTTACGTTTGTACATAAGTAAATTACTTATTGCAATACGTGCGATGGCGTACAGATCAATATTATGTCTAGAAACACATAGGTATTATCGTGCATTAATAATTTAACGATTGTAGAATCTATAGAACTTTGGGGTATAAAATTACCGGTGACCCGAAGCAACATTATATTATTATATTAATATTTGTTAAAATATCGTTCGATTTTCATGTCCAATGTTTTAATACCTAGTTCTTTTTTTACCTCAAATAAGATGCCACCATGCTCAACCGAATTTTTTCCTTTAATAATTAATGTATAAGTGTTAGATTCTGAACGAAGTGATGAATATATTGATTTTACAATGATGTGTGTTTTTTTTTTTTTTTTTTTTTGTGTCTGTGTACAGCATAACTAGTCGAAATAATGCTCCAATTTCAAACTATGGGGGTGGTTTCCGATGTAAAAGTGAATATCCTTGGTGCATTATAGAGGTAAAAAGTTAACATTTTCCAACAGTTTTCAAAAAAATCGAGAAAAACAAAAAAAAAATGACGGAAAAACGGCAATTTTTACGCAAAACCAGTTTTCGACCAAATCGATTTTTTTATGGTTGTAATTCAAAAACTAATCACTGAAAATACTTGAAATTTTCACCAAATGTTAATGTCAGTAGTATCTGTATATAGTTAAATTTTCAAAAAATTTTGACTTTTTTTGAGTTATTTATAGACTACTGAAATTTTCGATTTTTTTGAGAAATTTTTTTTAAAGTGTCGATAAAAAATTTTTGGATGACCAAAAAGTTTTGAAAATTTATTACAAGGTTCCTTATGAGTTGTTTTTATTGTAGCTAAAAAAATTAAAAATCGTTAGTCATAATTTTTTTTTATAAGAGTTTATAGTTCAAATTTCTACGAAATCTGTCGAAAACGCGAAAATTTGCAAGTAATTTTGAAGTTGAAAAATCATAAAATTTTTTTCTTTTATAACTAAGTTTTGAAAATTTGGTACAAGGTTCTCCATACATTTTTCTTCAAATATCTGTAAAAAAAACTCTACCGGATTCAGACAAAACATTTTTATGAGTGTTTGAAATTTAAATTTTTACAAAACCGCGCTAAATAACGGTTTAGCCTCAAACGATTTTTGATATTTGTTATAATTCAAAAAGTATAAGTCGTAGATACTTGAAAATTTTACCAGTTATTTAGATTGGCATTTTATTTACTTGATTTAATTTTCAAAATACTTTGAGTTTTTTTGAGCTATTTATAGACAACTGAAATTTTCAATTTTTCTGAAAATTGTTTTTTTATGTGTCGATAAAATCTTTTTGGCCCTATCAAAATACTTGAAAATTTAATGCAAAGTTCCTCGTAAGTTATTATTATAGTGATTAAAAAATTATAAGAATACATAGGCACAATTTTTTTTTATTAGCATTTGAAGTTCAAATATTGACAAAAATTCGTCAAAACCATGAATATTTGCAAATTATTTTGTAGGTATATTTCATATAAATTTTTGTATAAGTAGCTAAGAGTTGAAAATTTAATACAAGGTTTTTCATAAGTTTAACTTACAATTATTATAAAAGAACTTAAATTTTGTTGTATTCAGGCCATTAAAACATAAACCACCTTTTTCACCAACCACTAGAAATTATATCCTAGGCTGACAAATCATCTTCGTTCAGAATCGTTTTTCGTATACAATGATAACTATCATTGGATTCAAATTTAACACTCCTATAATATATAATAATGATCCATACGGTACCTAATGTACAGCAGAGCAGTACTCACTTGCCCGGTTTTTTTTTTTAAATTCTGATTATTTCATATTTTAAGTATACTCAAGGACCATTCATCCTGATTATTATAATTTTTTTTTTTTACATTAAGTAAGGATTTTTCTGTGTTGATACAATCTTCTGTTTTTTAAAAAACAACATCTTTTTTTTTTAAATGTCAATTATTTAGTGGATTATTTTTAATTAAGAAAGCTTCATTATTTTTTTTATTAAGAACTAATCATTTTCACAGTAAACTGCAGTTAAGCAGGTGATGTTTTGAAATTTTTGATATTTTTAAATCAAAATACGAACGAGTGGTTTTTAATTATTAAAAATTGCAAGGGTTATAGCTCTTAAAAATGGTTTAACAAAAATATATACCTACCTAATACATTATAGATGTAAATTAAATATTAATATAGTATTTATTACTTATTATGCGCAGAAATTTTTATAAATTTCAAAATAAAATGTTAATATTATATTATTATTGATAATTACAATATTATGTTATAATAATATTATGCCCATATAACATACAAATCTAGTACAGTGTACAATGTAATAGGTATATATTCCAATAATTACACAAAATTGAATATCTCGACTACTACTTATTTAAATTTATTTTAGATATAACAAAATGTTCAAAAATGTTATCTGTTTAAGATATTTTACAGGGAAGAATGATAGTATTCTTTTAAAAAATTATGGTAAAAATGATATAATAATCTAAGTATTTGAAAATATAATACTAAGTTATACTTATAATTTCTGAAAATCAAAAAATTAATATAGAAATTATTAAAAGAAATATAATATGGGTATGCATGCTTGTGAATCATTTTATATTTTTTGACTATTATTAAACCAACCAACAATTTATGGGTTTGTATTATAAAATTTCCATAAATAATTTTAAAATAGTCTTAATAGCATGATAAATGATTTTAAAATACTTCTTTGAATTTCTATTCTAACTATATACCCGTATTAATATAATTATTGTTTAAGACCCGATAGGAAGTGTAAATAAATCAGTTATTTATTTATTAAAAACAACTCAACTTTTTTTCCATCGAATAAACTAGTAAAGTTTTGTTTTTTGGAATTATTGGACTAGTAGTACGAGGTCATAACGTTTATTATATATTAGTATAATTATATTATTATATTATGGTACTATACATTTATTTATTTAAAAGTTATAAATAAGCTTTTTTATTGTAAAATATTTATAAAATTAATTAGAAAAAATCTGATTTATCTGAATAAAAAATCAAACGAGTGGTTTTTGAATTATTTTGTATACCAAAGATATTTAAAAATTATTCACTTAAAAATCTCTTAAAAATTATTAGTGTACAATAAGCATATGGTCCAATATTTATATCTATTTTATTCTATATAATATATAGATAATATATATAATATATATATATTATAGGTACTTGTTTGAATATAATTTTCGATTTTCTATTATCCTTAGCACTTATAATATTAATTATATTATATTAAAGTAACTAAAAAATTAAACTTTCAAATTTATTATGATTTAAATACATTCAAAGTTTTAAAAAAAATATGTACTTAACAATACATTTCTTTATCCTTAAGATTATATTTATAAATTCCAAAAGCTAGAATTTCAATAATTCATTATTAAAGAAAACCAACTATGAGCGGGAAAATGGTTGGTAAATCACATCGTATAAATGCATATTTTACAATTCACCAATGAATAAATCCATGATAGAAAATTCTCAGTAATATTATAAATGCGTGTTATACATTTTATAATATAATTAGGTCCATCGACATACAACATTAAAAATGGTGACATTGGTTATAAAATTGCTTTGCGAATGGAAAACTATCAACGGCACATGGTGAACTGTCGTCATATGCAAGACCGATAACTGTCAGATATCACTCAGATAAACGAACTTTATTCAAGTATCATGTGAGTTACCATAAGAGTGTAAAAAAGTTATTGAAAACTGCACTTAATCGCATCAAATGATTTAATGGAACAACAGTCAACGAAACATTTATAAATTAATAGTTTATAAAACTAACTAATAACGAATACACATAACATATTATCAAACTGCAGTGGTTAAGAAGTATTTTAATAATTTTTGTCAATCCGATTTTATATAAATACAGAATATTTTAATCTAAATACTCACTTTATACAGTCTATTATATACATTTAAGTCCCCTAAGATAATATAAGGGAAACTAAGACTGAAAAACACGTCGTGGGTCTTTTCGATACCATTTCAAAGATATTCACTCGTTTATATTTATTCATTTGCTAAAAGGTGAAACGTTTTATGGTCTATTTACTAGTTAAATAGTGAAATTAAAAATGCAATTGTATTCATACTTGTAGGTACCGTTTTTTCACTGAAATACCTAAGTGAACACTATTTTAAATGATTTTATTTAGTAGCTAATCCAGATAATACATATAATAAGAATCTACCTTTTTCTTCCAGTCATTACCATTCATTGGGAATACAATAATTATGCAAGTATATCGGTTCTAGCTATTCTAGGTCACTTAGTACGGTCGAACATTAAAAATTCTAAATACAGACTACACTTTGTTCGGTTGAGTGAAATTGAATATTTTAAAACTTGGATACTTCTTCAGCTAGGTAAAAAAATATTAAAAGGTGTTTTACGTAATATGAAGTACCTATATATAATATAATTTAAAAAAGTCCAAATTAGTCATAAAAATTATATTAACAATGTTATAAAGTTTTTTTACGATTTCTTCTAAATTGAAATCAAAACTCATAAATTATTGTCAATTATTATGATTTCGATTGTATTGTATTATATTACATTATATGATATCATCATTACATATTTATGTTATAAAAATGTCAAACTATAAGCTATTTTTTAATCGTATATTTTTAATAGGTACCTACGATGTAAAATTGTGTACATAATATTTATAGTTAATAATATAACATGGCGATATGGTATTAACCTGTCTCTAGGATATAGAAATTTGGTTTGAAATAGTATCCTCTTTGCAACCTGTAATGACTCGATAGATGTTGATTATTTGATTAATTATTATTAATAATAATACAATTTAAAATAATATTAATAGATTGTTTTATGTAAATATACTGCGCTATCTATCGGTGTAATATAGGTATTTATTTTATTGACGTCCGCGGAAGAATGTGATAACGAACGCTCACTTTCGTCGCTAGACTGCGCTATAATATACAAATTTTTTTTTTTTATTTTATGTCTGGCTTCAGGACGGATGACGAGGTACACCGAATAAAGGACTAGTCATATTTCAAATACTACCTTTGCATCATAAATCATTGAAACAGTATTATAGTTACCCCTACAGTGTGTACAAGTATTATAGCTGATATGAAACTGAGTCTGCTATAAAAAAAACCATTTTGGAAGATGGTTAACATTAAATATGATTGATGAAAATGAACACAACACAATAGTCTTAGAAAATATTACTACACATAATATCAAATGTGTAAACCGTTTTATGGTCCAATAAAAGCCACTGACTACTGGTCACTACAGCAGATCTAGTATAGGTACTAGTGACATGTCTTAAAAACGTACCGGTGGTTTTAAAAAACACGGCCAAATCATCTATACATTTATAAATATTATAATTTTTTAATTCACTATTGCTGGTGATTTTCAGATAATATGCAACATGTTTTAGGAAAAACTTTGTTCAAACTTTCACATTGCTTTTATAAAAATAAATTACTAATAGCAATATGAATATAAGAATATGAAATACATTAGGGCCTAACATAAAGTACTAAAGTATCAACTGTGCTCGAAAACATTTTGGTACCTAATAGAATAACTAACACGCCGCATACAAAAAACGTATCAAAAAAAAAAGAAGATTTTATACAATTAATGTTTATTAATATTTCTGGTAAAGCGCATATTATACATAATATTATGTATACCAAAATATAACTCTTTTTCTCTAACATAGGTGTGAGATAAAAATCAAAAATTATTAATACTGTTTTCTTCCAATAACTTTATGGTCGAGGGACTGAGAGTTTTAATTCAGAGTTATTTTTCATGTACAATTTATCATAAGTTTATCTTTTGTGAAAAATAATTTTTAAAAAAATACGCGTTATAGTTTTAGTAGTATTGGGTATCTTAGTTAAAAATATCATCCTGGGAAAATATATTAATATACTATTATGAATTATATTTATTATTATTATTATACAGGCATAAACCTAATATTATGAAAACTGTTGAATTTATACATAAATTAATTAATAATTATACAATAAATACTATATAATATATTATACAATTAGTACATAAATTATTATTTATTAGGATAAGTACCTATCTGAGTATATATTTTCATTGTCAAAAATGTGACTTATAGATTCTTACGTAGTTGTCTATTTTGTTTCATTTAGTTAATTTTAATTATATGCTTAACTATTAGATTGAATTGGCTCAAGTCTAAAACCGTATATTATAGAGCATAAGTATAATATAAATACTATACATGTTTATTGTGTATGCCCAACAATTAGTATATTTTATTCTATTAAATACCAAACTAATAAACATTTATGTCAGTAAAAAAAATTAAAAATATAAAAGTTTAGTTTAAAATGCAAACAATTTATTAACAAATGTACTATGTAAATTAAGGTACTCGCTTGAAGTTAATACAATTTTAAAGATTTTACTTGAGTAATGGTCCTCAAACCCACTCTGGTGGATAATTGGATAATATACATAATATTATGTATATATCTAAACAACAGACTTGTGCAAAAAAAAAAAAAAAATAGCAAAATTACAAATACAATATGATTAAATCATATTATTTACTACTTAATATGAATTTTGATTTCTATTAATTACATACATTTTAATTTATTATTTTTAAAGACATGTGTGTTAGCTACAACAAATAATAATCAAAAACTAATAATAAATGTACAAGCTAATTTAAACTAGAAAGCGCTACATATAATACAGGTTTTCACTAGGTATAAAATATACTAAACAATCTTTATAATATTAACTAAAAATATTTTCGTATATTTAACAAAAAAATTATAATTTACTACTCA
Organism: Aphis gossypii; assembly: GCF_020184175.1. Classification (NCBI taxonomy): domain Eukaryota; kingdom Metazoa; phylum Arthropoda; class Insecta; order Hemiptera; family Aphididae; genus Aphis; species Aphis gossypii. Next base: position 65,171,263 of record NC_065531.1, on the reverse strand, counting down.
CACAAAAATTAATAATAATGAGTGACAACATTGATGATTGAGATATTGGAAAATATTTTTATAATATTTATAACACATCAAATTTATACTTAAAAATGTATATTTATGAGTATCGCTCAGTTTTATACTTTATACTTTATAGTAGGTATCCTCGAGAAGGTCATTATAATGAATGTGTTAAATTTTAATTTGATGGTATATAAAAAACAATTCTGAGCGGAGAGTATATGCCAGCGGCCACCCTATATTTATAAGCATATTTCATGAAACGTTTTTTGATAATGTAATTAAAGTAATTTTTAAAACTACTAGTAATATAGTATTTTTAATACATTTTTGAAAAAACATAGCAATTGAAAATTGCATTGTTAATATGAATCATAATAATTAAAATCGTTAGTTCTCGATTAAATATATAACTATTTGTCCAAATCTGAAGTTCAAATAACTATAAACAATAATTATGTTTTGGATTACATCGTTACATTGTGGAAAATTTTAAAAACTATTAGATTTTTAACCCTACGAATTTTTTTATCGATATTCATACTATGGAAAAAAATGTAACTATGTATAAATAGCATAAAAAATAATATTATTGAGCCTATTTTATTATTTGTTTTAAAATTATACGAATATAAAAAAAAAATTCAAATTTTCTTTACAAATTCTAGTTTTTTTTTTATCTTACTTGGTTATTTTGAATAGTATTTAGAATTTTAAGCACAATTAAAATTGTTATCTGAAACCACGCTCAAAGTTGAAGATCAAAATATATTTTATAACTTCTAAGTGGTAATTTCGGAGACGAAATCATCAGCATTTGCTATTAATATATTATAGGTTTATTTGCAATAAACCGTACTCTCGTACACTACAGAGTGTACCTAAATAGTCTATCCACGACGCCGTGTTATAATGTTTTTGAAATAATAAATTATAACTTATAAGACATTTGTGTGTAGAGCAAAGCGAGTTACCTTATTGTACCTATTTGAAAGTGAAAATTATATTTTATAATACTTGTGAAGATAAAAAATCTTTGACAGAAAATTCCAAAAAAGAATATAATATTTTCCATTTAACGGCTGCTGCAAAGAAAAACTGAACAACACAGAGGGACTGTTGCGATGATGGTAAACCAACTCGGTCTCGGTGGGAGATTATCGCAACAATAATTATTATACAACGAGAATAAAATTAATTATAAATATTATTCTCACACCATCCCAGACCGAGACGATTGTACTACTATATGGTTCACGCCACGCCTATTATACTAATTATTATTAGTTGTGAGCGCTTTATTCTTTTTTCGGTCTGTCACACTGTATTCTAACGCGTCTCGTACACGACGTGTGCGATCATCAATCAACGCAGCAGACGTCGGAGCCCAAGTCGCTCAGATACGCAAACCACAAAAGCTACACGATAATCCTTTACGCTGCACAAACGCACAAATAACACCTGCTGCACACTATATGTACGTGTATATTATACAGGACGATTATTTTATCACGAACCACAGGACATTAGCTGAGGAAAAACATGGATTTTTTTTAAATCATTAAAATTTGTTTATTTTAAATATAAAATGCTGACCTACGGATTTCTATATTAAGATTGTCACTACAGATTACTTGAAAGAAATAAAGCAACTTTACAATAATTATTGAAAATTCCTCGTTTTCTGAGACACGCAGTATGGTTCTCAATGAAAACAATCACCCTGTAATACACGAGGAATAATAGTAATAATAATAATATGTTTAATGTTCACGCGAGTTCGTTAATCACGCGAGACCGTTTTCCGGTCGACGAGCTGCTGCAGACGATGACTTATTATTATTACTATTATTATTCGTATTACCAATATACGCGTACACACTATGTGTGTATGTGTGTTGCTATAATGTATACTATATTATCATAAATTATAATATGTCCTTTTTCTACCAGCAGACATTGCAGTGCTGTCATAAATGCTATCAGTTGTCACAGAAGTTTTCGAAATTAAAAATTAAATATTTACAACAAACGGCAGTAATCGCGTTAACATAAAACAAAAATTTTATTGTATTTTTTTATAAACTTAAAGTCAGCTTATTTTGGCAATTTCGTCAATAAAACTTTATTTGTTGTAGAGAATAGTAAGAAAACCACTCTATAATGAAAAACATAATTATACTAAAAAAATAAAAAATATATTTTGAAAATTATTTTATTTTTAAATTATATTTTAAAAATATATATAAAAACATATTTAAGAAAATAAAAAAATATATTTTGAAAATATAAAAAATCATAAAAATATTTTGAAAATATAAAAAAATAAAATATATTTTGAAAATATAAAAAAATGAAAATTTTTTTGAAAATTTATTTTATTTTGAATTTATTATGAAAATTTATTTAATTTTGAAAATATTTAAAAAAAATAAAAAAAAAAAAAATATATTTCAAAAAAAAAAAAAATCACCAAAAAATTTTGAAAATATATTTCAAAAAAATAAAATCACCAAAAAATTTTGAAAATATCTTTTAGAAAATAAAAAAATCATAAAATAATTTTGAAAATATATTTCAAAAAATAAAAAAAAAAATTTATTTTGAAATTATATTTTGAAAAATTATTTTATTTTGAAAATATATTTCAAAAATAAAAAAATCACAAAAAAATTTTGAAAATATATTTCAAAAAAAAAAAAATCACCAAAAAATTTTGAAAATATATTTCAAAAAAAATAAAATCACCAAAAAATTTTGAAAATATATTTCAAAAAAAATAAAATCACCAAAAAAATTTGAAAATATCTTTTAGAAAATAAAAAAATCATAAAAAAATTTGTAAATATATTTTAGAAAATAAAAAAATCATAAAAAAATTTTGAAAATATATTCAAAAAAAAAAAAAAAAATTTATTTTGAAATTATATTTTGAAAAATTATTTTATTTTGAAAATATATTTCAAAAATAAATAAATCACAAAAAAATTTTGAAAATATCTTTTAGAAAATAAAAAAATCATAAAAAAATTTTGAAAATATATTTAAAAATAAAAAAAAAAATTTTGAAAAAAAAAATTAAATACATTTTGAAAATAATTTATTTTTGAAAATTGAAATAAATATTTATTTTGAAAATTTATTTTATTTTGAAAGTATATTTAAAAAAATAAAAAATATAAAAAAAAAATATTTTGAAAAAAAAAAATTAAATATATTTTGTAAATAATTTAATTTTGAAAATTGAAATAAATATTTATTTTGAAAATTTATTTTATTTTGAAAATATATTTTGAAAAATTATTTTATTTTGAAATTATATTTTGAAAATTAATTTTATTTTGAAATTATATTTAAAAAAATAAAAAATATTTATTTTGAAAATTTATTTAAAAATATAAAAAAATAAAAAAAATATTTTGAAAAAAAAAAATTAAATATATTTTGTAAATAATTTAATTTTGAAAATTGAAATAAATATTTATTTTGAAAATTTATTTTATTTTGAAAGTATATTTAAAAAAAAAAAAAATATAAAATATATTTTCAAAATTTATTTTATTTTGAAATTAAATTTTGAAAATATATGTTAGAAAATAAAATTATTTTATTTTGAAAATATATTTCAAAAATAAATAAATCACAAAAAAATTTTGAAAATATCTTTTAGAAAATAAAAAAATCATTCATAAAAAAATTTTGAAAATATTTTAATAAATAAAAAAAAATTTTGAAAAAAAAAATTAAATACATTTTGAAAATAATTTATTTTGAAAATTGAAATAAATCTTTATTTTGAAAATTATTTTATTTTGAAAAGTTATTTAAAAAAATAAAAAATATAAAAAAAAAATATTTGAAAAAAAAAAATTAAATATTTGTAAATAATTTAATTTTGAAAATGAAATAAAATTTATTTGAAAATTTATTTTTTTGAAACTATCTTTTGAAAATTATTTTATTTTGCCCTTATATTTTGAAAATTAATTTTTTTGAAATTATATTTAAAAAAACTAAAAAAATATTTATTTTGAAAATTTATTTAAAAATATAAAAAAAATAAAAAACTATTTTGAAAAAAAAAATTAATCTATTTTGTAAATAATTAATTTTGAAAATTGAAATCCATATTTATTTTGAAAATTATTTTATTTGAAAGTATATTTAAAAAAATAAAAAATATTATTTTGAAAATTTTTTAAAAATATAAAAAAATAAAAAAAAAATATTTTGAAAAAAAAAAATTAAATATATTTTGTAAATAATTTAATTTTGAAAATTGAAATAAATATTATTTTGAAAATTATTTCTTTTGAAATTAAATTTTGAAAATATATGTTAGAAAATAAAATTATTTTATTTTGAAAATATATTTCAAAAATAAATAAATCACAAAAAAATTTTGAAAATATATTTCAAAAAAAAAAAAAATCAAAAAAATTTTGAAAAAATTTTGAAAATATATTTCAAAAAATAAAAAAATTTATTTTGAAATTATATTTTGAAAATTTATTTTATTTTGAAATTATATTTAAAAAAATAAAAAATATTTATTTTGAAAATTTATTTAAAAATATAAAAAAATAAAAAAAAAATATTTTGAAAAAAAAAAATTAAATATATTTTGTAAATAATTTAATTTTGAAAATTGAAATAAATATTTATTTTGAAAATTATTATTTGAAAGTATATTTAAAAAAATAAAAAATCTAAAATATATTTCAAAATTTATTTTATTTTGAAATTAAATTTGAAAATATATAATAGAAAATAAAATTATTTTATTTTGAAAATATATTTCAAAAATAAATAAATCACAAAAAAATTTTGAAAATATATTTCAAAAAAAAAAAAAATCACCAAAAAATTTTGAAAATATATTTCAAAATAAATAAATCACAAAAAAATTTTGAAAATATCTTTTAGAAAAAATAAAATCACCAAAAAAATTTGTAAATATATTTCAAAAAATAAAAAAAAAAAATTTATTTTGAAATTATATTTTGAAAATTTATTTTATTATGAAATTATTTTACTTACTCATACTTAAAAAAAAAAGTATATTTAAAAAACTAAAAAAAATATAAAATATATTTTCAAAATTTTTTTATTTTGAAATTATATTTTGAAAATTATTTTATTTTGAAAATATATTTAAAAAAAAATATAAAAAAAAATTTTGAAAATATATTTAAAAAAATAAAAAAATCACCAAAAAATTTTGAAAATATATTTCAAAAAAAATAACATCACCAAAAAACTTTGAAAATATATTTCAAAAAAAATAAAATCACCAAAAAATTTTGAAAATATCTTTTAGAAAAAATAAAATCACCAAAAAAATTTGTAAATATATTTCAAAAAATAAAAAAAAAAAATTTATTTTGAAATTATATTTTGAAAAATTATTTTATTTTGAAAATATATTTCAAAAATAAATAAATCACCAAAAAATTTTGAAATTATATTTAAAAAAATAAAAAAATCACCAAAAAATTTTGAAAATATCTTTTAGAAAATAAAAAAATCATAAAAAAATTTTGAAAAAATTTTGAAAATATATTTCAAAAAATAAAAAAATCAAAAAAATTTATTTTGAAATTATATTTTGAAAATTTATTTTATTATGAAATTATTTTACTTACTCATACTTAAAATAAAAAAGTATATTTAAAAAACTAAAAAAAATATAAAATATATTTTCAAAATTTCTTTTATTTTGAAATTATATTTTGAAAATTTATTTTATTTTGAAAATATATTTAAAAAAAATAAAAAAAAATTTTGAAAATATATTTAAAAAAATAAAAAAATCACCAAAAAATTTTGAAAATATATTTCAAAAAAAATAACATCACCAAAAAACTTTGAAAATATATTTCAAAAAAAATAAAATCACCAAAAAATTTTGAAAATATCTTTTAGAAAATAAATAAATCACAAAAAAATTTTGAAAACATCTTTTAGAAAATAAAAAAATCACAAAAAAATTTTGAAAATATTTTTCAAAAAATGAAAAATCACCAAAAAATTTTGAAAATATATTTCAAAAAAAATAAAATCACCAAAAAATTTTGAAAATATATTTCAAAAAAAATAAAATCACCAAAAAATTTTTAAAATATATTTCAAAAAAAATAAAATCACCAAAAAAATTTGTAATATATTTCAAAAAATAAAAAAAAAAAATTATTTTGAAATATAATTTTGAAAAATTATTTTATTTTGAAAATATATTTCAAAAATAAATAAATCACCAAAAAATTTTGAAAATATATTTCAAAAAAAATAAAATCACCAAAAAATTTAGAAAATATATTTCAAAAAAAATAAAATCACCAAAAAAATTTGTAAATATATTTCAAAAAAAAAAAAATCACCAAAAAATTTTGAAAATATCTTTTAGAAAATAAAAAAATCATAAAAAAATTTTGAAAAAATTTTGAAAATATATTTCAAAAAATAAAAAAATCAAAAAAATTTATTTTGAAATTATATTTTGAAAATTTATTTTATTATGAAATTATATTTAAAAAAATAAAAAATATTTATTTTGAAAATTTATTTAAAAATATAAAAAAATAAAAAAAAATATTTTGAAAAAAAAAAATTCAATATATTTTGTAAATAATTTAATTTTGAAAATTGAAATAAATATTTATTTTGAAAATTTATTTTATTTTGAAAGTATATTTAAAAAAATAAAAAATATATGTTAGAAAATAAAAGAATCATAAAAAAATTTTGAAATTATGTTTTAAAAAATAAAAAAATCAAAAAATTTGAAAGTATATTTAAAAAACTAAAAAAAATATAAAATATATTTTCAAAATTTCTTTTATTTTGAAATTATATTTTCAAAATTTTTTTATGATTTTTTTATTTTCTAAATTATATTTACAAATTTTTTTATGATTTTTTTATTTTCTAAAAGATATTTTCAAAATTTTTTTGTGATTTATTTATTTTGAAATATATTTTTTTTAAAAGAAATTTTGAAATTATATTTTGAAAAATTATTTTATTTTGAAATTATTTTTTGCAAATTTTTTTATTTTGAATATATCTTTGCCCCCCCCTTTTTTATTTGAAATAATATTTGAAAATTAATTTTATTTTGAAAATATATTTAAAAAAATAAAAAAAAATTTTGAAAATATATTTAAAAAAATAAAAAAATCACCCCAAAAATTTTGAAAATATATTTCAAAAAAAATAACATCACCAAAAAATTTTGAAAATATATTTAAAAAAAATAAAATCACCAAAAAATTTTGAACAATATCTTTTAGCAAATAAATAAATCACAAAAAATTTTGAAAACATCTTTTAGAAAATAAAAAAATCACAAAAAAATTTTGAAAATATTTTCCCAAAAATGAAAAATCACCAAAAAATTTTGAAAAAATATTTCAAAAAAAATAAAATCACCAAAAAATTTGTAAATATATTTTAGAAAAAAAAAAATCACCAAAAAATTTTGAAAATATATTTCAAAAAAAATAAAATCACCAAAAAATTTTGAAAATATATTTCAAAAAAAATAAAATCACCAAAAAATTTTTAAAATATATTTCAAAAAAAATAAAATCACCAAAAAAATTTGTAAATATATTTCAAAAAATAAAAAAAAATTTATTTTGAAATTATATTTTGAAAAATTATTTTATTTTGAAAATATATTTCAAAAATAAAAATCTCCCAAAAAATTTTGAAAATATCTTTCAAAAAAAATAAAATCCCCCAAAAAAATTTAGAAAATATATTTCAAAAAACATAAAATCACCACCAAAAAATTGTAAAAATATTTCCAAAAAAAAAATCACCAAAAAATTTTGAAAATATCTTTTAGAAAATAAAAAAATCATAAAAAAATTTTGAAAAAAATTTTGAAAATATATTTCAAAAAATAAAAAAATCAAAAAAATTTATTTTGAAAATTATTTTTGAAAATTATTTTATATGAATTATATTTAAAAAAATAAAAAATATTTATTTTGACAAAATGTATTTAAAAATATAAAAAAATAAAAAAAATATTTTGAAAAAAAAAATCCAATATTTTGGAAATAATTTAATTTTGAAAATTGAAATAAATATTTATTTTGAAAAATTATTTATTTTGAAAGTATATTTAAAAAAATAAAAAAATATATGTTTAGAAATAAAAGAATCATAAAAAAATTTTGAAATTATGTTTTAAAAAAAAAAAAAATCAAAAAAAATTTGAAAGTAGATTTAAAAAAACTAAAAAAAATAAGAAAATATATTTTCAAAATTCTTTTATTTTGAAATTATATTTTCAAAATTTTTTTATGATTTTTTTATTTTCTAAATTATATTTACAAATTTTTTTATGATTTTTTTATTTTCTAAAAGATATTTTCAAAATTTTTTTGTGATTTATTTATTTTGAAATATATTTTTTTTAAAAGAAATTTTGAAATTATATTTTGAAAAATTATTTTATTTTGAAAATATATTTCAAAAATAAAAAAATCACAAAAAAATTTTGAAAATATATTTCAAAAAAAACAAAACACCAAAAAATTTTGAAAAATATATTTCAAAATAAATAAATCACAAAAAAATTTTGAAAATATCTTTTAGAAAAAATAAAATCACCAAAAAAATTTGTAAATATATTTAAAAATAAAAAAAAAAAAATTTATTTTGAAATTATATTTTGAAAAATTATTTTATTTTGAAAAATATATTCAAAAATAAATAAATCACCAAAAAATTTTGAAATTATATTAAAAAATAAAAAAATCACCAAAAAATTTTGAAAATATCTTTTAGAAAATAAAAAAATCATAAAAAAATTTTGAAAAAATTTTGAAAATATATTTCAAAAAATAAAAAAATCAAAAAAATTTATTTTGAAATTATATTTTGAAAATTTATTTTATTATGAAATTATTTTACTTACTCATACTTAAAATAAAAAAGTATATTTAAAAAACTAAAAAAAATATAAAATATATTTTCAAAATTTCTTTTATTTTGAAATTATATTTTGAAAATTTATTTTATTTTGAAAATATATTTTAAAAAAATAAAAAAAAAAAATATTTAAAAAAAAAAAAATCATAAAAAAATTTTGAAATTATATTTTGAAAATTTATTTTATTTTGAAAAATATTTAAAAAAAAAAAAAAATCACCAAAAAATTTTGAAAATATATTTCAAAAAAAATAAAATCACCAAAAAATTTTGAAAATATCTTTTAGAAAATAAAAAAATCATAAAATAATTTTGAAAATATATTTCAAAAAATAAAAAAAAAAAATTATTTTGAAATTATATTTTGAAAAATTATTTTATTTTGAAAATATATTTCAAAAATAAAAAAATCACAAAAAAATTTTGAAAATATATTTCAAAAAAAAAAAAATCACCAAAAAATTTTGAAAATATATTTCAAAATAAATAAATCACAAAAAAATTTTGAAAATATCTTTTAGAAAAAATAAAATCACCAAAACAATTTGTAAATATATTTCAAAAAATAAAAAAAAAAAATTTATTTTGAAATTATATTTTGAAAAATTATTTTATTTTGAAAATATATTTCAAAAATAAATAAATCACCAAAAAATTTTGAAAATATATTTCAAAAAAAATAAAATCACCAAAAAATTTAGAAAATATATTTCAAAAAAAATAAAATCACCAAAAAAATTTGTTAATATATTTCAAAAAAAAAAAATCACCAAAAAATTTTGAAAATATATTTCAAAAAAAATAAAATCACCAAAAAATTTTGAAAATATATTTCAAAAAAAATAAAATCACCAAAAAAATTTGTAAATATATTTCAAAAAATAAAAAAATTTTGAAAATATATTTAAAAATAAAAAAAAAAATTTTGAAAAAAAAAATTAAATACATTTTGAAAATAATTTAATTTTGAAAATATAAATAAATATTTATTTTGAAAATTTATTTTATTTTGAAATTATTTTTTGAAAATTTTTTTTATTTTGAAAATATATTTTGAAAAATTATTTTATTTTGAAATAATATTTTGAAAATTAATTTTATTTTGAAAATATATTTAAAAAAAATAAAAAAAAAATAAAAAAAATATATTTAAAAATAAAAAAATCACCAAAAAATTTCGAAAATATATTTCAAAAAAATAAAATCACCAAAAAAATTTGTAAATATATTTCAAAAAATAAAAAAATTTTGAAAATATATTTAAAAATAAAAAAAATAAAAAAAAATATTTTGAAAAAAAAAATTAAATATATTTTGAAAATAATTTAATTTTGAAAATATAAATAAATATTTATTTTGAAAATTTATTTTATTTTGAAATTATTTTTTGAAAATTTTTTTTATTTTGAAAATATATTTTGAAAAATTATTTTATTTTGAAATTATATTTTGAAAATTAATTTTATTTTGAAAATATATTTAAAAAAAATAAAAAAAAATTTTGAAAATATATTTAAAAAAATAAAAAAATCACCAAAAAATTTTGAAAATATCTTTTAGAAAATAAAAAAATCATAAAAAAATTTTGAAAAAATTTTGAAAATATATTTCAAAAAATAAAAAAATCAAAAAAATTTATTTTGAAATTATATTTTGAAAATTTATTTTATTTTGAAAATATATTTAAAAAAAATAAAAAAAAAATATTAAAAAAAAAAAAAAATCATAAAAAAATTTTGAAATTATATTTTGAAAATTTATTTTATTTTGAAAATATATTTAAAAAAAAAAAAAAATCACCAAAAAATTTTGAAAATATATTTCAAAAAAAATAAAATCACCAAAAAATTTTGAAAATATCTTTTAGAAAATAAAAAAATCATAAAAAAATTTGTAAATATAATTTAGAAAATAAAAAAATCATAAAAAAATTTTGAAAATATATTTCAAAAAATAAAAAAAAAAAAATTATTTTGAAATTATATTTTGAAAAATTATTTTATTTTGAAAATATATTTTAAAAAAAATAAAAAAAAAATATTTAAAAAAAAAAAAATCACAAAAAAATTTTGAAAATATATTTCAAAAAAAAAAAATCATTAAATAATTTTTCAAAATATAATTTCAAAATAATTTTTTTTTTTTTTTTATTTTTTGAAATATATTTTCAAATTTTTTTATGATTTTTTTATTTTCTAAATTATATTTACAAATTTTTTTATGATTTTTTTATTTTTTAAAAGATATTTTCAAAATTTTTTGGTGATTTTTCATTTTTTGAAAAATATTTTCAAAATTTTTTTATGATTTTTTTATTTTCTAAAAGATATTTTCAAAATTTTTTGGTGATTTTATTTTTTTTGAAATATATTTTCAAAATTTTTTGGTGATTTTTTTTTTTTTTAAATATATTTTCAAAATAAAATAAATTTTCAAAATATAATTTCAAAATTTTTTTATGATTTTTTTTTTTTTTAAATATTTTTTTTTATTTTTTTTAAATATATTTTCAAAATAAAATAATTTTTCAAAATATAATTTCAAAATAATTTTTTTTTTTTTTATTTTTTGAAATATATTTTCAAAATTTTTTTATGATTTTTTTATTTTCTAAATTATATTACAAATTTTTTTATGATTTTTTTATTTTTTAAAAATATTTTCAAAATTTTTTGGTGATTTTTCATTTTTTGAAAAATATTTTCAAAATTTTTTTATGATTTTTTTATTTTCTAAAAGATATTTTCAAAATTTTTTGGTGATTTTATTTTTTTTGAAATATATTTTCAAAATTTTTTTATGATTTTTTTTTTTTTTAAATATATTTTCAAAATAAAATAAATTTTCAAAATATATTTTCAAAATTTTTTTATGATTTTTTTTTTTTTTAAATATTTTTTTTTTTATTTTTTTTAAATATATTTTCAAAATAAAATAATTTTTCAAAATATAATTTCAAAATAATTTTTTTTTTTTTATTTTTTGAAATATATTTTCAAAATTTTTTTATGATTTTTTTATTTTCTAAATTATATTTACAAATTTTTTTATGATTTTTTTATTTTCTAAAAGATATTTTCAAAATTTTTTGGTGATTTTTCATTTTTTGAAAAATATTTTCAAAATTTTTTTGTGATTTATTTATTTTGAAATATATTTTTTTTAAAAGAAATTTTGAAATTATATTTTGAAAAATTATTTTATTTTGAAAATATATTTCAAAAAAAAAAAATAAAATCACCAAAAAATTTTGAAAATATCTTTTAGAAAATAAAAAAATCATAAAAAAATTTTAAAAAAATAAAAAAATATAAAATTATTATTATATATTTTTATACGTTACGGCATTTCAGGTCGTTGTACTTAATATAATATTATATTTATATTTATATTCATATTTTTTCAATGTTTTGGGCGCCCGCATATTATTATACTAATTAATTTTCATATGCTTTATACTATTTTCATTTAATATAATATATACCGTACGGTCACCGGCCGTACGGCGTATAGATATTTCTTTATACTCAACATTTTATACTTTTGTGTATTTGTGTGGGTAACCCCTCTCGCTCCAGTCCACAATACAAAACGCGAGTCGTTGCCGATAATCGCTGTAGGATTGGCATCGCTGAAAACACGTATACTGTACGAACTAAACTCGTTAAAAATAAAAAGCAATGACGATTTTTGTTTTTACACTGTAACTGTAAAGAAAAAAAAAGTAACAATTAATAATTTTTTTTTTTTAATCAAAAGTGGCAAAAAAACTCCACGAATTTTTGTTTTAATTAAAAAGATATTGTATTTTATTTAAACAAAAATATACAACAATTGAAATTTTATGACGTTTAATTTATTTTCTAAAAATAATATATTATTATTTACACAGTGCGACCTATATTTGACATTATGGCTAACAAAAGTATATGTCAATCAGTATGATTGACAAACACCTATTTTCTATGGAAATCTGTACACAGATTTTATATTATTGACGTATTTCAATATTTCATAAAATATTCGTAAATGTCATTATTGAGTTATGAAGTTTACCATAAAATTAAATATTTTCCTCCATTTTCATCAATATATTATATACACCACAAAAACTTTAATCATTATAAATATATATGTACTTCAAAAGAATGTTCAATAAAATACAAATGTACCTATACATTTTAAACCAATTAGCTAGGTATGATAAATCTTAGACGTTATTATAATAATATGATGAAAGCAACAACGATAATAGCCCTCCACCATATTAAAATATGTGACCTCCAGTTAAATTTTGGAATCATTTTGAGTGTTAGTTTGTTAGTAAATAGTATAATATTATTATAATTTAAAATAATAAGTACACAGTTTTATGTGAGTACCAATTTCGGGTATTTCACGTGCTTAAGAGGATTGTACAATTCGTCATCATCTATTTCGTCTTTCGGATATTCGAGTAATCCGATACCCGGCGAGCTGTGTTGATGGCATATGGTGCGGGCGACGCTCGGACCACTGCGAACGGCACATATGCCGACCACCTGCGATTCAAGAAAAAAAAGACTTAAAAAATAGGACCACTTAAAGCCTACTTAAAGCCTAAAGTAGGCAAGAATAACCAGAAGCAAAACATAAGGGTGTATAACGAAATTATTATATTGTATAATAAATGACTGAATATAAGAATGCTACGCTTTATTACTATACCGTAGTAAATGGTTCATATATTATAAAATTATAATATATTGTCTTAAAGAGCATATAATAGTCTTTTCACATCCGAGTACTATACTTGACTGAAGTCGGAACAACTATATAGTATATTATATACTATTTATAATTATTATCCTCGCTGGAACACCTTCTATATTATAATACCACATCGAGCTCTCATAATGATGTTGGCTCCTCAAACCATCATCGAAATGTTTTATCGCCAAAGTCGTTGGAGTATATTTTTATACGATTTTCCAGTCTGCATAAAACAACACCATCCATTATCGTGCTATAGGCACAATCGCCGAATAACAGCAGCACGTGGTTATAATAATACCCGGTGTTGGGTATGAATTGAGATTAAAATTATTTGATGACTAATTAACAGAGGCGTTTGCCAACTCACATTTTATCCTAAAATGTTGTATGTATGAAAAATTCTGTTTTTTGTTATTTCTATATTATACTTAAAGACTATAATATTTTTAAATGGTTAGATTCTTTTGTGTAAGTGTCCTGTGTGAATTTAATAGCTACTTTTTTTCAAATGAGAATTTTCTCTTTTTTTTCTGTAAATTGTGCAATTTGTTGAAAGTAATTTTTTTTAATACATATTAAAATATTCAAAATTTAAATTCGAAATTGGAGTAGTCACTTAAACTCTTGCATAATTCATATGAAACTAAAACTAAACATTTTTTTTCGAAATTAATAAAAATGTTCAAAAAAATGTTTATGCAAAAATGAAATGTATATAATATGAAGTCTGCAAGTACTGGAAAATATTATTAACTTAAAATACAAAATAAATGTATTTTAAATACTCGAAAAATCAGGATTTTAATAGATGCGTAGTTAAAAGATATAATTATGTGAGTACGTTTATTAGTTTATATCTGAAGAACGAAAACAATATTTTTAACGGCAGATATTATTTATTATTTCTTGGCAGAATTTATATTTTAATATAACTTTGAGTTTTGAGCACATTTATTAAGAAAATTAATAAATTCCGAAAATGTTTTAGTTATGAAAGTTATTAAGTGTTATTTTAATATTTTTAAATAAATTGAACTAGTAATAAACACATTGGATATTATTCGGATACCACAAGATATATACCAATTAAACAAATTAAACACATAAAACAAACAGATACCTTCTAGTTTCTACAAATCTTCTTCAACAAATAACTTTCTTAATCAATCGAATTAACTCGATAAGCGACTGTTTTGATATTTTGACCTTTCTATGAAATTTATTTAATTGAATTTACTGTTTAAATGATGATGGAATTTTGTTATAGATGAATTAATATGGTTAAACGATTGGGTTTATAATTGATGTACACGCTAATTTATTTTTAAATAGTTATATGGGGAAAATCAGTTGAGCTCTGAACGTGTAATAAATCTAATAGTAATTGATTGATCGATAACATCAAAACTCAGTACAACAATTTTTAACATTGGTGGCTAATTGGCTTCTATATCGTTATTCAGTAAAGAATAGCGTTCAATAGAATTCGAATAATATAATTATGGCACTTATTATGTAGGTATTACTGGAGATGATATATATATATATATATGTACATTGTACATAATTATTATAACGATTATTTTTAATTTAACCCGGGTAATGACTATTGCTTACAATCAATAACTTATAGTTTGTACAATTTTCAATTTTATAAAAATTGCTAATAGGACTTGAAATTGTAATCCAAGCTTTTTCATAAGTTGTTCTTCCAGAAGCCTTAAAATTTCTAAATTGTAATGAAATTTTTTTTTCTATAAATAGGTATTCAAAGTTAAAATTTCAAAAACATTTGATATTTAAACTAAAAATAACTAATAAGTAATGAATTATTTTTTAATAATTACTTTTAAAATATTATTTGTTAGCAACTTTGAAACTTTTGAAAATTGACTGTCAGTAATATCAACATTAATCTGTATTATTTTTTTATTATATAAAATAATATTATAGTAATCATTATGTTTTCAATTTTTTTTTTTTTTTTTTTTGAAAAATAAGAATATGATAATATATTATTAAGAAATAAAGGCTGACTAACCGATTACGATCAAAATCGTTCATATACAATGAATTATTTTTGAATTTAAATTTAACACGTTCTCAATGTTGTTATTTATTTAATGTCGTATTAAACATGAGCACCTAATATAGAGCAAAGTAATTTCCCTGGTCATTTAGTCAATCGAATCGCTAAAAATTGCATGCGTATTGTATGGGGGGATTGCGTTGGCATATATTTTATTATAATGTTATACATTGTATACTATAATATTCATAATATTATTGAATTATTCATTATGGATAAGTGCCTATAACTGTAGGTCAATGGCGTAACTAAGGGCCCTCAGATCCCGCGTTGCGGGGGCCCATGGTAATTTGGGGCCTTTGGTTATAGGGTTATATTTGATATAACAATATATTAGGGGCCCATTTTTAACATTTTTATTTTTGCGGGGGGGGGGGGCACATTTTTTTGTTACGCCACTACTGCAGGTACCTGATAGATACTACCACTAAGTTCAAAAATACTATTTAACTAAGTAGCGTTATTCTGGGCGTATTCGATCATCACAATATGAGTACTATAATATGATCTCACTTCAGATTTATTCTACCTACTTTACCTATAGGTACGTCTATTATTGCCCTACCGTCTGCTTATTACCTATATTTTTTAAAAATGTTTCCTAATTATGACTTGATACGAGTTCATTTTTATTAGTACGACGACGCGCATACCCATCGTAGATTATAAATCTTCGATCGTTTGGCGTGTTTAGTTTCAAAAGAACGTAAGTAATCAAATACAATATACTCACATACATTTGATTGTCGGATAAAACTGTTTTTCGATCGCAGCAAACATCACTGATTACAATCTATTGAAGATGAGCGAAGTTTTCGAAAATTATATACATTCAAATCCCGATAAAAGGAAAACAATTTTAAAGTTAGCCGAACAACTGAAGAGTGACTAAGTAATGCCATCGCCGTCGTTATACCGCAGTATCAGTTCGAACGAGTGTATTCACGTCGCGTGTTTATTATAATACTGTGTATAATAAAGGTACATATAAAAGAGGATTTCCATAACATCTCAACCGCACGACTGTTACATTAGGCTTGTATATACGTGCACACGGCGACCGAATTTTAATTAATTTTGTCTCAGAAATTACAAAAATAAATTTAATTAAAACAAGTGTATAATGTTACAAACATATAGCTTAAACGTTTGTTACCGATCCACAGTATAACTATAGTACATATGGATTCAGCGAAATTCGTTCGTCTGACACTGCTTGACAGTATTTGTACCGTGGATTAAAAAAAAAACTTCAGATAAGTTTTGAACTTCTCGTGTGTCAAAATTTTATCGCAAAAACTGCTGTGAACTTTTCAAAAAACTCATACAATTCTTAAAAACATGGTATGTATTTATCTAGATTACTGTAGATACATTTACAAGTTATAATTAATACTATTTATATAAACTTATAGAATAAATATTATCGATTATAAAATCGTTCAAACGATGTTTCTTTCAGTTTAATCATATAAAACATAGTTTGATGGATGTGAGAATAATGATTTCACTCTGACTCCGGTCGTTAACCTGTTAAAATTAGCCAAAATACTATATTGTTTATAATAATATCTGAGTTCTGAAAAGATGAAACGCCTATACATAATGCTAATCCAGTGATAGGTTAGGTTAGGTTAGGACACGCCAATAGATTATTGGTACCTGTAACAACAGGACCGGGTCTAGAAAGCATCTAGTACTATAAAGCAACTACTATATATCATACTATTATATTTAATTATTTTAAGTCAATTCTATGCAGGATACTAAACACTACTACATTACTTATTAGTAATAAGTTAATAAAAAACCTGAGTAATATTTAGGTATAACAATATACGATACTAATTGGACCAAACAATAAACATTTGATTTCGTTTAGAAGCTACCTATACCATCCACTGTTTTAGTAACAATATAGTATAGGGAAGTACATTACTAGTTATGTACTACACATTAGTTACAGACTGTTATAATACGAATTATTTTATCTCGGTCGGTAATTTTATATTTTATTTTTTATTTGTATATTCAGTCGATTGATAACCTCACCTTCAGATGACGATTTATATTTACATTGATTTTTGATTTTTTTACTCTGATTTATACAATATTTTTTTCTGAAAACTGTAGATGTGTAATATAATATTATAGTTTAAAACGAATGCAGATTCATAGCGGGTTTTTTTTTTTTTTTTGATTATAAATATTTAAAATGCATACTGTACTTAAACGAATATTATATCTATAGGCGTGGAAAAAGAGGGTTATATATTATATCTTGGTTATAGAATGGACATCAATATAATATGCTCGTAATGTTAGGTATGTGGAAAAAAATAATTTTCCAAATAATATATAGCACGTCATAGTTTACTTTAAAAATATCCCCTTGTACGTAAATCGTGGTGCGTGTTCAAAATGTATTTAATATATTGTTTTACTTGTTTACCTTACGACGAGGTGGACATGAGGAAAATGTATAATCGCACAAAATGTATCGCCGATCAAACGAAAAAAAAAACCCTCAATAATAAAAAATGAAGGAATTTCGCATCAGACGAAGACTGTAATATACGGTACCGCTTGGATTAATTTTTAATTAATTTCAAGAAAATTACGTTCACGTTGCGTACATGATATAATAGTAGGTATAGTAGATATAGGTCATCAAAAATTCGATTGTAGTCTATGTAATTTAATTATTCATAAACCGTACAAAGTTCGACTAAATTAATAAAATATTAGAAGCCGCCCAAGGAAAAAATAAAATATCAATTTTAAAAAAAAAAATATATATAATATCGCCGTTCTTATATATTATTATAATAATAATACTTCTTCATAGTGTAATTCCGTTACTCATACCTATAAATATACCAGCTTACTTTAATACACGTGATCGACGATCGTATTGCTATACGATAGACTATTTTAATCTATATAGCCATTAGCCATGTTATTTTGTATATACAACCTCCATCGATATCTCTGCTTAGAGTCAACGAGTAAGCTTGTAAAACGGGTAAATTTGCGTCATCAAATCATCGATTAGTTCAACTATGTATAGTGTGTATATTATATTAAATACTATGATGAATGTCACCCACTGTATGAATATTATGGTCGACTGCATTCTAGTGCAATTTAAAATGATTTATTTCCAAACGGATACTTCCCGCGATATATATTTTTTTTTCAACTGATATAATATAATATACGTATCTATTATACAAAATAAACCCGTAATTCGATACGTGGCGTTGAGTTCCGGGACTCGTTACTTTATTAAAATTGCAGACAAACCGTCGAAAAATGAATGCATCAGTGAGGTCCTATTTAGTGACCTAGTTTGTACAACATTTATGCCATACAGTAAACCAGAGATCACAAATTAGAGTTCCTCTTTAAGAACTTGAGAAATTTTGGGATCCATCAACATTTAATGTATAAATATTTATTTAAAGTAAGTAAAGGAAAAATAAAATTAAAATTAATGAAAACCTTATTTTAAGTTTAACAACAAATCAAAATAATTTTAGAAATAAATTTCCCATTTACGAGTGTATAAACAATTCTTCTACAAGCCACCATTTAGTTAGATTTCATTGACGTGCTTAAATTTTTTTCAAAAGAGAGTGGGTGGAAAATAATTGTTGACTATTACCATGTTATGACAAAAAAATATTCTTTCAGTTACTGAAAGTGCTAGTTAATTTTAGTAATATATTATTTATTGGAAGTATGGGAAATTTGTATATTATATGTATGTAATTACGTATAAGTAACATTTTGACGTAAATCTCAGTGATGCGGTAAATATACTCTCATCATAACTAACTATATATTTTATTGTTATCAACGAACTTAATTTTTATAAAAAAAATATTTAAAACATGAAATTTTATTTTAACA
Source organism: Aphis gossypii (assembly GCF_020184175.1). NCBI lineage: Eukaryota > Metazoa > Arthropoda > Insecta > Hemiptera > Aphididae > Aphis > Aphis gossypii. The sequence continues at coordinate 65,151,552 of NC_065531.1, read as the reverse complement.
ATAAATTATGAGAAATCAATTGACATAAATAAGTCAAATGTTTAGATTACATACCCTCAACACCGTGAATATGTCACTTATATAGGTACGTGTCTTTTATACATGCTAATATTTACTGAAAATGCATAGAAATCGTAATGATGGAAATGCTAATTAGTAATTTTAAATAATTTCTATACATTGAATATACGTTAACACTATACGTAAATATAAAATCGATCTTCGTCAACAACATTGTCAGTTTCACTATAATAAATTTTTGCTTAAAACAATTATTTATAAACACCCTTACCCTGCGGCCTTCACACCGGCAATAATAATAATAATATGACGTGGCGATTGTCGATAACATTATTTGTTATATTTTTTGTCCACTTCATATTTTTTAAACTTCAGTCTGTCTAGTGCAGATATTATTATGCACTCCCAATATAATTTTAAAATATTTAATTATTCAAAACTATAATGTACATGATAAACTTACTCAAAAAATCATCTAGTCACTAGCAATATTACATATTATTATATATTTTTTTGAACGAAAACATTTTTTTTTATCTATCAATTAAAATCTTGCAGTTTAACTTTATATACGAGACACCTAAGTAACAGTAAACGAGTTTTTTTCAACGATAGATAGCGTATACTGTATAGAATACATTTCGTATTTATCTTACTTCGATATAGATGGTATCCTCCGATGTTATAATATTAGTAGGTATGTACGTCAGGTTATCGGACAGATTCTTGGACCCAAAATACTTGTATTCTGGGAACTGGAGATGTCAACATATGGCCTTATATTATAATATATAATATTTATTACTTGAATGTCTCCGGATGAAGTTTTCAATCACGTTTAGTGTGCATCTAAATAATAATATAATATACATGCGTACCTATTGCGTATAATACTTACATAGATAGGAATTTTGCTGCGCGTGATTCGATCATAATAAAAAAATAACGTGCATATTTCTTGGAGTATTTTCGTTGGCGGCGGCAATAAATATGTCGTGAGCACATCGTATTGGGGAAAATAATAATAATAAAAGGACACGAGGGCTTTTGCACAGTAGTGGAGTTTTCACTGTACACGCGCACATCTATTGTGTTGCGTTTGTGAAGCTGCCTCACATAACGTGCATATTATGTGGAAAAACATCGAAAAGGGCAACGCCAGAGTTTAAATTATACTTCAAACTGCTGCAGCACGTGGTTTACCGCATCTCTCGCGACGACGACAATAGATTTCTATACCGACTTCCGACTTTGCAGGTCGACCCACGAGAATGCAGTATTCACGCCTTATTAAAAAATAATATATATGCAATATATATAGGTACTAAGAATAAAACGAAAAATTTTATACATTTTTTTTTATCTCGCTCCTTCCCGAAATCGTCACCCCTTCGTTCTTTCTTTTACCTACCTATACTAGTGTACGAACGGCGTGCATACCGAAGGGCTGATTATTATTGCACTCAAGTTCACACTCAAATGCCGCCTGAGACTGTTTTTCATATATGTGCTTGTCTGTCGCCCCTTCTTCCTGCCGATATTCACAAAACCTCCATAAGACACTCTATCTACCCCCCACTGCGGTTGACGCACTTGACTGCAGTCCTACACACTTGTCGTATTCGGCTGTGCACGTGACCGTTTTTTAATTCCAATGCATGCAAGAGCCGCGTTTACACCCTGCTTCGAGTCTGATGGTTTATTATAATATTATATTAATCGATTTCCGATAATGGACAACCGGATGTCTACTATTCCCGATGTTTAACATTTGTGTGTTGCATTTTGTTTGTCGTAAAATACCACAATCAACAGATCAATATTATCAATTATGTTGTTGTGGTATGATAAAATATTTATTGCGCTATTAGTTGGAAAGCCTGACAAAGTTCAAAATATTTTGTAGTTATGCACAATATTTAGAAAATCATAATTTATTTAAACATTTTTTTCCAAGAAATTAAATCATTTTAAAAATAGTATAGGTATGCATTGTTTGATTAAATTTTTAATTTTATTGAGAAAACGCACAATTTACTTTTTAAAATACAGTGACATTATGATGTATATACCTGCTACGTATAGTACATAAAATACATAATATAATCCACTTATCGTATAACTTGTATAAAACTCAATGATATAAAATAAGAGTTATGAATTATATAATAAAGCCATAAAATATTTTTAATTTGCAGTTTTGTTAAATTTGTATTCGAAAGCAAAGCTCTCAATGGAGGTATAGTATAGTAGAGAAGGTCTTCTTCTGCGACATGAAAGAAACTTTTCACTCTAGTATTTTAAGTGAATAAATAAAATATTTATGCTGTATACGGTTCTAATCAAATTAAAAGCTTATATTATGATATATACCGCGATTTCAATAGGACTTTCTTAAGGAAATAACATAATAACTACTCGAGAAAGAGACTTAACCTCTAAAAACTATTATAACAAATCAAACGGCCGACAAAACGACGGCGTTTATATTTGTATTGGAAAGACCGAGGACTGTTCAAATATACCGTGTAGGGTTGTATTGCAAAAAGAACGTTTGTTTATTCTTTTATTTTTTATTTTTTGGTAAATCAGTTTTCGTAGTACCATCGAAGTCAATACAACTTAAAACTCCGGTCAACATGTAAATAATATATTTTATGCGTGAGCATAACACAATGAGTAAATACTTAGAACGACACGCAGTAATAATAACATAATATTATTATAATGCTACAATAAGCACAAAATTCGAAGTTTTTACTCAAAACTTTGAGTATAGAGAAACCACATTCATAATAATATATAATACAGTAAATTTACAAATCGTATTATACCCACGAGGTTATTTTAATATTATGTATACCTAATATATATATATATATAAATCCTACACCTACTTGTAATAATAACCGTAGTCTGATGAGTTTATTATAAATTTGCATACATTATACGAACGCAAAAATATTGATGTGGCGTAGAGATTCTCAAATCGATTTTTTGCGAACAACTTATATGTATAGTATAATTTTGTTGTGTACTACTGTCTATTAATAACTAAAAATGAAACTATTCAAAACGTCAATACATTTTTTAACAATAATAATTAACAAAAATAATAACTTTGATACATTTAACAGTATGATATTTAGTAGGTACCTATTTACACATAATATAAAATTGGATCCGTTACAAATATTATCAAATATATTAATTAATTAATTAGTTTTCTGTATTACCATTACACATCCTTCCGAAAACTCCAGTTTTAAAACCCAGTTTATATAGCATAAAACGCGCGTATATACCATAAACTTTTCACCATTATATATGTCTAACGTATATATATAAAATTATCATTCTTTATTTCCTCATAGAGTCATAGCATTAGAGTTTAAAAAAACTCTAATTCTGTGTACAAAGTATAGCAGAAATAAGTCCCTAATTTGATAAGGTTGTAATTTTGGTTTTGGTGGAGATGAATTAATGAAATTTACATCGATAAAAAGATTTATCTACGCTGTCGTCAGAATTTATCATGGTTTGGTCGGTAGTACATCGTGAGCTTATTGTCGGGAAGTTTATTAATAACGGTAATTCACCTGCGATATAAATAACTCAATAGAATCAAGTGTCCGCTGCGCTAATAAAATTTGAGCCCATGTGATTTTTTCCTTAGAGGTTATCTTAGAAGTCAAGTGTACCAATATTGTCACTAAACTTTAGAGACTCTGAAGTAGAAAATAACCCAGGAAACTGTTATTATCCCTCCTCGCAAATTAACGTAATAGCCCGGTAGGATCAAAGATATTTACCGAGAAAAGTTCAATCAATGATATTAAAAATGAGGGACGCCACTAAAGTGATGTAATTTTTATAATAAGTTAGATGAAATGGAATTATATGTACAATTTTTAAATAAAACATACTTTTTGATACTTAGCTGACTTGATTTATTATATTATGATAAGTTTTACAATTAATATGGAAGATTTTTTTCTGCCACGTCCTGTATCCTACTATTAAAAACATATCGATTCGACATTACTGAGTAATTCATTGTGTACCTATCGAATTTATTCATTTGGAAATGTTCAATAAAGTTTCTTTGGTGAATATATACTATAATGTATGAATATGTACGGAAAATAATTATATTATTATCATTCGAGTTGATCTATGATCTCAGACGTCTCAAAGTGGCTATACCAAAGGGCAAATCAGTTGGCGAGTATGTATGTGTGGATGTGGGGATGGGAGGCGCCTTACACAGAATTGTATAGACTTATTCAACGGCGTTTCCGGAAATTTCCAGTCCCGGTGTGTGTGTGGGCGGAAGATCCATATATATAATAATAGTGGATCCGATGAAGCAGAAAGAAAGAGCAGTGGCGCGGCGGACCCTCGCCGGTTCTTCGACGCGAGTTTCGCGGGGAACAAAATATACGAAAAGGAAGCGGTTATGAATCAAAGACCATTACGCGTTCACACACACGCGCACACATTTATACATGGTCTATGTAGAATGTCTGCGCACAAAGAATCACGATGGGGTGGTGGAGGGTGATCGAGTGCAGAAAAACGAACGGATATAAATGACTATTTTATACTCGCGTATTATATATATATATTGAGTGTGTAATATTATTACATCTTGGAAGAAGTCGTAATGTGAATAAACTTTTACCACCAATCAATTTAATGACTTTGGTACGGAAAAGGTTATTTAAAAAAAAATAAATAATAATAATAATAATAATGTACGTACTTTGAAATTTCGATATTTCGTTCCACTACTGCAGTCAACGGTTACTATTATTATTGCATCATTTGCGACGTTCGAGGACGCACAAGTATATCGTGGAGTGACATGGTTTGCGTTAAACGGAACACTCGAAACGTATTTTATTATACGCGTGTCTGTCTACGTACGCTTCTGACGAGTGTTTAAAAAACGCCGCAGGAGAGCTTGTTAGCACGCGGCTACTGTACTTTATTAATATTATTATGCTGCGGTGCTCCTCATCAATCCTCCGACCACAGAATCGGTACAGACTAGAAAATTCAATGAAAAAATTACTATCATAATGTAACGTATTTGGTCGTAAGTACGTTATAAATTATAGTACACCTTTATATACGCACGACTGTTATGGCTTTACGATATTGTTCATCCGATGACGCGTAGGTACAATGTATAATTTGTCTGATCGGCATGTTAACCGCTTCAGTGTTTTTTTGATAGGTATTATATCATTTAACGAGGAAAAAAACTAATTTGTAATGTCTGTCTACAATTAATAATGATACGTAAACCGTTTTTGCGAAGTAAATTGAAATCTCTGACAGTATAATTAATTACGTACAACAGAATCGTTGTACCTACACAATAATACTATTGTGTGAAATTATCGTTTTTTAAATGTCAAAAACTTTTAGGACCAGCAAAAAATAAATTATAATTGAATAAATGTTTGCATTAATAAAATAGTTAAATCTAATTTATTGATTATATTATGAATAAGTCGTATTAATTATGTATGTGAAAATTGAATTATATATAAGTATATGTATAAAATTAAATCACCATTATAAATGTATTTATATTAGATGGAAAAAATTATTGATTAGCAATTTTAATTAAAATATTTGTTTGGCATTATTTTTGTTTAGGGTTAGGCAAATTTACTTTGATTTTAAAATATAATAATTAAAACTGATTTATCACATAAAATGAAAATTAATTGTTCGAGGGTTATAAATAGTTTTAGTTTTACGATATTTGCATAATAATGATATTATTACTATTACCTATAGTTAAAGTTTTCAAAGACGGTGGACAATAATTGTACCATAATTTTCTACTCCACACTAGTCAACAATTTTGAGAGATGTATTTCTGAAAACACATCCTTTTTGCATTATTTTACTTAAGAATTTTAACTATTTCAATTAATCAAAATATCGTTTTTACACCTGTTTAGTTATAATTAACGTATTATAAAAATATATTATTAAGCTATTGCATAGCTTTTATCGCAGGCGTGGTGACTGAAAATATATTTTTCGTAACGAAAAAGCGTGACCGTTACCCGTTAATTGTTACCATGGTTACCGAAAATAAAATAATAATAATAATAATCGTTATCATTTATTTATTATTTTAGTTTAATATTATTCACTGTTATCTACCAACAAAACAAATGCATTTTGTCAAATCTTGAGATATGCGGTGTTGCAGTTTCAGCGACGATATACAGTATAATAATAAAAATAATATAATAATATAATAATATTATATTATATTATTATTATTATTTTTTTTATTAAATTTTATTAACTTCTTATTTCGTGTTAATATGTAATACTGCAATAGCTTTATCGCGGCAGTCCCCGAGTGCCACTTGACTTTTTGTCTTTATGTACCAAATTTTGATATTATTATTATTTTTTTTTTTTGATTCACCTGCTAAATTAAAAAAAAATAGTAATTAAATATCAATTAAGTAATATATATAATAGATATTGTATAATGTATATATATCCTGTTGTATCTTGTATGTATTTTAATTCTATACTTAATCTAATTGTAAACTCTATATAAAGAGCATACCTATTATACTCTTTATAATTTTGGAGATAAAATGAATATAAACACAAATTATAATATTAATGCTATATACACGTCGAAAAATTTTTACACATGATATTAAAATACAATACGTACAATGCATTAACAATAGATTATGGTCATTGGTCTTCGTGTCGCATTTAAACGCCCATATTATATATATACTTACATATATAATCTTAATATATATAAATCTCGTGTCACAATGTTTGTCCTCAATGGACTCCTAAACCACTTAACCGATTTTGATGAAATTTTTTACAACGCGTGTAATTTGGTCCAACTTAAAAGATAGGATAGTTTTTTTTCAATATGTATTATTAATAATATGTGCTCAAACAGGAATATTGAGATTTACGATAGAAATTTTTGTTTATAAATGGTTGCTATGGGGGTTATAAGATTTGAGAATAGTATTTATTTATTTGTGGTTGCTATGGTAATATATAAAATTAATATAATGAATTACGGATTTTGATAACATTTGGTAACCATTTAATAATATGAATATAATATAATTCCTCTTATTGGTCGCAGGAAAATGTGCTTATGTAATACAATTTTAGGAAAATACACCAGAAAAGTTCGGAATCTGGGTGTAAAAAAACAACAACAACTGTCACTGCAGTTGTTCAGCAAGAAAATAAACTATATTAAGGTCGCTATTGATTATGATTGAATATAATAGTTATAGACCTGATGTTATATTTTGTTAAAACCATAACAACAAAAATAAGAATTAGCGAAATAAGTCAATGGCCACAGTAAATTTAAAATTCACAGCAATAGTTAAATTTAAATTAAATTAAACTTGCCAATCGCGTGAATGCACGTTGTGACTACAATAACCTTGATTATTTTTTTGCCAGACGCATCATCGGCGAGCTGGACGCTCTCATCGGATTTTAGTGCGTTAAGGTTGGGTTAGGATTATGTATTAATTGATTAATATAATCCACCGTACTATGTCAAACTTGGTATAACTTTGATATTTATTAGAGTTAAATCATACACTTACATACAAACAGCACTAGGTCCGCGATCTACCGCAGATAGATTGCCTACCTGATAAATGATAATATACTTCAGCAGTTCAGCGAATCAGAATTTTTATTCCGGGCAACAGAAAACTTAAGATAAATCTAGAACATAATCCACCGAATATTAAATAATGAATTGAACAAAGTTTGAGTCATATAGAGTTGGTATATGTAACGAGCAAGATAAATATTAGTTAGTAACATTATAAACATAGATCATTCTTATATTAATTATTTTGAAAATAGTGCTGGGATAATACACAATATAGTATGGTGTATCACATAGTACATAGGTATTTAAATGCAATTTTAATATAAAATTTTCATATCTCCGTGATAAACCATATTTATATGTTTTATTAAATTTTCTCATACATAATAACACTAATACATGGCTTACGAAAATGCAAAAAAAACCAACTAATACGCGGGCAACGCCGTGTCGGGACAGCTTGATTATAATATATATATTTAATATACATTTTTTTACAGCAATAGACTAACATGATAATATACTGCTCTCATAATCATAAGAGAGTCTCACGGCAACGGTAAGCAGAATGACTATAATATTATCACTTGAGTAACTTACTGACTGATAAACGTAGAGCCTGAACAATGATAGATCGATGCTTACAATTTGCACGGTACATTCGTAAAATCGTATCACAAATTTAGTGTGTAATAAGAAAGCATTTTACAAAATTCGCATATTAAAGTGGTGCTTTCACAAGATTTTTGAGAATCAAAACAGTCAATGAAAATGTCTAAGTTTTGAACACAGTTAAACCGAATAGTAAATAACAAATTAATCAAAATTCGAATCTATATATATATAGAATTTGCATTTTTAACGGGCAACGAAGTGCACGGGGTCAGCTAGTATATATATATATATATATATAATGCACTTATTATAAATTATATTATGTAGTATAATATTATCATAATATATTATGTATACATTATACGTATGTTTATTATTATTTTTTTTTTTAACGATGTATGTTTTACCAAGGACATGTTTACGGTAAGTGGTAGCAGTAATAGTGGCGATCTAGATGACAAAAACTCCCCGTTTTCTTATATTTTATTGTTATATTTATGCATATATACTCTGACGACTTCTACAAATATGTATAAAAAAAATAACCCACCACCCATCTTTTGTGTATACATTATTATACTTATCAGTGTGGTTCCAGGACATAATATTTCCCCCGACAAAGAAGACCTTATAAAATATAACGAACTGTAGTTATATTTACAGAGAATGTTGCAAGTTGTAACCAATGTTATACACAGATAACTAAAACATTATCTAGATAAAATAATAGATCAATCGTTAAAATTTTATCTAGATAACATAATGTATAAAAATTAATTATTTATCTTGATAAAAAAAAAAATCACGTAATTTGTAACTTGCATTTGTGAAATAATTTTTTTATTTTTATTAATTAAATGTTTACATTCATAAATATGTGAGTTTTAATAACGATTATCCATTGGTATTTACGGAGAAAGAAACAACAAACTACAAAATGATAAAAGTAAAACAAATTTGATAAACATATTATAATATAAAAACATAAAAAAAAAACGAATAGTCAATAAGTAATAGAAAAGTTAACACTTATCCCGAAAGAAAATTATCTAAATAATTTATCCCAGATAACCATTTTATTGAAATTTACAGAGACTTTAAATTATTTTTATCTAGATTCTAGATAATGCACACCACTAGTTGGAGCTTGTGGTGACCAAATTTGCGCTGAGACGTTGCTGCACTGTAGTACGTCACAACTATTAAAAACATTTATAATTATAATATCAAACAATAAAGAACAAGATATTGTCACTCCATAAAATTTGTTTAACGAAAAATAAAAAATGTACATAACTTTAAGGACAGACATGAAATTATAGCGGTATAATATTATAAATAATGCAAAGATCAGACATTTTGATCGTTCGAAATTTACGAGTATAATATGAATATGCATATCATTAAAACCAATGTCAATAAATCCCATCGATTGATATTTTGAAAGTTCTGCAACTATGCACAAGCCACATGATAGTAGTTGACTTCCGAGCAGAGCACATGTTTTATTAGAAAAATATTGATGTTATTTTTATTAAATTATAAGTACGTATATATATTGACACCACGTAACGGACTCGGTTATATTATTATTTTAATAAATACTCGAAACGGCATCCCCTCGAAATAATACATCATATAATATTATTATGCTGCTACGGAATTATATCGTTAAACGCGCGAGCGTTCGTCCTGGCGTAAAGCTAAAATATGCAAATATATACAATTAAAATAAAAAAGAAGAAGTAGAAGACGAATAAGAAAAAAAAAATCTCGTATTTTAACATCGTTCTCAGCACAACGAATATTTGCGCATAATATATATTATTATTATATCCAAAACGGAGAGCATTTTAATCATTCGGTACGATTATAATATACGCGCGTAGTACGTATTATGTTGTTGTGCCATGCTTACAAGACCCACAACGTTTGCACCACCGCAACAGCGGGCTTTGGTTATTACCGTCCCGTGGTGTGTAATAAACGACGCAGAAAAAATATAAATTGTTCTAACGAATATTTTTTCGAACAATTGAAATTCTACTTATTCTTGCGCGTATGTCACAACAATATAAAACAGTGTACTTTCTAAATTTACTTTTATCTCGAAGCATATAATATTGTATAACAATAGCCCAACAATCGCCTTTTCCGGGGAAAAAAATGAACAAATATAAAATGCGGTGCAATTTCAGTGTATCTAGGTTTTTGTATGTGACGTGTATTTCACATTTTGAGTAAACAGCCATCGGGGTAGGTACTTAGCTTTTCAATTCAATTTGACCGAAATGGGAAATCCACCTGTTTTAACTATTTTCTATGTAACTTATCAAATCTAAGAATTATTTCATTAAAATAAAAAAAAAAAGTACAATATTATTGTCCATTGCGCAATGTTGCAAATTGTAATATGTAGGTATCCCCAATAAATGAAATTACCACATTAGAATAAATTACAATTAAATGTATCAGATATATTCGAATTACAGAATTACATACTGTATATTATCATATTATTACGTACAAGAATCACTTTCGAATAACAATAAAATATTTAAAATGTAAAATCTAGTTTTTTTTTATCGGCGTTCCTCGGTGACGGTGGTGGCGGCGATGACATTCCGACCGAAAATAAAAATATTATAATATCACCACTACAGCACTTCACGTACCTACCTATAAACCCTCTTTAATAACGGTGACTTCGACTGTTATTTCCAAACAATTACCGGGTAACGGGCGTAAACGCACATCATATACACGCGATCTATAATAATTGACGATTTACGAACTTCCGCGCAGAGACAAACCGTGAGCGATGTATATTGCGGCAGATACCATTCCTATATTTTTTTTCGCTTACCGTTTTCATCGAAATGGTCGAAGTAGGTAGGTGTAACGGTCGACGACGACTTTGGGCGGTATTCCAAAAAAGGCCGTTTACGACGATTTACGACTCGATGTGGTAGGTGTGTAATAATCATAATAATAATATTATATCATACAGCTTGTGGTCTCGCCCAAATTACAATATGCATCGGACCAAGACCAAAACACTATATATTACATAAATGTATATATACCCGAATATATATATATGACAGTGACGGTAATAATAATAATTGTAATAGGAGGTCGTATGGATTTGCGATGGCAGCGGTGATTGTTCCGAATTAACCAATTTGCGGGAAATTGGCTCGGGACACGCACCGACCGCGAGTAATAATTTCGGTCGACTTATGCAAAACGGAAACGTCGCGACTTGCTCACGCCAAATAGAAAAAAAAAACCAAAAATTCATCACACGCCCACCATGGACCTCTCGACAAAGGGTTGTGCCAGTCCGGACAATAAAAGTTTAAATACGGAAAATTATATATAAATGCGTATATGCTATAATAATATAGGTATGTTTAATCTTTGTTTGAAACTTTAAGTCCGTGGTCGAAAATCTCTCTTTTAAAAAGCAATTGTATTATACTTACACGATTATGTATATAATTTATTATACATATACAATATATACGCTTTGTCGTAAACTGAAATCGAATTATAAAGTTTCAGTGACAGTATTATATAATTATAAAAGTCTGGAGGTGAATGATTGATTTTTTAAAGTGTATGAATAAATAATATTATGACGTAACTAATATGATGAGAAAAGTAAATTCAAATTTGACGGCTTAGTCCTATCCGATTGAAACATATTATTGTGTGTAAGTTGTTTTTGTATATTTAGGTACTTCTTAAGTATTTTCGCTGAAGGTTGCGCGTAAACAAACCGTGAAAAGTAAAAGTTTAACTTAAAGCGACCTACCTATTATATGTATTAATATTTTATATTCGTATAACCAACGCATAGCATTTATTTAATGGATCTGACCATATTTATTTTTTTTTTAGTTTTAGATATTTAATTTTAAGTAGAACCTTTTTACGGTGAAAAATATATTTTATCCCAAGGCCTTGTACCGTAAAATAGGTCACAGAGGGGGAGGTGACCGTTCTTCGACGGTTTCATGGTAATTTCCTAAGTATATTTAAATGATACACTACCTATAATATTCTATAGAACGATTATATTTTATATAGTTTATTCAAATAAAATCTGCCATTGATTTTGGTATTAAAAATGCAAAATCTCTTATAATAACTTACTACCAAACGCAAAAAGGCGCTGTGAACAATTTGTTTTTAAAAAACAATTCAGATTGTGACTTGTTGTGACCGAAAACTATACATTTTATACATCACTTTACATTACTTAATATATTTTGTAGATGATTTTCTTTGATTTTTGAATAAATTAAATTGAATATATTATTATATTATGTAGATTTTTGCACGTTTATATAAGTAGGTTTATAGGAACTTATAGAATATTTTGTAAAAAAAATATCAAGAAAAATCTGTTCTCGTATCTTTGGATTCGATTTAACCGATTTTCTTTTTTCTACAAAAGTATTAAGTGCCAACTTATTTAAAAATGCATTATTTAGGGTTCAACCGATTTATTGAAATATATCAAAGTAAGTTGAAGTTTAAATGTATAGCTATTGGTCACGTCGCATCGTCGTACTGAACCATATAATACGTAATAATACATAATATTCCTTTCGTTTCAATGTCAATATTATAATACGATGGTTGGTACAGATATCTGTATAACGACCTCAAGCAAATAATTAAGTCCCTTAAAACTTTTTGCATAATAAAATGTAAATATTTGTACTAAGTATTCGATTATTTTATCGAAAGATGTTTTCAGTAAGTAAACAAGTGTAAAGGTTTAAATATTATAAATTCATTTTATTTGTATACTATTTTCACGGCCGAAAGCTATTTATCTTTTTTCGCAAATAATATTTATTTATACAAACCAATCGAATATTGCCGCGCACGTATTTTTAATGAATTTACGAATTAATATTATGGACAGAACAAGATACCTAAACAAAATATTATTTGACGTGTACTCAATCATCATTAATGCTATATAATATATAATATAATGTATATACATAAATAAAATGTGTATACGTATACAATTGAAAAGTACCAGAAGGTGCACTATCAATAAGAAGAGAGAGATAGAAAACGGCTACTGTATCTTACTTCACAATTAAAACGGATAACCGATTGATTCGAGGACATCAAAAAAAATAAATATTTTAAGAGCCATTGCATCGAACAAGTTATTTAAAGTATAAACCGAATCTACTGATTGTTTCAGTAGCAATCTGTGATATTGTCGACACTATAATACCTTTTTAAATGCGGTCTACATCTGTGATGATATATGGAGTAAACAAAAAAAAAAAAGACATCACTATATTATAATTTATCATACTCGTTTACGACCATCCACACCCTTTCAAGCCTCTGACGGGGATGTGAATTCCCGCTACGATGGCGGCTCTTTGACTAAATTTCAATAAGATCTAATTCATAATAATATCATACATGGTTTAGTTTTTTGTAACTTTCAAGTTTACCCTATTTATATGGTGGTGTGCGCGTACAGAAGTAAAAAAAAAAGACAACTCACAAAATGTCATCACTAAAACCGAGAACTTGTAGCGTTTGCATATTTGTTTTGCGCGATCGTAAAAATAGCCAGCTAGAAACAATTTTGTTTTATGATACAACAAATCCAAATCTGAAATCACATTTTTTTTTTAATAATGTTTACGGTAAAATAAAATGTACCACTTACACCACTGAATATTTTCCGGTACACCGGGTACAAAAAAATAAATGTAAAATAAACTAATAAATCAATCAAGTGTGTCAATCAATAAATCTTTTAATTTATTTGGCAATAGCATGAAACACATCTAATTTATATAAATAATTTTATTTTCTTGTTTTAAATGTTATTCATTTTATTACTATTTATTAATTGAACCTTTTTTAAAAAAAAACATGTTTATGTATTTTTTAGATACATAAATAAATGCACACACTTAGAGTTTCTTAGTGCATACGTGCTTGCATATTTAGTATTCGTTTTGAGCTATAAGTCTTCTGTTCTGGTGATCACTGTTTACGAGATAAGTATTAATATTAAATAATAATATTACGTCTCATCGTAGTATGATTATACGAATATAATAATACAGTGAAACATCCATAAAACGAAATCTTATGGGGAATAAAAGAAATTCATATTATTGAGAAATCCGTTAAATAGAATTAACGCATGATTAACAATGAAGGTCGTAGTTCTCAAAAAATAACTCGTTAAACAGAAAGTTTCGTTAAATGAAAATTCGTTGTATGGAAGTTTCACTGTATATTAAAGTAATATTGAGGACGATCAAAAGGGAATATGTTCTGGAATATTAATAAAACTTCGTTCTACTTATCTGAAGACTTCTCTAATGATTTCTTTGCACAACATGTCCATCTGCAACCAGAGCAATCACAAATTTATCTGCGGACAAACTCGTCTTAGTAATTTATGGACAAATTTTTTGATTTTCATAATGTTATTATACTGCTTGATTTACAACATTGTTTGTATCATTAATACAAACAAAAACTGTGAAGCAACTAAAGGATATCACTCGAAACTAATTCGTCGAAAATTCTGCCACCATGATGTATAATATTTTACAATAATAAAGGTATATAACTAAGGTAACTATGTACTAACCTACTTTGGTTATTTAATAACACTGTATATTTGTATATTACTCCGGTAAAGTTTCTCCATGACGCGTGATGTCTGTACCTATATACGTATCCGTAGATCCTCTGTTAGTATAATCGAATTCAAAAGTTTTTTTAAAAATTTAAATTTATTATACCGACAAATATGCGCACGACTCCCGCTTGGTGGGTAGTAACTAATAGAACTTCCGAATAAAAGCAAATTAAGAAAATGTAATTAAAATTAAATACAATATAATTATATAAATTTAATAATTTAATAATATAAAATATGACATAATATTGTGTGTATAAATTAATAAAATAATTGTATTATAATAAACTTGGAAAAAAAAAATAATAATATAATAATAAAAGTCGAACAAACCACAAATTATATCTATGTTAAATGTCTTATTACATAAAAATGGTAATTATTTGTTTTGATAACTATTGTTTTTGAAGATATTTTAGATATTCTAGCGGGAGGGGGAAGAGCACAAATAAAAAACTTAATGGCACCACTGTAACTTGTAACTACAAGTTACAACCTATATAATATAGGTATTTACATACCGCTATCAGGATTCTGTGGTAATCCCGTTTTAAGTGTATATAGAGGACGAGTCGCGTATTCTGCCTGACGATCAAAACAATAATTGTTCTCATTATTATACATACACCTACTCTCCGCCATTTTACAAGTCGCAAACCGCATATTTTATAATATATTATTATTGAACGAGTACATCAGTAGGTATAGGAAAGCGTACGACGGGTAAATAAAGGGGATTTTTTTTTTTTGTTTTTAAACATGTATCGTGACGAACACACACCAAGCGTACTATACATAAGCCACTATGATCCGTACTCGAGCTCCATTCTGAATAGAAATCTTGGGGACCACTGTATGTTTGCGTATAATATGTGTGTGTAATGTGTATATACGTGCCGTATATTATGTATCCCGCCGGGGATGGCTTAGCGAAAAGGCGAGGGCCGACGCTCAAAACGCGTATTGGTTTTACCCGCATGCAAGGTCGTCGACAACACTTTTTTTATGTGAAAGTCCCATTTCGACGTAGAAATAATAAAAAAAAAATGTTATCATCGAAATGAATTTATCATAAGAGTTAGTCATGACGACAGTTTAAATTACGAAAACGACGCGATGGTGACAAACATTGCTTGAAGTTATACTAGTTGTAAATAGTAATAACAATAATAATAGAATATATTATATACATACACGTCTATTATGTGTGGTTATTTTTAACAGAAAATAAACATTGTTTATAAAAGTATGAAGTTTTTTTATTTTTTTTCCTTGACAAGTCTCCCCGCAAACTCATAAGGAACTGGAATAGTAACTTATTATTAAATGTTTGGAAAAAAATTCCATTTTTAAACATATAACTATATAAGTATACAATTTTAAGAAGTTATAACTTATTATGCAAATGTATTCTTCTGTAGGTTGTTTTTATTTTCTCTCTTAATATAATTTAAAATTGTTACTAAACATCATTTTTTAGTAAAAAAAATATTTGTTGTTATTTTTTTATTAATTATTTTTAAACTATTTTTCTTATTTTTAATTTCATACCTATAATCAAAACATCCTTCTAATTTTTTACTTTAAAATCGAATTTCAAACTAGTTTATCTTTGATTATTTATAACATTTAAATACATTTGTATGTTAAAGTACTATAAGGAAGTAACTAAAACTGTTATACAAGTTTTGATGAATGATGATGAACTGATGACTGATGAGAGTTATTTCAATACCTCACAAAATATTCATCAAAACTTTAATAACAGTTTTAGTTACTTAGCCCATTATCACCAGTGGCGGATTTACGGGAGAGGCACAGAGGCACGTGCCCCCCCCCCCCTGTCAATTTTCTATTGACATTTTTTTTATGTTATTATACTTGTCTATATGTATAAATTATTATTTTGGTGTGTGATATTATAGAACTAACATTATATTAAATGTATTACCAAATATCAATTTTGTTTAAAAACAAGAATATGTATTATTAATTATGATTAAAGAATCATTATACAATTTATATGTGCCCCCCCTTCCTATCAAAATATCCAAGATCCGCCCCTGATTATAACTGCATGTATTTATAACTAATTAACTTGGTACTTGATCTTTTATTTTAGAAATCTTATTTATCTTAGAAAATAGTCTGATTTAGAATATGAAATTAAAAACCTATACGCTCATTATTACTTTATATATCAAATAAAAATCCTATTACTTTTTTTTTTTAAATTTTGTTTTGTATTTTTTTTCAGTTATATACACAAAATATTTTCAAAACCGTGAACGTTTACTGTTAAAATAATCATTTAGTATAATAGTATTACAATTCTAGATATTCAAAATGCTATTACCACGTATTATGTAAACAACACGCAGGCACACATCAAAAAACGTCTAAAACTTTTACCAAAAAATAATTATCCTTATGGTAAATTATTTAGTTCGAATAAATATTGTTTTATGTATTATATAATATATAAAATATACCCAGAAGAGTTCTAAATGTTTTGAATAATATTTTTTGCAATACCACTGCAACAGCTGTCAGATCCAGCATTGCATAACAAATCGAAAATCGACGCTAAACCGATATAATTTGATATAAATATTTATATTATGTATGTTTTAATACTAATCGTATATAGAGCTGTTTATTTAATGCATTTGCATGTTTTATTTTCTTGTTATTTCGTAGAATACAAAAACGAACTAAACATAATAATATAATATATAGGTCCTAGCAATTGGACCGTAGAAAATAAATATTTACAACATATATTATTATATATATTTTTTTAATAGCTCATAGATTTTTCGAGAAGTTTTAGCAATGTTAAGCAACAAAAATGTATTGAATTCCTTAAAGTATATTTTTTTTCTATTTTGAAACCTTCTACATTGATAAGCTTTTTTTATAAACATGTTTTTTGTTGTTTTAAATGTTTATTTCCCTAAATAGTGTATCGCAGGATTTTTGGAGCTCTTTAATTATTTCAAGATTCGTATACTATAGAGCTTATGCATATACATATTATACCTGTATAGTGTATATAGCGTGTATCCAACAAAGTAGTTGGTTTTATACACGCAAAGTTAAGTAATTATCAACGACCCCTCGTTAAAACATTTCTAACTAGAAAAGTAATTAATTTATATTTGTCATTAAAAAAATGAACTTTTTATCTTGTAAATATTAAATACTTACTATCGCAATAAAAACTAAAAATCTCGCTCTACTGCATATATTAGGTATATTAAGTGTCAAGTATAAATCGCCAGTTATTGCATTTTCAGATTGTTTTATAGATTATTTATAGAAATCCAACTCTATAATGCACCAAAAATATTCATTTTTCCATCGGAAACCACTCCTAAAGTTTTAACTTGAAGCATTATTTAGAAAATTTATATGCTGTACACAAACACACAAAAAAAAACCACACACGTCATTGTATAATAAATTTGTCACTTCGTTCAGAATCTAAAAAAAAAAAATCAACTAAACAATTTTAACTAAGATTATAGAAACTAGGTATAGACATTTGTATTAGCCCTGTAAATTCTTAATTGTTACAAAATATATCAAGTAATAAGGTCTTCAGTAAACGTTAAATAATAACATACTATTAGGTAAATAAAGAAAAAAAAGAGGTTTGCTATTATTAGTGAATTACTCTGTATATGAACATAAATATATAAGGAAAAATTTTTAATAATGTATAATATATATATATTATATTATTAAGTATTATAATATATATTATAAAGCGATTTATTTAAATATTATAATTTAATGATTAATGATGAGTTATTCATTGATTTTTTAAGACATTTTATATTTTACGTAATTTTGAATCATTGGAAATATAACAATTTTAAAAGTTATTTAACTGAGGAATATGAAATAAAAAACGTAATTATAAAAAGTATAAAAAAATTTTCAGACATATTACTTTACCGAAAGACCAAAAAAATGGCATTTTTGCAGGTGAGTACGTAAGCTCGTGCTTGAATGTGTGAGTGTGTATGGCGTGTATTTGTATGCGTGATCGAATTTTGGGAATGGGTGCGAGAGCGAATGAAAAATCGGGAAACTATACAACAGTGAGGTCAGAGGTTTCCGGTCGACGACGATGACGACGACGGGTTTTGGCACGTTTCCCGCACGCGAGCCCAAACCACTGCAGCACCACACACAACAATATATACAACTACGTGGTAAAACAATGATACGCACGTACATAAATCGCCGGAAAAGGACTTGCAGCTGATGGATCCAATGCGTTGCGGCCAAAAAGAGCCGTGTATTAATAATAATATAATATATATACTATATACATTATACATACATGCCAGTATACCACTATGGTCGAAGTGAACATTTTCGTACAGGCAATGCCTATGCTCGATACGAATGGGATATCTGATGAAAACTAAAAAGTGTAAAATAATAATAAAATATTAATAAACAAATTAATTAATATTTTACAACTTCAAAATTGATTTATTTGAGTTTAAATTGTTTTCAATAAATTTTCCAACACGTTTATAAATGGGATTAATCGAGATTTTAAAATTATTAAAATGTATTAAACAAATTCAACTCCATTGGTGTAGTACCTGATTTTATAATTTTTACTCCCACAATATTATGTAAAAATTCGTAGAAGTTTAATTACTTATTAATGCGAGCAAAAATGTTGATTAATATCAATAGTTAAAAATCGACCATTTTATCTGTGTACCTATTTAACAGCTACTATTAGAAATGTTATCGATAAAAAATATTTTGCCCATACATCTGGAGAATTTTTAAATACTATTATAATAATTTTGTATGTTTATTAATATTTAATATCATGCAGTAAAATAATTTGATAAAAAATGTATTCAAAAGTTAAAATTATCTTATAATTTATTATTGCATTAGTAGTATTCAAATTATTACACCAGTTCAAGTTTAACACTTCAACATACCCAGGAATAACAAAGACAAAGTAAAATAAAAATGTGATATTTTCGCAAAATCAGTATTTTTTTACATTGTTGAATTAATTTTTTTATTGGTATAACTTAGAAACAAATACCAATAGATAAATTAGATAGAAACAGAAAATTTCTCAGATTTTTTTATAAACATTTTTTTAAATATATTATTTTATACAATTAAAAAAAAAAATTTTGACTCTTTTTGAATTAGCATTAATTATTTTATTAATTTTATTGCTAATGTACAAATCAAAAATGTATGATGTATTAATGTGTATTAAGTTTCATGGCTATTTTTAGTTTGTTATACTCATAGTAATTCGGTTAAAACAGTTTGTTTTAATATAATTAAAATCGTTATTTATCATTTATTATGGGCACGAAGGACGCCGCTGGATTGGTTAAATTCAGAAAAATGAAAAACTTAATACAAAACGGAAATTGTTACGTCTACAGGTTCCTATAGCAATATTGCAGTTAATTCTCAGAGATCTATTCAATTCACAAAACTGTTGGACCCCAGCCTAGAGGGTTGTAACATTTCAGTTAGTCTATTCCCACACGCTCGTATATTATACGTAGGTATATATTGTATACAGACAGTGCAAGTGCACCAGCTATTGTTTTGTTTATATACACGGATACGCTCGAGATTATGTGTATATAAGCGCCCTTGTTCCCAGGGGACGGTGGCGTATTAAAAATAATAATACCGAAAAAAAACACCCCCGAAGATTAGACTTAATTGGCCACGCGGCTCGTAAATTAATGAGGGATAATAAATTTAAAACCTTTTCGTATTAAGGGAGTGTGGCTGTGTACAAATACACATATTAAGTATTATTATTATAAATTTTACCTTACGTGTAATAATATACCTTCGATATCATAATATTATTATTGTTATGGCGTATACAATTTATTCTAGTTGTTCATGCATTTCAGTATTAGCCGTGTGTAAATGAATTCCTCACACAAAGGTATTTTGTTATTTCCAATGGTCGGATAATAATATAATATTGATACACGTAGAAAACTAAAAAAAACTAAATAAAAATACGTACACACTTTTCGAAATAATAAAATAGTGCATTATGTTTATTTTCGACAGGATATCCGCGCAAGACTTGTGTGATAAAAAAAAAAAAAAAAAAAACAAGAATATTATACTTTCGGATGACGCTGATAGTGTTATCGACGTTTCGTCTCGTATAAACTGTTTAAAATCCGGAAAAGACTTTTCATTTTCGTCTACATCCGTCAAAAAATAATCATAACCAGATCTTAATCTCTCCGTTACACTCGTGACAAGGTAATAAAGCATTTAGGGGTAGGTATGACACGTCAAGTTCCTGATATTAAAAATGAGACGAAAACAGCGTATAAAAGTATTTCTATTATACAACACAAATCGTAGACGATCGTCAAAATATCATTAGTATCACGTTATCACTATTTCTAATAATTAACTATGAACTGCAATACAACAATACATTTAAGTAGGTATTTCTTAAGTTATAACTAGGTTAAGAAAAAAAATTAAAACGATTTTATCTCACTAATTTAAAACTAATTTTTTTTGAATATTGCTCTAGTGGCAAATGGTTATCGAAAATAACCAAAGCTTTAGATTTGAAAATATGTATCAGACTTTAATTATTGTAGAGTTGTATATTATCTAAAAACAATGGTTCAGCAAAATTATTTATTTATTTACAAAATATTTATTTTATAATTATATTAAGATATTTTAAGTTATTGTAATATTTAGTTAAATAATTACTCATAGAATAGATGTTTAATGTTTTTGTATTATATATTTTATAATATGTTATATTAATTGATAATAATGATAATGTATTTGCGATATAAAGTGTAGAGAAAAAGACTTACTATTATAAAATAATAATAATAATAATTGCATTTTCATATTTTAAAATAGGCTCTGGTTTAATATAATTTAATATTTTAATTAAAAAATACCGCGATCCAATATCGAGCCATAAACCCAAATGTTGCATATACTACTCATATAAGTTATAAGCATATCACGACTATTTTGTAATTTACCAATTCAAATAAAAACAATCGAATTATATTGACAAATTGTCGTTGAAGGGTCAAGAGAAAAATGATTTAGAGAGGAAAAATATTTTATGTTGTATTATATTATATAATGTGATTTTACAAATTGAGGAAATCGTTTAAAATATAATAAATTGTGTATAGTTTTCATCTGTTCACATAGTTTAATATATATATATTTTAATCAATTATTGAATTTCTATAATCTATAATCTATATTTCTTTTTTTTTTTTTTACAGGTTCTATTACGGGCTACGGGTACCATCGTCTATATTACATTATTATACTATACAGTGGAGCATTTATTTTATTTTCCACACTAATAGACCGAAGGAGAAAAAGAGTGTGGATTATAGATCTGTGTAAATAAATAAATAATGATTAAAAATGAACATGACTGTGATAACTGTAATGTAATAAAATAAAAATATGTATTTAAGTATTGTTTAAAAGTACGTAGTATAAATAATTTAAATTTAAAATTTAAAAATGTAAAATAATAATACATTTTTTTTCAAAAATTTCGTAGTACAAATAATCGACAGTGTCGATTCACTATATTTAAGTTTTATCACGTTCCTGTTACTTGTTAATATTATACTGTAAATCGTAGATTTGAAAAATAATATGTATATTATTATTATCAAAGCATCGTAAAAATAATTGAGCTACATGACGTAAGTGTATATTATTATTAGAATCATGTTAAAATATAAAAAATTGTTTTGTTCGTTTCGTTTGGTGATAGAAATTATGCTTATTCACCGGAAAATCATTTGGAATATGTACAAATATAATAAATTATATAAAAGATAATAAATAATATTATTAGTAGATTTTAGACACTATAAATAATAATTACAATAATAATTCAACAACTTAAAAATAGTAATAACTATGTCACGAGCGCTCGACCAACCGAAAATAAAAACAAGCACGTGCATAATATTTCGTGTAAATGAATTAGAGCGCAATTAATATGAATAATCGTACTGAGGATTTGACGTGGACATCTGAAATGATTGCGAACAATAATATATTATTATTATTATTACGTCAGATATTTCGATCGTTCGACTAAGATGCACTTTTACGTGTACTAAAAAATATTTATGACGTGGTGTTATAATTGGACGTGTAGCAGTCAGAGAGTTGCGCTTAATTATTATATTATGATGTCGCGTATTAATAATATTACACTCTCCGACGACAGCGGGGCAAAAATATGTTTGAAATCTGTTGGGATGAAAAAAAAAATTAGGAAAATACGATTTACGTCGACCGCAGACACGACACTTTAGAGTGAAATTATTGCGCGCGTGTACACGGATAATGACGCATTTATGAGGGCCAGGGGAGCCGCGACAGTTTTTGTGTTGCATTAAAATTTATGTGAGTTTCTTCTTCGTTTTTACCGTCCTAGTCAATCGACGGTTATTCGGTCCATGGCTCATTTAATGTGTCATATATATATATATAGGTATATATCATACACGATACGCACACGATTTATAGTTGGCGTTAAAATAATTGTAGTACTCGAGACCAAAATACACGTCAGTTATTGTCGTATATATAATAAAGCTGTTTCAATAGCGTTTTCACACTGAATTATATTCAATAATTAATTATTTAACTATTTCTATGCATACTTTTGCATTAGAAATCTATGAAGTACTTATTCTAAAATTCTCAAATTATTAAAAAAAAAACACAATTAGGCACCAACTATGGACTTTTAAAAAATAAATCACAGGTAAAACTTAGAAGTAAGAAGATGCATTAAAATAATTAAAATCATAAAACTCAAGTTTCCCTGAATTTTATTTTATTTTTTGATATTATACACATTTCCCGCGATCTTTTTTTAATGACTTCTATCAAAATGTCTTCGAGTGAAAAGAATTCGAATAGGTCATAATATACCCAGTAACAAAAATAAAATTGAAAAAAAATTCAATATTCATTGCCCTAATAAGCAGTGATTACTGTTAGCATAATAAGATAAATAATAATACATTTACATTTTTTGTACAAAATTAATATTTAAATGTGATAATATTATAAAATGTTTAATATACTGATTGTACTGCTTAGATACTACTTATAATTCTTTGACTGGATACTTCAGGAAATTGTGTAAACGTAGAAAGTTTTAAAATAGTGTGTGACAGTTTTTGACGTGCCAAACGAAAATTTGAAATTTAAATGGAAACTGTTAAAAGACAAATAATAATTTAAAGTGAAACTGCATATGTCATAATTATTTAAAAACGCCGTCTCAAGCGCGACTGCTTAAATGTGATCTGACGTAATTGGGTTTTAAAATATCCACATGATATTATGTATACGATATAGTAAAGGTTAACGCGTAGAAAATGCGCCATAAACTTTGTATATAATTATAATAGCTTCAAGCTTGGCATTTCCAAATCATACATTTGTTAATGTAGGTATAGCGATATTTACATAATGCACAGTCTGTGTTAAAAAAAAAAAAAAACATCCAAAAAAATGATTGTGATACACCATTTTTCATCTTATCGATCAATAAAATAATATACATTTTACCATAACGCAATGAATTTTAATAAGCAAGCAACCCGGTTCATTACTGTTTTTTAATTGTTCAATTACTGTCGGTCAGGTATTTTTATTATTATATGTACGTAGTTTAGCCATGTTATTTATATATATATGTATCTGGCATCTGCTTTTGATGTTATAATTTTAAACTACACACGAATAAAACAAACAAACGAAAACGCTTATCGGTAATAAATACTGTACAGTTAAAACGATGATGTGTATTTGAAATGTTTTTAATGATTTTTGTTTTTGCAAGTGAAAAAAGTAAAAATACATCAAACTACTAACGACCGAAATGAAACGATTGATGAAAGTTACATTTATAATAGTTTATATTATAATAATACTTACTACATTGGATAATCTATCTGTATATATAGTTATTATTATGTAAACCGAATGTGTTACAAATAACGCAATTGTATAGTAATATAACCAACTGTATGAACTACACGATGTTCGGCCCGAATGAAAGTTGAATATAATATATGATATGCACCTATATACACTATACAGATGATTTCAATGATTTGATACGACGTGACATATGTGCATTACTGCGACTCGTAGTGAAATCGAATGAAACCAACACGCAAAAAAGTAGGACAAACAAAATAATATTATATCACCGGAAAACTTGTTTTTCGAGTTTTTTTTTTTTTTTGACATTTTCGGAGGTTATAAATGTATAAAGTAATCCAAAAGTACGGTTGATTACTTACAACGATATGTGCGTCGTTCATCATTCTAGGGACGTGGCGCATGTATCATCCACGTAATATTTTATAGGTACATAAATTATGTGTTATTTAATCTTCTACCCGCGATTGTTATTCTAGACTTGCACCTATTTATTTTATGTATTTTAATTTTCGTTCCTGTAAGATACAGAAAAACAATATTCGACGTTTAAATGTACGTACAATAAATGCTGCAAATTCTATAACAATAAGTAACCGTTTAAAGCCAATTTGAAAAATTACCTTTAAATTTGACCATATTATTATAGTTATAAATTATAATAATATTATATTATTATACCAACACATCACCCAAATATATTATCACGCTTATGCATTTGTATATGTGTAGAATTATACAACTACACAGCACAACTAATGAAAATATACATAGTTATAGTGTATACAAAATAAAATTACTAATCAGTATTTAAATTTTTTATAGTTATTATTTAGTGGCGAGAATAAAATATACCTATAACGGTTTAATAAATGTATTGAACATTTAAAAATAAATAGGTAATCGACTATAAAAAAAAATACTACACATTTTTTCAATTTAACTATATTATACCATTATGTTTTTGCAAATTAATGTACATAACGTCATAATAATGTTTGAATTCATGCCGATCTCCGCCATTTTTAATCGTAGTAAAATTACAACAACGCTGTACTCAGTACATACTACATACTATTAATATGTTTTAATCAATCCGTTTATTCGATGTTTATCAATCGGTGTATTTGATGATATGGGAGGACAGTTTATTTCTGCGTATAATATATTATATATTATGCACAGACCATTTTCGATCGTATTTGGTGCACATCTATTATACTACGCATCAGACGACACGAGATTCGACGATAATATTATACATCATTATACTACATTACACACTATTGTCTTCGTTTACGCTAAACCCTTATTCAGTCTTCGTCCCAGGCGTGTTCTAAACCATGTAAACAACAAATTCAAATTAATTCCAAGCGTTTATATATATATATGTACGTAGGGTACGAGAAACAATCGTGTATAGACGGTCACGAACATATTATAGAGGAAACAATTGCAACGCACTAGTTCTGCACATCGACGCAACCTGAAAGCTTTCTTGAAAGCGTTCTTGAAAGCGTCGGCTACCGAACGATTGATCACGTTGCAAAGCACCATAATATGATTCATAGGACAAAGAATATTTAATTGTCGCAGGTACACATCTCTTCTACCCCCTTCCCACCAATATATCCATTCCCATAACACACCCCAAAACTACAATAAGACAAGACGATTATTCTCCACAAATACGGAATACTGCCGAAACAATATACTACTCGTTGACGTTTACTTAAATTCACGCTTTCTTTTCCAGTCGCCGAGCGCATAACGAAAGTTTTGAGTTAAATAATGAAAGACTGAAATTTAATTTTGAGTTAGTACATAATTATTCATACAAATATATCATACAGCTTTTGCGTTGTTACTTGTTGGCCACTGATGAACATTGAGACAATTTTAAAATGTTAGCCATAATAAATACTTTAAACTATGTTTACACTGTTTACAGCACGATAGAAGTATTTATTTAAAATAATTGCATTAGTATTAAACCAATAGTTTCATCACTCGAAAAAGGCACAGTCGATAAATAATGTTTTAAAATATAATTTTACTGCACAAATGGTAAATAACGTCACATGTAATTATATTCATAGTAATATTATATCATATAAACATTAATCTATAACGTGTCGGAATAAAATATTTTATGCCAAATGCTAACAAAAAGTTAAAACTGACCGAAAATAGTATTATTTCAGTTAAAAGATTTTCCTTAACTAAGCATATTCCAAACGTGTATAATAAAATTAAGTTTATCAACAATTTTTACGATAGGTACATCACAAAGTCTTCTAAAAACAATAATAATATAATAGTTTTATGGCAATAACGTGTTTGCAAGTATTAATTACGTAAATATAATATGTTTTTAAGCAATAACTATTTTTCTTGATAATTATCAACTTGATATATTCCTATAATTGTTATATTTTATAAACCTATTATACAGAGTATAGACCTATTTTGGATTAGTAAAAAATTAATTAATTCAGGAAAAATTCGTGAAAAACCTTTCAGTCTTTTTTTTGAAGATCTGGAAATGTTACAAAACTCTGTTGTATTCATAACTTTTGTATGCATTATATCTATAGTAGTTGGACGTTTAAAATCTTATTAGGTACTATACATATTACATACACTATCACATTTTTATTGTGCGTGTTCTGTGAGAAACACTTATAATAGAATGTATTGCTAATAATTATGTCGTTAAAGAAATATAAAAGTACATTATGCTGATTATTTTATCAGTTTATTTCTGATCAATAGAGACAGCTGAAGTTTTAATATAATATTTCTAAAAAAAAATATATTATATATAAACAATAAGGTAACAAAAAAAATAGTTATTTTAAATTCGGAGGTAAATAATATACTACCTGCCTACTGTTTACATACTGTTGACTATAGCTACAGAGGGCTTAAACATTAATGGAAGTATAGGTAAGTCTTATTAAAACATTTACGTTTCGACAATACGTAGATACACTTTATATGTATACCCATTCATTACATTGCCGTCTACCAGACTACATTGTAGAAGTACGTACAGACAAAACTTTTTGTTACCAGTCATTTAAACCGTCTGTTCAATATCGTAAACACTTAAAGAAAGAGAGAGAGAGAGAGAAAGAGAGATGGATGACGACCACCTAAAGATATTTTATTCACCCACAGCTACACCTGCAGGATCGCAAACTTACGAAGTAAGTGAATTCCGTATGCAAATTAAGCCTAAGTATAGTGTTTAATAATATACTCTCTCGTACACATAATCTCGTTTTAAGGATTATACTTACCCGAATAGATCGTTTTAAATTATAGTGCTTTCTAATGGTATCTAATACATTAGAAACGCATTGTATTTAGCTGCAGAATAATATATTAATCATCTACACGATTAAAAATTATTTGCATTTTAGATTCGAGTTGTATTCCTCATAATAATAATATATTATACTTAAGAATGCAACTACGGTGAAAAATATTCCAAGTTAAATTACCCACATTGTAATGATATAAAATGATGTGAAATTGAATAAAAAACAGCGAAATTATTTATGGGGAAAACATACCTACATTCTTGCGATTAAAGCATATTTTATCATATAATACATTAAACGTAGGTAGGTATGTCAAACAGTTTTACTGAAAAAATAATTTATTTCATAATCATAATATTTAAATATTTAATTGTATGCAAAATTTTGTCTCGAGCTGTCATTTAAAAGAAATTACACAAAAGTTACAGTTAGTAGATAGCAGCTATGTACCTAAGCTATAAGATTTTCGATAAAATGAAAGCCAAAAAGCCATGTAATGATTACACTTGAAAAGAGTTAATTACAAAATTAATAACAAAAATCCTTAGAAGACAGAAATCAGATTTCAAACATTTTTCCGACGGCGTTATAGGCTTAAGAGAAGGGGTTTGAAAAATAAATCCTTGGAAGAAACCCTGCCGACTGCAATGCAAAGTATGATATTTTCAAGCATATTTTTGTTTTAAAATGTATGAAATGCACCCGAATTTAGGGTTCTACAATGTAATTCAACACTCAGAAAAAAATATAAGCCGTATATAATTAAATAAACTCTGCGTTGGGAGTTGTAATTATATTTTTCCGCTCCCCCCACAACATTGGTGCCGGGTTTCCTATTGCAGCAGATACCTGTATAGCTAAACGTAATAAGAAAATGATAAGATGTACGAACGATCTAATAAATTATTAGTCTACGTCGTCGTATTGATGAAGTAATAATTTAACAATAACAATATTGCATAAACGATTGACGGGCGCGACCTATAGACAATATATTATATTATTATATTCAGTCGATTGCGTCAGAACAGGAGGACAGCTGCAACAGCTGCCCTGCCACGTCAAGTAACGGACGATGGTTTTCGATAAAACGAGAAAATTCGAACTGTATGGCAGAATACCTTTCAGAAAAACTCGTGTAGGGATTCGAACGTTACCTATATATATAATATATCGTGTATACAATAACACATGGGAATGGAGGGAAAAAAACCTAGGCCTATAGAATGGGGTTTTCGCTTATATTGTCCTAGTCGAGACGACGACTACAATGATGTCCCTCCTTTCCGTCGAGACGACGATGTCCTTTTCCTGCGCTTGACACGCGATGGGAAGGAAAAAAATTGTTTTCTTTATTTGTTTATTTTCTTTTCCCCTTCCCGACAACCATCTTGACATATATATACGTATGCACCACGAATAATCTATTAAACTTTTCCCGTCCAAGACGTCGCAGAAAGCACGACGACAGTAAAATAATAATAACTACGACTAAACATGTATATATAAGCATAAAATGACAATATATTAACGTCTTTCCGGACCTTATTCGTGTGTACAAAGTCTATATATTATTATGTAGTGCTACCATAGAGACTGGATGAGCTGCAACTGCAATACTAGTTATACGTAATATATTATTATTATTTACTATTATTTTATTATTTACAAGTTAGCGACATAGGTAGTCAAACGCGACGTCGGCTCACAAAGTAAAACGGAGATTAGCTAATTACGTGTGTAAACTAAATTGAACGAGAAAAATAAACAAGGTTGCCCAACACAAGGCTGGGAGAGGGTCCAAAGGTCTAGACCCCCCTCCCCCCGACATTTTTAAAAGTAGAAATATTTAACGTAAATTATAGATAAAAATGACAAGTGTTCAGTATCTACATATTTAAAAAACATGTACCTATACCATGATGTTAACTTTCTCCAAAGAGATGGCGTTTTTTATTCTGTTATAGAATCACAGTAAATGTTTTTCACATGAAGGATTTGTGAAAAAAATTAGAGGATTACAGCCTATAGGTATATTCTTGAAATTTATCGTTTCCCTAACATTTAAGATAAAGACTTAACCTCTACTTTTGTTAATATTTTTTTACTCTTAAGCCAGTTATCGAAATTCAAAGTTTACTGAACTAGAAAACATAATTTTTTTTTAGTATAATATAATATAGGTAGTATAATATTCGTTGTTACAATTATTATATAGTATATAATATATACTATTTAAAAACTGAGTACGTAAATTTAAAATTGGATTATGAGCAATCATGATATGAAACTTTTATCATTTATGAATCAGATAATTGTAATAATACATTTCGATTATCCTCGGATAGAAACGTAACTTAAAAGGTCAATTTTATTAAATTTCTGTAGATACAAAGTGTATCATATTTTTATATTACGAATTCGACAATTTGTTCTAGATTGTTTGTTTAACATTTCAAACAATATAATATTATATATTACAGAACTATTATAGTTAATTTTCAAAAAAAAAAAAAAAATATTAGTTTATAAAATAATTAAATAACTTTATTTATTTGAAATTGTTATACAAAATATTTATATTTACGGTGAGATTTATAATTAATATTCATTTTTATTATTTATAAAATTGCATATACATTTTTTGGGGATAAAAGGGGAGCAAAATCATATGTTTGTACCCTTATGTTTTAAAAAATGGAGCAATACCTCTCAGTTCTTATGCCACTGAATTAGTAAAGTATAATAAATCAGTGATTAGCGCAAGGATGATCAAAATTTTACGTAGCAGATAAATTTTTCTCGTTAAAATGATACGCAAAACTAAAAATGTACATATAGCATATCATTTTAATCATTTTATAAAATATTGTATCATATAAGATAGTTGCACCGTAACCGCTCTATCGCTAATGACGGGGCGCTTGTGTCTGGCATGCATGTTGGGGGTCATGTTTGTTGTAAATCCTCTCGGCAGCCAAACAGTAAAAACGTTCAGTCCGGAAATCGGAAGTGCAAATAAAGCACAGTATGAGGGTGCATAAAAGCTCTTATATAACGACTTTTTCCCGAAATCAGAATTTTCGAGTGTTACGTATGTTGTATTACATGTGGCGTGTAAACTACATTTATACACCCTGCGGTGAAATGACAACAACGACACAATCTTGACTAGTACCTAAGAATGGACGATTTGCAATTATGCTATGTTAAAGTGAACGAGGGTGTCCGACTTTCATGGAAAAAATTTAAAAATGTTTAGTTTAACAATCTATAGAGTTTCTTGATGATATCTGAGTAATATACCTACTATATTAAAATCGATATACACCGTTGATAACTATATCATTTGTCTATTAGTTAATCGTATTGCTGTCTGATAATTATTATCAACAATAATAATTAATGTTATTTTTTAGTATCCACCATAGACTTATCGTTATCATATTATTTTTTTATAATAGCAGTACAATTACAACTAATAATATTATGATGTTTTTACAGTAAATAGGCATTTCACTTTTTCAAATTGAAATATTTTTTTACTTTACGGAATTTATAGTTATGAAGATTTATTAAATTTACAGGATATTACGTTGTTTTTGCTTTATCGATTTATTTGTTTTTATTTAAATCGATCTTATAAGTTTTTTTATTGATAGTTGTGTATGTAATAGTGTATATGCTGCTGCTATTTTTTTTTACATTTTAGTGATGTGGGAAAAGGAGGGTAAATTCTTACATAGTAAAACCCGCGGTATTCTTATAATATTGTTATATCGTTTTACGTTCTTATAATATATGTATACGTATTGTACTTAAATATTTTCTTATAATATATTACGTATTTTGTTGAAAAAGGTAAAAGTATTTTGATGGGTTAAAAGTATATATAATATTAAAAATTTTTTTTTACAGATTATTGATTTGTACAACATTGTATTAAAAATATGATGCGGAATGGTGTATTATTATTACTACTCAAAAACTAGGTTGAAATAAAAATACCTTGTATTATAAACTATAATTGTCATAAAAAATATTGGATTCAACACTACACAATCCCATTATTTGAAATTGTGAAAATATTTTTTGTAATTTGCGTAATTTTATTTTGATGTAAAACCAAAATAAAAATCATAATATTTTATTTTTATTAATCATCATACAACTTTATAGACTAATATAATACTTATATTAATGATAATATTTTTTACCTAGCTTATAGGAAACTTTCATCAAGTTGAAAACCACCAAACCGTTACTGAAGTTGCATATAAAATCTATGTAGAGAAATGACACTCATATAAATAACAAATTTACAAACATATGTATGCAATTTAGTGACAGAGAACACTGGTAGAAGCATTCAGTATTGTGGGTACTGAAACTACAAAGGTTTCTTAAACAACCAATGGATATTATCAATAATTAAATTACCCTATAATTAAAAATATATTTGAGTTTTGTGTATAATAATTTATAACTATTTTCATTTTAGAAAATAATCGGTCTCCAAGATAACTATAAATAGCCGAAGACATTAGGTATAATATTTCAACCAATAAATCAAAAAAAAAAAAAATCATCCGGAACATTTTGGGATATAATAAGTATAATAACATGTACAACACAATAAAGAAATGTAAACGTTTTCATTGACGACGTAACGGCTGCGGCTAGACGTCGCCATCCTAAATCTATGTGTGCAACGTTTACGAACGACTATGTATGTGTGTGTGTATGCTCGGGATAGATATGGTTACATGTTTTGAGGAGGCAAAAAAAAAAAATAATAAGAATGATCATAATAATAAGAAAAGCAATAATTATTATCGAGCTAGTCGTTTCCGGGAAAATGGCGTATGACAGTGTAGTGTAACTGCGACGGCAAAACAAGTCTTTGCAATGGACGTTTACGTCTCGCGTAATATAAAGCGACGTTTATAGAGGGGGACTTGCGAGTCGTCGTCACATCGAGGGGTTGTTTATGACGAAGGCCAAACTTTCGTTTCCCTGTTATAAGGGCTCAATACGCACACACGCTTGTGGTGACGATTGTCACAAAGTATAGTCTCCAGGGGAGGGGGGATGAAAGTGAAAAAGAGAGTGTTTACGATTTTATGAGTGTGAAAAAAGCGTAAGTATATATATATATACTTTTATATAAGACCTATACAGTCCCGTTTCCGTGACATTCAACCAAGATACCTATATGTATAGAAGAGCTGATTTCGCGAATACCTCCTAATGAACCGGTGGCAGTGCGGTTGGGGAGTAGTTTTGTCGGTAGAGATCGAAGTTAGCCATTTGGAGAGGGTGAGCAAGAATGGTAGGTTCTAGAAAGAGTGGTCGTAAACTTCCTGAAAGCACTTCCGGTCTTAGCCACGTCGCCACTGCCGTTCGACACAAATGCGAGCAATTAATAACGATACGCAGCGATCACTCGGTGGAATTCATACATATATATATATAAATGTATAAAGAACAAATATAGGTCGATGGCGATTAAGTGCAATTTATTCGTATCATAATGTATAAGGGTCGTAATAGGTGTAACACGTAGTAAATAGTAGAAATAAGACTTGGGGGGTGGCAGTGGTACTAAGAGTAAGTTCCAACACCTATAGCTATATTATGTTATAGGTTCATAAAAACGAAAATTATTTCACGTTTTAAGTTTTAACGAGTATACCTATGACTAAATTTAATAAAATATGATCATGATCGACTTTTCAACACTATCAAATTTAATTCAACATTATTATACACCACGGATTGTATGAGTGATGGTTTTTCAATTTTCTACTGACACATTTTATACAGATATCGGGTTAAAATATTCAATGTAAATTGTAAGTACAGAGTACTTGAACATGTACTATTGTACTATTTTTCCAATACTGTAACGGTTCAAAGTTTTGATTTCGATTTTTGACTAACTAAAATATTATGCTACATCGAATTTTCTTACACTAAAATTATAATTTTTAATGTCGATAATATCATATGCAACATTGGACTCGATTAGGTTAGCAATAATCACAAATATTTCCAAGATTACAAGTTTCACTACCTATAACTAGTAAAAATGCTACACAAGTAGATAAAATTGAACAGTAAAGTATGGATATATTTAATACATACAACAACACTATATATTTTCAGTCATAAGTAAGTATAAGTATTCGAACACTTGTTAAAAAAAATAAAAAATAAAAAAATAATAATAATAGTTGACAGTTGTTATAGTATAGCCTTACATATACGTCACAACTATATAAATTGGGGAAAAACAAATCATAAATATTATTGTATT
Organism: Aphis gossypii; assembly: GCF_020184175.1. NCBI lineage: Eukaryota > Metazoa > Arthropoda > Insecta > Hemiptera > Aphididae > Aphis > Aphis gossypii. The sequence continues at coordinate 65,116,867 of NC_065531.1, read as the reverse complement.
CTTTATTTGTATGAGTATGAGATATATGTAGCTAAAAACTTGTTTTTGTACTATTAAAAATGATGTAAGGGTTGTTAAAATAATATAATGTGTGTATATTCTAAAAAAGGTGAGCGTTTAATTCGTAGTGAATTTGTGGTTAAACGATATTATAATAACACTACCTATTATAAATAATAATAATATTTCGAAATTTAATAAAAAGTTATATTGTGTTCCCTTCAAATTATTTTTTTTCATATTTCAACACTTTTTTTTTAACAACGTAAAATAAGAAAATAATAGCACAATCTTCATTGTATAATATATTGTTTTTTGAGAAATGAAAAAAAATAAAAATTACTTAAGATAAGTGCGAATAGACGCATCAACGAATAATTTGCGATACAAAACAGTCTTAGTTAGTATAAAAACGAAAGAATAAAATCATAATAAAAAAATAAGAAGTCGGCGTTGTCTGGTATTATTATTTATTTTTTTATTTTTAATATAGATAACATCTTTGGTGGCGCCATTGCTTTTAAAATTAAGTAAAAACTCTATTAACAATATTTATTCTGTTTAAAATAATTTTGAATGGCGAAAAATATTACAATATAAATCACAATGTTATAAAATCTAATAAAAATTAACATGTATTATCGCAGCGTGATAATTGTTATACAAAAATGGTAGATCTGGAATAAATATTGAAACTTATGCTATAAAAAAATATTTGGCGTTCAGTTAACCCTCGTGCATACAAGATAGAAAACAAATATAATCCATAGTCACTAGTTCAATTTATATAATAACTCTAACTAATGTAAAAATATTGTTTATTTTGTTACTATGGAAAATAGTTCAATAACAAAAAAATACTAACATGGGTATTTAAAATTATTTGTAGGAAACATTATATGAATCAAAAAATCATATTTACCACTGGTATGTATTTTAAAATCATCGGAAATAATAATAATTTGTATCGTATAGCAACACTAAAGCAAATATTTAAAATGATTTAAATAAAAACCATTAACTGGTATAGTTTTCAATGGCACTATCTAATTTTAAGCTAACATTATTATACACGATATTTATATATATATACACTAATAATAATATCATAAACAATAGTAATAATAATATTTAACGCCATAGTTCTTATTTTCAACGAATGTTTTATTCATGTTCTTGGGACACATAATATAATATAGTGACTATATATTATTTTATTTACGGTTTGCAAGCCTATGTTAAAAGTATTTTTAGTATTTTTCTCACCGTTATTTTATTGTTTTTCTAGTTAATAAAAAAATACATATTTTATGTACCTAGCACGTATATGAGTGCTGGTCTAAAAACGATTGAAAACTTTTCAAGTCTGAGAGTGCTTGACTTGGACGGGATAATGGTATCATAAAAAATAAAATATAGAATTTTGGAAGCTTGATTCAGTGGGTTATATCTACTTATCAATAGATTTTAAACGTGCAAAAATGTATGATAACACACATCGATAAAAATATGTCAACAATAATAATAATACACACACGCGTGTCTAAGCGCATACAGTATAAAATCAGTGAACCAGAATTGTATTTCAAATAAAAAACAATACTTATTCAATTTATTATTTTATGGCTTTATGTACTTAAATAAAAAAAAAAATTGATAAAATAAACTACCGACTTAAAAATAATTAATTTGATATTTTATAATAATAACTACTAAACCTATAATTTAACCATTTTCACTCATTTTTTTTAATTAAAACTTAAAAAAATAAATACAATTCTGTTAAGTAAACTTGTTATTTGTAATATAATATATTATATAAGTAAATAATAAAATGTCTATTGAATAAACCCTTTTGGAAAATGACATAGCAAAAGGATGTATTTTTTTCATTGGAACGCAATTCATTTGAATGCAGCCAATAAAATATGCTATGGTCAAAGAGTTTTACGTGATGAGAGTTAATATTTATGTATCATGTGGAATAGAGATTCCAGTTATCAAATACTCATCATATTTTAGTATATTATATGCAAGGTGAAAATGTATAAAAAAAAATCAGATTTGTTTTAAATATTTACTTTGGTGAAAAACGGTTTCGTCAACTGAATTTTGTATCATTTTATGTTAAATTCATCTGCATTATATATGTGAATGCGATCGGTTTATCGGTTATTCATGGTAATGTCAGGGAAAATGTACAATTATACTCTAGGAAACATGGAAGCGATAACCACAAGGAGCTCCACGATCTAAATAATTTATTTTGTGTCTCGATTGGAACTTGTGTCAGACGAGTTCTATAAATACACGTACATATTATTATTATATTCATATATACAGTGAGATTACGATGAGTGGAAACATACAACAACTAAGTGCAAACTTAATATATTTTAATTTTGTTTTTTTTAGACAACTAATATACATAATTATATACCACTAAACACCTTTTAATATAATTAGACTATTTTTTTAACAATTTATTTTGCGCATGCGGACAACATTTTTTTTCTAATTACAAATTTATTATTGATTTTTTTTTTTTAATTTTAGTAATTTTTCTTCCAAGTTAATAACAGTTTGAATGTTATTACATGTTTTCAAGTAATTAATATGTATAATATGTATCCAGAAGCACTGAATATCTATAGGTAAGTATTTATTATACGTAGATGTCGAGTAGCATTTGATAAGCTGATTGAGGAAGGTTTTGTAAAAATACATATGGAATGTTGTCAGATTCAGGGGAAGATTAAATAACATCATAACTATATCATAATATTCATGTTTGTTTAAAAGAGTGTAAGTAAATGGACACGCGTTGTATAGGTAGTAAACTAGTAAACCTGCACACGATGACACGAACTCACGACACTCACTCCCATACACCGCCGCAGTATCCTGACTTTCAAAATGGCTTGGGGTGACTCAACCTAGTCACTAAATGATTCAACTTAGTGCTCGCAAATTAAAATCAAATAGGTGCATAGGTAATTGACGTAAAATACGAGTATTACGTGGTCGATATACTGCACGACTAGCCGTCACCACGAAGACGGAAGAATACGCGTAAATAATTAAATAGTTTGCATGTCACGTGAGTTAGGTGAGGACGTAATGTTTTAATGACAATCGAAGTAAACTTGTGGTAGTTATATATAATTTACTGTAGGTATATGAGATTATTGTATTATTAAACCACTTTCTATTAATATACATTATAACATTAAAAAATTTCGCAGTTTTTTTTCCTCGAACGTATATCATGATTGACTTGTGGTAATGTTTTGTACCTTACCGTATACTACTATAATATTATTTTTAAGTATGAGATACTAATTTAACAACAAAAATTATTTATATGATTTTATTTTGAAAAAATAAAAATAAATTTGTTTCCTTAAATACTTAAAAATGTACCTATACAAATACAATTAATTGACGTGTTTTATATCTGAAGTCAAAATGTAAAATATGGATTTGTTATTTCTTTCAAACAGTATTCATACTTACTATTTACTATATTACAGTACGTTGATATGTATAGTTATTAATAAATCAAGATCACTCAATATTTCTTTTAAAAATAGACTTTTTCAAATTCTGATTTAAAATTGTTATATACAATATATTATATTTATTTTTATAGAAATACAAACTACTCAATTATTAAGTAATATTTTTGTAGTTGTTATTACTTACCTTATACGTAATATGTATTCAACGAACTTTTAGTCATTAATCTTGTTCGATTTGTAAGACTTTTATTATAGGTTCATTGATAATAAAAACTTTGATGATCTTAATCATTGTTTTATTTAGCAATGTTTAATAATCCTAATAATACAATCTGATAGAATAATTACAACACAATCGTAATATATTTATCCTGTGGATTAAAAATTCATTATTTAATTTTGTTATCATACCGTATGCACAAAATATATTTTTGATTGATTTGTTTTTAATAGTATGCTTTTTTCAATTTTTTTTTTTTAATTAATATTTTATGAATTATATTTCTCTTTGTTCATATACTTCTTCGTTAATGTTTCAATGTGTACAACGATTAAATTAACGTCAGTGAAACCAAGCGAACAAACTGTTTGGATTATAAATATATATATATTAATAGTGATAATACAATTCGGTAGAATCTTCACTTATACAACATTTATAATAATGATAATAATAATGTATATTAATGTAAATATATTACTGTTCACTTGTACTGAGTGTATTTTGTTTTTACCCAAATGTTGCTAAATTAATTTCGGCAAGACTCTAGGGACCATTCTACAAACAAATCATTTGGATTTACTGATTGCGCTAAATGAAAAAGCGCTTCAATCCTTATTGACGTGTATAGTGTACCCATACCTACTCACAATTCTCAAGGGAAAGGCAGAAAACATGTAAAATTACTTTTTTTTTTTAACTTTTTTTATAACCCTCTTGTTATTTTGAAATAATAATAATATGTACTCACCAAAGTTTGTGCATATATATTGGAAGCACTTACCACCTGAACAACTTTTTAAACATTTCTGTTCTAGAACGAAATATTGTATAAGAGATGAAAGAGTAAAATTATTTTCAGGCACGCGTCAACAAAATGATACAATTATTGCACTGCGATAGAAATCGGTCTGTCTGTTGAGAATGCCACGTGTCTTCGTCGTCGATGCCGCCCATCCCCTTTCGAATAACTCCAAAGTTTTTCCATAAATTAGAATTTTTAACAAAAGCAAAAGCTATGGAAAATACCGAACAAGCTACTGCTTAAACTAAAGTCATTCGCATTCTCTCACACCATTAAATTTCAAAATTCAGACAGGTTTTCAGTGAAACATCAACAAATATTTATATTTATAGATTTACTACATAGTAGTAGTGTATAAAATTCAAACAAACACAAAGACATAATATTATACGATTGTTTGAAATGAAAAAGAATAATTCATATCGCTTATAGACTCGTCTGCACAATTAAAATATAAAATAATAATATAATATAATGTCATAAGCTCATAACAATAATATCTCAATATTCTATAGTACCTATAATATTTTAATGTAAATACTATAAATTCTGTCTAATTATATACTGTATGTACGATGTACCATAATAATATAACGTTATACGTACATTTTGACTGCATTAAAAATCTAAATTTATAAATACATTCTTTTTTTAAGAACATATATAAATGTCGAGGCGTTATGTATTTAAAAAACATTATTACATGGTTGTTAAAGTCATTACTTGAACACTTTAAGTCACAAACTATGTAGACATTAATTTCAGCAATTTATCGCAGCAAAGGTAGACATTATTATTATAGTTCGTGTGTCATCATGAATATGCTATACGGCGCCTTTTATTTATAAATTGGCTGAGTAAGATATATATACGTGTAATTAATTACGTGTGAAAACAACGGACGAAAAAAAAAAAATAAAAATAAATAAACTTATATAGCGAGCTTTAATTTTATTTTTCTCTTTGGTAGTGGCTTGAAAACAGTAAAATGAATTCACATACGTGCGCATAAAATAATAAATTAAATAACCCATTGTAATTTTATAAGTTTATAACCTACCTACTTTTTATGTATAATTCAACTCAACAAGCTCAAAAAACAAACCATTTTTGTATAATAAAAAAATAAAAGTCGTTAATGTTTAAAAAATCAATTTTAAATAGTATTATTTTTTAATCCAAGCAGTGAGCAGCCAGATAAGTTTACTAACTCTTGTTGCGAAATTGTTTTCAAGCATTGTATAAAAGTTCATTACATCGGGAAAAAAATAAAATTTAATATTTTGTTTGAAAATTCTACTAAAGCTTTTTATATATACCTATATACTCTTATTACTGAAAATGTAAAATAAAATTCATCAGAAATTAGTTAACAGTTTAAAAATAGTATCGTTGAAAATTTATTTATAATAAAATAGTTGAATGGTTATCTTAAAAATATATAAATTCTACAAAGATTAATATCTTAATATAATATTTTTTTTATAATAAACTTAATTATTCGTAAAAACTGATATGTGTATTAAATAAGTTGCAACGTTATGTATTTTGTTCAATAATACGGGATTTTTAATTATTCGAAAGTGTACTATACATAAGTAATTTTATTAAGAATTGTGTTAAAACTGACCGGCTGATATATATAAATGATATATTATATATGATTATATAATTATATTAAGTTCAAAGATATTTGATAATAATAAAGAATACGTGAATCGGACGTGCATATAATATATTAAATTTCCTTCAGTTATATTTAAACGTTGACCATGGACTTGTTTATCCATATAGCTACTAGGTATTATTAAAAAAAAAAAAAGAGAGAGAAATACTCTGTGATTCATACTGAGATTTTAAATATCAAAACAGATGATAGAGACCAGTTATCCGTCGTACCAGATGAAGCGTTTTTAGAACCTCAGGAGCCTCTAACAATGTCCCATTCTAGAGATCGGCAGATCATCATAATATTATCACAATTACAGTTGAATTAACCCCAAAAGACACGTTCCATTCAAAATGAAAAAAAATGTGAGTTATAGAGCTCATCAAGTTTAAATAAGAATAAGTTTATCGTCAGTTATGGATTCAACTAAGTAAGCCTAATCTTACACACGTGATGAATCGTGAATGTATTCTGTACTAAACAGGTATCTATAATTGGCACCAGATTTGTGGCGGTGACAATCGTCGACGTTGACTTGTTTATCGGAGATGATTCAGCTATATCAAAATGGTAATCTGCTACGTACCATGTATTATTTTGTCTTTCTTGCAGTATTTTTATGTTAAGTTTCTAAAAATAAATATAGAATACATTGAAAGTCCCTTAGTTATCAGTACATGGTTAAAATTGTCGATAGCAAGGTATTTACTATTTATCATTATTTATTTAATGTCCATAGTTTCTGTAAATACTTATTTACTTAGGTAGTTATAACCCGTAAAGTTCATCACCGACTTCGACGGTGTGTTATAAAATATTTTATAAAATGATTGGTAATGGCTGAAATGCTTGTAAAATCTCGGAGTATATATTTTGGCTTGATTTTGATTATTTTTGGTCACATCCATAAAATAAAGTTAGTGAATTCACTAAACGCATCCAAAACCAAATATATATATGTTATACAGTATGTTTAATTTTCACAAACTATAGCTAAAATGTAAAAAAAAAAAAAATATTTTATTTATTTTATTTTTAGGGGGGGGGAGTTCGTAACGCCATCCAATTTCACCACCTTACTTCTCATAGAAATTAATTTTAGCATCCACATACGCTATAAATAAATAAAATCAGTACTAGTTCCAAATATTTATATCTATAAATCCAGCATTATATTATACAGGTTAGTAAATAATAATCTGTTTACGAACCAGCAGCCAGAATATTCTCAAGGGATATTGTTATAATCTTACACTGTAAGTCAGCTAATTTTATTTACACATTTATATTATGTAGTTTTTATTATGCGTAAATAATAATTAATAATAATATATCATTTTATTTTTTTACTTAATTTATATATTTACATCCGGTCCACAGTAAGATAAATATCGTGAGTAGGTATGTATAATAATAATAGTCAATAGGACTACCGGGTTGATATCGTGTCATAACATATAATAAAACTTAAAGTATACAGATAGGAGACGGTATTTTTTCTGCACATTATATATTATATGTTTACGTGCCAGACATTAATAGTGCATGAGGCTGTCGCAGAGTATCATACCTCCGGTCGGGTGTGTATCTGCAAACGGATGGGAAAAGAGTAGGGTTTACGGTCCAGCGGATCTCCGAAAATGACAGCATGTAGCCTCAACGTGATTTATACGCGAGGACGACAGAATTTAGTGTGTATGTGTGTGAAGCTTTCACGTCGAATCGATTGTCTATGAAATGAAAAATCTTTAGCGAGGACACATGATATTGTAGGCAAGATTATCATGGTATGCTCACAAAATTCGCTTCTAGATAACATTGCATTGACTGAACCAAATTGTCTCTATATAAAAAAAAAAAAAAAAAAATATAAATAATATGTGTAATGTATATGTATAAATATATGGTATGTAACACGCAGAAATTATATTCATGGACCTATTATGTAATGATGATGTGCACTTTTATATCATGAAGATGTATATGAGTTTTTCAAAAAATAATAATATCATATACATATTGGTAATGAAATAGATAAAATTTATAATCCTAATGTTCTACAAAAGTAACCAAAAAGTTATCTTTGATTAGATGAGATTACAAATAACACTTATAATTTTACCCCCCAAAAAAGAAAACTAAGTTAATGGATAAAATTAGATTATTTAAAAGTTGTATTTGTTAAATAATATTTTTGATATAAATAAAATAATAATGTATAACATAAAATTTATTATAGGTATTTATATACATAAAATAATATTTACTGAATCATGTTCGTCATCGCCTAGCCAAAAGCATCGAAACTATGAGTATAACAGATTTGGTCAATAGCTTAATTTTATGACACAAAAAACCATTAAGAAAGTATTTTCCAAAATTTACCCCTAAAGAGTTAAGATGTTAAAACGTATAAAAATGGAAAACATTTTTATATTAATATGATACATTGTATAATAGCCATTATAATTGTATATAATTTTATACCTATTTTAAAATTGGTAAAAACCACTCAAATTGCTGTTAAAATATGTAGTTTTCATTAACAGAGTAAATTTATTGGCATTATTTAGTCACGAGCAACGCCGCGTATGTGATCAGCTTGTATAAATATATAAAGTGAATGTAAATTTTTAAACTTGTAAATACGTGTGTTTCAAATACAATTAATAATCAGTGTTTATTGATAATGAAAAATGTACTAAATGATTATTACAGTAAAATAAATATAAAAATTAAATAAAAAAACATAAAACTTAAATAAATATGTTATGGTAAGCAATATAGTTTCGAAAAAATCAACACTTCCAACAAAAAAGTACAAAAATAAAATTGAATTGCTTTTCACAATAAATTATTTAAATAATTTATATCAGAGCCATTTAATTTAATTTTATAGATGCAAATATACGTTAAATTGTTTTTATTTAAAAAAAAATAAACAAAAAATATGAATATTATTATCTAAATACTGTAAAATACTGTGACTAACCTATCTGACAAAAGATTTTAAAACAATTCTTAATTTAAAAATACTTATGCGTATTTAGCTAGTTTAGGTATGCTACATATAACTAATAATATCAAAATATTCAGAAATAGTTTAAAAATAATTGACAGTAGGTACATAGATAGTATAATTTTATAAAGCCGTCTATGGATCATTGTATGTAGTCTGTTGTACATGTAAGTATATAAAAAAATATATGTATAGTTCATCTTTCAACGTTTCTAAATATAATAAAGTAATATCGAATAACACGCGTAATATATACTGTACACTATTTTTTTCTTTTTTTCTTATTGTTCTATTTTTGGTAAATCTCAACTTTTCCTCCGATAAAAGCTTTTTCTTTTACGGTTACAGTGTTGAAAGAAAAATATTATTTTTCATTTTAAGAACCTAGGAGGAACTCATAGTTTAGTTTTGATAAATAAGTAAGTTTGTAGACTTACCATCTCATAAGAACAACATAACGTATAACAGTAATATAAAATAAAATTAATTAATAAATGTTAAACTTTGAAAATAATATATATTATATAGGTATATATATATTTTTTAGTGTGCTAAAAAGTTAAGTCTTCTTTTAATGCATCTTACAGAAATAGGCAACTCAATTCGAATGTATTTTTGTTCTTTTTTATTCCATGTACGGATTCGTTCAGAATACGTACAATAGTAGTAATATATCACGTTGTTTACTTAATGAGTAAAAAAAAATACATACGTTAAGGTTAAAATATATTGCCATCAAAAGACGGTTATATCAAAAGAAATGGTGTAAATATTTACAATACGCAAGTTTGTTGAATCATTACATAAAAACATTATATACATGTATAATAACCAAACTCCTTCAGTAATCAGGTTACGATCTTATTTTTTCATGTTAAATAATTTAGAAATAGGTAAGTTGAAGTTAAAATTAGAATTTTTCAGTACTTTAAATATTGTCAAATGTAAAATTTGTTAAAAAATATTGTCGTTTTTGGTTTTCGAAAATTTGAGTTAAATAAATTTGATATCTAATGAATTAAAATAAGCTCAAAAAACGACAATGAATTGCAATTTATTAATGTCTGTTTAGTATTTTCAAAAATATATGTTCATAGGTTTAAAATAATGTGTTTAGGTGTTATAACATATTGAATAAGCAATATTCATATTATATAATTTATCAGTGTATTATAGACTATAGTATATATTATAATATACAAATAAGTATTTTTATGCAAATGCATATTCTTCTACATTTGACGTATGATAATTCTGATTAAATATCTTGAAGTTTCGTAAAACGTAGATTCTACTGTTAATTTTTTATGAAATAAGTAATAACTTTATAATAATAATAATAACTATAATAATTTAACTTTACTGTTTTTGTAGCCTGATTAATAAGTAATTATAAAACTATATTTTATTGTAAATCTTACCATCCTTGTAATAAAACTAACAATTATGTCTTTTCTGGGAAATGAAAATTTTATGAAAATGCTCGAAGACCTTCGAAGGTCTTATGAATCTTCAAGGTATCTCTAAAGAAGTGCATAGGAAACTCTTTTGAAACTACATGGTATTTTGAAAACCCTTTAATGGTTATATTTTTAAACCACGCTGATAAATCTATGACTTATACTTTTTGAATAATAGCACACATTGAAAATCGTTTAAGCATATTAAATCGTTATCGTTACGCGATTTCATAAAAATTTAAAATTCAAATGCTCATGATATTTTTTTTACAATGACGTTTTGAATTTTCTCTATAGCTATTAGAAAAAAAATTTATGGAAAACTTAGTGTCTAATTTTTTTTTTCAATTTTTTATAAATAAAAACATTTTTATGAATTTTCAACAACAAAATTACTTATAAATTTTAAAATTTTACATAATATAATATATGTAAAAATTTGAACTTAAAACGCTTTTAAGAAAAAGATTGTGATTTTCGATTTTTGATTTTTTTCTTACTACAATTAAAACAACTTATAATAAACTGACTGTTTTTATGTAAAAAATCCAGTTTTTTTTTTTCACTTTTAGATTCTGAACGAAGTGATGAATGTATTGATTTTACAATGATGTGTATACCCAATTGTTTGAAAATTACTGAAAAATTTTGTCTTTTTACCTTTATAATACACCAAAGATATTCATTTTGTTATCGGAAATCATACCTGAAGTTTAAAATTAAAGCATTATTTCGAAAAGTTATGCTGTACACAAACACAAAAATGAAAAAAAAAAAACACACATCATTGTAAATTCAATACATTTATCACTTCGTTCAGAATCTAAAACCAAATGCAATATAACACACTGTTTTTTTTATATAATCCACTGTCATGAGTTTTGTATGTGAAATGGTAAAATTCGGTAAAGTTCCCTTAGAGTACACGTGAAAATAAAAATTATGAAGTGTTTGTACCGTGGAAATTACTGGACTGGTAGGTGGGGATAGTAGTTCTATGGTTTGTGTTGATGGGAGGTGTTGACGAGGGGGTAGCACTACTATCGGACTTCGGAGAACTGAGGTGTATTCGAGTCGTGTATAGATGTAATCGCGGACAGTATTTCTGATGCTTACGGTTATGGAAGTTTTAACTGAAATTTAATGCAACCCGCGTGTGCGTGTGCTCGTGTTCCGGGTCGAAATTGCGGGGGAAAACACGGTATAATTTATGGCCTAGGATGCGATTTTCATTTCCTCTGCTGGCCTCTTTGCCCGCACATATATACTATATTTATATATATACATTGAACGACAAAACTTTCCCAACCCCTTTGTCCCGTTTTGCTGGTTTAGGTCTATGTCGTCGCTCTCCCTCTCGTTCGATTTTTCTTTTTTTTATTACTTAAAAACGAACAGAAAAAAAAAATCAATAAACGGTATTTGGACTAGCCGGGCAGTATATGACGAACATTACGTTCACACAGGCTTACATGTACATATCTCAGATGTCTTTTGAATTTCAATCTCAAATCAGATTTCGAAGGGTTGTTATAAATATCTAATAAAGACATACTATAGGTACATAATATGTCAATAATAAGTAAATTTTAAGTAATAATGCATTACTCATATGCTATTGGATAAATTGTAATTCTTATTTTCGTTGTAAATTATATCTAGTTACGGTACATAATCGTTACAGTTTTTAATCTAATGCACCTATCTTTTATTGTTAATATTATACATAGATACGTTTTAAGCGTTAATAATAAGTTCAATTTTTTATTTTCAGTTAATGTAAATAGTATTATAACCCAACTACCCATTCGAATTTAATTATCAACTTACAAACTATAGTAACTTGTATAGTACTAAGTACTCAATATCAAAAATCCAATGAAATATTAATAATATCCTAAATAATTTATTTTATAATTGAAAATGTGTATAAAAATATTAATTAATAAGCCATTTTTTTCGCATATTCAGATATACAGTTAGTTTTTATTACCTACTTAATACAACTCGACTACATAATTGCATCATTACTTTACATTATAAATAGGTACATTTTAATTTCTTTTCTATATTAATTAACTTTCAACATTCACAATTTTAGGACACATAATATTTTAAATATTGTACTGATCAATACCATATGCCACATGCAGTAAAATTCTCAACACTACAATGAAAGTTTTTAACAAAACTAAAGATAGCACTCAAATGTATTTATTTAGTTTTACGATTAAAATATATATCAATTAAATTTTAAATGCACTTAATGATTTTTTTATATACAACGTTATTTAGAGGTATTTTTAATTTTTGTGTGGCAATGATTTATTGAATTCAAAAGAGTATAATACATATCATATTGTCACAAGCTCTAGATTTCTATAAAGATGATGCAAAGTAAAAATTCGTTTAATATTATAATAAACTTATAGAATAATAAATATTTTTTTTATAATAATTTAAAACAGAAACAAGAATCTCGTTATTATATTATATAAAAAAAAAAAAATTAAAATGTTAATAAAAGTAATTTTGTAGTCTTATATATATATAAAATGGACCTTCTTTATTTTTATTTACTGAAATTAACTTTTAATAGGTTACTATACAATAAGTTGGATAAAATATAATAAATACTTTATAATTTATAACACTTACTGTTTCAGATAATATAGATAATTAAAGGAGTAAATATTTGCATAAATTATAATTGATAATGTTCTAAAGTACACATGGAATAAAAAACTAGCATCTTATTTTTTTTTTGGTTAAAAATCGAGTACCAATGTCCCGTATTTACGTCTTTTTAAGAAAACTATAATAAATAATGTTTTCTTGTAAAACGTTTATAATACATTGTTAATGTTTCTCAATAGGGGGTAGTCGGAGTTATCTACTCAATTATTGATGGGGTTTGAACATGATGACGTTTTTTTTCCCGGGTACCGACAAATTATATTAAGTATAAATAATATAACCATATAGGTAGGTATACGTTTTTAAGGCGCTTTAGATCTTTGGAATATGAAAAAAACTACTAGCCCTCTGCTGTGCGGTGTATACAGATACAAAATAAAACATATTTTATCACAATATAAAATGCATTAATCACAGACATACAGTATAATACTATACGTGCATTAGAGGGAGCTATGGATTGAACATAAAAACATAAAAACGAAATCTGGTATTATTATTATTATTATTATTATTGTTATAGCCGCAGTTGGTTACTACAAATTTCCACGAAAATCACCGACTGAGTTTACCTCGTTAAATTTTAAAATCGATATTACGAATACAATAAAATTAACATAATATTCTTTGTAATATTACTTCATGTCATATTACATAGATATCTAATAATTCTGTGCCGGTAGCGCGACAAGAAATTTTATAATTATATAACCTTATCTGGTTTGGTTTTATAAAAAGTTATATTATCGCGTTATTGACCGTTAAATGGTTCACGTTCAGTAAAAATGTAATAATATGCACATGAATAATATGATAATTCATTATAAATGCTATTAAATGAGTGGTATAGGTATTTTCATAAAATGATTATAACATATTTAACTTAAGTTAACACAAAAGATTCAAATGGACAATCTACATGCCTTGCCTGACCTGCAGTCATCGTCACGACTGTTATGACTTCATCACAACCGTATTGTATAAGATGTAACGTTAATTAAAACGAATAGGAAAGTTTATAATAAGAACTGACACATTATAATATATTATGTTTAGAGTTTTAAGACTTAAAACTATAAATTCAGCGAATTTACTTTCAGAGTTGTAAATCAATCACTTTTAGTGTAGTACGTTCTGTATAACACCACAAAATAGTGAAACAATCATTTATTAATAACTAAATATGCCATATAACATATTATTATTATCATTCACTTATTACTTATTATTATGTAAGTTTTTGTTATATTATTATATCGGAAAGCTTTATGATTTAAATTATCTTGTTGCCTTGTAGAACACATTAGTAGAATATGGAATAATGAATTGTTTCCTTTAAAATACATATTACTGACTTTATAAATCTGATACAAAGTATGGATTTTTAACTTTGATGAATTATCTTAAAAATACAATTTCGCAATATGCGAATCTCCTTTTTTCATTTTTAAGCTTGGACTTTTTGGAGAAAAGGCGTAAGAGTTTTGGTGCTTGTTTGTAGAATTGCAAGAGCCCATATCAGTAGAAGATTTTAAAAAGCCTCCTTTAAAAGTAATTTTTGAAAACCTGATAGAGCAATTTATAATTGCTTATAGCACGTATTATTTTCTGTTGGTTCATTAATACAAACTATGAGAGAAATGCTCTTATAACTGAAATGATACAAAGCAGAGATGTTTCTCACAATAAGTACATTAACCATACATGTTGTTTATTAAGTTTTTCTTCTTTTAGATTCTGAACGGAGTGAAGAATGTATTGATTTTACAATGATGTATGTTTTTTTTTTTTTTTTTTTGTTTTTTTTTTTTTGTGTCTGTGTACAGCATAACTAGTCGAAATAATGCTCCAATTTCAAACAATGGGGGTGGTTTCCGATGTAAAAGTGAATATCCTTGGTGCATTATAGAGGTAAAAAGTTAACATTTTCCAACAGTTTTCAAAAAAATCGAGAAAAACAAAAAAAAAATGACGGAAAAACGGGAATTTTTACGCAAAACCAGTTTTCGACCAAATCGATTTTTTTTTATGGTTGTAATTCAAAAACTAATCACTGAAAATACTTGAAATTTTCACCAAATGTTAATGTCAGTGGTATCCGTATATAGTTAAATTTTCAAAAAATTTTGACTTTTTTTGAGTTATTTATAGACCACTGAAATTTTCGAATTTTTTGAGAAATTTTTTTTAAAGTGTCGATAAAAAATTTTTGGATGACCAAAAAGTTTTGAAAATTTAATACAAGGTTCCTTATGAGTTGTTTTTAATGTAGCTAAAAAAAATTAAAAATCGTTAGTCACAATTTTTTTTTATAAGCGTTTTTAGTTCAAATTTTTACGAAATCTGTCGAAAACGCGAAAATTTGCAAGTAATTTTGAAGTTGAAAAATCATAAAATTTTTTTCTTTTATAATTAAGTTTTGAAAATTTGGTACAAGGTTCTCCATACATTTTTCTTCAAATATCTGTAAAAAAAACTCTACCGGATTCAGACAAAAAATTTTTATGAGTGTTTGAAATTTAAATTTTTACAAAAACCGCGTTAAATAACAGTTTAGCCTCAAACGATTTTTGATATTTGTTATTATTCAAAAAGTATAAGTCGTAGATACTTGAAAATTTTACCAGTTATTAAGATTCGCGTTTTCTTTACGTGATTTAAATTTCAAAATATTTTGACTTTTTTTGAGCTATTTATAGACAACTGAAATTTTCAATTTTTCTGAAAAAATATTTTTGAAGTGTCGATAAAATTTTTTTGGCCCTATCAAAATACTTGAAAATTTAATACAAAGTTACTCATATGTTATTCTTATAGTGATTAAAAAATTATAAGAATACATAGGCACAATTTTTTTTTATTAGCATTTGAAGTTCAAATTTTGACGAAAATTCGTCAAAATTATGAATATTTGCGAAATATTTGAAGTTGAAAAATCATAAAATTTTTTGTATTTATAACTAAGGATTAAAAATACAACACTAAGTTTTCCATAAGTTTACCTTCAAGTATCTATAGAGAAAACTCGAAGCATCATTATAGGAAAAATTTTAAGTGCGTTTGAATTTTAAATTTTAACGAAATAGCGTAACGATAACGATTTATCCTCAAACGATTTTAAATATTTGTTATTATTCAAAAAGTATAAGTCGTAGATACTTGAAAATTTTACCAGTTATTAAGATTCGAGTTTTCTTTACGTGATTTAATTTTCAAAATATTTTTTAATATAAGCTGGTTTTTTTAAACCACCTTTTTTACCAACCACTAGAAATTATATCCTAGGCTGACAAATCATCTTCGTTCAGAATCGTTTTTCGTATACAATGATAACTATCATTGGATTCAAATTTAACACTCCTATAATATATAATAATGATCCATACGGCACCTAATGTACAGCAGAGCGGTACTCACTTGCCCACTTTTTTTTTTTTGCTATTAATAATCGTTATCGTTTTGTTTTCAATTTATTATACACAATTTAAAACGATAGAATTGGTTTGACGTTTATAATTTAAAATAAAATACTATAGAAACATGGCTAATCCGATGTAAACCTACACCTACTTTACGACATTAGGTCATAATTTATGAACGTATTACGATCAATGATGTACTTGACATAATTCATTTAGTGTATATTTATATATTATACAATTTATAATAAATTATGTTTAATAGTAATATAAATAATATTTCACATTTTTTTTGTGTAACGAAAAAGCTGTCATGCGTCTTACCGCAGTAGTACTTGATGAAAATTGCTTTTTTTAGAGAATATTTTTTATTTCTAAGAGCAAAAAAATATAATATATAAACACACAGTGGTGCATTCTTGAGTTTATGCGTTTGATAATAATATGCAATAGATATGTAATTTACACATTCAGAAATAATATATGAACACATTCTTTAACAATAAATATTTTTTTAAATGAACGGTAATAAGATTTTAACTATAGGTAAGAAAGGAAGAAGAATATTTAAAAATGTGTATTTCCTAATTTTAACTTATATATTATTGTAAATTTTCACTGTTACAACTCGTTTGAGTTCATTTATCTTATTTATAACTCATTTGTGCAAAAAAAAACTAAATTGTGCACATAATATATTTTGAGTATCTATAGTTGACAATAAAAATTACTAGTATCAGAACTCGTTTGCGCACACTACATTTCCTTTCTAACTTTAACAGACATAGGAATGTCTGCTTTAAACAGGCGTCATACTCTTCATGATTATGAATTATGAGTTAATTTAATTTTTACGTTCCTTTACCTATATGAAAGAAAACACGCCACAAATACTTAATAAAAACTAATCAGATAATGAAACAAAAATTAAAAAATATTTACTTCACCCATGCCAAATTTCTGTAAAATGTTTACTGAATAAACGTCAACGATGATCATACGTCTAACACACTATAGTCACCACTCTACTAAGCCATGCTACTCTAAAACTGTAATAAAAGTAGGGTATATGGAAAATCAAAAATAATAAGTATAATCTACATTCTACACAAACGATTATACGATTATATTGTTATTGAATATTTGAAAACAATCTGTGACAATATATATATACTATAATATAGTCGTCGATTTTCAGGAAAAAAATTTTGAATGTGCGCTAACGAGTTGCAGCGCTTTTCACTATATTTCTTCTCCAAATAAACTTGTAATCGATTCCTTTGTTATTAATATTTGGAAATCTAGTTCTTGATACATTTTGTTCTTAGTTACTAAATTTAAATAATTAAACCGTAAATTGTATTATTATTATTATTATTTAAATCGTTTTACTGAAAACATAGCTGATATATATATAACCAAATATTATAATATGGAATATTAACATAAATATTATTTATTTTTATTTTTATCATAATTTTATTCGTTATATTATAATTTTAATTTTATAAATTCATTCCAAACACCAGAATGGAACTTTAAAATACATCACTGGTCAATAGTATCATGTCAAATTAACTTTTTATGTCGAGTCATAACTCATAATATGTATTAAAATTTTAAATGATATGATGTAAATAATATCGGTAAGCAGATGTAGATTTGACAATCGACCGAATTCAAAGGACATTGAACCGACAGGCATCAGAATCTAATGAGACAGGAGTGTAATTATAATATATAGAATATATCGGTAAATCGGTGAATATTACTGTTTTGTTAATAGAACTCGCAAATTCTACAGACTACAGCGAACAAATAATATTTATATTATATATTATATATATATACGTCATAGTATCGCAATTCAGACGAATATAATAATATCATATATTACAATACATCCAAAATGATAGGATATTATGTTTTTGACATTACCACGTACACAAGTATATTCGACTACCCTGATATATATGCATAATAAACGTTCGCAATAATACTATTATATGGTATTTCATAGGACCAATGGCCATAGAAACATAATAATATTATATAGAGCAGATGAATATATTATTATACTATTATAATATCTTATAGGTAGATTTAAGTACACATTCCGTACATTTTGCAATTTGATTCCCTAAAACCCCCCTACCTAAAAAATAATAATAATATAAATTCATATTTTATAATACATTGGCACATTGGCAAAAATAAAAATTATATTATCATTAACAATAAAAATCCGGCTTGCAATAAAATATTTATTATTACACCTACAGAATATAGGTATATATTATATGTGTAATAATAATAATGTTTATTCAAATAAATTATAATTAAGTGAATAAAACTAGTAGCCCAGTGGTATGAAGTAATTATAAATAACTATGACTAACATAAAGTATGTATAATTTTATAATATACAGATAATAAATAATATCCTAAATAATGATTAATATTGATATTTTTGGTTATCAATAATTTCAATATTTAGTGAATAAAACTAATACCTAATAACTATGATTAGGGCTTAAGACAAAACTTTAAAAATAACCACATTGATAAAATGATTTTAAAATCATTCACACATAAATAATTAAGTAAGTTGAACTAAACATTTTAAAATATAAATAAAAAGTAAAGAATAATACTTAGGTATAAGTTTAGATATTATTTTTACAATATTAATTTTATTTTTAACTTGATGTATTCTAATAACTTGTTATGAAAATTAATTGAAGTGTAATATAAACTGATAAACACTAACAATAAAATAGATAGATAATTAAAATGTACATTGTACCTATATTATACATTTGTTAATATTATGAATTATGATCCATTGTTTATATTATAGACATTTTAAAACTATATCTTTTGTAATTATGATTAAAGCGTAATGTCATTAATAATAGAAAAAATAGTAAAATAAAATCAAAGTTCCGAATTATGCGAAACTCACTATATTTAACTATATTTATTCCGCTGTTTACTAATTGAGTCCTGAATACACACGGAATATATTATACTAATTGAGTTCGAGGATTGTTTTGATTTAAGTATAAAATATCAACCATCTAGACACAGCGGAAATTATATCGCGAACCATTAAAATATATGTTATTGTCACACTTATGTGGCACAACTGTATCAAGCGTCAAAAGCTGCTCCGTCTGAATGCAAATTAACATAAATATTGGTATGGAGATGACTAAGTGATATCGTTCATATCGGTTTTGTTGCAATTAAATACAATAATATATATATATATTTTTAAAGTTTGACGAGACTCGACTAAAATTAAAAAAATGATCTCAACTAGTATTACACCTAAATTTCAAGGTACTCAATAGGTATATGGGTACTTTAAAACAACTAGAAATTCAAATCGTCATAAATGGGAAATCTGGCCCAATTCTAGTTGTTGGTCATATAAAATGTATTATTGACAAGTGTTTTAGATGCTCTCAAAATTAAACAAATATTCATGGGCTATATTATATTTCACTAATCATGGCCAACAGTCATAATAACATTTTAATAGAAGTATTAATAATTGCTAATAAAAATGTTTGAAAAACCTGCTTAATATAATATATTATATTATAATACTAAGTAATGTGTGGCATGGGCAGTTTTCCCCCACGCTTGTCTGCACAAATATTTGGAAATGTACCAAAAGTATCTTCAAAATGCATCAACGATTTCTCTGTTTTATGTATATGTATATATATTTAATCGTAATTTTCGAAAGGTATCTAAAGGTCGGGGGAGGTGTAGGTAGTATACCGGAAAGGTAGTGGAAAGAGAGGGTGGTTGGTTGGCATCACTACTGGAAAAAAGCAAACGCACTCGTACACCTTCCCCATCCCAATCAACCCTCCACACGTTGTAGATCAGTAACCGCTTGCGTGTTAGTGGCATATACCATGCGCATCTTGGGGGGACTGTACTCGGCGTTTGCTTATTCCCCTCGCTCCAGCAGAGAGTCCCTTGGACCATAAATGATTCATTGTTTGCATTTAATTATTATAATATGTGTATAAAACTCTCGGTTTATGATTAATTAATTGAGCGTCGGAGGCGGCGGTGGACGGATCGCCTGTGTTTGCCAGCGATTTCGCGCCATGAATGTTTCGAAATTTATCGCCCCCACTCCGCAATCCCTCTTCAAATACACACCCGCTACCAGCAACTCACCATGATCTTCCACTACTGCCGTTGTTGACTATATGCTGGAAAAATCATCGCCTCCGTCCTTGCTATTCGATATTTATTTTGACTCCCCCTCCCTTTGCGGGGTGGTGAAACAACAAAAATGCGCCCATCCTGTATAATGAACGAGAGCCTAATGAAATGTGAACGTATAAACAAAGATATTATTATTATTATTATTATTATTATTATTAATATAATTTAATATTATATGCATTACTTCGAACACTTATCGGTCATCACTGACGTTAGCAATAATAAAAATAATAATATAATACAGAGTGTATATACCTGTTATAACAGTGATAAGAAAGTGAACAAATTTTCCAGCATTGAAATCTGAATATTAGTTTCCTTAATTTACTATGCCTACCAACGGTAAATGGCAATAGTCATTTTTGAAGGAATTTTATCGTTTTTGTTATCAGAAACCCAAACAAATATTTTATTACGATTATTAAGTATCTCATTATTTGGGACATCAAATAGCATAATTTATCTAAATATTACAGTATATTATTTTATATTTTTTATAGTTGTATTTATATATTTTTTTTTTGGTTGACACAATGTAGCGTGTTAAAAATTGACAGCTAGAATTAGTTAGCGTAAAGAAACTTGTTATTGATAATTAAAATATTCACAATATTTAGGAAAGTTTAATCCTTAATTATAAATTATAACAGAATTTGAAATTATGTTACAATAGCACCCACTGTTAACGCAATACAATATATACTATATTGAAATTACGAGTATATGACAACTATTATAATATCACGATGATGATTGGTGAGTATTAGTGTACTTTAGAATTTTTTAAGGCTTTGAAGTTTTAATTTTTAAATGTATTTAATAAGTTACCTACTTTAATTAAACATTTCAGAATTCGGAACTACAAGAATATATTGTAAAAAAAAAATATTAATTAAAAAGTATCAGTAGTGATAACTAGTGATCTTGATTACTGTTATTTTATAATATTTTATCGTACTTAAATATGTGTGCTACAAATATGGAGGTTGGATGCATAGTTTTTATATAATCTAGGTATGACCGTTTAATCATACAGCGGCGATTACACGTGGATGCGTTTCAAAAGACATCTAAAGTACAATAATAATATATTATAAACGCAGTACTATGTATAGTCGTGTATAGACAGACCGCCGTCGCCGCCGATCTCGACAGCCGAGCGAAGAGAGAAATAATTATGCGTACCCGTGTTTTAATTAAAACACTACCTACTCGCTGTTTAACGTCTTCGGATTAATAAAGAGACACGGCAAAATAACAGCTCCTCTTTGGAGCGCTTCAAGTGAATCAGATTTTAATATATTAAAAACCAACGCCCGACAGTATAATATGACGTATACGGAGTGATCCATTTAACGTTAATCACTCATTTTCAGAAATTACGAAAGTATATGAAAATATTTCTTTTACGTGCTTTTAAAGCATTTCAAAACAAAATTTTTTAAAAAAAATTTTATCGTTATCATTTATGGAATTGTTAATTCTTTTGAACGACAACATATATTAATTTTGAAGTACTAAAAAAAATACAGAGCTTTAAAGAATAAAAATAGAAAAATTAAAAAAAAAAAAAATAACGATAAAAAGTATAAATTTTCAATAATGTCATTTGGTAATGAATTAAAATTATGTAAAAAAGTAAAAAAGATATTTTCATAAACGTTAAATTTTCTAACTCCATGTAGTGTACACGTAGATTTAAGTAATGCATATAATGCATAATTATGTTAGTAAAGGTATTTTAAAATAAATAATAAGTACTCTGCAATGAGCCAATGACATATTACACTATAATAGTGGTGGTAATTATTATAATATGCATTTATATTAAATTCTAAAATAAACACCCATGTTATTAGGCATTAAAAATCTTGAAAGTACCTCAGCAGTCAGCACCATAGTTGGATGTGTTCTTTTTCTTTTGTTAAATGTTATTATAATAATAGGTACTTGAATAATTCTTATTATTTATCACTTATAGGTTTTTTTGTGTATATTATTATTACAATTGGCTATTGAGTTATTTGATTTAACATTGCAAATAGAACATTATATATTTTGATTTACAAGCGTGATACAATGTTTGATTCCATGTTTTATAATATAACGACAAAATATATTTTGTTGGTACACTATTACATATTAATCATAATAATGTGTTGTTTAATATTTAACAACAATATAGTTTTCCTAACTAAATAAATATAATTATGTATGTATATAATAAATAGTACGTTATATAAACTACAGGAAAATTAATTAGAAAAAATACGTTGATATTTAAAAGACACTGTCACGTACTTACATATCTAGTACTTAAAAAAATTAATGTTTCCTATTAGCTCGAAAAAATTTGTTCTGTAACTTAATTTATTTTATCTTATCTAAAAATCCTCACTCAGACTTCCTGTTCTGGAAACAGTGTCATGGTATAAAATATATTTATATTTATTTATTTATTCTTTTTTTGTCACGCTTCAAACATTAATCTCACCAGACTCATTTCCGCTGTAAGCATCTGGAGTAATCTATTTTCCATTTCTACTGTCCAATAATCCTCAATCGTCTTCCCCAAAATTCTCTCAATGCCCTCATTTTTATACACCAAAATATTTACCTTTATTCTTCAACAAGCGGATTTGTCAGGGTTTATTTTTCGCTATTTCCAAATATATTTGATTTATTATAACGTCGAAAATATCATTAGTCACGTCAATGTTATTATTAGCATTATTATCATTCGAGGTATTTATGTTCACCCGTCATTGGAATGCATTTCGTGCTATTATACAATATATTGTTATACAAAGTATTACTAAAGTGTAATTTAATGTATGTATAGAATATAATATATGGGTAGGTACTTAGAAGTTACAGAGCTATCATGATCTGCATCTATCAATCTCTATCTATTTTTTCACACTCCCTTCTATGTACTTCACTACTTCACGTTTATTAATTAAATATTTTGTGTCATATATATAATATAATAATATATGTATATAATAAGTAGATGCACATAATATCATTGTATGTTATAAACTGCATCAATCAAAATTATCAACGACCTTGTCGTGAAAAATCTGGCGCCACGGTTTTATTGTTTAGTTTAATTGACATGAAATGGCCGGAAAATGTTTTATGTAATGATCATGTATTATATACATGATATCATGCTAGTAAGATTTTCTCACTAACCAAAAAACGAGTTCACAAAAACTAGATTTAATGGCCGTGGGTATGTTTTGGCTTTAATACGTCCGACGGGTTACGTTTAAGTGATAAAAATAAAATTTAAAATCTAACTACTATAATATATATATATATATACATATAATATTTATACTTATAATATATACTAAGCTCTTAACGCAATCGTGTAATGGGGTCGTTGAATTATTCGGTGGATCTTTAAGTGCTTTAGCGATCTTCCCTCTGAAGGGCCATTCCATATTACAAAACTAACTTATGACTTATGGTGGGTGCTGGCAGGTCACGTCGTCGCCGGTGCTGAAATATGCGATATCTAAAGATTGCTTTTTAACCCAATCTGATGTCGGGTACTATATGCAATGTCATAAGACTTAAAGAAGAAATTGGATTAAAAAATAAAAATATGTTAAATTTAAGTATATGCCCAACATATTCCTATTTTTTCTAATGTGGAATTTCATAATAATATATTTTATGTATGATTATTATTATTATGAATTATCCTTTTATGTCTTGTTTATAAACCTCTTATACTTGTTTGCAGATAATAATAATTATTTATTTTAAAGAACCTTTATAAGTGAGTTCATAACAACATAAAATATTATAAATTTTAATTGATTCTCATCTTAAGTGTTGTACCTATATTAATTTTTATTTTCGATCAATAATTATACCTACCCAAAATATAACGACCAGATAATGACCCTATAAAAAATAAAATGAATCTTAGAAAACAATAATAGTATTTTTTAGTCTTCTAGAATATTATGGGATATTAAGAGTAAATACAATAATCTGTCAAAGTGAGTTCATAAATAATCGTTGTTATTGTGATAGTAAAATAAAAAAGCAATTTAGCTAAATTAAACAGTTCATTTACAAACGTTTACAAAGCTATAATTATCTTATTTATTATAATAGTGTATTATGATGGCCATTTCAAGAATAAGTACCTAACATATTATTAAAACAATAAAACGTATATATTAGATCCCCGTAAAAGACATAATGTTTTGAATAAATATTGTAAAAGTAAAATTTATTAGGTTATACTTACATATATATATTAATAATATTATTATTATGATCACAACAAATGTTATTATATTATATTTTATTAAATACATTTTTTGTCTATTTAATTCTATAATATTATGTAGGCATAATTACTATTATTTAATACACAATTAAGTTTTCATAAAATGATCTATGCTATAGGTACCTAACTAAATATTTTTAGTTTCTTCAAACCTTAAATATTTTTAATAAACCTCTAGAAAAGTATTTACTGCAGGTCAATCTATATACACATACTTAATTTTAGACTAGTATGGAATTTCATACGTTCCAATTTTGTATACTATTTTGGTATTTCATTATACTTACTAGATTCTGGGTAATGTCTATGCATTTTGAGTTTTTAATGTTTTAAATAATTTTTAATTTAAAAAAAAATATATATATTTAATAAACGTTTCTTAATATAAATACTTGCTTCATATTTTATATCTGTAAGTAAATATGTTAGTTGTGTAACTATTATAGGGTATGTATACATTTGGACAAGATGTTGTGTTATAAAAATTATTCTGCTGCACACAAGCCACAATTTAGCGAAACTAATCCGCGTTGTTACTAAATGTTTTGACCAGGTGTCGTTAATCAAAACAAAATGGAAATACTTTTGCAGGAAACATTTTCTCGAAAACAATGTAGGCTTTATCTTGGTAATCATATTTTATGATATGGGTGTCCTTTGGAAAGGCGTTTTAATGAGTTTTCTGGCCAACGCAAAAGTTTGAGCGGAATTCCACGATGGCAACCGGCAGTCGGTCGGGTGCCGATGACAGAAACGGTTGGTTTAACTGTAATAAATTGTACCGAAACAAAATAAAAATAAAAAAAACCGAAGATATATATATATATATATATGTATATTGTATATACAATACATATATAATAAGAAAACACCGAAGGGATCGTTTGGTGGCGACGTTTTATACAGGAGACATCATAATTATAAAACTCGAATCATAAATCGAGTTCTTTTATATCGTTATTTAGCGTCTCTCGTAGAATTCGCTTCTTACAAACTCAAACCCAGAATAGTCAGTAAATCAGATTCCATTGTACGAAGGAAAACTCAATGATAGTTATTATTATTCCTTTTGTAAAACTATAAAATCGGTGACCACGTTTCTATTGTAACACATTACAATATAATAAATATTGTACCTATAGTAGACATTTATTTTGATGTAATATATTTTTATTTAACTGCAATGTAGGAATATAATTGATTTATATTTATAAAAGGTGTATTTATTATAATGTGTGTTTAAATCTTCACACGGTAAATAATAAACAGTTATTAAAGATGAAAAACGATTCTCAGTTGTAAGTTCATTAATTTTAAATATTTTTTATTTTTGAATGAATGAACGTTTTATATTAACCTTAAATATATATGAAAATAAATTTGATCAACAAATAGATATTATTTTAAGAAGTTTTTCGTGAGGATAAGTTACTTTTTATTTCTTTCCAGAGATGTCAGACGAATTCCCGCAGTGTCAGTATTCATGGGTTTAACGACCATTATTATTACTGAGCTTAAGAACGGTAAAATATGATAAACGTCTGGAATGGAAGGGTCTACGAACCATGTTTGTCATTGTTAATAGTAGAATTACAAATCAACATTCGATATTTTTTCCATTTCTTCACATTTATTTTTTTATTTTTTTCAATAGCCCTAAGATTTTATAAACTATTACAGTAAGTATTATGATTTAAGCACATATAATTAAAATTAAAGCTATATTCTTTAAAAATAAAAAATATAGCTTTAAGAAATTTAATAAATTGTATGTTATATTGATAACATGACATAAGATATTCACAATTACTATGAATAATTATTTAACAAAAAAAAATATGACTACTAGTAATAATTTTACTAATTTAAGCAAGTAATAGCATTTAAGTCAATTAGTAATTTCGTACTATTTGATTTAATGCTTATTTAATTACGCCTATTTTGATTTTAAATTAAACAGTAAGTTTGATTTTGAATCTGTAAACTTTTGTAATGATTCTCTTATTATATGGATTATATTATATATTATCATTTATATTTCATTATAAAACTTATAAATGCATGTTATGATTCGAGAATTTAATAAACTGTGATACACATGACTATATATTTTTGGCGAAATCAGAAAACAAATGGACTGTAAACATCTTATGATGGTTAGCTTTTGGCTCTTAGCCACTAACTATTAAACTTTGTACATTTTCTCCCTAAACAAAAGACACTATCGCTTAAAAACAAGACATAATAATATATATATATATATATTATATTTCACAGCTGTTACTGATAAATTATTTTCAACCCCATACAATGTAATCGTAAGTAATGATTCGATCAGAGCATCGATACTTTACAAGATTATATAGTGTTTTAAAAATTAAAGCCAAAACTATAATATTCATATAAAATAAAAATACCTATAATTTAAATATATATATTCAATATTACGTTTATAATGTAATATATATACGATTATTGACTAACATAAATCATAAAAATAAAAAAAAAACAATTTTCAAATGTATGTTATCAGCTGGATTTAATTATTTTAGTTTTACTCACTTAACAAACAAAGACGTTTGTTTTACACATTTTAATAATTAATGCTATGATAATGCGTTAATGTAACTATAGTATTGAATAATATAGTGCAGCTAGAATAGTATTAGTATTGAATAATAATGTCCTTATAACTCGTGACTTAGTCGCGAATATCGAATTATCACTGTTTCTAATGCAGAACGCCGGAAACTATAATAATATATTATTATTTAAGAGAACATTAGTTTTCTAATAATTCAATCGCGAAGTTCCCGACCATAATCAATAATGACTTATATAATATAATGTCAATATTAAGCATTTGTATACACAATAACGTGCAAATTGATTCGGTATGGGATGGGATATATATATATATTATATTATATATGTCGTATAAGATTTTGGCTTAAGTAAACATTGTTATTAGAGTTTAGTCGGGTGCACACGGTGTACACAGTTGATCAAGTTATTGGTCAAGCGTCCGATCGGTTTACAGAGGACCACCGCCGCCTTCGTAAAGGGTGTGTAAATATATATATACATTATAATATTTTACTAACTCGGTTAGAAACGCACCAGCCACCACCACGCCGTACCGCGCCAATTTAAATACAACAATATTGATATTTCTGAATGCGATTGTTTAGAGGCGGAATCGCCGTCATCGTCCCGGGTTGTTTTACGGTCTGTATATTATTATATTATATACAGCAATAGCTAAACATCGATTTCAATTATCTCCGTTCCAAGAGAGACTGGAAATTACAAAAGCTGCGGAATGAACTCATATATATATATATATTGTACGAAATTATTTATACCTCGGTAGTCCCGCGGTAGTAATTGCCGAATACACACATTTATATATATATATAGACAACGCCATCGTTAATCGATATGATTTGACCCTCTCAGTGTCAGGGATATTGAGCGAATCTAATAAAGTACATAATATTAAAACATAATTAAATGCGCACCAAGACTACTAAAGGATTACACTGTATTGTATTACATATTATACAGAACAGTATAGTAATATACAGAATATTTTTATTTAATATTATAATATTTATACGTATATGTGGATAAACCATATATAACTCCTAATTCATATTATGCGACGGTTAATTGTGTAATTATTATATAATGTAAAAAAAGCGATTCTATTAGCATCAACAGTTATTTCCACTCTAAATTAACAAAATCGTTTAATTGTTTTTTTTATTTTATTTAAAGTCATTAAACTATGTTTTTTTTTTTTTTTTTAATATTAACAATTTAAATCTATACGCTATTATTTGATTTCATATTTTTAAATAAAATACATTTTCTGAAGATCTCAATATACCTTTAAATTCAGAAATAATTCTATTACGGAAGATAAAAATGTATATTATAATTTTAAAAAGTAAAATTCCAAAAAAAAAAAATAATAATATTCAATAGTAAATAATATAATTTTTTCCATTACTGGTGTGTAGTAATTATGGTTTTGAATTATATGTATACAATATACTTTTACTGAAAAATAACCGTGATAAATTAATAATTATAATCGATCAAATTTATAAAACATCATTAGCTCAGAGCGATTCTAGATTTGTGGGAGAATACTTTGCGTGAGGGAGTAAGGTACCCACTACATTATAATTTATTTGGTCTAATTTTTTAAACTATTAAATATTTTATAATCTAGTTAATCTACTCATACTTAATAATGTTTTATGCACTTAGTATAACTCGTAAATTTGATATTATTATTAAGTAGGTAATAGTTAATTTATTTAGAAAGAGTACTTATAATATAAACCACAGTACAGAATTAGTCTTTGCAAATTTGTTTGAATTTATTTTTATATATTTACTCACATATAAATTACAATGTTTTTTTTTTTAAGTTCTTATTTTGTTCATTCGAGCGCAGTTGTTTTTGGTACGTTTTTAATTATTCCGATTTCGAATTCGAAAGAGGGAGCGGGAACAGAGACGAGTGCGCGTACATGACCGTGAAGATTAAAAGAAGGACCCATCTGGCCTTCGGAAGTCCTGAAGGCGAGTTCTTAGTGAGCAAGAGAGAGAAGTATATATAGATGGAGAGAGCGAGTTAAAGAGAGAAAGAAGACCCGTCAAATGCTCGTGATTTGTGGTCGGGTCCCACGCTGCCGAATAGTCTGGCGTAAGCGTAATACAACAATAATAAAAAGGGGTAAGTTTTATTCATAATTTCGAGATCACCTACAACACATCGATCCGTTTTTTGCTCTTGTTTACGCGTGTGGCAGTCCGGGATATAACCAGTAAATCAACGGTGTTTTTATAATTTCATTAAGTTATAATAATATAGAAAACATTATATAACTCTTAAATTATATTATTATTAAAATAATATTATAAACATCTGAACGTGTAGAACCAAATACTTATCACCAGTCACCATGGATAGGATTATTATTATTTGCGCAATAGTAATATTACGCATTTTACTATTTTCATTAAATAAAAACCACGAGTGCATTATTATAATAACTATATGAGTCTAAAAATGAAAACAATTATTTAGTGCTCAAAACTTCCATTTCAACTACAAAACTACGAGAATATATTGTATGAGGAAGAGGAAGTGATACATTAATTATTTGGAAATTTTGCACTTCATAACTTTTAAGCTATATATTATATACAGTTTGGACACTAAAAAGTAGTAGATTATTTTTTTCCAAAAATAAACAAAAATAAAAATAATATTGTGTAAATGTTTTCTGGTGTAAAATTATGCAACTATTTTTATGCAGGTAGGTACGCTAGTTTTGGTAAATGACGAAATATTTCCATTTAATATTTTCGGTAAATTCAAAATTTGTTAATCGGCAGAAAACTCTATAATAATATTGAATTACATGAATAATTGAAATGGTAAAAATAAGTATACATATTTGTGTATGTATTTTATTTCAGGTGTACAACTATATTGCTTTGTTATAGTTCACTTTCATCGTTATCACGAAAGTACTGTGTGATAAGAAGTAAAAATAGTTTAAAATGCCAATATATTTTAGAAAGGCTTTTATAGTATAGTCTGCATATACCTATTGTTATATTATAAGTATGTTTATTTTGAAGACGAACAAAAAGACTTTGATAAACCATGGAAATCTAGGAAACCGTAGTTCCTGAACATTCTCAAAAGAAACATTTCACGATCATTGATAATGGATAAATGCTTATGTTTCCGGTTTTGTATCTTTATAACAGTTATGAGTCATACGTGAGCAATGAGCATACAGACATTTCACTTTCCGTTTCATTGGAGTCTAAATCTTATATTTGCATGACATATAGATGAAGATAAAGTATGTTACATAGCAATGGTTGTACAAGCTCTTGTTGGATTTGTTTAATTCATTAGGAAAAAAAAACATTTTACTCGAATAATACTTAAACTATATTGATTAATTTACTAAAGCTTATAGAGAAGTATTTAAAAGGAGAACAAAATAAGAATGGGCACTTTAAAACCTGAAAAAACATTTAAACAAAAGTGATCAATGCAGAATTTTTTTATAACCTCTTAAGTTTTATATATATATATATTTCACGAGACATTGAATTATTTAATGACGAATGAAGGTAAGTAGTAGGTATAAATAATAAAACACTATATAATAAAATTTATTGTTGCTTTATTGAAGTTTTCAATTTCAAATTTGATATTACTCTGATCACGTCATTGTAAAAGATGAAAAAATCATCAGTATTATATTATTTATTCTATATAAATTATAACGCACTTATAGCATATTATAATATTATTCGTGACTAACATTAGTGTAATCGCGTGAGTTGATTTACTAGAAATAATAAATGTCTCAGTGGACTATATTAAATATTTATATAGAGAAACGTTTAGAGTAAATAACTAATAGTTTGGTATGTATGCGTATGAAATTAATAGTATAATATATTAATCGATAATTTTCTAAACGAAACTTTGGGTTTTTATTTCATACACAATCAATAATATCTTAAGTATTGAGTAAATAATGGTTATCAATTTTTTTTTTCAGTCATATAATAATATCGAAAAAGCATGAAAAAATATCGTGATACCAATTACACACAAACATAATATGTACCTACAATAATACGTATTTGATTGATTTGTTTAAATTTAATGGAAATCGTATTTATTAGTTGTCTTATCCATGTGAATATGAAAAAATGTATGCTTGCAATATTAATACAACACAGTGAAAGTTCTTTTACGGTGAAAATCTTATTCTGGACTATTGCTATCATCAAAATATTATTATGTTTATACCATCGGTATAATAAGTTCAGATGGTGTGTACGTATTTTATAGAAATATTGCTAATTACAACAAGTAATAACTGTTGCACGTAGGGGTAACTTTCCAACAACATATGATGGTGCAAGAAATCAACACATAAAGTATAAAATGTATAAAGGAATTTGATCCTTAATAGTATCATGTATCATTACATCGAAGTTCCTTACACATGCACGCATTGAGTTCCAAATTTTTCTTGATACCAGGTGTAATATTATTAAAGTCGATTCATAACTTTTTTTTAAATAGTTTTAGAAAAAAAAATATATTTTATTTATTGCAGGCACCCGTTTTTAGTAGAAGAGTATAAAAAATGGAATAATCAGTATAATGTTGAAATTTTAACCTATCTAAATTATAATAGAGTATGGTGGCAATATAGTAGTAACATAAAGCCACTAGACGATTACAGCGGAATTATTTTCTGTTTAAAGTAAGATTATGCTACTCATGGATATGAGATACTATGCAGTAGTACCTCAGGTAGGTTAAGTTTAGATTAAGCTAAATATTATTTGGATACCTATACTATACTTCACCTAAATACCTAGCAATATCGTTTGATGGTGTTTTGATATAGACAAAAAATAACCGTTTAAATTACATATTACAATCCTACCTAAAATTTCGATATTGCTGTTAGAGGTGTTCTTCTTATATTTTAATGATCGTTTAAAATGTCTAGTCATTACAGTATTGACTCGACATCAAAATTTTTAGTTACGATCAAAGCGTAATAAATTAAAAATTATGGTTATAGATCTGACTTTTTTGATTTTCACCAAAAATAACTTTTTGTACCTACTAATTATAATTGATAATATTAAAAAATTCCAAAAAAGACTTAAAAACAATTAAAATATTTATTATAAATAAATACAAAAATAAATTAATATGTGTGTATTATTATATATATTATTATATACATTTTTATATTAATATATAGTTTAGCATATTAGTTATGTTGTGCATCTTAGGGGCCCTCTGAACGTTGCAACAACCAAACAAGTCTAATAATTTGAAAAAGAACCTTGTCCGTAAAAAATGTTTCTTGTAAAATTATCATATCTATTTATATTTAACAACCCTACACACTATACAGTAATTTTTTAAAATTATACAAATCTCAATTTTAAGATTATTTTTAGTTATTTAATTCATAAATTAATATCATTGTACAAATTTATCATATTTTATCTTGATAAATCAACGCGTTTAAAGTTTTCAAAAAACGTTAGTATTTGTCAGTCGTATGTTAAGTGGTAAGAGCGTGCGCCGTACATTGACGTATTATACATAAACATAGTATTATTATTTATGTCAAAATAATAGCATTACAACAAATATTATTATAATTTGTTTAATTTTAAGGACTCTATTTGGATTCTGCATGCACGTATTGTTTCAGTGACTGTACAATTTTTTAACTGGTAAATATAATACGCGTATGTATAAAAACAACGTTTAACATTTCAACACCATTTTGCACACCATTATACTTGTGAATTATGTGTTATGTGTACTGTTCTGAATACAAACTCAGTGTTTGTTCGTTTGAAAAGCATCGAATCATGGCCTTTCTTTTGTTTTTTTTTTTTTTTAAATCATAAACCCTTATATTATTGGAGTGCTATAGATTTTTAGTAAGGTAACCAAAAACGTGGTACGAATAATAATATGGGTTTGCGTGTTGCAAAATCGTTGGTCAAGAGCCCTTCATGTATTACACCTATACTTATAGTCCAGCAAACATGAAATTACTGATGGGTCTGTACAATGTTATATAATTCATTTGTTATTTGATTTTTTCACCTAATGGTTCCCAAAATTATATTATATATTTAAAAGTAGATACAACTACAATAATACAATATTGGCAACGAAATGACGTGCAATAATAATTATTATATTTTATCAATACTAATTTTCAGTAGGTTTGTTTAGATACAATCTATTGTCTATTATATTTACCCGATACAGTGACTGTGTTATAATGATCAACCTATGGCCTATGCAAAGCATATAGATTTAAAAGTTTGTATCAATACTGATTAATTTAAAATTTCAAGCCTCAAATAATATAGTATGTGTATTTTATATTTAACATTTGTGTACAAAATAAGTATTCTTTATATTTTGATAACTTTATCATTTTTATGGTATGACTGAAAAATAAAAAGATAAATCGTAAAATAAATAAAGTAATAATTATAAAAAAAATCCTAATAAGCTGATAGTTCTGTTATTTTTTACCCTTACACAAATGGAAATATAATATGAATTTTAATCATTTGAACAACTATTAAAAATTACAACTACCAACATTATAATATGATGCCATAAAGTATTAATTATTTAGAAAACAGTTATCACTAATATTGTTCGTTATTCAAATATCGAAATCTTATTAAAATCTAACTATAATTATACACGATTAGCGTTGTCTCTTATTTCTGCATCAACAATAATACAAAAAAAAAAAAGAATAAAAGCACTACTAAAATATTGAAAATAATAAAATACTAGTATAGTATACGAATTGGTAGAGAAAGAACCATACACGTAATTAATAGTAATTAATAAATTGTCAAATTTTTATAAATAAATCTCGATTTATTTTCATACGAATTATAATATATTTTACATTTTACTGGTATTAATCTGCATAGTAAAAATATTATCGTGAGTCGAGGTATAAATATAATATAAACGAATATAAAATAGGTATGCTATATAACAATACGAGTAATAATAATTACATTAATAAAATTATATTACACGGATTGATTTTATACGTTTTTGCATTATAATATACACACAAAATTATATTTTGTAGTACCACCATAAAAGAGGATTATATTTCGAGTAATAATCGTTTTACGTACGAAGAATATCAGTGAGTAAATTCTGTTCAATTACGAGAGTAATAAAATTACGTAGTGAACGAGATAAATATATAAACAATAAAACACTTAAACGTACACACTAGATACTAGCTATTCCGTGTCGGATATCAAACTGTAAACCAAACTCACGCAGAACATAATATTACATAGCAGGTTCCTCATATCGATAAATTTTGATTCGTAGTAGTACCTATATACTTTTAAGAAGAGAGCATCCATAAATCAAGAGGCTATCGATTTTTTATCATAGTTTGTTATAACTATATTTTCATATTTAAAACGGAGAACTTTGACTCAACAGTACCATTTCTATTTTTATTTTCGATGTAACGAATAACTGATGTGTTAATAAACATTATATCATATATTCATATTATTTTTTTTTTTATAATATTCTTAAGTGTTGATATATTTTTTTAAATTGTCATTAAAATGAGCTATTACGAATCCCTTAAAAACCACTTGTGTGGTGTTTATAAAAATAGTTTCTTTAAAAATACTCGATTGATCACAACAGTCAACTAGGTTATATTACATGATATAATACCTAAATATATAGGATGATTCACCAAGCATTCTAACCTTTAATTTTTTATTTAATAATGCATTTATTCAAACATCAATATTTGGAATTTCGGATCATATATTTAAATTATTTATGTTTATACTGTCTATACTTAAGTACCTAGTGAATTTTGTCAATACAAACTTTTTAACTTTTTTTTTAAATAAGAACCACCTTTTTTCTGTCAATTTTTTAATGAATATTTTTTTTTTTTATAAATGGTGATGTAACTAATTCTAATCTTCAACGAATAAATGAATAAATGTCCAGTTATTAAAATGTTTACATTAAGGATTAAAATCTAAAATAAATGATTTTACAAGAATATAAATATATATATATATATGTATATATATATAATAATTGAATCAATATGATTTATTAACGTTTTACATAATCATCGCAACTTTCAATCTTATTTTTATTATGGACCTATTATCTTTAGTATACAAAGTTGAACAATTCAAAAACTAAAAAGAAAACTGAAGTTTGCATCTCATAAGAGCACTCTTTAAGAAATAGAATATAAAATCTCAACAATTTGAAAAAATGGTATTTAAGTATGTTTAAAAATCCAAATATTAGATTCTGAACAACTGCATTATTGAAGAAATAAAAGGGTGATTATACTTGACGAATCACCCTTTATATATAAGTATATACAATATAAATATTAAGAATATATACCTATACGTGTTTTGCACACAATCGGTTTTCGGCCATCTGAGACCTGAGTACCATCGTCGTCGTCATCGAGTCGCCTTCAAAGCGTATTCAAATTCAATTGTCGTCGTCGACGACTATTCACCATCGCCCGCCAGCGCCGATGCATTGGTCTCGTCATTCCAACGTCTGTAGTGGGGCCACCGATGCAATTACGCGAGCGTATACACCGTCGGCGGCGGTGTGGCCGCGAGGGGGCTTTTAGTCATCCCTTCGATATTAAGCGCCGATTAAACGAGGCATTATTTCCCGTACCGACCCACCTCCGCTGTCACTAGACGGTCTCGTCTCACCACCAACCTCCCGACAATCGTAACGCGTATTATTATTATTATTATTATACACGTAGAGTTCTGACGATTTTGCGTGTGAGTCTATATGTTGCTCGTAAAATGGAAAAAAAAAATAAAAACCAAAAAAGAGGAAGTTCAAAAAAAAAAAAAAAATACAAGAGAAAAATCTATACGCGCAGTACAAATCATAAAAAGAAAGGGAAAAATAAAAGAAATAAAATTCTCTTTTGTTCGTCTTTGTTGTTTCCACGCGTTGATATTGCTGCGTTGTCATGCTGTTGCGGTTTCTGTGCCTACTATAAAATATACATGTACGAAAAGGCGTGCTTACACATGTATAATAGTACATAGAAAAGACTCGTGGTGCATGCGCAAAATTACCGCAGTTGTATATGCGTGTATCTAAAAAATATAAAGATATTATAAAAAGTACCTAGGTTGAAAGTTGTGGATATATTTTTTCATATTTATCTGTTTCATATAGATATAACTACATGGTTGAATTTATTATCCTGACAAATAATATTAGTTTAAAACCACCGTCTGTTTTAAATTCAGTTTCTATTTGAATATATTATACTAATTATAGATACGTGTTTTTCTCATTCACAAAATATATAACTTAATAATATTCTGAAAAAAATTATAGGAATAAGAATAAGCCTTATAATAATACTGATAATAACGATAAGTGATTTGAGATGAGAATATTTAAAAATAATATTCTAGGGGCAAACACAATATTAATTGTACATATTTTTAGACTGCATAGTATAACTACTCATAATATTGAATATTACCACTTTATAAATACTAACATGCTGTTAAGATTAATAATTTCAAATCACTAATATTATTAATAAGTGGTCACATTTATTGAACATTTTCGCAGCGCAACTATTAAGTTTTACTAAAAAATATTTATTTGTAACAATTATAATTTTATAATAATATATGAGTACCTACGTTATCTTAAAAATGTGCATAAACTATAATTAAAAATCCATAACAATATGTGTAAATAAATAGTTAGTTTTTTAATTTAACATACAAATGGTGGGGTGATAACATTCGAAAAATATATGAAAAATGTAAATTTAATGACATAATTAATTGTATATTTAATGATAAATTTATCTTCTGTATTTGTTGAAATTATGATTCGTTTCAAATATATTGGATATTACTACAGCAAAAATATAATTTAAATTGTGATATATTATGTGAGTGTCTAATTTTTCAGTTTTAAATGTTTCATAGTTAGACAAATCAAAAATAATGTTAAGTATAAATTTTCATGTTTTCTAATTAAAGAGGTAAACTGCTAATAGTGATTCAAATTGGCAATTTTAACGAATAGAGATTTAGAATAATATTCACAATGCCAATATCGGAATTGCATTTAAAATTAATCAATTTGCAGTACTATCGTGTAATTTATTATTTACGACGACAGCGACAACAAATAATTTTGCTCGAGTGGTATTATTAAATGATGTTCTCTTTCTATAGAACATTACGTCTGAATAGCATTTCACGCGTATATATAAATCACTAAAAGTATTTTGAACGATTGACGCTTTTATATGCGCGAGTGATATAAACCCATTTATGCATTTCATGTGTTAAACACTTTTATCTTTAAATAAAATACATTAAATATTATAAAATAAGAATAAAAATACTATATTATGCGATTTTAAAAAATTTATATTTTTTTTTTCATATGGATTGTACTCAAACGAAAAGGGAGAAAAATATCCTTTGAAATTACAACGCATATTATTATGGTGATGAAATTCCTAAAATTTCAAATAACATACGAAAAATAGTGCAAAAATTGTGAATTCAGATGCATATGTTTTTTGCAAGATGAGGGAAGATAAAAACATACTTCTAAGTATTGACTGTTTCAAGTAAGTAAAAAAAAATAAAATATATATTTCTTTTGACTGGATTATAAAGCGATTATTCCTAGAGCATAATTTTTCTCAAAAATTTTAATACATGTATTATTTGGTTTTTAGTACTTTTTTTTTTTTTTAGGTCAAACAATCTGAAGAATGTCGGTTATATTGTTGTGATGCACATATATGATAGTCGATTATGTTATTTCACATAATATACCTATGTAAATACCCATATATATATATATATATATATATAAATAACCAAAGGTCTCGAAAAGTTCAGAATACAAAATTTTAAGTTCTATAAAGACATATGAAATAAAAAATCTCTGAATACACATTCTATAATAATATTATATGATATAAGTACAGAAATAATACAAACGTTGACAAAAACGAAAACAGTAAGGAGTGGTGAAATATATAAACAATATTATATTACTATAAAATCTATACAATATACTTTCGTTTGTAATGGTATGAGTGAATTTATTTCCAAAACTTATTTTATTAATTGATTCTTGAGTTCATTTAAAGGTCGTATGGATTATTGCCACTATACATATTACATAATATGTAATATTGTATATTGATTGTATATTATAGGTACAATCGAGTCTCGATAACTCGAATTTATTTTCGTCCCTATGGAATTCTTATGCACTCAATGCGATATTTGTAACTCGAAAAATATATAAGTCGAATTAATTTTTGCCTCCCTTGAAATTCGAGTTATCGAATCGAGACTCTACTGTAGTTAATTTTCGAACTTTAATCTATTAACGTTACTCAGGATACAGCACGAGGAAGTTAGCTGATGAGGCTCCAATTTTGTTTTTAAATCTTTCGTGGTATTTTAATTCTTTATTATGACATAATAACTTAAAATTAAACATTTTTTCGATTTAAGTATTTAGGTATTAAATGTTGTCAATATTGTTGTTGTAGTTAGCTTTTTTCATTGTATGGCTACCACAGATAAAATTTTGAAACTCGTAGCTTTCAAAAATGTGTATTTGTCAATGATATTTTGATAGTGTATAATTTCCTTCCAATACATAATTCGTTTTTCAATGATATACAACAAAAAGAGAAACACCGTACTTTATACAGTAGTATGGGCACTGATTTGGAATTAATTCGCCGGTCTCGATTTAGATCGTTACAATTTAGAACATAGGTATTAAGTAGCAACTTGTACACGGTCATTTAAGTTATTAAATACTATTTTTTTATGAGATAAAATATATTTTGTTGATAATATATTATCATAATGATTCGATTATACCACTGAAACGATCGACAAGCGGCATATACATATACATACCGCCGCCACCATTGCCGTCGTCGTTGGCGGTTGATTTACGGTGCGATTTGCCCGTGATTCGATTACGACGGGAGAGTATAGGAAGGTTCGTCGACAAAAGAGCGGTGCATATAATACAATAATACGTCGTCGACGACCCTTCGCGTAAAATATTTTACGGCGATTCGACAAACAATATACGGCGTATTAACTCGAAAACTTTGCGTCGGTGCGGGCTCTGTGGGGTTCGACGACGACGGTATATAATACGCAGCACAGTATTCACGGATCGTCGGGTTGGCGCAAACGTCTCGTATAAAACAGTAATTTTACACATATATATATATATATATAATATGATTATTACACAATAAATGACGTATCGGGTTGGGTGGCGGTTATTATTAATAATAACGATAATTGTCCCGAAGCCGGTCCGGCCGCGCACTCCAAACCTTTATATCGGGGCAGCAGGGTGAGGTCGACACACGGTAAATGATATATAGGTATAATACATTACATCGGGTGATCTAATTAATGCACGGCATTCTTTATTGCAATACTACTATTTTTAATAATATTATAAAAAAAATATTTTTTTTTTTTGCTATTTTTATATTTATCTGCATTGTTAATTGTTTATCCCAAAGCAAGATATTTTTTAAGTACAATTATTTATAAAAAAATAATTTTGGAAAAGTAGTTTAAGACCTTTACTGAACTATTTAAAATTGTTACCAGCGGAATGGAGTGACTATACAACAGTCAAAACATTTTTAATACTTATAAATTGCTAGTCCAAGACTCAATTTTTATAGGTACATCAAAATACTTCGAATAATATTCTGCTTCTGATATAGAAATAAAAAATTATTTTGTTTTTCAAAAAAGTGTTAACTTCACAATTAATGATAACGACAAAAAATATCTTTTTTTTAAAAAAAAAAAAAATCTTGTTTTGTAACAATTTAAAATGTGTGTATTAACCTTTGTTAAAATTTTTTAAAACCTTAGTATTTTCTAAAATAATGAGTGTGTTAGATGCGTTAAATAGATCACTCCGTATAATAATAATATGTTATGTATATTTATCGAATTCTCGTCGGTCACGGCGTGTGGGTCCGACAGGGTGGCCCGCGGGAATGACGCGACACCTCAACGAATGCTGGGTTCGTTAGGCAGAAACGTGTCTGGTCATAGTCCAGCGGGACATACCTAACTATAATACATATATATGTATTTGTTTTCGTGAAAGCTTTCAGTTATAACATCCGACAGTTTTACAGAAAAAAAAATAGTTAATTTGTCAACATCCCGTATACTAGAAACCTCTGTAAAAAATATAATTGAATTCCAGTGATTTTTTTCAATCGATAAGTATACTAGTGATAAAAAAATAAAATAAAATAAAAAAAATATCATATCGTCGATATAAACAATAAGCTAACTAATTTAACATCATTCGAGTGTATTGATAAAACAGGTACTCTATTATTATAGAATTACACGAATTGTCATTACTAACCAAAAAGTAAATAAGTTCAAATAATCTCACACTTTTAATTTTCACCCACTGATCTACAAGTATATACTATATATATCATGATATATAATATTGATGTACAATACTCAAAATAAAACAACTGAAAGATTTTAAAAATGTTATCATTATTTCAGAGCCGACAGACATTTTTCATTTGGTAATAATTAAATTATGAATCCTCCCTGTCTTATTTATACACTGTGTGCATTAAACACGTTGTGTTCCCTTTTCCGTTAGCACACCCGTGATTAATACTTTACTCGGTAGTGTTGCTTATAATGTAAAATAGATTGTAATGGCGTATAGTTTGTACAACAATACGAGAACTGATATAATCGTAATATTAAAACATGATTATGAATTGCATTATGCCAAGTAATTTTTAATCAAATGGTCCCATCCACGAAAATCTAATAAACGACTCGTACGTATAGTATTATAATATGCATTACTCAACTAGCGATTATAAACAGTTCCATTAAGGTATAACTCTGTGAAACAGCACATGTATTAGGTATCTGCTTAAAATAACGAATTCAAATTAAGAAATGAGGAATATTAACAACAAAATAATAATAGTTTATTTTATTTTATAGTTATTTATCTAATCAGTCCACAATTTACAGTATCGATTTGTTTGTTTATTTATTTATTTATTTTTTTATTTTTTTAATAGAATATACTCATGTTTTTTTTTTTAACAATAA
The DNA here is from genome assembly GCF_020184175.1 of Aphis gossypii. NCBI lineage: Eukaryota > Metazoa > Arthropoda > Insecta > Hemiptera > Aphididae > Aphis > Aphis gossypii. The sequence continues at coordinate 65,074,643 of NC_065531.1, read as the reverse complement.
ATATTTGTAATAATATATACATACATTTTTTTAATTAACTACATTATACCTTTCTACTATAAAATGTTAACTCAAAATTAGATTTTTTTATTTATATTAATATTAAACTTTACTAAAATATTCTAAATCGTATTATTCTATTCGTAGATATTATTTATGTATTTATTAACTATTTACTGTAATTTTAATCCTACTCATATCATATATTAGTAAACATATTTTGGAATAAACAAGTCCAAATAAAAAGTAAAATCATAGCAGATGGAAACTTTATAAATGATACAAAAATAAATCTGGTCCTTATAAGTGTCTTAGTTATAAGTTGGTAAAATCAATCGGATGCGATATAGAAAGAAACATCACCTATCCGTAAACGGTGTGGAGCAAAAGTTTAAAACGACAGATGAACTTAAAAAGTACGAAAACCATTTAGAAGCAATTCTACGAAATCAAAAATTATTATACTGTCACAAAGCTTTCTCTGAAAAATAGTGTGTCTACGATAAAACGTAGAAAAATATATATCTTGAAAATATGTCAGACACTGCAAAAAATATTACAACAACAGTAAACGTTTATCAGTGAAATGAGTTGAGTTTGAAAGTATTTCTGGCCATCATATTATATACATCTAAATAGAAATCGTATAAGCGCTTTAGGTTTGTTTTTATTTATTATTATTTTTATTTTTCATACATTTATTTTTTCAACAATGAAAATAATAATGTATACTACAAATCAAAAACCACATATCTCTGCGGTTTGTATTTGTATAAGCATTTCATTAAACGGAACTGTTTTAATTAGTTTTACGGGTATATATTATATTATACCCGAAATGTTTAACATAAGCTCATAAATTGTCTAGGGTAAGCCATCGGTTGCAATGTATACCTCTACAACGATGAATTGTCCTATCCAGAACTAGGTTAACGTTCGTGGGTGACCAAGGGATGAGTTGGCAAAAATTCAAAACGTAAAACACGATTTTACCTCTGGTTGCACGCAGGGCTATTCGCCAAAATAATATCGCCTAAAATTAAATTAAATATATTTGAGAGGTATTATATAAAGTTAAAACTTCTTTTGTTTTTTTTTTTTTGCTTATAAAAAACTAAAACCAAACATATAGTAAAAAAAATATATTTATAAACTAAAATACCTATAACGTTTAATTTAATAAAAACATTATCAACTTCCACGAACTTAGGTACATGATAGAATACACTATTACAACTAATGTATTCAATAATGTATCAATTGTAAGGTACTTTAAAGTTTCTTAATTTTTATTTTACCTAAAAAGAAATTAATGAACACTCCACTACTGCCAATATAAATTTTTAAAAGTTTCTAAGTATAAAATAGGTATACCTATGTATAATATAATACATTGTTTCTTGTCTGTTTAAATAATTAATATATTATGATAAAATAATTATATAATTTATCAGTTATGTACCTATTTATCTGTATTCATATAGTCTAAAAAATTTTATTATTATACAATTAGTTGTACAATTTACAATATAACAATAACTCCATACGTTAAAACTTTATTACATACCTATAGAATTATATCTCAATAATTATAGTATCAGTCTTAAATTATATAAATAATAGTAATAATTATATATATTATTATTATTAGAAATATTAACTTAATTAAAACGTTATGTGCATCGTTTACTGGCTATGTAAATTAAATAATCACTAAAAATCATAAAACTTTAAGAAATGTAATAGAAAATTTTGAACTCAGTGCTAACCTAAGTAGGACTTTATTATGTGCAAATGTGCGATGCGTTTCATCACAAAACACATTATATTTTTTTCACCCAGATTAATACAAGTTATAGCTATACATATTTACGCGTAATAATGTAAAATAATACCGTTAAGCTTAAAGCTCTCATTTGGATGGTTAAATCCATTAAATTGACTAAATTTTATTGATTTGCATTAGTTATGAATGTGTGCTATGATCATTCATTTTAGATTTCAATAACGTTTTAGCAACATATAAGTAAAGGAATCATTGTAAACTATATAATAATAAAAACAAGTACATTTATGTAAAGAGTTATTGTTTTAGTTAAATAATTTTTGATTTTATAAACACAAATGTGTCGTATGTAGAGGAAATTATGCACATACTGACAGAAAATTAAAAAAAACTCATACCACCCCCATCGGTTTTTTGGAATATAATGGTTACCAAATTTACAATACTCGATACAGGTAGTGTTAATAATAATAATTATTAACAGTAGTAATATTGTATATATTTGTATAACACCCGGTCAAATAAACAACGAATTAATAACTAATATGAAGTGTTGATCAAAATATTAATAAGTCATCGAAAACGAATACATATCTCGATCCATTCTCAAGTATTACAGTAAATAATAATATTGTGCCTCATTGTTAATTTTTTCTTAGCTATTATATACGTCCGGAATCACACACTAGACACAATTATATTTTTAGGATGTACTAGTAAGGATTATTAATGGTGGTAAACTAGAATATGTGATGAGTTCAGCAATACTCCTCTTCTTGCCATAAGTCGGTACATTCAAATTTATTAAGTGTCTCATTTGCCTATTTTTTATTACAGTACAGATGCACTGTATAAGAATAATTAATAGGTATATTAATAAATGAATTCGTTATTTATTGGTTATTACTTATTAATATTAATTAATAGGTACCATATATCCACGGTTATATTCACTTCAGGTATCCCAATCAAGTTTACTGAAGATTGAATATTGCACTTAAATTTCATCTTCTCAATTAAAAATAAAATTAACATGTATTCAATATTCACAATAGAATTACCGAGACATCAAAATACAATGGACAATAGTTAAAAATAAGTTTATACACATAGATATAAATAAATATTTTAAAACAATCATATTGGCGTGTAAAATGTCTAGTTTATAGCGACCAAAAACAATATACTGATAATAATAATTTACAAACATTTATACCCACGCAGATATTTTAGATTCTTATTTTTTATTATTATTTGTATTTAATTTCTCTAATGATTATTTTTAATTTTATTATTTGTATAAAGCAATTCAAAAGTACCCGTTAATTTTTAATTTTCAACTACCTACCTACACAAGCAGAGTGAGAGTAGAGCATTCTATTGTATTTTTTTTTTTTTTGTTCATTGTGTCCTTTTTTGTTTTATTTTTTTTCGATTAATTTTTTGTGGCTGTAAAAAGTTCTAACAATTTAATGTTATCATACTTTTTAGATAAACCAATAAAAAAATATCAGAACCATTCTCTGAAAAAAATAATTTAAGTATGTGGTTATAATAATTATTCCAGCATACATCCGTTTAAAATAAATATATTCATGGTTGTTATTTTTTTATGTAATCAGTAAAAGGTTTAACATTACTTTTTAATTTTAGATACGACCGTCCAAGAGATCTCGCATAAAAATAAATACATACATATAAAACTATTTATTATATAATTGTTGAGCTAAAATTGTTTTTACAAAAAGCTAATAATAAAAAAAAAAAAAAAAAAAAAAAAAAAACTGTTTATGGCTATTTTGATTTACTTTTTAATTAGATTTATGCTAGTTACACATCATATTTATCATAACGAATAGTACAGTCCATTCTAAACAAACATTATTTTAGTTGGCAAAATATTAAAAATAAATTATAATTAATAATAACAATAATATATATATACGGTACAATAATAATCCGATTAATGTAATAAAATAAATCACAATGGTACTGAAACATCCGAGTAAACTTTCATTTGCTCTAGGATAAGTTACGCAGTCGGAAAATTCCCGAGGTTCATTCCAAAATGCGCCTAAATGTAATATGTATATCTGTATATGTAAGGGGTCACGGAACAAAATATGAAATACAAATAACAATAATATAATAATAACAATAATGATAATAATAATAATAATAAATATACATACTATCATCTTGCGGTAATTCGTCGTTTTAATATCCTCATTCTCCAAATTGTTTTACTCACAAAACTTTTGTTTGCATTAATTTGCTCTTCATACAACAGTACAGCGTATTCTTAGGTCGGGCTCGGTAACTAAGTTAAGATAAGACGTTTGTCGCGTTCACCGCAAATAGGATTTACCACGAAACTGTGCGAACCCCTTTTTCCGAGCCGCTGAGAATCTTTACATACGTATGCGCTCACTTGAGGGTTTAATTTGCATTCTCAACACTGTGCCTGGGCGATAATAATTTAACATAGTAATTATTATAATTCAGACGTGCTTGTACAGCAGAAAAAAACTTAGACTTCACAGTCCACACATATACAATATACATATATATGAACATACTCGAATGCTATATAATCATATATAGATATGATGAAATACTTGTCATGTTGGTTTGTCGAATGTCATTGCATTTTTTATTACTTTCCCAGGCCTTTTTTAATCTCGTTTTTTGAAAAAAAAAAAAATGTTTTTGCTGTCATCAATATAAACAACGCGCGTGATGGTTTAACTGCGAAAATAAATAAAACCGATTTTATTTTTTTATAAATAAAAGGATACGTGTCTTCTATTCAATAACACGCAAAACATTTCAGTAATGGAAAAAAATCGTGTGATGTCTATACATGCAACGAGACACTACAAGTGTTGAAATGCCATTTCAATCAACGTCCTTTAATACGAACCGTCACATTTCCATTTGTATTCGGTTCAATACCCTTGCCAAAACAAATGGTCGTCCGAGTATTCGGATTAATGTTATTACACATATGTAATTGGTATACAAAAGTATCGACGAAAAATGTGAGGGTCGTCCGGCAAGTGGCAACCAATCGTAATATATTAATACATTTATCATGTTTAATATTATTTAAGGAATGGAACATTTAACTACTATAGTTGATGATAATAGTCTTATATAACTATTTTCAAATGTTAAGGACTTTTAAATAACATAATTTGTGTAGTACAGTTCATAAAACATAGATATCATTTTTTAAGCAAAATATAATATGCACGTACAAACATTCGCATAGTTTGAAATAATACATTAATGTATAATATTATTATTAAAATTACGGTCACATTTAAATGTGCGCTTAAACGTGAACGTAAGACGGAAGAATAAGCATTTCCCATGTGCATGTAACTGTGTAAGCGTAAATCCCATGTTCAATAAAACTCAAATTATAATTTTTTTTTATTTTTTTTTTTTAGTACAAGTATTACAAGTTTACAACCAAACATTGTGCAATACGGGTATACACGATAATTATTTAAAAACTCACGAACAAGTCTTTTTTTTCATTTAGTTGATAAGTATAATATGCTAAAAACTTAAAAATGTTTCTATTTAGCAATTTCTTGTTCTTTTTAAAAAAAAATGTACATTTTAATAGCGACCCGTGTTAGCCGTTAGCAATAACACTCAGAAATTGAAATATTTACCTCAGATCAAACAAGACAATTAGTACCTAATCAATTAATAATAATCTGTGATCACAAAATTATTTAGCATTGCTTACTGGTTTTCTGTTAGTTTGATTTAAAGTCGAATTTTTTTATTTGGCTTAACCTAACCTTTAGAAGCGTAGCGATTTTGGCAGAAATCGAACGATAACGAACGTAGTCGTTGTTCTTTTGTTTCGTGTCGCGTGAGATGAATAATAATGATGATAATTATTATTACAACGACTGGCAACAATAATAAGAATAGTTGAGTCTCCTCAGGTGGTTTGCCACGTGCGCGCCTATATTATTATAATACACATGGCGTAGTGAATGGGCGCAATCACATTGGTTTTGGTTCGCGGCAGTCCTCCACTCTCCGGCAGTGTGAACGATATTGTGATGGAGCGTAGAGAGGAAATCCACGACGGAGAGATTAAATTGTTCATTTCGACGACCGCCGACACAGCAGACAATGGTCGCATAAGCGATCGACGCAAACAATCGACGGCAACCAAACCACCGCGGCAGAGTATTACAATGGTATAATATCATACGTTACACCATATAATAATCGTTTCGACGTGTATAATAATTTAATATTAGTTATCAGACGAACGGAAAACATCGTTGTTGCGGAAAACGACGACGGGGAGATAATATTATTGTGTTTTAAGCTCGAAGTTATTGGAAAAAAAAAAAACAAAAAAATGAATCACGAAAATCCAATAACATCAATGCTATATACGGAATCGCAAGTCCTCGGGCCACGTGATTATATATCCGTCGGTAACGAACTTTCCGGTGGTTCGCGTACGCGTGAAAAGCCTAACGAAGCTGTTTATCTTGTAGTCGCGTGTCCTCGCGTGTCCGACACCACGTCACAGCTTGACAGCACTCATATTGCACCTCCCTTGCCAGTAATAGTACAGTGATAGGACCACCCTCTCCGACCCTGTGAACATAACGAGCGACGTTTATATACTGCAACAAATTCTATAATGTTATTTAACTTATATAACGAATATAGTTGATATAATAATATAATTATAAAGCATTTTGAACACTATCTCGAGGATAAGGATTTAAAGGATCTCAGAAGGGACGCAAAAACTTTTCTGAAAACATCTAAAAATAGTACAAGCGCGTCGCACCGGCTACCTATTATTGTTCCAAAATATTTTACAAACTTAATTATTTTTGTGATATAATATTACAATAACAATTTTTTCATGTACATATATATTTTGTATACCAAATATATTATAATTTATAATATAACTTATAACTTTATATGTGCTAATTGTTTTAAATATATTATTTTATTTAAAAATAATATTTAATATTTTAATTCACATTTCACGAATAAGTAGTTGTAGTACTATTACGTTGATAAAATGCTTTGTATACTTATTAACTATAAATATATAATGTAAAATTTAATATTCAATACCTATATTTAAAATGTATACATTTTAAAAACAATACTATAAAAGTGTAGTCTTAAATATAATTACAACAATGGCTTAAGCCATTAACATATTATATATTTATAAAAAGTAATTTTAAAATAATTTTAAAAATATTAAAGTACCTATGACATTTGTATAGATTTATAAACTTAAAATTACATAGGTATTATGATAAAATTATAGAATATAAATATCTTTAAACTTTCTTGATAGAAAATGTTAAATTTTAAATGAACAAATTGTTATTACATAATCAATAGTATACCAAAAAGTATAATAATATATTGTAATATATTTAAATACATGATAAATAAATAAAAATAAAAATAAATAAGTATATATTATAAAGTTTAAAAAAACAAAATGGAAATGTTGTATTCTGCAATAGGTACCATTAAATAATTGTGTTATAGTCTATAGACTTGTCTTATATAAACCCATCAATATTATTGTGATTCATTGAAGAAATAGCTCATAAATTATTATTAAAATTAACACAATTATCTTGGGAAAATATATTTTGAACACTTTTGAGCTAGTAATAATTCTAGTGCGATGAATAAATTTATTGTTTTTTAAATATAATATATTTTATTCACCTTTAGAAAGCTAAGAATCACAGATGATTATAAACCACAGTGATATTTAATTGTATACTCGAAATACTATAATATATTATAGTGCTATTATGAAAACAATCGAAATTCTAGTTGGATTTTTAAATTTATTGTTGAATATATATTAAATTTTATATTAATAATAAAAATAAATTTAATCGATTGTCCCTCGATTTTAAATAATAATATAAAAATGAAATTGTAAGTTCTTATTTCAATGTAGGCCACTCGAAAACATGATGGCCGATTGATTGTACTTGGTATAAGCCTATACGGAATGTGTAATCGACATGTTTTTTAAAGTGTCAATTAAAAAGCAAAAAGAAAAAAAGAAAACGAAAAAACCTTGTAACCGTTTGAGAAAAACATGATGTTATTCACTAAAAATAATAGCGACCACTCCCTTTGATCACGTTGCAGGAGTTGTGTAACGCGTACTTGTACATAATTTTATATATATGTTAAAAGGTATTCATATACTATTAGTTATTCTTATATTGTGACAACGATAATGATAGTTTTAAAAATAAAAATAACACAATATTATAATATCGATCTGAATATAATAGTTTGCGGTTTTACTTTTACCCCGAAAAATTCGTTGTTTTTCAACGTTGAGAGAGATTTATGAAATGCTTGGGGTATTGAGAGATATAATACATCTGTCGTAACTCATTTAACTATTATAGTATTCATAAAAATAATTTAAATACCATTTATATTATTGTTATATTCAACTTTGTAACGAAAGCAACAACATTATTGCCATGCTGTAGATTCACATCTTTCGCTATCTCAAAATGCATAATTCACGTATCTTCTAATTGCAATATCTTTTATGTAATAATTTAGACTTTTTCGAGAATAATACTTTGGTACCATAGAATAGATAATATTTTATTCTGTAATTTTAGTTATATACTTAGTGTAGGTTCTGAGATTCAGTTTGATCAGTATTTTCGTTTATAATTAAAGTTTTCGTGATACAATGTATTTCTGTTATCATTTAGATTCAAGTATAAAACATAAATTAGTTTTACGATTTCACCTAACATTTCAACATTTAAATTTATCTCAACATATAAATTTAATCGTTCTTAAATAATATTTAACTCGTTTTATCATTCTGAAAAACAACATTTTATAATTATTATTTCTCAAAAACAAACTAAATAGATGTATGTCTCTTCTGGAAAAAATTGTTACTTTTTAGTCACGCGTGGTACTACATTGAAAATCGCAATATGTAAATATTTCATACAGTATGTATTATTGTTATTGCGTTTCTGTGACAAAAGTCCAACCATGAATGAACAGTGATGGCACGAACGTCACATATTAATATCTGTTAGGTATAGGTAATTATATACATAAATACATTATTTAATAATAATATAGTAAATAGAATAATACGTATAATGATATGTGCTATCCGCCTGTCAAATATTAATGGAATATAATATAGATATCTTATTCAATTATCACGACTTTCCTTTTGGACGAGAGATATAACGATTTTAATCATAATTTTGAACTTAAACGTTATTAAATTATATACCTATATATAATATATATATACACAGACTTGCTAAGTATTTGAGTAAATGTAGTTAAATATCATCTCGGATGTATTTGTATTTTAAAATCAAATACTTTTATGTAAACACTTTTCAAAATTCAAAAGAATTATTCATCACGTTTCAGGTTGTTTTTTGATAATCATTATATTCTTTTGTTTATAATTAAAATAAAATTATTAAACATTTATTTATTTTATATTTTATTAACAACCGTTTATTGATTAGTAAATATTAAAATATTTCAGAATTAAAGAATATTGATATATATATATATATATTTTTTTTTTCTTTTTGTATGAAATGAAATAGATAATTAAGATTTCAAACGATATACTTTAATGTAACATAACAATTTTAAAAACGTAATTACTAGTTAAAAATAAACGTCATATATATATATAGTTATTAAATAAGAAAAATAAAATAATAATATTTTAATATAATTTTAAAAGTATTATTTTTTACAAGATTACGTATATACGTTAGTGATGTCTGTAATTGATGAATGCTAACAGTCACCGGTTAATGTCGTCATACACTAAAGTCATAGGAGAATGTTATAATTTTGATTAAGTTTGAAATGTTAGTAAATATTCACTAGTGAATGTCAAAATTTACATAAATAACAATATTGGTAAATGTTGGTAATTCTGATATTATATTGTAATCTAATTAAGGAATAACGGAATTGTCACAATTATAAAACAGTATCTAAGATACTGTATCTTATACTATCTAGTACCTATGCAGTAAAGCATCTGCATTAAATTCATCAATTGGTTGATAAGAGAATAAGCAATGTAATTGTAAAACAAAGTGCACTATAAAAAAAGTATAGCTGTAAAAATATTGGCATTTTATGTAATACACAATGTCATGACAGTTTTTCATACTGTAATAGGTAAAATCATTTTTTGTACAGTAAAATAATCATAATTTAAATAAAAATAATACCAATATATATAATATTGTTTAATAATAATAATAATAATTCGTTTATTTAATTAAACATAATACGTTATTTATTATATATTTAAGTATACTTTTTACTTAAATGTATCGCAGCGTATACATTTTATATTATATTATTATACACATATTAAATAATTTTAAACACATATTATCATGAGCACAGCGTATTTTGGCTCAAATTTGTAAATCATCCCCACCATTTACTAATCTATCTTTAAGATGTCTAATTTCTACGATTGAGATATGGGCCTATTTACATTTTAAGAGATAAAATAAATTGTAATATATAATTCCCCATTTTCACAGTTGTATACATAACAATAGTATTATAGCTGGCAAAGTTAGAAAAGTACGTATTATAATTAACATTATGCACGATGACAAAATAATGAACATGTTTAAACGAGGATGGTCCGAAAATTCCATACACGGAAATCACAGAAGTTAATATAAATTCATATTCAAATAGCTATCATCTAGTTATTATTATAATATTAAATACACATCAGTGGTCAGGCGTATATTTCAAAACCCATTTATTCGTCAGAATAATAATAGCATATTTAAAATGGAAAAGTATACATACTATACATATGTATCGAATCGATAAACATTGGTTTGCAATGATGATAATAATATGCAAATGCACATGTACATACATACACGGCAAATCCGAGGGGAAGTCATCGAAATTCGAAAGCTTGTCGATCCTTTCGACTTGGTCCTCTGGGGTTGACTATATATTATTGACCGCAAAATACCTATGCCTCGTCAATTGTCAATTAGTTTTGGTTATATAATGAATCATGATTGTATTAAGTATTAATTTCACTACGCGTATTATTATCATTCAGACGTGTTCATTGAGATGATCATTATTATTATTAAAAACGTTTATACTCCATCCTAAATATAAGCAGCTTATATTTTTAATATTTTGATTTATTTTATAAACGTTTAGTACTCTCAGTAAAAAATAACAATTATAATACATCAAAATCGCTATGAAAAAACATTTTTTTTTTTTGTACCAAGATATGATCAAAATGTTTTTATTACATTAAAATAATGTTGTTTTATTTTTAGAAATATTTCTTAGTTTGAATTACTTATTTTTTTCAAAATCTTCTTTGGCTATAGAAGTTTCGAAGTGAATCAAATTAAATTTGATAAAATATGTATTTTAAAAGTTTAAATAAAAATAATATACAATTAATTTTAATTATAAAATAAATGTACTTTAAAACTTTTTATGTAGATAATAGATAGTATCATTTTTAACTGAATAAATCATTTAATTAATTTGTTACTAAATGTACATATTTTATGAGATAAAAAAAAATTATCTGAGTATATTTGTTAATACATTTTTAGCGTTAGTATAATATATATTTTGTTAACACGTTAAGTTTATCATCTAAAATGTTTCTGACGTTAAAGCTTGGAAAACACGCGATTATACTTATTACTACTACCTACCAGATATTCACAAAATACCTGAGCACATGCCATAGAACAGATAACTTTGAATTTGACACGGAAAATTAATTTCGTTAGGAATATGTCAAGTGTAGAAAATATCATAAACAGTTTTCTTACGTGGTGTTGCCAATTAGCTGGTTTATCAGATACCAGGTTATTCTACCGACTTAACCTTTGTAAGCAAAAGGTCATTAGAATAATTAGGTCTTACCACCCTGTTATAACAAAATAGGTCTTTCAAAATTCCCTTTATTAACCCTTCTTGACTTCCGATCGGACGTGGTATTTCAGACAACGCGCGACGGTTCTAGCCACCCTATTAATAAAAAATAAGTTAGAGGCTATTCGCGAAGACTAATTAAATATATGAACTAATAATAAAAACAATTATATTTTACTTTATCGCAAGTGACGAAAATCACACTATTTCTTTTCAATTCTATATTTAATATATATAAACGTTGTGACATTAGTTGGCATTTTGGAATATACTTAAAGACACACTAACATCCCCTTAAGTCGAACAACAGATTTAAAATGTCACGAAAAACTTTTTTTCCCCCAGCTAAGCGACACAAGTTTTTTTGTACGTTGTTATTATAATAAGAAAACACATTTTGCCACAAACAACATAAAGAAATATTATGATAACAAAAATATCCAAGAAAAAATAATTGTATGTAGTAAAAACTCCCTTCAACGCTAAAATATTATGTTATACCTCGTCTATGTTTATAACCTATAAATATAATAAAACCAAAACTATAAATATGCACTTCTGCCTTTTGAATTAAGCAAAACCACCTTATAAAATACAATGTATAAAATACATTATAATATTATAATAAATTATATCATGAAATGAAGATTTGAACGTAGTATAATGTCAATAATGTCAAACAAGTATAGTCTAGATAGTTATAATATATATATTAATAATATTATACCATGCATATAAATATTTTTAGGGGCATAAATGTACTTTAAATTTTAATTCAAACATTCAAAATACCGTCATGAACTTAAACACTTCGGTAAAAGTGCAATTCTATTCTGCTGCACGTTACATAGATTTCATATTCTGTAATTTATATATTTTAAATATTTTATAGTTACAACATAATTGTTTTTAATTTTGAATCAGATACTTAAAAATGTAAGGACATACAATTTAAGAACAAACACCGATAATAATAGAAACACGTAAATAGTGTGCTCATAAACATGTTTAAAAAAAAAAGTGAATTAAAAAACTTTTTATTTTACCAGGTATTCTGGTATAGTTCACGATAAAAGACTCAACCTTATAATGGTTATTATATTATGCAGAAGCACAAAAACGGTAAAAGATAAAAATTCTGAAGGGCTTCAATTCCAGGATTTCATAATAGTTTTAAAATGTCATGTTTTTTTTATATATAGTTTTATCCTGTCGTATGCTATTTCTTCTTATAAAACAAGTACTCTATAAGTTTCAAGTAGTTCAAGAAATTTCATTGAATGTTTAGTCATGGTACTTCAAAAAGACGTTTCTATAAATTATGTCATCAATTTTCCTAGGCGTACGAACAACCACCGAACATATTCAAAATAACAGAAACATTTTCGATATAGTTACTGGTTCACATGAAATATATTTTTATTATGTTAATAAGCACATACTAACATACTATAATATTGAAAAAAAATATAACGATTGATTTTATCATCGATTATTAGTATTTGCGTAATTTTTTTTAAATATTCGAATATATTTGGGTTTGATACTAAAATGCTTATAAGATATTTGCAGATGTTTTAAATTGTATAAATACTGAATATATTATATTAGTAACGAGGAAGAAACCGTTTTTGTTTTTTTTTTACGGTAATATTTGAAGGGAGGCTATGAAGAGTTTTGTACCCACTCGAACCTCCTTTCCACCACCACCACCACCGACAGATTGCTATAGTCGTAAGTACATATGAAGTGTAGGAAACTCAGATATTTTGCTGTGAGTTGGCATTTGTGTATACTGTATAGTGTATATTATAGGTATATCATAATAATATACAAAATGATTTAACAAACGTTTTTACTACAATTTTTTAAACGGAGAATAATAGCCATTACATATTGTTATTAAAAAATATAAAATATACGTACTCGTACTTAACATAACAGCTAATATTGTATTAAGTACTTTTGTTTGAATTTTGATTTTAATACGTCAACAATATTTATCGGCTAAATAATTATAGTGTATTATAAAGGAGAGTTCTTATTTGGAAAACAGAAGTTTGTATTGCCACAGGACATTGCTAATAAAAAAAAACACGATGTTTTAGTATATTTAAAAAATCCAAGAATAATATTTTGAACAATTTTGGTATTAAAGAAGAAAATGGAGGCGTCAACGCTTGACGATAATCGCTCTGTATAACGGTAAGGAGTGTTTAAATTTTTAAGCGACACCGTTACGGTGCAAAATAAATAATAATATGCATATTTATACGACTAGAGGTACTGTGCCTATACAGTATAATATATACCTTTATATGCATAAAATATCCTACGCACGATTAAATCCGCGGTATACGAGACCGTCGCGGTCGAAGTGACTTCGGGCGCGTTGGTAGCTGCTGCGGCACACGTGTCGGAATTCTCCCGGTGCAGAGGACCGCGCCTCTCTCGAAATAACCACACTAAAAGCGCACCCCACACCGTGCCCCTAGGATCCGGACTACACCAGTCCGATGATAATAGCTTTATTTTGCGAGTGCGTGCGTTGTGTTTGCGTGTATCGGTATACTCGCGTCCTCCGAGCGGGTGTGGCGAGGGATAGTGAAGTCGTCACCGAGTTAATGGATATATCGACAACAGCGCGCGGTGGATGGAAGCATCTTTCCACTCCTCTCATCCCGGCGAACTACCCTCGCCACACGACTTGTAACACACACACACACACACATATACATGTACAATATCTGCGTGTATCTGTATATATATATACATTTACCGCCGAAGTTGAGTACTGTAAAACCATTCTCTCCGTCGGTCGAAACACGAACGACGTTTGTGTACAATACTTATACCTCACACGTTCTTGCCGCGTATCCTATACTCAACTCAACCACCACATCGAAGCCTAAGTGTATAATGATGTGTGTATAAGCGCTTTATTTTAAACAACTACTTTGTTTTCTATACCTACATAACATAAAAATAATCTGGGAACCTGCAAGAGTTCCGTACCATAATATGAACTATACCTACACCGATGGACAGATGTATAAACTTATAATGTCTCCCGAGTGTCGACCAGAAACATTATGTTACTATCGCTTCGATTTTGAAGCATACCAGAGTATTGTTATCGATGAGATTTTTACACGGGAGTCTAGATTAATTTTTATTTTTTAAATAATTTATCGTTTTCCCACAACAAACTCCAACGTTTATTACAAAACTTAAGTTATATTATTATTTATTTGCTATATTATTCTTCTACATTAACAATTAATCGAAAAACTTATTTCTAAGAAAAATAATTAAGTTGTATTACGATTTTATACAACCCTGTTTCTTAATTCGTTCTAAATTAAAATATAATTAATAGGTGAAATGTGAATATCGTTTATTGAAAATCGAATGGCAATTAAATATAATAATAATCATCCACACCTATTATTATTTATTAATGACATTATAATAAAATGCTTGAAAAATTCCAAGTATATTAATTCAAAGACAAGTTTACATCGTTCTATGCATTTATACTTTTTATAGCTATGATTAAAATACTACGTTTCATTAAGAATACGCATATGGTAATATTTTTAAACTTTTAGAAAATACATTTTTTTTCTTATAAATATTAATTATGAATACATATTTGTGACATAATTTAAATAATAATTATTCCAAGTAAACTGAATTAAAACAAATGATGTTATAGGATCATGAATTTCACAATCATACCTTTATATTACATATTATTATTATATACCCTGATAAATCGGTTTCAATACTGACGCGTATATGTTATAACTTATAATATAAGAGATGAAAAGAAGTAGGTAGATATATTTTTGGTTTCCCAGACATCTTTTCGAGATGGAAATAAAAAGAAAATAATGATTATAAGACGAGAGAGAAAAATCCGTGACAATAAATCGAATAAATTGATTGATGGTAAACGGGCTGAAAATTGCTGTGAGAAAATGTGCCACCTGATGCCACTCAATAGGTGTACGTTCCGAAGCAGTACACGGAATTATCGGGATATTTACCGACTGTCGGTGGCAAATATTGTTTGATATAACAAAATAAACGACTATAATACGTCTATACTACGGTGTTCCCAGCCTTTAACACACAAGTTTCCCTGATATATAAATTTACCGATTTTTTACACCTTATACCTACCATAAAATACAATTTATGTCTTCAACTAAAATGTTATTAGTAAAATGATATATTACATTATCATATGATATTTTAAACAATAATTAAGACCAGTTTAATATATAATCAGAATCCGGAAAAAACTATTTTTTACATTGTATATTTAGAATCACAATTTTCTTTATACAACAATATAATTTGTATAAGAAATTCTTATAAAATATGTTAAAATACATCACACAATTAATTAATATATGATCAATAACTTAGGCAATGCATTTAGAGAATTTAGTTTAAAATAAGTCATCTGCAAAAGAATCATGTTCGTGAATAGAAAACTAAAATAAACAAAACAAATTATAAGTATGCAGTAAATTGGTTTAATTATTGTGTAGTTACTGTTAAAGACAGGAATAGTACTTCAATATTGTATAGAACACTTGAAAATGTAAAATAATAAATATTTGGTGAAAATGCACAGTAAAAATGTCAAAATATGTACGTGCAAAAAAAATGAACTAACCTACAGTTTGAGTGTATATAAAAATAATATAGAAAACGATAATATCACGAATATAAGAAAATAACTATTTTTAATTCGAAACAAAAACATAAAGTCTCAAAAAGATATTTGATAATAAATTTAAAAAAAAAACTGCAAGACAATATTAACTATAAAAAATGATTTTTATTTTCACTTTATTTGTTGGTATCTCAAAACAAATAATTGTAACTATTGTTTAGAATTATTTACGACGGTGATATTGAATTTAATGCTTCTTAGTTTAAAGTCAAAATTTTAAATTATACAATCTACGTCATAGCCCACATTGTCAACGTTGCATTATACGGACACAAAGTGAACGACTACTGCTCGTTAATTATATAGCTCTATACCACTCGTCGTCGTGGTTGTATATGCTCTATATAATTTCACAATCATTAATAAAACTCAAAAAGGTCGAAACTATTAAAAGTACATAAACTGTTAAATTAGCTAAACTTGCGAAACGCTGCGTATCATCCTGCAGAACTTGTAATTTATAACAGAGACTTAAAACGATAATTATCGTGTAACTGTGTTATAATTCTTTTGGTGTTTATAATATATATGATAATGTTATGGTACGAGTACTGCTATAATCTTGGAAACGAAACATGATACGAACGTGACGTGACGAGTCCATCATCGTATAACGTAATAATATATATTAATATGCTGCAGTAGTAGATATAATTCACGTAGATTATAATATATAATATAATACCTATGCTAGTTGTATAATAATAATATATAATTTATAATGCAACCAGGTAACATATAGTTGTATTGCGTACAAGTTTAAAACATTCATTAAATTAATTGGTTAAATCATATTTTTGCACTACAGCCAAAAACCCAGTCTCCTGCATAGTTTGATTCATTCCCAGCATGCTCGTCTCGATTATTTTCATTTAATTACAAATATATTCAAATTCTGTGTTTATAAATCGTACATATACTTTGAAATTGTATTTTAAAATTCTAGAGATGTTTTATACTACTTGGAATATTCTGTGGCGATACAAACCTTTATTTTTTTTTTAAATGAGAACACTCTTTTTTACTATTAATTATTTAGTGTATAATTACATATACCATAAAAATATTCAATATAAGAGTCTTTGAAAATGATTTTACTAAAATACGAAATTGATGTATTATCAATTATAGTATTTAGCATATTTAGAGTTCAGACTATTTTTATAAATTATAAATATTAATAGATAAAAATTAATCACTATAATGAACAAATATTACAATAGCCCCCAAATTTTTCAAACTCATTATCATTTACCGATTATCCTAGTGCAAAAAGCACATAATTGTTTTTATTTTTATTTTTAGATTTACGTTAAACTTTTATGAAGTAATTAGAAATATAATCTTTAAGCAAAATTTCAAAAATCAGATTTTTAATAACTACAATCTTCCGAAGAAAAAAAAGGGTTGAAAATATCTGGCGAATAAGGTTGTATAATCAGCATTCAGTATCCTATACCCAAGAGTGTCTTAGTTATTGTGAAAAAGAAAACATATGATCCTACATATTACTGTGTAGTATAATACCCACACGTAGTTATTCGTTGCGGACATAGACCAATCCTTTAACTACTATGTAATTTTTCGTCGGGAAACAGCTAGTAAACTCATATAAGAACAATATTGTTACCTATATAATACATAGTGTGTATTAAGTTTACAAATTACACCACTTTAAAATATGTCATTTTACAAACGCCACACGAGTATTATTATTAATGGTTGAAACACTTTAAACTTTAAAATTTTCCACTTATTCTAAAGCTATGTTTTATTTAGTAAATAAAACTGTAGCTGCGACGTAGAGACAAACGCAATAATACTTGCAATCCAATTAAAAATATAAATACGTGCTCGGGTTTTTAGTAATCGAGTGTCATCGCATATGGGTATGTTAAACTGTAATTGTCCGTACAAATATAACGGCCGATGAATGTATACGTGTTTTCGCATTTCAAACCATTAATTACAAATCGTTAGTGTTTGAATGATCGTCTAAGCTATTACAATACAATATTCGTGCAGATAAATAATATACAACTATGTGTAAAACATATATTATACGGCTATGTTAAACAAACTTTCGATTCGTATAATTAATTAAATAAAGCATAGTAAAACAATTGTTGACTGTGAAACAACACTGTAATACCGTCGACTAAGTTACTTTTTACAACACATCCCCGTAAAATATATCGTATTATACTGTACGTATAACGACATATGTACAACTATGTACCTACTGCTAATTATGATGGAAAAACAAAATATACGCTTCCGTCCAAAACAAATAACCGCGTGCCGATAAAGCCAATATATATATATAATATAAACAACGCAGCTATAGTATTTATGTATAGTAGCGTGAATTATACGAGTATTATAATAATATAGATTTTTCATTATTAAAATCTTATAATCACACGCAGAGCGCCATCACTTGCAAAAAATAACAATATAAATGTGCTTGGCTAAATTTTTTGTTTTATTTTTGACGTGGTTAAAAAAAAAAAAAAACTATTACACTTGGTTGAGTTTATGTTAATAATGTATATTCATTATTCTGGATAATAATATTATACAGGGATTTGGACGTATGTAAAAAAACCAAAAAAAAAAACCACTGAATATGCATACATTTTTTAGACCATTAAACAATGAAATGACGCTGAATACTACATATTATTATAAACATTATACATATAATATTATATACATGACGCTCCCTACTATATGTATGTATGAAAAGGTTGAAATTCCAAAAATCGATGTTATGCGCTTACAAATTGCATTATAATAATATTATATAATAACAACGACGAAACACTGGCATATACGTATTATACATATTATGTAGGTACCTATGTATGTTATATACACCGTACGTATAGGAACGCCCTTTATTCACAGTGTATATATTATTATTATTATTATTATGTCGTATACAACGCGCACAAAAGAGCATTTATCATATAGATATAACATAATATTATCATACATGTATATTGTATATAGATACCTATGTGTTATAACGAATTTGGGGGAAAAAATGTGACAATCAGACATTGTTTGGTGGATAGTTGAGGGTGATGTGTGTTGTAGGTACCTATACAACATATAAATTGTGCAGCGAGTATTTAAAATAGTTTTGAATAATATTATTATGCGCTCGTGCGATAGAAAAGCAGACACAAACCGTTGTTGCTACTGCCGCCCTGCCCGCACGGACGTCTGTACGCCGTACAACAAATTTATCAGCTTAGCGAAGTATGCAAATTCAAAACTTAACGCTCCCTCCTCCTCTCATTACCCCCACTGCGCCCACGCGACTGTTTCATATCGGAACAATATAATATGTAGGGCGGAGGGCTGCAGCATCGCTGCCGCTTTTGAATGCGTTGTCTCTCGCCGGAGCAAAAACCCATAAATTTAACGGGGAAAAAAACGTATATAAATACCTACATAAATAAAAAAACTGTTATGCTCCTCGTTTTTTTTTTTTTTTTTTTTTTAGGTATTTCCAAAACACACTTTTTACCGAGACGCCCTTACACCGCCGTTGTAGGTACCCTTTGCCACCGCCGTCGTCACGTCGCATGGTGTCGCTCAGTTGGGGGGTGGGAAAGGGCATAATAATAAACGCGGAGTTTTTTTACAATCGACACCACCGGCGGCGGTCACGAGCTCTTTACATGGTGTAGGCCCTTCATCTTTCATCTACGCACGCGCATTATCGTCTGGATTAAGGTAACAGTTTCTGTATCATTATAATATCACATGTATAATACATAGCTATAGGTATAGTATACACAGATATATATGTACGTCATGTAGCGACGACGTGGACTGTTAAATACATATATATTATTATAATATAGTTTTTTTACCTTCATTTTTTCACACACCTAAAACACATTATTACATAATATCGCTGACAAAAGTGTTTTCGCGCGCACACAATAGCCGAGAGCAGAAAAAAAAATTATAATAATAAAACCCATGTATAATGCGTATAATATAATAATTCATACCCTTTATTGGCAACGGATTATATCGAGTTTAGGGAGAATAATATATATATATATTATATTGGTGAAACGGGATTACAAGTATTATTATTATAACGGCGCGTATTTAAACTATTATTTTTGAACCACCTACCTACCTATTGTATTGTATATTATATTATTATTAGACATATTATAGTCGTTTAAAATATTTACGAGCGGGTAACAAACGCTACAATACTGCGATGTTTCTCACGAACAAAATTATTTGGTTTCGTAGTGTTATTTTTTCAATTTTACGACACAAAATATACATATTTAATTCCGTAATTACAATATACCTACGACCTATATGCGTGGACACAAACACATAATGACATAATAACACTGTTGTTGGATGACGGAGAAAACAGAAAAATAAAAACTTATTGTTATATTTATAAACAAATAAATAACATTATATAATATATTTTTATACATACTTTAGAAAAAAAAAGTTTTGTGATGTACATTGTTGGTTGTTTGAATCCTCGTCTGTAGCATTACTTTTGCTATATATACATGACAATAAAACTATACTTTAAGTCAGTATAAGCGTACCAGTCAGGATGTAGTGGTTTTAACTGAGTTTAGCGCTTAATACTAGTTTAAATTTCCTCCTTTTAAAAAGTTCAAAACAAGTTAAAATTAAATATTAAGTAAGCTACGATTCAAAATAAAACTATTTCAACTTAGATACTCAAACCTAGATACATTTAATTATTTATGTAATTATATAGATAAACTCTATGTACAAGATAAAAACCACTATAGATTTAAATGAACAATTCCTTTAAAAAAAACTTTGTTTGTATTATACACACACGGTAAGTTTCATAACTTATTTTTTATTGTAGTCAACTATTAAGAAAAAAACGATACAGGTACCGTATACTATACACGCCATATGAGTTAGGTTGTCCAGTGAGTAGATATTATACCATAATATACTTTATAATATTATATTATATAAAAAATATTAATGTGACCTGACCATTATAGTATGTATATTATAAATGTGTACACTTTTTCTTGTGTGTATACTGTACCGTATATGTTTATAAATGTGTATGTACATATATTTATAAAAAAACGTCTTATTTGTTTTAAACATCTGCTTTTTCTTACAAGTTTTGGGAAAATACCGGAAAGGGTAGGTATAATGTAGGTAAAATTACGCGTCGCTCTTTGGACGATAATATTTTCAATATGCTTCTTCACACACGTGCTGTGTGGTTTGACTTCGCGGTCGATATCACACTTTTTCCATTATTACTCCATGTATATATATATGTATACAATAAATGATGAAAGACACGATGACGGATCGACGGAAATATATATATATAGTTTTCATAGAAGTGTAAAATAATTGTTATAATTTGAGCAATTTAACTATATATTATGATTTCTTAACCTAACCTAAGCGCACGTAGTTTCCGACGACAGTACCATAACTTAATATATTATATATTATAATAATAGAACACATCAAAAGCGACGGCGGCGGTAAGAGTCGTTCGACCGCGAGCCCTTCCTTTGCCACGTCGTGCGTACACGATATACTATTATGGTACACTTACACGTATATTATATTCGTTGTTTCCGCAGACGGCGATTTCAAAAATAGGTTTTTAACGCGTATTATAGGTGACGATATTTACCGCGCCCGAGACGGCCGTGACAGAGATAATAGCTTAAGTATACGGTCCATGTGCAGACAACGAGCACGTCCGTCAAGACGGTAGCACATGACATAGGTGGTATCTTATATACGTGTATAGTCGACTGCCACACTCGCCTGTTGTAAAGTGAACACACACATGCACACATCACATACACGTGTAGTTTACACCAAACGCTACCGAGTAAATGGTCCAGAAATCTGTTTCTCCCGAAAATAAAACCATCGCACACGTGTAGGTACGCTGTAGTATATTATTATATAGTAATACAATATAATATAGTGGCAGTGGTGTTCTTTGCGAGACCGACGTATATACAATACAGAAACTATATATATAATATACACATATTATAACACTGAAAGCGTATATATATATATATATATTTACAGTAAATAATAAATATATATATATACCTGAAACGTTATACGTTATAATCGTTCCAAGTGTGTTCCGGATCGGTTGTGTCCTGGGAAACGAAGAGAATTCCCGGCGGGCCGATATAGTGTTGCAGCAGTATATAGAACAACGGGACTTTCATTTATAAATATATAGGTATGTATAGTGTTATAATGCGGAATTACGGTATGGGGATGATAATACCGTATGACGAGGCTATATATTTTCCTAGAACTTGCTCAAATAGATAATGATTATTGTAGATATATATAATAATAATATTACAAAATGCTTATTTGATATTATTTTACAATATTATACATAATAGTGTACCTACATTATTAAAATCGAAGCTGAAGTGTACTGTGAGAAACGTTAACAAACCCTAATCAAAGACATTTCGGATTCTATTTTAAATTCACAGGATCAGGATGATTTATATGATAAAAATAAAGAGGTGTCTCAGAATATATAAAAATAAAAAAAATTTAATAGAAACAAGATATGTTTTTTTATTATATGGATATATTTATAAATATTATAATATGCAAATTTCATATTATACGGAGAAATTAATTATCGGAAAACACTCGCTTGTTAAATTTTCAGAAAATCTAATGTTTTTGAAAATATTTCTTTTACATAATTTTAAGATTCTTACTTTTTTGAACAATTCTATGAATTTTTAAGTTCACATACCAAAGCAAAGTGTTATTCCGATTAGTTATACTAAAGTATTTAAAGTTTATATGAATGGAGTAGTGGACTAACATTTTGCAAGAGTAGTTTTTTTTTTTTTACTTTGAATTGCCTCAAAAAATATTCTACTGAAAAATGAATGAGGTAGGGGTAATATGGTATATAATATATACATAATAATAAATAATATTGTTTTCGTACAACAGAATATTATGTTGATATACTTGTTGGTTTTTCATTTAAAATGTATCGGTTATTAATTATTGAAAAATTTTTCTACAAAAAAAAAATAAAACCAAGAGAAAATAATTTATTAATATTAATTATGTATTTATAATAATTAAAATTTAATTATATAAAATGTAATAAAAATTAATTATTAATATTAATGTCCAAACCAAATTTTTAAAAATGCATAATTAAATGTAATAAAAGTAGGTATATTATAATGTATTATCCATTCAAAATTAACAAAAATTTTGTATTAATCAAAAACTATGAATAATTAATAAAGGTTCTAACAGTTAGATGGAAAATAATCTAAGATTTTTGTTCTCAAAAAATAGCTTTAGTATGAATAGCTGTAGTTCATGTAGTTTTCTTTAAATTTAAGTAATCTTTTTTTAAATTAATTTAATCTAAATAGACACCATAAATCATGAAGTATAATCTTTTCAATGTGTAATTTAATTCATATTTCAAACTTAGAAAAGTCGATTTAAATACTTTATAAATAATTTATTAGATCAGTTTAGTTTCCTTGAGTTACCTTTAGCCTCAAGTAACAATACGATTGAATAATTTATTAAAAATTTGAATTTAACGTTATAATTACGTTATGCACATGACTGAAAACTGAAAAAGAGTTCAAAGAATATATTCGATATTGATCGTTTTATCTATGTAAATATTAAATTAATATATACTATTCATACATTTTATTATCATAAATTGTTATAAAAAAAATAAATTTAGTCATAGAAAGTAGTACAACATTTTGCAAGAACAACAAATATTAACTATGTTAAAATTGCCATCTTAGTACTTAATAAATAAAAACAACCATTGGCCTTTACATTTTATAACAGTAATTTATTGTGTATTATATTTAATAGAAAATATATTTAGAAATTTAAATTAATACCATACATTATATTATATTTAAATAAAAATTATTGGAATTTTTATTAAGTACGTGTGTGCATTATAATATAATTTAATGTATACTTTATTGTTTACTTGTCAAAAATTATTTTAAAACTTCCATAATAGGTACAATGCCATATTATATTTAATATAGCTTTAAATATTTATAATTGTATAAACTTTCCTGCCTATGTAAGTTCATCAGAACAAGAGTTTGTTTTGGTAAATTTTTTTAAAATATAAAAATTAGTACCTATACAATGATGAAATTCTTTGAAATTGACTAGATTTCAAGATAATCCTATAAAGTTACCATAAGAATATAATTATAGTTATTTAGTATTGTTTTATAAAAAATCACTGAATAAGTATTAAGTATTTTAATTATTATATTTTAAATAATTGTTCATACATTTACAAAAAATAGTTATTTATAGTTGCATAAAAAAATCAAATTTAGTTTAACAATATTCGATATTATACCAATTATAGCATTTAATAATATAAAATATAGCATCATTTTAGGTTTAAATTACAAATAACCTAACCTAAATAGTAAAAATAGAATTATATTATATTTTAAAAACACTGAATAAACTCATAATAGAGATAAGAACATTTACATTCTTATTACTTACTAACTACGAATCTAAGAAAGCGATAAAAACTATACAAAAATTAACTGCGTGGAAACAAAAATAACAAGATAAAAGAAATGGTAATTATGCGATAATTTTTTTTTAAACAAACTGTGGTGGAACTGAAAGAATATAAAGGAGTAAACTTATTTAGATTTTCTTTCGTTATTTTTAATTTTAAGGAAAAAGATTCGTCTACTAATATTTTTCTATGGTACATTTACTCTAATATTATAAACTATATACCTATATCAGAATATTTTATATATCTACTTTCCACAATTTTAAAACCTAATTTCTTTCAAAACTTTAGTAGGTATTAAAAAAAAAATACACATTCTTTACAATGTCAACAAAAAAATAATGTCTACTTAAACAAAAGTTAATGTTTTCTTTAAATTATTATACAATATGTATTCCATTTAATTATCTTAAATTATTAACTCAAAAAGTTTTACGGATAAGTTATTTATTTACAATAATTACATATCTTAATAATTTTTTTGTTGTTTTTTTAAACGACACTATATATTTTTATTTTTATATTTTTGAACAGAATATTTGTAAGTACCTACTGAATTAAAAAAGTAGTGATTTTTATTTTAAGTATTTAACAATTCAACTGTATTGTATATAAAAACAAATTTAATTTCAAATTGTATTAATTCATAACATAAAACTAATCAAAAACAAAAATATATGCAATACTTTTTAACAATAAAAGTTCTATGACACTTCTACACAGTGATCACTTTCCAAAATGTAATTTAAAAACATTTATAAAAATTAAAAATGCACCTATAATATGGGACTGTAAGTTGCAGAATTAAATTGAGATTTTTGATGATTATACTAACAGTGCGTATTGAAATGTTTGAAATGAGTTAACCTAACTCTACGTATATAATCACGGTGACCGGTATAATATGTATTTACTCTTCTTAGAATTCCACTACCGCGCAATTAGATATATTAATACAATATTTTGGTTATAACGAGTCAAGACTGCGATGTCGAGTCATTACAGGAATAAGTAGCCACAGTAACTAAGTAAGTTTAAGTATACATATATGTTTGGGTCTGGGCGTACTCCGCTTACAAAGTCCGTTGAAAATTGCAGGTCTCGACTTCAAAGTCCAGTAAAAGCATCCAATATAATATAAACGTATATACGAAATGTGATCATCGGGAACCGCACACGATAAGTTTGTTCTGCGTCAGTCATTAGATCTTTCCTACGAGTTTATATCCTATATAATAATACATTATGATGAAGTCCTAAGTTTGGATTCAAGTCATTAATTATAGGTTTTTAGTGACGATATTATTTGGCATGCTTAATCTAACTGGGAGATCTATTTAATGTAAATCAATCGTTATTTAAAATGCTATTAATGTTTTTAAAAATATATTTATTTTTTTTTACATTATTTCGAGTCATTAAAAAATATTATAATTAATCGTAAACTTAAAAAAAAAAATTGTTTTATCAAATTTCACTGCTTATTTTTAGTTTTATTATTTTAAATTAGAAAATTTTTTTGAGAACTTCGATTTACAATAAAAAAAAAATCAATCATTCATAACAATCATAATTTAAATTACCGTAAAACACTATCACTCTATGTAAATTTTAACACTGTTTGTATCGTTTAATATACTTATAACGCTCCGTATGGTATTTATACGACGCTTATCTCGGAATAAGGGGAAAGAAACTCAGTGGCATGTACGAGAAAAAAAAATCAAATGAGAAGCCCTTGTTAATAAAGATAGTTAATAACAATGCAAGGGCCGAATCGGTTAAAAGAAATTTCACTGCTCCAATCGAATTAGCTTGCTAACAAGTCAATATAAAATGAACGGACGGGGCGCGGTTTTATTTGCATTTAAATAGATTTGACGAGCACCGAACGGGAGTGAAAAATACAATTTCGAAACAACGGACCGAGAAAACCAATTGCTGTGCTCTATATGTATATTATAGAAGACCAAGACGGTTTACTTATATATATTATAGGGTGAAGAATATGCATATTTTTTTCCACAATTAATTGGCCGACGTTGGCAAACTCAACAAATCTCTTTAATGAGAACTTATTTAAATTATACCGCGTTAAGTCCGGTATAGTTGGTCGCCTCGAGTTGGAACGCGTGCATAATATGGTTATTTTTCCGCGAGCGAATATAATTATAATGGTTTTATAAAGAATTATTATTATTATAATAACAATAACTCGTGGAGTCCCGAGGAGTCTCTATCTTGGTGGAAATAAAAAAAAAAAAGAAGAAAATGTAAAAACATCGATTAAGGTCAAAAGAAGATTCAGAAAATAATGGCTTGACATTTACTTTTATTTCATCACAAACTCGTTAAAACGACAAATATTTTTCCACGCCACCCGTCATTCTACGGGAGGACTTGAAAAATATAAATTCCTATTTTTTATTACTGCTATTATTAATATAATACACATTGTGTTTATAGATATTTTGTCCTCGGCCTAAAATAATTTTAATTTTGAAGTAGATAACTTTAAAACATTTATATTTTATTATACTATGTATAAATCAAGTTTTTTTTTATTCAAAATCATCATAAATCTTTTTTATAATACGTAATAATATGTAAATATGTATAATATGATCATAAAACCTTGTTAAGTTAGATCGTTATTATGATCACAACAATACGAACTCGTAATGAAATAATTTGTATCAATGACGTCCACAACGATAAGTTTATAATATGTGTCTATAAAAATGTGTCGTTTTTGATTAAAAAAAAATTACATATTACATTATAAAATCATATAACTCAAATTAGATAAATCTACATATTATAACAGTTAATGTTATTTTTTTCTCCAGAGGTAACTAATGTAAGTACTCAATTCTATGAAAGGTTAACTTATACTGAGCTTAAATTAAAATCAGGCTCTTACATAGATGTAGCAATAATTTGACTAGCAGAAACAGTGAAAATTTTGATAATATTAAATTGAGTCAAACAAATGATTTTACTTGAGTCCCTTCAATCAATAGCATTTTCTAGAAGAAACCACGTGGAGGTCTACCAAATGTCTAATAAAATATGCCAATGCTTGTGTGAACTGTATATAAATGAGAAAACAAATTACAGCTTTCATTTTCAAAGTTAATACATTATTATCTAATAAACACTGTTTTTCCACACTTTTCATGATTTAATATTAATGTTTTTACAATAAGTCTAAATACTATCGAACCTCGGTTTTTAACTTTTTTTTTTTTTTTAAATCGAAACTTAAATTATTAACTATGTATAAAATATATGCAAAACTGTGGTAATTTTAAACGAATACATCTTATAATTTCGTATAGTCGTCCAAGGTTAAAAGGATTTAATTTAAACATATTAAAATAATAAGCTGGACTCAGTCGAATGGGTTATATTTTGGAACTAGGACATTTCAATAATCTGACCACACTCCATCTCGTGACGAGAAAACACCTCGTAGACATTCGTCGTGTTATAATATTATGTTGTCCTTTACGCGTAAGTAGTGTACTTCAGAGTACCTTAGTTTTATCTAGTAAAAAATTTCTTACACAGTGTATAAACGAATTGTGAACCACTATATTGGACAGGTAATACAACTTTTTTTTTGTTTTTAGGAGTTTTTCGTAGTGTAATTTATAAGAGTGAACTGTTTGTACGTAATGTTATAAACAGATGTGTTTTGTTTCCCGAATAATATTTTATGTCCGGCTTGAAGTGAAAAACTATCAGAATCGCAACGAAATCAGTTTGAAAAATAAAATAACAACGTTAAATTATTTGTGAAATACTTAAAAACAAAGTATAAACCTTATTTTTGGACTGGTATGTTTGATTAATATAAATGTGTACTATTTATATTTACTCATTTTCGTTTTTATCATATTATATACCAATATGCTTTTAAGTTTAATCAAAAGTTTAGAACAACTTTTATCCACGTTTTGCCCTTCAGTCTGTATATCTCCCAGTGACCAGTGATACTGAGATTTATTTCTTTACTGTTATTAGTAACTGTACACGATTACGGTTGTATGTATAAAGATATTTAATGATGATTGTTGATAGTTATTTTAAATTTTAAATTATGAAATTATATTTTATTGCGGTGTATACTATAATTGCGTTAGAATACGTTTGAAAACCGGAAATTAAACTACGCGCTCTCGAGTAGTGAGTTTTCCATTACATAACAGTTATACACGTTTTAGAAATAGATTTTTTCGCATTACCTATTTATTTAACTATTAATTGCTGGAGAACCAGGGAAAAAAAATACTTGAATTACGTCCTAAATCTTTTGGGACACAATAAATTCGTGTACACTTTTATTTACAGGACACAACTTCTGGTCGTATCCTCACGCGCACGGCCGTTTTCTATTTTACTTACGATGATAATAGGATCACTTTTTTCGCGTAGGGTTAGGAGAGGCGCTGTCAAGGGGTTAGTGATTATTATTAATTTTCACTGCAAGCTGATTCGTAAGCTCACGTCACATGTACGTTCGTACAATATTACATAAGACGTAGGGGAAACGCCTGATAGTTCAATTATAAACAGACGGTTAATTATTATTATATTGTACGCGTAACCTACGTATATGTATGGTGCGGTATTGTGCTGGGCTTCGTTTTGCCACACATTTTGCGGTCTCTTTCTCTCTCTCACAATTTCAGTTTCGCGTGCACTCTGTATATATCTTTTACCACACACGTCGTATATACACCGCACCGGCAGCCGGGGTAACATTTGTTACGACACGAAACGTTCGGCGTGCGCCGACATGTTTACGATTCCAATTACACGGCCTTTTTCCCGCCGCCTTTGCCGACCAACCACGTCTTTGGAGTTCGTATATTATAATATATATTTCGAGTTAAATAATTAAGACCACGATGCATGTACCGAAATAAACGCCCGCCAGAAACCATAGGTTCAGCGTGAGGGAAGAGATGAAAAAAGCGCTCTCTCCAACCAGCCGACGTCTCATTCGAGTTTCCAACAGCTCGTTTATGTTTTTTTTTTTTTTATACAGAATATCTTAACGCGCACATCTGTATTGTTGTAATTATAATAATATAATATCAGTGTCATATATATCAGTGGCATGTTTACAACTTCTTTTATTTTTTTGGTGAGGGTGGATAGGGTAGAAATAGTAAAAAGTATATAATATAAGAGATACAAATTGACATGATTTACATTCAATTATATTTTTTTTATGCTTAACATTATTTTAAAATACAAATTATATACTTATACATTCATATTTGAAATTTTTATAAAAGTAAATAATATAAAATAATAATTCGTTTTCTATTTTTTACTGAATTATTCGTCAATCACTTCATTTATTTCAAAATATATCCTACTGTTAAAAACACTGTTTCATGATTATCACTAATCTAATCTTGTACAGATTATAGTTCTTGTCTGGATTTGGAAAAAAATATTGTAGAAATTAGAGCACTATATCCACTTGTAACATCATTTTTATTTGACAATATTACTAGCTTACAATATGCCTTCACAGTTATCAATACACTTATTGAATTTCAAAAAAATAAAATTTTCTATTAGAATAATTAAATGTAACAAAAATAAAATTCATGAGAGAAATCAGAAGCATTCTCCCCCCGTTAATATTCCACTGTGGTTCTATATACCTTATATCTATATCGTATATGACTAGGGATCAGGACTCGGAAAATATTATTCAAACTCAAAATGATGAATTGGGCAAAATGTTCGTTTTATTTGCTAAAAGTAAATACGTTAAACGAGCGCTGTAGTAGTATTCATTTTGAAACCCAAACGAACAAAATAATTATATCTGTTGACAACGTTTATACTAAAATACACATAACCTTTATTATAATATAATTTATATAGGTAGGTAGGTAGGTATCGAAACTATTACCACATGCTTGATATTATTTTACCAACAATGTATCTCCAACGAATGAAATTAGAATAATATACGACCAGCTCAAATTTTGTGTTGTATAACTAAATAATTATTATTTTATTATTTATTTTTAGATCTCGTTATCCCAAGATCCGTTTCATCAAAAGCCCTTAAAAATAAATACTTTAAATACCGACTGACACGATTGAAGAAAATATATTTTACAGTTCATGATAATATTGTTTAGGTATTGCCCGATAATATTAAAATAAATTCAAAAATATTAAACCCAGACTTCATAATATAACGCTTCTAAAAAATCTATGATTACAAAATAAACTATACAGTTGACACAAAAAAAAAAAAAAAATTGTTTTTTGAAAATAAATTATCTACCTAATTCGAATTTTATTGATATTATATTTTCATCATTATAATATGTAATTTTCTAGAATTTACTAGAACATTTTTTATTATTTTATGATTTACAATTACGTTATCTTGTTATTTCGAATAAATCAAAATTAGACAGTTAAAAATTACACTTCAAAATAGTACCGTATGTGTGTAGATTTAGTCAGTCATAAAAGTAACTACGAAAAATAGTGAAAACTTCGATAGATACCTATATTATGTGTCAGAACAACTCTTATACGTAAACTTTTCTAGATCGTGCATGTATACAATTTAACACTGCTTTTACGAGCTTGTGTGAGAACAACGATGCTTTCGTTTTTGAATCACTTTAAATAAAATGGTCTACAAACAGTACATACACATTATATATAATATATGTAAATGTTAACGACGGAGCCAAAAGAAACATATTCCGTTTTCGCGGGGACGACCGTTGTATAAACACGAGCATAGACGGAACTGAATATAAACTGTACCTATATACACAGCATACGTATATGTGTATTATTATATAATATGTGCGAACAACGACGGCGGCGGTGACGGGAAAAAAAATATTCTAAGAGAAAAAGGAAAATGATAAAAACGCGAGGAAATATTACAAACGTATTCGTGTTGTTACAGTATAAACATGTGAAAATTCACTTAAAGACACACGCGACGTGAAAGGGTTCGCGCGCTCACACGATCGGATGGGGACGCGGAGCAAAACCCTCAGACCCGGTTTTTTATTTACTATTTTTTTATATTTTTGTTCAAAGGGAACACACAACGCACACAGATGATTCTTGTAGAGTTTGGCGGGAGAAAACATCGGCTTATGCGCGCAGACCACCGCGGTAGTGTATTATAATATATTAATATATATGTCGTTTGCATAAAGGATGTCGCCAAGCCGAAGTCTAAATCCTCTTAGCGCGAAGTTTCCGTCAAAACCCTTTTGCAAACATTCGGTCTCGATGCTAATAATATGCGGCGACCGGGTCGGAACATACACGCGCGAATATAATGTAGCTGCACTCGTGCGGGTGAATCGTCGTCGTCGCCGTCGACCAAGTTTCAATTCTCACTTCCGATTTTATACTTGTATTTATTATCTACTGTACTGAGTGATTCATCAAGCACGTTCAACGCTCATCTTCGTTTTTTTATTTAACAATAAAATATATAATTCAGTGCTCATTTTTGGAATTTTTTCAAATATACGAGTACCTACACTTATTTTAGTATATGTACTGTCGAAGCAAATACTTAAAGAGACATAGTGTTTTTTTAAATTCTTGAGATTCTTTTGTACAAATGAAAAATTTTTCTGTAGCGATACAAACTTATTTTTTTCAGAAGAAAGCCTCTTCCTTTTCATTGAAAACCATTGAGTGAAAATTTTTTGGAAAATGTTGATGCACTTGTTTAATTCAAAATTGAAATGAATCGTTTTTCAATTTGTTAAAATGTTCGTATCAATCCGGGTAACTATGCAAAATTTACATTTTGAATGTGCTTTATTCGATTTAATATTTATCTATGTAGTTTGATGTTATAATTAGCATTATGATATATTATATAAGTCACGACTATTATACTTTGTCATCCTTATGTATTCATTAACATGAATACGTGTTGTTATCTTGTTAAATCCGATTAAACAAAAAAAAAATAAAATCTCTCCGTAAAATTTTCATTAAACACAATGATATTTATTTTACTAACTACCGTAGATGTTTAAATTTTAAAAATCTGCTGAAATATCAAAGACAAACATCAAAAAAATAAAACATAAACAAAATTTAAATCATAATACCAATATTGTGTCAAACACGCTTTACAGCAGCTCCTAATACTCGAGTAATATAGATAATATGAAATAATAATAATGCAAACTCATTTCAGATTCCAAAAATAAAACGCAAGCCAGTTTCACACTTATAATAATGAAAACCAGAACAAAATAAACGAAAAACTAGCATACCAAATGATCTCAATCCTAATCGAATTTAAGACTCGTATAAACCCCACTTTTCTTACATTTAACCACCATGGTTATAGGAAAAATATTACTAAAAAATATCAAATAACGTAAAAAAACTCTCCTTTGACAAATAACAAATTGAAAACATGTGGATATGCTCTTAAGAAAAAAAAACATAAACCTAGTTTGTAGTGATATAGTATGAAGTAGTTTTTATGAACAATTTCTCCACTCACGCCTATCAAGCCATCTGTACCATTGGGTTGTGCCGCGTTTACTTATTACGCTATTATATTGCATAGGTTTAAAATAAAGTTTTCTCGGACAAAAAAAAAGAATATCCATTCAACGTTAAATAAAATAATTTTTAAATTTTTAAATATATTCCGTTTGGTCGTTCAAATGTACATAATCGGTAATTTCTATAATACGGATGTTTTTGTTTGCACGCTTAATTCGCTCTTTTTATATGTATTGCATACTGTTAATTCCGAACCGTATAGTATACAGAATATACATATACAATTGCAACAGTGTAATTATTCGATCGACACGATAACTCGTTTCGTAATTTGTTATTTATTAAATCGATCCTATATGTACGGAAACTTTGGACATCGAACGTTCACACTATAATTGTCGTTTCAGATTTTTTTTTTTTTACGCCATCCAAATAAATTAAACTATGTGTACGAGTGTATTTCATTTGATATATATAATATGTCCTTCAAAAGCAATTAAATTCACAGTCAAATCGTTGAATGGGTAAAAAAATATCACCGTTAGACAACCGAACGGTCAGTTTTAATAAACCCGTAGGTATGTATAATATTATATTTATACACGAATACACACGCATGGCTTTAGTTGTGGATATACAAATATTAGATTTCAATGTATATTTTTATTTCAATAAAATACACAATTTTTTACCGCATAAATCGATCACTGGCAACCGGCTGGAATCCTGAGCATGAACTAAGATGTGTAGGTATAACTTTTTTTAGTTCATGAAAGTTAGCAAGTTTAAATCGCAATAAGTTTTTCAACCATTATATTATATCCGATTTGGAAACATTCAAAATTCAGTCATAATACATTATAATTATTTATTATACTAGAGAAAATATGTTTTATTATCTTTCGTGTTTTTATTATTTATCGGAAAACAATTTTTCATTTTTTGATAGGTTATTATTGTAATTGGGTTTAATTTATAAAAATAAAATATGCTTAGTACTAATTACTAACGATTGGCAAATATTTGAAGAGACTTTACCCCAAAGCCCCTTGCTATTTGTGCCAACGAATATTTGCAAATGATTCATCCAATTATATTTTGTGAAATTATACGAAACCCCAACAAAATATCGACTGTTCAACCGTAGATATAAATAATGTTTTGGAAATGTTTTTTAATAATAATGACCCCGCGTTTGTTTCGTATATAAATATATTTAGGTATACACCGTATTGAGAGAGGTACGTCCACTTCCGGTGCTGACGCGCGGGTTGAACGCGCGGACAACAAACCAAAAAAAAAAAAAAAAACAAAAAAATTCACGACCAGTTATTTATATACTTACATAATATATGTATTATGTATATATATAATACGACGTCGTCCATAATATATTATAACCACGATGCGAAAAGGGGTGAAAAAACCCTTAACGATGGCGGCGGCCAAAATTGTTTCACATAAAACGCACACGTACACCTTCGTTTTCTGGGGCCCCCGCGACCGCAGTATAAAAACGTTTGCTCGCCGCGGTATTGCGGGCTAATGTTTGCGGATTTTATTGTGCTCCCGTTTTAAGTGGGCTTAATTGCGCGATTATCGCACCGAAAATGTCGTTTTCATACCTTTTTATCGCGTCCCCGCGAAGCAAAACAACGGCGGGTAGGTTAAACACTACGATATATCACACGGTACTCTATACGAGCACCGCACACACGCAGTCGTTCCGAGGGTTATAATACGTATAATGTTATGTGTTATTATCATAATATTGCCACGGTATAGGTAGCTGGTAGGTATATAATATAATTCACGCGGTCGTATATACGTCGTCAGATAGCTCTCGACGCTCTCGCAAACTGCGACCAATATCAAGCCGTTACCACTTAGGTATTATAGGTATATACCACTTACTACCTATCATATTATACACGTATTCACATATAGCATTATACCACAGTTAATAATACGATTTTAAATTTGAAAGCCGTTATAGTAGGTATTTATGGTTTTTATAGTGTGTGATTCATCGACGAATAGAATTATTCGTTAACGTGATGGCCAAATAATTACAATACATATGAATCCATTGTCATTACAAAAGTATTTACTTGATATTTGCAAATGTGTAAGTATCAAGTATAAATATAGAAGATACTTGACTATACAGACTATAAATATGTATAAAAGTGTTAACCTTAAAAAAATTGTTGTATTTATGACATAGAAAATGAATATATATATATTATATACTATATAATTATAATTTTATGCAAATGTACTTGGTTATAATTATTTAAAATTTAATACAGGTACCTAATTCTTTGTATAGTTAAAAAACGCTATAATTTTATAAGTTTCAAACAACTGCAGCTACAACAAGTATTATAAACATTGTATTATTATTATTTTTATAGCACAAGTAAACAATTATAATAACAATAAATTATAATATTATAACTATTTATAAAAATCACAATACCAATATTATAGAATACTAAAGACTTTAGAAAGATATGTATTTAAATAATATACTCACAAAAACAAAATAAAAATTGAATATAGTTTGAGACTATAATATGATTATAGCTATGTTATTTATGTATAAGTCGATGAGCCAAGCTTTTGGCGTCTAGATTCTCATAAAATTGAAAAGTTTAAAAATAAATAAAACTTAATTTATTTGAATAAAAGTTTTATGTTTTTTTTTTTTATGAATCTCAAAATGCTTTAATAATTCAGGTTCATAAAATCTAAATAAAATTAGAAAATGGTTTCCTTTGAAAGAGTGAGCTTATTTTTTTATTTTATTATTTTTTTATCAAACGTTTAAAAAGAACTTTATAATATATTAATATAATAATGAATGTAAAACATTTAAAACTTTAAAGTTAATTTTAATGTAGATATCTGATATATAATATATACATCATTTACAGTATAATAATTGACGTTATTTTTAATTTAATGCCTTTAAATTCGTTTTAAAATTAAAACCAAAACCATAAATTAAATCAAAGTTGCAAATTATCAGCATATTTTACAGTAGAACATGATTGAAATTCATCATATCGTTCAATCAGATTTGAAGACATTATGACTATTTACCGTAATGACTCAGGCTTAAGTAGCGTAATAACATGGATACTACCTATTTAATTAATTATCAAATTGCCGGCAAATAATTTTTAAATGAATGAGCTAATTATTAGATATAAAAATAAATAGGTTATTAAAAGTTCTTGTATAGGTATAATTTTCCATACCATTTATAAATGATAATTACAATAAAGTCAATTCTACATAGACGATTTACGAAAATCATTTAAGTATTTAAAATATTAATTAAAAACGTTACACTTCAAACGTAATGATCAATAACTGTACAGATTATAATTTGAAATTTGTTACTATATAAAGTAAATTTCGATAATAAATATTGAATGATTAAATATTTCGATAACTATGGTTAAGTCTGTAAGTTTGCAAACAATCTAAAATTATAAACAATATGTGAAAAAACAATGCAGTCAATCGTTATAAACAATTGACATAATACGAATTTTACCTTATTATACAATGTTACTCGTTAATGCACGTGGTGTACCTGAAATGCCTATACAAGACGCCGTGTTAAGAATAAGAGTTATTGAAAAAATTTAAATTTTAACGAATAAAAAAAGATAAATGTTGCATTGATAGAGCGCATTTAATATATCTCAGTTATCTATTAAAATTTTGATATATACGCGTGATGAATAAAAATAAATTGTAAAATATTTAATAAATATTTATTATTTGGCTGCGGCATTATAATAACTGCAATAAGCGCGGTTAGTAGTTACTTTAGAAAAATTAATTTATTTCGCAATGAATTATTTATTGATACGTTATTTGAATAGAATCTGGTAAAATTTTTCTTATATAGATTTTTAAGTATAAGTACTTGGTATTCAAAAAAATATTAAATGTCTTTAATAATTTATCATTCTGTTTTCGTATGTGATTTAGTCAACATTAAGAGTATATTTTAATTTTGAAATATTAAATTTATAAATGTATTTTTTACAGTAATAAACTAATCAGAATATATTTTGATTTTTAAAAATCAGTAATTTATTATCGAATTAAAATGTATATTTTAGGTGCGCAAATATACTATTAGACTATTAGAGTATAATGCTGTTCTTATGCTGATCAAACTTTTAACATTCGATTTTTATTTTTTCATATACCTACTGTCGTTAATCAAACAAATCGTGTATGCTATTTATAAAAAAAATATGCTTGTTTTTATGTTATAAAATAAAATAGATGTGCATAAAAATAAAAGAAAACAACGGATAGAAAATGAAACGCGTTTAGTAAATAACAAGCAAATCACTAATCACTTACCTTTTACTAACGGTGCCACGTGGCCGAGTTCCAAAGCAATCACTCTTATGTTTGTATGAGACATAAATTATATAGACACAATATTATCTCTTATAACGGTTCATGAATGAACATCGCGATGACAAAATTACGGCATTCGACCCTTGTTAGCTATCATCAAACAACGAACAGTTATAACGAACTTTTTATTTTTAGTCTCCGTTGAAATATATATCGTATACCTACAAACAGATTTTAATTAGGTAGTTCGTATAGTATAATTCAAGGTATTTTTTAAGGAAGTTTTTTTTAAATTTAGACACAGTTAAGTAATATTATGGTATGTTACTTTAAAAAATATATAAATTATTTTTATAAATAATGAAAATAAATATATATACATATATATTGTATATTTGTATATAAAATGTTATTTTTGTTTTTAAAATAATGCAACAATATACCCAATTTTTAATTAACACATTTAGTACTAAAAACAATAACAATAACAATAATCTATTAACTTTGCGATTTACATAAGACGTTAAGGTCTGTGAAATCATATTATCGATATAAATTATCTGGGAAATTTTTTTATAATAATTTAATACGCCTATAGTAATTAACATGATTTTTTTTTCCACAACGGTTAGTATTTTGATTTTTGAACAGCGTTTTGCACTTTTCTTCTTATTCTTAAATAATAAATATTTATTACACACCCCACTCTTTTTTTAAATCTTTTTAGTTTAAATAATTAATTTAATAATTTAAAAGCAGACAATAAAAAATTAATTTAATTTTATGACAAACATTTTTGAAATTTAAAAAATAATTTATGTTGCAGTATTAAAATATTTATAAAAACAAACTTATTCTGTAAGTCATTCGATGTCTTATCCAACAATATTCTTTGGTGTTCTGATTCATTTTCACAAATAAACTTTTGTCAGCGTATATTTTTTTATAGTTTTAAAGATCACGTGCTACCGATTGAAATAGTATTTTAACTTGTTTGAGTTCAATTATTTTCCCGTCATCTCCTGGAAGTTTTTGTCAAACTCATAAGTCACAAATGTCTTCTTGTTACTTTTCGACTTTCTGTTTGATTCCTGCATGCAGTGTTTCGATTCCCTACTTACGAATCGTATTGTAAAAAAAAAAACCCATTCGAACTTTTTTGAGCAGAACGTCTCTTTATTAGTATATTTGAATGTATTAATTTATTAATTAATTAATTATATGCTATTTTATGTATGCGAGTTATATATGAGTTATATAGTTATAGTTATTATTTATATAATACGTCAGATAATTTATCTGATATTATTTTTTAAGTGTGATTGATTTAAACGAAATATTAAGCGTACCTTTTAATCATTATTATCTAATAAAATAGTAATAAAATAGTAGTACTCAATGAATATATATTATAATATTATAATTATTGCACAAGTCTTATAACTATTTATAATATATGTTATTTTTGGTATTAATTATATCATATATTTCTATTTTAATTAAGTTATTCCTATAATACCATGATAAATATTTGTACTAACTACCGATCTCAGATATTTAAATATTTTCAACGGGAATATTATAATATACTGTGTATTACTGGGTAAGTTCTTTTCGGTTTAAATGAGGTCGAGACTCAGACATAATAAACTGCTGCCGTTTATATTGTTGTAATAATATAAATTTATATATAATATTATAATACTTATTATAATAAAATTTCACGATCTTTACGTATATGGACTGAAAACATTTCTGAAATTTAATTAAGTGGTCTTGCTTTAAGTGCTTTATTCATTAGTTTTATACACACTCGAACGTAATTAGTTTTTGAATCAAATCAACGGTACAATGGTTCGTAGATGTATATTATATGTATATATGTATGTTTGGTGGAGCTCATATATATATATATGATTGTGCGTGCCTGCGTTCAACCGAGTTGTTGAATAATGAGCGCCTATTAAAAACCTTGTATTTAATTTCAAGATGCATGTATTTTTGAACAGTATTACTGTAACACAATTTCCGTGACGATTGAAAGTACGATTAAATTAATTTATTTATCTACACGTCCAGCGATAAAAAAAAATCGAAAACACGTAAACCTATTGTTTACGTAAAATAATATTAAAATACTTTTACATGTTAATGTTAAGCGATTAAACACTTATATTTTAAGAAATGTCTTGTCTTATAGATTATTCATATAACTAAATCTACCGATAGAACATATTTTGGGTAATAAAATAAATTGTATGATTTAGGTTATTAGGTGTTTTATAAATTTTCTGAGTGGATCGATGACATATTATGTACATCGAATGCCGATAAGATAAGTTGAGACTACCATTCTTTTACATCCTTTTACTCTAAAAACCATTTTTTCGTTTTTGATGAATTTATATTTACTTATGGGCTATTTTCGTTTCTTTCCAGAAGGTTTTATACATTTTCAGGTTTATTTTTAAACGTACATTCATCACTAATTGCATCACAAATCAATGTCAAGTTTCGTAAACGCTGTGCATTTTAAGTTCAAAATACCACCATACACAATCTTGCACTGGATTACAAGTTAATACAACTTTAAGACATTAACTAATTTTATTTTAAACGATAAAAATGTAATTTAAATTAACTAATACTTTGTATTTTGTATTTTTTAAAAGTTAATTGTATAAATTACTTTATTTGTCTAATATTAATATAAAATTAATGAACATTAATTGATTAGAATATATTGTAAATGTATAATATTTTATAATGATATGAATAATAGTTTAGTTATAGGTCAAGAAAAATTTTTGTATTTCGTGCATTTATATAGTGTGATATATAACAATATGTTGGCCAACTAATTATACGTTAACGACGAAACATTTCTTAAGAAAAAAAAAACCAAGCGGATGCTTCATAAATTGCAGAACACGACCTACAAGCTACAAAACTAGCGTTCGTGTATATTATATGAAAATTGTATTATATAAACAGTGTCATAATAAGAACCCTTACCGGATATCCGATGTCTCCGTTCTTTTTTGGGTGGTTAGCAGGCGAGGCAGAGAATAATAATTATTAAACGTATCGCGCATCCCTGCAAAGGGGTTAAACCGTGGTATAACGATGATATATTACATTCAAGACGGATCGCTGTGGATTTTAGGCAGCACAGCCATAAGTAATAATATTATATTGTATTATGTATATGTAAGAATTACATGGCTGTAAGACAATGTACGTCTGGCCAAAGCTGTACGCGTTTGTGTTTATATATATATTATATAAACCTGAGGGCCACGAAGATCGTGATATATACCTAAAGCTTTCTTCATAACATACCCTTCCACTATCGTGTTCGTACCAAGCCGCACTAAGAAAAATAATTATTTTCTACGTGCAAACGAAACACAATCCGATTTTTCAAATATATATACAATATATTATTATACTTCCTATATCGGGTAATAATATTATTGTTTTTTAGTATTTATAATCTTGGAATACTTAATTTTGGATATTATATCATAATTAAAGTGAGAATTAAAAATTCTCAAAAACTTTAAATATATGATTCTAATATACCCTTACATAATTTTTTTGATATAGCTTTGTCTACAATGTTTATTAAGAAACATGAATATAACATTATAATTTATTAACATTCAAATTTAACTGCACATCACATTTAATGATTTACTCAAATATACACAGTTTATATAAGTTGTTCATAATGATTGTATACCAT
The DNA here is from genome assembly GCF_020184175.1 of Aphis gossypii. Taxonomy (NCBI): domain Eukaryota; kingdom Metazoa; phylum Arthropoda; class Insecta; order Hemiptera; family Aphididae; genus Aphis; species Aphis gossypii. The sequence continues at coordinate 65,032,744 of NC_065531.1, read as the reverse complement.
TTCATAAGTAAATTATTTAAATCAATTTTTCGTCAGTCATATTCGAAACAATTAAAATATTTACCGATTTTTAAATATTTTTAAATATATTAGGTATTGCATTAATTTTTTTTTCAATAATAAAATAATTATACCTCAAATATTATTTTTTATGAACAATAATGCAATGTATAAGTCATCTCTATTGGACAACCCGTTGAGCTGCATAAAGTCAATAAAAATAATATACAAAAAATAAAAAATCTGCTAACCAACAACTTTACTATTACGACTATATTACAGTAGTTTTAAGCTTACTCCAAACAAACAAATTTAAAATCCGAGAAAGTTGGTTTATGTAAATATTTAAAAAAAAAAAAAAAAAAACAAAATATAACCATCGTGTGTTGTTCCGTCAAATAACTGCACTTAAGTAAGCCTGTTTAAGTTTATGGTAAGCGGGTATGACTAGGGATACAAACACGACGATCAAAATGATGTAAACACAAGACTCGATTTGCGTGGAGCAGCTTTCGATTGAATATTATTGTTATCATCAACGACATCCGTTCCGCGGTCTGGGCCGGCGCAAAAACAACGCTGGCTCGCCGTTATCGAAACATTTACGGTCCATTCCACTCGGTTTGCGAGCCAAGCCGTATTTTTTTCCCGGCGACCTCCGCGCAAGGAAAACCGTAATAATAATAATTATTATTATTATCGTTATTGGTGTGCGTATTACAACGTTATCAATGGTCGTGGTAATTTATATAATATATATACCGAATACTGACTACAACAGTTTAATGATGATATTGTATAGGTACGTTTGTCTGCCAGATAATACGGAGGCAGCAATGAATAATAATAATATAATAACAACAACGTCCGTTGGACAACCGATTCACCACTATACACGCGCAGAGATCGAAGCAAATATAATAAATTATTGTTTTAATATCGACATTAGATCTGTTGTTGAATGCCAGCTTATTTGAAAACTAGTCGACAGCATTATAATAATATGCTTTTAGCATGTATTAGTCTCTTAGTGTTTTCACTATGAGGTATATACGACTGTTAGTTAGAGTAGTACCTACCAGTAGTGGTGTATGATATTATTATAATATATAATTCATATTTTTATAAAAAAAATAATTATGCTTCGTAGAATCACGGACGACGTTCTAGTGCTTATTTTTACGCAGAAAAAGCCATAAGTTATGTTTATGTATAGGTGTTTTTCACCTCTAGTGAAAATCAATTTACGTCAACTGAACCATCAAGAATGTAAGATGTAACGTTATCGGTTTAGTGTACATTATGTTAAAGATGAATAAAATATACTAATCTGTTTTACACGTTCGGTAAAAATTTAACGAAATCATAATATTAGTATACTATTATTTAGGTATTATATTATTACAATATGTTGGGACGTCAGCTGTTCGTTCGGATCATTATGCATGCTCAAAATTTTTGATCATAAGCATTAAATTATTTTTACTATATGATTAATAATAGTTAAAAGTGGAAAAAACAATGGCGTTATCATTGTATCAATCGGATTTTGTTTAGGGTCGAAATTTATGGATAAACTTCGCACGAGTCGGTTTGTGTACATATATACGGGAACTTTGTAAGTTTAAAACGAATATTTACAATACGTATCGAATAGTATAATAACAATAAAATCATTCTAGAGTTTCGATTTTGAATTACGAGTAGATCAGAAATCGCGTTTTTGGGATGTTGTGGGACGTTTGACTTACAGCGATTTTTGATTTATGTGTACACTTGTCACGAAATAATAAACATTTATATAAAAGAAGTAAATAATACTAGACTCGGAAAATTTTTGATTGTTTTTCTTCAAAATTTGCGAACGAAAGACGCATGACGGATGTAATATTATACGCTATTCGTCGGTCGATACGCAAATATCTCGTGCGTATCACCTATGTTAAAATGGTGTTTGAATACATAGACTATAGAGTCATAAATTCGTTTCTCGACGGGGAGTCTAGTTAATTACTTTTTTAATTTCCTGTCAAGTCATGTGCCGCTGAAGAAAAAATTATGACACGTACATCGTAGATACTCGTGTTATAAAACTCGCCCATAATGAGTTTTTAGAAAAACGACAAATCGAGAACACTATACCTATTCACTCAAACAACAATTTAACAATAATATCTATAATAAAATGTAAGTATTTATGTTATTTAATTATTTTTAGTTTAATTATTGAGCTTAAAAAGGAATGAGAAAAAACTTAAAAAGCTTTGGATAATACATTATCATATAAATTAATAAATATGTACGAACTATTACTTTTAATACTTATTTTTTTATACAAATATTTTATTTTGTAGTATGAAACATATTTAATAACTAATTTTTTAACTAATTTGTATTATAATCTGAGTTATTAAAAAGTCATTGAAATATAATTTTAATATATTTTTTTTTTGGAGGATGCATCTTCTACTCTATAAATTGCAGACATTTTATAGATTTAGTTACCTTAGAGAATGATTTGCTCATCAGGTTCGATAAGTAATAGTAAATATTTTGTTGCGAAGAAAGTACATAATTTGTATATGCGGTAGTGAAGTTCTATTTCCAGTTGTAAATATAGAATACTGAACTTCCGAAAAATATCTACGATGAAGAGCTATTTTCAAAATATATACGATATACATATAATATAATGTGTATATATATATATACATAAATACGAATGATTTTTTTCCAGACCTTCGACTCTGCACACGCCCATCATATCTACTCCGATGCCAATGGAAATCGGATAAAGACGATGGACGGTGACCGCACCACAACTACACACAATCGTTCGTTGATTGTCGTATGGCGGTTTGTAGATAATATAATATATTATATAATGTTCACTCGGCTACGATCACGTGAATGGTCCTCAAATTATCGTTTTACAAACTACGCGCACGCGACCCAAACGTCCCGCAAAAAGAGCGCCGCACGCGACACCGCTTCGGAGGAAAATCGCAGCGCGCTGCCGGAAATATGCGCTCGTTAACCCGGTGATTGTTTTTCCCGGTCGGAGGAGGAGGCCAATAACCCGGAGGGACTTTAAGCATACGTATATCATATGTGTGTGTGTTTGTGTATGTGTGCGCGTGTGTGTGCGTAAATACAACATAGCCAATATGATATAATAATGAAGTTACTATTTTTGAGATTCCAAAGTCCTCCCGCAGGCAGTACGAGCATGACAATCAGACGACTGCGTGGAGTTTGCTAGTGACAGGTACCTATAGATTTTCTTTGGGTTTTCATCGCCATCAATCGGATAGGACCTTATCGGTTTAAAATTATGATAACGTAATACAATTTTTGGATTACAACCGATACGTTATAGCGAATTTGAACTCTGCAAGAGTAAGAGACTCGCGAGATGATTATCAAAAAGGTCACATATTCCATGAAGGTTTGACAGATAATAATATTTAGGAGTAAAATTTTATCAAGAATTTCATATTTACATATGACGTCATCAATGTTATAATAACATAATTTTATATTGTCGTGAGTGCACTCTAAGTAGTAGCATTAACAGTTATATGAATAATTTACATTTTAATACTCTAAGTTAAAAAAAAAAAACACTTTTCTTTTTAAATATATCTAAAATATTCCTATTCAAACGAAAAAACAAAAAATATATATTCATGCATAAGTAATAATATATATATATATATACATATATATATTTACGTCACTTATTTAAACAAACAAAGAATATTTAGATTTAAAGTGAAGTGTAGTGGAATAACTATATTGATTCTAAAATGACTATGTGTGTTCATTTTTTATTTACATAGGTATATATATATACGTGTCCTTTTACGTTTCTATGTGCATACGTTAGAACATTAAATCAATGTTGTCAAAGTCATCATACGTCACACAAAACATTAAAATTATTAGACCATAAGTCTTACTTAAATTAATATGAGTGATTATTGATAATATTAAACTGCGATTCAAAAGATAGTGTTAAATCGTCAAGTATATTAAAAATAGAAAAATGAAATATTTGAAAGATGAAAATCGAAAGATATTAAGTGATTAAATTGAGTAAAATAAAACATTTTAATATAGCATTATGCAATCTAAAAACAAATGGGTTGAATTCCATTTTAAGATTATAATGAAATTATTTTGACTAAATACATTGCAATCATTAAAAAATCGCACTAACCTTCCACAAAGGTCAGTCCGTTGGAATTTTCACCCTTTTTTATTTCAAATAAAGAGCTTTCAATTTTTTTAAGCAATCGTTTATTCGCATTTTGTAATAACAATATTGTTCACATTCGTCGAATAAACAATTTTATAAAAATACCTCTATCTACTTTTTTATGATATTCAGTGTTATTTTTCCTATTTCCATTGATTACCGTTGTGAGAAAAAGAATAATGTGCCTGTAATACTTATTAAGTATGACTGATAACAAGAAGAAAAAAAATTTCTCGTGAAAATGTGAAAATGTAATACCTAACTATAAAATCGGAGAATATAACAGATTATACTACCCTGGCTAACTTATTTAATACAAGACACTCATTATTTTAATTAAAATATTAAGTTTTTAAAAATATTTTAATCATAAAAGCGTTTGTCATTATAATGTAATAGCTCTTTGAAGCACGGGTCAAAACTAAATATTCACTACCTAAATGCACAGAAACTTTTTAAAAAAAAAAAGTTCAAAATTTTGTAAAAACCTTATAGTAATGGGTCAATAAATGATATATGTACCACAATTTTAGTAAAATTTAATTTACTTACAAAGTTATTTAAGTTTTAGTGGTGGTTACATACACTAACCACCATGCATACAAAACAACATATTTTTTTTTTATAACTCAAACTTCTTTATTAACAAACGTAATATAAAATAAAAATAATAATATAGATAAAATAGATAATAACAACTTATGAATTCTGTTGGATAGGTACTTGAATAACCAATTAATAATCAAACATCTGAAAATGTAAATTCATATTTTAAATAAATTAATAAAAACAATTATTATGTTATAAAAAGTTGCAAAAATATATTATATTCAATACATAAGCATATCAATTTAGTAGCAAAGCACAAAACAACACAAAAAGCATAACATTGATCAAATTAAATAATTACCACATAATACATATATATTATTTATTGAAATAATTTATATGTCATAGGAAGCAGCTGAACATGTATCTTTCTATAGAATAACATAAAACACAATAAACAATTGAGTAAACTATTACCAGCTTACCTTTTGCTAAATGAAATTCTTGAAAACAGTTTTTTGACTTTTTCATGCACAAACTTACTTTGCATACTGAGCACTCCCAAATGCTTCTTACAGGGTTTTTTTTAGTACTGCAATTACCACAACGCCTAGAAGTAGTTCTTTGAGGTTGGTGACTGGAACTTTGTAATCTAATACTTTGGTTTATATAAGGCTTCCGTGTAGCAGGGCCTCCTTGAGATAATGTTTTTTTGGATTTTTGGGAAACCGCCACTAATTGTTCTGATAAAAGTGTATTGTAAATATTTCTTTTGAAATTTTTATTTTTAAAATGTTCTACATTAGGTAGTTCCCTATGTATAATAAATGCATTTGTTATTGCACAATCTACAAAATGAAACACTAACCGCATATACCACTTAATAGATTTTCTGTCTAATGAATAATCTCCTTTTAATCTGTCAAAATTGTCTACATAATTCATGTTTTTATTATAATCAACTAATACTTGTGGACAGGGTACGTTTATAATTGTTCCATCTTTTTGTTTTCTTTTTACTGAAATTGGTTCTTGAGGTAATGAACGTGATGAAAGTAAATGAACACTTCTTTTATCTCTCCATTTACACATTGTGATATTTGTATTACTAGTGTTCCAGTCAAAGTCACCTCTCATCATTTTTTTATCATCTGATAGTTTTGGTAAATTTTTCCTGTTTGAATTTACTGTACCTACTGCATAAATATTATTTTGTTTCAGAATTTCATATAAATTATAACTACTAAAATAATTATCCATGTATACTATATGATTTTTGCCAGCAAATTCATTCATTAAATTTAATACTATTTTAGCTCCAAGACCTGTTTCCACTACATTGCTACTACATTTTCCAGTATAAATTTCAAATTTCAGGTTATAACTTGATTGATCGCAAAGCATCCAAATTTTATAGCCTCGCTTAATTGGTTTATTTTGCATATATTGCTTCATGGAACACCTACCTTTAAATTTTACCATACTTTCATCTACAGCTAATTTTTGATGTGGACGATATGATTTTTTAAATGTTTCACTCAAACAATTTAAAAGTGGCCTAATTTTATATAATTTATCATAGTCTACTTCTCCTCTTTTTGGTTTTAAAGAGTTGTCATTAAAATGTAAATGTGAAAGAATCCACCCAAATCTATTCACTGGCATTAGCTTAGAAATAAAACTATCATGGAAATCAGTGGCACTTGACCAGTAGTCTCTGTAGCTAGGAAGTTTTTTCAATGACATAAACATATTAATTGCAAAAAAATGTTTTATTTCATTTGGTGTAGTAGGTGTGTACGGTTTTCCAAGTTGGGTTGCATACAAATTTGTATGAAATGAAATATGTTCAAGAAGAGACTCAGGAAATAGTTTTAAAAATATATTTGTTGGAGTAATATCTGACATACTTGTTATGTATTCTGTAACTCCGACATTATTTTCATTAAATGCATCTTCTTCAAACATAGAAACAGTTTTAGACCAAGTAGGCACTTGTAGAGGTTGGTTAGGAATTACTATATTCTGTATATTGTATTGAACTGTTGAAGTTGAAGGTGATGGTGAGATTATATTTAAATTTAATGGTGAAGCAATTGATACTTGACTTGATACATTTCTGTGGAAATAAATAAAAATATTAACAAAATAATAATACTAATAATTTTAATATGAAATATCACCACAATTTTGTTATATTGTTTATATATTATGTATACTTACGAATGAGTTGGAGACACAAATTCCAAACTTTCTTGAAGCTGTTCATAATGGACAGATGTTACAGAGTTACGAGTATTTGGTCTATTCCTAGATGGTGTCCTAAGAAAATAAGTTTCAGTACCATTTATAATATTATATTTCGCAAACTTACGTTGATGTTGAAAATACAGAAGTTTCTAATGAGTTTGGTGGTAAAACAATATCATTCATATTATTTAAATCTTCAGATTCGCTGTCCGAAGAATTGAAAACAAATTCCTTTTCATAATCTGGATCCTCGTCAGTGTCATCGGCATCTGATTCTAGTTCAGAACCTGAAGGAAAATCTTCTTCAAGATATTGAACTACATCTTTTTGTGACAATCTTGTATGACGCGACATTTTTGAAATTTTAAGAATATGATTCAAACTTCAAAGCGAAATAATGATTTTTAAATATTTATAAATGCTTATCAGTTATCAATAATGTGCATATTATTTTGAATGGTGGTTATTGCTGGATACCACTACAAAGTATTAACTTTTATGCCAATGATTGTTGCTAGGCGATAGAAACTGATATGAATGAAAAATATACTTATCAATACATATACCAAAGATGTTACAAACAAAAATTGTATTTTTAATTTATACATCGGTGACGATAAAGATAAACATCTGCAATACCGTGTATTGTACGCTATGACACAAAATGTAAACAGTTGGGAAAATACAACTATTTATAAATAAAAATGTTAGTATATTTACTAACCGTTTGAGGTGGTAGATTCCATTAACCACTATGCGTGAACAAGATAAAATTATTTCATTGAGGTGGTTAGTAGTCATGACCACCATGCAAAAATTTAAAAAAATAGGTGGTCAATACAACTTACCACCATGCTTCAAAGAGATAGTCATTGAAAAATTATATTTTTATAATTTTTTATTTTTTTGAACCATATAGTATATATTTTAAATAGTTTATTAATTATGACTTACCTGCAAGTATTTAAAGTTTATATGAGTGGAGCAATAAACCTATATTTCGGGAAATATCTCAGTGTATAACTCTACTCATCTTATCTCGTAAATCGTTAACAACTTATCTAAGATTCGATAAAAACTTACGTTGACATAGAACAATAAAATAATTAAAACAATTATTACGATAAAAATATTGTTGTTTCAAAGAAATCGTTTTCTAACTTCTCGAAATTACGTACAATAAAAATATTTTCTTAAACAATAAATAGTTTTTGGGATAATGGATGTTTTGACATTTTATGAATCTCCCGGAATGGGTTCGGTTCGTATTATAATGCTTTTATATGCGGTCATTCGTTCGGGATACGAATCTATTTAAAATCTCTGCACTCATTCGCGGAGCCTATTATAGCGATTAATCAAGTGGTTGTTTCGAATTTATTATTTATGGTCGTGCCGAAATAAACATTATTTAATGGCGACGACACGAATAAGCGATTTCGTGCAGTGCGCACACATACACACACACACACACACACACATACATAGTAAACGAATTCACGTCCGCATGGTCCCTCGTCGTGGCGTCAAATTGATCGTAAAAAATTCGACGACGATTATTCGCGATCCGGGCAATGAAATATTAAAATAAATAAAATCACCCCGTGTTAAAATATTCGGCTACGAGGGTCGGTAAGTTTGTTAGTCGAGACATCGCGGCGTCGGGACAGTAAGGCTCTAGCGGCCCTCGACGTGTTCGGCGTGGTCGTTATGTGTGTATGTGTGCGTGCGAGTGCGAGTACGATTCTCGTTCACACGATTTACCGAAGACCCTTCAAAATAATTCGACCCCCGTGCGCACGACCAGAAAAAAAAAGAAATTCTCTTATTTATATTTTCTCACTATACGTATACATATATATATTATTATTATATGATTATATACGATTTAGAGATACCGTCGTCGTCATCGTCCGCCTAATGATTGTCACGCGTCATTACCCCCGAGTCTGCAGGCCTCGCAGACGCTGCTGCGGCGGGATACGCGGCAATGGAATCATTATTATTATTATTATTATTTTCGAAGGTCTTTATACATTTCTTCTTCGTTTTAATTTATGAATTTCAACGTTGTGACCGTCGCGACTAATATAATAATATTTTCACGTCCGAACACCCGTCACCGGGTTAGATGTCATATCGTTCGCGTGTTGTAGTAAACATATAGTATAACTGTATAATAAAATAATATTATATTGTGTACCTAAGCGGCTGTCGTACATACGCAGCGTTCATTTTTCACGTCGCCCGCGGGGTCGTGCCATATTATTATCGGTGATGTACGAAGAAAAGAACAGTCATCGCGGGAGGCATACATTATTAATAATATTATATAATATTATACTACACGAGTGCGTGTTTAAACAAGACTATAATAATATGTATATAGGTATGTACCAGTAATTGAATAGTTGTTTGTCGGACCGTCGGATCGTTAGTCCGATACAAATTAGACGAGTCACGCAGATTCGATCTCCGTCGCGCGACGGTATACTCGTACTTTACTAGTCTAGTTAAAATATTAAAAAAAAAATAATAATAATTTATTTTAGGATAATTGGCATAGAGTTGAAAATCGTTACATATACCCTTAAGTCATAATTATAAATGAGTCGATCCTAGTATTACTAAAAAAAATGTATGAGTGGTCAAAGATCACCAATAAGGATTTTCAAAAATATCTTTTAAACTTTAAGTATTTTCATAAAAACAGCTCATACATAATTTGTAGGAATTTTCTTAAAAACTTTAAGTATACGATGATTTGTGAAAAACTTATTTTGTAACTTTTGACATTAAATTCATTTTTTATCAGCATTAGTATCGATAGGAACTTTTGACATTATGTTTGTAATGACGCAATACAGATCTGCAGATATTTTTAACACTATGCGAATCGTTCTGAACTTTAATATTATTTTTAAGCGGCACCCCGAACGTGTCAAGTACGTTACATTTCGCTGGTTGTTTATGCTGAATGTTTATTATCATACTGTTCATGACACTGAAAACCTATAAATAATAAAATTTAAGCCATATCCATTTTTTTCCAATGAAGAGGTACCATTTACTTCCACTGTCCATTTTACTTAATTATCTAAATAATAATAACTGTTAGAATGTAAAATACTATTATTTTCTAATATAAAAACAAAAGAAAAATCGTAAAATGCTTTTGTCAATTAATAATAACTATAGCAGCAAAAATTATAATTATATATATTAAATACTTATACATGGCATGTAGTCATGTGGTGATGAATGAAAACTCGCCTGTTCTTTTGTGAAGGAAAACGGAATCTATTTTTTGGAGAAAAATGGCTCTCAATACATATTGTAATAACTTTTATACCATACAGTGCTGGTGATAGATACATGCAGGTGAAATCCGATCGGAGACGATGAGCTCATATTATAATTATCCACCCGCCTCTTCGATCGTATTACGCACCCGCTGCGTACAAAATTCGTGGATCACATCCACCCCTTTCAGGTGCCAATCATTTCGATACGCATGAACCGGTAGAGCTTAGCAAATTTGTTAAACCCATATTTCATCGTTTTGTGCCACCCCACCCGTGCACTTTTTTCGTTAAACCCATCCTTAGAAATTATTCCCACCACAGTCTACACAAAACCGGTTCAACCCTCTTGAGTATTTGGGACCTTCCGTTTTACACCGTTTTACCCCGTCCAAAAAAATAAAACTTACGATGTTTTTGTTACAAGTGGTATTTGGATACACAAATCGGTACACCTTTTTTGCAGTCCGATAGCGAAGTAACATTTGTTACTTATATATAACATAGGGTGATTTACTTTGTTCACTCCCATTTTTTCATTTAACTATGAATATTATATTCAAAATCTTTTTTTTAACAATTTTTAAACGTTATAAAAGACTTTATTTTCAAATTGTCTAATTCTTATAATCCACTAAAGAATATACTGTAGTGATATAAATTTTACAGATTTAAGAATTTTATGATTGAGAATATTATTCTAAATTTTCAATAAAATTTTCTTTCCAATAAAATACGTATGTCAACTTTTAATTAATAAATAATTATAAGCGTTTTGTATTGAATGACGCTGTTTTATTTGACATAGAAACATTTTCCTTAAATATTTATCAGACAGTGAACATATGATAATGGATTGTAATTTTGAATGTGTTATCTTTATCTAGATATGTATAATAATGAACATCAACATAGTAGCACGCTTTGTGCATAGGCTATATTATTTAAATTTTAAATACATTTTAAATTTGTTTCGTGTTTTATGGTTAAGCATACTCCTAAACTGATTATTTGATTATAATTTAAAAATGCGATATATGTAGTCACACATTTGTTTTATAATAACTATAGAATATCAAAATTTGTATAAAATCGTTATCAATTCATATTTGTATAAGTTATTGAACAAATTGAAAAAAAAAACATTTTATGTGGCTTTAACAAATACGTTTGAATGATATTATAGCACAAAATTAAAAATAGTATGAACAACATAATATTATGATGGATACAATGTGGATGCATAATTTATTTTTAAATTAAAAAAAAAATACCAAAATGGTATTTTTAACTCTATAGCAAGCACAGCCTTCAGGAAGTTAACAACAAAATATAGCACAACAATACAACACATAAAATGTAACAGCACTGACGTTGAAAAACTAATCGAATTCATCAGCCACTAAACATTCACTAAAACAATCTAACACAAAAATAAGTAGCAGTTTATATTTTATATTACTTTACTTTTGTACAATAGACGAATTACTACGCTATTAGTTCAATTATGTTCAACTTGCATTTTTTTATTTTTAAGAACTTTATTTTTTAAATGTATAATGTTTTAATCAATTCATTTTTAATAATTAAAAAAAAAAAAATCATTAAAAATAATCGTTTCAAGCAATAATGAAAAAAACATTGTTTATATCACGATTACAAATTGTATTTTATTAAATTAAAAAAAAAAACTATTTTTTCAACCTAAATTGTAGCATTACCGGTGTCATAATATATTAAAATAATTATTTGTTATAACAAAGAAGTTATAGTATCTAATTCAAATAATATATTCCAGGTAAAACCACGTTAAGGTGAGTAGATTTCATCCACGTATTCTATAATATGTAACCATCACAATCATATATAATACTAAAATTTACGCAATTTAACGCGTCAGATAAGCAATGTACTTTCTCAATATCATCCGCCGCTGCAGTAATATATTATTCAACTTCTTGAAACCGTGTTAAAATGTATCATTTGTATAATATTTAAAGGTAGCTAAGCCAACCGGTAATTATAATGTCTATAAAAAATGATAATAATAATAAAAAGTTGTTAAATCGCATAAATAATGTTTTTTTTTTTTTTTGTATATAAATATTTTTCAATTAAATATATCTTAATTAAGACTAAATTATATTCCCACGCAGAGAAAAAACATTTTTTTACAATAATTTACACGTAATTTTATTCAGTTAACTTTTAAAGCGACAATAAAAATACACATCACTATAATATATATATATATAATATACTTATACCTACGGGGTATAAACTTTATTTCTTTTTTAATGCAATTTTTCCGTTCCCACACTTTATATGACTGTACTATTCGCACCCACAACACATTATATATCATACGAAATAATATATGTCTTGTTTCAGAAGTCTTATTTGAAATTTTCCAATTATAAAAATTGTACTCATAACTTGATGTTAACGTGTTTAAAAAAAAAAAAATTGTACCTCCATTCCTTAGATTTTGCGCAAGAAACGGCGAAAGCACTGGCGCATTGTTTGTGCTGACATAATAATAGACGTAGCTGGCATACCTATACACACAGCGTCAGCCCCGTCCGTCATACTAGGAACAGCTATATAGCTTCTTTGTAGATGAATATTGAGGGTGAGAAAGCAGACCTAAGCGATTGCTGCAGTGACGTAAAATGAATTCTTTGTTCGCTCGTCGGTGGCTCACAATGACCGAGTAAAATTTTCTTTCACTCATTATGCCGTTCCCCGGGACCAAGACGTCCGCGCCATTCAGTGAGATAGAAATATATTATTATATGAATATACGCTATTATAATAATAATATATAATATTATTATTGTCGGGACTTTTTAAAATTTACTATGATAATAGGTATTTCCAAGATATTCCGTATAATAAATAATATAAAATTGCATTTATATTACTATACATGCACAGGGTAAAAAATTATTTATGATTTAAGAAGGTACATAATATTACGATCAAAGTATTATATTACTATATTGTAGAGAAATATCTTAAAATTCCATTCTCCGAGTTTATTTGAAACGGTCGTATAATTATTATACTGTATTAGAATTGAAAAATATGACAACACTTGTGAAATATCAATAAATATTTTTAAATTAATATTTATTAAATCTAAATAAGGTCAACCGCTTATTATGCTCGATTATAGATTATTATTTAAAAATACATACATAAGATATTCAATCGAATGGACATTTGATAATTAACGATTTGATTGTTCTAGAAGTATATATTTTATAATAAACAATGCTCACAACAATTATAATGCCGCAAGTATATTATTGTTACTGCTAATTCAATGAACTCGAGATTAACAGGAACTAGGTCGGAAGCATTAAAATTGATACAAAAATTGCAACACTCAACAGAATACATAACCAACAATTAGGAAGCAGTTTGTGAAAGGTCAGTTCTCATGTACATATATTTATATGTATAATATAGTATATGTGTAATATATATATATATTAGAGCTTATGCAGCATCTGAATAGCCAAACAACTATATATTAACAACATAAATACAGGGAAAAAATAATGTGTACGGTGTGATTGTCAAAAAAGTGAAAGAATGAATATAAGTTATAATGATATGTTCGTTTAATAATAATAATTAAATGCAATTTATTTGCTAAAATGTAGAACAAGTAACAAGTAACAATTCTTAGTATACAGATGGAATAAGTACCTATACTATCGCATGAACCACGACTAGTAGTATTTTAAATAAAATAGGTACATTATTGCTATAGGTTCAAACAATTATAAAAATACAATTAAAAAAAAATAATTACAAAATACATTCAATAAATTCATCAGAAAACTGGTATTCCAGTTATCGACGAGCGTATTTGTTATTAAAACATTATACTCGTATTATGTCTAGACTTCCAGATAAAACAAATATTTGTCTTATAATATGCGTTTATATAATATAATTATATAAACTTAAATTAAACAAGTTTGATATTTTTGAAGTTATAACTGAATTGCATTTGAACAAAATTCAAACTTTTGTGTATATTTTAATATTTGTGTAAATTTTAAGATCATATTATTTGATGCATATTTTTAGGTTTTTATGATTATTAAAAAAACCGGAGTTTTATAATTATTATTACGGAAAAATATAAAATATAGGCTAAATGTATACTGAAAAATAAGTGCATTCATTGATAATTCATTATTTTCAGCGGAAAACGGTTTAAAAATATATTTGTAATAATTATTACCGTCTAACAAACAAGGCGCACGTTATACTACTGCATTATAGATTTGGAAGGTAGAAAAGTAAAAAAAAAATAACAATAAATAGATTTTCGGTGTAACTGCCTGGACTATATTATTCATGAGTGAATACGCCAGATGTCACGGTATCGGCTTATCAATGATGCAACACGCTGCGACGCTCTTTGGCTGGAAAAACCGCAGCCACGATAGAGGTTCGGATATATTCATGCATGCACGAGCTTTCGATACATTATTACGTGAAACCAATTCGGATTCGAATCGCCCTTGTCACAGAATCGCTTGCTGCAGGTGTTATTTGCAGCAGCTATCATTTCATTTAAAACGAGAAAATCTTTGGCTCATCTTCAAATTTCCGGAAAAGCCGATGGCGTGCACGTTTAGTCTACAAAGATGTATCTAAATTATTCGTGTACGACAATATTACATCGAAATTTCCTAAATATAATTAATATTTGTCCACAATATCTACAACACTGTTCTTTGTTTCACATTGATATTATATATATATACCTATATATTGTTATGAAACATAGAACGCGCGTTTCACTGATTTATAAGTTATAAACTTAAATTTTATTACGGAAATAATATTTTATTTGTATTTTGTTAACTATAATACGTACCTATCGTATATATATTATGTGGTGGTTATAGTGAAAACTTCCTTATTATTGCGTACCGTGTTTTTAGTAATTGCCTCGCACTAACAGAAATGTAATTTAAGGTGAAAATAATAGTACTGTAAATCAGCTTGCCGTTTTTGCAATTATACTTTCGGCGTTGTGCTGGATTTATTGAAAAAGTTTACAACTTACTATTATACCAGATTTTTAAGCAACAAAAATAAACTCTTTTCTGAACCTAACCTAAACCGCTGTTTAAAATGTAGACAGTGATTTTAATTATATATTTTATTTCATTGTGTTTCACAAAAGTTTTAATAACAATTTGATAAATTTCCCAAATTTAAAAATAAAAATAAGTAGGTAGGTACTATTATTATTTGCGTAGATATTTTTTTTCTATTTTATGAAAATCTATTGTTAAATATTGTCAACATTTTTAAATGATTTTTCAACCACGAAGTTCATCAATGCAATGGGAACATTTTTCACGACTAAAATAGAAACGAAAAAGGGTAAGATTGCGCGGCATCATTAGAAACGGGGAAAGAATAGATTAGCCGAGAGCTGAAGTCGAACCATTTATCACGGGACTCTATTGTCCGTAAATATATATATATATATTATAGACTAGCTATTTATATACCAAATATATTTATTTATATATGTGTGTGTGTGTGTGTTCGGATAATTTATGATGTAT
This sequence comes from Aphis gossypii, assembly GCF_020184175.1. Taxonomy (NCBI): domain Eukaryota; kingdom Metazoa; phylum Arthropoda; class Insecta; order Hemiptera; family Aphididae; genus Aphis; species Aphis gossypii. Next base: position 65,016,776 of record NC_065531.1, on the reverse strand, counting down.
TGAAGAATTTCGATTTTTTTCCCTTGAACGGTTAGCAGAATTTGGTCGTAAATATAATATCTATGTCAGATTTACGAATTGATAAAACACGCTGACGATAAAATATTTGTAGTTGATCACGTTCTTCGAAGACGCTACATAGGTATTAATTATAATGATATTGTAAAAGGTGATTCATCAAACATACTTACCTCCATTTTTTCTTAAATAATAAACTCATTCTGATTTTTGGAATTTTCAAATATCATACTTATTAAAACCATAATTTAAGCTTAGAGTTTTTTATTTTATATACTTAATGTATTTAAGGAGTGAGATTGCGGTGGTTTAAATAGTTTTTCAAAACATGAGAGCCCGTTCTTTAAAACCTCAAGAATTTGAAGTATGGAAGTATATTTAAAAATACCAAATATCAGATTTTTTTATAACTGTAATTTTAAAGGAATTAAACGAGACGCGTGCATATTTGAATCACCCTGTATGTCGAAGAAATGACACGTGGTTTCGTATTCTTTATATTCGCGGGATCTTAACACGGTGTTGACATGACAAGGACACCAGGCCTTTAGATACCTAAAGTAAAACTATATTATGATAATATTATATTTTTGAATTATAGAGAGCACATTCGTAGTATTCAGTGGTCTCGATTCGGAGCTGAAAAAATTATGAGAACATCTTGACGTTCTGACAGGTGACCCGCAGACGCGTGGTTTTCGGCCGTATTGTGCTAATAACGGACGTGCATAAACGTACACATGAGGCATGTAAAAGAGCAGATACCACCGTCACCGCGTTTTTACCCTATTCAAAAAAAAAACATTCGCAAACAATCGTTTCTACTTCCATTCAATTTGCGCCGTTTTCGTGCGTAGTAGGTATACCGACTACAACTATTATTATTGTCGTATGATTGTGCTATCCCTGTGGCGATGACACTTGAATGGTACGTCAAGAACTCGCCCTCGTCCCACATAATATAATAATATAATAATGCTATAATAATAATATTCCGTCGTCGTTCTCTTAAAAACCACACGATGAGTGTGTTTCGACGGGACAATGGATCGCCTCTACACCAAGTCTACAGGGCGCGCTGTTTTCAGGTCTTGGCCGGCAAAACGAGCGTAACATGACACTTGTGAAATAGGTAGGTAGGTACTGTAGCAGCGGCAGGAGCAGGACACGGCGAGAGGAGACCGGTTGCGATCCTGTAGTAACCGTATACCGCACACGTGTGTGACCGAAATAAAATATTCAATACAAATAATAAGACGTCGAAACCAGAGCTGCTGCAGCGCACGATAACAATAATAATACAATATAATGGTATAATAATAATTAAAACGTTGTAAAAGAATCTTTTTTTTTTATTTTCTCTGAGGCTTTATACTCGCGAGACGCAAGAAAACGATTACCAACTATACGCATATATATATATATATATATAGGTAACAATGAATATACGATATACGTGAGATACCCATCGATGTCGTTTTTACTTCACTGCAGTCTATATAATTCCCCCTTTTGACAAAGTTTTATAGCTTGCAATAAGAAAATCGTCAGCATATTATAATTTAAGCGAGCGTCATCACCGTCCCGCATAGTCGTGAAAACGTTAGTAACAGTTACATATCATTTTTATTATTATATATATATATCGATACGAAAACAAAAATACTTTATAACATGCTTACTGTGAGCAAAAAAAAGACTACCTACGTATTATAATATAATATGTTATTATTCGATGAACGTTATTATTGTAATTTTTAACAATTTAAGAATAAAAATACTGATGTGCATTTATTTGACACAATAATGCAAGAGGATAATGCTATATTATATTTTATTTTTTTTCATAATGAATTACGTCAAGAATATAGGTATCAAGAAATTTAAAAATAAATGTATGCATTTGAAAAAGCTGTATTGTATTTGGCTTTTATTTATTTATTGTGCTCCACCAATGAATTCGTATTTCTTCGAACTCACTACTTTTCAACAAATAACAATACTATGGATAATCAACTAATGAAAATAGAATTTCCTCTTAAAAAAAAATATATATATATATATATAGTAAAGGTTTCATAACTGAAAGCTGTTAGTTTTTGTTTTCATATAAATTGAAATTGAACATTATATTAGGATTTCGAAGAATGTCAAGCGCTCGAAGTATCCTCTAAGTAAAATTGTATTTAATTCAATAACTGTTAAATAATAATAATAATAATATAAATGTAATATTACTTTTTTTTTTTTTTTTGAAACCATGGCTAAGTTGCAACTGTTCTTTTTCAATAAAAGAATGAATGAAAAAAATAAGACTATATAGGTGAAATTATTTTGACGTATGAACCTTTTTTTTTTTTGTAATACGTTTGTTTTTTGAATAATTGATAATTCTATAGACAGCCTTATAACTTATAACTCTAAACCCTATAATATATATCTAATTATTTTTCTATTTCTTATAACACTAATAAAACATGACGATTTGACCTGACAATTACAATTTTTATTTCACACACAAAAGGAACATGTAGACAGAATTAAGTGTTATTGAGCACGCATCTCAGGCGCGTAATTCGTTTCGAACATAATATTTTGTGAACGACACGAGTGCAATTATAGTTGTCTATCCAATTTTTAATTTTTTTTTTCAATGTTTACACGCGATTCTAAAAACAAAATATTAAGTTGATTTGACGCGTATAACTACCTGTGGGGTTATAAGGACGTTAAGGTATATTTTCATGAAAAACATTAATTACTAATTATATTATTATTATCTAAGTTTTTTTTTTTAAGTTATACCTTTATTATAAGTTGTTTGCAGGTATATATAAAATAAATAAAAAACACCTTAAAATAAAAAAAAGAATTCTACGTCCAATAGTAAATTAATTAATTTAATATTGACAATTTATACATATCATTTTAAACATATTTATGATATTTTTGTTTTGTTTTTGATTATTATTATTATTATTAATATTAGTTTTAGTACTTAATTAAATAAAAATAATATCAATACCTACATCGAATTGGTTTAATGTCAAAAGTTTAAGTTGATATATGTACTTATTTTTTACTTCAGAAAACATTAATAATTATTATAGAACATAATAAAATAAAACACATTACGTTTCACTGTAGTAGTTACCATTTAAAATTATTTTAAATTTATGTTAACATTATTTTTATGATAACTAGAGACATCATTATCATTTTCAGAATAATATTATAATATAAACTATTGATTTTGTATCAAGCGTATAAAACAAAAATTACGACTTCAATATTGTTATTTCGATAATATTACCTCTTGCTATTTTTATATTGCTGACCATGCGTAATAATTAATCGGTTTATTAATCAGCCAAAATGACCAATAAAGTTCTCTCAATATCATTTGTTTAAACTTGTTAAACTTTTAGATTGGACTTTTGAACTTTTCCCAATGAAAGGGTTATTAATTATTATTAAATTATTATACGTCTACAGCAATAATAATAAAATATTATTACTATTCTGAATTTTAATGGCGAATTACTTTTTATGTTATACAATGATAGTCATGGAAATTATCGTTTGAATATTTGGTTTGTAACTAAACTCAATTGTTTTAAAAAATGATTGGCTTTTCAGAGATTTATTATTGTATTATACTTGATGCATAAAAAATAAAAATATTCGTATTGTTATTCCTGGAATTCATCAAAATACACTCGATGCATGTCTATGGTCATTTTTTACCTGATCTTATTATTTTACAATAAGTTATCAATATAAATAATAATAACTAATGAGAATTCCGTAAATATGAAACGAATCGTTTTATGTGGAAATTCCCCTGGAGTTTTTTTTTTTAAATTCCAGTACGCACCAACACTTAAACACAATAATAAATGTCCTGTAAATCATCACGTTTTTAAGTACCTCTTGCCACCAATAACGCGTTGTGTATATAAGTATCCCGCACTAGTGCACTACTATAAATCATTTGAAGTAAAAAAACGTGGTTATAAAAAAGGGTAGCCGACAAAAAATTATTATAATATATATATTTTTTTTTAGTGTCTAGTTATTTCAATATGCCCGAGTTCAATTTAAACAAGCTTGTATAGTTTTTATAGTCCCTCGCTATGTAGGCGGTCCCGTTTCCTTCGTCTAAAATGACATATGTCGAATGAGATGACTTCCTACTTGAATGACAATAACTATAATTTATCATACATATTAAAAGGGTTTTAATAGCGCAGCACAATAATGTAGTTTACGTAAAGGTTTTAAAGTACAAACAGAAAATTATTATAGCAAAAAGAAATAAATTTAATCGTAAAAAGTGCGTACCTATATATAATATTTAATTAGTTGGCTACTCAACTCTATTAAATAAATATTATAGTCACTTTTTTTAAGAGCAATTTTATTTTTACATATCACATCTGTGAAATACGCGTGACACTTAAAACATATACTTAATATATAAAACAATATAAATAAATAATAATAAAAAACGGTAAGAACTAATATGCATTTATGTTTGTTAACAAACATGTTATTATCGAATAAAGGGTTAGGAAACGGGTCAATTTGTTGCATCGTAAGATAAATTAAATGCCTAATTAAAAAAATAATTGTATTCTTAAATTGATCTAAATTGTTTGTTTTAATTTAATACAAATATAGTAAATGCATACCTTAATTGCATTAAACAGTTATACATTTGTCTTTCTGTCGTTTATGATTTTAATTTCGTCACAGGACATTGACATTTGAAATTTTACCACAAACATAAAACATGTTAATCAATGAATCGAATCTCAAGCCGAAATATCCACGCAACGACTTCATCAGTTAAAATGCACCACGAGAGCACTCTACGTTCCTTGATGTTTTCCAACTTGAGAATCTGTCGATTGTGAGTGTTTAGTTTGCACAACGAAATCAAACGAGAGGACTAGTGTTATTTTCTCATTTATTTTCGTTTGCCGGTTACGGACGACCGCACAATCGTCATCGCCGCTATACGTGGTTCCTTCAAACAATCGTTCGACGCCGAAATACAATGATGAACAAAAATAACGCGTATCGTACGTATATCACATATTATTATAACACAATAATAATATGTGTATGAATTGACCAACCGTCGTACAAATAATTGTTATTTCTTTTGGTTCGGAGGGTCGCGTATACAATAACAGACGCGCTCACGTAATTTCAAAATATAATGAAATTTGCACGGTAGGCAGCCGCCGCCACCACTAATAACTAACAGGGACGGACGAACAGTTTTTTTTTTTGTTTCATCAGAAATATTACAGAAAGCAATACCAAAATGAAAAATTGATTAATTTTCGATACAACTATAAAAGTTACATCATCATGACTATACATCACATTCACGTCTTCCTAATCCATTATCATAGACCAAAATCGATCTTGTTACACAAAATTAAATAAGTCGAAAATATTGCTTTTTGGAATTTTGTTTTGAAATGTCAACGTTTTCAGAAAAATCATGCGCTGAATAATCTATAGTTAAAAAGGAGTCTTGCCGTTTAAAAAAATAGAAGTTTTTCCACAAAACACTTCGTTAATTGTATAATATATCTCAAGAATTTAAAAACATGTTCTTAAAGAATATTTAAAAATTATAAAACTAATAAAATTATTGAAGAGTAAAATGGGAGTGAGTGTGTTTGGTGAATCACCTTATATAATATATATTATATTTATGTACATAATAATGTGATGCAATTTATTAAAAATTAAAAGTTTCTGTTAATACATTTTATATTAATCTATTGACGTATAATTTAACAGAACAAGTTTTCTAATACACTGTATAGGTATTCAGTTAATTGTATTGTTATATTGTTTTTTTGTTTTTAATTTTAATTTCGAACAACATTACAATCATTAGAATGTTACGTGTATGATGCTATGAATTATGATGTATACATTTTAGCCAGGAGCCCAGAAAGATATTTTTACTAGCAACCTTATCAATTATTTTTTTTTTTAGTAGACATTACGAATCTTTTTCAATATTCATAATCATTATATTAAACCATCCTATATAAAGGTGTAACGGACAAGAGTGTTATAAATCATTTTTTTATTATTATTATAGTTAAAAATATATATAGTTGACCTTGGTTGAAAAACATACGTTCGTACATACTATGTACAATATATTATAACATAATACATATTATGCGTGTGCGTGTGTGTTAGTTCACATAACCGGTGTTACGAAATTACTGTGTAAACCGCGATGTTACAATTCCGAATGGGAAAACAACAACGAACTGCAGAGATATTATTATTAAGACTCTGGTCGTAGACTTAACGGTCGAGAAACACGTACTGTATATTATGATAAAATAATAATTTCAAGAGTCATTCGAAACAAATATTTTGGAACCGGCAACGATAATAATAATAAAGAAAACTAACTGCACGAGAGGATTGGGAAAAAAATACGATTCGCGCCGAGAACGCACGCGATCGAAATTGAATTCTAACACTTACCTATATTTTATAATGAATATAATATATTATTATGTATGTGTACATACGCGTGTTGAATACTCTCAACGATCATACGACTTATTTTTGAAACACGTTTTGCTAATTTTTTCCAAAATAAGCTAAATTTATCAAAATTGTGTTGATAAGGTATATAATAGTAACAAATTTCCAAAATGTCTTACCTAACTCACGTTTTTTCCCCCAATTTGTATACAATGATTTTATCAAAAATGAATTTATAAAGCGAAAAATAAGAGAGTTCTGATAAATGTACAAACTATTAATCATTAGTTTTTTCATTATCACCCACCTCCCCCGTGTTAGTAGTACCATAAGAAAAAGTGTTTACATAATGCCAATTATTTCTTAACAATTTATTATATTTATAAATAAATATTAGGTCTATTGTATATTATACATACCCATGCAATTATTTAGTTATTATAACAACTTTAAAATACATTTTCAGAATTCAGACAAGAAATTAATGAATCTAAAATATATAACTAAAATTATTTAATGACAATCAATGTAATACACAACTTAATACAAAATTAATTCATATTAGATTTTAAATGTTGAATCATATTTTTTCTAAACATTACTTATGTAATATTATGCTGTAACGTTTTCCCTAACAAACTTGTAAAAATAAATTTAGTAGATAAAGAAATATATTATAATATATTTTAGTCAAGGAATTTTCAAAACTACGTTTCATATCCATGGTTGATATGTCAGTATGATACATCACATTATATGAATAATATAGTGGAATTTGCAGTAATATAGTATGTTATACGTATAAACAGAGTTTCAAATTTTTACATATTGACGAATTCAAAATAAATGATTATATTATAGAAACTGTATTCTTGTTATCTACGTAAAACATTTTATTTTGTATATCTTATACGTTAATTCATAAATCATAAATATACATAAATACAAACAACTATTACTGTTTTTATTTAGTAATTTTTTTTATTGCATACTAGGAGGAGAAATTTTTACCAATACCTATAATTCAAAGAATATTTTATTATTTTTCATAAATTCGTTCGAAAAATAATATTTTTTTTTCCATAATATTAAAATTGTTATATTTTATGCATATTATTATTTGTTTTATTGGTAGGTACGTGTCAAGTCATAAACATAATTTCGAATTTATTCTATTTAACTTTTTTTTTTTATTATTATCAGTGAATATTTACCTATTTTCGAATGCATCAATGTATGTGGATTTCCTGGTTTTTTAGTGAATTTAATTCACAGACTTTGAAATAAATAACAATACTGCTTTAACGCAAGCCCTAAGATCTTCGTCACCCGTCAGGGACTAACTACTGCTGTATTATACATTTATACATAGCATGCATATATGCGATATAATATATAATTCTAGTACAAATATTTATAAGACATACACACATACACAAAACACACATATACAGATTTATATATATGCACACAGAACGTTGACGAAATGTTTGTGGGTTTGTCGTAGAAGCGCACACTACGCGTCAATATCTTTTAGACATTTAAGTGGCGACGAGACGCGATTTGGAAGAGATTCCGTCTCGTATCAGACGTTTTGCGCGGGAAGGGTTGACAGATGTGCAGACGTTGAAATCCGTCAGAGCTATCGAAAACGATGACGGCGTATAATAATATATATAATATAATACACAAGAGGTATATATACAATGCGTATACGTGTGTGCCACACACATAGTCACACACCGAAAAATGCATTCACATAATATTATTATATACACGACGCGATTTCCGACGTACACGATTTTTCGGTTGAAGGGTTGGGAAATGAAAAAAATAATTCACGCTTTTTATCCTTGGCATCTCTGCGCTGTAAAGACGCACATTTTCACCGCGTATCGCGGCAGGAGCTGCTCTCGCGCACAATACTATCTTTTCAGTTCGACGAAAAAACTGAATACGGCCATATTGTTATAACATTACTATAGTTGTGATGATGTAGACTATTGCCCGACTTTATCCGGGAATAAAAATGAACAAATATTATAAAATTTGAAGCTATATATGAGTATCTATCGGTTTTAGTGTATCTATCTCAGTCAACGGGCAAATCGGCGTCAGTGTACCTCGCTTTGTGAGCTGATTCAATTGAGATGGGTTAGCTGATTGGGTACAGACCTTTGTACATTTTTGAACGTAATTCAAACTATTTTCTACGTTTTTCTGATAGCTCTGAGAATGAATATCTGAAATTTTTATCCGAATTGATCAAGTAGCTTAGTATAAAAAGATTATAATATGTATAAGTTTCAACCATAAATTCATTTTTATATAAAAATAGATTATAATAAATATATTTTATTTCTGTAACAAAACAAATTCAATTATCATGATCCAAAACGAAGTTTCAACGTAAGCTACCCCCATAGAAACCTTTCTACAGATCGAAAAACAAAACCTTAAATACTCCTCTAATCTCAATAGGAAAACCTGCGCAATATTTGGTACGGATTTAATAAGTGTTTCCGGCGATTAGTAAGTATTGACAAAAGTATTAAAACAATCATTTTTCTTTTTTAAATTATAAATAATAATAATACATAGTGCACCTGAGCGTGAATAAGACGTACAACTGTACACTGTAACCCTGAACACCGACCGTTTGGGTTTCGGTTAATCCACTCAAACGTCGTAAGAACAATCATTTTTGTTACTTCTTATAATTTCGGACGCCAGTAATAACGATATGAGTACCGCAGCAGTATTAAAAAAGTGTATCTGCCAGCTGCCAATAATAATTATTAAGAATTATTCTGCAGCACTATATAATTGTTAGTCGTTGCAGGTAGGTATTAACCTGTATCTATATAATATCATAGTACATATTAAAATATCATGTTTTTAGCGTTTAATACATATTATTATTATTATAAAAATAATGCAAACAATAACAACAGTAGTTTTCGAGGGCCACTTCACCGACCGTGCGTTTGTCCTAACGGTGACACCTATCGTTGTAGAAACAGCATCGCGTATATTATTATAATATGCACCACACCCTCCGGGAGTTTTGCGCTATATACTTGTCCTGTGAAAATATAGTCTTATTTTATGTTCTCCGAGCATTGTACTCACGCAAACATATCGTACGTCCGGTGCCAGTACAGAATATGACGTATAGATTAGTTTATGGATACGCGAGTGTACTAAACGAGAGCTAAACGATTGAACCGTGACCAATAACGCTCTACCTACGACATTAGCATTTTAGCGTCATGACTATATTACACTATAATAATGTATGCGCGGAGATACGCCTTTAAACCATAGAGCACCTACTTAAACCACTTACCGTTAAATGGCGCGTTTCAATAATAGGTCGATTCAACAATTCGAAACAAATTATTAAAACGCGCACAGACAATGACTCGCGGAGAAGCGAATAGGACGTACGTTTTCGTCCTGTGATTCAATTATTATTATACCATAAAATAAATAATTATTATTATATCCATATGCGAGTACTTTTTCAGACGAGCTATTGGTTGTAGTACATTTTTATAAAATTTCAAATCGATTATTCTTTCGACAGTAGAGTATAAAATATTGTTAAATGAAATGCTAACAACACAGAACATTCTGCTTCTGAGTGGTTATTTCACTGACATATTCACTCAGATCTGCATTACATCTACTCGTCTACTATATTTAAAGCTACTTGATAACAGTAATATATGATAATATTATAATAATTAATAATTAATAATATAATATAAATTCATTGTTTTCGTTAAAAATCAATAAACTACATAATAATGCAATTACAATAGATCAAATATCAAACATTGTAATAGTTGCCAGACAAGGCACAGATAGGTAGTTAGAAATTCAGAGCCTTTTTTTTTAGATTCGTGTCTGCGTTTCGACGCTAACGAGTTCTCCGATAAAGTAATCGAAAATCTACTTGATATTCAAATAAATAGATACTCATTTCAGTGCAAATTATAAAATATAAACACTATTTTATAATATAACTACCTATGATGGTATAAATATTTTTATTTTTATGTAAATTATAAACTTTCCAGCCAATAAGGCCCGCACCAAAACGAGCCTAGAATATATCACCGTAATACCCGATCGGAATGCAATTTTTAGCTACAGGTATCAGGTCGTTGCAATATTATAAAATATATTGTTTCGTGAGAAAACTGCAACATAACGAGGAACGAAGAAATGAATCATTATATAAACTGCAGGTATATATATAATATGTAATGCATATTATACATAATTTTATAATAACCGGTGGCGTCATTACAATATTATTACGTCGCCAGACGGTCGTCTATCACAACAAGCTGTATTTAAAATTTTAATCCGACCTGTTTTCGGGGGCGTCTTTGGTGCGTGCGAAAATATTTCATAAAATACCATATGTAACTCGTATTACATGAACTCGCAATCGTGGAAATGCGAAAAAGCGACTGACCATGCACCAATCGAAAACCGAATTTATTTATTTCAGCCGGTTGTTATGTCGATGTATTTACGTATTATAATATTATAATTAATTTAAACAGCATAATCATCGTCAACCATTACGGCAGCAGTCTGGTCAATCGATGAATGATATTATTATAAAACTACTTTGGGTGGTGAGATAATTATTTAAAAAGAAAAAAATCCAAAATATTTATGAGACCCGTGATTTTTGTTTTTTTTTTTACCGTCTCTTCGTTAGATCCGAAATCTTAACTGCTTAATAATTTTATACGGTTTACTTCGGCCAGTCGTCGAGAAAAGTACATTGTGTGCGATAGTAATTAGACTTCCGTCGACGAACCAACACATACACACATATTATTATTTAACAGCTATATTACATATTATTAATATTATTATGGTAATATGTATTATTACGATCGTTTATAGTAATTATTACAGTTAGAACGTAAAAAAAAAGTAAAACACACACGTCACGAGTTCTCGACTCGACACTATATCATTACTAGCCGCCTTATAGTAGCCATTATAACACGATGTTATACACATGTCGATGAATGAATCGAGTATGACCTGTTGTAGGTGTAATAGTATAGTAAAGTTGTAGTAAGATTAGAAAGAGTATATAATATTGTAATACGTCTGTGGCGTATGTGTAAATACGATATCGTATATTTGAGTGTTGGGTATAAAGTTGAATAACTCGGAAAGTCAATGACGTGTTCGTGGGTAGAAATAAGTGCCTATTATATATATAATATTACTATACGCACAGCGTGTTAGGCGTGCGCGCGTGGCTGCCGTTGCACAACCAAAGACAACGTACCTACCTATTTATTTATTTTTTCATAATAAATACAATATATATATATATATGTATATTAATTTCGTTCAATTATATTATAATATGTACGCGTAACAGATCGTATAATTGTAAGTTGTTTATTTTTTATTTTTATTGCTGACGATTGACGACAACCGATGGGACACGGGTAAAAGTTACGCGATCGCTGTTTTTTTTCTAGCCACCAATCACCATCGCCGCATACGTGACACAGCCTATTATTATTTACCTACCTGGTTTTGCTACAAGGTTTTAAATTTTCACATTAAAATGTTATACTTTTCAAAACGATAACCGTTTTTAGACTAACCTATATAATTTTAACACGAGTTTCACGAAGATGTGATTATTAAATCAGTGTTATATTTTATCGTGTCTAATGCCGACTAAAAAAGATTATAAATTATGAGAATATTGCAGTAAAGATATTATTCAACAATGTTTAACGAAAATACGCGTTGTTTACGTATAATTAAAACAAAGTTGTAAACTTATACTTGTAACTTTAAGTGAACTTTGTTGAGTTTTTTTTTTAAATGATTACGCTTAAAGATATTTGTAAGGCATTGACAATAAATTAATTATTTTTATCGAACTATCTTCAACAAATATAAATCTTAACTGGTTATTTTTTTTTTTATATTATTCTATTACAATATACATATAACTATATAAGTAATAATAATAATTATAATTAAAAAACCATTAGACACAAACTAAACCAATATAATAACAAAGTATCGATTTGTTTTTAACTGCACTACATAAAAATTAATGTTAGACACACATATATACAAGTATATTATAATTTACATAAACAATAAAACTTAAAATACTTTTAGCGCTCATTTTAATGGTTTTGTGAATTTTTGAAGCCGTGATCGTAAAATAAACAAATAAGCCGAATGATCGAATGCATAATGACATCTTATAAAAACGGATAACACACGTCATATGAATTTGATTGACACGTCCTGCCACATTATTTTTGATTTAATACAATACGAGTATTCAGTATATTAATGATAAAAGTTTTCAAACCATTATTACAATAGTATTTCATGTTTAAATGGGAAGTATGTACTATTATTGCTCAACGTTCGTATATCCTAAAACAACAAGTAAGTCCAGAAAATTAACATAAACTATTTTCGCGTATATAAAAAACACTTTTTTTAAAGTTGTATGGAAATCAGTTACATTTATTATCTACGATGCTCTTTTGGACACGCTTGTTTATTTTAAAATATCATACATTATTTTTTATATTTAATATGGCTAAAAAAAAAATAAATGAAAAATGTTAACCACATATCACAATAATTTATAAAGACTTATACATCTCATTACTCACGTAAACACATATATTATTATATTAAGGAACAGCGGTATATTACATCCTCGAGTGTATTTTATATTGTACTATTGTAGGTAGCTATATAACTATTCAAACCAGGCCTGATTTTATTTTGAAATATTTTCAGAAAATAATCTAATAGGCTGTTATTGGTCACAATTTAATTTAAATCCGACCAAAAAATAAAAAAACCATTATTTTTTTTTTTGTAATATTTCTATTAAACAAGCTATTTTTAATTGTTACAAATAACAAACATTAATAAACATATCTTATATATAAAAATGAATCGCAAAATTTGGTAAGCGCATAACTCAACAACGCCTGGACCGATTTCGCTCATTCTTTTTTTGTTTGGGTCGTAATTGCCAGGAGAAAGTTCTTACGGACGAAAAATTTGAGAAAGTTATCGGGTTAGAGAAATATGACGAGGTGGTGATGAAATTACAGAAGCGCCATCTATCCAGCAAATAGTCAACTAAATTATTTTTGGTAGTCGATGGCAACCATTTAAATAAAATAAATCATTTATTTAAAATGTTTTTAAAAATGTATGCAAATAGACAATATACAAACTTAAATCGTTGTCATAGTAAAAAAGAAATTAAAAATCTTTATATATAAAAATGGAGACAAAAATGTATAAAAATTCATCAATTGAGAACAGCTGAACCGATTTCGCTAATTATTTTTTAGTAGTATATGTTATTGTTTGGAGAAGGTTTTTACGAAAGAAAATTTTTAATAAGTCAACCGAATAAGTAGAAAAAGTGCAAAATCTATTCATTGATGTCTGGGATTTGAACTCGATACCATTGTCTTTATTTACTCTATGGTAGACATCTAAACATCAGCTCGATGTACAATCAATATAATCTATGGTTTCTATAGTTATTTTAGTTTGGAAATTTTACCCACCAAATCATTTACTCCAAATGATGTTAAATACGCTATACAGAAATACAGCCTTAAGAAATCTCCGGGCTATGATTTAATAACTGCGGAAGTAACCAGGTGCCTTCCAAAAAGAGCAATCATTCTCCTAACAGTCTTATTTAATGCCGCACTAAGATTGACATATTTCCCTCTACTTTGGAAATTCTCAATTATCATTTTATTTCACAAACCTAAAAAGCCTCCTGACCTACCTTCTTCCTATCGACCTATAAGCCTCCTGCCTTTCTTCGCTAAAATTTTCGAAAGACTAATACTAAAAAGAATCCTTCCTTGTATCTACTCTATAAAAAAATATTATTTGTTATTTATTTGAAATATCAATAAATATAAAATTAAATATAAACTATTATATAACTAACTATTCTAAATACCAGTTGGCTTAGCAGGCTGGTAAAAAACACTTTACGGGCCGCAGGTTAGAGACCCCTGTATATAGAGAAAACAAAAATATATGGGAAAGAACATTTTAGATTTGTCCCGCATGTTTCGTCTTAGGATCACAATCATCAGCTGGAGATGAATATTTGTTGTTGATTCAGGACTCCCTTCAGTATATGGGTATATAATGGGTAACAATGTAAAAAAAATTGTATCACCACCCGGACGATTCCGCGGAAACCGGTTCGCAACTTACACGGACCATTGGCCACGCAGAATCGACGGTCCCGCGGGCGTTATCTTCCCGTACATTATAATAATATTATAAGGGTTTGAACGATGTCTTCATTGTGGGTTTTCGACACACAACATTGTGTCCTCCGACCTTTGTCTCCGGATGAGGGGTGGCCAAGAGTTCACAACAACGCGGGAAAAATCAGGGTGAGTGAGCACATGGTTCCTCTCGCGATGAAACGGTGGGTACTTCCGTGATAATACGCGGTGCATCTAATCCCAAGTTACTTACCATGTTTTTAAACCGTATAAAATGAAACATTATAATAGAAACATATTTTATTATAGTGCGTATACATTATTATCATAAATAATGATCATTTAAGTGTCTGAGTATGTTATTTCAAAGAGTTTTATTTTTTTTTTTTTTTTGGTATTTGTTAATATTTTTTTTTTTTTTACACGATTAGATGTAATTTCAAAATGACAATAATTAGTGTAAAAATAAACTTTTAATTTCTTATTCTGAAATATTTGTAGAAGTATGTTGATCAAATTTCAAACAAATATAGTTATTTAAGGTTTGTTATGAGCGGAGTACAGAGACATAATGGTACACTGTGAAATATTATGGTTCAATACTCCACTCATTTAACTACTTTAAATAACTATAACTAAATAACGTTTTATAAAAAAAATTCTATTTATAATATGTATTGAATTACTCTAAAGAATATTCTACTTCATAAAAAATTATAAAAATATAATTTTAATTTAAACATTTTTACTTTAAAATTAAATTAAATTATGTAAGCAAAATATTTTCAAAAGGTTACATTGTTTCAAAATAATGAGTATAGATAATTACATGAATCACTCTGCATAGAATAAGACGGTCGTATACTATAATTATACTTGTTTAGTGACAATATTCTCAAGCGTATTAATTAAAATCGCGTCTTTCTCGCAGTGTAAGTATTATAATGTTGTATAATATATTAAGTCTTCTTATAGGTGCATTTTAAATTGTATACTTGAATTCAACTAAACATGTTCCAACTCGATTTCACTGTATACTGACTAATTAACTACATTGCTGTTATATTTTGCAAGTGTGAGGTTTATATATTCGTGGTGAATTCGAAAATGTTTTTCATTCATTACTAACTTTCAACAAAACGACTCACAAGTTTATAGTCCAATACAGAATAAAATATTAGTATACTTTTAATGGTGTAGCTTTCGATTTAACTAATTTGTTTTACCACCTAACCACCGGCTGTACATTTAGTTTTCATATTTAATTAATTGTGTATACACTATACATACATATATATATATATTATATTCTATGTTTGGTTTTAACTAAATAGCTTTGTATCCATAAATTTAATATTCTCCAATTTATGATAGGTTCGTAAAAAAATAATGGTTTAAAACTTTCATAATCACGAGCTTAATATTATACTTATATAGTAATTTTTAATTGTGTTATTTTTATTGCGTACAATATAATATATATATATATATATAAGAGTATACTCCATCTAATATTTCAGTTTTTTTCCTGAGAAAAGATACATGTATAAATAAAACAACATTTCAAATTTCTTATAAAGTTATAAATTAAATATTACCAGTAAAATATAAAATTTCGCGTAAATATTATTAAATATAGTGATTTACTTTTTAATTAAACTTTAATATTAACATATTACTTTAAAGTACTTAAAAATGTAAAGCATTGTCATCTGGTGTAAATAGACTACGTTTAATTAAAATATCGTTAAAAAAGAACATAAAAGTATGTTAAAAAAAATATGCAGAAATTTATAAAAAGAGAAAAAAAACAATGGAAAAAAATAAAAACACTTCAGGACATAGAAACCATGTTGGTTAAACGACGTCTCGTCTCACTTCACTCACCTTGACGCTCTAAATTATTAGTGTTACTATAAATCTAAAAGCATTGATAAATCATGGTATTTTAAAAACGTGAGGAGAGTTCGATTTACTTAAGTGGTTAGAAGGCATTTTAAAAATATTAAGTATTCATAAAAATAATTTATGAGTAAAGATTTGTAAAATGTATCAAATACAGTAATGTATATAATTACAAGTAACCTTGTACTATTAATAATGTTAAAGTAAAATTATTTGAAATTACCAATTTTATCAATTTTATTTACATATTTTTAATATTAATTTTAATGTAATACTGTAATACTATATTAACTTGATTTTTTTTTTTTGTAAATAAATACATAATATAAATGGAATCAACATAAAATTTCAATATATTCAAAAAATCACCAAAAACGTATTCAGGGTAAAGGGTGATTGCTTCAGGTGGAACTTTTTATATGAATATATTATAAATCAATATTTACAGTCATATAATATAATATATATATATTTAATTATTATAAAAGCATTATTACGATCCTAGCTGGTTTTCTAATAGATATTAATTCGTTTCTACTAAATAATATTGGCTATTGCACATAATAAAATTAAATACATTGAATATATTGAATAATAAATGTAAGTTTATTATTTGAATCAGTTTTTTTATATAATTATATTAAAATTATCAATTATTGATTTTTATTTATTAATTTTCAATAAAATATTTAATACACATTGGTTTAAGTTACTTGGCTCTTAAATATATATACATGTCTTTAATTCGCATTATACTGACACGCATTAATTATGTACGATTGATAGCATCTCAACATTTGACATTCAGAAAGAGTGGTAGAAAAAATATCATTATAGAATGTGAATACAAATAAATGTCTACAGATTTGTTAGTTAGCTATTATATCATATAGGTACATAAGTATATCGATATATAACGCACGTTAGAAAAAAAATAATATATTCTTTAGCGTTTTATATAGCATTCTGCACTCTCAACTAGTTTTATAATATTAATAAAACTATGGGAAATATGAATATAGTACTATAGTATATTCAACAGAGTTCAAGTGGATAAAATTAATAATAAGAATGCATGTTTTTTCACTTATAAAGTTGATGTACACACGCTCCACGCCAACTTATTCGACTGATATCCAAAATTTGATCTCAGCCTAACTAAAATCTCCCGGTAGACCTATACCGTGATTACATTAGCTAATCAGAATACGATAAAAAATTATATTACGAAACAGATAACGTAACTAAGAACCCGGCTTTATTCTCGAACAAATAACCACACCACACATTTTCGTTGGTCAGTGAAAAACAATATTGGTACCAATCGTTTTCACTACGTACCTTCGTGCTGTCCAATTCTCAGAGATTTTCGATCAAACCATCTTCGTGTTTTTGATGTGTTGTACGTAATGTATAACGGTATTCTTGCTAAACGAGTCTTCTGCAAGAATACATAATATAAGTATATACCTACTATATAGCATATTATATTACATTTGTGAACTTCGTCACTGCCAGTTTCTCGAGTAAATAATTTATATCTGATGCCAGTTGCGCAAAAAGCGTAGTGTGTAAATAAAGATTAGAAAAATCCAAATAAATCCTTGATAAAATGGTCACGTTATGGTTAATCCTAATCCTTAAATGCTCTAAAAAAAAATTTAAAAATATGTTATTCAAACTTAAAAGTATACTCAACAAATTTAAAAATCATAATCTGAATAAATTTATAATTTAAGAAAACAAATGGGTTAAGCGTGCTTAAAAACTACTGTATAATATAATATTATATACGTACTAAATATGTGAATCAGAGACGTATTTTTGTAATATAAATGTGATAAAAAAGCGAAAGACCAAAGTGTCATTTTTATATAATATGTACCTATTGTACCTATATTATATTATTTGCTTTCGTAATATTAAAAAAAAAAAAAAATATTTTGCAATAGGTACTACTTAAAAATAAATAGGTATTTTTTAATAATTATAATTATGTTATAATCATGGACTGAAAACGACTGTGTTCCCAGGATTTTAATTATACTCATATCATATAAATTATAAGTTTTTATTGAAATTTATTTTAACTATCAATAATTGATATTTATTTATAATATTAGTTTTGGGAGGAGAGAATATAAGCAACGGGGTGAAACATTATTCGATACTTCAGCAGTCAAATTATGCATATAGACGAAATACGTTCTAGTTATTATCACGGAGGACTTCACTCATCCGATCCGATTTTGATGGGAAACAAACAATTGGTGGTGATATGCATCATAGGGTGTTACTATGGTGACAATCACTAAAGCGAATAACACTGCAGTGACTGAAATGTATATTGATACATCAACGTCACATTAAAATAATTAATAAAAATGATGAAAATCATAAATAAATATGTACACTGATTTTTTTTTCAATATAATAATGTACGTATTGGTCTTGGGAAACAAAAAGCCGTAGTCTGTCGATATATATTATTATTATAATATATGTTTAAGCTTCTGCTGTATAATATATGGTCTACATCAGACCGAAAGTGATTTCTACTTGCAACAATCGATAAAACTACGACGTTTCATATACCTACTTTATTCATGTATGAAAATAAACACATGGTTATGATTGGTCATATTATTACTGCACCTATATATGGTAGTGCGTAATTTAATTTTGAAAACTTGTAACCATAAAAATGGATTTAAAAATAAAACCCGAACGGCGAACACCAGCGCGTTTCGCAACGTTTATGTTTTACATTACACTCAAATATTTTCTAATTTCTTAACATGCCAAATTCCCAATACATTTATAATAAACTATAATATTGTTTTTTATAATACCGTAAATTTTATAATCCAGTATCGATAACGTGTACAAAATAATAATAATAAAATATTATTAACTTGACGTAATCCGACATGCATCCATCCGAATTGTTATAAAACTAGATTTTTTTTTTTTTTTTAATTTGTTTTTTACCTAGTCTTTTAATTTGTATTCGGAGAAAGCATTCCCATACGTTTTATTAGTTTGTTTGTATTAAATAACGTTTTGGTGTTGTGTAACCGTTGTACATGACTATTTATGAAGTGTGTGTAATAAAAATAAAATATATCTATCTTCCAATTAGGTAAATTAAGACAACATTTCATATATAATAAATATATTATTGTATAACGAAATTAGTCATTTAAACGGAAAGGTATTATTTAAAATACGAATTATTCCAATAATTTATATCTAGAGAGTGATAAAAATAATAATTATTGTTATATAGGTACACAATTATTACATCATCATGCGCATAACTAATATATTATATTGTTATTGACTTCGTTTCAAAAAAAACTCGCATTTATTGGTTTATAGCAACCAGCATGACTCTACGTTTGAATATTAATGTTATAAAATAAGTGGCGTTATTGATAGTTTCAGATGGGAAAAAAACACAAAAATACATACCATTGTATATGTCAGTGTGACTTATTGACTTTTATGTTAAGCAGATGTACCGTGAAAGTTTAAACAAGATAGTGATTTTGCGTGTATTATAATAATTACTTCAGACTTCAGTTTAAGAGGAGTTTTTCGATGTTTGCATTATTATGATTGTCCGACTTCAGTCTGATCTCTCTAAAAAAATATTATAAAAAAAAAATAATAAAATAAAAATTGTTCGATTTGGGGTGGAGCGCTGTATGAATACGTATCCAACCGCGATAGCGTGTTATTATATTATTCTTATTAATGACATCGATAACAGCGGCGCAGCCTCAAACACTTTGCACTCGCATTGTCCGCGAGTATAAAATAGTTTTTTAATTGACTCCACGTACCCCCGTGATGTGTATAATATTATATACGCGTCGGCCGTCGATTTTCCTCGCACGAATTCCGAAACGAATTATTGTTGTAACTAATTTTTTTTCGGGTCATTTTTACCGACCGCCGTTGCGGTTTTTGCACAGATCACACACGCCGCACAATAGGTTTGCAGGTATACGCGCACGGGTACATGGAATCATCCCCCGAGAGAAGAGGACCCGAGAGTGCCACCGCGAACAGTACAAAATAATATACACCCGATATAATACACAATATAATATTATGTATACGTTTTATACATCCATGTACACGTCCGGCTTTGCAGCAGCTGATGTTTCTACCGCAGTGCATACGCAAAACCGACTTACACTGCACTGCTCGAGCTCCACGGTTATCCGCCCCGTGCACTGGAATATTAGACTCGAGTGTGTGTACTATAATATAATCGCGTTCTACAATATGTGATCAAGACACGTTTTTTCGTGAAAAAAAAAAATAGAGGCACACTCACAATACGTGCGCCCATACTATCCTGCATTTTATATAAGTAACTATATGTATACACTATGGCGATATTGCGGGCGCTCGCGGCGTTCTAAAGAAAGCATTGTTGCACGCGTCTGACTTTGACACCGGCGGTGGCGCGTACGACGTTTGCGCAACCAATTGTCGACCAATATAACCCAAATATATAATCCAATATAACCCCTTGGAACACGACTTTTCTTTCACTCGAACAAAAGACACACGAACACCAACATCATATATATATATACTGTCATGTACCACAGTTACACATAAAATGTACAATACTACAGAAATAAGTTACACGAGTGTGTGTGTGTGAGCCGTATCTGCACTGATATTGCGATAAGCGACGACGTTTGCGAGATTGTCTCACACAATATTATTATATTATTATATGTCCATGCACTTGCCACAGCGGAGAAGAAACGTTTCGCTGCTATTATTATTATCGTTATTGTAGTAAATCGAATTCGGATAAAGCGCCAGTATTGCGAGAGCTCGTATATATAGGGTCCCGCTAACAGTCACCACCATCGTGTCGGCACTGCGTCCTCACAAAGGCCCAGTAAAACATTTTATGCAGCACATGCCTATTATAGAAACGTTTCATGCCGTTTGTATGAGCACAGCTGATATAGCTAGTATTATTTCTTTTTTCAAACTCTCTTGATACACACCACGTACATAACACTATATTATTATACATTGATCCGCACGACAACGGGCGATACACGGTGCCTTATACATGCTTTAAGTCCATATAAACATTATAAACGTATTATCGGAATGTTGCAGGATCGAACGTATTGACCGTAAAATGTTGAACCATATAGGCACAATATACGACGCCCTATAACGATATAGCACTCTATATTCTACCACAATAATTGCAATTAACATTACTTTTATTATATATTGTTTTATTATTAACTATATTAAGTGGAATTTAAAATGTTATATATTTAGAATATGTAAATATCCTTAATATTATTATATTATAATAACGATACCGTTTTTATCAGTTACAAAGCCCTAAACGACTACATCGGTAGCACTTTATTTTCAATTATACATTTTAATAATACTATTGGCACAAACAAATATTTTTAATTTTCGTGTTTACTTATCAGTTAGAATCATTTATACAGTTGTTTTTAGAATTAAAACTATGTTGGTATCATATATTATTATATTATTTAATTATTCTAATGATAACATATTATTTTAACAATTACGACTTACAGTACTCCTAACGCACACCACAAAAGGCAGGTTAATTAAGTACCAAATAAATAAATTTACTAACTTACCTTAGATACTCCAACATCGTATGGATTAAATTCTGTGCATATAATATGTCTAATATATATTTGTTTTATACTTCAACTTTCATTTGAGAAGTATTTTCAATAGCTATGGTTAAAACAACAAAAATATAAATGATTTAAAATATTATGTATTAAAATAAATATTTCACCACGAAAATAGCACTTATATAATTTATAATAATATGTTAAGACCAAACATGCCATCAGATCTTCAAAATCAAAAAACGGTTATTATCATTAATACGAGTCAATGGGTACACTTCTATATAATTATAAATTGATGTCTAATAACATTTAGTTATCTACTAAATTTTAATCTGTGCAAAAATTGTTTTTGTGGTTTTCGATACTTCGTCTGAAGTAAGATCAACTTAATATAATCATTACTCATACAGTTTTCTATAAAACAAAAATTGAAATCACTCCTATCACTCACGTGTATCAGCTTGTAATAACATAATAATAATGTATCACAGATTAAATCATATCGCAACGTGTACGGCATGATTCACGCAATAAGTAAACTAACAAACTATTTTTGTCCATAAAAAAAATCGTTTTGAAATAGTCTATGAGTTTATTGGTAAGTGTACGCATAATGATATACCTATACCTATCTTATCGCTTCCATACCAAACAATTTGGGCGTGGATTAACCAACGAATCATAAAAATATATTATAATATTTTGCAAAACGCCGATTAACAAACATTTTGAACGTAGGTGCTTTATTTTGTTGATTAATATTCAACTTTTATCCGAACCCTCCACACATCATATTATAATATTGTCATTATAGTAGTTGATAATCGTATTTTTCGAAAACCGTTGTGGCATTTAGAAGAATGCAAAATGTTTGCAATAAACAAAACACGATAATCCGGTTTTTGACGTGTACTCTTTATCAGAAAAATGCATAATACTAGTACTTTTAGTAATAATATGCAACATACGTCATAATAATAAATTATCCACACACATATATTTATACACAGAGTGATTCGACAAGATGATCACCCCCGTTTTTAAATTTTATAATGAATTTATTCAAACTACGAATTATGCAATAAATTGTTAAACTTATTTAGTATTTTACTCAATTTTTAGTGTAAATTACCTAGGTAACGAATAGTTTTTATAAATAATTTTTTCGTAACTAATTCGAATCTCGAGCAAATAGTTTTAAAATATTTATAACAAGATAATAATCCTAAAAATTGTTTTAAAAAAATAAAAATAAATAAATTTCCAAATTTTTTATCTTTGCCACTCACTTGTAAAAAAAAAAAAATAACAGGCATCTCCACTATAAAAAAAAAATGTATTGGTTAGGTACCTTGTCCACTTTGGGAAATGCTGATCTAGTGCTTAAAATTGATAAAATACGTGGATAGTTTAATATTGATAAAATGATAACTAAAATTTTGAAAACACTTTATTCTCCATATTTTTTATACATATTCTCCTAAATATTTAAAGATAACTCAAAAAATATGAATTTGAAATTTAACTGAAATACATTCAATAGTTCTTAGAAAAAATATCTGCTTAATCATATACAGTTTAAATGGTTGGTTCTCATATTGAAAACAGAAGTTTACATCTTTAACCTAACCTAACCTAACCCTTAATTAAAACAAAAAATAATGTCTTAAATTATATTTAAAAATTCCAAAATTTATATTTATGTAGACTGGCAAGTGACAAGACTCTAAAATTAAAATAAAAAAAGATGTGCACGATTGTTTGATTACCCCGTATATATTATTTATAAAACCTTTAATTACATATAGGTATGGTGAGTAAATTAACGACGGCGAAACAATATTAGTTTAAACTGATGTCCGATTGTTATAATAATTATATTACAACTACAATATTATAATATTATTATTTATTTTAGTTGTGGGATTTAAGACGGAAACTCGGGTGTTAGTGGCGAATGTTTGTCCGTCTTGCCAACCTATAACTGCATTATAATAATATGATTATATTGTGTACTAAGAGTGTAATGATTATTATTCGCCCACACGTACAGTACCCAAGTATTTATACACTGTTGGTGCAATTATTTTACCAATTTTAAAACCAACGCAATTATTACGTTTATTTTGTAGGTATTAAATGTCTAACGAGCATTCAAAAGCCGTTGGTGGTTGGTGTAAGTACGATGTCGATGTCATAAAATATGTATATTTGGTCGTCTTAGTCTCACAGTCGTATTGAAGATAGAGAAGAGAGAAAAACCATTTTTTATCTCAGTTTTAATTTATAGTTAAGTTATAAAGAAATTATTCACTAAGATGTATTAAAAATAAAACACTATAATCATACCTAAATAGGTGGGTACATACCAATATAATAAACATTATAATGCATGGATATGCATGTGATTACACCTAATGGATTTTTCTGAAATTTTAATGGCTTTATATTATAATATTATATTGTCGTTTATGTCAACACGTATTTATATAGTCGTTAATAATGTTATTGAAAGTGTTTGACAAATTAAATTTTAAAAACAAACAACATAATGGGTAACGATAAAAATTTACGCGTTTTATTAGGTATAATATATTATTAAAAAATGTGTCGGTGAAACTCAAAATAAAAGTTTGAAATTTCAAGATAAATGTACTGTAAACTCTAATTATTTACTTATTTATGATTTCAGAAAACAGTCAAACTTTCTCAAAATTGCATAGTTATAATTTATATGTATTTTTTTTCAATTCTATAGTATTTTTACCGATCACATATAAAACAAAGTTCTATATTAAAATAGTTATTTTTTTCAATACATTTGAGCAGCTATATGATATTATATATTAACATGTTTTACTAAGATAATAATGTTAATATTTATTATTTATTAATGCTGTGAATTGAATGCGTTTATTTTTTTTTACTGTTTTAGTTTAACTAAGAACCGTTTATACTAGTGCACACATGGAATTGTATTTTGTATATTTGAAGGTTTGAGCATGTTAAGAAAGTATAACATAATATTTTCAATATAATGTTGTCTAAAACGACTGAGTACGAAACTTTTGGGTACTAAATCAAAGTACAGAAAATCGCAAACGTATAGTTGAGACAAATTTATTTGTAGTAAACGACGAGTTTGAATTTCACTTGTGTTTTACTCGGATTAGGCTGAGTGCTGTGCGTTGTCAATGTGTGAAATCGATTTCGAATGATACGTTGGCCAACTAAAGCGAAATAAAAAACATAATACTTATCCATAATATGTGTAGCCAGATGAAACACGGTTATCGGTACCGACGCATACTAACGAGAAACCAAACGTCGATCGTGGTCCGCATTACTATAAAGGTAATATTCCACTATTATAGCATTCTGTGTGGTCCTTATTCAAAATTTTTTTGCTGTTCACTAAATAGAAAAAAGTCTTTACGTTAGGTGATTTCACTAACCATTAACATAACTATCTAACTAAAAACTGAAGCAATAGACTAAATTTTTTAACAGATTAGTAGATAATGCGTATGTTTCGTTTTTCAATCCAATAGGATATTGCTATAACTTATTCGGTTACTTACAAATGAATTTAGTATTAGTTCACAAAAATCGAATATTTACTACTTTATTTAAATGGTTTCCGTTTGGTTAGTAATGCTATTACTATTAAAATTATTTTAAATATGGCGTATAAGTAATTATTATATAATACATTAAAAAAAAAAAAAAATTTAAAACCAATACTTATGAACGTAATAAATTACAGTGATTACTTTTAATAATAAAGTACAATACCATGATTTACTTTATTAATAATGGTTTTTTTTTTCTTTCGATTAAACATATTAAAACGATTACCAATTTTAACAATATTAGATTTACATCGGGTTTTAAGCATTAGTTAAATATTTAAATCTGTTTCTTGTTTTTTTTTTTTTTACTTCAAAAATACGTACGTCCATAATTTATTAAGAAATGGAAAATCTTAAAATTAATCACTTACAATAAATATGTTTATATTACATATTTAAACTGAAGTAATAAAATGGAAAAATTTTAGAAGATAAATGTTAATCCGGGTGAAGTCGGATAATACACTTCACATATTAGAATTATATACGTAATATTCTTTGAACACTGTTCAATTATCGAATTATGAAAAATATTCTACCTCAAATCTCTCCGGGTGGGTTTTAAAGCCTCTTTCTCTTAGTTACATTAATGGTCAATGCTCGTGATTTACACGGTGCACGGTTACAGTGGAATTTATATCGTCCTTGTTAGTGTGCTTGCGGTGTACCGTACACGCATTAATGACGGCACACCATCGTTTTAAATCTATACTTCTAGTTTAATTTCATCCCTACCGGCAAACCACGTATATGTCGTACTTAAGTAGTAGGTACGATACCCAGTCAATGACATTCAATGCGTCTTTTGCACCCCTAAACATTTATATGTACTTGGCTATCGCCCATATCACCAACCCCTAGCTACAATGCTTTTCCTAGGCGTTGATTTCGTTTGCCTGATTGGAGAAAAGTTATTAACCGACGATGGCGTGGGTCACCTTTTGTGGCTGAAGTTCATCGGTAATTTTAAAATATTGAAAAGTAACAAATTAAAGATTTCATTAAGCAAGTTCCGTTTTTTTTCACCGTTTTGCTTCCGCGAACATTGTTTGATACGTCATGGTTTTTAAAAAATGTTGTATTATCAAATAACTTCATAAACATTTGGAACGTGGTCGCGGAGCATATTTTGTTCTGTTAGTATGATTCCGATATAACATTTTAAAAATATTGTTTCGAATATAATATAACTTAATATAGTTCAGATGTTCTGAACATCGTTAAATACTCGAAAGTCACTAATGTGTTTCCCATTAAAATGCGCATATATATTATAAACATCAGTTACGTATAGATAATTATGTTGCTATTGGTAAAATAAAATATTAAATAATTAAATGTAAACCTTTTAGTGATTTTATATTTTATCTATATATTTATTTATTTAATATTATAAACATAAATTGTAAATCTGTTACAGGATATTTAGTTTTAATTAAAAATATTTGACGTTTGCTTTTAAAAAATTTGGTTACTTGTATGTTAAACGACAATTTTGTATTATGTACAGTGTCGTGTGATGAACCAAACAAAACGGCCTTCTATGATGTCTATACATTCCTATAATATAATTAACAAGCAAAATTAATTAAAACGAATGTATACCACAGCAAACGAGTTACGATTCAACAGATTCACAGCGGTATTACGTGAAATATAAAAGCGTAGTGTCCTAAAACCATCGTTACTTTTATTGCATAATGGTGTACAAGACCATGCGAGCGCGGCATACCTACTATTAGTTTTTGACGAAAAAAAATGTTTCAAATCTATATAACCTGTAGCTATGGATAATATAATGTAATATGATTATAGTAATTGATTTTCTTCACGTATCTTGGTCCAAAAAAACTCGTTCGCAGGTCAACCAAACATAGTTTTGGAAAGATGCTTTCATTTAAAAAATATTATATTATTAATTGCAATATACATCACAAAATAATGTATAGTACGGTGTATATCATCTATACCAAACCTAAACTAATCCAACCGCAAGGTATGTTATATAACACGCAGGGTGCCTCCTGCCTAAACTTTAAGTATTACTCAACTATTTGAATAAACAATATTTATATAAATCAACTACTTGATTTTTATAAAAAACATGAAATCGAATAATAACATTTTTTTCATTTCGAGTTTAAGTAATCCAAAAACTACTATCTCTTAAAGTTACACAATACTCATGTCAGTCTACTTGTATGTGCAGTTTACCAACAAATTATTAAAAATCAAGTCATAAGTATGCGTTCTACATTATACGTATATTTTTAGTGAAGTTAGTATGATTATTATTTTTAAACCAGAAATACACTGATTACGGATATGTGTAAATATATGTATAAATTAAAAATCAATATTCATGATAAATATTATGGTAAGATCAATGTAGGTAAATTAAGAATAGTAAATGTATAATAATATTCCCAACATTTCTTAATAATCTGCAGATATCAAACGTTCAATATAAAAAAAGGCCGCCTGTGATTAGTTTTGAAGCGTGGTAATCATCATTCATTAATAACGACATTACTTATTGGCAAATAGTATTCTACACACCGATTATGGACTATACTTTAAGTATTTGTTTTTTATAGAAACGTCTAAATGTAACGAAGTTCGTTACAATATAACAATATAGACATAAACAATGTTGCTTGATCGCATATTAAAGGATAGCATAATGTAGTAATCGTTGATCTAAAATTATAATAATATACTGCGTAGTACCTAGACCCCATTTCGTGCAAAAAAAAATATTAATCGGGGGAAAAAATATGTTATCCACGGGAAGAAACTCAGCGGGATACCCTGAGTAATATATATATAATACACCTAAAACGATATTTACAATAAAAGCGTTCAATTTTCCCTATAGGTACTATGTGTTTTCGTGGCGTGGTCCATTTGTTTCCTATAATAATTAAAGCCGTATACGACACGCAGATCATCGTGCTTTCGTATATTGTGAGCATGTGTGTGTGTGTGTGTGTTTATATATGTGTGTGTGTACGAGCAACGTACGATAATAATAATAATTAATAACAACTGTTGTTTTGGTTAATTGTAAAATATGTTTCACACGATTGCGATGGCAGCCGGCTCGCACCCCATTCGCCGCGCTCTTATCTCATCGCCACTTGCACGTGTAATATTATCATTACTATAACGGGACCATACGCCCGCCGACCATATATTATAATATGACACACGGTTATTAATTGATAAAAAATTATCATCGCGGTAATAATTATTGCGACGATTGTGTACACGCGGTAGATATTAGCGTATCCGGTCGTACGACAGATACCGTGGTAGTTGATAATGATTGATAAAGATAGAGACGGAGAACGAATGAGAGACGGACTCGCGAGATGCCACATACATTATACATTATATTGCCCGTAGTCATATAGTGGACGGTTCTATTTTCGGTCGTCGTTCAATTAGCCGCGCTTTTCCCTCCGGGGAGGATCGACGGGGGGAGTCATCTGCGAGTCCTCCCCGCCGACGGTCCTATCCGAGATTTATGGACCTGACGCGCTCGCTTCGTCTCTAAAAATGTCCTTTTGTTCATTATCGCGCGCGCGGGGGCGTAACGCGCACGATTTATGGACGCGACTGTTTTTCGGACGCGCCCGCGATCTCGCTCCACTCGTTTATCACGGCGACCGCGCGTATTTGTAGGTAGGTACGCCATTACATCATACTTCATCGCGGTATGTACACACACATATCGCGGTGGAGTGCAATCGGCTACCACATAACAGATACCGATAACCTGCGCGAGGGTCTGTATGCGTTTTCGGTTGGCCGGTCGGACGTGAGCAAGAGCTGCAATTCGAGAGGGGGTGGCAAAGTGTATACGGCAAGTAAACAAGTTTCAATTATCGTAATTACGACGAGGTCTCTCGTTTGTATTGTGTGCGGTGAGTGTGTTATTGATTGATGTATAAAGCACACACACCGACCGTCGTCGACAAAGTTAACCGCCGTCGCGTGACCGCCGCCGACATTTGACTCGCCCGCAGAGGGTCGTATCGTCTTCGTCGTACTCAAACGAAAACATCTGCGATGTCTCTTTACTACACGTCTCTGTATGGCTACATATCTATATTATATAGTCGTCGGGTGCACCCGGGTTGTATTAAGGTCACCTACAGTTATGTATTTTTATACCTACGTGAAACCCTCAACTCCGTCAAAATTACGCACGATCCATGGCTCTTTCGTGGAAATTAGTTTCTGTTCTTGATACCACAAATCGCCATTTGAAATGCAGACACCGCGTCGATGAAAAATATAATTATCAATCGGCCTGCAGAAAATACAGAAGATTTAGTTTTCGAAGGCGATTATTTCTTCGATAATTTATTGCATCGCTTTCAAATGTTTATATAACTACACAATAACACTAATGAGCATTATAACAATGTGACAATGTATAGCTTTTACTAGAACCGATAAGGTCAAAACTTACTTTAAACGAGTTTCAAACACCCACCCAAACACATCCGCCTATATTTATGTTTTCCATTTGGCAATTTTTTTTTCTTATGAAGAAATAAGTCGATAAAAACGGTATACACATAAATATATTATACGATATTATACATATACAACAAAGTTGTTTGTGACTGTTGGACCGTTACGATTTATCCAGTTTTTTTTTTTTTTTTTTTTTGATTCATTTATTTGAGATTCATTGAAATTAAATATATTTAAACGAAATATCGGTACGGAAAATCAATTTACTATTATTGTATGTTTTTGGTATTTTCGACGATTAGTAAATAAATAAAAAGAAGTCGTATTAGTAAATAGTTTAATAACATTTTATGCGGAACGTATACGAATAAGAAAGCTTTTAAAATTATTATTTATTTAATTTTTTTCGTTTTGGGGAAGTATTAAAAAAGTTAAGCCGCTTACAGTCAAAAACTTCAAATACTGTCTATAAACTTTATTTATATATTTTTTTACAAATATTATTCCTTTATACCGTATTACCACAACAAAATCGAGTTTTAAATTCTGTGTGAACCTTACCTGGAATATGCTTAAATCTACTCTCTATTATGGTTCTGCAACGATGATGAACATCCTACACGGGTTTTCTCCTTAAATTTTCACTATTACTTAGGACATATTGTATACATTATATATAATATTAATGAGATTTTTTTTTAACCGCTAAATCTTAATATTATTAATAAACTTAATCGACGAGATTTGGAGGTTGTTAACTTTTGGCATAATATTTAAACAATTTTTGTAGACAAGTCGCGTAATATTATTACATCAGGCACATAAATGTATCGATGTCAGTACGCATGCGTAAAGAAAAAACAAGCAGTATACCCGAACACAAGCAAAAGGTAACGAAACAATAGCCCTCTGAGTGATTTGACTAACTTCGTTGTAAATGCATATTACACTGGTCGTCCAATTATTTTGTTTTATGCGTCCCCGAGAGGTTTTATGCCGCCAACGAAGACTCTTTAATCGCGGATAATAGATACGTCAAGAACCCGTACTTAAAAGTAATATTATTATACAGAAATGTAATTATCCTTCAATTACTACTCGTTATCTGCTACGATACACCGCCGTCACCCGAAATCAGATGATTTTACAATTATTTTGTAAAAC
The DNA here is from genome assembly GCF_020184175.1 of Aphis gossypii. Classification (NCBI taxonomy): domain Eukaryota; kingdom Metazoa; phylum Arthropoda; class Insecta; order Hemiptera; family Aphididae; genus Aphis; species Aphis gossypii. The sequence goes on along the minus strand of NC_065531.1, from coordinate 64,985,042 downwards.
AAACATAGAATCTTTGTTTCGCAAAAACAGACTCATCCTTATTTATTCGAATTTTTTTTTCATTTTGAGTGGTGAAAAATTATTAGTGTAATTAGGAAGTTCAACGTAAATACAAAAATGTCATCGTATTAATATATGCCTACTGTGATTTTAGATAAAAACTAATTATGTTGAAAAGTTAATGTTTTTTATTTTGAAAAAACATCATACCATAAAAAATATTAACTTTTTTTTTTTTTACCAATTTATTATAACATTTTAGATATAATATTTTCGAAGAATTTCAATACAATATAATATTCGGATTTCAAACGACTATCTAATCAGTTATAATTGTTTAGAGGTAAAATATTTTTGAACTAAGTAAAATAGAATATTGTGTAAAATGTTACTACACTTGTATAAACTTTAAATACGTATAAATTATCAATCACAAATATTTTTAAAATTAAATTTTTACGTATTGAAATTTTTAGGAAAATATTTGATTTTGGAATATAAAATAAAAATGTATGGTAATAAACAAATTGTTTCCTTTACACACTTTGTGGTTGCACATATTTTAATGTTTATGTATGTATCTCACCTTAGTGTAATATTATTACTATGGTGACAACAATAATCATTATTATGAAATCCCGAAACTTGTTTGTTTTTATGTGATAGTCAGAATAAAAATAATATAATATTATAACCAGAGAGACATGAGTTAAGTATACCAGATTTTACATAAACTTCATCACCGCGTGTTACGTAGGTATTGAATCGTGTCATGTCCTTAATAGGTTGCTCTGGAAACGTTTAAACAAGTCTAAATTCCATAATATTTTAATGAACTATAATGGTTTTATTTTTTTCCAAACGAAATTCGTTTATCGAATTCGTGTATCATAAACGTTGTGACCAACGTTTACATACTAATAATATTATGGTTTATAAATGAGTTTTATAATATAGTATTTATAACACAATATCGTGTGTCCGTTTTAAACCTTTTTAAGATCCAAAAGTCGTAAAATGTAGTGCAAACTAAATAATTCATCAATGCTCAGTCGTTTTAAATTAATAATTATGTAAGCCTAGTGTAAAGTTTAACATTTTCTTACCTAATTCGAATTCAGATTAAATTTTTCACCGTAACAATAAAAACAAAATTCAATTCATTTTTAATTAGTCTGATTAATCTTATAATAAGAATGAATGATTCTGGAGAAGGGTATTTTAAGAAGTTTTAATTGTTTTCAATCTATGTCCCAAGGATGGAAATCCTTATACCGATTTATTTGAATGAACGCTATTATTTAATTTTATTCTCTCGTTGTTATCACACTGCTGTGTAATAATATTACATAAAGGTATTTAGGTTATACCTATTACCTATGTATCTATGGGATACAATTTTTAAGACATAATTTATTTGAATTAACATAACAACGTATACATTTTTTTTTATCTACTCCATTCTATAAAATAATATTAAATATTTGTATACGCTTTGTATGAGTCATTACTCAGTTTCTATTTAAAATTATCACTACAAATTGAAAATTCTGTTTTTATATCAAAATCAATTTCTAAATTAATAATAAAACCATTGTATCTCGTATAATAACACCATAATATTACATAATGTTAGGTTTATGCAATTTATATTAGTTTCACTCGGGTGACTTTTTAATTATAATTATATTAAATTTAATTTATGGGACATTTTAATTAATACATAAATATAAAATGTATCGTGGATGGCGTTTTAACGAATAACGAATAACACTCACAAAAATAAGGTTTTCTCGAAATATTGATAATCTTCTCACTGATAAATATTTTAAAATATTATTAATATTTATCAAATATGTATAGAAAATGTTCAAAAATAAACAGGCAGGGCACATCAAATGCAGTTGTAAGTTGTGACACTAGTCTCAGTATTCGCGCACCTTACCACTATATTATAAAAATAGTTGTTAGTTGACACCTAAATTAGGTGTTATAGTATTATTATACATTTAAAATAAATGATCAATAATGTAAAAGAAAATAAATAAATAATTAAATTAAAATAAAAGATAAAGTATACTATAGGTACTGTAGATGCCTACTCATCATGTTTTCAATGTTTTTAATCACTTTGCAGTTATTTCTTCTTTACTTGATTATTAAAAATTTCAAATAGCAGATACTACCGGAAAAATGAAAAGATGACTTTCTTAAAGCATCTGAAACTAGTAAACTATATGACATTTACAATTGATTGAGACGGCTATTCGAAACTTTTGAAGTTTTTAAATGTCCGTAAAAGTTTTCAAGAAAGAAACATCATTGCAATGATTACAGAATCAACTGTCATTTTATTCGGAGTACATTAAATTTTATTTAAAACTACTTAGAAACATTATTATTTACACTGAAGTTTGTTTGTCATTATACTAATAGTATATAAAGTTGTCGCTTCAACTATATTATACAATATTGTATACAAAGTTGTTTCTACGAAGTATCTACCTGTGTATATTACTTATTTAGGTAATCAAAAACATAAATTATATATATATAATGAGGTCGACCACCTAGAATCGTACTAATAAAATTATATTTAATAGTTAAGGTTTTAAAAATATAATTCATATAATTTGAACGGATTAAGTATATTATAGTAATAACTATATAAATATAAATATTAAATATATATTATAAATATGTATGCTAAGATATAAAACGTGTTCGAATCAAGTAGTGTGGTAATATTGTTATCATAATCGAATAGTTTAAGACTTCCAAAACTGGTACCTATCAAATTGTACAATTTTTAAAAGGTTTATAATATTTTTAATGAATAAAATATAATAATATAAAACTTTCTAAAAAAAAACGCGATCGATAGATTTGTAAAATCATTTGACCAAACATTTGCTACTAGTTAGTATTTAATAATGAACTTAGCGTCTGAAGGATTATAGGTAAGAATTGTACTCGTAATACGCGCATTAAGTATTTATAGGGTAATTTTATTTCCCAACTATAAGCCCATCCTACAAATAATACATTTTTCCATTTTCTTCTATCCATCACTGAGCTCTACTGGTCTCTATCTAACAATAAGCCCTACTGTTCTAGTAGCTTTAGTAGCTCGCATCACACAGCAGCACGTCGTTGAATTGTTTCATGTCAAAGGTAGTGATGCGAATCCGACTCATATAGATAGATATTTTAAGTGTGGTTCATTATAACATAATTATATTATGCAATTACAAGGTCCAAGTGTGAGCTCTAAAATCAAATTTTCCAAAGATTTGGCAGCAAGGCGTTATAATTTATTATTATGTACATAAAGAGAGAGGTACCTATGAGACAATGTAATTTGCTATCTACATAATAATATACATACTGATACTGTAATACGGTTATACCCGATGGCGTCAATCAAATGACCGGAAATTGTTTGTGTTTGAACAGTTTTAAATTTTAAGCCCCTCCGTCGAAGAACAATAATAAAATAATATAATAATAGACACCTATAGAAAACTTCAGACCGCGACGACCGCCAAGCACTAGTTTTTAACTCGCTTACGAAATAAGCGTTCGTTCGAAGAAATATTAATATTGTAACTGTGAGTTATATTATATTATTAATACACGTGTTGATCGTTTTTACAATGATATTATTATTATAATTATATAGGTCATTCATTATTGTAATATTTCTATAATCTACATGTGATAACTAATAGTAATAACAATAATAATAATATAATAATAATAATAATAATAGAGAATCGTGTCAGATGATCGTAAAAAAAAAAATACACCCCACAGTTAAATTATTATATTATAAAATATATTGTGATCTTTTACGCGTACTTATATATATATATGTTTCGACGAGTGCCTTTAAATATTATATCGCAGTATAGGTACCAAATACGTGTATATGTGTGTTTAGACGTGCCCACATAGCGTTTGTTCGTACTTTTTAATTAATAATAATATAATATAGCTGGCTGGTATGTCGTATATAATACTTGAGCTGCAATAAACGTCGCAGAAACTTCGGAGCCAACAATACAGCACGTTAATCGGGTCGTAAAAATTCCCCGAGTTCCCGCATTATTATTACTATAACATAAACAAAAAAAAATATGATATTATATGACTATCACTTAAAGGTTTTCGCAGCCGTACATCGTAGTCTCTGCCGTCGTTGTCCACATGTGCAACACGAAAATCAAAACCCGAAGACTTAAAACGTTAGTGGCAGATCCAAAAATACAAGGGCCAAGGCTCATCGAGAGCTTAGGTTCTAGAGTTACACTACACACGTCTGCATATAATTCTTATTCTTATTTTTCTTAAAGGAATTTAAAATATTTTAATTATTATATAAAGCAATTTGTAAATGATTATTATCTAACAAAAAGCACAAAAGTACAAAGAACGCCATAAATAGTGTTTGCCCCGTTAACAACATGTATAATAAAAATATAAAAGCCTATTCGTGTTACACATAACTATAAGGGACCTTTTACGTTGTACCTATCACAAATGAATAATAATATGATATAAGAATACAAAAAATGGCCTTCGGCCTTTGACAATATTTTAAAACTCTGCAGCAAGCTCTCTTAAATAATTGCAATTTAACAATGTATATTTTTGTATATTTTTTTTTTTAACAATACACTTGTACTTCACGACCGTGATGGAAGAACGGACAAAGTAAAATATGAGATCACGTAGGTCGGCCCTAACTCCTATTACAAAAGTAGTAAATGTCACAATCAATTATTATAATATAGTTCTAGAAATGAATATTTCATAATATTGTAAACGTTCTACTCTGGACTTTTCATCGTGTAATAATAAATAAAAAAAAAAATCAACCGTCTCCCTTCTAAAAATCTAAATATTGATTATTTCGTGTTTACTTTATTTTATTTTTTTACAGTGTATTTGAATGGACATAATTTCAAAATAATAAAAGTGACATTATTTAAATACTTTTTACAAAAATGATCACATTCCGAAGGTAAATATATAATACCAACTACCTATACATCTTACAAAATTGTCAGGATCTATTTAAAAACAGATTGTACAATCCTGATAATTATGCTCACTAAGGAATGATACTTTATCATTATTGTGTCACCGTGTATACTGTATAATATATATAATAGGTATACATAGGATTATCGAGGTATTGGTTGTACACAAAAATAGAATGAAACACTTAAACGCGGTCATAATATTACATTATTTTAACAGATAATGCAATACAATATTATGTATTCAATACTAAATATATATTTTATCTAAACGTGAAAAACATGTCGTAAGAAATTTCAATAAAATGGGTACCTAATCAAATGACAACTCCAAATGTGATTTATGGCCATTTCACGTCATACTTATAGCTGTAAATTTTAAAGTGACCACACCTGCAATATTATAATATACTGGCTGTATTATACTATAGACGCGTTCAACTGTTTAACTATACCTATACCAATTTCAATTGAAAATTGTATTTGCGTTTCGCTACTCACAAGTCATAATATACGAGTTAATAAAAAATATTAAATTATGTATTTATACGCAACGCCATTGTATAATATATTGTGCAGTATACGAGTTAATATAATATCGAACATAGGTTATTACTTATAAGTATATGAGTAAAAGTACACATATACCTGCTGAAATATAATAAAAAATATACTTAGTATAATATTATACTACTTTTGTATTTAACAGCAGCTTACATGCCTATCAAGAATTTGCAGGACCGTCGGTCGTGCTGAGCAAATAATAACATAATACAAATAATAAAACGTAAAACGTTCAATTTATTTTTTATGTTTTATACTTTACATTGATCGATGCATGACCGGATTTACTGGTAGATACCTAATAGGGTCAGGATACCGAAGTGATAATACATAACGTGATTATTGTACAAATTAATATTTCATGTAAGCACAACAAATCTCATGTCACATATTATCGTAATCGATTATGTGTTTTTGATAGTTTCTTGATAAATGTTTACATTCAGCTTTATTGTTCGTACATTACAAACACGATTATGAGAGTTTTTTTTTACGTAAATCGGTTTCATGATTAAAGTCTCACCAATGTATCTTGCTTAGATTTAGCTTTGTCATATTATTTAAACTGCCATATTCGTATATGTAATCATATATTTACGTAAATAGTTAAACTCTAGCGGAAAAATCTTATTATAATACAATATTAAACTAAATTATTATAACGTTGTAGCTGATATAATTGTGTTACGATACCGTGGTTATTACTCAAAAATGCGAACCCTATTTTGTATTTGGTTTTTTTTCATCACTAGTCTTGTGTAGATAAGATCACTTGTCATTAACAAAATTAAAAATAATATTTAAAAAAAACACTTGACTGCCGTTCCTTGGCGTGAAACAAACAGTGTGTTTTAAAAATATAATATTTAATTTTGACAAGGGCTCTTATTATAACTTTTACCATAGAAGTGGTGGACAGAAACACACATGGTTTTTGACAATGAAGGATATTATATATTAATTTATCGCAACGCGTAACTCTCGTTCCTCGGGGATACGGTTCGATAATGATATCGCCTGTGCGGTTGTACACGTTCGAGTAATGACACCGCGTATTATTATAATGTATATTTTATGTCACAGCAAACATATTTTTCGAATGAATGTACCAATGATTGGTGGTGAGTGCCTCGACTGTGACTGTATCTGTGTGTGTCTTTGCAAGTGTGTTGCGCGTTAAAAATAAGTAAAAACTACCCTCGAATAATTAAAAGTATTATTTTTTTTCTCACGATAATCAGGCGAGCGGACGTTGGATCTGGTTTTCAACACTTTAGCCCGATGTAAACATTACTTGAAAACGGTCGAGTATTTACTATAATATATTAACACACATACAGCTATTATAATACGTGAAAAGCTATTAATTTTTATCGACCGTGAAAATTTCGTTTTATCGTCACACAAACGTCGAAGGTACCTGCTGCCGAGTTCTAGCTCTTTTCACTATATATGGGTACTTATATATAGTATATTATATATATTAGACGTTCTCAAATGTATTTTTAAGGTCTTAAAACGTTACAACAACGGTTGATCACATTTCCTACGCACATATTATATATTATTGTTGTTGTGCTGTAATTTTTAAAAGACTCGTTTAAAGCACTTTTTATTCAACAGTTACCATATACTTTTATGCACGCCCGTACTAATACCGGTGAAGGGTTTTAAATGGTTTCTCTTACGTTAGCCAGCTGCTATAGGTTTTTTTTTTTAAATTTGTTAAACCCTTAAATAAATTGCAATAAAATGTGAAATTTCATACGCACGACGACCGGTGAAGCGGACTGCAGCTGATGATCATAAAAAACACATTTATCCTTCTCCCGTACTTAAAAGTAGTAGTTATGTATATTATAAATTTACTAGTATATGACATACACTATGTCTGGTAAGAAAAACACTAATTATGTATTATGTACTTATGTTAGGTAATCGGTTCTATGGGAACGAAGAAAAGTAAAAACAACTATAATAATGTCTGAAAAACATTTAAACAAATCACAGGCATTCGCCCTAACGACTACGAAACAAAGTGTGTTGAAGATGTAAGATATCGTTACATATTATTATTAAAGTATTTTTCATTCCCATTCACGCTGAAGGTTGTTTCAGTCATTAATAAAGCTATTATCATGATCCATGGCAATATGAAGTCGTGAGCGCTACTTGAATTACAAGAATATCAAATAAATTTGCATACGTTTAACTTTTAAATGTTCGATTTACGTGTATATTTTACGTATATTATCACGGTGTTTTATTGAAGAATGACATCTCACTTGATTATCTGAAATGATTGTAAATTAAAATTTCAGACTTATTTCACAAGGCACAAATAATCATCTCGGTAGTGTTGACGTTTTTAACATGTGATATATTTATGTAAAAAAGTGATAGTTATAAATACATTAATAATTTCCAATATATTATGATACATTTAGAGTTAACATTTTTATAAACTTAATATTATGTCGGGTAACAATTGTTGTGTTATCGTGGAAAATACTGAAACCATAAAAAACTCAACTTTTTCCGCTATTTAATCGTAATCTAAGACAAAAATTATAAATTCGAAAACTATTATTCTTGAAGTTTTAAAATATGCCGTGATATCGATATAATATGAGCTGTGGTCGTGCAGTTTACACATGCAAAAAAAAAAACAGAAACTATACTTGTGGGGTTTTATTTTTTACTCGTTATAATATGCAGCTGTTTATATATACATATTTTTATTTTTGGTTTTTTTTTGTAAGGGTGAAGAACCGCGTTACGTCACCGCCACGTATGCTGTTTCGTTAAAGGATTTTCGACTACCCTCGCATAATGTTATTGAAAAAATAGGGAAAAACCGAGAAAAAAAGTGAACATCCGTCACTGACGGATACAAAAAAGCTGCACTGTTGACCGTCGCCCCGCGTTATTGAACAGGGTTGAGTACAGCAGGTATGTGTGTGAGTGTGGATATTATCTGACGGGTACGCTGCAGGCGTCAGGGGTGGTAGGGTTCGACAGTTTTAAGGACGGCCACATATAACTCTTCATCGGGTTCGTCCCCGCAGTGAAAAACAATCGAAAGCCGGAATGACACTTTTGAATAATAACGAACCGCGCCAGTCGTCCGACGACCGTTATATAGGTGTAGGTATGTACAACAGCAGAGGGGTTTCGCCGTCGGAGATTTTCCGCAGAGATACACACGCGTGGCACACGTCTCGCAACGTCGATAACGACGACGACGTTTGCAGGCACGCACGCGGGTTTCGTGTGTATAATAATATACAGAAATCCGATTATAGTTTTTTTTATTATTATTATTATTATTATAATTCTCTTCTTTGAAACCGTCAACGGCACACGGAGAGACGATAACATACCTACCTATATATCGTGATTTGTTGGAACCCATCCAATACTCTTTCCTTTTTGGCAGTTCGTCGTTAATGATGATCTTACGCGATAAAGCCGCAGCTGTGGTGTACACAATATATCCAGGTATATACATACCCACTACCCAGGTATACTCATACCTACAGTGTGATTCGCCAAACGTGCACACCCCATTTTTTAATATTTTTTATAAAATATTACGAATTTATTCAAAATACGGTTTTCGGTATTTTAAGATAAACCTTAAGACATTAATATAATATTCAATAAATCCAATTTTTTTAAATTACTTAAGGAGCCCATCTTCCAGTTATGATATATACTTATCTAACCACCGCCCACATACCTTAAAATCTATTTTTCTTACTACACACAATTAAATAATTCGAAAAATACTTGTTTGAATTTTGATTTAAATAAACCAACATTTCCAGAAAAATTATCCACAATATAATATTATTTACAATATAAAATTGAGATTATGATTAGTAAAACAGAAGTTTACATCTCTATAGACACTCCCTTAGTAGTTTAAACTTCAAACCATATAAATAATTTAAAAATATTATGGCTTTTAAGTATATTATTTAAACATTTTAAATAATAATATATATATATATTATTTTTTTAAATTACTGATTTATCGAATAAGAAAAAGGAGAAGAACATGACTGATGAATCACTCTGTATATAATGGTAAACCTATTGCACATTTTCAAGGAATCGTTGTGCGATTATATTATACTGTTACAGTATTACGGTATACAGACATGTTGACCGTTTCGGAACGAAGTGACGTAGATCCATGTAATGATTAAAACTATGTGTCCTTACTCCTTGTGTATACTGACGCGTATCCTTACGCTGTATGGAATCGGTTCGAAGAATGTACAAATCGAGAATAACGAAAAATTTTGTTTTTTTAAAATACAATAGGTAAATTATGTTAGCAATGTACATACAATTTGTATTGTGAAATTGTTTGTTATAATTTGACGAATAAAGTGATGTGTCCGTTGATCTATATATTTCTAACAACAGTGTTATAATAATGAAAAAAATAATTGCACAATTTTTCAGATTTCTGCGCCAAGAACTGATCCGCATATTTTAATACGACGTAACTTATAGCAAAGCAAATATTTTTCTATTCCTTTGCGTGAACACCGTTACGGATTACGACTTTTTGTAACTAGCTGTTTATCGACAATTATAAGTAGGTATTAGATAGGTTTATGTTAAATAGGTATAATCTCGACTTGTCAATCGACAAAAACTATTTCAAACTCATCACAATAGTAGTACTCTAATTATTTGGGTTTTCTGTCATTGAAGACGTTTTGATTGTTTGAATGTACAATTGGCAAATTTGGTGAGTGCACGGGAACAATTTCCATTAAACTTTGCAATTATTATGGCCCCATCAGCTAATACTTACTAAAATAGACTTCCGGCACAAGTTCAACAAGTAATATCCTGACTCTCTAGTACACCTTAGGCGCTGCACCGTATCTATATGTTGTTTAAAGATAGTGTAATTATGCATGTTATATATTGTGTTTAAACTTAATAACTCAAACAAGTTTATAGTATACTGTCAAGATTTAAATCAACGTTTGCTTAAATCACACAAACTTGGAACTAATATGTGATTTCAAAAATGAACACCGCACTATTTGTTGATCAATTATTTACCAAAGTTTGAATTATTTGATTTTGGAAAGCGATTTGTTGATATATCATTTAATTAATAATATTAGGTAGGTGATTAAATTATAATAATATACGCTGGGTTATTTATAATAATCATAATTCATATAACCTTTACATGTTATATTATTATTAATGTGCTAATAACATGATAATTACCGATTTTCAAATACAGAAATGTCAACAATCATAAAATATTAATATTTATTAATATCCGTAAACAACTTTTTTAATATATGTTTTATATTTAGCGTGTTATTTTTGAGTTATTAAATGAAAAAACCGATTTTTTTTTCAACCGTGTCCATGGAGATTCCGGATTTACAATCTAGGTCATCAAAAATTGAACGTGAAGCTTGAAAAATAAATAATAAATACCAATGTAGCATAATATTGTATTACTAAACATTTATTTAAATTATTTACCGCCAAACGAACGGAAGTTAATGTAAACACATGCATATACTGCAGGCAATGCAGAATTATAATTATATACGACTGCAGAAAGAGGTTTATACTCGTATCCATGTGTTAATAAACGAGTCATACGCGACACTCGCACCTTTCATATTAATTATACGATTATCAATATCATAATCATATAAACGATGTAATATGCGACGGGAGACGGATCGTATATTGACCACAATTGTTATTTATGTTTACAATAACCTGACTATAATAATAATTATGTTATACACGTTTGCTTCCGGTTATCAAACGCGCGTACAACATATTAATTTGTACAATGTGTAAAATCAGGACTACAGAAACCGTTAAATTTAATATGTTTATAATATATATAGTTTAAACAATAAGTAAGTGATTTTCATTTTATAATGGTGCGTGCTGTGGAATGCTAGATGGAAGCGTTTAATAACATAATAACTTTAATGATATGAATGGATTTTTTTATTTTCATTTTTAATTACTCAGTAAAGAAATAGTGAGGTCAATTAAAAAAGAAATTTTAAATTAGAGGATTTGAGTGATTAATGATATTTTTTATATTTTTATGGAATATTGTTAAGTTATGTATATACGACTTGACTAATAAGGTAGAGTTTGTCCGCTCGATCATTATGTGATGTTTATGAATTATATTATACATTACATTGTTGTTTAGTATATACAATAAATTTTGGTAATTTGGGCACGCTAAAGAGGACAAAACATTTGTTAGTTGGAAGGAGGATGGTTACACAAATTAATTCGTCATTTAAACGCAAACTCCATTAAAAAAAAATAGAAAAAAATACATAATCCCTTTCACCTATAAAATCCGTGGACCCAGCCTCTTGGCCTTGTAGCCTTAGAGTCTCGTCTTCGCTTACACGTGTCAAGCCTATAATGCCCCGCCGTTGTAAAAAGAAAAAAAAATACTTAGGTGGTAGATGTTTGTCGTCGTTCTATACGCCTATAGGTGTCTTATTTACTTTATCACGATATTGCTATTATTTTCGAAGACGGGGGCAAAAAAATGATCGTATTAAATTTTGAAAATGAATATAAAACGAACGACGACAACGACGACGTCGGTACCGCCGGCAGAATGATGGAGTACCTACCATCCATACTTATCCAGCGCATACAATTATGCTCGAGCGCGTGTGTAGAGAAAATCTTTATAGGTTTTTATGCGGGATAAGCCGTTATCAGACGCATTGCATATATTATATTATATTAACGTACATAATATTATTATTATATACGTATATTATACCGCTGACGCGTCATTTTTCCGCATACACGGGTATCGGTTAGCGAGTGAAACCGGATTTCGCGCTGGGAGAATACATATGATTATCATTTGTAATGACATTAAAATAATATCATAAGCCCCTTTTGCGTCTCCTCCGAGAGATACGTCACGGCGGCGCTAAAGTTGAAGAACGCGATGTCGTTATATTATTATTTTCGTATATGCGGATTCGAAAACGCGCCGATTGCAACGCGTTAATATTATTCACCGACGACGACTACTACTATTTACAATACGTACTCTATGACGTGACACTCGAAACGACTGTATGCGAGTACGGGTTTTTTAAAATATTCGTAAAAGTGTGTAGATAGCTCCCGGACGAACGTCACGGTACCAAAACGCTCGCACGGAATTCGATCAATCGCAATCATATTTTCAGTCACGTTTTACGTCCGATAGGCGTGGTGATACATAATATATCAGTACTGTTGTTTTTGTTATTGTTCCTGTCCGAATCTGTTTCAATTAGAAAAATATTCTCTCTCCAACACCGAACACTCGAGTATTATTACAAATGCAATACGCGCACGGTGGTTTTTAAAACGAATACCATTTTTTTTTTTTTTAATATTTGTCGATTGTACATTAAAATTACATAGACACATATTTGTATATAAAAAAAAATTAAAATGAATTATATCGTATTTATATAATTATTATGAAATGATATTCGGGACCATTCGCGTTTTTGTAACGATTACCAACTCGATACATTGCAATGCGTATGAGAGATTGATTATTTTTTTTTTTTTTTTTGACTTTTTTATTCGGATTTTATATGAAAACATATATTATTTTTATTTATGAAGCAACAAGTGCTGGAAAATGACAAAAATGTACGTGACGAAACCAAACCCATGACATATTATTATTATAGGTATCACATATTTAACTATCAAATATTTGTTGTTTGACACAGTGAATGAACAGTTGTGTAGTCTAAAAAAAAAAATAAAATAACGAAATTAGTCTTCTTATTATAAGAAAATATATAAAATTGCGATGTAGGTATTGATATTGCTCATATCTGGTAAGTAAGGCAATACTTAAGTAGCAAATTAATTAGATTAAAAAAGAATCTAAAATAAATAGCTGCACTATACAACTTTCTGTAGGTATATATTTAAGAATTTGAGCTATTAAATTGTATGAAGAACATAACTGTTTTAAACCAAATAACAAATATTTAAACACACGGTAAAATTAACAGTGTTGGTATATAATTTGTAGTGTATAATATTATTATATATCATATTCAGATTCATTTTAGAGCTAAAACTAAAATACACAATATTCTGGTATAATATTTTGTGCATAATATTTCTACTTACTTCTAACAAGGCAAGTAGCGATTAGTAACAATATTTTTGTATTTTATACCTTATGTCCATACTGTTGACACATAGTATTAACATCTAACCTTTAGCAGTGTTATAAATCGGCTTTCTAAAATCATGTTTGTGTTGTTACGTACTATACCTTGAAGCAGGAAAATACGAAATAATAAATAATTTAAACAAATCCCTCGTAGGGTCTAAACACACGGCATAACATTGTAATCGGTGCTTCTAAAAATGCAGCCAACCGTATTCATTCTGATTTGCTGGACTTGAAGGTTGGAAAATTAGTTTTTGATGTGACTCGTATATTATAATAATGTAGCGGCACTTGCATCAAGTAGAAAAAAAGTTGATGGATCAAGTAAATGTTTTCAACGTTTCGTAATTTGATGTCGGCCATGTAATGATTTAACTACAGATTAATGACTTAAATTACTTAAAACAGTATAATATACATAAACCAACATTAGATATGCGTTCAAGGCAACAAAAAATTGAAACGACTTTAAAATATAATATAATATATTGATATAAGCGTGCTATATTGTTTAAAAAAATTGATTTAAATCTCGGATAAGCTATTATAATACAACCGTCCGTACAGCACACTGTTAATAAATTGAATTTTATCAGTGTTGCATAAGCATTTCACAAATTAACTATTATAACGTTCCACAGTCGACCAAATTATGTCATCGATTTGTTTTCTGGCAGACGTGACATTTTAAATTCCATTATGGTTATAAATCTGTGTATCGATGAAAAATTGAGGCAAAATAGCGTTTGGACTTGTGAAATTTGTTTGCATAACAAAAACAAAATCCCTCACAAGACAAAGACGATGGAAGAGGAAATCGATTTAAAAACATATTAAAGATGGACTTAAAAGTAGGTTTACTGTACACTGTTACAGTGTAAATCTTTCGATACTGTCACAAACTCGCTAGTAAATTTTTTTTTTTTTTATTGACCACATATTTTATTATGTTTTCTTTTATGGTTCAATAAATAATGTATACTGTTTCAATATTTATAATTATAAATATTGTTTTATTTTGTAAAATACTTATATATCCTCTCATGACCTTTTTTCAATATTTATAATAGTATAATGTAACGGCATCTAAATATTCGTAGAAAAAAAATGTAAATAATTAATATTTTTTTTATGTATATAATCTGATGAAACCATTCATATTTTTTGATATGAATTATTATTATTATTTTTTTTATTTGCTGATGATAATATTGATAAACTCTCAACAGTTTATATAATTTTGCTTATCAATGTTATTATAACACAATACTTTCGTAAGTCTATAAATACGTTTTTACGAAAATAACATTGATAGGCAGCCGCGGTGCGATCAATCAGACCGCTGACAACTGTATTGAAATTTAGTGTGATTATAAATTCACGATTCTTATCAATACAATTTTCATATTTGAATGACTTTTTTATAATTTAATATTTAAAACGAATTTAATTTATGACAATATAATTTTTGAACTACTAAAGATCACAAATATTAGACAGCACCCCACGTTATGATGAAACCATTTGAAACCACTAACTCTTTGATACGATATTGTGTTTAGCATCATTTATATGACATATGATTAGGTACGCAATAGATCACAACATATTTTAAACATACAGTTATGAGGCAAATCGAAAATATTTCTCAAAATATGAACGACGGCTAGATAAAAGCAGAATGATTATTGTTATTGTTATTATTGAGTCTATTCGTTGCTGGGCGAGCTTGATTCCAATATTATCGCACGCCGCTTACCTATGGTGTGTAGGTACCTATATACTTATGGTTGGATCACGGTGAATTGACATCGTCCAAAAATAACGGCGTCCTTAGACGGGAAAATATATTATTATACGGATGTGCACCACCCGTCAAACAACGGTGGAAAGCATTAACCGGGACAAACGCACCTGCTGTAGGCTCCGAGAGAAGCGACAGCGCCAATAGAAGTCGCAGTAGGATTACGTCGAGATTACATTTCGCGGACGGACGAATTTGTCAAACAAACGAACGGCGATCTGTCAACTGAATTCGTCGTCGTCGTTGTATAGTCTTACAGCACTGGTTTTTCTCCTCACGCCGCCCCGGTAATATAATAAATATGTATATTATAATTGGCGTAAATACACGAGTTCTTACGAAACGAGAGATCTACGTAAATACGTCCAACGTAGTTTTGTTAATTGGTTTGCTTGATTACTGTGCTCATAGTCAAACTTCAGATGACCCAAAACAATACGTATAATAACATTATTCCCTAAACGAGGATACCTATAATGCATCGGTAATTTATTTCATCATACCTATATATTTTATATATTTTTATTGGCACTCTAAAAACCAATCGAGTCCCTTCCATTACCGGCGTTCATCATCAAGACGTTTATGGTTTGGAACTGGGCCCGTTTTTGCAACCTTTTTTCAAAAGTTCCAAGTCTCGAGATCGCGTGACACGGATCGTATGCTAATAAATAATAATTGAATTCTGCAGAACACAATAATATAACATGCCGGGTACCTATAAGTATAATGTGACGGTCTACATTTGATCGTGTGAGGTCATCATCGTCTCGATATACACCGAGGAAACAGTATAACGATCACCATAGCTCGCGCGAATGTTTAGTCTAATGAAGTTTCGTTGTTTGAGGTAACATTAAACGAAAGCGGTCTGAATCTCTCTCGACACCGAACACGGTACACATTAACAGTGCACATGTACACATATTGCTGTATACGTGATGTAATTATCGTCACCGTCATTAGCCGAATATGACTCTCAGACCGCCGAATGACGGGGATGGGAAACCGAATAGGTGTACACGTGACTTAGTGCTTGGCCACGGGCTTTGTCAATCAAGAAACCTTCCCGATCTCCACACGCGCGAAATGCATTAGACAAAGCCGTTAATGACTCTTTGAAGTGAAAACCAATATAATAATGATAATGATAATAATAATAATAATAAAAATTATAATATATCGTATGCAGTTCCCGCGACAACTAATGCAGCTCGAGTGCTGCGTATATGGGTAATAATGATAATATAATATTATGCTCGCGCGTACGTGTACCTACTTTGAGTGCAACAGACGATCGTAGAGAACTATACGGAATCGTTTTATTCGGTGCGCGCGTGTAATATATTACACACATATTAATGAATTCCGAGTTTGGTTCACACATAATGATAATAAATTCTCTAATTATGGTAATAATTACTTTCGTTTTAACGTTTAACTGCTTGACATTTGCGTAATTGAACATAAAATTAAAATAACGACTAATTATTAATGTATGATATGAATTTCTAAACATAGTTTACTTCGTGTACCTACAAATCTCAGTTCAATTCTTTTAATAGTATTACTAAAAATAAACTATAAGTAGCTAGGTAAGGAAAAATTTTGAAAATATGTAAATGTTAAAAATAAAAACGTAATCAATTATCTAAATAAAAGAAAAAAAACAATACACAGCCAAATTAAAAACAATAATTAGGGTTTTGAAGTTCATAAAAAATCGGTCAATTGATATGCGAAATATTGATTCATTTTTGAACCCGTGGAATTAAGTCAAAGGGCTGGGAAATAACTTAAAAAATTCATATTTTTTTTTTTATTGAAATAAATAATTTATACACAAATTGCACAATACGGTTAAAAAGGGTGGGTGTGGATATTAAGGGTTGATTAAGCAGTTACCCATTAGAGATACTTATCTTGATTTATTTTTTTCATCATAAAAACAAAAATATATATCGATCAATGTTATATAAATTTTAAAACTAAATTTAAAATTGATACGTATACTGTTACTATACCATAATATAAAAAGAGTATAACATAAGTTAAAATTTTCAATTTTCAATTTTCTATTTTGAAAATAAAACACTATTTTTACTGTAAATTTTTACAGTTATATGATATTTTGAAAATGTTTGGCTATTCATATAAATCAAAACTTTAAAAGTTTCTTAGTTTGATTTATTAGATTGTATGTTCTTTTTAAGAATAATAGCCTTTAAGCATAATTCAATATAAATTATGATATAAAATAGCCAGTTAGTGTAATATTTAATTTAGCATTTATTAATCTCAGGCAGCTTTTACAATTTATAATATTCTAATAAGTGTATATTAAATAGGTATTATAATTTTAAAATCATTTATACCTTTTATGTCTTAAAAACCTATTATCATTGACCATTATCTTCAACACTTTTTCAAAGTATAAATACTCTGAAACTACATGTTTAAATTTAAATTTATGCACATACATTAACATTTTTAAAACAAATCGTATTCTTACCAATTTAGTATTTACAATAAATCTGGTGGTTACAAAAAAAGAAGTTTGTGTCGTCACAATCACTTCTTAAATGGTATAAGCGAATTTAAAAATTTCACAAATACGGTCCTTAATTATAAATTTATGACTTGAAAATTCCAAAAATTTAAATTAGAATAACTTAATCTCCTAATAGAGTAGAACACGGAAGACGATATTGCATAGTGAATATCACATTGAACTATACATATACTAGATCTAATTGACCAAATTTTTAACTTAATTTAACGAAATCGCCTATTAAATAAAATTTTATGAGAGTAAAATATTATAAAAATAAACTTTTGCAATATTTACTCTTTATTATTTTATTTTTGATTCTTAAATAAAAACCATCATTGATCATGTATTCATGTCTTATAGTCATGAATATTTTTCTGAACATTTAGTACACCTATGTATATATAGGTGTGCATTAGGTGTGTGGAAATGTGCGATTAAGTTTTTTCGAGCGAAACCGGTGTTCAGATTTATCGTGCAACTTTTACATTACACACATAATGATATGTCAGTACAGAGCTGAAATTCGAATAATAAAAAATAATAATAATGTCATCTATTCTTTAGGTCGGGGCCAAGTGTAGAACCGTTAACACGTTGTTTTTGAAGTTTCGGATAACGTTATAATTTATTTCTGTTGTCCGTGACTCGGGCGGCGCAATTTATATGCAAAACGTCTTTTGCGAAACTATGACGAACAGTTTCAACGCACATCAATAACCGGACGAGTATTCGTAGAATATATGTATATTTTTTGTTATTATTGTTATTTATTTTCGTATCGGCAGCGGCGACAACGGTGACGATAAATAATATGAGATTGCGTCCCTGGATCTACATGGAAAAAAAATAAATCGGTTGGCGAAAGGAACTATAAAACAATGGGACTATATTTAGGTGGAGTTTTTTATCGAACGAAACGATAATAATTTATATTCATAATAATTGAAAATTAGAAAAATCAATTTCACGACTATACTGCAAAAACGATATTATTATACATCGTAGATTTAATTTTAATTCTGGCTCATAAATTTTGCTCGCGACACATTGAACATTGCAGCAGTAGCGGTAATAAATATTTACCTCTGTTTTGATTTACCGGGACTCGAATAAAGCGATTTTATTGGAATTGTTCTTTTTTTAGAAATAAAACGAAAAATATCATAAAATGCGACCCAACGCGCTGAGCGATTAAATCTATAAATTTAAAACAACGATATCAAACATAAAAGTGGTCAAATCATATTGGGTTTCAGTCGATCGACTCTGATTACTATATTATAATTACTTTTTATAATCTCAAGTGAAATATAACACACATTTAATATACCTACGTTTTAATGTTATATGAGTACTTCACTACTTTGTGATGTTTTATCGATTATCCTGCATCCTCTTGAATCGTCCATTAACCATCATACCTGAGTAAATACAACTATACTCAGTACAAAATAGACAACTGTTCTTAAAATAATACAATTGAAATTTTCTGGTAAATTCAAGTCTTCTGATTTAAGCGACATTATTACGTCGTCATCGTTTCGAATTCGACGGGAGATTCCGCCATTTTTTATACTACTATATTGTATACATTGTTTTTATAGCATTTTTTTTTTTTAGAAGCGGCCACGATGACTACGTATACTCAGTGGAAGTACCAATGGGACGAGACTATAGAGAAGTGAAATAAAATGTGACGATTCCAATATGGTAAGTGATGGCATCAGTGTCGGTCCGGTGAGGAAGGATATCGCGTGGCCCCAAGTTCATTAGCGTAAGTGGCTTTTCGAAAAAAAGATAATATCATAATATTATCAATCTGTCCAGCGAAAGAGTGGCAAGATTACCTATATTCAGATTTTGTACTTGTGTGTGTATGTGAGGAAATTAATTTTCCAGATAGTACACACACATACACGGGCACATATATATTTATATTTATTTGTATATATGACTACCATCGTTTTTATCGTTTACGATTATGGCCCATGAAAACGGTTGAGATTTTTTTCCTACAATTTTTTTTTACGCTACTCGTTGTCATTTTAATAAAAATCAACGCAGTATTTTTTCTCTCGTGTCGTTCGACGGTCCACCGTCCCACGAGTGTATTTTGTTCCGTTTTTTTATTTTTTTTAATGTCATACCAGAAAAATCGTAAACGCCCTTTCTCTATATCTCCTCTAACTATTTCGTATACGGTTTAGTATATGCATCGTTGATTAAAAAAAAAATAATAATAAATTAACGTTACAAACAACTTATAACGACGATAACGTCTAAAAAACACAAAAATCGTTTCAAGTGTGTTTATTTTAGTAGCCATTATTGTCTGTTTGAAATATTCGAATGGTTAATTAAGTCTAGTATGCTGCTGTAGCTTATAGACAATCACAGTTGCATTTTTTTTTTACCGATTTCTAAGTATATTTTTAGATTTAAAATACAAATAATGTTATTCTACTTATAAAGTGTTAATTTTAGCTGTTAAATGTTTCGGTTGAAAAATAATTTTTTTTGATTAAATTATTTATACAACATAAAACCATTTTCAATTAATAATTTTGTTCCTTTTTTTACAACTAGTTGTTTCGATTTTTTCCAAAATTATTTTACCACAGTTTTTTTTCATTTTGGAACTTATAAATCATTTTTCTATTCATATACTCATAATATGACAAATTATAAATAAGTCTCACTAATCTATTTAAACTTTGTTATGAAATAATACATTTATTTTATCTCTTAAATTAATTCAACAATATTAAATATCTCCATATATATTTTTTCAACTATTCTCAATATAATTTAATTTATTTTTTTAAACATAAACCGGAAATCTAATATTGGAAAAAATACTTAATTTATAATTAGATTAGGTAAATGATAAAATTATACATAAATAAATGAATATTGATTTTAATTATAACTACCTATTATAATTATATTAAAATGTTTATTGATATGAGTAAAAATAGGAATATTATTTCAGATTATCGAATACCGCATATTTTTTTTTTTTTTGTATAGACTACTGGATATTTATTTAAAGGCTTGGTTAGGTAAAGTTTTAATAATAAAATTACTCTATTATACTCTTATTTTCTTCTCTAGATTATTAAAAAAAAAAATGTGTCACACACATACAGTTTTCAAAAACTAATGTTTGAAGCACTCAATGTTAGTACATCCAAGTCTAATATTTATTTTATTTTAACATCAATAATATTTTATCAAGTATGATAAAAAAAATTTAATTAATTGTAAAAACTAAAATTGTTATTAAAAATTGATTAATAATATTTTATAGCAATCATAAAATATCTTTGATTTTTACATACAGTTTTGTTTTTATTTTAACAAATAAAAATTATTGAAAAATGAAAATTTTCTTTAAAATTAATGAAATTATCAATATTAATATTATATTTGTATGACTGTAATAAATAACTGTTTTATGAATATTTAATTTAATTTAATCCAATCATAAATATAGAGTATCCTAACCTAACCTAAGTAGCCTATAAGAATAACCTATATTTATTGTTGACTACAGTGTTATAGTGTTGTATCTTATTAGGTATGTATTTCGTGTTAGTATAATAAATAAAATATATTATTTTGTAATGTATTTATTAATCTGTTAAATATAATACAACACAGTATTCTTAATTTTTTACTAGTGAAAAATATACAGTGGTGGAAAATTGTGTCTCGTTGACTAAATTAATTCGTAGGCCAAATAATGTATACTATTTGTGAAAATTATTGGTCGGGTTTCAGATATCTAAAGTAGGATATTATAATCATTGTAAAAAAAAGTATAAAATGTAAAACAGAAACTGTATTTATAGGAATTCCCCTTGCCTAAATTAAGAACTTTTTTTTGTGTAATTCAATATAAGAAGTAATATTTAATCAAATGAAACTAATAAAATGAGATTTCTTCGATGACAGTAAATATCCATTTATATTATTTAATAAATACTTATGATACATAAAGATAAAGTAATAATAATACAATTACAGTAAGTTATCAAGTTATCTGAGTTAAGAATAATTTTTATACATATAAATATATAATATTATGTATAATTGAGTATGGATAATGATTTAGTTAAAAGGTCTTAGGACAATTTTCTTGAGAGAGGATAAATTTAATTTTAGAGGATTTGAATAATGACGTAGTTTTTATGAAATCGTTTGTAGAAGTTTAGATCAGGGATGATGATTAAGTTAAAGTCATTATAGAGGGTTAGATTACATGGGACATTGCTTATTGATTGTGAGATATTGGCTGAAAAGACTGTACAATTTTTATATTTGAGATTTTAGTTGCTCTGTAGAGAGAGGACAATAGTTGATTATTATTAATTATTATATTTAATAGGTATACTATAAATAACTACAAGGTCATATAATAAGATAATTAATAAAAAATATTATAAAGAATTTTACAATATTAATACTATTATATTAGGTACTTACCTATACCGTTTTAAAAATATATCGTATTCTATGTATTGTACACTACCAACCTCTTAAGAAATAATTTATTCTCAAGTCATTGTAGGCACATTCGATATAGATGGCTATAGAGTATGGTCTATACTATGGGTAGGCATATCTACATCAAATTTATTGGTCAATAATAATAAGCAGTATAATAACTAATAAGTGAATAGTAATAAAAGGATACTGCATCGTATCCGGACATGGCGTTATAGGTACTGTTTAATAATGATTAAACGTAAACACTATCATAATATATATATTGTGTACTTTGTACACAACAGTACACTATAAGATCTTATATAAAGTACGTATATTATAAGTGATAATAAGTATTAAACTAGTGGTGCGGTTTAATGATCGGTTAAATTGTGACCGCGAGTTCTACGAGCCCACACACACACATGGCCACGATCTTTTTACTCGATTTCCCGATTGCCATCTAACCTCGTTTGTTTGAGTAGCCGTATAGTAGATGCATTGGCTTGGTATAATATACATGGTAAGTAATTTATGATCAATTAGTAATGCAATCGGATCACTGTGTATTATACCTATATAGGTCCGTGCCTAGACCATACCGTTTAGATACCATCGCACATTTAAAATACAAAACGGCCATGGAACATGGGGGTGATTTACTGATTCGCACCAAAGCAGTATCAATTAAAATAATCTTTTTAATGACAATCATTGAAAAAAATTAGAACGAATTCAAACTGAAATTAATTTATAACTGTATAGCAATAGTGTATCTATAATAGTGCGAAGTTCTATATAATGTTAAATACGTGAAAATGGTGTATTATATTATACAAATCAATGTACATTTTCAGGACGTATAACTATTGATTGTCGCTAAATATCGCACAAGTATTCCTTGAAACTAAAAGTATAGAGAATAGACTTGGATATATAGGGTAAGTGTTAATAGAGTTGATGATATGAAAGTAAGAAAAGACTCACAATGGGGAATCCAGATACAAGCAATATCAAAAAAACTGTCAAGACTGTAGCGATGGAGTAATGGAGACAGAAAACACATGGAGTTCCAAGAAATTGGGAAAGGAAATAGGACAGCGTTAGGTGATTGAGATGCGTCGCAAGACATAGTGCAAATGGATATGGGTCTAAACGTGACATCTAATAATTCGAAAAAAAAATAACAAAACAACTAATAGTAACTGCATTGTTGTGACGAACAGCTGCGTACGACTGCAGCGTTCACACAGGGATTTTAATGCCATTCTGTAGAAATCGATTTTAAAGGTGGGCGTAAAATCGTCAAGTGGAATATTATAATCCGACGAGCGGGACGCGTACATAGGGTTGGACATCACAACAAATCGTTTAATGACGGAATCGCTGTGCTGTCAAGAGGCCGGAAACGAGACTTTTGGTGTCGTCTGTACAGCCCATGATATTAAATACAGCCACAAACCTATTATGCATTGTGCAACCGTGTGGAAAATTAATAAACGCCACTTGAAACTAGTCGAAACCCTATTGTTTGAATTGCGCGGCGACTGAATGGATTTTGATTAAACATTTCGAGTGCTGTTCAACGCCGCCTTATACATATTATATTGAGTCTTTATATACTACGCATGTAATATTATATAATATTATACGAAGTCATTCATAGATGATATTGTTATGTCCGACTGAAACGACATTCAAACGTATTAATATCTGTATGGGAAGTCAATGCGTTTGTTTTTACGAGGAACAAACTCGCGCCGTACGGAGTTTCAATATAGTTAATAATTATTATCATAATGGTTATTGGAGAACTCGAAAATGCCTCGAGCGACAACTGTGGCAGTACTGCACGCTTTCTGCGACGGCAGCGATTGGTCAGTGAACTTATTATTTAACTGTGGGCAATATTATACCTAACCGACTTCTGTAACCAAATTCAATTACACTACAATATACATGACTACAGTCATGTAACAGTTCGATGGTCATTTAACAAACAATCAACAATTAAGATATCTAATAAGTTGTTATTGTTGTCAAAGATGATTTTTTGAATTAACGATGAGTTACAACAAAACAAGGGAAAAAAGTACCAAAAAAAATGTTATCACGCATTTTATATATATATATATATATATATCTAATTTTATTACAAATTATTTCATCAAAATATACTGTTAATATTATTTTTTAACATGTTTTTTCGGTAAGTCAAGAGTTCTTTGTAAATTTATATGTAATTTGGCGTAATTTAAAAAAAATGGTTACTACAAGGGTCGTCTTTTATATATAATTTTATATTGAAGTAACAATATTAAATTTTTTATACTTTATTCTTATGACAATAAAGGACCTGACACTTTCATAAATTATATTTTTATAGGTTATTTATAATTACAGCGATCGACACCAGTTTAAGCATAATAAATAATAATGTACTGCTATTATACCAGTATATAACTCGCATATATTTCCAATTTTGCCACCGACAATGTTTACCCTTCGATGACATTATCCGTATATGAATGCGACCGATTTTCTGGTCAACTTGAACATCGTTCAAGTCGAGGTTAAAATTTGTCGTGCGTGAAGATTTCACGATCTTTTATTTTTGTACCACTAGTTTTGCCCCACATATACCTATATGGTAATCCTATGCTGCACATGCGATATATTATCTCGTACGTATACGATCCCCAAAGGCCTTTCTGACGACAGAGGAAACGTCTATATGCATATAATAATATATATATAGGTAATAATGATTCTTAAACACCGATAAGAATGATTACTTATATATTTTAGCATACAAAATCACAGTGGTTGGACAAATGACTATGAATATTTTAGAACGTCGCATAATTTACTATTTTTAATTATACGAGAAATATGTACGGTAGATTCATGTAAGTTGGTTGTTGAACAAGACCGTCACACTTAAATTATTTCATAGGCGGTTCTGAACAGGTTTTATGATTATAACTCAGTAAGTTATGGACCATTTGTAATTTTTGATTTAACACAAAAATACTTGGCAGCTTACTTATAAAATAGAAATATATTTTATTGCTTAAAAATATTATTTAAAAACATGAAATAATTTTTGAGTTTTAAATTAATTAAATTTATATTATCTATAAAAAATTTATAATTTGTGTACATTCATAATACATTATATGTATCTATAATATATTTATTGTGTGAAACTTAAATACTAAATATCAAAAACTATTCTAAAATAATCCATCCATTATTTATGTTTTATTTTCTATTGGCCTAATACAGCGTGCATACCTGTATATCTCGAGATTATAGTTTTGGTTTTATATTATAATCGTTATTAATATCACATTTATTGCTTATATTATTATAAGCATATAGGTAATGTTATGAATATTAATACGATTATTACATATGGTAAAATTAGAAACGTGCCAATACTATATGTCTAACTTAACTGCTATTCACATAACTTCTGAATAAATAATAAAAAATAATTAGAATAAAAATAAAAATTGAAAAAACTTGACTCAGTGTCTTTAGTAGTTTTCAAAAAAATAAACCGCATAAAACAAAATAATAATCTTATAATATAAAATAATAGTAAAAGTTAGACTTAGTGACAAATATCAGTATTTGAAATGTTGAATAAATGAAACAAAAAAATATAAAAATAAATGATGAAAACGTGATATGGGGTTTTGATGAAAATCTTGTTTGGAAATAAAATATTAACGATAAAAAATACTCAATTCGTACATAAGAAGAGAGACCTTAGTTTTGAAATGATATCCTTGTGAATTTTCGTTATAATAAAAAAAAAAATAAAAAATCGACTTCCGCTAAAATGGTTTTGGCGCGACCACTGTCCGCCAGGCTGGCTATTCGGAACGTTGGTTTTGCTTGAAAATGTCACACTCAATTCCGCACATACGCATTGCAAGCACAATGCTTCGTACAGTTTTTTTTTTATCGAAAAGACTTTTTTTTTAATATTATTTTATTATTACATTGTTTGTATATGTATGTACACACAAACATATATATATATATGCGCAACTGCAAGTATTATATGCGACTGAGCGTTTTTTTATACTTCCATTAAAATGCCGTACACAATGGTCCGGGAAGTTCCGATGGCTCGCCGTTAAAGAAAACTACTGTCACGTATAATAAAAATGAGAGGAAAACGTATAAAAATAAAAATCGGCGGATATCCATTAATATCGATACAAAAACGCGTTATTTTACATTTCGATAGAATTTAGAACATCAGCTTGGACGTCTGGCATTATTGTTTGATAATAATATGCTGTATATTGTTCAAAATGTGTAGTAACACTATTTTAATTCGTGATTCAGACAGAAACAATAGTTTAAAATGATGAGGTCGGTACAAATCGCAAAAACGCGAATCAGGAAACATCTATATATTTTATATTGTACATTACACGATTACACGCGATACCAAAAATCCTAAAATCAGTAAATTCTCTTGGGTTAATTAATAATTTATTCCACGCACGGAAAATTAGGTCTAGGTAAGCCAAAGGTACTTTTATAATAATATAATATTTTTGTTCGAATAATAAAAATAAATTACTAATAATTCTTTATTACAAAACAGATTGCATAACGTGTAAAATGTATTAAAAATAGTTAAGATTAATAACTACTGAAACATCGAACTGATAATAATAATATATAAGTCATTAAATATATTTCAAGTACGAATCTAGAAAAAAACTTACTCCATATATAGGTACTAGGAGAAAAGATAAAATTTTATGATAATCGTTTTTCCTTACTTTTCTATAATATAATATTATAATATTATAAATTAATTTTGATACAACAATATCCAAGGACATGGCCATTATTTGATTGTTATTTTTTTGGAAGTTCGCACAACAAAAAGAATATTAAATTAAAATTTATGCTATAATTTTATTATTAAACGATCTCTTAATAAAAAAAAATAAAAAACATGTAAAAATATATATCCGGTCATGTTCAGTGATTAATTTATTTAATGCGGTTAAAATGAATTTCCTTCGTCGAAAACTCATTTAGTTTTAAAAGTTTATTATTTTTTTTTTTAAATGACTACCGTTTAATGTGGATCTAATTTACTTAAATTGATGATTTTATCTATATATACACATAGGAAATCTCTTGTTAGTTAATTTATATTTGCTCGAGAGACGAGGGTTTTTGTAATTCGATTAATTTTTTTTTATACTCAATTCCGTACTATAATAATTAACGTAATGACGATAAGGCCTAATGAAAATAAAAATAAATAAAGAAAACCAGAAAGAAGGGTATAAATAATATAATATTATGTTAAAAAAAAACACACACACACACAGGCGCAGTGCAAGTTATCGAATTACATACGGGCATAGAATATTTTCCCAAGCACACGCCGCTCCGGTAAAAAGGGTGGACAAATCGATGGCGGGCGGAATATTATTGAAATAATGTACTGCGGGTAGCACAATGTCATAATATAAGACATCGTCGTAGGAATAATATGGGTCCGAATATCAGAATAATATAAGAACTGAATCTTACAGACCGGAATTTATACACTGTACACTATACACACCACACATAATATATATATTATAATATAATGCGCATCGGAAGGGTCAAGTTAGATGTCTAACGAGCTTCGAATCCGTTCGCAAAGTGAGTGACCGCGAACGAGAGGCGAAGAGGATAATCTATTAAACGACCGCCGCCGTCGAGCTATTATTTAGACGGACGTCGGTCGAATTCAGCGGGAACGGAGCAACGGGGAGAGACGTTTCAAAGAAAAATAATTGTATTCGGGATTGATAAAGTATATAAAGAGGTTTAGGGTTTAAAATGGCGGAAAATTGTTGTCGTGGATTTACTACGTTTTGCTGTCCCAGGGCTTTGGGACATTCGTCATTCGAAATTCGTATTAAGGTACCACTAATACAAAATAGTGTATTATATAAATGTATATACAAATATATATATAATTATATGAATACAATAATATTAATATAACGAACCGCACATGAACGATAATTCAAAATTGTTGTTATGATAGTTGTAGTACAGAGTGATTCAACAAGCATGAGTATTTTCTAGTACCTGTGTAAACCCTCGCCCTATTATTTATTATGACTACAGGTACTTAGATCATATTTTGAATTCTTGAGAATTTTGCACTATTAAAGAAGCATTCTGCTTAAAAACACTGATTTTTCATTTAAAAATATGATTTTTAGGAGATATATTTTCAAATTTCGAAAATCAGAACAACAATAAATTAATTATAAAAGAAACAAATAGGTGTTGAGCATGTTAGGTGAATCACCCAGTATATAAGCACATATTATCCTTCAGGCCGATATATGTGATAAAATTTAAAATCCTGAATTATACACTTGAAATGAATGTTCCATAAATATATGTAAATTATATCGCTATAGAACTCTCAAAAACAAAAACCTTAAGCTTTTTTTTATCTGTTGATTATTGTATATATTAATTTATTTCTTCATGAAAATACAAATACTAAGTCTGAATATTCAAAATAATGAATTATATTACGTTAAATCGTAATTTAAATTTTAACGATTTATTAAAACATTATTATCTATAATATTAAACTATTTGATCTTACAAAGCTAAGTATGCATAATATATTTAATATAAAAGTATGTATATACATACAAACAACGATTATTTAAATATATAAATATTTTAATAATTAATTATTATACTTTGATCTATTTATAAACAAATTAATATTTTATTTACGGAGGAAAGCTTTAATCTCTATCGGTAAATTTTAAGAATGCATTGAAAATTCTCGAGTATAAGAATGCACATGAATTGTGCGTTAGTTTTCATTGAATTTATATGATTTTTTATTATATAAAAAGATTACAAAATATAGATTATAGAGGATTATTTATAAAAAAAAATATTACTTGTAATGCGCATTATATTTTATTATTTTTTTTTTTTTTGAATACAATAATGTAATACTCAACATGAAACAAAGAGTCTTGTTTAGAAATTTTTTTTTTCATTTTTTCTTTTTAAACATAATATATTATATTAATATATATTTTTTCCAATTGCATATTTCTAAAATTTATTGATAGTTGTAATATTTTTAATCATTAAAAACAAATAAAGGAATAAGGTTTTTCAAACATGTATAATATGTATAATATTTTATGGTTTTATTTATTTTTTAATACTTACCTGGTTTCATTACATTTGCAACTTTTCATACCATTCTGTGTGCTTCCACATACATTTATTTTATATTCATTGACTTTTCTCCATTAACGATTGAGTGTTTTAGAAAAAAAAATGGTTTGTTTTCATTACACGCATTATGCTATTAAGTATGACATAGCTCTTTGGTATGTATTTGTGAAACAACCTACCGAAGATCTTCTGTACATGCACATTCACCGTCTATTCACGGTCCATATAGGATAATGCCCTGAATGGTATTTTTTATCGTCCTATATATATATATATACAACAAACGAGTGAACATGAAGTATATGTGAACAGGAGTGTTCATGTACCTACTTTGAAAGGCGTCGTACTTCTATTAGTTGCCAAACGCATATACTCTATGATAAATCGGGAAAGACTTGCGTAAAGGGAGAAAAACATCAACAGTAATATAATTCTGATACAATAGTAAACTTTGTAAAACTGGGGTAAGCATAAATCAAGAGATTGTCTTTAGAGTTGTCAATTTCGCAGCTATATAATATCGTAAAGGCGTGGCGCAATTTCATTGATGGTGTAGAAGCTTCTTATTTTCTCAGTAAGTCTACAATTATTTGAATAAATTATAAAGGTATTAGTTTCAAAACTGCGAGTGCTAATTACTCACCGAACCCCTTAAAAAATAATAATAATAATAATGCAGGTAAATAAGTATACTATAGTACTCTTAGACTGCACTTCTAGAAAACAAATATTTGACAGAGATCGAATGCGCAGTAAAGTAACAATTATATTTTACCGTAGAATGGTTTTTACGAAGTGAACCTGCAAAAGCATTATCAAAGTTACATTTATAGTGATAGTTTTTTGAAAAATATGATCATTAGCCGTACATGTCCGACTACCGCTTCATATGGGTATAGGATATATGGTCACTTTTAATTTGTACAGTCTTGTGGACATGAGAAAATTGCGTACATGGCACCGATGATTTCAATACTACGAAATTTACCACTTCAAAGCGCAAAAAGTGGTCAAAAATGATTAGGAATGTGTATATATTTACCTATTCAGGATGTTTATGACAAACATGAAAATTTATTAAAATGTTTAAATATTTAGGAGTCACATTAAATCATACCTAAACGTCACTAATCACAATGTATGAAATATTAATAATATTATATTCACCGGCATAGTAATTAAATATTAAAAAATCGCATAAATTAAGATATTTTAATGAATACATGCTTATTACATCACAAGAGCAATTTTCAAAAAGTTTCTTTTCTTGCATAATAAATAGATAGTATACAATATCTATTAGTTGGTGCAATAAGTTAAAATTATATAAAGAACAACGAATAAGAAATGAATAAGTAACCTTACAGTGACAACACTTTGCGTTCGATGTGAACTTAAACGAGTATACGTGTTTTTAAATAGTGAGAAATGTGTTTCAAGTGCATACTATAAACAAATTATTTTTAGGTCATTAATTGTGTATATAAACATAAAAATAAATATTTTTAAGTGTTTGGAATATCAAAGAAATAAATGTATTTTCAGAGTATTGAAGTCCAAACCTTAAAATATAATATTTTGTTATGAGTCGTGACCAGTGTGGTCGGCGGCGTATGTACTTTATATAATATTGATTAAATGGATTTAGATGTCAGCTGCATGGTGTTCAAACAACTTCAGTGAGACATCCGCACAGACACTATTATATACGTTACAAAGACTCTACATCAATGTACATCTACCCACAGTTTATTTAATACACCTACTCAAAAATTAAAACATATTATTAAATACATTGGCACACTGAGCGTCTGTGCAGTACTGTATGGCGCAAAATTGTTACGACCACGTAATACCGAATATATTTATATTTACTGTAATAAATAGCATTACAAAAAATGCATTTTTCTATGCAATATGAGGGTTAAAATAACTCATGCAGCTTTTTTTGTTAATTAAAAAAAAAAACAACTTACTCTGCGTAATGTATATTTATATTATGTAAATATTATAAATTTACTTTTATATAAATAACTCTCATTAAATCATTTTCACGAGGTAAGCACGCAACTCCGTTTGCCAAGCCTTCGCACTACCAACACAGCGCGTTTACATGTTTATAAGGATATACCACCTACAACAATAAAAGACTTCGATTGGCGTCATTTTGTTGGGTACGAAACGTAAAAATAACAATTCTCGTACCAAATCTCCGTGTGGTGGTCCGACAGTGTGCACCGCATTACTATACACCTAGTGATTCAACAAAAATGTCCACCCTTTCTTTCTCCAATAATTCATGTTAATAAAAATATATTTTTGGAAATTTGAAATTATAAAAAATTGTATAAGAAATGTCGACATTTGTAAGTTGTACCAATTAAAGAGTCTCATATGGAGATTCAAACTTATGTATTTAAATTAAGAACATTTTAGTAATTAATAGTATTAATCTATCAACATATTTCATAATTTTTTAAAATAATCAAGTACCTACTTTAATAATAAATATACACTAAATGCAATATAACGTCTGTTTTATATTTTTATAACTAAAATATCTATAATATCTTTAGTTTAAACATTTTAATAATTCAACAACTTCTAATACAAATTTTAAATTAGGTGGTTAAACTAAATATTATATAGGTACTTATTGTAAATAAAACGTTATTTCTTGAAAAATACAAGTTTGTATAGTCAAATAATGCTCATTAAGCAATATAAACAATTCCAGTTTCCAAGGATTTAAAAATACGACCTTTAAGTAGGTATATTTAAGAATATTAAAAATTAGAATGTGATAAATACATCAGTACCTACCTAAATGAAAAAAAAATATGTGTAAACATATTGGACATCGGTGAATCATTCTGTATAATATTAAATCGCGTGAATAACGATTAATGTTACTATTATAAGGTGTTAATTATTATTATTATTATTATTATTATTATTATTATTGACTATTGTGCGTATACACACCACTTGCCGAGGCCGCGCAATAAGTGTAGTTCGGCCGGTTGCAAAACACTTGAGCGCCTAACGTTTCTCGGCGGTCTTTTTAAATGTCATTTCGTTGTGTTTTTCCATTAATTGTTTTAATAGTTCCGTATTCGATTGCAATATACATTTATTACAATAATATATTATTCGTTGTACGTACAAAGCAATAACACAACCGTTGTACTTATGTATGTGTTGATATTATACTTCACCATCGCCACCTTCAACGAAATCCAACGACGTTATGCTCGCTTACCTTAAGTTTTTTTTTTTTTTTTTTTTTAACAGTCGAGTCAAATAAATAATGCTCTTTACGATTATTACACAACGGGTTTCGTATTTGAAATATTATTGTGTGTGCATGTGAGTGTATCCACTGTAGGTACATAAATGGACGTGTCTATCGACTGTTGGTGCGTTACGGTCTACGATCAGTGTGTTCATATTATAATATTATATCGAATGCGGCATACAGGTGGTATATATATAATCCATACGTTTAAATAGGAAAAATCAATTTTACATATATATATCGTTTTCTTGTAGCATATGACTTAGGTTGTAAAAATGTGTGCCTATTGTTTTATTTCATTTAGGCAGGTATAACGAAATATTGTTATAATTGTTTATTTACAAATATACATAGATAATATAATATTTAATGGGGCCCATTGATCTAGTTGTGAATACAACATGATATTGTGTATCTAGCTATAGTTGTAAAAATAACAAATAAGTATACGGTTTTTTTTTTAAATAATTACATTAATTTTACCTTAAATGGTCATCGTTACCCAATTATTGGTATTAAATAACATATACCAAACTAAATAACATATTAACTACGGTCGTAGTGTTTTGACTGACAGATCGTCCTAAATGCAATATTTATTTAGCCGGTTACAAATTATTGTATTCGTTTTCTATTGACACGGTAATCAGTCAAATACAAGTTATTACGTTAAAATGCATTACTTACATAATGTTGTAGCTATGTTTAAATGATAATACATAATCAGTAAACCCATCATACTTTAGTTAAAATAGAGTACTATTAAGAGTCATATTTCATAAAAATATTTAGACTGAAATACAACCAATTTTAATTTAATTTCTAGGTAACTCAGAGTTGAGTTAACACGGTTAAGTATTAGTTTCATCATATTATATACCAACTTTTGTAATCTAAGTAGCAATACGCCGTGAGGTCCAACTATTATATATGTATAATAGTATAACCTATAAGTACCCAACTTATAGTATAAAATATAATATATATTTATGTAATTACTATACAATATGACAACAATAATCTTATAAATTATCTACAAACTAAAGTAGAATATTAATTTACACCGTTCATTCTTAAAAATTATATAAATTAATTTCTTAATATTTTTAAGGACCGTTAAAAATTATTAGACGTTAAAATATTATTTATAAGCATATAAAATGTAATTATTAACATCCCGATATTTTTAAATGCATACATTTTTTATATATAATTTTAGAAATACAGCTGCAGAACTCAACTCATTAGAATATTTTATAATGTATAATATATTAAATTAAAACCAATGAACGTTAATTAATATATAATATGTTTTAATATCTAGTGTAGTATAATTAATCTTAATGTATCTCTAAAAGTGATTATTTAATGGGATGAGCAGACTTTTTTTTTAACTCATCTTCCGTCAGACAATCTAGCATATACATTTATAGTTATAATGACTGAAGTATCCACTCGATGATAATGGAGTGAATACCATAGTAAATTCAACTTTGATCAAGTGCTATTTATTAATTTAATAATTGTTATTATTATGTTAATGATTTAAATTTGAAATACGTAAATTCTCTATTTTTCATATGCATAGTACATAAATTAATTAAAATCCTAATAATAAATTCTGCTAATATAATATGGCAGTTTATTACATTTGATTTTTAAATCAAAAATTAATAGTCATACAGTTCATATTCAATGTAAATACATTTTATATTTTTATATCATTGATATAATATTATTTTTTTATAATATAGTTACACACTTATTCAGGTGAATGAGCTAAATATACTCAAATATCATCCTATAATATAAATTGTAAAAATCTATTGAAAATTCTATGAAAATTCACTAAATTATTATGATTTAATTTAAAAATAAAATCATAACGCAGTTCAAAATACAAATTATTTCCACCGACCTTCGTCGATCCTGTTATTGCGTTATTTACTTACCTTAGTATTTAAAAAAAAAATAATAATAAAAAAAATAAAAAGGTCTTTTCAGATTGACATTTTTTTTTAACCAAGTGATCACGAGATAATAAGAAGACGACATTGTTTTGCGTCTTATATTAGGTTTTTAATAATTATTATTGTTATGGCCATGGGAATACAAGCGGACGGTCGGGGAATTAAAACGATACTGCTGAGCGGACCTCGACTCTACTCAGTCAACTCTACACTACGAATCTCCTCCATCTTGGGCTTGCTTAATTTACAACTAATTTACAGCCTCCATTAACGGAGGCTTTTAAGTTATTTCTATTTTAAACGTGTGTCGCATCCGTCCGGTGATTTATTCATGATATATTAAATAGTGTATACACGTCTGGCGTTAGCGGTCTGTCGTTTTCATTTACGTTGTATTATGTACAATGTACACACACTACGCGAGAGCACCTTATCATACCCAACCTATTAATAATTATACGCAGCCGCTACCACCTTATCGGTATAGTGACTTTATATACATCCAATCGGCGGGAACGTCTGGTAGCAACACTCGGCGTCGGTCCAGAGTCAAGTGCACAAGGTCTCTCTCTCACTCTATAGAAACGTCGGATAACAATCATCGTAAAAAACAAAACTAAAAAGAAAAAAAAATAGTATGAGCCGCGTAACACTCGGGTAGTTTATGGACCGGGAGAAAAGCAACAGCGAAAACCCCTTAAAACCTAAGTGCACGCGACGCGTCTGAGAAAAGCCGTAAATAACGAGTTTTAATATAACGGAAGTTATATCGTCCCTGTCTCGACTACTGCCGCCACTGCAAATCACAGGTACACCGCACCCGTACCGTTTATTTATAACGCTCGTCGTGTATCATCGCCAACGCTTGTGCATATACAATATAACAAACGATTGTGAATCAGTCTATATTTTCTGTTTTTAACGTTTGTTTTTTATTTTTTTGAGTATTTTTTTGTTTTGTTTTGTTTTAAATAATTATTATCATCTCGGCAACAGCATAATATATAGACGCGAAGCTGTATATGTGTGCACATTGTTCCCCTGCTTTTCGTGCATTGCGATTCGGCTGTGAAACTTTTCACTTTTAAACAACTTACACCGGGAAAATTCAGCGCTCAGATGCCATCATCGCCGCCGTCGACGGAGCGACGCGTGAATTTATCACTATAATAATTATTAATTAAGCCAACACACAATGGAACGACGGGGCGTTCGGGTCGTTTTTCACGGGCAGGAAAAGGCTTGTAACAATAATAATTATTGTGATATTTTCATTTGGAGCAGACAAAAAGTAAAAAAAAAATAACAATAATAACGAAAATGAAAATGAAAAAATAAATAAAAAGCACAATACACCTCTCACCAGGTGTACCCCGCAACACCGACTCCCGTTGGACCCTTACATTATATTCAGACCGGAACTCTTTCATATCAAATTACTATATATACCTACGCACCGCCGGTGACGTCGTGTCATAATAATTGAAAGACATCGCTGCAGAGGTGAAAAACCAAACGAAGTTTATGCTCGCCGAGAGGAACTGCAGTACTCACATAATGTAATACACGCGGTTCCCACGGTGGTGTTTTTAATAGTCTTCGGCGCCGCCCATCATGTGAATAAGAAGGGTCGTCTGGCAAGGCGCTTAATTTCCGGTGTTTGATCGGTGAAGGTGGCACGGGGCTGTAAAAACACGAAAATTAGTCACCGAAGCCAAACAGCGGCGATAGCGACACAAGAAATAATTGGAATTTTCTCGCTCAATAAAAGAGTCAACTATGGTCATTATTGCCTCGAATCAAACTGAACACAATATGTGAATATACATCCGAAGTATATAAAACGATTTCATTGTATATTATCTACGAATAACATTAGTGGACGAAAAGACTTTAAGGATTTACGATTCACACAATAGGTACCTACTATATCGTTCTACTCGCCATTCACATTCTTATTATTTAATAAACTTTGTTTTATTTAACTGTTATGTGTACGGTAAGAAATCGTTTTTGTCATATTATATATTTTTATACTTTATAGTATATAAAGACTCAAAGTCTAAGTATCTAAAAATATTCAATCACGTTTCGTGAATCATATTTATGAACAGTTTATAGCAAAGTATATATTCTTATATCCTATTACTACTCAATTCAATCTTCGGAATTTAATACGGATATAGTACGTGAACCGCAGCAAATCGAATTGTGACGAGTTTGAATCAGCATAAAAATGTGTTGTGAATAATCCATATAGTTGAAAGAAGGGTTTATATTTGATAATCATAAATTTATATTTTGTTCGACAACACAATTATTCAAACGTGTATGTTTTACATGTCAAATAAAAATAATTCATTAAAAGCATTTTGTTTATGCAATTAAATTTGCGTTATAATATTGTTATGATTTAAACTTTAAACATTATACGTCAATTAAAAATATAGCATATTTTAAGGCTGATAGATAAATATTATATAACCCGATGATGGTTGAAAAATAATGATACATTTAATACCTATGTATTATTATTTTTAACTACATTTGTTCTGTAAAAAGAACATTTTTAATAAATAATTTATTTAAATAATATTTAGTTCTATATTGGTTACTTCATACGATAATACTTTATATTCGCACTTATAATGTATAATATGTAAAATCCACCCCACGAATTTTTGAAAGAAATTTATGGTGTTTTCCATTTGTATGAACGTGTCCGGAAGTTGAACACAAATGCACATTGTTTGGAGGTACCGTCCGATCGGAAAGAAGGTCACAACCAAGGGGCAGATACTTCCTGTGTGCGGGTCATTTTTCAAAGAGAATCCTTATAAATCGGGAACTTGGCTATTGCTACTGAAATTTCACAAAGCTCAAATTAAGTACAAACCTATGAACTGAGTTAGAAAACAAAGCTGGTTCGTTGACCTGACAAAAAAAACAAAAAACAAAATTACTTTAAAACAGTACAGATAGTCTATAAAATGTAGGGATTAGGTGTTGGGTTTTCAGTCCATGTTTTATAAGTTTTTTTTATAATCATATATTTTAATCATACATCATAATTATAAAAAAAAATATTTTGAGTAGGGTA
Organism: Aphis gossypii; assembly: GCF_020184175.1. Classification (NCBI taxonomy): domain Eukaryota; kingdom Metazoa; phylum Arthropoda; class Insecta; order Hemiptera; family Aphididae; genus Aphis; species Aphis gossypii. Next base: position 64,946,702 of record NC_065531.1, on the reverse strand, counting down.
TATTTCTGTAAAATATAAATTGTTTTATGAAATATTTTTTAAATATATAGGACTAAAAATGTACGTATTAAAATTTTCTATACTGTATAAAAAAGTGTAAACATCTGATAATAATAAATAAATCATACCTAATAATTGAATAAATATTTTTATTTTAAACTATGCAATAATGTAAAATAGGAATAAAACTAAAAATTATATTATATTTTATCAAATTAAAGCCAACAATAAGCAAGCGTATTAATGATAATATTATAAACTATAATAATAAATAAACATTACCAAATGGCAGGAAAAAATAATTTTGTATACGTTTATTGTCAGATACTGCAAATATTATATTTTTCCTGTACTATGTTGATATTGTATTTCATTCGAAAAGTAACAATGATATGGGGATTTAATATTTTACTCTATAAAATATAGTATTGTAAATGATGAATGACGCACATATAGAAATATAATAATAATAATAATATGTAGCACGGCAATACAATTCGCAATATATACACAGAATAACATGTAATCTGAGTTACAAAAATAAAAAAAAGTACACAGTCATAACGACAGGGTTAAATCCCCTGCGACAGATTGTACGCTTCGTTAGCGTACGTCACTGCCAGAAGGATACGACAATGGTTTGATATTTTTTATGGAAAAAAGTCTGACGAGACATGGCGAAATATAAAAGATCATTTTGGGTAGGAAGCCGACGTAAGGTTATGACTTTATGAGTAATGTCGGAAAAATAAGCAGAAAACGCCAAAAAAAAAAGACTACATAGATTTGAAAATGGTTAAATATTTTTGGCATAATTTTGTACCTCTGGATTTCGGAATATATTTATTTCTAGTAAAACGAAAAAGTAACAAGAGAAATACGTAAAAGGTATTTAGGTCATATGCCGTAAAGTGCGTATAATATGAAGAAATTAACTATAAAGATGAGGTGTACGACGTATATTATATGAGAGAAAAATAATTTGAAAAGTTATATCATAACGTTATACATGGTAAACAAACTATAGAGAATTGACTCACTTATAGGCCATAAATAGTCATCCAAGGACATTTTTAACACCGTTGACCGTTATAATGATATAATATATTTAAATATTAAAATATTATACTTACGACGCAGAGTATCATCTGAAAACTAAAACGTGCTATGCGAGTGAAATTAATATTATGTAATCTCAACAATCATATTGCTATCGAAATACATTCTTATTATTACGTAGACGCTCTGTTCTAGTATTGTTATTGTAACAAACAGTTGAATTCGTCATTTTCCACTTTGGCTTTTCGATTTTCAGGCAATAACAACAACGTAGTATTGTACACACGTCGATTCGTAATAAAATAGAAATTTTGCATTCCAGCATTGTTCAGATTTTCTAATTTCACTTCACGTATTCACTCAAACGTTATAAATAACAAACCGTACAACTGTACGAGTCAAGTATGACTTAAGCTTACAAAAAGTCGTGTCCTTAAGTATTTACTCAAGTTTACTGTTTACAATAATTATCATCAGATTGTGATGATATATGTATTACATTGTCGATCCATTTTTCCGGTCCAAATAATGTGTTAATTCGATGAATGAACACAATATAAAAAAAGGAAGTCGCGAAGCAATTATTCATAAAAACACCGTATTGTCAAACCATTCTTTTATTCGGCACCTAAGCAATTTACTAATAATAATGTGTTGACGCCTACTTGATCGCGCACGCTTTGGGCACAATTTGGAGACCTTCTCCCTCTCTTATCAACTGTATACTAATATAAATAATAATATACACGAATAATATCGCACGCGCCACAATAAGTCATCTGCGAGACGCGGCGTTTCCATATGTTTCCGGACACGTTCTGTTCTATTTTATTGTCATTGCATTATTATTGTTATCATCACCATTATTGTATACCTAACTGCAATTAATTTTTACCGTCTTTAAAAAACGAAAAAACCGACGACAGACGTGACCCATCCTTTTAACGAGCAGCCATTGTCGTTTTGGGCGTGCGGAACAATGGGACCATCGCCACTACGCACCGTCATGAGGCTTCTCGTCTTAGGTATTACGTACGGAGGTGATCGATAGCCGTGGCGCCGAGCACGAACTTGTCACTATCTCTGTGTGACACGCGCGAGTTAATCGCCGTTAATCATTTTCTATTTAGCACTATGTGTGTATGTGTGTGATGCAGTCCGTGTAATTTGACGATTCGTTTAAATTAAACGCGTTTGCGACTCTACGAGTAGACACTACTTGATTACTACCGCAATATCTCCGATATATTACGCACACAAATTGTTATACGGTTTAGGGTGGAAAATACGTCTTAATTGTGAACTTATATATGACACGTTGAGTCACCGTGTGCAGACCTGGTGGTTCCTATATTACTACATCTTTTGGCTGGCTCCATAAATTAATGATGCTAATAAATTATACATATTATGAATAATTATTAATTATATTAATAAATCATTATAAATGAGGTATTGATTTCGTTTATTTTCACTTTTATGATAAAATAAACATATTATATAGGTATTACAATATGATAGTCATAATGCAAAAGCATTGTAAGAAAAAAGAAGAAGAAAATAGGTAATCGCTTCGCTGTAAAGTAGAAGTCGAGTGTACCTGGCACTGCAGAGTAGGTATTGTAGTAGATGTTCTAAATTTGATTTAAACGATAAAAACTATCATTGTATACGATGAAATACGGTCCTGAGAGAAAGACGGCACTAAACAAGGTTTAAAACAAAAGCTATTTTTATATTAATGTTGAAATCTTAAGAAATATTTTTATTTGTTTTAAGTTTTTTCTGATTATTTTAAAAATTAATGAGAATTTTCTACTCTCGTCTCTTAGAAGTATCAAATAGATCCAATTTGCTATACAATACCTCCGTCCAAGTTGATTATAATGCATTTTTTTAATATAAAAAAGTGTCTTCAGACATGAAAAAAAATACACATCACTGTAAAATCAATAAATTCATCGCTACGCTAAAATGTATTGTTATAAACGCTCTTTTAGCTATTATAGGTACTAAATTTATTGAATTAGTTTATTACTAAAATCTAAATCACTAATTTTCGTTCAGTTCATAAACTAGAATAATAATAATTCTAAATGGTTTTTAATTGGACTTATTGTTTATTACTACTACTTCTATTGTAAAAGAAAATATTTAATTACAAATTTAAAGCAAATGACTGTTATATAGGTGTATAATTTATAACAAAACATTTATAAAATAAATACACAGATCACTTTTTTTTTTTTTAAACACGTCATATTTTAGAAAATTTTGGTATTTTATGACAATAATAGTTAAAAAAAAACTGACCTTGACAAGGACTTTTTTTTTAGAACCTAATTACAAAACGTCAAGTTAGAGATGTCCAAGTACATCTAGCCCTTTCGCGTAGCAGCCCGAGAACATACAATATAACAATGTAATAACATATCGCCATATAGTATATCGTGTTTACATGTGTATGCCGTATGTGTCAGTACATATATATTGTCACAAAATGCCCTAAGAGACCTGGTGTCAAATTCCGAAGAGGGTACGACAATGTGCTGTAGTTTTAGTAGTTATTATAGGTGAGTAACCACACCTTGTCAAAATTACGAGTTGCGTCCAAAAACGTTCATAATCGAGTTTGTCCGTCGTCAATATACGCGGCTCTCTCTTCGTAATATTAGATTATCTATAGCTCCTCCGTACGTCAAACATTTTAGATTTTCTCCATAAGCTCTAATATAATATGTGTATATCGTATATAATTGTATTATATGTAACACGTGTTTTTCTTGTTTATGTGGTTAGTAACTCTCTATAATAAATAAGTATAGATTTTCTTGTCATAGACAACGAATTGAGAAAATGTATACTGACCTGAATGAAAACGTCAGTACACAAACTGTATAGTTGGCAAGGCTGTGGAGATTCGAGAAGGACATCTCATTAGACGAAAAAATAAAAATAGAATTCGACAAAATTATAATAAATTAATATTTGAGAATGGAAAACACTGTAATTATATGCATATTACAAGTAATTCGCGTAATACGATTTTCGTTAAAAATGTAGTAACAATAAAATTAAGTAGGTTTTTTTTTATTTTTATTTTTTAATTCCTGTAATTCCTGTAATTTTGTATTCCTGTAGGTAGTTTGTTTACAAAAAATCTTTTTTACTTTTATGATAAACTTTGATCTTACACAGAAAATGTCGGCTAATGTGATTTCTATATCTATACACAGAAAACTCGATATATTATTGTTTTTCTTTTTTCTAAGAGCGTGAATGTCTCCGAATAATGGGTTGTCAAATTTGGTTTGCAGGACTTTCAATTTTCAACATCGGAGTCGGGGCATCCAAAACAAAGATTACAGCATTAACTATGATCGAAGGGCTCTCTGAACCCTCTATATGCGCAACGCATCGTATATAGAGGCGGTGATTTGTTAACATAGCGCGACGTCGGGGGTAAATTGATTGTGGAGGGATGTTTGATGTTGAAATGAAGATAAATCACCTTAAAAACCCGACCCAAGTGGGTGGAAACTATTTTTGGATCGACTCATCTTACAACACACACACATACACACACACTCAAAATAATGCGCCTCTTTTATGTTTTATAACGATGGATAACTATATACAAACACAAAAATGCGTTCTCAACTTGATTTTAAATTGTTTACTTTACAAACTAACAACTACCTATACATTCTTAAATGATTTATAAATATAAGTTACAAGTAGGCATACCTATAATGACGTATTACATAAATACATATAACTTATATTTTATATGATATAATATAGGATAACCAACCCTATGTGTTTGATGAAATAAATTGCTTTTTAAGATTTAATGGGATACATTTTCCATTTAAATAATATGGAATAAATAAAAATAGTTATTATAGCTATTAACTAAATTATAGTAGGTATATTATGTACAATAACATGTTTTAATATTAACATTTAAAAATACATCTTCAAAAATATTACGTAACTAAAGCTCGAAGCATTTAAAATGCATTCGAAATTACATTTTCTTAATTCCACTATATGGTGACTCATGGAATACGTTGAAAAGTAAAGTACAAGACGTCTGAAACCTAAAAAGTGTCGAAAAGAAATGTTGCGATTTAATATTAAAAAAACCATATAGGGTTACTCCATTAACTATAACTTGAACGATTTGTTCGAAGGAAAATGTCCCGATTGTGTATAATGTGAAGCTAGAAACCTACGCCCTTGATTATTATTTACCGGATACCATAATCTTGATGGCCATTCTTATATTGGGGAAAAAATAAACAATATCTACGCTAGTGATTAAGGTGTGGTCCACTGTGAAACTATTTTTTTTTCTTTAATATAAAACTAAATTACATGCATTTTTTTCTGAACGAACGCGTCTACTCAACAGCTTGGTGTATAGATAATCGAAAAATCAACCTCATTACTATATCCCAAATTGTATTATGTCCTTGTGTTTTATTTATCTAGCATTGGTATACTTTCAAATGTTCATATTGTATCATAGTAAACGATGTGTGCATTGATCTTATAAAACGTACATTGCTGATATGTTGTTAATGGTCCAATAGATAATAACTTTATACAATATACACACCATTCGGTTATTAACATGCTTGCTCGAACATAAAATATATAATGTATATCATATATCTCTTAAATTCCATATATAATTCTATCTTATTATTAAGTATAAGTAACTGTTTAAATTAAAATTAAATTTCATATTTTACACATTCTCAAACACCTATCAACTATACTTGTGACATATAATAACTCATAAAAAAAACGAGTAACGATCGATCTAAACAAATTATAATATTATTATATAAGTTTGATATCATATTATTATTTTACTTTCCTAAAATGATAAAAAAAAAAAGCGAAACGAATTCATTGTGATTATACATTATAATTATTTAAGTTAATACAGGTAAAAACTATTATATTGCAATTGGCATGGAAACATATTGTTATTTATCAAATGTTTTAAATTATTTTAATAAAGCTTATAAAATTATAAATTCTGAGAAAATAAAGAAGTAATTTATAATAAAAGTATAATTCAAATTTAATTTTGTTTAACGATAAAATGGGTGAAGCAATGAGCTACATATCCTACATGCGAGCTAACGGAACTTTAGAAGATAGTAAAAATATTGCTGACACTTCTCAGATGAATCTGGTAGATAATTGGCGAAATGAAATTATAGAACGTGTAAGCAAACATCATAACCCACAAAAACGTCAATCAAATTACGAACGAAATATACGTGTCTATGAATCCGTTCAAATGGAGGTTTCTAAAACTCAGAAAAAATCATATTATAAATCTTTTATTGAAAATGTTTGGATTAAACGCATTTTAAAAAAATAAAAAGGTTTGAATTTCAATTGTTCTTCCTAACCACGCAATACAATAAATAATTTTGTACTATATTTTCGCAAAACTGTTTTATTGCATGATGTCAACCACATAAATATATGAACAATATTTTGGTAGTTCTTGGGGACAAGTATAAATTAAAATCAATATAAATTACAATTTTCTCAAGGTTGAATAGGTAAGTTTTATTTTTATATCTAAGAACTTATGTCTGATTACACACCAAAAATAATTGAAGAAGATATGTATAATATAAACGAGCTAATAGTAATTTAGAGCCATGAAGTGTAGACTCACTGTTAATATTTGAGATTTAATATATTAATATTCAATTTCTCACGTCTATCTTAAATATGAGAGGTTTAGATCAATAATAAGTGTCTGTCGAAATATACAAAATAAGTGATGTTTTTAATATTTAAATATTGCACTCTCATAGGTAAGTACAAACTGTGAATTTATAGGAGAGAAACAGCTATGTTTTGAATCACCCACGGACTACAAAAGTCAAAAAAATACAGAACTTCGGCCTGAACGAAAATACGCAGCGTGTATATTCTTACATAAATTTAATATCTAAGCCTTTACACCGATGCAATTGTTACGGTACGATGGGCATAACACACCTACCTATTATACGTGCATATTTACGGGACTATTACAACATGCGTGTACGAGTGTTATATGTATATTGTAATATATTACGACTTTAAATTGTAACTACGAATGTACAATATAATGTGGTACCTAAACATCGCAGATGTGTCGCGTGTGCGCGGTGTAGACGACTATCGTGAGCGCTGGTAAAAAATTTACGGTACTCCTCGACCCCGTTCCACAATACCTGCTGTTATTCTTTTCCGTGACGTTTTTATTATATCCTTTTTCCGCAGGTCCTGCCCGTGACACACATACAATATACACATATACACTTACACACGTACGAATGTCCTGACAAACACACACGCACACGCGTTCATGAATAAATACACAGTATGATAAATACATATAAAGGTGTGCAGTATAATATTATATAATATTATTATAATATATAACAATAATGTATGTCGAGAGACAGAAAAATAAAACACACACGACACATGTGTACTAAAATATATACCTACGCCTCTTTTTGTGTCGTCGACGTTTTCGTTGAGTCCGCCGTTGATCCCTGTGCTCTTTATCGTCCCGTCCGATGCACAATGTGTTTGTACCTACCTTTTTTTACCGTCATCTTTGATTATTATTATTATTATTATTATTATTTTTTTTTTTGTGATAAATATCATTTTTTTTTCACCTTTTCGCGCACGTGCGGGCGGAAACGCGTCCCGTTCGTACATAATGGCATTTAATTGGATTCATTTGCGTGATCACATATTTATAATTGTATATAAAGAGACATTTAATGACGCCGCCGCTGCTCGCGTATATGGCGTAGCTAAAAAAGCCGACGCGCGGGAAGGCGAGGAATCGACGATCGGTGGTGAAGGAAGACGATGGGGAACGGATCGAGGGAGGAGAGTAGGCTAAACGGCGTACGTCTGGCTTTTAATTAGCTACACACTCACAAAAAAACCGATTCAATTAGTGACCGTCGCGCCCGCCGAACAACAAAAGCCCCGGAGGCTGTCAATTAAATATTGCATGTACAATGGAATAATGTATGACGACCGCGGAGGAGACAACGGTGGAATGTGTTTTAATCAGGAAATCGTCAATGAGCACGGAGCAGCATGCCGTATATTATTATGTGCGCTCGTTTTTTGTTGTGTGTTTATTATTATTATTTTAATACTTCAATAAACGATTTATCGATGTCCATTATGCGCGACAACCTGCAGCAAGGTCTACCGAAATAATAATAAAATATTATGCGTATCGCCCGTCAATACGATCAATACGATGGAACCGTGGCTTCACCAACAATACAATATAATAATTGCGAGTAGTTGGCGCTTAATATACTTGAATACAGAATAGATACGAAAACATAAAAAAAAAATCGAAAAGATTAGGTAAAAAGGTTATAAAAACACGACAATTTTTAAAACAAATACCTACCCGACTATAAATTATGATTAAGTTACGGTTATTTTTTACCGCCATCGAACAAATTGACGCGAATTTATTTATCATAGGATACGACGTACGAGTATAATATACTTAATACTAAAATCACCGACTATAAGCTACCTAGGTAGCTATAAACATATATTACACGAGATGGCTATATTTAATGACAAAACTGAAATATGTTTTTTTATTACTATTTTTTTAATACCTTATAAAAACGTTAATAATAAATAACATACTGTTTATTCTTAAATATGTATTTGGAATACAAAAGCAGAAATTAGTTAACTTAAAATGTAGTAAAAACTGCAACAAAAAACATTTTCAATTGTTCCTGTAATATACTTTGCATAATAGTAGGTAATTCAATATAAATGATAAGACATTAAGAGTAGGTTACATTCACTATCCTCCAAAACTTATTTGTTGATTGGTTAAAATTAAAAACTAAAAGTATAAATCGATGTTTATAATATATAAGTGTAAGATGACAAAATGTGATTTTATTTTATTTCCATAACAATATTTTATTTATGATATAAAATTATTTTGTTACATACCATGATGCAACTTATTGAGCCTTCAATTTTCATAATTCTCGGGTATAAAACTCAGCATCAAACTCTTTATATTCTTCAATGGTTCCTTCCATACGTTGACATTTTTTTTAGGGAAATCTTATATTCTGAACATTTTAAGACTTGTGTACACTACACTGTACACTATTTATTTGTATATAAATATCTGGTTGCAAATCAATAATTTTGTTTGTACAATAATACATTAAATATTAAATGTATGAAGGTCACAATCTCAAGATACTATAATATAGTTCCAAATTAATATACTCATTATAAAAATGAAATGTATCGAGTGCAATTTACTAACCATTCACTGTGGGTGAAATTTACAATTGTCCCATGGACTGTGAACTTTTTTTACGGGCCATAAATTACAAACATAATAGTATATTATGATTAGATAATTAAATTATATACATATATATATATTTACTAAAATTAGTATTCATCTATTACAACTACGGTATATCTAGAACTTTTTTGTGCGAGTTGCCAAGGCAGAAGAAGGGATTAATAGTGGGCCACCACACGATAAAAAGTTAGGGAACTCGGCTGTATAAAATATACCATTTATCAAATCGTAGGTAAATTATGTATTTATTATTCCTAATAATGTATTAATGATAATAAAGACAAAAATCAACCCTTATTTTTGGTACATGTAAATGTTTTTTTTTTTTTTTTTACAACATAGGCATGTATACTATAACTAAACAGATGTTTTTACAATAACATTTTTTGATCTTTATCTTTGTCATGATTAATGCAGGTACATATGTTGAAATTTATTATTTACAAAATCGTCGACTCAACAATAAGTTAATGATACATAATAAATGTCTTATTATTCATCAGATCATCAGATATGTATATTGTATATATATAATACATTTTTTAAATTCTTAAAAAATACATAGGAATTTATAGTATATTTTATATTTATACATGATACTAGAAAAACTATAAATTACTCCATCTCTCTACCTATATGTTAGCCCTAAAACAACAAATAAATAATTTTCGTTAAAAAAACATTATTATTTATTATAAGTGTTATTATAATATTATATAACACTTACAATCATTAATACGCAAAGTAATTAAAATATTAAACACAGCATATTATAACGATCTAATACCACATTTCGACTATCACGAAATGACAACGTGAGGTTTATGCGGCTACACAAGAAGTGAGTTATTATATAAATAGAGTGATTCATAAGATCCATTTAAACATAACTGCACTAATTTTCTATGTCAATATTTGAATTTACGAAAAAAAAAATTACATAATATTTTTAAGTACTTAAATATTAGATATACGTATTAAATAATGACAAATGTCATCACTTATCAGAAATTATCTCAGAATCTTTGGAAATTCATAATATATTTATTGGTCAAATATATCATGTTTTCATCATATTATGTAAGTCATACAATAGGTATTACAGAAAAAATTTCATTTACGTGATTAATACAAAACTATACTATACTTAACGATTATAATACATTGTTGTAGTAATATTAAATAATAAGTAAGTTTAAGAATCATTGTATTATTATTATTAAAATATTGTTACTTATTTGAATATTATGCATTTGTCTAAAACATTTATTTTTACTATCCATATTATATTATCAATGATTTAAAAATATGACAGTTATATAATATTTAAATTACATTTTTAATTTTTATTCAACTTTTAAAACCTATAGGTATAATGATAATTTACTTTAAGTTCACCTAACTTATGCCTAGACTTTACTTTAACATATCTGTTAGCTGTAGGCCTTTCTTGTAATAGTTTATTTCACAATTTAAACAGCATAATTAAAACCGCAATACTTATACTCGTATAGACACATTATTCAGAGGCATATTCATTGTGTTTTTGAACTTAAACACAAAAACATGAAATAGTATACATATTTATGTTGCATTGTGTTTATTTACTCGGCCGTGTAACAATTTTTCATATAAAGCCACTGGCAGTACATACAATTAATGCAAGGTATTCCAATTATTAATATTGTTCTATTCAATTCTATTAACCAATATTCTCCTATAAAATACAGTAATATTATAATAATACGATACTGCAAATATAGGAGAAAAGATATTTAAAACAAAATTTACTTAATACCTACCCAAAACACTTTAGTCTAATCACGTACACATAAAACATGTATAAATATCATGTATTAGTAATTCTATAGTATAAATTACTTACTTATGTTAAGTATACCTATTTCGAATGCGCAAAAACGAAAATGCATATGATTATTTATTCGATTTATTCATATATTTGTAATATTGTGATTTGATAATATCAGCTATTTCGGTAATACATAAAATGATCGAAACATTATTAAGCAGCAGCCTAATATGCACCTTAATAAGCAATAAGAAACTTACCATGCATGATGTGTTCTTGTGAAACTAGTTGTATCTGTATGTAAATTACGATTTGAGATAAATAAAACAATGTGCCTACAACCTACGTTTATTTTGTTTACTTTGGTTAGATTAACATCTTGAGGTTTTTTTTACAAATAAGCATGCTATGGAGAAATAAGATTGACGCCTATATTGTTTACTGCGTTGTACAGCCATTAGTACTCAGTAGGTTATATTTTTTATTTTAAATGAAATCAAAATATACCTCAGAAAGTACCTTTATACTTAATTACTACACCGATAGTTTATAGTTAACACAACTCGTGTTTATCAGGAATAACGTTTACAGACTGTAATTATTCTGTATTGCGGGATCGTATTATAAACTGTAAGTACTCAAGAATTCGATCTAACCATTCAACGGTAATTATAATATAATTATGTACTCGAACAAAAACGGTATTTTCGACAAGTCGTGTTATAAGCTACACACTATCAAACAAAATTTGATCCTGTAAGTATGTAACTTTGGGTGTACTGCTCAAATATTTTTTACTTGAGCTTAAAATAGAGTTAATTAAAATAAATAATTATTAATCATAGTCGAATACACTGTCTACATTAATATTATAACCAACAAATTTATATATTTTTTCAATATTGCATTTTCTATACCACTATGCGAAACCTCATACCTATTTTTGGACGAGAAACAAAATATTTTTTGAAACTTTGCTGCTAGTGTATCCGTGACTAAAACGATTAAGTGTGTATAATACACCAAACACTGTTGAGTTGTAGAATAAACTCTGCACAAACTTTATTCTTAATTATACTGTACACCTATATAATATATTTTATATAAACGCATAATAATAATTATGTATTACGTTACCGACGCCCACAGATAATTTCACTAATAAAACCCGTGATGGAACGTTATTATAGGAATATTGCGTCCGATATATATATATTCCAGTACCATGTGTATTATTATTATATATTTACAAGCCGTGTGAATTGTGTATGTATATAAAATCGCGTTTTGATTTGAAAACTTTCGTAGGTATTATGTTTTGATGCACGTCAATTTAAATTATCAAAAAAGTTTTCAAGTGCTTTAATTCAAACAAAACAAAAACGGTAATTTTCGACAGGTATTGCATGTGGTGTAATCATTTTTAATGGTTTTAACTTTTAAGTAGCGACAAAAACGGAATTAAAATTTAAAAAAAAAAAATAAACCACATCTAATTAATTAACTAATTTAAAACAATAACTAACTGTGTTTAATATATACGCTACTAACACCTACAACACGGTAGTATTAAACGTCCGTATAGCATGCCACCGACCGATTAACATGAAAAATATAATACATATATAGACACAATGTACCTATTCATATATTTTCACACCATTTTTAGTACCTACCCATCTACAAATCCATATATTCTAATTTATATACCTACATATAAATTATAATCAATAGTGAATATAATATATTATACAATGACCCTATAATATAAAACGCTGTTCAAGGGCTACATCGTCTACCTTTCGTGACTCATGCCGCAGACGTATTATATAGTATTATTATTATTATAGGTTAGACTACGAAGAATCTCAAGGCCTTCGCGTTTTAACGTTTTCTACTCGTCGAGAAGATTTTTTTAAATGTCAAAACCGAAATAAAAGTTTTCTAACAAAATCGTATGTTTTGATATTACAAAATATACATTATTATCTATGTATAGGCATTATACCGTTTACACACTTATTACCTCATGTGCGTAGGGAAGTAGGTTACAATTTACAATTCAACGACATCCGAGAATAGAAATTATTATATTATAATAATTATTATTAACAACCGACGACCGTAGGCAGGTATGTTATAAGTAATGTTTTCTTCATACGATGACAAATTTAGTTAAATACTGTATATTTTTTTTAAGGACGTCGAGTTCGGACCATTACTCGTGTTATAGGTGATACAAGCGATGCGGTCAGAAAATATTTCTATCGCATTACATTTCACTTTAATAGGCATCGTCTCGATTTTTGCAATTTTGGTTGCAACAACGACCTACGAGCGTTTAAAAGCGCATCAAGTTTGTAGTGTTTAACATTATATCGTTATTATAATATTACATATTATTATCATCATCATAATATCGAAGATTAGATTTTAGAATTTCGCGTGTGGAGGACGTGTCTCTTCTGCGCCGGGCTGTGCGGATTAGTCGAGGGTTACCGAGTTTTACCCTTTATAATAATAACAATACTATAACGGTGCGACCTCCTGGTAAACGGTGGTCGTATATGATATATATTAATAAAATGTCTGTTCTTCGAAACAGAACGGCACAAAAAGTTGCATAACTTTTACGAGTAAACTATAGAGAAATATATGGAGTAATTCCGTGTACTATACGATCTAAAAATTGATACCAGCGTGAAGCCAAAACCGTACACGTCGTAAACACGTATAATAGTATTGTATATGTATATCGATGTAATAATAATGTATATAAAAAAAAATGAAGTGGACCAAAAAAAAGGAAACACCCCCGATGAGAGGGCAGATTTATTATGGGTTACCGATACGGGGATATTCACACGATTTCATAACAGATTTATGTGGCTTCGTCTATAAAATATAATATTATACATATATTGCAGTTTGTATACATAACTACATAATACGCGCGTAGGTCTGCAGTATCCCATGCGTAATTTCGCAACTAAAAAACACCATCCGAAACAAACAATATATTTTCGTATATTATTATAATAACTTTACGTCGTTAATATAGTGCCGAAATAGTATAATAATAATGATAAAAACACATCATTCAAAAATACAATATAATATAATATTATATACATGCACTATGCACGCGTTTTTAATTGCAGCAGCACTACTCGTTTGTTTTTATCCCGTTTATGGCGGCGGCCGTTATGGTCCACGAATCTTGCAGGTCGCTGTTGAGAAATTCACTCACGGCCCGAGTCCTTCGCGTTCACACAGGTCCTCGGTCGTAGGCATCTACACACGTCTTGTACCCGAGCTCGATCAAGGACATATCAGAGGACGTACCGGTGGCGCGACATCGCGTCACTTGAATTCTGCTACAACGGTCAGGATTTTGCAACCATACATACTTAATACAATATATAAATAAAATAATATTTCATCGTTCCGGAGAGGCGCTATCGTCGGTAACCACATTGCGCTTATTGTATTACAATAAATAAATCAGTTTGATATCGGCACCGAAGTGTAAAATACGAGTATATGATGGGTATAATAAACCAATATCATATTTCATATTTTAGTGTAGTCAATGTAAATCGTGTTCACAGATTGATTCACCATTATTGATTTAATTTTTAATTCTTGAATATACTCAATAATGACCGTATTTTCTAATACCGTTGAAATGTTTTTGTATTAAAAACACACGAGTGCTCTGCGAAGATATAAACTTTTATTTTTCGAATGAGATCCACCCTCTTTTACTGTAAATTATTTAGTGGATAATTTTTCTGAAAATCCAACGAGTAGTTTTTGATTTATTTGATAATTGTCATGAAAGACATGGATTGTGGAGGTATAGTGAATGGAAAATGTTATAAATTAATAAATCAATCAACATTTTTATAATTTATAAAAATGGTCCAAATGTAATCAGAGATAGATTTAAAATTGTATACCGTTTAAAACCATTTTTGAGGACCAATATCATAAGCATAAGAATTTTAATAACTGAAAAAACTATTTATAAGAGTTAAATTAGAAATTGTGTACTTCATAATTTACAGTAAAAAGAGGAAATTTCCATTTGAATAATATTGAAGTTTAGTATAATATTTAAAATTAAAACTCCAAAAATTGTAACTTAAATAAATTCATTATTAAAGAAAGAAAAATGGAAGTCAACATGCTTGTTGAATTATCTTGTATAGTATGTACCTATATTGCTTCCTAAATATTTTTTATTTGCGTGTAATTTACGTTTAGAGATATTTATGATGAAAAATCGTACCTATTGTTAAAAATTTTCCAGTACGCAATAAAAGTGTGTATGGATGTAAATAATAAAATATGATGATAATAAAAATATATGATATGATAATTCCCGCACAAAGTCTGAACTAATATTTTTTGTTGTTTGCAATTCTATCATTTGTTCTCATACGTATAAATTATGTATCTTTTTCATCATTTTTCTACCTTTTGTTCCTCGACTTTTCAAACTAATACATTATATGTTTGCATATGTTTGAAATGTCCCACAACGCAATTTATGTACGTTTCAAAAATACCCGGGGGCGCATATTTACGCACCGTGAAAATATTTCCGGGACCTTTTTCGGGGATGCAATTTACTTACTCCGATCACGGTAGTAGTGCTTAAGTGTATAGAACTCGATGCATGAGTAGTGCTATTACGTAGGTGACAATTTGTCGTATAGTATCATGTGCAAGTCGTACATGGGCGGTGATCTGGGGGTGCAGCAGTGCGGGAATACCGCACACGACTCGTTTGAAAACTTGGTCGCTCATTATAGTAGGTAATAATAATATATAATAATATTACTATTTACTATTACAAGATTGCACAGCGGGTGTGTATAACAGACGAGCAGACGGCGTCCGTGTAGGTGAATATAATGTACGTATAGAATTATAATAGTATCGTGTACCTATTGCAAAAGCGCCACGAGAACATAATATCGTAAATACGTGCGGTCTCGTACAGTAGCGACGGCGGTGTAGTCCAGAAAACACAACGACACGGTTAGATATAAATATAATATTATAATACGTATAGAGTGCAGTCGTATATAATATGCATATAAGCTTTGTGTGTTATATTATTCTGTTCGCGGCGATATTATTTACCGAACATTTATATCCATAAATTGTGATTTTTTTTTTTCTCTCATATAAGTAGGTACGTGCGATTCGTTCAAACGAGTGGTTTCGATAGGTATTATAATTAATTATATCTATATGCGAGTTTTGCAAAAGTCAACTAGTATAGGTACCAAGTATATTATTATGATGTCAGTCACTGCATATTGTAACATAATATATTATGCGTTCATTCTGCAAAATTACACACCCCATAAACTTGCGAATGCTGGCAATACCCACTGTACTATAATGTGTATATTGTATAATGTTTATAAAACGTACCTATACTGTGTTTGTATACTTAATAGGTACAATATTATCGTATTAAATATTTAAATCACTAAATAACAAAATTCCTGTGAACTACTGCACAAGACATAGATTAACGATATACTAACGCGTGTTTAGTGTTTACGTACAATATTTAAACATAATATTATAACATACAAATCGAAAAATTAGGTATGCTTCGTAGCAATATAATATAATACGACCTCTTACGTTATTATTCAATAAAATAGAGAATGGTATACTACATAATTGTTTTGTTTATTATCGTGAATGGTGACTTGTGAGGAAAATAATAAAACGCTAACGATGTACAAAAGTTATTAATACTAGAACATTAAGATTCAATAACTTACAAGCTGCAGCGTACGAAATTTGAATTGTTATTTATGACCATAGTAATATGAGGTTATATCATCCGAGATAATAATAATATTATGTCATATTATATATTATGTATACCTACGCTTCAGTAGGTGAAATAATTATCCATTTATATGCAGTCGAATCGTTCATTAAATTCTAGGCATATACGCACAACAAATGAACAAACAACGCACCTAAATGACATCTCAAACGACCCAAGTTTTATATGGAATCGGAATATTATTTTGGGATCGTGACCGGATTGATGATGTGAAATGGCCGCTTCTATACTATATTTGAACGATTTTAAAATCAGATAAATAAGGCTGATAGGAGGGTGGGTCAAGACTATGTACATTGTTCAATTAAGAAAAAGCTAAAATAGTTAAGGAGCACTAGGAGCAGTGCATTTTATTATATAGAGAAAAAAATTATATTTTAAATGTTGAATATTTTACAATGTCTAAAAATCATATCATTAGGTTTACCACAATATATAGATGGACAACGGTAATTTAATGGTTCATATAATATCATAGACTCATTTCAGCATAGAAACTCGTTTACGTATATTTTTTGATGACTTATGTACGTATCAAATCTAAGCTACCTGATACCACGTTGACCGGTGTATTATTTCGTTATATATACTTACCTAGGAATATTATTTGTTATAATTTTATAAATTTAAAACATGACGTAAATGACAGTGCGTATGTACAATTTAGTCGTGATATTATTCGGAGCAAGGTAATTGTTTTAAAAAGCCCATATTAGTCTTATGATTAACCAGACTGAACTCAATCCTAGCCCTACTCTTTTAAAAGTAATTTGAACCTATGAATATAGTTTTTAACAGGTCTCAACAGTAAATTCACCACCAATTCTACCAAAAATGGATTTGTAAAAAAATAACGAAAACATAAGTTATTATTTTACACGATAATGGTATAAAATGAAAATTTACTAGCAGTTTCATCCTTGAAAGTGTGTTTTCACAACACTTAGTGTATAAGTTTGTCATAAGTTTTTTGAAATTTTTTTTTAATTATATAATAACGATGACGTGCCTATATTAATATAATTTGGATCAAAAGTAGTGGCGGCACGGTGCCAAATACGGTTGTGGCCAAGTTCAGGGTTATTGCCATTCAAGTCCTAGAGCGGTAAACGAGCCGTAGAATGAAATAATAATAATAATAATAATAAACAAACAACAATAAATTAATACCGTCTCCTTGATATCATAACATGAATCCGGGATGTCGTTACGAGATGGGCGTTTACCGCCGCGGTTGCATAACCGCTGCAACCGCGGCGGTCGCACGTGGTAATCAAATTTTCGAATATAGGTAGATACATAATAGTGTTTTATACATATCAGATTGGGTTTTTTTACACATTCCTGTAACTGCGTTATTAAACCACACGTGCAAACGCGTAAGTATGCACGTATGTACATAATGATAATATACGTACTCATGACGATAGAAGCATAATATATTCGCGTTCTTGAACGGTGTTTGGGCGGCGGCGACCGAAGGTGGACGACCTATTGCACCGCATTCGTCTTTGTGTACAGACAGAGCAAAAAAAAAAAACAGACTCTGCACAGCGAATTACATTATGTATGATGGATACTGTTCCCATACACACAATACACGTTGAAGAGAGAAATATTAAATTATGTTATTAGTGTGTTTATTAGCGAAGTCAGTATTAATTAGTACTTGACACACCATTGCCACCGGACTCATGTTTATAGGAGACAGTTGCGACTTGTGATGTTTAAAATATACTACTATCACTATTACTAGTATTACTTAATATCATATGTATATAATATTAGCTGGTATTAAGTAAAAAAAAAAAATAGGATATTAAATATAAAGTTAATACAACGATCTAACGTTGATTGTATAGATAAATTTCCAATATGTTGCGTGTTTTCTGGTATACCTATAAACGACCCAAACTTCACTATTTGTTTTAAACAATTAAGAGTATGTTTTATATTTAATCTTTGAAATATGCCTTATTTTCAAAATTTATTGTTCAAAAAAAAAATACCGAACATTTTCAATTTAGGCTTTCCAAATATACCAAATAGATCAAATTTTCTACTAAAAACCATCTTTCCTCAAAGTTGATAATCTGAATTTTTTTTCTACCAAGCAAAAATATATTCTAACATCAAATTTAATTTTGAAAAACACATTATTTTCTTCATTTTTAAACCAATATATTATTCCCTCCTCACAAAAAAAAAGATATCAAACGATAGACATATTAATGAATAATATTATAAATTGTTATTTTCCAAAAATAATAAATTATTTTGTACACAAATATCGGAGTATATTATAATAGTCACAAACTCACAAGACGTGTGTAAATGTTATACGCCCGATGACGTCATGTATGTGCAGAAGATTAATAGTCGGTTAATTAAGATCTACCTATAGTATATAATAGGATAACGACCTGGTCCATTATGTCGATCGGGATTTAATATAATTATACGATCAACGAACTGAAGGCGGAGTGACATAACTCCCGTCGTCAAATCGTTACGTCTTTATTTAGGTGCATTTCTCGCGACCGACATACACACTTAAATATATATATATATTATATATACAATAAATATCATAAATTATCTATATTTATCTATACCGCCTCGACAGGTCGGTTTCGGGTTTTTGGAGCAATTATTATAAACAAAATAAGATTATGCGGAAAACAAAACCGATATATCAACGACGACGCACCGTGTTTTTTAAACAGATTTTTTATCTAGAACGAATACCTAATAATATTATAATGATATATAACAGTGCGCGTGTAAAAGACTGGTCCGAATGAAACGACGACGCCGACATAATACTATTATGATAATACGGTAGGTATAAGACTACGAGACTGACGCAATAAGGACGGATAAGTCGAAATGGAAAAAACGATTTCGTGTGACCAATATAATATAATGTAATGTATATTATTACGTTTGAAAAGTTTAAGCATTTTATTTCGTCCTGCTGCAGTAGGTATATATAAGTAGTATAAGTATATGTACGTACACAATAGCTACTCGCTACTCGTCAGCGATTTATTTTTTTCACTTATACGAGCAGTACAGCAGTTGTTTTTGTGTAGATATATATACGGAAAATCCCTGGGAACCGATTATGCTCGCAGGTGATAATAGCGTCGGAAATCCTTTGGAGTGACGACTGGAGCAAAAAGGAAAAATGCATCTTATATTGTGTGTATCGTGATAAAGGGAGAAAAAATCGCGGGATTTTCAATTCGAAAAAAACAAAAGCCGGAATACGCATTGCATCTGTGTCCGTTTCCATTATGCGCGATGTATATGACTCGCGTATATATGTATTGTATAGGTATACAGACTGGCGAAACAGGAGGAGGAGGAGGGATTGCGCGCAAAAAGGGAAAGTTTAAAAAGCTCTTATTCGGGATTATTCAGTCATATTTCTTCGAGAGTCGTTTTATACTTAACTTAACGCGTGTACTGGTAGTGGAGCGAGGGGATTGCAGCCGTAAGGTCTGACGTTAATCCGGCAAAATACGAATATTCTTTTTCCATAATGAAAAAAAAAACATCTCCTTTTTTCAAATACAACTGAACATAATTACCATACAATACTATATTATATTTCGTCGACTGGCAGATGAGATCACGACTATACGTAAGTCTCGGTGAGCGCATTGTATGAATCAAAATGGTTTACTGTGTGTATACAAATTTTTACGTGGATGTACCCTCGGAAATAATCTCGACAAACAAAGAAAATATAGAGATGAAAAAAAAAACCATATTTTACCCAAAAAATTATTTGGCAGACTTAATTTACGTGGGACGGTTATCTTTTATACACAAATATTAAATTCTCGTCAAATAGAAATAAACATACCTAATTGCCTCTTATTCATTCTTTTTTAATAACGTATTATTTGAGGCCACTGTGCATTAGATAAAATAATATATTCTATTGATTTGTTCCCATAACTAGAGCCTAGAGGTCAGCTGCATTAAATTGTATTTTATATAACACTAAATAAAGTATAATATTATACATTTAGAACTAATAAATGAAAATTTATTTGACATTTAAATCTATAAAATATGTTTAATGTATAAAATTATACATTCTAAATTAATTTTATAATTTCTACACGAAAATAAGGTCAACATATTATTTTATAAAACGTTTTAAAAATATTTAACTTTTATGACTTTTAATGTATTATAATGCATAATTGATTTAAAAATAGACAATTCAATGTATTTCTATACCTAGTATTTCAAGTATACGAATATCAAAATAAAGTCATTAATTACATTTTTGATTGCATATTTTATGTGAATTTCCATTACAAATTTGGTTTATAAAAAATTGTTTTATTTCATAATATTAATAATAATTATGTACATAAATTAAAGGAATCGTAGTTACGAAAGTGTTAGTATCAATTAAAGTTCGAAAAAAAAAAATTGTTTTTAAAATTTACCAACACGTATATTTTATAAAACATACTTGTTTTTTACAAATATTTTTAACTTTTATTCCTGATGGAAAAATAGATGTTGTAAGTATTTTGAATTTATAATAACGCATATTCTCTATTGTACGATAAAGTTTTTTTAGTAATTTATAATTTTTAAAACGAAATATACAAAATAATGCAGATTTTGTAGAATTTTATTCATTGAAAATTAGGTAATAAAATAATGTTACGAGGTAGAATGTACCCTTCCTGTAGGCTGCAGTGATACAATTTCAAGTATACAGACTTATGGTTTATTGATTTTAATCGTATAATTTCAATATTATGATGATCACTTTTATATAACATAGGTATATTATAAAAATTATAATTCGTTAAGTTTTTTTCATTTTATCTCTATTATTTAAAAAAACACATTTGTATCACATTATTCTGAAAAGGTTTGTTTACTTTGTAAACTTTTGAAAAACATTATCTATGTACTGCTATAAAGCTAATGTGTGTAATGAATTCGGTTTAATGCTTTTATAATTTTCAAAGCTACAATAACAATATACTCACGTTAAATTTGATGAATAGAAAACATTGCCATATAGTATTTAGTTACCTATTTACCTTTGTATACTTGTATCAATAAAGTAATTTAGAAATATTACTCATAAAATACCAAATGGATATCTTATTTCTCGGTTTGAAGTAATTCGACCGCATTGGGGGCTTTTATTTTTTATTATTTGCAATCCATTAACGATATAATATTATATGAATGGGTATACCGTGAATCACCGACGTCAAAACTCGCGATTGTCACGTATGTAAGCAGGTAAATCGCAAATACAACATCTCTCATTTTGATATATTTCGAAAATCTTCATGTTACCAAATTTAGGACCAAATCAAACATCTGGATAGGAAACGTTTATAGACGTTATAGCGCCCCCCCCCAAAAAAAAAAAAAACCGGTCGAATCAAATTTCAAGTATATTTATCTATATGTGCCTATAACTCGTATACAGATATATATATATCATCCATCCTACTACATTTAATAAATACACTTAGTATGTATATATTATAAGTACATACACACTCGTATATATATATAGTTATCTATCGGTGACTAATATTATCTGTCGTACCATCAGTTGCGGCGTAACTATGTGTGTAATTTTTATTTTTTATTTTTTAAAAAAGTGAGTATTACAATAATAATATAATACTATCGCCGAGACGGTGATAAACGTTTGATTTACTGCGTTTAGGCACGGTATCGCGTCAATGGTGCGCGGCAGTGCACTTATATATAATATAATAAACAATCCAGTCGTTTCATGTCATCATGTACACAAATCGACGTATAAATGTAAAAAATAGAGTATACCTACAGTCTACACCCAACAACCCATGCCTTTATGGTTAACATGTACTGATAAAAACAACGCGTCCTTTTTTGCCGACGTTTAAGTGCGTTTTAGAGGCGTGCTGTAGATATAATGATGTGTACAAACAGCAATTAACTGAAAATGGTTTTAATTCAAAATAATAATAATTTACTAAGTAAATACTACAATTTTATATATTTTGTTTCCGTGTAATATAATATGTGTAACTGGCGAAATAATATTCTAAATTGAAATATATAGGTACGACATTTATTCGAAAATCGTTAAAAGCAATACTTCTCCATAATATTATTAAGTCTGGTCGTGAGTATAAAAATTTGCACTGTAGAATGCGTCTCTAAACGCAGAATACTATAAATTACGACACCGTAGGTGCAATGAGAACGAGTCGTGACAAATCGTAATAATTATTATTGTCAGTGCGAGTAAGGTCAGTTTGATTTTCAAAAATAAAATATAATGAAATCGAAATCTTTCTCGCGAACCTGTCACTTACTCGTAATCCAAGTACTGTGAGCCGTATTACTGTTTGTGATTGGTCACTGCATAAGTTCTATTATATCACTTTAATTTTTATTTCGAACTCGAATGGTGGAATCAACCAACAGACGAAGAAATAACGAATGATACGATCCGGCGAGAGACGAGAGAAGATTAAGCGCAGGAACACGCATGCAGGATTCGTACTTGACTCCTAACGTTATTATTGTTGTGCGAAACAGTACCGCGTGCACGACAATATGGCACTTGTCGCTGCGGGAAAAAAGATCGTTTAATCGAATAATAATAGTAATCACAACTATTTTATATATTTTATTTATTTTTCATACGTTCGTGATGGTTATAAAACCGGTAATACTAGTTATTAATATACGTAATACATACAAACGTGCGGAATTAGATCGAGGTTCGAGTAGGTACCAATATATTAATATAAATACATAATGCGCCAATAACCATACTTATACATCTATAACGAGATCGCGGATCCTCGGCTTCAACGCGCATACCCTCGGAGACTTACCGTTATTAAAATAAACTTATAGCTACGTTGCCTAATAATTATTCTGATCCGAATACGCAATGCCACGAACAATATAATGTTACATTATGAGAGCATAATTTAATAATAATTAAAATCTAGTAAAGTCTCTAAAATCTGAGATAGGCAGTTGATGAATATTATAATACCGTGCGTATAACGCTATTACTGAATACGTTAATATAATATTATGTAGTGCTGTACCTACTAATCGCGGTCCGGGTCACGATAATAATTATTTGACCGATGATAAATCGTTCGTGATCTCCAATAATGTGTAATAATGTGTAATATTTTTCAAGCCCGTTGTCCACCTCAGGCCACTCGGCAATTCGAATACCGGGAGATTGAGCGGACTATACTCTTATATTAATATATTATTATTATCTATTGTGTTCCGCAGGCGGTCTTTTCGCGTTAACTAAAAAGAAAAAAAAACGAGAAATCTCTCGCGCTGTGCGAAGAAAACAAATTGGAACGAGCCAGGGTGTATAGATAAATAAAATAGAAAAATAGACCGTAATAGAAATCCAATTATCTATTAATATATTATTATATAGTCTTCTGTGCAAAGCGGCCGGCTCGAGACTCGGTGTGACACGCGTAGTCACCCCTCCCCCCAACACTCTTGGTCTAAAATGTCGAATTCAAAGTAGACCGTCGACGTTTAAGCACATCAAGTCTATACAGGAAGATTCTCTTAACATTTAACACTCATAGTTTCGAAAATAATAATAATTAACCAAGGAAGATAATAATAATAATAATAATCAAATGAAAACGTTTTCAAACAGATATTAATTTATTTTCTAATGACAT
Organism: Aphis gossypii; assembly: GCF_020184175.1. Lineage (NCBI taxonomy): Eukaryota > Metazoa > Arthropoda > Insecta > Hemiptera > Aphididae > Aphis > Aphis gossypii. The sequence goes on along the minus strand of NC_065531.1, from coordinate 64,921,794 downwards.
GGGATTATATAAAAGTGTACTCCCCGAGACAAAGCAGTGTGCGTATATACAGTTAAAACGAATCCTCCGTATAATATGTAGGTCGATCCTACTGCCGCGGACTTCGGGTCGGCAGCGTCGTTTTTAAACGGCAATCGTATACCTATATAGTCGTATCCGACGCGTTACACTGAAACGGTACCATACAACCATCGTTTTTATTTTCTTATACGCACCTATTACCATTCCTGTCCATTATGTATACTGTGCACGACGAGGCGCAGGCGTGTTCGAAGCGGGAAAATAATAACAATAGTAATAGTAGTATATATTATGTACACACACACGCACTACTGCTCGAAGTGTAGGTATATAATTTCGGTGTACAACGGGGCAAATTGAAAGGGGGAAAAAAAAGGTAAAAGCGGGAAGAGTCAAACGGTTCGCTTTCGATTTATTATTCAAACGTCGCGTTTGCGGTACGGGCGAGTGGGGAACACCTCGGCCGAAGACGACGCCGCCGCCGCTGCGCCACCGCCGATGGTCTCGGTCGCGGCATTCTTCGTTTAATTTTTCACATCGTCTTAAATAATATAATGACCGCACGCGGGGGCGCGGTTGGAACACAATAATATATATATATATAGACGGGACTCGAGCGTATTGTGCTATTATTATATTATTATATGGCGTATACAGTGTGCATACGATGCGCGTGCTGTTGCAGCGTTCTGTGCCGACCCATTATAACATACGGTCACCGGAGGAATACGAACATACGGGACGCGCCAGGTGATCGGGTGCAACGCGCATCTTGTATAGTATTATAAACGCATATAATAATAATATACGAGTAATAGGTCCCAAAAAATCTCCCCCCCAAAAAAAAAATGTCCTTTGTCTCTTAATGCGGGTCAAGTGATTCTTTTGAAGGCATGTGCAATCCTTTATCAAATTATTATAGGTAATAGTATGTATAATATCGTTGTGTAGGTAGATATTATATACGCTCTTATATTCAATTTCATCCTATATAATGTTGTGTAGTTATATTATACTGTGATCGTTTCAAAACCCATTTGCTGGCACTATACTACGATATCATAAATGCACGGATATATAGAATAATGTGTACTGTTGTAATATTAATATTATATTATTATCGTGCGCATGTCCCTATACGTAAAAGGTACAAAGAACAATATTTATATCGTCAGCGTGGCGGCAGAGTGAAGACCCTTTAAAAAAAAATCGTCAATTGTTGTACGTACATATAGAAATTTCAATTGGAATATATTATTTTTTACTCGTAAGTCCGAGGGAAAAGAGGCGGCATACGGTAACTGTAATATCACGAAAGTTGACATTACCTTTAATTTCTAAACCAGCGTGCATTATTATACCCATCTAGTTAGAGATCAGCAACTGCAACGATTTTAGTGAAAGAATAATGACCCGAAAACTATAGTAATATCGTTTTCAGAATGCCAATATTAAATTAACGGGTTATACTTATATGTAATTAATAGTAGTGGTTAAAAACTAACATCGTCGCGTAAATACAAAACTATTTAATAAATAAATAATTTAAAAAAAAGTGGGTAAGTAGGTACCCCTCTGTTGAGTGGGTCACTGTAATAAGTGTGTAAAATTTAAATTATGTGCTAGATACATAGTTGTATAGTACGAACAATTATTTTGAGCGAAGACGGTTTGTCAGTGTCGCCTATATTCTTATATATTATATACCTAGTATATATTTATATACTTCATATTATATTATTTTTATTAATATTAATGTCAATACCAGCTTACACTATAATAACGTTTATAGTTGCATAGTATAAATAGATAATATTATCTTTTATATTCATTATTAAAATATGTATTTTTGACAAAATGTTATATAAAATTCTATAAATATAATTGTGATTATCTATTTTTTTAGGTATTTATTTTAAATATGAATTACTTTAAAAAAAAATCATATTCAAAATTCAAAATTTATTTTTAAAAATTCAAGTTTTAATACATTTTTTATAACAAAATATTTGAAGTTTGTAAAAATTTAAATTTTAAATGCATATTAAAAATATTTATAAATATGGTTAAATAGTTTTATAATAATAATTCGGACATAAGAAAAAGTAATTAATTAAAAATGTTTAGAAAAATAATCTAAAACAAAATCAAAAGTTGCAAGTGTCTTTAAATAGCTCAAAAAGATTTAAAATAATTTAAAATATATAATATTATTATGTTTAGAAAACGCTAACGTATACGTTACGTGAAAATGTTGATATTTTAGTTTATAAGTTAAAGGAAAAAAATAATTTGATTTTATCGTAAACTGGTTTTTGATAAAATTCCTGTACATTCATATTAGAGTTTTCAAGACAAACATTTTTAGCAAAAATAAAATGTATTGGTCCATTAATAAAGGAAACATAAAAGTTAGTTTGTTTAGCGTCTTTCGCAGAAATCATTTCCATAAGCATCATATTAAAATAAACGAATGTGGAGAATTAGAAAACTTCCTAGATTAAATATCGTTTTTCTGATGTATTAATATATTCAACAACATTTAATATTCAAAAATAAATAAATATGTATTAAAGCTTATACCTATAAGTTAATATAATATAATTTATATAATTTGCTATAATGATAAAATGTCTTTTACCTATACATATATAGTACAACAAAGAATAATGTATAGTACTCGTATAACAGTTTACATATTATAATGATATAAAACAAAATCCATGTGCGAAAATACAGTCCTAAGGCACACATTAGCATAAAATAATAATAGTGCAACGTAGGTATAATATGATATGTATAATAGACGTATAAATGCAGTAAAAAGAATGCATTAACAACAATAATAATAATATACTCGTATTGTAATATATTATGGTATGGTTCGATCAGTAATACCTATACTTAATGTTTATAATATAATATTATATAATCGTATAATACCATTTAAAATCATAGTATTAAAAGTATTACGCGTGTTTTAATAATATGTATACGCTAAACCACCACACCTGTCGTGTGAACACGAAATTTAGATATAATGTTAATATTTTTGATCATGATTACAAACGTTAAGATAACTTCCTTAAATTTGAAAAAAAAACACTGTGATTCGCAGGGTCTTGCTATGAAACCGTCCCTTCTTGTAATAAGTTAGACTCTCACAGTAGGTATTGTAATCATTATTAATTTCGAATGATAATAATATAATGGTGGTACATATTAACACCAACTGGTTCTAAATTTTGTATTTTATCAATGAAATAAAAGCACAAAAGTAAATTATATCGCCTGGAAAAATATTATAACTGTTACACTATGTACATATCAGTTTAAGATTGTAAGATCATAATATTAAATTCTCGAGTATAGTGTATTTTCTATTTAAAAAACAATAGTGATCGTGTTCAGTTGAAATTCAGTTTTCATTTTATCGCATTGTATTTTATCATAACAAATACTATCTAGCTATATAGTTTTATTGAAAATTACAATAGATATCAATACATATCTGGGATGAGACACCCTTAAACAAACTAATGACTACCAGTGGTCTAGAATCATACACGGTCACTGGAAAAACCAATTCAATTTTACAATTATTTACACCCATCAATTTAGAATTTTATTAGGGTACTTAAAAAATATCAAGCAAAAGTTTACTTAAAATAAAAGAAAAAAAAGCGGGCAAGTGAGTACCGCTCTGCTGTACATTAGGTGCCGTATGGATCATTATTATATATTATAGGAGTGTTAAATTTGAATCCAATGATAGTTATCATTGTATACGAAAAACGATTCTGAACGAAGATGATTTGTCAGCCTAGGATATAATTTCTAGTGGTTGGTGAAAAAGGTGGTTTATGTTTTAATGGCCTGAATACAACAATATTTAAGTTCTTTTATAATAATTGTAAGTTAAACTTATGAAAAACCTTGTATTAAATTTTCAACTCTTAGCTACTTATTCAAAAATTTTTATGAAATATACCTACAAAATAATTGCAAATATTCATGGTTTTGACGAATTGTTGTCAATATTTGAACTTCAAATGCTAATAAAAAAAAATTGTGCCTATGTATTCTTATAATTTTTTAATCACTATAAGAATAACATATGAGGAACTTTGTATAAAATTTTCAAGTATTTTGATAGGGCCAAAAAAATTTTATCGACACTTCAAAAAAAATTTTTCAGAAAAATTGAAAATTTCAGTTGTCTATAAATAGCTCAAAAAAACTCAAAATATTTCGAAAATTAAATCACGTAAAGAAAACGCTAGTCTTAATAACTGATAAAATTTTCAAGTATCTACGACTTATACTTTTTGAATAATAACAAATATTTAAAATCGTTTGAGGATAAATCGTTATCGTTACGCGATTTCGTTAAAATTTAAAATTCAAACGCACTTAAAATTTTTCCTATAATGATGCTTCGAGTTTTCTCTATAGATACTTGAAGGTAAACTAATGGAAAACTTAGTGTTGTATTTTTAATCCTTAGTTATAAACACAAAAAAATTTATGATTTTTCAACTTCAAATAATTTGCAAATATTCATGCTTTTGACGAATTTTCGTCAAAATTTGAACTTCAAATGCTAATAAAAAAAAATTGTGCCTATGTATTCTTATAATTTTTTAATCACTTTAAGAATAACATATGAAGAACTTTGTATACAATTTTCAAGTATTTTGATAGGGCCAAAAAAATTGTATCGACACTTCAAAAAACATTTTTCAGAAAAATTGAAAATGTCAGTTGTCTATAAATAGCTCAAAAAAACTCAAAATATTTTGAAAATTAAATCAAGTAAATAAAATGCCAATCTAAATAACTGGTAAAATTTTCAAGTATCTACGACTTATACTTTTTGAATTATAACAAATATCAAAAATCGTTTGAGGCTAAACCGTTATTTAGCGCGGTTTTGTAAAAATTTAAATTTCAAACACTCATAAAATTTTTTTGTCTGAATCCGGTAGAGTTTTTTTTACAGATAATTGAAAAAAAATGTATGGAGACCTTGTACCAAATTTTCAAAACTTAGTTATAAAAGAAAAAAATTTATGATTTTTCAACATCAAAATTACTTGCAAATTTTCGCGTTTTCGACAGATTTCGTAAAAATTTGAACTATAAACGCTTATAAAAAAAAATTGTGACTAACGATTTTTAATTTTTTTTAGCTACATTAAAAACAACTCATAAGGAACCTTGTATTAAATTTTCAAAACTTTTTGGTCATCCAAACATTTTTTATCGACACTTTAAAAAAAATTTCTCAAAAAAATCGAAAATTTCATTGGTCTATAAATAACTCAAAAAAAGTCAAAATTTTTTGAAAATTTTACTATATACGGATACCACTGACATTAACATTTGGTGAAAATTTCAAGTATTTTCAGTGATTAGTTTTTGAATTACAACCATAAAAAAAAATCGATTTGGTCGAAAACTGGTTTTGCGTAAAAATTGCCGTTTTTCCGTCATTTTTTTTTTGTTTTTCTCGATTTTTTTGAAAACTGTTGGAAATTTTTTACTTTTGACCCCCCAAAGTACAAACTACATTCACTTTCCTATCCGAAACAGGGTCCACTTTTTAAAATCGGAGCACTTTTACTGCTCCAAAACGTGGTGACAGACACAAAAAAAAAAAAAAAAAAAAAAAAAACACACATCATTGTAAAATCAATACATTCATCACTTCGTTCAGAATCTAAAATAATATTTTCTCTAATGTGATTATTATTTTTACGCTTTTAGGCTCCATTTAAGTCATATTTTGTTTTTATGTGTTACAGTTATGGCTTAATATAGATGTTCAACATGTGATTAGGTACGTTATTAGATTACACAACGCGATGTGGCGCTAAATCGATGTGTCGATATAGGTTCAAACCTCGAAAGGTGTAATTATACTTTTTTGTACGAAAAATGATTTTAAAAAATATAAGTACAGGTGTTTTTCGAGAAAAATATGCATAAGTACCTCCTCGAAAACCTGTTTTGACGTCCGATGGCTGCAATTGAACCTACCACTACCTATAATCATTATTACCATGGTTATTAACGACACGTCTGCAGAAAAACTAATTTCGTCGGGTTTGGCGGAAAGTTAACGCGCCGATGTACCTACAGCATATATTATAATATTACGTAGTTACGAAAATAACCACACACAAACGTCGTAAAAACGATGTCTGGCCCACGGTGCTGTGGTAAAACTATTATTAAAATTAATTTATGTACACCCTTCGGGCTACGCTTTATTGTATTCGTATTATACTGCAGATATGTACTACCTGTGTGTACTTTGAAGAAAAGAAATTCATTAAAAAATAAAATAAATATACATATAATACATATACCTATACTGTCATCACTGATAAAGTAGATACTCGATTTTCACACACGTACATTATATGAAGTACTCGACTCAATGGCCGAACAATGACAATACTATGATATAATTGTAAATATTATTATGTCACCATAAGCGTTCGGACGAACAGCGTATTTTATCATTATACATGTATCAATATTCAGTTACCTAATTATTATTATTATTGTTGAATAAATATCGGATTATAAAAAAATAATAAGTACCTGCTATAATAATACCTATTTATTTTTTATATTACCGACGAGGTGTGTGCAATTTTCGACGGACTTATTAGTGGTGTGTACCTATTTAATATTTATACTGTAATAATATGCAGATTATCAAACAATGTGTTATTAATATTACGTGTATAGTGTGTATTGTGCATACAAATATATTATAATTATAGCGCACGTTTTTTATTAACCGGAAATTGATTGAATATCAAAATATAATTGGCGTCAACGCCTATATAAAGTATAATGTAATATCGTAATAAACTGGCGAATATAAAGGAACTGCTAACAGTTAACGAGTTAACATCAGTGAGTGTTTAAAATTTTAAGGATGTGCTAATAATATGGTAAAGTTGTCGATAATTTTTCGGTACAACAAGTACAACTATATAAGTATGTAGGTCAATTTATTATAACATCGTAGGATGGCACAAATAGATATAATCATATGTGCAATGTGCATTGAGACATGACTATACTCATGCCTATTTGATGCTATTGAATCATACAAGCATTTAAATATGTACAACAATGATTTGTTGAAGAATTGAATAAATGTCTAAGAAATTTGAATATAACTACCATTATTGTTAATAAGATGCGTTTGATTGTCATTTAAACAGTGAACGACATTTTATTACTCATGTGTACCTAATACTTTCGCTATATTAGGTCTCATGAAACGTTATAACTTATGAGAAATGAGGATATATATATTTTTTTTAATTTTAATATCCTTTTTAAAATTTGTCTTACGCATATCAGATTCAGATTATGGTAATAATATAGTTCCTCGGAATTAACGATGTATTACAAAATAATATATTGCGTGATTTGTATTTTATTTTATTAAAAATAAAAAGCATAGGTACATTTTATTACATAGTAAATAGTAATAACTTAGTTACCTCTTTTCATTTGAGAACCATTTTTATATAATACCATATTATTAGTTTTTACTTATATCGTTACGAGTATAAATACCTACCTACCTTTTCGGACCTTAATATATTATTATTATAACTATATGAATATATATACATTACATGTATATTATATCGATGTATGTTGTTGAATTAAAATGTGTTTATTTAATTATTATATAACTTAAATAAAATATAAAAAACACAGCCAATAATAAAATAATATTGATTGAAATACATTTTTACTTCCGCTCGTATAAGATAACAGTGTCTCAAAAATATATTTCTAACTATCAAATTATAATTAAATTAAATTAATGATGTAATAAAATTTAAAAAAAAAATTACATAAACCAACACTGAGAGTGAGAGTACAATTTTAACCAAAACGTGTTAAAACACATATAATTATATATAATATATATATATATATATATATACATATTTATGTGTGTGTTTCAGCAGTGAATATCATCATAGTCGATTACATATTATTATAATATATTACCTTTTAACACAGTGAATTAAATTAAATTAGATTATATTTTTATATTTATATTTTTATTATTTTCATTATAAAATCCAATACGAAAAAAAAATGTTTACAACTCACCTATCGCATAGTCGATAAATCACTTGAACTTGGGCATTTACCTACGTTTAATATACAATATAAAAATCAAATAATTTCGTCGATCTGCAGATGAAAATATATTATGTTATTGATAGGTCCAAAATGTTATTAATTGGTATAAAATACCTTTAACAAATAGAAAAATTGTTTTATTCTACTAAAAACTGTTTATCTGTTAAAAAAAAATCAACTCAGTATTAATTGATATGGGTACCGTCTATTAAATGTTTTATTTTATCACAACTAAGCTTTTTTTCACATACACGCGTGTACGTCGAGATGCAGTTAATGTTTTGGAAAACCATAATATCTATTTGAACGGTTTTTCGTTGATATTTAAATTGGTTATATTATCAGATAGCGCGATGGTTTCTTTTAATATTTCATATAAGAGCCCACTCGACGTATCGAAATGTTCAGATATTATATTATAATACGATATTATTTTACGTGGCCGATGTGCCTATACGTAAAACCCCGTCGTGAATATAATATACGGATTATTCGTACGCGGGACATAAGGGTTTTTTTTTTCATATAACATACTGTATGAAAAATCTATAATCCGTGTCAATATAAACGAAGTGCATTCAGGTGGAAAAATAACGTTTGGTTCAGTTGTCATCGAAATATTAACTCTGCCGCTGAATATATACGTATCACAGAAAATCAATATTAACTGTTTTTTTTTCTCGGTGTATACATTACGAATTTTTTTTATTATTATATATTATGCATTTAAACAAGTGCAAATTAATATTCTATAAAAAATCTCTCTATACATCGCGATTCCGAGATGTACTCCTATATTATAGTCTATTCGTCTGTTTTTAAAAATCGTTTATTATAGATGTGCGTGTATAATAATAATGAGATGTTTTGTAAAGTTACACGAATTAAGTCTCACACGGCTCAACTGTTCTTAGCGTTTGATCACTGCAGTAACCAAAACTTATCGAAAACTTGTAAATAATTTGCGTGACGTATACATCAGTACGTGGTACGTCACCGACGATTATAAGTAATAATTATTAAATTTTGTCATTTAAGCATCATAAATCTTCCGGGTAAAAAGTTGATCGGTAGTTTGCACATCACGTGTTTTAACAATTTAACGGAAATGGGCATTAATTTTAGAACGGTGAAATTGATTTAAGATGTGCAACTAACATGATACGAGTATATTTTTGGTTCAAAAAGATTTATAGTTAATAATAATGAATCATCTGATTCTAGGTCACCATATTGTGTAGTGTTCCAATTTATTTTCTGGATATGTTAAAGAGATATTGTCCACATACCATAATATTGTTTTATCAATCACAAAGAAGATAAAATATTAGTGGAGTCAATTAAAATAGATACACCTATAATGTATATGGGATTACATTTTAATTCTGAGTAGGTGTTGTTAGTGTGGTCAATGAAAGCTACAAAGAAAATGTTTTTATATAGGTAATATTATAGGTGCCATTAAAACATTTTCAATTTTATTGTTTTATTTAATGAATCATATTATTACTCTAAGATTAATAATTTTGAATATCCCTCTATTTTAAATTGTTTAAAATGTATAGCTCAAAAAAGTTTCATTATTTTTTTGTGAATGAACCTATACCTATAAAAAATCTACTGTTAAACTTCGATAATTTGTTAATTAAATATTACAAATTTTTAAAATTTTATTTTGAATACAAATAATGATTGAAAATAAAACTTAAATTATCACATTTTTTTTCAAATTGTTATTTATAATAATAATCATACACAAACGCGTTAAATTTTAAAAGGCCTAAAAAAACGATTTGTGATAAAAGTGATGTGCAATAGTTCTACATCCATACTTATGAAAGTTTAAGTATGATATTATTATAACATGATGATTAAAATAACATTCGTTTATAATTTTCTATGTACTAGTATGCTGCAGTATAGAAGTTTTAAACACACGTGTAGTTATTTATTAGGTATTACAAATTAAATAATCGTTATTTGGTTGGTATACTATTAAAATATAAACATAATATTTCAATACGTTATAATAGGTAGGTATTACATACACATTATACATGTGTATTTATATTTGTGCGACCTGAACTAACCAGCTTGTTCATTCTCTCTCGATAATTGTTAGAGAACGATAAATCAGATTAAATTGTATTTTATACGCTACAGGTACTTATAAATTGTGATCGTTTTACACGAAATTCCTCTTACCTTCACTAAATAAATAAATAAATAAATGTATACATTATATATGTATATATATTCGTTATTCATAATCTCTAAGGCAATACTACACCTAAGACAAGTCTTGTCTCGTACGTTGTTCAATACTTCAACAATAACAATCTCAACTTATATAATAATTACATAGTTATTCAACGATGTTAATAATGTGCACAATACCATATTTTGTTGTTTTTTCGTTTAATTATTATTCTGAATAATGATAATCTCGGATGATGTGTAACATAATATTTTTGTAGACCATCGCTCGAACGAAATATTTCGTCTAATTGATTTTTAACGGCATAAACGTCCGTGAATGCCGTAAGAAATAACAACTAAAATCCGATAACAATAATGTACGTTATTCGTTTTTATTTTACCAAAAATATTATTATACTCGCGGTGGCCAACGTTAATTTATTATTCAAACCGGCCAAACTAACATTATTATTATTATTATTATTAATGTAAGCGAAATGTCCCGGATACTCAAGCGTCGCACTTCTTTGCAGATTACTTTTTTTTTTCCAGTGCAGGCACTTTCTATACACACAACCGCGTGTTAATTGCGATTTTTATTATTTAATACATCATCCGTTTGAGATTAGCCGACGATCAACTCGCGGAACGTTAACACGTTCACGAACGCATTTCGTTTGATTTATGTAGAAATGCTATTTTTTAAATGTTTTTTTCCATTTAATATATTATTATATTGCCAATATTATGTGCTTCTTACCGTGCTGCACGCTAACCATAACGGGCGATATCACGTAACTAAAGTAACTTGTAATGAATACTTCTTCATAAATATTACATATATTTCATATCGTATAGTTAGGTGTATACATAATAATAATATAAATAAGAGATACTGAATTAATATTACAGATATGGGTATTACGTTGCGAGTCCACGATAGATACAGTAATATCCTAAACAGTGGATGGACAGACGATAGTGATCAGAAATCGATTTGTAAACAACAGGTAACCGCGTATACGGTGGCTGTAACGGTGTGGTCTTTTGAAGTAATAATGGTCGAGTTGCAATAATATTATAATTTATAATGTAAAGTCGTCACCTCACCGATGAAATGATATTAATAAGATTATATCAATACGGCGGTACGTACTGTAATTCTACAATAATTCAAAAATCAAACATTTTCGAAAGTCTTCTACTTAAACACATACCTACAACTATGTTTATAATACAACAAACACAACACAGTAATATTATACAAGTACTATAAATATTATAATATAATCGATAAATACACTATTGGTTAACCGCAATCACGAACTATGTAATTTAATTTTAATATTGTATTATTATTATATCGTAATCGCTTACATGGTCATTATGATAATTATTTTTTCAATTTAAGTCTATTGTTTTTTATCACACATCCTACACACAACACATACTATTACAAACTACAACCGTCCGTTGGTTTCTATAAACCTGGAAATAATTATGAAATATTAATTATAATCGTCGTTTGTTTAATATAATATCAAGTAGGACTACGCTCGGTCTTTTTGGTCGTAACTTAAACATTTTTATGAAAATAATAATTATAAGTCATCCGGTTTTCCGGACAGCTGTGCGACTAATGCAGCGGGAAAGTAATCAAGAGCTATGTAGATTTTATTTTTTTAATCGAATTTTAATCTTTTTTAAAAACACATTTTTTTCGTAATTATATCAAAATGAATTTATACAATAATATTATAAATTTAAATGCTTTTACGTAGCAATAATATTATACGTTTTATTTAATAATTTTCGGTATGTATACATAAACCTTAATTATCTCGGTGTTCTGTTTATAACAATATAGGTAACTTCTACCTATTACACTAATACTAATACTTACTACTCAACTGATAACATTTTTCAATTATAAAAAAAGCACCATATTATCCCTTTTTAGACAAGAGATAAATTATTAACCCATCGTTGGTCGTGCTATGGTCAGGACAACTATACTTAACTACTGCCTTCTATTAAACATTTTCACACCTATAAAGGTATTATTAAGACGTCATATACTTTTTAATCAGGTCATTATAATTAATTTAATATGGTTAGGAATTTATTTATAAAGTAATTCACAGTAAAAAAAGACTAATGTATAATATCCATTGCTGTCATGTCGATCAATACGTGAGAATGCGACTAATCATGTTCGTAACATTTTTCTTTTCTTCGGGTTTTATAAATAATATAATATACCTTATGCTAAATATCGATTCAAAAGAATTATGAATAAAATAAAATCGTTTATATTCTCAATTTTTAATGTGCTATAGCGGTTAAAAATATCAAAATTCAACTAATTTTGAGTACCTACCTATAATAAATTATAATACTATAATACTATGTAATAAATTAATTTCATAAATGATTATTAATTATTTTTAATAGACGTCTCCGTAATGCCTACTTGGTAGAATATCATACGGTTAATGTTGTCCTCTGCTCGAGTTATGTAACGTTGCAAAATCACGTTTTAGATTTTCAATAATACGTAGGTCACTCTTTTGGTTAAATTTGACTTGTGACGAAATCCAAAATAGACAGGCGTCATCATTTTTTATGTTTGGCTAATAATCTTTATTAATAATAATATAACTAAACTATATGGTAATATTTATAACACAGGAATGTATAAAAATGATAAAATCAACTTCGCAGTCACAGAAGACGCCACACGTTCAGTAACTAATTTATTATTGAAAACATAAATAACGCTACTAAAAAAAAAAAACGAAAATAACTTATTAACATATTATACTTGTTCTGCACATAATCGAATTTCATAATAGGTATAGTCATCGATATCGTGTGGTCCCCCGCAAAGACGGGTGTAGAACATCTCGTCTCTGGAATTCAACCTCGGTGTGACGCGAAAACACGTTTAAAATATTTTTGTTTGGAATGTTCTCGAACTATATTGTTATCTGTTATTGGTTTTGATGTTGATGGGATCCGACTTATCGAAAGCGACAAAAACGTTTTCGAAACAATACGATTTTAAGTACACGCTGTTAAGACAACGAAGCCTAAGTGCGATAAAAGCCCACCACCGTCCCACTAAACACCGACAACAACATTGTATTATTATTATTATTATTTATCCATATCGTTTGACCCATCGTCTACGACGGTCACCTACTAACAACGATAATAAATATAGTAATATAATATGAAGTGGTTCATCTAAATAGTAGGTAAACACTCAATTTATCAAAAAGTTCTAACGTTTTAAAAAACATTTTTTTTAAAAAAATAACTTAGAGGTAATTTATTGTGAAACTAAATTTTTAATTTCATATTCTTAATTACAATAAATATATGCAATTTTTTGCAATATATATTATGCATAACAATTTATTTATTTTTCAACAAAAAAAAAATAATATATATATTGTATATTATATTTAATTAGTTATGGATATTAAAAGTTTAGATGAGTGGATTAACTGTCTAAAATTTTAATGGATAGGTTAGATATGCTGATATGCATATACATATATCGCATTATGCTACATCATTCCGCTCATAAGAACATTAAATACGCATAAGTTATAACTGATGTTAACTATATAGTATATATTTTCAAAATGTGATTTTTATTTGTTATTTAAATTCTCTTAGCAATATTCTGCTTTGGAATACGAAATAAAAAGTGTATGCCGTCTTTCAAAAAAACTAAAGATTTAAAAATAGTAAAAATTAAATTTTTTCATAATGTTGTTAGGTTACATTCGAAATTATCTGTTAAAAAATATTTCCAAAAACATTATTAGCAATAAATTATTACTTTTCAAGAAAATGACTATTAACCTTTAGAAAATAATCACCCGACACCCTGATGGGTAGTGTAGTGTAGTATACCAGTAGTGATATTACATTATGTAGGTAAAATACTATATATCTACCTTCTAAATTCTACATAATAATATTACACAGTGTCAATAATATAAGTCGTAATTTTTTTAAAACTACATAATAAGTATCGACTTAATATTATATTTTTATATGCGAATGCTGCGTAATGATGTAATTTATGATTTTAAACTCATCCGACGCAGCGTTGTACCTATTATTCGTTATACTCCGACCTGCACTTTCACTGTAACTATATACGCAGGGCAAATTAAACATTACACTACATTTCTCGTCCCTATATATCGATAATATTATATTTTATCGTCGTCTTACACATATTATACGTATATTATTTAATAACATTTTTTATAATAAGTCGCTGACTTTATTATCACATACAATACATATATATATATAACGACCCGCCTACACGCAGCTATATAATAATAATATACGCTATAACGATATGTGTACCTATAACTACTCGCTCGAAATAAAAACCGTTTAGTAACACTACGCATCGCGGTGCGTGACAAATAGCGTTTACATAACGCGCGTATCGCGTCGCCGTATTATGTCGGTACGACTCGATTAAATTGTCGTTTTATTTATGAATTTTTATGGTAAAAAAAAAAAAATAAAAACGTATGGTCATACAACGCAGTTTTTATCCAGTCGTCGTCGTTGTAACAACGTCGGATTATTATATTGTTTATATTATTATGTATTATTCACGGAAGCCGGATATCTCTATAGTTTTATAACAATATATTTTCGTCACTTTGACACACATAATAATATTATATCATTAATTATAATAATATCAATAGACTCGTCGATAAAACCGATATCACGCGTGTGGCCAATTCTGTGTACATTATTTGACATCATTGTAGTGAGTAAGACGATGAAAATTTATTGCCGAAAAATCCTCTCGCGATTTAACTGCTTTTGCCACCTTGTTAACGTAATATAATATATTATGCTCCGTATTTAATTATGTGGCGATATTTCGACTAAAATACATAAAATTCAAGCTGGACTGTCAACTCTTATTTTTTGGAGATGAAAAATCGGTATTGACCGATTTATTTGTAAATATGTCTGTTTCAATTTATGTGCCCGGAGATTTACGCATAATTTTATATCACGTCATAACAAATTACACTAAACCACGGTAAAGGTTGTTATCGACTGGTGTTCGGCGTAGTCAACAAAGTCTCGCAAAGATTGACCATCCAAAGACCCGTGTTTTATGATTCAGCCATTTCGCAACACGAATACGACCATCGTCACATAACAACAACAACAACAACCAAAAACCGCACTCGAGATTTACACGCGTTTAAATTTTTATAGGTTCTTGCATATTATGACCCCATTTAGATCATCTTATTTATGATGCGCAGTCTTCTGGAAGATCGAAAAAATCGAACTATTCCTCGGGCGATTTTAGTCATCCGTAGTGGCAAATTGCCACATAAGCAGCATATATATGTGGTTCACCTAGCACACTCACTTTTTTTATTTAAAATTGCATTTCTTCAAATTCTGAATTATGGAATATCGATAATACTAAGGACAATATTTTTAAATAATTCGGTTTTCCATTGCCGTTTGACGAGTTTACACAAAGCGACTAGTGGATATGGTTGAGCAATGGGGGTGAGTGTGCTTGTGCATTACCTTGTATATAATAATATGTGAATATGGTGTAATATATCATGCTAGCGTATATTAAATGCGTTATGAGAAAAAAGAGTAATAATTATCATGACAACGACTTCCGACGGCCACAGCGGGCGTTCATACAACACAGCGATCGTAAAATATGTAAAACGTCGATTGAAGAGAAAAATTCTGCTTAAAAATCCGTAGTCATTTGGTATTTTGATTCGGGCGTGGATTATGTTTTCACGCGACGCGGGAACCTATGCGATGATTAATGAATGTTATGCTGACAAAATTTAAACGGAGAAATTGTACATATTTTGTAGTCTATTCAAAACCGTTTTTTGGTTATAAAATAATAATATATGACTTGCATTACGTCTTTAAATATTACACAATAATAGCTACTGTTCATTATTGTCAATTTATCATACACGATTAAGTATTTTAATTTATTTTTGAATTGCAATATTATTAATTTACTTCAATTACCATAGCTATATAATATAATACAATATCGCGTCCTTGAGAGAAGACTGCTACAATTTAACTCAAATCCATGATATATAAATATAGATATTTATAATAAGTACATGATATAACATAATTATACACACGTTTAAGATGCAGCTATACTGTAATAAAAAAATATAATATAACATTATAATATATAAGTCACTCAACTCAGGGGCGTTGTTTTAGAATTTTGAGTGGAATGCAAAATAACTTATCAGATTTCAAAACCATTATCATTTAAGCAACA
The DNA here is from genome assembly GCF_020184175.1 of Aphis gossypii. NCBI lineage: Eukaryota > Metazoa > Arthropoda > Insecta > Hemiptera > Aphididae > Aphis > Aphis gossypii. Next base: position 64,905,026 of record NC_065531.1, on the reverse strand, counting down.
CAACTAACCATACGAGGTACACTGTTCAAAGTTTTACATAACATTTTTTTTTTAATACTTAAATCATTTTTTTATTTGGTAGTTTGAATAAATTTAACTAATCTATCGTCAATGACGTGAACACTATTGTGTTGCCGATGGTATAAAGTAGTTAAATATTTTGAAAACCGCATTCTAAAATCATATTTTATCAACATAAAATGAGAATTTTAAAAATATTTGTACTTACTCATCATTATATTATAACATTTTATATGTACCTACGTAAAATAACTAATTTTATTATAGAAAATATCTAAAAAACAAAACCATCAATATTTTATAAAATTTTATAACGATTTCAATATCTTACGTGTGAAATAAAAATACCACATTTCATTAAAAATTACCCATGCAGACCAACATTATACTTATGCACCTCAAAAATTATACTTTTTAAGTCAATTAAATTTTTTACAAAATACACTTGTATGGATAATTATCAAAATAATCAATGGTATAGTTTAGAATGTTTAGGTAGTCACTTAGGCGCTGCATGTTTAGTAATTTGTACTCGATTAATTGGGTATTTTGGCTATAATATAGTCCATAGATATACTGTCAAGAAGGTGTAGTAAACATGAAATTAATGATGACTAAAACATGCGCCGCCTTGTATAAATTATAATATAATATCATAATCAAAATATTGTTTATCTGCGTAATATGGAGAAATAACGATTTATTGTTGATAACCGCAGTAGAATAATATTATTCTATTGGCTACAGTGAAAACAATTATCTCGACGTTTCTTAATGAATATTTAAAACATGTATTATATATACATCTGATAATCGGTCAAAAAAGGGATACTCGTCCAATTATAACAACGAAAGATAATATTTAATATAATTATAAGTATACATTATTCTGTAAAATAAATACATTTAACAAGGCTGTAAATAATAATAATAATAATAATAACAATAATAATAATAATAATCGTTATTACTGGTAAAGGTTCTGTTCATATTTTCCTTAACTAACCTGAAATTTTCTGGGGGGTCTCTGCGAGTAAAAGTATACACAATAGAATATTAATTGTGTGAATATTTTTGAGATGTGATAGTTTCTGTTACTAAAGACGTAATTACATATATAAAACACAAATTTACGATACGAACCTAAATGAACAAATGTTAATTATAATACCTATCGCAGGTATACAAATAGACGTATCGTAGTGTACACAATATATATGCACGGCGTCGTACGACGGTTCGTATTTTGATGGAAAGAGAGAGAGAGAGAGGACTAATAATGAGTTTTTAGTGAGAATCACTTTACAGGATTGAAGTTGTAGATATTATATTATTAATAATATGGTAGCGTATCAGAAGGGGTGCCCATTATTGGATATATTATATCAACGATATACTTTCGGTCTATACACAACCCTTTTACTGCGAGTGTCGTTGTCATGGGGACAGAAAACACAAACCGAACGGCTCGGCTAAGCTCTATTGTTGTAATGTACATATACCGGACTATATACGAACACATACACACATGTGTGCCGTACTCGATATTGACATAGACGCGGTCATCTTGTCTACATGTTTCGATTAAGTCCTCTGTTCGTCCCGACCAGAGATGTAGTATATATATGTGCTTCGTGTCTATATATATCAACGTGCAGAGATACGAGTGCTTTGATAGTACACAAAATCTCAAAGACAAAACAATACATTATATGTATACGGTAGTATACGTACAGCACGTTATAAAGAGATGCCTATGAGATTATGTGGATTTAAAATATCGGTTGTTCCGAAACCGTTACTATATAACTTACCGAGGCATTATTATGTTCCTACTCGTGTGTGATAAAAGTATAAATACCTAACTCGAACCTCAATGAAATAAGAACAAATCCCGTTTAAACTGTCATGAATAAATAATGCGGTTTAGAAAAAAATACTTAAGTACCAGTCCAGCTGTATTGAAGTATAAAGAACATTAATTTAAATCGTTAAAGGTTCTTTACTCGATTGAAAAAAAAATGTATCGATAGACGAAAACCATTAACTTTAAGTCAATTATTTAAATACGTCAACTCGTTTAATGTATTTAGAAATATATGTAATTACTAATTAGTTAATTAGTAGTTACCATATTATATTTAGTGCAAGCGTTTTGAAAATAAATCTATAACGACTCGAATATTTGTTATTGTCAGTCTAATGTGGGTACATACGTAATAGTATGTTAATAATTATTGCATTATAAATTGTACAATTTGAAAATCTTAACTATGCTATCAAAAGGTTATTACTATTCTATTGACAATATTACATTAATACAATAAGGTCACACACTAAATTTGAACCCTAGCGAATGCTTAAGAAAACGCTACACACGTACTATGTTCTATCTACGTTTTATAAATATGTACAATGGGTAATTGTAAATTCCATCGGCTGAACCTTTTTTGTATATAAATTCCCCTGATACGATATTTTGTTAAAATAAAAAATAAATATGTAAATGTCACTGGTACAAACTTTTAACCTGTAAAAAAAGCATAAGCTTCACAGATATTATTTTTTGATCAATTTTATTTTTAAATTTAAAGTTTAAACACAATTTTATTATAATGACCCACATTTTATTTCCAAATATGGCTAAAATATTTATATGATGCTTTCAATGCCATAGCCTACAATTTTTATTACTTGAATGATTGATTTTTTGATTTTTATCAAATATATTATGAAAGTAATACGTCAATAAAATTGACGTTTTGACCAAATAAAGCATAAACATAATATATGAAGCATAATACTACATTTTTTAAACTATACAGTTCATAGTTGCAATAATTTAGTTCGAATTTATTAATTTTTATTATATTATATTTGTAATTATAACAGGATAATTGTGCACATTTAAATTTTATCGTTTTATTAAATCGGTGGAATTTATATTAATTTAGTTCCGGTGGAATTAACATGTTATAAATCAGACTAAAATATCTCTAAAATAGACTACTTGGAATTTGGAATTTAGTGGAATTTACATACATTACCTTTACATATATAATAACAATTTACAAAAAAAAAAAATCGGTTTTATGCTTTTAGTTTTAACATTTTAATATAAAATATTACTCGAGCATCAAGTACTATAGACTTTTAATAATATAATATGTTTATTTTAAAACCAGTTAATAACTATGTAAAATATCATGATTTTAAAACGATTTTTGCAAGCTTAAAAGTTAAAATACCAATGAAATATCTTGAAAAATATTTTTACCTTAAAAAATTGATAAGTCAATTAAAAAAAAATTAACAAAATTAATTTTCATAAACACAAATTTGTTATGCTATACCTTTGTAAGACTTTGTCACACTAATATGCATGTGGGTGTAACGTCTTTTTGAAATACCTAAACCAAATAGTATGTACGTCACCCGTATGTTTTATGATATCATAGCAGTTTTTAAAGAATGTTAATCAACCACATTCTTATGCAGCATAAATATAGATGTAATGAATTAATATTATTATGGGTTATGATAGAAAAATATCAAAATGTAGAACTATACTGAATATTTAAAATCGAATAACACGATTGACGGAAAAATAATAACGCTAACACTTTCTACGCGGTTCAATGCAAAACAAATAAATAATAACAGTAAACAATGAGTACCGTGCTGGAGATCTATTGAAATAGTGGTTCGAGAATAATACTATATAACCGTTCTAATATTACTGTAATATTAACACATCTATGTAGACCTCTGTGATTAAATTATTACGTGTACATTAGCTAGATATTGAAATCGTATTGCCTTATAAATATTATACTTATATACGTAAAAACGATTTTATTACCTACTAATTCAATCATCGTGGTTTCGATTGACTAAAACGCAGTAGTATAATGTGCGCCTTATAAGTATATCCCTATACTATGTTCGACTTACATAATGAAATGACGGACGCGAAATTAAACACGCCAGAGCTCCAGAGGTCGGTGAATTTTTTTTTTTTTTTTTTACAACAGTCGTAAATGATTCTAGAATACCTACTCACATGTGCGAAAAGTACATTAACGACCCAATTCCACGTACGCGCGCGTGTTTGTCGTTTAACGACGACGACAAAAAAACGAAATTGTGTCCGCAATTCCAGAACGACATAATAATGTATGTTATCGTTATAAATAATATGGAGTACACCTTGACCTATAGCTACTGCAGCTCTGTTACAGAAAGATGCCACCCATACTTAACTATATGATAACAACTGTCCCCGACTGTCGCGGGCCCGTAATAATATGCACGTTACCATAACTATTAAAACGCATATTTTTATATTTTATTCGATGATATTTTAACACAAATGAATGCATCTCAACTAGCATTTTGTAAGATATGAAATTAAATAATAACAGAAACCAACAGATCACGAATAGATTTCATACAGATAGATTTTTAAACCAATCTGAAGTATAAAACTTTGAATGGCTTTTGTTTTAATGATTTTTTAATGAACCGATGCGTTTTAATGTAGAAAAAGCTGAGATCACGAGAGTAGAAAGATAATTTAAATATATTCTATTGTGTGAGTTATAGGGATGATAATATTAGCAATTATCAAATAATATTATCTAGATTCTATAGACGATAATAAAATATTATGATAGCAATTTAACAAAGATTCGTGGAACGTATATTATATTTGGTTTTAATTTCATATTAAACAAAGAACGAAATATGAATATTATGATGAGTAATTTATTTATAAATTTATGTGAATGGAGTGCGTAAGGAGACGATGCGTTCTTTTTTATAAAATGTTTTGTTAAGAAACATTATTATTGTAGTTTTTTATTCAAAAAATTTAATTGGATAAGATATTTAAATTCTATTTGATGAATTATATAACTTATGATTATATGATACAGCAATGCATCAATGGAATATAATTTAAAAAATATAAATGTTCATATATACAATATACATCCAAATCATTAATATTATACTTAATGTAAATAAATGACTATTGTTCAAAAACGTTCATTTTAATCGCTCAGAAGTAGTCGTTGTAATACTGGCATACTCTTATAGTTATAATTGTTCATACCTATATGGTGGATGGTTTGTTCGCAGGATTTCCCCCCAAGTTAAGTTGAGTTAAATAATTTCAAGCTTTTAAGGGACGCTAATTTTTTTAACATCTAAATTGTTCCATTAATTAAATTTTTTTAAATATAAGCGCTGTAAATTTAATCGATCAATATTATTTATAAGATGTAAACAACGCAAAATATCGACCGCATCAAGATGATGCCAAAGACAATATTATTGAGTTTACAAAATCTTTTTCAATGATTCACGGCTGAAAACACATTGTAATAACACGTTGAAGGCTTACGACTTCTTGTCGAAAACCATTATGTATTTCTCGGTACTTGTCGATTAAGGTAACATAAGCATCAAAATGAGAAAATAATTAAATAAAATGTACCAAAATTACCAACCTTATTAGGTGTTTTATTCAGATATTACCTTTAAAGCTGTGTGTCATTAAAGTTTAAACCTAATAATATTAATATAAAGTAAATTAATAAATATATTTTGATTGTCGTACTTCATAGTCATAAACAACTATAAAATTAATATTTGTCTTATTATTTTATGAAGCATTTGAATTTATATTGTATTGGTTTTATATGAATAAGGTATAGAATTTACTTAATAAATACATACATTGTTTATTTATTGAATTATAAAATAGTAATATTGACATAAAAATTATGTATGTCCGCTTAATGGCGGCTTTAAATCATATTATAGCTTTTTTATGGTGTATTTGATCGCGGTTCAATAGGATATGCTGTATATGTTTAAAAAACGTTTGTAAAAACAATGGTATTTTTTTTTTAACCTGTATTCTGCATTCAACCAAACCGGTATTGTCTGTGTAAACTCGATAATGTCGAACGTAATTAAAAGCATAATTATCACAATATGTATTATAGTATCAATTTATTTTTTTATACGCAGGGTTAAGATTTAAAAACCAAGGTGGGTTACATAATTCAAGCTCGTGTGGATTGCTGGATATCAATAATCACCGGTCTTCTCGTTGTACAACCCCTCGCCGTTACAGTCAATAATACATAGGTATTATCTAAATGGTAACGTACTGACCGAGTTCCTTTACTCGTTCCACGTCCCTGACGAATGTCGTGGCCCAGTCGATCATTTTTGCTTTTTCGACGACACTAAACGTTTCGACGTCATCGAACCTTTCGCGACAGAGCCTCGAAAACACCTGCAGCAGAAAACGATATAAGAAGCGATCGCACCGTCTTTAATATTGTGGTCAAGAAGATCACCGTCATCGGACGCATATTTCACACAATCGGCCATAATATGATAGGTATTACAAATATCGTAATTATAGTCGATATACTTTGTCGTAATGTATTAGATATATTATACCACGTACATTATTGCGTCACCGTAATAATAATAATAATACGCGGTTTATTTTGCCTTGATGGCGAGCGATCGCAATTATGTTTTAATTGCAAAATGGAAAAAAGTCACACGGCACGCGCGAAAAAAAATACAAACAAAAAATACAATGCAAATAGTTATAATCATCGTAGTATCATTATACTATTGAGACAATTTTTCGTAAAAAACCGCGAGAGAGTCGAAAGAACACAAACACGGTTTTTGGGCAACACCAGCACGGCGTACCTGAATAAACGCGTAAAGCAATAACACGTTTTTGTTGCTCAACTTAATTTTAAACCGTTCGCTTTGTTTTTGGAACATACCACAACATTAATTTTCATTAATGAAAGGTATTTTTAGAGCCGACGAATGTACCTATCTTTGTATGCTCTCACACCGGAGGACGTAAATTATTATTACCGTGTGTACAACATGTATACGACTGATACCAGTTGAGTCCATATTAATATATATGATATATTTCTTTTTTTTTAATTTTTATGCATAATAAGCATATTAATATGAATAACACCTACTCGTGAATTAAAAATGCACTTTGCGGAAGATTAGTGAAAATTTATTACTATTGAACGTTAAAAATCGTGACAAACGTAAAAAAACAAACTCGATTATTTTAAACTACGAAAAGTGTCTACTGGCCTTTATAGTTATTCGATCGATGGCTCACATGGATCGTTGTCCGAAATTGACGACGCACTTAATTTTTTGTTCAAATACGAGTACATTATTATTATTATAAGTTGACGATTTTGTATAAATTATACACACGAACAGTGTACGCAATAGACGTCATCGGCATAAATTGTAATTTCGCACAACAACAATTATGAACATTGCAGCAGTTCTCGGCATTTTAATAACATATAACATCAGTCGAGTAAAGTATGTACCACCACCACCACCACCACCACCACCATAACCACCCATTACCACACATTACCAGCCTCGTATATGATATGCGTTTGCCCTTGCACGAGTTAAGCTCGTTTCCGGACAAAAACATAACTATGACGTGTTGTACAATACAGTTGTGTGTATATATTACAATATCGTACTACACATAATATATTATTATTAAAATGTTTCTGTAGTGGAATTATGCGACAAACGTGAATGCGCCGACGTCTACTTCCTCAAAGTTACTACTACACAATACACATATTATTATGATAATAAGTAATAACTATAATAATTAATAATATATAACACTAATATTATGTAATTCATCAGTGGCGGGTTGAGTTCCAAAGCAAAACGCACTACAGCGTGCCTCCCCCTTCCGATTGAGAGCTTTAGGGCGCATATATTATACCGTAAACTTTAGTTATCAGACATTTCCATAATATAATACATTTCTGTATCGCACAAACTTTGAATGTCCAGCCATTTTTAAAATTTAATTTTAATTCTAAATGTGTATTGTGTAATGTGTATTCGTGTAAATTAAAAAAAAAAAAACTATACAAATTATGACAATAATCATCATAGTTTACACTCTACGGTATTATTTAAAAAATTTATCGTATATGTATTTAACTGACTTGAACGTTGAAGGTCCATAGTTGACTGTTATCTGGCCAAAATATAGTACCGGCTTTTGTCTGTAAATTGTTTTTCACGTTACTGACGGCTAGTTGGAAACTTTGACTGGTCATAGATTCTGATAAAGCACGACTAGATCCATGACCTGTATAAAAGGTGATCTTTTTAAATTGTATAAGTTCTATATTATAGATGGGTCGAAAATAAACTCGACGCGTATGGTAACTTGACAATATTTTTTTTTCTAATTTAATCAACATTGCTTTGTATTAATAAACTTATGGTATATACAATCACTCACCGCTGTCGACAAACTTAGAATCGTCAATGTGTTCCATTAGCGTTTTAAGTTTCATATAGCATTTCACATTCACAGTGGCCGCCACCAAAACGTCTTTTGGACACATCGTCTCGTAATTTTTGGAAATTTTTTCGAGATCAATCTGAAAAAACAATATTAAGATACGATATGACTATGTAATATTGTACTAATGGGATGGAGGCAAGTTGCCAGAAAAAGCCCACTTACTACTATCCGGTCACAAGTGGCCGATAACGTTTCTAAGCACTCAGCATTGAACAGCTGGAAGTCGGATATTAACGACTCCAGTCTCCAGGTGTTACGGGGATGGCCGTGCGATGGTTTCAACTTGTAGTGAAACTCCTGGCGAAAATTCTTCAACTGTTTTCGCACTGCCTCTGTGTTCAGTCGGTTTTCGCTAGACGCTTCGTTCAGTCTCGACACCGAATCTTCGTGGTAAGTCGCCAGCACAGCGTTTTTGAATTGGCATTCGATCGCGTACAAGTCGGTGAATAAATCAAAAAACTCTAAAAAAAAATTTTAAAAACGCAGATGTATATACTTGTATCATACTAATAAAATTTAAAGATGTTAAAATCTAATGCAGACTTTCCGAAAAATCATTCATATATTTACAAATCAGCTTTAGCTATTACTCATGTTATTGAGAATATTATTCTTTGTAAGTCAATTCTAACAACAGTATAGTATTCAGTGACTTATTGCCTAGTTTTAACAGTCTATGAAATATTCACAAACTTTCCAAACTTGCTAGGTCACAACTTTCTGGCAAAAACAATATCTCTAAAAAACATATAACGCTTATCGGAAATACACCTTATCAACCAAAATTATTAGAAATACATAAATCAACACAATACAAAAACTCTTAATTATTACAATACAAGATGTTAATTTTACTTAAAGTTCTCTACAGTATTACATTCAATCGATGTTATTAACATTAAGTTTTTAATACCTATAAATGCAGTACTCAACCTTTATATAAAAATATTAATAATGTGGCGCATTGTCAATTGGCAACGATTTCAATAAAAATAATAATAATAATAATTCATAGCGATTATATCGCCATACGTCGAACCTGATAGTTTAAATATCCAAATTAACTCAGACTGTAGCGCAATTTCTCTACTGTTTTTCACAGCTTCCGTCATAATTTCGGTATATATCACTGCCGTATCTGGTTCCTTGTCGATCCAAGTATTATCGACCGATTCTATTATCGCTAAGTCCTAAACGAAGTGTTACATTTAAACACTAACTGTACTAACTACGGATATCATGTTCTGTGTGATAAATAAACTGATTAATTTACTGCAGCGTTAATTTGCGATTCCAATATATAATGAAAGATTGCTGAGTAGATGTTTTTCAAAAATCTAGGTCTGTCTGTTACGGTTTCGCCACCGCAACAGATTATGGTCTTGCAATAGTCGTAAAATTGAAATTTTCCTCTAGTGAACGTATCGTTATGTTTTGAGTTCATAGCAATAATTGACGACATATACATCTTTTCAGATTTCGTGTTCCATATCGATTTTTTGATTTTGTACATGAGCAGAGCCTCTTTAACATTAAATTTATACATTATTATTAACCTTTTTATTATTTTTTTTATTATTTCTTAGCTATTACGTATATCCTGATATGATTCTACAACGAAATCTATAAATGATGTTGTCTCCGATAATATTTCGGACCAACACTTTGACAACGCCACAATGTCTTTTTTCTCAAATATTTTTTTAGCAATATTTAATTTTGTTTGTAGAGAGTCTAATATTTTTTCTAAATTTAAAATTTCTTGATTTGTAGTGACATTCAAAAGATTGTAAATTGAATAATATTTCTGTTTTAATATTTTTTTATCAAGTTCAACCTCAACTCTATAATAAATAAGAAGTCTAATATTAAAATCATCGATTAAAAATAACATAATACGTAATAAGTACGGTTTTATCAATTCGTAAAGCATCTGTTTGATATCAGTTACTGATTCATAATTATTTTTTTTTAACTTCTTGAATATTGAAGTTTTTTTGTGATCCATAGTGTGGCTTAAATCGTTTAACATATGAATAGTACTTATGGCTTCTTCGTGACCATAATTGCCTCCTTCTGGGAACATTCTATACAAACAATTTTATGGATGGTTAGATTTTTTAATGAACTTTTATTCATCCACAAATATTGTTGAAATATATTTAATATAAATTTACTTAATAGACTTCATAAATTCCAAAGTTGAATTTTCTATCTCTTGGTGTTTTGATTCGATATCGTTGTAATGTAATTTATACATGTTGTTTATTTCAGTAGCCGCCAAATATACTTGGTATTTTAATTCGTTCATTACTTCGGTTAACTCGGTTATTGGTAATTCGTTTATATTGATTTTTTTGACATTTTTAAGTATCAATGTTTTCTTTAAATCAAATAACTTGAATATTTCATTTGTCTTGTGTTTTAAATTGTTACTCGTTTCTAGAGCAGTCTAAACGTTTTTCTTATTAATCAGTTGTTATAAAATAAATGCGATAAATGAGATTTTACAAAATTACTTCCATGTGATGCTCAAGAAGATTTTTGTGTTGTTCTATTTCGTCTATTCTTTTCTTTGTGATCTCCCCTTGCACTCCAATAATTCGAAACTGTACTAAGTGTTCCGCTACATTAAATCGTTCGTCAATACCTTGTTCTAATAAACTGGTCCACGTCATTTCATCATCCATTAAATCCACCGATTTTAATTCCAATATAAACGCCCACAAACTTTTATGAAGACTAAATGAGTGAAAAAGTTTATTAATATTCTGAGAACAATGTTGTTTATATTATTATGCTCGTATTGTGTCTAATAATAAGTACTAACGTATACTGAAAATCGTTCACGGTTCTTTCAAAAGCTGTGATCGATGTTTTGGTGGACGTTGACCAACTCTCGTTTTGCATAGCGTCATTAAATTTTGGAAATGCTTTTAAATCTTCCGGAACCAATTTCATGACAACTTCAACTTCTAATCCAACGACGTCTAATTCGATTGCAATTAGATCAATGTAGTCTGATATGATCTCCGTCTCGATTTTTCGATTGACTTGTATCCTAAAGTATTTGAATCAAATACTTTTTTCAACACTTTTATTATTCAATATTTAAATTATGTACTATTCAGGTGATGCATATTTTCGTATAATTTATCATATTATAAACATACATATTTTTTTAAATTAATAAGTTTATGAATTTTATTTTAAAATTTAACTGAAATTATTTGTTATTTATAATTTCAAAGTAACCAACAAAATTTTATCCTGATGATCTATTAGTTATACTAAATAAAATTGACATAATTTATTTTTATATTTGAGTATTATTCTGTATCTACATTAGCCAAAAATATATTTTGTTAATTATAAATATTTTATTTTGTTTTATTTTGAAATACATTTTCCAATTTAAATTTACACGATGAACAGAGTTCCACGTTAAAATATAACGTAGTTACCTATTTCAAAAATAACTTTACCTGTCTTTAATACTACCCAATGTATCTATGCACATGTTCTCAAACTTTCTAATCTTGGTCTCGTCAGATGCTTGAACTAATGCTTCCAACTCTTCACTAAAATTGTTTTCGAGCATCTAGAAGTAAAACTAAATATATTAGTATAGACTCTATTAAATATCGTATAATATAACTATTGATATTGCTGAGCTTTGGATACCTATGGTTCTATAATATAAGCAGATATTATATTAAATAATTACCTCTAATTCTGAATCGTTGGTTTTAAATTGCTTATCCAGTGCCACAAAAAACATATTTCTAGCTTTCATCAAACGTCCAAAGTGACTACAAAGTATTTCTATGGCCGGTCTAATCATCGAACCGATTGTATTAATAACGTTCTTAACATCACTCAAAAACAACTGGACTTCCAAAGTGGATTTCATTTTTTCCTGTTGCAAACTTATTGCTTCGTTCGTGATTGCATTGTTTATCACGGTTGATTCTTTGGGGCTGAGAAATTCATCCGAATCTATAACGGTATTATTAAGTTCTTTCATGGTTTTCGCCAAGAGCGATTGAATCGATTCATATGCCTCACTGTGTAACGATGTTGCATTTTCATTTATCTTATCTGTGAATCACATTAAACAAAATTTTTAGCGATTGTAATAATACTTAAATGATGATAGGATAGTTAATAAAAAACAATATAATATAATTTAATTATAGTTATAATTAAAAATAATAATATTATATTATATGTTGCTTAAGATTAATATGAACATTAGTTTACTTAATCCAAAATGTTTCATTTTATATTTTTTAAAATCTATTTTTACAATAATATCTCGTTTGAAAAAAAATGTTTGTTCAGAAAATCATATAAAAAACACGACGGTATCACCAAGTCTTACCAATTTTTTTTAAACAAATTTTTAATGAATCTGAACATTTTAAAATGAATGCAATGCCCATTTGTTTTTTTAATATTTGTATTAACTCGTCAAACAATTCGTTTAAATCATTCAAAAGACAACTAATAAAAGTCGATTGAGTATATTCAATTGTATCTGATATAATCGTCCTAGCATCGCTTCTGAAAGTTTGTATCAACTTATAAAATATTGAATACTAATTAGATGTTTACAAAAAATATGATCGTACACACATAAACTTATTTTTAAAACTCTCCCCAATGTTTTTTTTAATTTTTATTTTGACATCATAGGCTCTGAGTATGAAATCTTGGTGAAGAGTACTACTCCACTGTACTAATTGATATCGCAAGTCTTCATACGTTCGAAAATTTCCTAATTTAATTGTGTTGTAGTTCTGGCATTGAAAAAAATGATAGCTATTACTAAAAACTATACGTGTGATAAACATTTTAGGTGTATTATACTTTAAGATATTTTTCGTAGAGCCATACGAACGAATCTCCAGAAAGCTGTTTAACGTTTAACATGTGCTGTTGATAACAATCCTTAATTAATGCGGTTCTTTCCTTTTCAAAGTCGTACAGTACGTTCATAAAACTATTAATGTTCTGGTTACGTTCATTGATCAAATCGTTCACGACTAGAAAACATTTTTTTAACGAATCGAATTGCATAAATTCATCCTAAAACATAATCACAATGATATAGGTGCCCACGGTTCGTTTAAATTTTTCCAAAAATTAAAAAAAAAAAAATGTTTTTATTGACATTTACCGACTTTTGGTCATCGAGAATAGTAGATAACGAGTTGTCTATGACGTTTAACGATTTGTCTAAGGCTTGAGAAGCTTCTAATATTTTACGTTCGATCTCGTTGTTGATCGATTTAAATCCGTTTTCAACAATTTCGATATGGCGATCGACTCGTTCTGTGTGTCTGGCAATTGCCCTATTGACAGCCTCGCTGATGTCATGATTGGGCTCTACATCAATATTAATTAATACAGTTCGTTTGTTGAAAAAATATACATAAAACGCCTAGATTTATTATATCACCGTTACGATACGAATAAAAATCTAAATAACATATTTACGTGATCGCACATATAATATGGTGTGTGAAAAATACCATATTATATTATAATTGAGTACTAATTTATTTTTTAACTGCGTTTTAATGTGATTTGAAAACTAAAACACGTTTTTATCTATCATCAAAGACTATTACCAATTCGAGTTTTGAGATTTTGCACGATTAGAATCTCTTCATCGCTTTCAGACAAGCGAATGTATGGACACACGTCGGCGGCCGGTTTGATCGACGTCTCGTTTTCAAGAAAATAAAAACAGAATTATACAAAATCTCACAATATAATAACATGTAAAAATAAACAAGAGATCTTATTGATTTATATCATATATTTTAATTGTGACGATAATATTTATGTTGTTACTCGCTTACTTGGGATCGAACAGAATTCGTCTTGGTCGTTATAAACGACGAAAAACTGCTGCTCATAGTCGTCGTCGTTCTCGTTGTAGTTGTCTTCGTAGTATTAGTATTAGTAGTCCACATTTCTAATTTCTACTTAAATCGCATGTATAAAATGGTCCATACAGCATACAAAGAGTACAATATTGTTACCGTATAATACGTGCAAGTTGAAATCAGAAAATACCGGTTGTTTGATCGTCATAACGACTCGAGCTCATTTTTTTTTCAGATATTATATTTAACCCGTAGATTCTGGACGATTTATTTATTTCTGACGAGACGTCTCATAATAATATAATATATTAATGCGATAAGTATGATTTTTTTTTTTTTATGACAATCGTTGCTGTTAACGATGAATATATTTTATATTCATACCTATCTAAGGCTTAATTCATATTTAACTGTCTATTTTAAAATATATTATTTGATTTTTGAAAAAATCGTCTTATCTAATAAAATATTATATACCTAATTTCAATTAAGTATTTCTATTTTTTACAAAAAAAAAAAAAATTTATCGTAATGTTTGTTTTAATATTCTACTGGTGATGACTCACATTTATAAATCATCATAACCGAATGTAGAATACTTTTATAAAATTTTTTATGTACCTACGTCTTACATATATACTATATAAATTATAAAAGTAGAATATTGAAAAAATATGTTTCGATTACCGGTTTGTTAAATATATTATACATTTTGATTTTATACCAATGGTTTGTATTATTGTGTGTTAAATTGCACTAAAAATACTATACTTCAAAACATATTTTTTTTTCCAAACATAAATTGTCTTAGACAATATATCCAGTTAAATTGATCACAGCTTATAATATATATAATATAATGCGATCACCGGCCTATTATACGGACGCGCCGCTTATTAACGCTGACAACCAGAAACGCCAGGCCACTCCGTTTATTTATTAGTCCTTTATGACCAACAATCGCGGGTGGAGCGAGATAAAAGTCCGCACTTTATAAGGTGGCGCACGGCCGTGTATGATGGCGGTGGAGTGGGACAGGGGGTGATACAGACAGGAAAAAAATAACCAAAGCTTGTGTTTAAAGTACTGGCCATAAAAACGGACTTTTCGTAAAACGCTCGCCGTTTTGAAGAATATGATTTCGTGATAGCACCTGGAAAAATCGACCTCAATCGCATTAAATAGGTAAATGGGATGTGCTTCGCTGCCTGCCGGGATAGTGGTCCGAGACAAAAGAAAATAAATATGTATCATAAAACGGATCTCGTTATAATATACTATCACATATTACATTAATTTTGTATTTTTATACGGTATTTGAAATCTATTCGAAAATACGCGATATTACAATACATGCGCACTGTACAGGATAGCTCATTTTGTACAGAGTATACACACCTTGTTTCCATATATTATACGTGTAACGACACATTTACATTAGTCGTTTTCGTCTATATATAGCACTGTGTATGATATATTATTATTGTTATTATAAAAATGATATGTTACATATTATTATTATGTGCACTTATGTTTTCCGTAACCAGGAAATGATCGTTCTCGTACTATATTTATATGCAATCTCGTTGAACCTTGTGAAATATAATAAGTTCAGACCAATTTACTAGAATAATAATAATATGTATAGAAGGGCATGGTTAGCAGACCACCTGCTGCAAGGTTAACTCGAAATTTTATTTTTAGGGTAGCACTGCCACGCCTAACCGGACTTGCATATTATGCGGTAGTTGAATCACAAAATTATTACGTCTATAATCATATGATACAAATATTTAATATATTTAAGAAGATAAAACAAATTATAAATTTTTATTACTCGCAGCGGCTAAATATTCATATATATTATATTATAAATAGTATACGTTTATTCTTGTTGGCCGCGTTACGGTTAATCATATATATAATATACCATACCTACAATCTACATAATATATTAATGATAACTTTACTGAATATTTATTAAATTTTATATGTTTTACAATTATAATATGAATTGTACCTACGCGATCTATAATATTATACATATTAATTCTACTAATATACTGATTTTATTTATTGTGTGTGCACTATGCAGCAAAAAAATGCATTTGAAATTAGTTTAAACGATTTTAAAAAACTGAAATATTTGTAAAATACTATAAACATAAAAAAAATACACGTGTACCGAACCCGTCTGCAATAATGTGTAATATGTTTAGTGTTTTTTCTTGTGCAATCTTAAATGATTAATATGTAGATAGTATATTTTAATTTTAAATTAGGATTTATATAAGATTGTATATAAAAATAATATAACTACTAAAATAACTACAGTTGTACTACTGCATAATAATATGATAATATTTAGGTATATTTAGTATGAATTATTGCTCGTTGTACGGGGAAAGGAAAACCGAAAAAGGTGATAAATGATAGGCAACAAAACTCGTTTCAAATCCGAAAGATGAAAATTTCGTTGATCGATCGAACATATTTCGATATCTTATTTAACAATTAATATTGGTCGAGAGATAAACGTGCGTGTTTATTAGTAATTTCTGTAACCGGGTACTTAATAATATTATATACTAAACACTTAACCTAAATATTAGACTGTTTGGAGTGTTTAAACACAATATTATTGTTTGGCCAGTCATCTGCGATCTGGAATATACTTTGAGACTGAATTAGCCATAAATAATATTATAACATACACCACGCGGCGATCGAGCGGGTATAATCGAAAGTGATTTTTCTCTTTCATCGAACGATGCTCTGTATATTAAATTGACGAGGGCTATTCCCGTGGACGAAACCCGTCGTCTTCGAGTCATGTGTTCGACCCACAATATTCTATTCGAATAAATTCATTTTTAGAGACACGAATTACACAAACGCGTGTAATAAATGCCGGTACATTACGTGTCCGGATTTACTGCTCTGGTAATCCTATACACGTGCTGGGCACGATTCGATTGGAGGTGGACAAATAAAAAATTAATATAATATTTTCTCCCGGTCGGTCGTGCACATAATAATATTATGTATTATGTAGTAATATTATTATGTTTGCTAATTCCATGTTAAAATATTACACCGACGCATGTATAATATTATTAACTAAAATAATTATAATCGAACGCTTAACGGAGAGGTGCTACAAAAACATCGACGAAAAATAATCTCGTGTACACTTACTCCAATTATTCTTCCAGTATATAAAAAAATACTAAAACGCCGATGCTAATGTTAAAACGCTTTAAAAATGACAATAACATAAATTCAAACATTTCATTTGAGTGTGAACATTATAAATGAGAATAAAAACTACAGAGCCAAATAATCGTTTGAAAAATCTCGGTTTTATATATTATATTACATTTCATGGTCATTTTATCATCATGGTAGTTGAACTATTTTCTTTTTATGGAACTTGTTCTAAATTGACCTATAAAATCAAACTTAAGTTAATTGAGTGTTTAAAATATTAAACAACACTTCTTACGATGTCTTTAAAGATGTTATAAATTTCCAAATAACGCTTTCACCATTAGAGTCCCAAGTGCGCAATTAAACGCGCGCGATCCCAAGTTGTTGACAAATTTTTCCCCTGCAATAGAAACATTTTTGACTCGACATAATGTAATTTTAATGAGATATTTTATGCCGGAGATATATTGTTCAAGAAAATATATATCACACATGAATATACACGCGAGATTATAATATGCGTTCGGAGGTTATTTGACGCGGATCAAGCATAGTTCCGTGATCGATGAAACGATAGAGATACAGTCCACGGCGGAGGTCGAAAAACAACGAAAAAGTCTAATTTCTTATAATATTATGTACATAAAAACGATACGATTTTCGTCATAACATGTTTTTATTTCATTTCGTAGGTAGGTGCGCGTTACCACATACTACTAAACTTAGATGAATTTCAACGGAATACGAAATGCTTTTCTTTCGTCGATTTTGAGCAATAGTATAGTTACGTGCGCAGTACTATTATACACTTATTATAATATTATACCCACTATAGACGGTCTACTAGTGCAGGTCTTTGTTTCGAGAAACAGTGGTGAAAAAGCACAGAGCTCCGTTTCGAGACATTTCGAAAGAATAAAAAAATACCATACACATAATAATACGTTTCTATGGATATTTTCGTGAAAAATAAAACTAGTAAGCGCAATAGCGGACCGTTTACCTACAATAATAATATAATAGAACGTTGCCAGCCGCCGCACTGCAATAAACTACTCACAATATACGACGCGGTGAACTTGCGGTCGTGGTTGATTATGGGTAGGTATTTTATAGGTACACTGCGGGTACCTATATAGACGATCTGTTCTGCAGGTTATCTCGGCCGCGCCTGACCCGTGAGCGTAACTCCCACGCGAGCCAACAGCCACTGTACTTACTGTGTTTAGTGTGTATAATGTATATATCTGTATATGGCAATGCGTGGCAACCACCCGCGTAATGCACCGGCACAGGAAAACGGTAGATCACGTTTTTGAAAATTTTGAAATATCTCGAGTCTCAACGGCGATCGCTACGATTGTCGTGAAAGCCATGACCCGAACACCCGAAACCGGAACGCTCCACCGTGTTTTGGGAGTTTTTCACTTTTTTTTTTAATAGAGCGCCATAATTATTACATTTCGTCAATTTTTAATGCACTACACGAGCACGTGCGCGTTCTTCAACAATTTTCTTTTCGTAATGAATTCAGTGCTGGCTATGTCAGCTATGATCAGATTTCCATCAGTTGAATTTTTGATAAGCAGCTGCTTTGTAGAAAAAATGAAAAATAATTTTCGTGCTCGCGTAAAATACTTCCATATTAAGTATATTTAAATTCTAACTTGATCGAATTTATTTATAATAAATTCAAAAATATAGATGATTTTTCAGTGATTTCGACTAATTAATTTATGCGTAGGTGTCTATCATAATATCACTACTTACGTTATAATATCGTAATATTCAAGGTACATCGTTATTTTTATATGCAATTATCAATCAGCAACATTATAATAATGTTCAATATAGAAAGTCGCTAAAATTTACTATTTAAGCAATTAATATCACAACGGCATGACAATTAATTAATTGCTTACGGTTTTAATGGAGTTGTACTTATAATTTCAAACGGATTCGAGAGTCAATATTTAAATTTGATGAACATTATAATAATAGGGACGTGTAAAATATTATTGCGTCTTATAATATTTTTATTATTTTTACACTGTCGAATGGTATTCAAATCGTCATCTTATTATATCGACTAACGAGACGATATACATATTACATATTTTATACAACTGTAGTAGCATAGTTAAGATTATTTCTCCGCTTTGAGAATTTTTTTTATTATTATCATTATTGTGTTATTTGTTTCGTTTATAATACACCATTGTATAACGTCTAGTCATACTTCTCTTCCAACAATAATAAACGCCATGTATACCGGTATATTCTGCATTTCTACAAATATATTTCATTGCATAATATCCCTGGACTGAATACAGAACAAAATGCGTGGACCACATATTTGGTGGACAGGTGAAACGATAAAAAAAAAATAACGCAGTAGTATGTAGTAGATTTATAAGTATTCAGGGAAATATTCGTAACGATAGTTTTTATTTTTCCATTGGTTTTAAATAGGTAATTAAAAATAATTTATATAACTCACATGACCTGCAGTATAAAAATAATATATTTTATAGATAGGCGAATAGGTGATTAATTGTAAGCTCGATTTTTATACAACTGGCACAGTTTATAATAATGTCGGGCAAACATTATTAATATGTTACGAGTAAACGAACAATAAACTATCACATAAATAGCCATATAACCTAAGCATATATAGGTAATATAGGTGTTATATAATTGATTTTAATCGGAAATTTTGTATTATCCGTATGGGCACCCGTTAATTTGTTTCGTTTAGATCGTTAAAACGATTCTAATACAACTGCAGCTGTTCCAAACAAATGAGAATATAAAAGTAAAAAAATAATAATAAAAAGAACGGTGACATTTCGAAATCACATAGTTCGTAATAATAGTAGTACCTATCTTTTAAATACACTAGTTATATAGTTCATTAACGTTTTTGAAAAAAATAGTTTTGATAAATAATTTCTGAGAACAAACATCAGCTATCCTTGAAATGGTAAAATCACTAGATGCGACATAAATCGAAAATATATACGATAGTGAGTGTCGATAGAAGTTACAACTTACAACCATGGCTCAGAATTTCTAGCATTTATCTTTTTTTTTTTTTTTTATTCCATATACAAAAACGTATTTAGTTAACTGTTTGTATTATATTTATGGTTTATTACTATTTTGCGTGTGCTATTCTATTTTTATGTACATATTCATATGATAATAATGGAATCAAAATCAAATTTTTATATTTGCTTACTGAAAATGTTAAAAAATTAAGTTAGTAAATATAAAAAATGTACTGAACAACCCATAAAGTATAGTAATAGAATAACTGTTGTCAGAAAGTTACACTTAGTTAATGAGTAGTGAACTTTTAACCGATACTTAGTCATTGAAAATCATAAAATACATTATTAAAAGCTTAGATTATGAGATCAATATGATATGTACACAAATAGCATATTTCCATTTTCAATGTATTTTAGTGTTTATTATAAAACGTTGAAAAGAAACAATTTTAGCGCCATTAATTCTGAGCTCTAATAATAATTAATAACAACATTACATCGTAATAATATAGTTTGATACGTATATTCATTTAAGACCGAGCTTATCAATAATCGTGATTATCAACAATACTAACGGTAGGATGACCCCTAACAGTTGCAGCAGGCCACTATCGACGGAGGACGTCGCGGATGTAAAAAACAAAAACTTCGAGTACCTAACGATAATTTACCATTATTGTGATGATGATATTAAGATATTTAAAATATTTAAAATATGTAATGCATCATCATTGGCGGTGGCGGCGGTCGTCGTCGTTGCGCAATTGCGTAATGTCGTGCACGGACCTCGGCACAAACCGGCCGGCGGTCTATAGAAAGTAGGTCTGACGCGGCGGCGGCGGCTTCGTGTCCTCTTCACCGCAGTCCCCTGATTGTCAGATCGGCGTCGCGGACAGTCCGGGGGTAGGGGCGACTGGGACCACTTCCTTTTTCGGGCGACGAACACTACAAAACCAGCGGGTCCTGGTGATCAATGGTCAGTAGTCGGTCACCACTGTTCAGCAAACGATCACACTTGCAACCAGAGCAGCGACAGCAACAGATCGCAATCGCACGAAAACATTATTATCGTATTATTGTCGTCTACAGCAACGACCAACTGTTAGCACGATGAAGGGTTTGTTATACGCGGTGTGCGCGATCGGTCTGTGCGCTCACGCTTTTGCTGGCGAAGAGGCGAAGAAGGAAGAGTCCAAGGTAGAACCCAAGGCAGCCACAGTAGCTGACTCTAGCAAAGGAAAGAGGCACCTCTCGTCATTCGGTTATGGCGGTTACGAATCTGACGGCGGTTTCGAATCTTACGGAATCGGCAGCGCCGGTTATGGAGCTGGTTACGCCGTGCACGGTTACGCCGCTCAAGACATCGGTTACCACGGTCACGCACAATTGTTGTCCAAGACCATCGTCAAGGAAGTCGGACACCCGTACCCCGTGCCCGTTGAGAAGCACGTGCCATACCCCGTAAAGGTCGCCTTTCCCGTCGACCGCCCGTACCCGGTGCACGTACCTCGCCCATACCCAGTGCACGTTGAGAAACCAGTGCCATACGCCGTCAAAGTGCCCGTACCCCAGCCGTACGCAGTCTACAAGGAAGTGCCATACCCAGTGAAGGTGCCCGTCGACAGGCCATACGCTGTCCACGTACCAAAGCCCTACCAAGTGGTCGTCGAGAAGCACGTCCCATACCCAGTCGAGAAGCACGTTCCATACCCAGTCAAGGTGCCCGTTGACCGTCCATACCCCGTACACGTACCAGTTGAGAAGCACGTCCCATACCCAGTCGAGAAGCACGTCCCATACCCCGTTCACGTACCAGTCGACCGCCCGTACCCAGTGACAGTCGAGAAGCACGTCCCATACACCGTCGACAGACCCGTCCCATACCCAGTCGAGAAGCACGTCCCATACCCCGTCAAGGTTCCCGTCAAAGTTGAAGTTCCAGTGCCCTATGAAGTGCCCAGCCACGATGACTACCACGGCAGCAACTCTTACGAAAGCTCTTCATACGGTAACTCGTACGGACCATCTCACGGTAGCACTTCGTACAGCAACTCATACGGACCATCCCACGGCGCCTCTTCATACGGCTCATCGTCCTACGGATCGTCTCACGGCAGCTCGTACTAATCAAAAGCTCCAGTCATAGGTTAGGTTACCGTGTTTCACCACGCTCGCTACCAAAGCCATTATTGCGACCGTCGGTGACAACACCACATACAAAACAATCAAAATTTAGGTATATATTTTTTTAAGTTAAGTGACATCAATCAATATTTTACCATCAACATAGTAGTATAACATATTATATACAACAACAATATGTCATTATTTGTCTGTTAACATAATAGATCTCAAAATACAGAGTTGTGTATCAACTTTTTGGGTCGTTGCAATATCATATATGTTTTTTTTTTTTGACTGCAAACGTTCAATTTTAATATGTGTTTTTTTACGAATTTCATTGTATAAATAGTTTTTAAATGTATTTTAACATCAAGCACAATATTTTATATTGTATTGTGAAGTCTTCGAAATAAACTTTTTTCGTGTACTTTATTTGTTTAATTATTTTTTAATTTATCCTATTTGTATCTGTGTGTATAAGCAAAGCAAAAAAAATCAACGTTGTTCATAAAAAAAAATATGATTCTTTTCGAGTTTTTCTCTTAAAAATCAATCAACTGTGTAAAAATGGTAATTTCATGAACAACAGTATGCCAGCAGTAAACGATTAAGCTCTACTCATAAAATTAAAATTATGCTAAATTTTAGACGGTCAAATCAAGCGGACAATTAATATTTCTGAAAAATTATAATTTATTAATTATTTAAAAACATATTACTATCATTTAAAATATGAAAACAACCACAGAGACAATTTTATTTTAAACCATAAAAAACCACTGCAGACAAACGGTATTAAATAATATTCATAGAGTATACTGTATAGTGTATTAAAAACATAGGTACTCTAAAAATTATAAATCATATCAAAGGTTTCCATTAAAGTTTTACAAGTAGACATCGGCATTGGTAGATTTGCATAAGGATTAGTAGTCAAATCCTCCATAAAATACTTTGTGTACCGCAGAATGCTGCAGCAAACTTTCTGCAAAACTTTCGTTACGTAAACTGAATGTTGTTATATTATACTACAGTAACGTTTTTGAAAACTTTGCAAGAGTGTTAGGTACACGATAAATTTCTAATGAACCGAATAAACCGAGTGCACTTTGAATACATCAAATCACTTCAAAATATATGCGTGTTGTTCGAGGAGTGTTTTGCGCTTACGGAGTTTTATCGTTATAATATTATTATAACTGCGTTGTGGATGGAATACGCATTTCTAAATTCAAACACGTGTCTCGATCGAGGCAATAGAGTAAAATATGTTGATGGAAAAAAATCCGTCTACAATTAACTACATTTCGGTAGATTAATCCCTTCTGACTATTCGATGTTGCACCATAATATTATACCAAGTATCAATGGATAATACGAAAAAATCGAACAAAGAATGTATAATCTTGCTGACGAAACAAGCACGCAGGCACCTGCCGATATAACGTCTAATACCCATGTAAATACGTATAATTATAATAACAATAATAACAGTACGCCCAACGTCCGAAGGTCTCTTGGGCCGAACACCATTTTTTTTTCACTTGCAAAATAAATGAATTTAGTCCAACGGCGGAGAATCATTAATATTTAGTATAAAGGTTTTTCTTTTTAATAACGTAGTATGCACGCATTTATATATATATATATATTAAAGTATATATTCAAAGTACCTAATGAAGTACACATTAATATTATATGTATCTTTATATAGATAATGATATAGTGCACTGCGTTTAAATTTGATTCGCTTGTCGTAAAACGAACGAACTTCTTAAAATGCGAACAATCTAAAACACGCGATTCTAATCTTAAACGTCGTTATGCGAATCGTCGATAAAAAATAATAATAATAAAAATGGAAAAAGCACATAAATCACGTGCGCGCCGAATGATTTGGTCGTTTTCGAGTAATTTGACCGTTGTGACCTTGTCCTAGATAGCTGGCCGGGTTTGCGGTCGACCGCGATTTTTCGTTCAATCGACGTAATAACTTGAAAGAGAAGAGCGTGTATTATAGGTATACACTGTACAGTGTAGTGCTACACTACTACTGCTCATATGCAAATCGGATTGGATCACATAGGCGTGGGATTATTTTTTTAAGTTCTGTACGCATAATGTTATGACAGTTAAGTTTTACCCATGTACAACGGACATATAATACGATAGACAGACGTTAAAAAAAACAATCGTGATTTCGTTAAAAATATTAATTTTTATTTTATTTAAATTTAGTTTAAACTATTTTTGTAACGCCCAATAATTGATTTTTTTCAATCAATATAGCCAAAATATTTTAAATCCATCTGTTACATAATAATGTCCAATGACCATTGTGTGAACTTGCATGGCCCGTAAATATTGGTACAGCATAGTATGTTAGTTGCGTGCAATTATTATCTCAACCTTCCTTTGGTTTTGTATTTTAATTAATATGTATTGTGTTTTTTTTTTATGTTTATTTATATGGTGGATGTAGAAAATTAATTTAAAATACATTTTAAACTTTGATTCACTTTAGATTTAGATTTCTCGATCAATATTTATTGAGATTATAATAATGAGATTGAAACAAGTTGTTGTTTGATTTGGATATTGGGTTTGGACCGAACATCTTAAAACCAGAAATTCATAAGTACAACAAGTTTACGAGGGGGCAAATATTTTTACGAAATTACCAAAATGAAAGTATATAATAGTTATGACTTTAAAGATAGAAGAGTGGCACCAATTTTATTTTTATTTTTAATAATTGGTTCAGAAAAATGCTGTACAGCAAATGTCAGGGACATAAAAAAAAGACAAATGCGGCATCTCCTTATAGCTGAATTACCACCCCGAAAAATATACGCCACTAGAGAAATTGAAGGAAAAACGATTTTAATATAACGAGCGAAAAGGCACGGTGGAAGTTGACATCACGTCAAAAAGTTGTCTCACCCCAAATGCAAGTATATACAATACAATACTGCCTCCAGATTATCGCCCTAATATTCTTGTCTCATCGCTGCACTTTCTTGATTCATCTTTTTTATTATTATTACTATTATTTTATTTTTCGCACTCGACCGTATATTATCGAGAGAGTCGTTAAGCCGATTACATTTTTTCGGTTCGTTCGTTTCGTTATTTGTAATGGACGCGCGTGGCGATGAGAAGAAAAATCAAATCCGCCATGTGCACCGTTTGTTTTGGGGAGAGGAACGACGATCCAAGCACTACAATATAGCCTACTTATAATAATTGTATATTCGCGAAACTATGTTATACGAATCATTTTAACGTCAAACTGACGTAAATAGTACGTATTGTAGCGTTTTGCGAGCAACAGTAAAACCATTTCAAAAGTTATTAGTATAATATTATTTAAGGTAGAGTAAAACGTATAATACAATAATAATAATAGTACTCGATATCCTTACCCGACACCGGAAAAACGTAACTGTCATCGACTGTCTTTTCTAGTGTCGATTTCTGATATAGATCAAAACACAATCGTCTTGTATGCATATATTGTTATTATAGTTCCTTTTTTAAAAACTAAAACACTTCCGGAACCATATATATCTTATAAATGCACTATTAATACGACCATACATAAATCATATAATCTGTGTTTGTGTGTATACTTATATTTACTCTAGGACGTCGGCTTTCAAACGCATCGCGATATATTTGCATTATTATACACATATTATACCTTTTCAACGCGGCGATTAACCATAATAATAATTTAATATACACGTTATAGCCACGGTCTTGATTAATTTACATAGGTAGGTCGACAAAAACGGCATTATAATTTATGGGTACGGTCGTAATTTACGGGTTTCTTATAAGGTGGGTAGTGACTGGCGCTGTGCGAATGATATCGTATACGAAAACGTTCGACAAGTCCGATGGATGGTCTTCGAGGCAACCAAACGTGTACTTATTGATAATATAATACACCTTAATTTTGCATGGAATTCGATATGATCTTTTTCTGTGTTTTTAAATAATATGAAAATATTATGTTACACACGCGACTATAGTAACGCATTACGTATTAGATTATAATACTCGTATTTATAATTATTATTATAATATAATGTTAGTGTAAGGCCAAATTTGTTTAATTATCAAACTCCATCATATAAGATTATTCGACTATTGTGAAACGTTAAAAAAACTAAATAATATATTTAAACTAAAACATATCATATAGGTAATAGTTATTACTTATTTATACCTATACTGTTTTACAAAATATGTCGTATTTTTGTTACGTATTATGAAAATGTAACAATTTATTTTTCCGGCGGCGCTCGTCCTTTTGGCAGCCATAAAAGTGCTTAATAATTATATTAAACACGATTTCTCGTGTTTAACGATAAAAATAATATAATTATGATAATATCATATATATGTACATCGTAAAACTCGTTTTTTTATATTTTGTCTCTCTATTTGTTAATAGTTTTCGTCATTTATCAAAACATAACTACTTAAATATTATGATTTAGAAGGAGGATTACAGACAACTAGAATAATAAAATATATAATATTATCGCCAAAATATATAGTTTAGTAAAAGTATAATAGTCGCCACACCTACCATATTTTGAGTTTATAATAATAAAATAACGATTCATCTGTAACGCTTGTGTACAAATATTATAATATTACCTTTACGCGTAATAGATAATATTATATAATTTTACATGACGTATAAATGGTACCTTAATTTATCAAAGTCCATGAAGACCGTGTAGAAATTACAATTTATTATTGTGAGGAGGAAATTTAAAATTTACATTTCAGCTATATCGTTTGAAAGAAAACCGCCCAAAAGAAGGGCGACGACGCACGCAACCCTCTTTTGCAAGGATACCCCTAATAGATGAAAAGGGGATTGTAGAAAAAAAAGATGAAATATTTTCACCCCGTCTGCTATATACATAGCGATTTATATATATATACGTTACGATGTAGGTCGGTACCCACTCACCAGGGTCGGTTTCTTTTTACATTATCCATCTGTATGTAATACTTATAGCTACTGTCGTATTTCTCTTTTGATCGTCACTAAATCATTTTTTCTCCTAAATATTTTTTCAATCGTTTACCGCTCTATCCGGTTTCATGCAACTAGTGCGACCAAGGAAATGTATGTATATAAAACTGACAAGGTAAGCATATATTTATTTACATCCCCACAAATTCAACCACGTACCGGGACCCGGGAAAGAGTTATATTAATTCAAACTTTACGGGACCATATGGAACACGCAATCGTCGTCAGCTATTCCGGAATCCGATTATCAACGCGCACCCATCGTGGTATTTATAACTTATTTCGAATTGTTTATGATGATTAAATAATAATAATGAATCATTTGCGTAGATTTGTCCTCGAGTGGATTACATAAACTAATAACTATATTTTACATAATACACATCATACGCATACAGAAGACATTTATAGGACTGTCTGGATTTAATCTTAGTAAGCGATTTCACATTTATGATTTTTTAATTTTAGATTTGAAATCACATAAAATATTATTTTTATCACTTAAAAACGCGATACACATGTAAGTCATATAACTTATGATTTTGAGCAAGTGTACTCGTATATCGCGTGTACGACCATTGATCAAACATATAAAAAGTATAAGTTTACCTATAGATTGTAAGCGAGAACAACCATAAAAAAAACAAGTTGACACGAATTATTGTATATTTAATGATAATACAGGATATGTGTGTTATATGTATATTATTACATAAAATAGAAAAAGTTCTATAAAACCATAATTTCTCGGGTTCTAGGCCAACTATATGGATAAAAAGTGTAACTAAAGTCGCGTGATATAATATATTATGATACGCTATAACTCCAAACAAGGACCGAGAAGAAAAATAAAACGTTCAACCTTAATGTGTAATACAACCCTGCAAAATATCAGTGTCATACCATGATCTAATATTATTACTCAGCAGCTTCTGCTGACCTATTGAAAAAAATTACATAAAAATATAACAATTGCAATAATAGTTTAATCTGATATGGTGGGAATAGCTGCGGTGACGGTATGAACAGAAACCACCATGACTTTAGCACGAATATAGGTGACATAATAATATGCACCTCGAATTACGTCGTAGCAACGATCGTTAGACGTCTGCAGTGCAAAAGAACTTTATATAGAACCAAATATCGATCAAATATTATTTTTAATTAAATATTAATGCAGACACGTGCAGTTGAAAGATCCCCATCGCAACAATCGATTGCAGACGCTGCATTAAGTTACATTTTACATAATTATATTGTTAAAGTCCCGCAACAACCCACAAAACTTCTAAGTATACTTTTAAAAATTACGATAGATAAAGTAATCACTCTGTTTAATATTATAACCGTTGGCAGGCTGTAGCTTTCGTCTACAACATAAACTCTAAAGGTGTTGTATATATATATATATATATATAATATAGGTAACGTAATACACGCTTAGGCCTCGCCGTAGTTTGCGTACTATAAAATGTACCAATTTATGCGTGTTTTTATGACCGTAAAAACGAAAAAGTACATTAACAAACTATTTTAAATTACTGCTGCAGGACTTAACATTATACTAACTGAAACAAGTTATTAAACATAATATATAGTATAGAATAATAAATAGAATTGGTATACCAATTATTATAACATATTATATAAAAATAAAATACCTAATTTTGTGTTACTAACGAAATACGTTGTATTCACTTTATAACAAAGATATGATAAAAATAACAATAATAATAATAATAATAACAACACTATAATAATGAAATATAAATCATAAAATATATTATTATGAAATCGCTTAAAATGGTAAAAGACAAATTGGTAAGTACTCGAATTGATTTTAAAGTTTTAAACTGAAAAATCAAAAAAATGAATTATTCACTGTTCAGTATTTAAAACTTTAATGGTTGCAAATGCATGTTTGAAAAAAAATTCACTTGCATATTTCGTGTTTCTGCTATTAAAAATATGAGTCGTGAGTATTTTTCACACATTATTACTTAATTGTCATGTAGAAAACGAATTCAAGCGTTCAATAATACAACCGTTACAATTTACACAACATCGGTCGAATTCTAACGACATGTGTGTATACGATGTGTTGGCTAATTCAATGCGTCCTTTTGACATAAAACACACAGAGAATACATTGCCTATACAGTATTATTATATTATATTGTCTCGTCAACATCATATTATTCGTCATCAAATAACGATCGCCGGTGCGTGCGCAGTGTTTAATCACCAAGTCGTTGTGCGTCCGGCGAGGGGATTTTTCGTGAATTATTCATACACGCACCTACTACGCACCGCTACGACACGGGTAGAGAGATTTTTTCCGAAAATTTGACGTCCGTCCCGCGTTTCGAGTACGTACACTCGATATATAATATGATTTTCTCTCCGAAGGGTGACCGAAGTCCTCGACTATACAGACGCGGTTCGAAGTCGGGAAGCCGGCTATCGAGTAAACAGCTACGGGTAATGTCATCAAACTGCCGCTGCTGATGCTGCAGGTATTAGTCACGCGTCGACCGATCAGATTCTAACGAACGCGGTCAGATAGTATCCCGAGTCCTGGGCAGCGTGGAAAGCGGGGGTGTCAGGGAAAAAAAGAAAAACCCTCTGACCCCGTATCGCATAATGTGACGTGTATAATATACAGCGGGTCCAAAATCGAATAACTGCAGCAACCGGAGCGACGGACAGTCGGCGTCGGGGTGACGGCGACCCCCGCCGTCTGTCAATCAGCGGCCGAATTATTTTAATAAAGGAGTGCACAAATTATATATATGACTGCGCCCGCCCCTCGCGCAAGAGATATAAGGGTCCCGGCGGACCCCGTTATACACACACATAATATTATAATATTATATTATACGGTATATTACGAGGTACGCTCGGCGAGCTCCGGAATTTCTACCCGTTTTTATTTTTTTCGAAGACCGTATTTGACGAGCTATTATGTACTAAACGACCCAACTCCACCACGTTTCTCTCGTGAGCGTTATCAGACGATGAGTTACAAATTAGAAATATATTTATTTGTTTTTGTGTTTCGATACACGTTGTTATGTGTGAATTAGTATCCGCACACTGCGGTGGTCAATTGTATTGACATTTTAATTTATAACTACTAAATACTCGCTTATTCACATATTGCACGTCGTTTATATTGTAATCAAAAGTTCGTTAACAGTAACATACCCCATGAAATATTAATTATACATCTACCCTGTTTAACGGACGTTTCCCTAGTTTCGCGGGCTACGAACACGCGTTCATTAAAATATCGACGTTTAACGGCGGCAAAAAAGTTTTGTTCTCTTTCGAGGACTGCCGATGATGTCACTTCGGGTTGACTGAAAGTACACCCAACTATTATGGGTGCCGCAGGTCGCGTGTCTATCGGACGAATTGTTCCGTTCTTTCGTTTATCGATTTTATCGTTATTACTAAAACATAATATATTGTGTTATGCGTACACTTGGTCGGAAAGTTGTTTATTTTTTCGTGCTGCACTGTTGCCAATCGCATTGAATTATGTCGCGATGACCGCCGGAACGCTAAAAGTGCATAAGATATAACGATATTACAAAGTCGTGAATTTCAGAAGATAAAATATTAAACGCTTTTCGCCCGTGACACGCATAATGTTATTGGATATATATATTTTTTTTATTATAAATCGATAAGCTACGCGTAGTAAAGTCGCAAGACAACGACCCGCGGTACGTGCCCAGTACACCACGCGCGTATAAAGCACCAGCTGCTGCCAGCAACATCGTCGGCCAACTTCTGAAAACGAATTCTGTTCATCGTGTCGCACCGATTTAATTCGACTTAACTAAGTTGGTTCGATGAACGAAGAAAACCATGACGAGGCGAACATATTATAATGATATCATTATCATGAATTATTTTAATATTGTAATAATTACGAGAATACGTCACGCGGAGTTGGTGATACGACGATAACGCATCGGGACGGATGGCCGAAAGGTATATGGCTATTGGAACGAGAACAACAACTCGGCCGAAGCGACCAAACAATAACGTGTGCGTGTGCGTGAAGCGACGACGATCATCCGTCCGGCGGCCGACGTCGACCTTGACGCACAAATCTCGATTTCTTCCCGTTGTGCGGCGGAAAAAATAAAAATCGAAACCGATGGAAATAAAAACAAAAGTGGTCTTACGACCTGTTACTCCGACGAGTGAATATTATTAAATAATAATAATAATAATAATAGTAATAATACGTGACACTGAACCGCGGGTGTAGAAAGTAGGTCTGTCCGTCGGTCACTCGTGTAGTGGCGGCGGGGTGGGGCGAGCGAAAAACCTGCCTCCGCTTCGGGTCCCGGTGACTGTGGTGGTGGCGGCGGCGACGGAACGCTACATAACCGGCGGACGACGACCAACGGGCAACACTCACGTCCAGTCCGATCTGCCGAGTACGCCAATTGCTGTTGTCGTCGTCGTCGTCGTCGTCGTTATACGTATCACTTGCACACCACCACAATCATGAGATCGACTTTGTTCGCGGTGTGCGCTATTGCGCTCTGCGCTCACTGTCTGGCCGCAGACGACAAGTCGGCCAAGAAGGAAGCCGTCGACGGCAAGACCCAAGGCAAGAGGAGCTTGTTCGACACCGGCTACGGTTTCGGCGGAGTGTCCGCTGACAGTTACGGACACGCCGACATCCTGTCCGCCGGTTACGGACACGGACTCGTCTCGGCCAGCGGTTACGGCGCCGGTTACGCCGACTTCGCCGGTCACGACGCGTACGCCGCACACTCGTACCAACATCACGTGCCAGTCAAGACCATCACCAAGAGCGTCGGTCTCCCATACCCCGTCGAGGTGGCCAAGCCATACCCATACCCAGTCAAGGTTGCCGTACCCGTGGACCGCCCTTACGCCGTAGACGTACCCCAGCCGTACGCCGTACACGTCGCCAAACCATACCCAGTCAAGGTTCCAGTACCTCACCCATACCCAGTCGTCAAGGAAGTGCCAGTGCCCGTCAAAGTACCAGTCGACCGTCCATACCCCGTACACGTTGACAAGCCATACCCAGTGTACGTCGAGAAGCAAGTGCCATACCCGGTAGAGAAGCACGTCCCAGTGCCCGTCAGCGTCCCAGTCGACCGCCCATACCCGGTGCACGTACCCGTCGAGAAGATCGTACCGTACCCAGTCGAGAAGGCCGTCCACTACCCGGTCAAGGTACCCGTCGACCGCCCATACCCGGTGCCAGTCGAGAAGCACATCCCATACCCAGTTGAGAGGGCCGTGCCATACCCCGTCGAGAAGCAAATCCCGTACCCAGTCAAAGTGCCCTACAAAGTGCCCGTCGCTGTTCCATACCCGGTCAAGGCGTACCAACCAGACCACTACGAACACCACGACTACCACCACAGCAGCTCCGGATACTAATCTGACTCCTTCGTAAGCAGCTAGTCACCATCACCATCGCCCTTCCCCCCACACATTACTACCCCTCGCCACCCCCCAAAGTTACCAGATATTAACTCGCGCCCAATTTATATGTATAATAATAAGATAATGCCATCATCCTTCTTTTTTTTTTCGTTGAGCCAAA
Organism: Aphis gossypii; assembly: GCF_020184175.1. NCBI lineage: Eukaryota > Metazoa > Arthropoda > Insecta > Hemiptera > Aphididae > Aphis > Aphis gossypii. The sequence continues at coordinate 64,871,617 of NC_065531.1, read as the reverse complement.
TCAAATTCGCCAGATCGAATAGGTCTGTAACGAGCTAACGCTATAATCAAAAAAAAAAATCAAGTCGCGAATCGTATCGATAATAATATTATTATTATATCATCATAGTGTTCGTGTTCAATATCTAATACCTACAATTCTTAGGGAGAAAAACGAAAAAACCAAAAAAAGATCTCGATAGTTTTCACCTCACAGTTGTATCAACTCTGTTGGGCCGTTGCAATATTATATTTTAATACGATTGATAGTTTAATTCGCACGCGACGTGAATGTAATAATATAACATTATATGAACGGACGTAATATCAGCGCGTGTTATTCGTTTAAGCTCAATATTATAATATGTATACATTATTTTTTTTTTTTTTTTTAATTACATTTTTTATTAATATACGTTATTTTTCTATGTTTAAAAATATGTAAAAATACAATACATTATATATAGAAATTGTGACGAATTTAATAAACCATATAATATACATGTGTAATATATAAATAAAATATTTTGTCTTAAAATATTCTAATTTTTGTTTTATGTATTTGAGTTTAGATTTAAAACGAAAATAATGATAAAAATATTTAGACTAAGAACGTGACGTATTTTTATTGCACAAGCGATCGTTCGTCGACTGTAAAATGGGGACAGAATCCGCAAAAGTGAAAAAACTCGTCCTACCTATTAATACGTTTTATGGTCGTTCCGGTTGAATATCGAACATTCGGCCGGTGGACAACACCCTTCAATTTAACCTATGATATCATCCAATCGACGATATGTAGTAATAATATTATGTTATAAGAACGGGTCATTATCATTGATAATAATATATGGTTACAAAATAAACTGGTCTATTAAATTCCATAATAGAATGATCAAATACACGTAAAATTGTATTTAATAATAATAAGGAGGCGGCTGTTGGATTCACGGACTCGACGAATTATTATAATTCTTGTTCACGACAAATTATACTCATACTATAAATTAAAATGATAAAAAACCATATGAAACATCGAATTAAACTTTTTACACACCTAAATATATTTTTAGTCTTTAATACAATATAACGGTTTGAAAATTTCGATAATATATATATTTAATTTGGTAAGAGTCGTAAGATCATTATTGATAACCATGAATAAATTTTTTCATACTCTTATTATAAGTCGGCTTAACTTTGTAGCATGACTCTGATACTCACAATATTAATTTAAAATACACACATATGAAAATAAATATATTAAAACAAATCTTTTTAAAAGCATTTTCTCCTTTGACTAAATATGTTATAAAACTACGAAAATAATAATATAATATTTATAATGATAATAATGAAGAAATTGTTTCGTTTGAAACGTAAGTTCCTATATTCAAACACTCACAACGACATTAATCATTATAAATGGATTCATTTGCATATAGACCTACAACATATTATATTATTATTATTTAGTTTTCGAGGGGAGGACGGCAAAGAAGATCAACCGAGTTATAATTTCATTTCCAGCCAGCTTTCGATTTCGTCGCTAGCCAAACGGTTGTGTAATAGTATTATGTTTAAGTCGAAATCCCGTCACAGGATTTATCCTTCTCGTGTACGCCATACATATGTATCTATCTATATATATTATATGCATACATATATATCGTAGAAGTTTTTAATGACATAAAGTCGTCTGCTCGTACGATATCGTTGTACATAAAGACGCGATCATATTATTACTCCTCCCTCATAACACAATAACATAATATTATGTGAATCGTGAATGATGGTCGTCTCGTGTGTGTGTGTGTGTGTGTGTGTGTGTGTGTGTGTGTATAAATGTGCTAGTTGACAAACCGACTTAGTGCTGAAATAAACGTCTAATAGATTTTAAAACATTTCGGGTCATTGTAATATTATTAATACTTCACGTACATACGTTTAAATGTTGTGATATTATTTGTATTAACTTTGTGCAATATAATTTATAAACAAAAAATGCTCATGTTAGGGGTGAACGTGTCTAGAAACGATACATGTAAATCGACGTAAACGCCAAAACAAACGGAAAACAATAACAAAACTTAATGGAAGTTTGACTAATATCACTAACACGCAATATTGTCGGTAAAATTCTCAGCTAGTCTTACGTGTATATTATAATGTAAAAATTGATTGTGAAAGGCAGCATTAAAAGACTCGATAAGTGTTCTTACATACAATATTTTATAGTTTAGTATCAAAAAGTAGTTTGCAATCGGTTGTTGGTGGATTCTAACAGTAGTTTTGAAAAACCAAATTGAGGAAACTAAAATTAACATCTACCATATTTGTAAATTGCAACACGCCGCAAAAACCGGTGCATCACTTCAATAAATGAAATAGGTAGTAGCGTGTTAATCTGAATTTTACTTTCTTAATATTTATTATGACCTCAAAGGTGTATATTTCATATTCTAAAAATCCATCACTCGCTTTAAACTCGTCGTACTACATTTTTGAACGAGTTCACCGAAATCGACTACCAAAGTTTGTTTTTATTTATCATATTATGTTATACGCAGTTAAATTATTTTATTATAACATTAATTTGACATATTAAATTTATAATTGTTACGTAAATTGAACACAACAACTGGTGATGTAAACGACTCGATTACAATTTTACCACCTACAATTTGTTGTATTGAAGAATGAAGGGCCCCTTAGAATTACCGGGTCCACGACGGCTGCTGACAACCACCCTTAAACTAATTACTGTAAAACTACCCCTAATTGGGATACAGGTATATACCGCTAAACTATGACTTATCTTGCACGTATGAATATCCATACGTACGTGTATAACTAATGGCTAATAATAAATTCCGCAAAATTAAATAATTAACCCATCTATAATACTTTCACACAAATCCGCAGCAACACAGCTATTATTATATTGCTACTACTGTACATTGTTTAATAGTTACGTTGTTTGACCTAAATATGAATACCACCTTACATGTTCAATACTTGAGACTAATTAAACAATCGCAACTCATTTTGTAACATCAAATAATAATAATATACCCAAAATGATTATTTTAGCCTTCAATAGGTTAGGTTAGGTTATATATATGTATAATATATTATAATTGTTAAATTACAAACGTAAAAATGTAACGTCTGGCATCTAAATAATTTAGAATATTCGAAGTAAGTTGAATATTATAATACATACAAATAAAACTAATTTATTGATAGCAACATACTATACTTCAACATTGTTGAGACCATATATAAATATAATTGAAAAAGAAATGCAATTTATGTAAATTATCAAAAATATTATTTTGTATGAAAAACTCAATAACAATTAAAAAAAAAAAACAACGAAATTATTCAAAAGATCAAAGGAAAAAAATTATCTATAATTGATATAATTGATACCCTGATTTATTTGTTACCATGTGACGCAAGAGCAAAAAGCAACTTACTACTCAATAGTATACAGTATACAAAAAAAAAATTACATATCAATATCAAGCGTTCATTTTCTACAGTATTAACAAATATAAAAACACTCATGAACTCTCTCTTAACACAAGAAAAACTAGGTACTCTTTATGATTGCTGGCAATTAACCATAATGTTACACAACAATAAATTTATATTTAAAAAACTATTAATGAATTTATAAAATAAAACAAGCAAAATACGTTTTGTAGTTTTAATCTAATTAAAAATATCTTTTTTTTTTTTATTGTAAGGATTGTATTAGTTAAATTGGCCCACAAAGTAAAAAATTGACAGGAGCTCTATTTTAATTAATCAGCTGTCAGTGATTGGCAGGTCATAGAAAATTTAAAAACGACTTTTTTGATATATAAAAAATAAATTGAAAAAAGTGAATGTAGTTTCTTAAGGCGGAAACGACGTTTTTAGTCTAATAAATAACTAAATAACTATTTAGTCGATGGAATTAAACTACTTTTGCTTCAAGATGGGAATAGGTAATGAAGATGATATGTATTAGATCAAATACATAATTCAAATATTCGACTAGTGGGAGAGGCAACCTATACTGGTAGGCGGCAGCGGTCCACTACAAAAGCGCCAGATACTCACAATCGACCAACATTCACATTCAGTTAGGTCTGCGATCAACACATAGACACGATGAAAATAATATTGTTTTCTGCGTGTGCATTCGCACTATGCACCAACATTTTGACTGCAGAACAGTCTGATAAGAATATCGTAAAAACAGACGACTCACAGTCCAAGAGAAGCGTATCCGAATTCGACTACGGATATGGAGGCTCTGAAGCAGCGAGCGGTGGCTACGGACACGAATACTTCAATGCCGGACACGCTAACATCGGTGGAGATTACGCATACGGTGGTCACCAACAATCGTCATATCAACACTATGTACCCGTCAAAACCATAACCAAAAATGTGCCACAACCGTACCCCGTGGAAGTAGCAAAACCGTATCCATACCCAGTCAAGGTGGCCGTTCCAGTTGACAAGCCTTACACCGTAGAAGTACCAAAACCGTACGCTGTACACGTCGAGAAACCGTACCCCGTCAAAGTTCCAGTGCCCCATCCATACCCCGTTGTCAAGGAAGTGCACGTACCCTACAAAGTGCCCGTCGATCGCCCATACCCCGTGCACGTAGATAAACCGTACCCGGTGTACGTCGAGAAGCAAGTGCCATACCCGGTCGAGAAACAAGTGCACGTGCCAGTCAACGTTCCGGTCGACCGTCCATACCCAGTTCACGTACCCGTCGAAAAGATCGTACCATACCCAGTCGAGAAGCCAGTCCACTACCCGGTCAAGGTTCCAGTCGAACGTCCGTACCCCGTGCCCGTGGTGAAGAGTATCCCTTACCCGGTCGAAAAGGAAGTTCCATATCCGGTGTACAAGACGATCCCGTATCCAATCAAAGTGCCGGTCAAAGTCGCCGTCCCAGTTCCGTACCCAGTCAAGACATACCAGCCCGAACACTACGAACACCAAGGACATCATGAAGAACACGATTACCATCACGGTAGCAGCGGATATTAAACTAACTAATTTCTTGATCTAGTCACACTACGCCTAAGTGCAAATATTTACTATTTTTTTTTTATTTTAATTAAATGTTTTTTCTTTGTAATGTAATGGAAACGTTAAGAACATTTTTATCATGATTTTTCTAGCAAAAAGTGAAAAGATCTCCATAGTTCTATCGGTAATATCATTACTGATGGAGTAGTGAAATACTTTACAGTTTATATACCATAACTATATTAATAATACTGTATACACATTACACACTATACACGATACAATAGTGTAATTGTTTGGGTATTATTTATATAATCCCATTTTAAATAATATATATATACATATATAAATTCTATCCTTTTATCTATGTATATTACAAATATATAAAAGTACATCAATGTATATTGTATAACGTTCTATTGTTATTCAAAATATAAATAAACATGTTTCACTTATATTGTTGTACGGTATTTTATTTTACATCGGTAACGCATGTATCTAAAATCTTATCAAAGCTATTGAAACAAAATATAGACTTTGGTGAGTACTGCAGTGGTCTGTTTAGTTGTTTGTACTTACTTTACATTGACGGACATTATCATTGTTTGATACCTATTTTTCGTATAAAAAAAAAATGCTCCGGAATTTTTAATTTATATTCGATTTGGCAATAAAATTTCTAAACGATATTTAGACAATTTATTATTTTATATAATTATTATTATGTTATAAACTGATAAGGTATTGGTAGTTATCAAAACCTACTTTAACTAATCCTATAATGTTTTTTTTTTTTTTTATAATTATTTGTAATATTATAATCCTTAATAATAAAATTGATGCTTTAAAAACGTAATTAACAATAACACTACATCGGGGTGACTAGATCGAGACGGGAGCTGCGCACTCGGCTGCAACAATCCATACTATATTATGTGTCTAATTCACATGTAATCACACAAACATATTTTATGTAGTTATTCACTGATGCGTATAGAAATAAAATAACGTTATACAATTATGCAGTTTAGATAAAATAAAACATTTTCATCACACCGACAGCAATCTTTGACCCGATTAAATTTTTCATATCGTCTCGGCGTTGATGTTTAAGTCACGTACCTACATAAATAACCAAAGTTGCGTCTATAGCTCAGAAATTAAACAAATTAAACTAAATCATACCAATAAGATAAAATATTTCTTGACATTGAGACCAATATGTTTTAATTTTCACGTTACTCATTTTTAGTTACATAAAGCTTTTCTACAAAAGAAATATATAAAAATATAGTACTACTATATGCATTAACGACAGTACTTCCATACGTCATATTATGATATTGTATACACACGAACTTAATCGAAATTGAAACTTTAATCCAAGAAAGTTTTCAAACGTACATCGACCACACGGGTTTTTGAAAAGAAAAATAGAGAACAGCCCTAACCTGAGTGCGGATGGAACTATTCACACTATATTTGTTGACACAAATCCCGATCGCCTTACTTTCTTAAATCCTAGTGGTTCCTATATCTTGTGAGTTGTGGGCAATAATATATAGCGAAACGACTTAAAAATGAAACCTATACGTGTTTCATATAAACTACGTTGGTATTATCAATAAAGAACAGATGTAGTTAAAGCAGTAAAATAAACATCTTTAGTATAGAAAAAAAAAACATTAAAATACACGGATAAATCGTCAAAAATCAACTTTTTTCTTACATAAAAAATGTTGATAAAATCATAATGAGTACTGAAAAATAATTTATTCAATAATAAGAATAATATTGATATTCTATGAGTATCAGAGATTTTTATTAGTAAAATAAGTTTTTAATTTTCGATGACTATAATTATATTATGGATACACAAATTATTAATTATATAATATCTAATCAATGTAATTATTCCTTTGATCATTAAACAAATCGAAATTGAAACACAAATAGTATTAAATATAAGCCAATGGGGAGCCACTACTATAAGTGACTTTCTTACCCCGACCCCTTGATTACTTATCACTAGGGCTTGGTTTTTACAGCATTATAAGCAAACAAAAAAAGTACACGATAGTTTTAAAAAAGCAAAAAAAGAAGCATACTTGTTTTTTGTTTTTTTAATATGGCCAAAATTAACATGGGCTAGTTATAACAATGAATAAAAAAATTTTAAGTTTAAATTTAAATTTATAAAAAAAGAATTAACTACCACTTATCTGCCTAGGTATTCAGTAGTTAAACTTACTCTATTGTCCGACAGAATACTAAAAATATTTTTAAATGTAGAAAACGAACTGTCTAAATCCACTGAAGTGATCAGTGCATACTTCATATAAGAATTTTCAAATTACGATACTAAATCTTAAATTTTGAAATGGTCGATACCTATCGATGTTAAAGGCATACTAACCGTATAGGTTATGGGTTATGTATAATGCAGGCTATATGTAAATCGATAATTTCTTCGTTTAATGAATTTAACAAACAAGCCGATAACGAAAACAATAATAATCCAATATTGACATTCTGGGTTTTTACATTTCTTATTATTTTTTTTTATTATTAATATAATAGCATAATGATCATTAAAAAAATGCCCAGCTGAAATAATTGAAAAAAATCAATAAATAAGCAAAAAAAAAAAATCATTTACATAAAAAAAGCAAAAATAAATTGGTTTATTTGGAATCCGATTGATTTGAAACAAATTTATAAATAAAAATTAGATTTATATCTCATATTATATAAAAAATAAGCGTATGCTTTTAAATTTGAACCCTACTTATCAATTAACCATGTGCACTATCAAATTTGTTATTATGAGCCTTGTTTATCGTACAATCTGTAAAATTATCTTAATTTAAATAAATTTTAAAATTTTATGTAAGTCAGTATCTAACTGATATTCGAGAAGAATTTTTAAAAGTTAAATGTAATTAAATTTATATAGAAATCAACAATAAAAATTAAAATCAATTTAAAGAATAACTACATTAGAATAATACAATAGTTTTTCTCAATATTAAAAATTGATAAAAAAAGTTTTTTTTATGTCTATTATAGTTTAAAAAAAAAATTAATTGTTTAAATAATTTAATCATTTGTTTTGTGTAGATTAAATAAAATGTTGATGATATTGGGAAAACAATTTTAAATAAAAACTATATATTTCACTTACATGTTATGTATGAATATAATATGTGAAAAAATAAAAAAATGTATGATAAATAATGAAATATTAAACAAAAATAGCATACATATTATTATTACAGTAAAGATATATATTGTATAATTACATGTAACACATAGAATAAATATTTAATTGGATGTAAAAAATATTATAACATTAATTTTAAACTTAACAATAAGAAATACATATATTATATATATATAATAATATAAAATTTAAAAACTAAGGTGCTAAATGTATTTAATGTTATATATTAATATATAGGTCTACTAATAATTATTACACTGATTGAATAAAATAAATAAATATATGACGATAATTAGCGTTTTGTTTTCTGTTTATACTTCATTTTTAAATAATAGTTGTTTAAATTTTACCACAAAATATTCACAATATTATTAAGATATTTAATACTTTGATTTAAATTCTAAGTAGACTGTGCAAAAATAAACGTAAATCTGCATCGAATAGCTATAATTCAAGCGTTTAAGCCAATCTGATTAAATAATAATATAACACAAACAAAATATGAATAACATATTATCTGAGTATCATTAATTTTAGAGAATTTTAGTCTGTTAAACGTGTCTGTTGGGTTATATATTAATAGATAATAAAACAACTTTTAGCCACAACGTGGAAATATGTTATGAGGATGATATTTTAATAGTTGAAATACGTAACTCAGACATTCAACGAGTGGGAGCGATAACCCGGTTTTGGCACTCCCGGAAGGAGCACCAACGGTTTACTACAAAAGTGCCTGTTGCCGACAATTGAGCACCATTCACATTCAGTTCGGTCTACGGCAGGTTCGACAACGATTAAAACACGAACACACAAACACGATGAAAGTAATATTGTTTTCGGCGTGCGCATTCGCGTTGTGCGCCTACATTTTAGCAGCAGAAGATTCAGCTGAGAAAGCAAAATCAGATGATAACCAATCCAAGAGAAGCGTATCTGAATTTGAATACGGACACGGCGGTTCTGAAATTGCGAGCAGCAGCTACGGACACGGAGACTTCAGTGCCGGATACGGAGACTTTAGTGCTGGACACAATGGTTACAGTTCAGGATATGCAAACATCGGTGGAGATTACGCATACGGTGGTCACCAACAACCGTCATATCAACACCATGTACCCGTCAAAACCATAACCAAAAATGTGCCACAACCGTACCCCGTGGAAGTAGCAAAACCATACCCATACCCAGTTAAGGTAGCCGTTCCAGTTGACAAGCCGTACACCGTGGAAGTACCAAAACCGTACGCTGTGCACGTCGAGAAACCGTACCCCGTCAAAGTTCCAGTGCCCCATCCATACCCCGTTGTCAAGGAAGTGCACGTACCCTACAAAGTGCCCGTCGATCGCCCATACCCCGTGCACGTAGATAAACCGTACCCGGTGTACGTCGAGAAGCAAGTGCCATACCCGGTCGAGAAACAAGTGCACGTGCCAGTCAATGTTCCGGTCGACCGTCCATACCCAGTTCACGTACCCGTCGAAAAGATCGTACCATACCCAGTCGAGAAGCCAGTCCACTACCCGGTCAAGGTTCCAGTTGAACGTCCGTACCCCGTGCCCGTGGTGAAGAGTATCCCTTACCCGGTTGAAAAGGAAGTTCCATATCCGGTGTACAAGACGATCCCGTATCCAATCAAAGTGCCGGTCAAAGTCGCCGTTCCAGTTCCGTACCCGGTCAAGACATACCAGCCCGAACACTACGAACACCAAGAACATTATGAAGAACACGATTACCATCACGGTAACAGCGAATATTAAGCTAACTTATATTTGAATCTAGTCATATTCGAGCTCAAATTTGCTGTTTACATTTATTGTACAGAGCATAAATCATACTCAAATATTGTAATTATATGAACAATTAAGACAATGTTTATTTTACAGTAAGTAAGTATTTTATGATCGAGTCGTATAATGATAATTTGTTAAATGTTATTTTCTCTGAATTGAAAAGATCTCGATAGTTGAGTCGTCACAATATTATTATACTAAACCAAATATGTAATGATATACTTATAGAATAATATTTGCGTGACAAAAAAATTTAACTATAAAAGTTTTAATAAAATTGTGTTTATATTTTTTTTATACATAAAAATTATATTATGTTTGTTTAAAAATGATATACTATATTCTGTTTTTTATACTCTTTTTTATATTATATTATATGTTTAATAAAAAGAATTATTTTTATACTTTGTTTCATATTTTCATTAAATTCTGTATATTATAATTATTTATCGAAATGGCGTAAGTAACTAATAAAACCCACTACTAAGTAAACTTCTACGTAAGTGGAAATTCATTTAAAGTTATTATGATTGGTTGATTGGTTTTTAGTAGAATTTGTATAAGTAGGTACTGCAGACTTAAAATAATATCGTACTTATTACTATTGATAATGAACTCAGCCTTTGATATTTATATTATTTTAGAAATTTCTTGCTCAAAATACATTATAGTTTATCGTTAATCTTTAAATAAATTGTCTTAATAACATAGATATTTGAAAAATTAATAGGACTAATAATATACTAATAATCTAGTATAAGTATGTAAATATATTATCAGTTAAATATATTTTATGTAAATAATATGATGTTATTAACAATTTTGCTCCCTGATAATATATAAAATTATAAAGATCATAAACTATTAAATTATGCTTAGAACATTAAGTCAACAACAAACATTTTATACTTAGATTATTAGAAAAATCAAAATTCGGTTTAATAGTGTACATTTTTTTCACAATATAATAATTTATAATTAAAAGTATTAAATGTTATCAAATAAAAAAGAACAGTAATAGGATATATTTTTTACATAAATAATTACAAAAAGAATATTAATTATTCGTTATATTATTTATTTTGCATACTGGCAACAATATATAAATAACATACTGCATAGATACCTAATTAAATTTTTTTTTAACGTATTTATTGTAAACAATGGACTTATAATTTCTATAATTTTACAATTAAATATTATAATTTAGGTCTACAAAATAAATTAGGTAATAATACTCGTACTTTTAAATGGAATAGATTAAAAAATAAAACATACATTTTTTTCTATTTAGAGTATAGGAATATTTTTGAATAATTTGTATGTTTTTAAATATTTTATTCTTGATTAAATTGTTTCTAGTTCATCTGAAGCTACTGAAAATATATTTATATTTTTTTTTCAATTTGAGATGTTATTAAACTAACAGAGAGTATTTAAAAAAAAAAACAACTAAATCAAGAAATTATAAATATGATTATATTAAAAACTAAACTTTTACTTTTAATTGTTGTAATATTTGCGCATAACTATTATATTAATATTATTCTTTTTAGAATAGATTTTAGTTTCGACTAGTGATTAAAATTTTGTTAACAACTCCAATAAAGCCATGATTATTTTAGATCTAAGCGAAACAGGGATTATCTTTTTACGATTTAGTTGCTTTTGTTGGAATTAAACACTTTTAGCTTCACTACGATTATTATTGTAACAAAACTGGCACTTTATGGAAGCAACGATTTATTAATAAAAAACAAAAAACATTGAAATAACGAAAAGTGAAATAAGGGTTTCCATTAAAAATAGAAAGTTTTGTAACAAAAATGTCTGTTCACGTTCAACTTTTCGAATGATTCATCGAAACGTGAACATTTATTATAATTCATATTATACACCATAAATGATGATTATTTTAATAATAAACACTAATTTAATTTTAACAATTTTTGAAATATAGATTTTTTTACATAAATTTAAATCATTAAAATACAATATTATTTCCATTCGGATGATTTTGTTTTTATATTTTTAATCATTATCATTTTTCCCCATAAGTTTCTAGTTTTTTTAATCACTGTGGCTTTTTATTTTTACTTTCATTTTCCGACGAAGAATATTTTTCTGAGAATTTAGATCCATAAAAATCTCATTTTTAACGAGTAGTTCATTACTGATAAGTGATAACTAATAAGTGTTTAAAGTTTTGATGAGTGAAGTAACAGACTGACATTTTACGAGTTATCACTTTGCCAATTCACTCCACACATCATAGCTTTAAATACTAATAACTTATTTATAACTCGTATTCAATTATATTACATCAACATTTTGAAAAAAATCTACACCTTCAGAATATAGTGCTATATTATGGTTTCTTTCAAAATCTTTAGTATACCCACATGTGTTATCTCTGTCTTGTAACATACTTAAAATACTGTTTTGCGCGGGATGATTTTACTTCCTTGATATTGATATCAGAATTACCAAAACTATAAATCACGTTGGAAAGAATTTTACCGATGTCGTAATTTTAATAATAATAATAATTAAATAAAAAAAACATTTAGTTCCCAAGCCGATAACATTAACTGTTGTCATCATGTTATCAAAAAAATCAAAACGCTACGACACAGATAAAGCTTTTCTCAATGCGATTTATAATTTGTATAATTCTTATATAAATATCGAGAGAATAAAGTCATCCCACTCAAAACAGTTTTTAACTATGTTACGCATGTAGAAGACAGAGACAACACACGCGAGTGTGGTTTCCTCTTAATAAACTATTATTTCATGATACGAACACTTTTTTTTAATGTTAATGGGGACTTTAATTTTTTGAGACCATTAGTGTTTATTGTTAAAATAATCACCCTGTATGTATATGGTTTTAAAACGATGAAAAATATTTGTATCTCTAAACTCTTTGTAGGTATATATGTTACACCATATTATTATAATATGCACAGTCGACAAAACTATTTTCCAGAAAAACGACGAGTAACAAACACGCGTTAAAAATAATTTTTCTCCTAAATCACGAAATTCTCGGTAAATCATTTTCTTCGAGTTTCCAACTTGCACATGGAGGGGGTGTTCCGTGTAATGGATTACAGTCGTTTCCTCGGACCATTTATTTGGACGTATAGGTGCGGCGTTTCCAGGTCTGAATTTCACAAAAACCATGGCTCCAGTTAAATTACTCTTCATACAAAACGATGTAATGTGTGTATCAGTTTAAATATATATATATATATTGTCTATTATTATCTAACAGCTATTGCTTTTCGAAAATCCATTCTTATCGGAATCTATAAGACACCCGCAATCGGTAGGTACGTATATATTTGTTTCGTACAGAATTCCATTTGTATTCATTAGTGAGTTAGTTATACTTATACTTCGTAATCGAATGGGCTCGAATACGTTTAAAAAAAAAAAAAACTTGAAACAGTTGAAATCATTGCGTTTACGTTTTGCGGTAAATTATATAATACGATTATCATTTTTATAAAATCACAAAAAATATGAAAAGCTCTAGTAATCGTGTTATCATATAACTGTAACCTAGTTATATTAAATTTAATTAATGACGACGTAACCATCATAACCAGTTTTAAAATAAATGTATCATAAAATATAAAAAAATATATAATTAGTATTATATTTTAATCTAAAAACTCACCAACTACAATCGAAAATATTAAAAGTTCAAAACTGTTGTAACTTGAGCTGGTGACTATTTGAATGCAAAATAAATAATGATATTAAAACATTTTAATATTATTATTAAACTATGTTAGTTTCAGAAAAAAAAAGTAAAAATGCTATTACATTTTATGATTCCAAACAATCTAATTGAACCGACAGATGTATTGTACAACGGGAAGTACCAAGATACTGTATAACTTTATAATTAATATGAAGGATATATAGCAATGAAACGCGCACTGTAGTTCTTCGGTGGACGTTTAAGTGCAGTATTTATTTAAAATTTGAGTGTCCGATCATCAAAAAGAACAAAATAAACACAACATAAGATAGATTAAATAATTTTTATTTTTTACTCGTTATAAAAATAAATAAAAAAATTATTTTATTATTAGAAATAAAACATATAATTAATATCAGAATCAAATCAATGTTATATAACTATATATAAGTAGTAAGTACTAAAATAAAAAAATAAACGCATATACAATTCATATTCAATACCAGTTGATATATTATATTTAAGTTTAGGATACTAAAGAGTATATAATAGTGTATATATATATATATATATATAAAATAATAATAATAAACATTTACAATTTTAAATTCAAATATATTTTGTAGAATACAATTCAGACAAATTGTTTTTTTAGATCTTTCTATAATATTATTACCATTCATAATTACAGAGTTTTAACTTATACACAAATTTCATAAGTATCCTATACAGTAATATGATCTAATTATATAATTTTATAGTGAGTATTCTATATTTTAATATATAATTATGATGTACTATCATAATATTATTATTTCCTATACCTATTACTATAATATAATATAATACATCAGAATTATAGTTTAGAAATATCATATGTAATTGATACGAATAACTTTTCTATACTATGGCATATATTTATTTATTAATTTCATATTTTTAAATTTATTTTTAGTAACCACAGTGCAAAACAAGAAGTTATTATTATGTATTTAAATTTTATGTCCGGCCTCACATCAAATATTAATATGGCTAATGATTCTATATTTAGCTCCAACAACCGGTTTCACATATCGAGTTATGCGAGGATTAATTTGATCAGAATTTATAGGAAGATGTTTTTTTTTTTATATATATAAAAATTGCATTTATGGTATTTGCGGAATGGAATGAAAACAAATTACGTAAACTTAAAATGTACACACGAACATGTTCTCGTATGCAAATAAAGCCCACAAATAAAATGTTAACATTATAAAATAATAAATTTATTTTATTTCACACCTGAAACGAAAGTACTCTTTTATCTTCCAACACCCACCCATACGACATGGATATTATCTTGAACCGGCAATATATGAGTGATATGCGTATTATTGTTATGCTACAACTTCGCATAAAACAATCGACTTTATCATTTATTTCTACTATAAAATAAAAACGATCGATTATAAATGTTCGCATTTTCTGTTCATCTCGGATTCATATCAACATAATATTATATATTATTATGTCCACTTTTTCACGTCATAATATGTAATAATATTATATTATGAAATTATGCCACTACAATACTGCATATATTTTTAATTTATTGTACACGAGTAAACGAGTTTATTTCCCGTACATATCCGTCAGCCCATTTGCATTTCTGATCGCATTTCCGCGCTCATTTTTTCTATTATAATAAAGGTATACCCACAGGTAGTTATGTAGTTTTGTTTATGACTATATCAGATAAAATTATTATAATATTAATTTCGATATCGTTAAATCGTGCGTCCCGTACACCTATATTCACATGATACATTTTCCCCGTGTACGCTGTAGGTAATAATATATGTTTCCCTTTAATCGGGTGTTTTCATCAGATAAACTAGTATAAATGGATTTCCATCCATTCCTACCAATACAAAAACAAAAACTGAGCATTTACACTAGTGCAGCGTATTCTACGGTATCGAAATGTCTATATGTGTCGTATGCGAACCAATTTATTATAATACCTTTGTAATTTACGTCAGTTTCAACATTTTTGCTGAGAGTGACATTTTCAGCGCTCTCCGTCTACCACCATACAAATATAGATAGTATGCTTGTGGAAATCTTGTGTGAAAGGGATGAGAGAGCATAATATTTAGCTTTTAACTCAGCTTCGAATAATTATTGCTCACATTATTATTCACCATAATCGATATAAACGATTAAAAACTTGTTATATTAAATTTAAAAATCGAAAACACGAGCTTCTATCGACGAGGACTGGTACCTATACTGTATAATATTTAGCGAACATTTTTTTTCCATTAGGTATACATTTGTCATTTCTGACAAGTTCCATACCATGTTTTCGAAACTGTATACAACTTTGTGTTAGGATTAGGAATAAAATAAAAATATGTACTTTCGCATGTTACAATATAACACGCTAATATTGTAGCGACGACTGAAAACCGGACGCCAAAGCCACATAGGTCCTTCACCCGGAGAATTGTCGTCGCGGACCATGCACGTGCCTGTGCAATCATGTGCCGGAGTAGCGCATCGTTCTAATTAATTTATTATGCGTAGTGAAAGATATTGTACATAAGCACATCATAATATTATCGTTTTTTAATCAATCACATGTAACACGTTATATTACATGAGATGAAAAAATAAACTAACTCGAATAACGGAATAAATCATATTTAAATTAAATATGCACAACGCGATGAAGATATAGGATAATAATAACTATTGTTTATATTTAAATTTATAAATAAATATTTTATATGTATATGTATACAATATACATACATTTCATATAAAAATTGTATAGCTCTTCTCAGTTGCAAGCTGGTACTACCACGAAAATGATCTATATAGATTCACTTTTGAGCCAAACATGGTTTTAAAACCGTCGTGTACTTCTAATATCATATTATAATAATTTATGTGTTAATAAATATTAAAGACTAAAGTGTTCACATAATATAGAAGATCGTATTATAGAGAAAAAAAAATTTAAAACAGTGTATAGTTGTGTATTTGTATTTTATCCATAACCACCAGCTTATATATACACAGGAGGATCAGAGATACCAAATTCGCGTCAAATGGTGGCAAATAAAACTGTATTATTCTACTAGAAATGCATACCAGTATAAATAGTGAGCCGTATTTTTGTAAAAAAAAAAATACTCAAGAATCACTGATAGATTTTTGAGGTAAACAGTCAATTATTGGTGAACATTTATGCATAGAAATGAAATTTTATTTCTTGTCTTGAGCCTAAGAATTATAGATCCGACATTACGTTCGAGTATAATGAGATTGAATGCATAAAAGAGTATAAACATAATATCATACCTACATGTTCACCTATATTTTAATCGAGTGATAAATTTGTGCCTTATACTTAACATATTGTACTTCAATAATTATTTAACTATTAAAATAACTATGGTTACAACATTGTTATATTTCATATAACCTTTAGGCTTAAATCAAACAAAAAATATGAATTAAAATAAACCTTCGTAAAATGAAAAAGAAAGAAAGGTAAAAAAAAAAATAATAAAAATTCGTTCAAAATGTATGTTATACATTCCTAGCTATTAAGTTATTATCATATGTTTTTAAGTACCAAATGCTTAGGTATGTATAGAAAATAATTTTCTATGCATACAAAAGTGGTTGTTTTCCAGTGCCAAGATACTAAATTTATATTATGTACAGTTAAAATAATAGTGTGTTTTTACTCATTTGAATTCATTCATCCATATTTTCTTTGTATATGGTTATTATACTACCATTATAATATTATGAACTATATTAAAAAATGTATTCAACTGAATAACGTGTAATCTAACAAAGGAAATAATGTGAACTTACATACATAAAAAGTATTTTTATTTTATTTTTTATAGCCACATGATTAACCTTCATTAGGTCCGTACAAATGCGCTTGTAACTAAAACCCGATATCTAGTCTAAGATAATATTTTATCCAAACTAATTAAATTCTATAAGCTAATGTAAATATTGTCTTTAAAACAAACGTCCAATAACACATGTAATATGTATCATAAAATTAATAGATAACTATACGGCACTATAATATATATTTGACCTGGGAGTAAAATGTATACAAACATTTGCAGAATTGACATATTATAAAATGTTTAAAAGCAATATATTAATATATGAATACTATGTATATTAATATACAAGACTAAAATAGTCTCAAATATCATAGCAGTAAAAAAAAAATAAAGAAATAGAAGCTATTGCTTCCTGAATGTATAATATTCCCGTTAATTCATATTCACTACGTCAAATAAAAAAATAATAAAATTATAGTATCGTATTATTAACGATTTTAATAAATAAAAAAAATTATACATTTGACACATAGAAAATTAATGTATTGATATTTAAATTAAGCACCTCCGTTATCGTTTCGATGAATTTTTTTCCTATACTTTCGTTCAATGCATCCATGCATAATACATATAATATTTCTGTTTATGTACTTTTTTTTTTTGCAATGACATTATAAAAACGAGTATTTGATAATAATACGGATAAAATATTAAAATAAACATTTAGTCTATTACTGGATTATAAATATATATTAAAAAAAAAAAAAAATCAAACCAGTACCACAGTAGAAAGTATTTTTGACATATCTTATGTGGGGGCAATGTGTAGGAAACAATTTCTTTTTGGAAGATACTCTCTCAAACGTTACTACAAAAGCTAGTGAAACGGAAGAACGATCATCAGTCGATCAGTTCAAATCGAATAAAGATGAACGTAGTAATATTTTTAGTATGTGGACTATGCGCCTTCGTTGCTGGCCAACACATAATCGATAAAAGTGGCACTGGAAAAAGAAGTACGTACGATACCGATAATGGCCAACAAGCAGAACTCGAAGAAGGAACACCTGAACAAGAAGAATATGACCAAAACGCTTACGGAAAGGGAGTGACACTAGATCAAGGAACGCTGGAACACGACCAAGGAACGCCCGTACAAGCAGTGGCAATAGATCAAGGAACGCAAAACCAAGACGCTTATGGACAGACAGCGAACTTAAACCAAGTTACAAATGATCAAACCATACACAGTCAAGAATCGTACGGTTTGCCAAATGGTAAAGTCCAAGAGGTGCAAGGTGAGAATCTATTGGAAGTACCCACAAAAATCGAATACCAGACGATCGAAAAGGAGGTGGTCCAACCATACCCGGTCGAGGTGGAGAAACGTGTACCATACCCAGTAAAGGTTGAAGTTCCCGTCGATCGCCCTTATCCATTGCATGTACCCAAGCCGTATCCGGTGCAAGTAGAAAAACCGGTCCCATACGAAGTCAAAGTCAACGTACCACAACCGTACACTGTCTACAAGCACATCCCTTTTGAAGTCAAGGTACCAATCGACAAACCATACGCCGTCCACGTACCCGTTCCGTACGCAGTGCCCGTCCAGAAGTTGGTCCCATACGAAGTCGTCAAGCACGTACCTTACCCCATCAGCATGTTCGTTGACCGACCGTACACCGTGCTTGTGCCATACGAGAAGCACGTACCATACACGGTGGAGAGGCCGATTCCCTACCCAGTCAGCGTGCCTGTCGACAAGCCATACCAGGTGGTCGTAGAGAAGCGAGTACCGTTTACTGTGAACAAACCTGTCCCGTATATCGTGCACAAACCAGTTCCATACCAGATTAAGGTTCCACAGAGAATTGAAGTCCCAGTACCATACCCGGCTGGTACTCAAACTGAAAAATCCTTTACGTACAATTCATGGAGACCAATTCACCAACTTTCCGACAACAAACCAAAACACAATCTCTACCAAAGTGAAAACCATAGTGGACTTAAATTGAATTAATACTATTAAGTGAAAACCTAACTTAACCTAACTAATAATTTGTTATTTTTGCTGTTTAGAATATATATATAGAGCTTTTCGTAAATAATATAATATTTTATGTAAATATATACAATTTTTTATATTTTTTAATGCAAATGTTGTTATTTAGCCATCTCTATACCAGTCGAAATCAAAGTGCTTTCGCTATATACTATACATAAACTATTATCTATAATGATTCATTCTCCAGTAGTAATTGGATTCTAATAGTGGTTTTATTTCTTGTGCATTACAGACCAAACAGAAATAGACGTACCTAATATGTTAATATATTAGAATTTAGTAAACAAATAATAATATAATATGGTCTTCAACGTATTGAGTAAATGATTTGAGTTTACTATTTGTTGCACATAGAGTACGAAAACTTTGAAAACAGAACGTTTTGTTTGTACAAAATATTACAATAAACTAAATACTTGAGAGAATATGAACAATTCGTATACGAATAATATGCGTAGGTACGTTTTATACTTTTTATTTAAAAAAATACATACTTAAGTTTAAAAAGCATTTATAACTCGAGTAGGCCGAATGGAAATATATGAAAAACATCGTGCACTTATTCGACGTTAGTTTTTTACATCCTCGTTTTTTAACTTTATTTCCATTACGGCTTTATTTTTTACTTTCACTGGTTTTATAAACTAAATAAATATTTATTCGGTAAAATATAATGAATAACATAATATGTTATAAATTATTAGTTTGTATTGATTAAATTCATATTATAAAACAAAGAGACAATCCATACATATAATGTTAAGCATTGGCAATAAAATACGCTGTACGCATGTACCTATATAGTAAAGGATATATGTACAAGTACTTATTAATAAGCTAGTTTTCGGATAAAAATACATGTTTTATGTTTTATATCCGACCTGTTTAAATTCTATCGACATGGGAATAAATTTATATTCAAATAACGTATGTTTTTTCTGACTTCTCGCTCGATGTTGTAAGTTAATTGATTTTTTTTTTTAACTCATTCGATATACCTAATCGTATTATACAAACGATTTAAAATATTATTTCTATACGTATTGTATATATTTTAAATATTTTATACATATTATAACAGGTTAAAATACGTCGGAATCAAAATTATTACAACCACCGAATGAAACCTTTTCGTATCATTTTTCATTAGATACTACTATGGTTGAATGCTATGAGAAAGAGGGATTTATCCGCTGTCCGCTAATTGAAAAAAGGTTATATTAGCCGTATAAGGAAATGTCCATCATTGAAAGGGTTTATATTATACAACTCATACATAACACGTGGACAATACAAGGGGTATCTGTAATGTGTGCTTTGTCATAGAATATGAAACCGTGCAATGTATAAAATAATATTATGTCTACTGTGGTAAAAAATAGCATAATCAAAAAATAACGCTTTTATTTAATATCATTGTGTTTATAAAGTTAAAAGTTTCAAAATAATAACCATATTTTATCATTAATATCTTTAATCATGGGCTAAAATTAACAAAATAAAAATTAAGATTTAGACTGCAGCTATTAAATACAAAAAATGTTCATATAATATTTGCATCACGTTGTGTTGAAATTAATTTTATTTGAGAGTTTAATTTTTATCCAAATAGGTATATAAATACCTATGGATTAGGTTAGGTTACACATACGTCATACATAAATTCAAAATATATTTTATACAACGGTACTTTGATACTAAAATATAATGATATGAGTATACGCGACTCGTTTATTCTGAAGAAATTGAATAAACATTAAATATGTTTTTTTTAAAACTGTAAATAATCAATTTAAAATAGAAATTAATAAAAAATACAAAGCATAGTAAATATTATAGACAAGATAAACTAATAACTAGTTGTAAATCATATATTCACCACATCTTTTTATGTAGATTTTTTAGCAAAAAGTTTTAATCGTTATAGTTTCACATTTATAATATATTAATGTTATCCTATTTTTATTTGATTATTATAACACCAATTATAATTTATGTTCACTGTTCAATTCTATACATTATTTTATTTGCATTTTCAAATATTATACAAATTTAGTTATTTAAATCAATATAATAACTTTTAAAATTACCGATAACTGATAAATGACGATGATTTTTGGAAAGTTTTTGATAACTTAACCAAATAATTATGTTTATTATTTATAAAACAATAACTATTAATACTATGAACTTTAAAGAATAAAATATTATAACCACATACTTTAAAGATATTAATCCCTATTAGCTCTCATTAAAACTTTTGGAGACTAAGCCAACTCAAGCCTTTCCCGATTTCTACATAATAATATTATGTCTATTACATATTAATTTTCGACGTAAAATTAATTCAATAATTTTGTTTTATTTAATTTTCAATTATTAACTATAATATAGTTTATACATAATAATTTCACCATTTGATGCTATCTATGAAATAGTTATCGTTTGTGTAAAACAACATAAATTAAACATTAACATTTCATGAATGAAATAGAAATTTAACATTTCATTTTCATAAATCATGATTGAATAAAATATATTAGTATACATTTAATATTAATTGATACTATAAGAATATATAATAATTATCCTGCTTTAATCAGAAGGTAATACTACTTTGTTTTAAAATAAATGTATACTATAATTAAAAAAATTGACGTGTAAAATGTTCTGAACACTATCATGAATATGAAAGTAACTTTGACTACTCTATACAATTACAGCGTAAAGTAAAAATTAAAAATTATTATTAAAGTGGAATAATTTAATTATAGTTAATCAGCAATTGTACATAAGTAATAATATACCAAAATATTACATTATATACTAATTTCATATTTGTTTTTAATTGAACAGTTATAACGATTAACATTAAAAAAATGTTTTATTAAAAACATAGAGACCTATTTACGAACTATCATAGATATCTTTCGAGCGTAATTTATTATAAATTATAACAATATAAATAATAATGTAAAATACCAATTTAGACTTTCATAACAAACGGTGTGATAGTAAAGAATCCTACTAGTGCGTAGGCAGTTGATGATGTAGTGCTATATAATACATAATATGTATATAGCAACAAAACAACAACATAAGTTACATACACTATTATTAAGTGTGATAATTATACGAACGTTTTTCATATCACGCACTAATTAAGTTCGTAGGTATAAAAATATCATTTATCCTAAAATGCGTTATGACATTACTATTATAGTCTTATTATGCGACAATTCGTCGAGATTAGAAAGTAGATTAGTGCGGGAAAATTCTGAGGAGGGGTCATTTTTACTACAGAGTACTCCTAGTTGGTCAGCGGTTAATTGTTAGATCACACAATACACACTACAAAAAGCCAAGCACGCGGAGAAACAGACATCAGTTGATCTTTTCGTTCACATTAGATCTATTCTAACCTAACCCATTGATGAGGACTAAGTAAAATTCTTTGCAACGATGGTAGTAATATTGTTGCAAATTACGTGTGTCATCGGGCTGTGCGCTTTCGTCGTAGGCGGAGCAGAGCTGCAGACCGACAAGACCGAGGAGACCGTTGCGGCGACAACGACAAATACAACAGTGCCAGCAGTGACAATAAACGACAACGGAAAAGAACATGGCAAAAGAGGCGTATTTGACACTGGTTACGGTTACGCTGCAACTAGTTACAGTAATGTAGTAAACGGTCAACACTTCCAGCACGGACATGAGCAGAAAGTGATTCTCTCCAAGACGATCATCCGGGAGGTGGCCCAACCTTACCCGGTCGAGGTCGAGAAACGGGTACCATACCCGGTAAAGGTCGAAGTGCCCGTTGACCGCCCTTACCCAGTGCACGTTCCTAAGCCATATCCGGTGCACGTCGACAAGCCTGTCCCGTACGAAGTTAAAGTCAACGTGCCGCAACCATACACAGTCTATAAGCATGTCCCATATGAAGTTAAGATACCCGTCGACAAGCCATATACAGTGCACATACCACAACCGTACACGGTTTACGTCGAGAAGCGAGTACCTTATGAAGTCGTCAAGCACGTCCCATATCCCGTCAAGGTGTTCGTCGATAAACCGTATACCGTGAAAGTGCCAGTCGACAAACACGTCCCTTACACAGTTGAAAAGCCCGTACCCTATCCGGTTAAAGTACCAGTAGACCGTCCATACCAGGTAACCGTCGAGAAGCACGTGCCGTATACCGTCGACAAACCGGTGCCTTATCCAGTCGAAAAACATGTGCCGTATCCAGTCAAAGTTCCAGTAAAAGTCCATGTCCCGGTACCTTACGAAGTAAAAAGCCACGAACAAAAATTCTTTGATCAAACTCAACGTAAAGAAGAAGTAGAACAACAGCAACAGCAGTACGAGTCTGAAGATCAACAGCAACAACAACAATATGAACCCGAAGAGCAATCTCAACCTCAACAATTCAAGCCGGAAGTGCAATCACAACCACAACAATACGTACCCGAAGAACAATCTCAACCAGAAGTACAAACACAAACACAACAATATGAACATGAAGTACAATCTCAACAACAACAATATGAGCAAGAAGTACAATCACAACAACAACAAGAATACGAAAACGAGGAAAAGTTGCAACCACAACTGCAGTACGTACATGCAATAAAATCACAGCAACAACGACAATACGAATACGAAAAACAGTCACAAAAACAAGATGATCGCGATGAACAAGCACAACAACCTGACGAACACTCGGAACAAACGCAGCAAGGTGAACCAGAGAACATCGATTATCAATAGAAATTTTATTAATTTTTTGTTACTAGTCACAAATTATAACCACATTATAATTTTGTGGTTAGGTTAGGTTTTGTGTTATGATTACCGAAACTTAAAGTATTCGACCATATACTTACATCGGTTGATAACGAACATTATGTACATAACTATGTAATGAAATCAAATAAAGACTTATTTTATACTACATTCTGTTTTTTTGTAACTTTGAAATTATTATGGAAAACATCTTATCCTGTAAACGTTAAAGCTCAATCATAATACCTGTGTTACTCCTACTATTTGTACACAACTAAAAGAGAACATTTTTCTACACAAATTAATTTAAAACCTATATTAAACTATTTTAAACAATTTGTTTAACTTAGAAGCTTTGAGTAATATTAGAGTTGTTATACTTTAAGATAAATTATCTATAGCTTTGCATTGGTGTCTATATATAGTTTTGGGCAGTATATTTTAAACATTAACTAAAACTCATTAATCATAATAATATAATTTAATTAATAAATTATAATTTATTTACCAACATCGTTTAATTTTAAAATTTAAATGAACTCATATTGTGACTTTCCTGTGTAAATAAAAGGTATTATTGATAGGTATTATACTATTATAAAATTCATTTGTATAATATAAAAAAGTAAATAATAATTTCAAAATATTTACTCATATAAAAATATCAATAATATTAACCATATACTTTTAACTATTTGTAAAATTCAAATATTATTATTTCTTATAAACGAATAAATAAATAATTTATTAATTTAATATAATTTGCGCTTATATAAATAATAACGATAATAAAGTCTTATATATTTATTTACAAAAACTAGGGTCAAGAATATATATGTCTATTTTGCCTATTATCTACAGTTTATAATTTGATGAGTGCCTTTATTATTTTATCTGTTTTTTCTACCTATATATGATATATTCATGTATTTGTGTTAGTAAAAATATTTTTTATGAATTTTTAATAATTAATATAATTATATTTAAAGTAATTT
This sequence comes from Aphis gossypii, assembly GCF_020184175.1. Taxonomy (NCBI): domain Eukaryota; kingdom Metazoa; phylum Arthropoda; class Insecta; order Hemiptera; family Aphididae; genus Aphis; species Aphis gossypii. The sequence continues at coordinate 64,846,148 of NC_065531.1, read as the reverse complement.
CGTGAATATAAAAAACGTAAAAAAGTTCATATGTAGAAACTAGAAAGATATTTAAAACAGTTTTATCTTTACTATTTTATATACAAGTTATACAACACGCGTATTATTCATGTCGATATACGCTTTACTTATTTCGAAGTATGCAGTTATGTGCAGACACCGTAGCAAAAGAAACTGTACTCGTATTGTCATATTATTAAGTAATTTCAAAACAGAATTATCAGCTAATGGGAATACCGTAGTAAAGTAATTGAAATCCACATTATAATACTGAAAATGAATACCCATCAAACAAATTATTCTATAAAATATATTTGTTGATGGTATAATTTTTATAAATACAAAATATATCTACAAATATCAATTAAAAAATAAATAAAATTCGATAAAATGATAAACACACTCTTTAAAAATATATTATTTATGCAAATATCATTGATTTATAACCTTAGCAATGTCTTGATAATAAAATAAGTAAAAAAAATACAAATAAAGAATATTTCAAAAAAAAAAAATGTTGGCTGGGTCAATTTTACTGCAGGTTTAATGTAAGTAATAAGTATGTACACGAAACCCACTACTCGGGTAAATATAGAGTTGAAAACCAATGCAGCCCCCCTCGGTAAATATTCTGACTGCACCTATTCATTTAAAATGAAAACATTTAGATGTAGAATAAAATATATTGTACTTACATTTTCTGTCGTACTATTGTACCAATACATAAGACAATACAAAAACAATTCAAAAATATTTATAGAATGATAGGTAATAACTCAAAAAAAAAAGGAAAAAGTAAAGGTATTTATAAAATAGCATTTATTCTAAATTCAAAAAATATAAATTTCATATAGATACAAAGTATAATACAATCGTTGAATAAAATCACGTTAAATGTATATATATTTTTACAAAAAAGTCAACTCGGAATCATGTTAATAACTATGACTTCCGTGTTCACCGAATGAATTTTCACTGTATGAGTGTTCTTCGTGTTGGTGATATGGTACAGGGACTTCGACTTTGACAGGAACTTTGACGTGGTACGGCACTGGTTTCTCGACCGTGTACGGCACTGGCTTGTCGACGGGGTACGGCACGTGCTTCTCGACGGTCACCGGGTAAGGGCGGTCTACCGGAACTTTGACTGGGTATGGTACGGGCTTTTCAACGGTGTAAGGGACGTGCTTCTCGACGGGTACGTGCACGGTGTATGGTTTGTCGACGGGTACCTTGACTGGGTAAGGTACGTGCTTGGTTACCTCGTACGGAACGCGCTTCTCGACGTAAACGGTGTACGGCTTGGGCACGTGAACGGTGTATGGTTTGTCGACGGGTACCTTGACTTCATAAGGTACGTGTTTGTAGACGGTGTATGGTTGTGGAACCTTCACTTTGACTTCATACGGGACGGGCTTGTCGACGTGCACTGGGTAAGGTTTTGGTACATGCACGGGATATGGACGGTCAACGGGTACTTCAACCTTTACTGGGTACGGTACGTGTTTCTCGACCTCGACTGGGTATGGCTGGGCGACTTCCTTGATGATAGTCTTGGATAGGACTTGTGGTTCGTGGTGGTAGTCGTGACCGGACAGCTCGTGACCAAAACCGCCGGAACCGTATCCATAGCCGGTGTCGAAAATGCCTCTCTTGCCTTGGTTTTTGCTATCGTCGGTAGTTGCTGTAGCTTTGTCCGCTTTTTCTACCGATTTACCTGTAGTGCTTTCCGACGCCAATGCGAAGGCGCACAACCCGACCACGAACGTCGCGAGCAATATCTTATTCATATTGTTTTTTGTTTTGAACGGAATAATCGACTGATGTCCGTTGGTCTGTGCGCTTGGCTTTTGTAGTGGCACCTGTGTCTTGCACCGATGAAGTCCAGTGCCCAGTCGCCCCCCACCTGCAGTACAGTCGTGGATAAATAGAACGCATCTACTGGTCTACTTTCTATTGTTTATCCTCTACCTAATGTTTATTTTTCATGATACCATCAATTTTGTGCTATTTCGTAACATTTTATGTACGATGATTTAATTAAAACATCTTTGATATAGAACGGTTGTTTAAAATATTATATATATTTTTTTTTTTACGTTCAATCTATTATTGTAATGCATAATATAAGTACGATCATGATTGCTCACAATATCTATAAGCAATGATTTATTTTATTCGTAATAAGTTATAATAATATAAATTAAACCCTGATGATTATTGGGGATTTGCAGTCTTTTTTTCGATTTATTACAGGTAAATCATTTACTTGTCTAATTTCTTATATCGATGTAAATCATAATAATTCACAATGAACGTTTTTATATGACATTAAAATAACATGTTATCATTATTCCCATAAAAATAATATTGTAATTATGTAATTCTTAAGAAATATATTCAAAAAATGTAAATTTTACAATTTTATCTGTCACGTAATTTATAATTTTATCACCATCGACAAGTTTAGTTTTAAAATTCGTGATGGTAAATATTCGTGGAAGTTTATACCGTAAATACTTTTTATCTATGTAACTTATATAGTAAATTACGTAATTAGACGTTTGATTTCGGCTAACGATAATGATAAAAACAGCTTGTAGGTAGCTGATTCAAAACACCCCGCTATTATACAACTTACACAACTGATTTGCATACCGTAACAAAAGAAATAGTTATCAAATGTAATCACTATACTAGTGGATAACTTAAAATAAGCCAATTAAAGTACTTTTCGTGTTAAATAATATAATCGATATAATCTGAATGATTTAAAAATGAAAACTACACGTCATCCTTTCCTTTTCATTGAACGGGGTTGATTTAATTTTTCCTGATTTCTTCTAAACCTAATATTATATGTTGTTCGGAGATATATTAATCAATAAAGATAAGTTAGATGAGGTTTAATTAAGTAAATACAACTATAATATAATATGGTACCTACATATTTATCTTACAATACAATTACTGTGGTCTATTGATTATGTATAAACATATACATACACGTATCTGTCTTCCTACGTTTTATTTTGTTTAAATTATATAAGTCCCGCTAAACTTAATTCTTTCCGATAAATTTTCTAAAATTTTCAAATTACAAGTGTGACGTGCAACAAAGTTAGTCTCATTTCAACACTTATCATTAGGTCATGGTTAAAGTAAAATAATATATTATTATGTACAAATATTTAACTTTAACATTAAATGTTACTTGGTATAAAATATAGTTATCTGTTAAATTTATATTAGTATAGGTACACATAATGACGTATAACAATTATTGTCACAACTCACAGTGTCATCGTATTAGAGATTGATTGACAACGGCTATTTTAGTGACGTCTGCGTAATTAATTGCAGTGTTTTTTAAAGTATTTTGATTTAAAAAAAAAAAAGTTTTGATATAACATAAGTTTTTTTTCTAAGAAAAAAAACGATATTAAAGAAAGAAAACGTAGAAAATAAAATTTTTATTTCTCAAAATCTTTACATCATATTTGAATAAAAGTGGATCATTTTATTTGTCCATTAATTTATTTATATTTATATAAATCAACAAGCTCCATTCTTAAAAATATTTTTTTATAAAATAGATTAATAAAAATAATATATTTACATTATTCTTAATATTAGCAAGTAGCAACATTGGCATTATAATATTCAGTGATGTAGTGGAAAGTATAAACAGAGGAGATGCCATAAGATTTCCTAAATTTATAATACTGCATATAAAGATAAAAATATTAATTATTTATTATTTTTTTTTTTTTAAATATATTATAGTATTTCAACAATTATGAACCTATAAGTTTACATATGATAGAGGTTGGTAAAGCTCACACTCTTAAATTTGGAGGACTGATTGTAATAAAAAATTATTTATAAAAATATATACACGGCTATACTATGGCATTAATGCATTATAGACTCAACAAAACGCATATCGATAATTAAAAAAACATTTTGAATTTATTTAAAGTCACTTAAGCTCTAAGAAAATATTGTAAATATCAATAAATTATTGCACAAGAATTCATTTTGAAACGTTGATTACAATATTTTAGTACGTCAGCTGAGAAAGGCTTACCACCTCTAATATATACAAAATATATACAATGTAAATATTTTACTAAATGACTATAGTAATTACAAAAAAATACACAGAATAATAATATGAAAGTAATTTTTTTTTTTTAATATATAAATTGTTGTTAAGTCGGTTAAATAAGTGGGCAAACTATATATCTTTATTTCTAGTAACGAAATGACCAAACAATATAATATTTTTACATAGTTTGAATTTTATTTTCCGTATGTTTTATACAGTCTAAAATCGTTTATTATAAATTATTATTCACTATCTTCACACTAATTTAAAAAAGTATATTTCCATCTAAACCTTTCAAATAGTTAGTTCCATAATATATTTTTAAGGAAGAATTTATATAGGTAATGAAAATTGTAATAATTAACTTAATTTTATAATTGTATTGATCCTATTTTTTGTTCTTTGCAGATAAACTTTTGCTAATATTTTTACCACTCTATAACATTATTAGTTATCTGTTTATGATTTTATGAAAACAATTCAATGCATTTCTGAGACCTAGAGACTAGAGGTAGTATCATTTATACGATAATTGTTAGCCATTTATGATTAAGTATTAACCTACTAAACACCTATATACCTAATTTTCTTAATATTAGTTAATAATGTACCTTTATAATTTATATACATGTTAATTATAAATACTTGTTTTTTCCTTCATATTTTATTTAATCTTGATTCAATAGATGATATATTCTAAAATCGAACATAATATAGTAAAATCTTCTATTAAACGAAAAATTCTATGAATTTAAAAATTATAATTTTATTTAAATTTCATAACAAGTATACATGCATAATTACATAACACATAATAAATTTAACAAATATTCAACTGAGAATAAATTCAACTTAGACCTAGAGTCTGATAAACTTGTAATACTGCGTAACAGTGTTATAGATAAAGGATAGACAACTATGGTGTTCATAGATAATAAGGGTATTTTTTACGAGAAAATTAAAAGGTAAAAGCTAATTGTATTTATGAGTTTATGACCAATAAAAATAAAATATAGTTAGTTAAAACTTAAAATACATAACATTTACCACTATAAAAATAATTATATACGAGTATACGAGAGTTTTGATGTATAATAATATAGTACATATTATATATAATAAGATTTTATATATTTATTATTTAATAATTACATGTATAGGTAATAAATAATATTAATACATCATAATTTTTTTTTACCTCCGATATAATACTGTTTCTTACATAAAAGTAATTTTATTTATTTTTATTCTTAGCTGTACGTTTTTTTAAATTGAAAACAATTTTATAACAGAATATTGCATTTTCACACATACATTAACCTAACCTAACCTAATATAGGTAATAACTTATTTTCATGACATTAATCCCAAATAAAAATACAAGAATATTATAAAAAAAATCTTTATTTATATTATACTTATATCTATATACATAATAATAATATGTAGTATTCGAATTTAATGAACATATTTTAATGTTAAGCACATATTATTATTTGAAATTTATGCAATCAGAAATGTAACACGAGTTATGACTAGAAAAAGAAATACGTTTTTTAATAACTGTTGTGTTCATTTTGTTTGTTGGAATATTGTGGATGTTCTCCCTTGTATTCTGTTTCCGGAAAATATTTTTCTTCCTGTTCGTTTTCTTTGTACGGCACTGGCACTTCGACTTTCACGGGAACTTTTACCGGATAAGGCACTGGTTTCTCTACAGTATACGGTACGGGTTTGTCAACGGGGTATGGAATGTGCTTCTCGACGGTCACCGGGTACGGGTGATCTACTGGTACTTTAACCGGATAAGGTACGGGTTTTTCGACTGTATAAGGGACGTGTTTGTCGACAGGCACATGCACAGTGTATGGTTTATCGACGAAGACCTTGACGGGATAAGGGACGTGCTTGACGACTTCATAAGGTACTCGCTTCTCGACGTAAACCGTGTATGGTTTGGGTACGTGAACGGTGTACGGTTTGTCTACTGGATATTTGACTTCGTATGGGACTTGCTTGTAGACGGTGTAGGGTTGTGGCACGTTGACTTTGACTTCGTATGGAACGGGCTTGTCGACGTGCACTGGATACGGCTTGGGCACGTGTACTGGATAAGGTCGGTCAACGGGTACTTCGACCTTTACTGGGTACGGTACGTGTTTCTCGACCTCGACTGGGTATGGTTGGGCGACCTCTTTGATGATAGTCTTGGATAGCACTTGTTGTTCGTAGTGAGCTTGGTGTATGTGATCGTGATCATTGGTAGGTTTGTACACATCGGAATCCGAACCGTATCCATATCCTGTATCGATAATGCCTCTCTTGTAGTGGTTTTTGGTTTCATTAGATATATTTGTTTCAGGCTTGTTCGCACCTATCACGAATGCGCACAACCCAATAATGCACGCCGTATGTAAAAGCATCTTCATCGTCGTTTGATTTGAATGAAATGCAGTCGACTGATGTTCGGTGGTCCAAGCGCTTCGCTTTTGTAGTGACTTGTATTCACCTAGGAAGTAATCTTTTACCACTTCATCCCCGCCACTTATCATACTACTGCTAATGATACTTTCTATCTTATTGGTGCATCGTCGTTTTTTTATTATAATATTAATATTCCTATTATTCAGTCACTTCGCGTGATATTGTTTAAGGAAATGGAATAAAACGAGATTTTTTTATTGCTAGTTTACTTCTTCTACGCCGATTTATTATAGATGGTTTAGATAATATATTTTAATTTATTACCTATATTATTCCAAGCTTAGTAAACCTCAATGAAATATAATATTTATTTACAGAACAATTTATTGTTTATTTTATTTGTTACTTTAGTTATGTTAATAAATTAATACATTTAATAAACCGATTAATAAATTCAATGCACAATGACACACTTATTATGCTGAATGTCCGTGAATATTATATGCCTACGTACTGTATTAAATATTATAATATTATAGATTCTTGTTAGAATAAATTTGCTACTTTTATTTTCATATTTTCATTGAAAATCAGTATGTAAATAATTAGATAATCTAATTAATTATTTTTGACAGTGGGTTATTACGATGTTGTTATTATCTAACAATAGATAATATAAAGTGAATACCGTGTTTTTAATTTATTCAATGTATAAAAAAATGTATGTATACTATAATTTATGATTTAATTAATAATGATTTGTTTTGTCTTCATAGCTACCGTATAACCAATTAATAAAATATGTAACATTTTATTCTCTGTTGAAATACTATATGAATAACTAAAATATAATTATTACTCTTATTTCTAATTCAAATAAATGAAAAATCAAATACCTATATAATGAATAAACATTAGGCGAAAATATTATATACCTACACAAAGAAAAACAGTGATTGTATATTTTATATACTAATGTGATTGAAATTTACATAGACTTAATAAAATATTGTGATATATTTAAAAAAATAGATTAATGTTTATTTCAATCACTCAGCTTATAATTCAAAAATAGCAATCGAAACCAATGATAAATAATTTTATTAGAATTGTATGCGTGTGAGTATACAATTTAAATTACTAAAAATCGTGCATTAAAATATATACAATCAAATTTTAAGGAAAAGAGCTGTGGATAATCGTATGTATGTAGAATTCGTATTATGAAAATATAAAAAATAGTTAAAATAAAATGTTGAATTTGTAAAAAATATCCAGTATTTTACTATAATACAAAATATACCAAAATATACAAGGTCGAAATGTATATACATATATATATAATTTCATAAAACAATTTTAAATTTTTCCTAGAGTATGCTAAGACATGAGAGTAGTTCTGTTCCAATGTTCTGTATATTTTTAACACCAAATAAAACAAATAATCGGCAATTTCAACAATTTGTAAAAAATATTATTTATTTGTAGAAATATAAGTAATAAAATCTAGTCAATATAATATTTTTGAGAATAAAACTCATTTTGTACAAGTGTATAATAATGTATTAGAAATTTTAATACAGAATAGTAATAAAAATTAAATCAGTAATTTCAACTACCCTTGAATAGGTACTAATCACGTAAGGTATACTCTTCATTAATCGATTTTATTCCTAAAAATATATGTCAATGATAATATGAAACTATATGCGTTATATCACAGTATTTTTAAATAACACATTTCTAACCGTGTGTAATCTGATTTCAAAGTACAGTAATACAATACGAATTCACAATGTCGATAAAAACAAAGAGTTCTACATTTTCATTGAGTATATGCACGTTAAGTTGAAAACACAAGTTATATATTACATAGGTAATATAGGTAGGTACCTACTATGCGTGTATTTGTAACAGTCACCTACGCTGTAATAATACTGAGCAATACTTAAGTTACGTTTACTTTTCAAGGTTCAAATAGGCGTATAAGAAGATTACATAGGAGCCATTCTAATAGCATTGGAAAGTATGTAGATCTCGCCTCCCCCCGCCGTGGAGGGGGAGATGAAAATTACTTCCATTATGGGTGTTCGGGATACTACAAAAACTGATGAATTCAACGGAATAGCATCAGTCGATCGACCCGATCCAAAGTCCAACGACAATATGAGAGGAGTTTTCAAAATAGTGTGCGTGTTTGGTCTGTGCGCCTTCGCATTGGCGTCGGAAAGCACTACAGGTAAATCGGTAGAAAAAGCGGACAAAGCTACAGCAACTACCGACGATAGCAAAAACCAAGGCAAGAGAGGCATTTTCGACACCGGCTATGGATACGGTTCCGGCGGTTTTGGTCACGAGCTGTCCGGTCACGACTACCACCACGAACCACAAGTCCTATCCAAGACTATCATCAAGGAAGTCGCCCAGCCATACCCAGTCGAGGTCGAGAAACACGTACCGTACCCAGTAAAGGTTGAAGTACCCGTTGACCGTCCATATCCCGTGCATGTACCAAAACCTTACCCAGTGCACGTCGACAAGCCCGTCCCGTATGAAGTCAAAGTGAAGGTTCCACAACCATACACCGTCTACAAACACGTACCTTATGAAGTCAAGGTACCCGTCGACAAACCATACACCGTTCACGTGCCCAAGCCGTACACCGTTTACGTCGAGAAGCGCGTTCCGTACGAGGTAACCAAGCACGTACCTTACCCAGTCAAGGTACCCGTCGACAAACCATACACCGTGCACGTGCCCGTCGAGAAGCACGTCCCGTACACCGTTGAAAAGCCCGTACCATACCCAGTCAAAGTTCCGGTAGACCGCCCTTACCCGGTGACCGTCGAGAAGCACGTGCCGTACCCCGTCGACAAGCCAGTGCCGTACACGGTCGAGAAACCAGTGCCGTACCACGTCAAAGTTCCTGTCAAAGTCGCAGTCCCTGTACCATACGAAGTGCCACATCACCATCATTACGAAGAACACTCGTACGATGATCATCACAGTTATTGACATGGTCTCCAAGATCCGATTGGGTGTCTTGTAAAATGTAATATAATAATATAAAGCGAACGAATTGATTTAACCATTGTACCTGTTCATGTCTACGCTTATATATACGTCGTTTATTATATAACTATGTATATGTTTCGTAGAATAAAACCATTTTTTTACCTTATTCGATTTTTTTTTTTTTTTTAATTTTTTCTTTTAGAATAGTTATTTCAGTGTTTTAACCAATAATAGCAATTAATTGTTCTAGCAAAATTGATTTTTCAGTAAGTATGTTTATAAGTATATCTAATATATAAGTATTTCAACTATGATCACCAAAATGCAGTGTTTTAATAATAGCTCAGTTGTCTCTGATGCAGGTATATGTTATGTGGTAATGTATATTCACATCACTGTTGATTTCAAATTTTATTTTCACTCTTTTTTGGTGTCGATGTGAACATACGATTCACAATAATAGATAGTCATTTTTCTCGTTGGTTTTTAAAAAATGTACGGTAAATAAATTTTCCGAGTAATAGGTCATAACTATACATCAGCTTGTTATTTTGTTTTTATTATCGTGGTTTTAACAGCGTAATTGGAATTCGTTATAGAACAACCCAATATGTTTGTAGCTCATCAGTTATAAAATTATTATTATTAACGCGTTTTATGTCGCTAATGCATTTTATAATAGAAGTCCACATTCGAGGAAGTTATTTTATATATATGCTAGTTTGGCGAGTTTTTAATAACGCAACAAACCCGTCAAGATTTGTGTTCATTTATTATAGTTATATCAATACATAATATATTATAACAGGCGACCCAAACATCGTATTATATTAATATATACTTATACAGTTTGTTTTTTCAATTTGTTTACAACACACCTACAGTATTCTCCATCCCGTCGGTTTTTACATTAATATAAAATTTGATATTCCACGGCAAACGTCATTTACCAAAATGAAAACCATTCATCTCTCAAAATGTGTCATCCGGGAAAAAAAATTAAGAATTATAATATAACAACATGAAATGAAATTATAATAACACTATAAGACATGTTATACCTGCAGGTTGTTGCATTCGCGGAAACTCGTCGATATACTACTATACTTGTCCCATAAACGACCGAAACCGAACGACGCCCAACAAGTCGTGTAACTTTGTACGTATTACGATGATAATATTATTATTATTATGCTTAATCCTGGTGCAGTGTGTACGATAGATAGGTAGTATTGTTTTACATGTATATCGCAATGCATAATATATAATTAGTAATTACCGAACAAATTAATTCAGACCGTTTCGACATATTTTTCGACGACGTACACAACAATAATAATATACACTCATGTAATAGTATTATAATACCCACTGCAATAGTGTAATATATTTTATAACGCCACCGCGTTCGATGATAATCTCGTGAGTACTGCAGCTATTATATAATGTCTCGAGTTCGGGCTGTGTACGAAATAATAAGAAAATAATAATATACGATCGTGTGTACACGTGAGAACAACGCGGAATATAATGATATACGGCTGACGAATCTGCAGTAGGTACCTACATTATAATATGCATACGCCGCGCGTGTGCACGCGCTGTATACCTTTATGTGTACTAGTGCAGTGGAGCAGTGACCGCCGTTGACCGGTTCCACTCTACTTAGCGCGATGCCGTGATAGACTTTACCCCATTCGGAGACTCGCCAAGACAAACGAAGTGAGCGACTGAGGGAAATTTTAATTATTGCAATAATAATTTATTGGCAATCCAGGTAATCGAAATATACCACAAAGGATATCCGCTTATCGATAAGCTTTGAGTACCATATTATTATATTGTATTTGGTAAATAAAACATTTTTATATGTTATTTATCAACATGTTACTCCAAGATTTAGTAAAAGAAAAAAAAACGGATTATTAAGAATAATTATAATATATATATTTATTATATATGATAATAAAATAATATATTAAAATACAAATAACAATAATATTATACAATCAGGTTCACATTTGCATACTATAGAAACTATAAGTTATTTTAGTTATTAATTAACCATATTTTTAAGTTGATTTTTTTGTATTTTAATAAAATATTAACAGTAAATAAAAATTTTAATTAGAACTTCAATTGATCAGTTTAAAAACTTGTGAAAAACATATTATGTTTAATTTTAATAAAAAAATAAACTGATTTTTGAAAATAACTATACTTATCAAAAAATATTTCATTAAGTATTCCTAGTTCTGTACTCTGCATTATTAATTACAGAAAGCTCAATTTTCTTCTCTTAATTTTGGAGTTCACATTTATTTCACTGCAGCGTGATCGAAAGTACTTATTATCTATACACATTGTAAAAATATTGTATTTACCTACATTGTGACACATAAATTTTATCCTCGTTTTTGGTGGTCCCCGTTATAAGAAAATGCTTACAACTTTGTAACTTCGTAATTCCATATACTTCGTGCTAGCGGTATTAAATCAACGGACGATTTTTACTCAATTACCCATGTGACCGGCCCACGTCCAGGTTATAGGTACACGGAATTCGGTCAGTTCCTCCGGCTAAAATAACCCCGTGATGGAAATTCTTTAAAAGAAAATCCAAATATTCGAAAAGGGTAAGTGCACTTTGAAATACTAAATAACAACGTACGGTATTTTATAGATACCTATGCACACAGACAGGGAAATCTTTTGTCCAAAGCATATATAAAGTCCTCGATGGTTGATACATGTATAATATAGTTTGTAAGTTAAAATTTAAAATGCAGATATAAAATATAGTTTAGTACTTCTATAGCTGAACAAACAAAATTAGATCACAACCTGCTACAGACAATTCAGAAATATGGCTAGGATTATTATAACAAGTCTGACACGAGAACATTTGAAATTCGTTTAGTTCTACGTTCATTGTTTTAAACGCGTAATAGTTCTTTTTAAACAACGAAGCTACGACACCACTACACTAGCAGTATCACAGCCGTTACTTAAACTTCTGTTTAAAATGTACATTTAGTCAAGACCGTTGAGCGTTGTTCGAATGATGGAGACGAGTGTGGAATTGAAAAACTGTCTATAGTTAAATTTATACTTATACTATCAATATATTATAACATTAAAATACGAAAGGCACACCGAGATGATTAAAAAATAATAATAACTTAATAAAATTAACTTGAAAAAAAAATAGATGAATGCATTATTAAATATCATATTACTGTTTTAAAAAAACCATTAGAAGTGCACATAATATAAGTATATTTAATACGCAGTAAACAACTTTTCGCTTAAATTGATCATTATGATGACATCGACGCGGTGATTGCAGTCATCCACCGATCACAGTCAAATAATATGTAACCGAATTCGCGTTGATTTTTAGTATATAAGTATTGCGAGGTTGTACTCAAAAATATCATAAAAACGAATATGCTGCCATCGATCTTATTATAGCCCACTCTATGGAACGATATGAGATAAAATATTGTGTTCGCGAGACTGCAGACCGAGACGAATCCATTCGCGGCGTGAGGTGGACGGGACGCGTCAGGACGTCGAGAATATAAAATCTACAGTAATAATATGCTTATTATCGTGTCGCGCGCGCGCACACCGAATTACGTAAGAAAAAAAATACATAAAAATTAATAAATCTCCGCCGGCGTTTACAGTGGATGGTCAAGTGTGTTTCGTGGGCGCAGCGACCGCGTCCGAGCCCCGTCGTGTGTAGTCTTATACTGCGCGTTTGAGATTTTACATGAGATAATTATTATTATTTCGTTTTTCACAAGAATTTATTATTCCAAGTCCCGCGCATCGTTCATATTATAAATAATATCAACGCCGTCGTTATCCTAACAAAATATGTAAATTGCACTCGTCTTATTTCATTTTGGACAATTCGCACGATTCATGATAAGTTGACCCAACCTGAAAGGTTTCGTCTCGTTGTTTTCATAAAAACAATACAAAATGACTCGAAAAACGGCTAAACTCAAGGTACGAAAAGTAGGCAATACAAAGTAAATATTTAGGCATTTGTTGGAAAAGTGTAAAACTAGCTACTAAACTTTAAAATTGTTAGTGCCAAACGTGGCCAACAAAACATTACAGTTGAAATCAAAGCTTAAAACAATTGTCCGACGATACGAATTCAGCGTTGTTGGGCTGTTTTTGAAACTTGTATAGGCAAATATTAAAAGCTTTATAGTGCAAACAAAATGTAGTGTTGGGTTTGGCACAGTATATGGTGATTAAACAAAACGAGATAGCCGTGAACTGCCAAGTTTTCTAAATTATCCAACAAAATCTGACTTATTGGATGTTAATATCGTTCAACATTTTTTTATATATTTAAAATTTGTAAAATTGTTTAATATTGTTATCGTATATTATAGTAACTATAAGTTATATATAAGCTATATAGTTAAATACTGTGCTTGTACAGTGCATTACAGTGTATATATTAATATTTGTATCGAGTTTAACTATTATTTAAATAATTAACGTTATCGTATTAAAATATAGTAATTATAATATCCTTTAAGGTTATTTTTTAACCACAGAAAAACAACAACAATGAAGCCCGTCAACAGGTGATTTAAATAGCAACAATAAAATATAAATCCGTGCAATAACCATCAGTGCGTTGAATTATTATATACCTATATACTATGTGTAATGTACATATATATTTGAATGTGTATGTTGTGTCTTGATGATTTTATAATCGCATTAGATATCGTATTTTATAACAATAATAATATGTATCATTATTGTACATAAGAAATATTATAACCGTGACTTGGCCAAGAGATGCATAAGAAAACCTGTCCTTCTCTAGGTCACTGACCGACTTTGCTCCTAAATCACTGAATAATGAATAATAAAAAAAAGTAAACGTGATATCGCTTTTCATTGAACGTAATATCGTTCTCGTTTACTCATATATATTATTATTATATAAAAAGAAAAAATATATTAATGTTGTAATTTTTTTTTTATTGCATTAATATTTAATACCAAACTCTAAAGGACAATGAGATGATTACAAAGTTTGTGATACAAACAATATTTTTTATGTTTAAGTATTTGAAAAAAATAATTAGCTATTATAAAAAAAAAAAAAAAATGAAATGAAATAAAGAAAATATAATCGCTAAATGACCCTGAATAGCAAAATAATTATTATAGGAGTTATAACTTATTAAAATTAATGGTAGGTAAGTATCTACTGATAAAATTATTAGTGCCAGCTGTCTAAGATAATTCAATATTCTGATAATTCCGATATTGAATTAAAAAATTAGATAAAATATTTGATGAATCGCGATTACGTTTATAACTCATCTTTTGCATTTGGAATAATGAAAAATATGAATAACAAGCAGTACCTATTGTAATAACATAATACATTAATTTTTTTAATGAAAGAAAAATGTATATTTATTATTATAATAACAAAATTCACTTTGATATAAACTTAATCATCTATTATAATTTTGGAAATATTTCATAATTTTTTAGTTTTTATATAATCGTCTATATCATTACTAGCTCATGTAAAATAAATCTAATATTATATATATAATAAATAGCGTCTATTAATCTTGGCCCTCGTCAATCACTTTTTGTTTTGTTTTTCTATTTAATATTTTTAAAATATTAAGATTTTGAAAAAAAATTACTTTACTAGAACCACATAATAGTATTAAAATCCCAGTATACCATATGAGACAAATGTTGACAGTTACTATTAGAAAATATCTAAAATACAATACACGGATATTGTGAATCATAAATCGTATATTTATTTTAGTAAGCAATAAAAAAAATCCAGATAAGTGAGTTTTTGAGCGACTCTCAATATGCCGCCCGTCACTGCAGGCATCATATAATAATATAATATATTGTATGTGTCTTATATTATGTATACCCGAGTAGTTGTATTTGACGGATAACTTGAATTACGTATTATTATTTTACTCGTATTTAATATTATATTATGCTTCAATGTAATATCGTAATTTTTATTATATATTATGTGAAATTTAGACTGTTTGTTTCAATTAGATCTACATTTGAACATGTGTGTGCTATGAACACTGTAGATGATGTCCATTGGATCGATGTGGGAACATAATATATACATATAAAGTAATGAATAATACGCGTTACGAATAAATGAGTCGTAACTGGATCGCGATCCGAGAAAGTAGACTTGACCGGGAGCCATCGAGCAAAGCACACCCGCAGTGTATCACCGAGGGTGGGGAGGTACTCAAACATGATCCCCACCCTCACAGCGCGATCGAACAGTACAAAACCGTCCGTTTTGTCCGAATTGTCAGCAGTCAGTGTTGGACCGAGCCGGAGCTGAAACGAGCAGTGCTCGAAGACGAGGCAATACACGTATATTATATAAGATTTGATATTTATTTTTATTTATAGCGTGTTCGCTATCACGATGAAAGGTCTCCTGTACACGGTGTGCGTTTTCGGGCTGTGCGCCTACGCGTTGGGCAAGGACGATGACGTGAAGAAAGCTTCAGTAGACGATGACAAAAAATCGTCCGCGGACAAGACCCAGGACAAGAGGAGTCTGTTCGACACCGGTTACGGTTACGGTTCGAGTTACGGATACGACGTGGGAGTCGGTGGTGACGATTACCACGGTCATGGTCACGTGCTGTCCAAGACCATTATCAAGGAGGTGGCGCACCCATACCCCGTACCCGTCGAAAAGCACGTGCCATACCCCGTGAAGGTGGCCGTACCCGTCGACCGCCCGTACCCGGTCCACGTACCAAAACCTTACCCCGTACACGTCGAAAAACCAGTGCCGTACCCCGTCAAGGTAGCCGTGCCTCAGCCATACCCAGTGGTCAAGGAGATTCCAGTACCAGTCAAGGTGCCCGTCGACCGTCCGTACCCCGTGCACGTGCCCAAGCCATACCCAGTGTACGTCGAGAAGCACGTACCGTATCCAGTGGAAAAACATGTCCCGTACCCCGTCAAGGTGCCCGTCGACCGCCCATACCCGGTGCACGTACCCGTCGAGAAACACGTCCCGTACCCAGTTGAGAAGCCAGTGCCTTACCCAGTCAAGGTGCCAGTCGACCGCCCATACCCGGTAACAGTCGAGAAGCACATACCGTATCCAGTGGATAAGCCCGTCCCGTACCCGGTCGTCAAGCACGTCCCTTACCCGGTTAAAGTTCCTGTGAAAGTTGAAGTCCCCGTACCGTACCCGGTCAAGAGTCACGATGACCATTACGAACATCACGACGACCACCACAGCAGCTATTAACTGGACGGATACAGAATTGATAAGCATTTATCGCATCAAAACGGTCTTATGAAACCGGAAAATGGTTACCACTAATTTGTTAAGTACTTTTTTATTTTTTATTTTTTACTTTGTAAATATTAAAATATTTTTATAATATAAATATACTTCCTATGTTATTTATCTTTAAACAAAATTAATTTTAATTATATAACGGAATTAAAAAAAAAAATCTCTCAACTTTGACTGTTACCGACTAAGATCTTTTTTTTATGACCTTAAATTAACTTTTATTTTTGTATATATTAAACTTTTACCCCCAACCCCCTGTCAACCTGTACCATAATCAGCTATATTCTCCTCTTTATATAGCGACGGGAAAAAAAAGCTATACAAAGGAAACTGTCGAGGGACGACGACAATATTATATGAAATGATGTATAATGCAGTATGAATAAAGTTTATTTTCTTTGACATTGTGTTTTGTTCTTTTCTAGACAATATTTATATAAATACGGTTTAAAAAAAATAAAGAAATAAGAACCGTCAACACACTTTGGATAGGTTTTAGCGACTTCGATCGAGAAGCGTGCCATACCGTGTGCTCGACTGCAAGCGGTTAATAAATTATTACCATTATCGTGTGCATACTGTTGTATATAATATCATATGCACAATAACGGTACATAAACGACACGACAATAATATTGTTTTGTTGTCGCTGCTAAACTATTCGCTCGCCGCACGTCACCAGCGGTAGTCATATTATTAATGTCCTCCGATCGACGATATAGGTAATAATAATAATATTATTGTTTCTGTCGTTACAACGCGCAAAAATCCGTTGGAATGGACAATACATAATATGATATAACTACACAATATTATATTATAATTTATTGTAAATAATATAACTGTAATAATATCGGACGCAAACGACGATTTGCCCCTCGAAAATCGTGATATAGTGCGTATGGGTGTGCGAGTTTAAATGCCCTAAACCTTGCCCGCACGACAGTGTCGAAACCGTATAATCGTCATTGCGTAACGCCCGCGCGGTGGAAAATCCTATTATTGCGATATTATGATGATATTCACACGTTTGCAATAGGTAATTGAAATCGTGTGAAGCACGCGCGTCCCACGTGTGCGGCCACCCCTGCAAACGTGATATTTATGACATTATATCATGCGCTACACGTTTCGATTTAAAACGAGATAATTTGTCGTCCATTCTCCGGTCGGTTTTTTTTTTAACGCCAAAAAGGCATATTAAACTAATAATAATAATATCACAATAATAGGTACGATTATATAATTCGGCTTTGTATTTGATTTTGGTTTTTTGTCTTTTGTTCGTCTTCGTCAATGTGTCTTCTATTCGTGCGAAAAAATCCTATTGTGATCAATTTCTCGTTTTTGTTTTCGACGATCGCCATACTAATACTCGTATTAACGTTTTTCGAATACGTAATAAAATAAATATTGTAACGAACAGCATAAATCATAAAAAAACTATTCGTCAACAGTGGTATCGACGTCAAACTATAAAAATATTGTCAAAACTAGTCTATGTAGGTACAAGTAATCGATAAACAAATCAATCGTTTCGAAGGCTTAAGGACGACGACTAACGAACAAAATATTCCGAAGAACGTTCGGGCTTTTTGCGCGCCCGCTCTACAGAGAAAACGTGCAGCTAACAATCCTAAATAAATCACTGTAAATAATATTATGATCGTTCTTGGACGATAAGTAGGTAATATTTAAAATATAGTTTTTTTGTATATTATATCATTAGGCGCCGCGACGATCGATCCAGGAAGACAATATTTTTTTTATTGGACAGCATCGCGCATACCGTTATGCCGTGTCGGCGGCCGCAGCCTCGGGCGGATTCGGGTCTTATTTTATTTTCGCCGAAGAGATTGCGTAGCGCGCACACGCGTACTACGTTATTTACATAACACAATCGGGTATTTTATAATATTATGTTGTATGTTGTATGTTCTATTATATCGCACACTAGACCAGGACCAGGTCGCGTCGTGTTTTCACAGTATTTCGTGTGTGTACCGTAATGTATCTGACAATACGACGGGTGCTGGTTTTTGGTCACCAATAATTAAGGACGTGTTGTGATGATGTTGATTTAAATATTTTTTCCTGATTTTCAGAAGTGTTCTTCCTGGAAACCCACAAAAGAATATACGGCAACAAAATATATTAATAATACAAATAAGTACTATACAATATTGGATTTAATGGGAAGAGCTTTAAATACCTTATATCAGGTTGATATGTCATAGATTTTTTAACTATGCAAGAAAATAAATAACTATCACTATTAAATAATGATACAGAAAAAAATAGTTTTAATTTATTATCCACAGATCGCAACCGTTTATTTTAGAATCTAGAATTGAACTGATATGGTCTCAGTTGTACACCTACTCGATTTAATAGAACGCATACCTACACAATGCGGTACATAGATGAAATATTTTATTTTTTATAATCATATTCATTATTATCAAACATCGAAAAATATATAACTAATGCATCATACATTTATACGTAAAACATAAGTAAATAGGAACTCATGTTTGCATAAAAGGACTCCAATTTAGTAATTACACCATGACCTCTCAAGATTTAGGATTCAATACTGATAATATTTATATAAGCGTATTCGGACCGCAATTTAAAAGTGATTCGTGTACGTTAAAATACGCCCAAAATATTGTAATGATCGTTCGTGTGGCGTGAACGAATTTTGTGGTTGTGTGCAAACGTATACATAATATAATATCCGCGAGCAACCGGAGCGACTCAATTATTATTATTAATATTATTATTTATTACTTATTAGGGTCAAGACGTCAGTTTTTGCGTGCAACGCACTACGAAGTTATGCAATGGTCCATCCAGATTTTTTTTCTATACCGGTGACCAAAGACGTACTGACAATTATTATTTTACCACCACAATATAGTAAAGATAGTGTGTGATTTATTCTGACAGATGATGGAAATTCAAAATGTCTAATTCGTGTTTTCCTAATAATTAGGTTAACCTACACAGCACATCCAAAACAATTAACATACTCTATGTGCAGAGCATTATATAATATTCGTAATGAAGGAAGACTCAGGCGGAAAAGTATGTTCAACTAGGTATGGGAAACGACGCTGAAATCCAACCAATACGGCGATTTCTATACTTATTTCATCTGTACGCAATAACGAGTACTCATGCGCGAATTCCATAATGTCAACAAAAAAACTCGGGTAGAAAATTATTATTAAATCATTCTCGAGATGCGAATTCCTTCGACCTTATTTGTTATTTCTCATAATTAAGACATCGTAGAATTCCACTTTTTACTAACCACTATCCGCTCTACAGGTGCAAGCTCATAGTGTTCTGCCTAAACATGGAATACCTACCTCGCATTTCTCCCGCGAATCTCTTCAAACCTAAATGTTTTGTTGTTCGATAAAATTTCTTAGCAATATTGTAATAAATTTATAATATTATTATTTATTATCATATAATCGCATAATAGATTTAATATCTCTTGTTGCGAAAGTAAAATATTTACCCAGAGAAATGTTTTTATTTTACAATAATCATATATTTGCGAGAAAAATTCTATAATAAAATGCTCCATAATATTGTTTTGAACCCCGCTTGATACCTACATAAAGTACCGAAATAATACATAATATTTCATTGTTGTTGGGTTTTTTTTATGAAATGTAATAAATTACCACTATTTATATTCAACTAAAAATTTACTCTATTAAAAAAAATGCTAACGAATATTTGAGCTTAAAATTAAATTATATACGTACTTTATTTTTGTTTCAAATTTATTTAAATAAATTATTCTTGGAAAAAATCAAATAAAAACTTGAAATAAAGATTTAAATAGTTTGGAAACTTAATAAAAATAACGAATTATAAACAACTTTTACACATTTTTGGATATACACAGCATATACCTACCTATTACCTACTATTATTGGAATTGGTTTATTATTATTTTAATATAGTCTTATATGAGTAATTTACAACTAATTTATGAAGTATATTATCTGTATATAATATTTTCTATTTATCATTATTGTAAATAACTTAATAAAAATACAATATACATATTTTATTTTCAAATATATTTTATACTTCCAAAGTTTTCGTAAACAGAAAATTTCATCATTCACCATAATATTATTATGAAATTGTTAACTGAATAAGTCTAAAATATAATATTTTCAAACAAATGTTAAAAATTATTAAAACATTCAAAACTTTTTCATTTTTAGATTGCATTTTTTCATTCCAAATTACTAGAATATATTTATCCACTCATCCGTCATCGTGGTTTCTACAGTTATTTCAAACCACTTCGAATTCTGATTATTTATGTTTTGACTACAATTTTACCACGTAACTCATAAGGTGTTATTTTGCATTACTTATTATAATGACTGTGTGATTTAATTTTTATAGGCACTAGAATTTTTTACTGAGCAAGTATTGTATGAGATATAACATTATAAATGAATAAACAAAAAAAACTAAAACTTGAACACTAAATAAAATTATTCACTGAAAATGTATTTATATTTTATATGACTCATAAAATATACGAATTACAAACCACATAAGTTAATATTAATAACACTATTTTAGTATATACACGATAATTACATAAAAAACCAAATATTTAGCTTTCATTAAACAGACACTATAAATTAAATTTCCAGTAAATATTCAAATCTTTAATAAATGATTTTAAAAATAAAAAATAAAACAATAAATCTGGGAAATTACATTAGCTTGTTAGTGATGATATTGTAATCCGAAATACATTATGCACAATGGTCCCGTGTTCATATAAATACACTAAAAATATGATATTATAAAAATTAAAACAGTTTTTGGTATATAATATAGTTTGTGGTTTGTGAATTTAATATAAGCGACAGTGTCTTAGTCCAGATGATATTCCTTTAAAGACCTTTGTGAATACATTTTCAAGAACGTTTTCTTATTTCAAAATACGAAATAATTAAGATAGACAAAAAAAATGTTTCAGCCTCGATTTTGTGATAATAAATTATTACGATTGAGTAGACTGAAGTTCAATATCCACCGAAAAGCGATAAGCTAATATCGCTTTTTAGATATTTATAATAACAATAAAAAAATTTAATTCAATACAATTTCGTTATTTGTTTCGATGATTTGTCGCGACGTCACGCGAGGGTGGTCGTACGGCTCAGTCTTGCATATGAATTAATATTTATATATGTATTACATGAATATGACTTTTTTGCAAATGATATCATATACGACTCTGCAGGCGAAATGTCCTCGCGTTCGCGTTTATGTATATTGCATAATATAATATAATAAATTAATACGCAATGATATAAATACGCACTCACACACGTGCACGGCAGTTTATACCAACGATATTTCCCCATACGCACGGTGATATCCATTTGGAAAAACCACTGAACCGAGTGTCGACGACCATTGCCATGCCGGAAAATTCACATTAACAGTCATATATATATATAAGCATTCGACCCGAAAACCGTGCAGAAGGATGAGGTGCTTGTTCCCGCGGGAGGGTCGGAAGGGCGGTGTAATCCGATCTGCTCATCGAGTGACGTCACTTATATATATATACTAGGATATGTCAAAAGTCGTGTGGTAACACTTTCTGGGCGCAAAGGCCAGGAAAGAGGGAGCCAAAGCTCGCTCCTAGTTCCCGAGGGATTGTCGGTAGCAGTGTGACGCGACGAGCACGTGATATACGACCAATCGACCAAATCGACAGCGATGGAATGTTCGTGATTGAAACGCGTACCATATAAAAAAAGATCTAAGTAGGTGTATTTATCACTATTTATATTTATGTATAATGTGTAGGTTTATAGCCAATGAAAATATTTATATAATAATAATCTTTGATTTTGCAAACTCTGTCGGTCTTTGGAGAGGTAATAACGATAAATCTCATCGCTGGGAATCTACAAGAGTCAAGAAGTCTTAACACCTGCAAATTGCAACCTAAGTTTCCCCGGTTAGGTTACGTTAGGACTTGATTACAGTTTGGCTACATATACAGAAAGCATGTGAATGTCCAGATTAGTGACGAGCTATTCTGGAGAAATATTAAAAATAAAATTAATATATTTGTTTTACACATTTTTCAAATGTAATATTATAATATTCTGTATTTATAGAATGAAAAATATAAGATACTTTATGTGGTAATTAGTAATTACTAAGTTTAGTGCAATTTCGAAATAAACGTGCATTTAATCATCAAATATCCAGGATGAAACAAATTTGAGGGCCTGCCAAATTGTTTTACCTAGCCGAATTGTTTTCATAATATTTATATACCATTGGTACAAATCATACAAAAAAAAAAAAAAACACAATATCGTAATAATATACCTACCAGTTACTTATATGATATCATATTAATACTTTTACAAAGTTTGTCAAAATCGTTGATCGAAATTAAAATTGACACTTGACGGTTTGCCGTTTATGACCATCTATCAATGTAATACAATTCAATAAACGCGTTGAAATATTATACATGAGTTTAATTTGAATTTTTGAAGCCAATTTCGTACTAAGGAAGGCGATAAAACGATATAATATAAACACAATATTATAAATCATTGAAAAAACTCACAAGAGGTGTATAAAAGTTGTATAACCTCATGATACGACTTGTTCGTTTCTATATGTTATATTACATCTTTTTAACATAATATTAAAGTCTGTACCTTTTGCCATGAGCATAGTAAAACCAACAACAACAAAAAAAAGTCCTCGTGCATCTCCCAGCGGTGACTCAATTATGTTTGGTACAAATGTTTATGAAAATTTTAATCTCGTAGCTGCAGCTGTGTATAGTATAATATAAATATATAACATTATAAATGAATACGTCAGACACATTTTATACAGGTGCAGTTATTTCTATAATATAAATACGTTTATTACAATTCTACATAATGTTATATACTTATACGTCGTATTCCGATTAATTTCAACGAAACACGACGAAACGTTAAAATCCGTGCCCCATTAACAATGTATCGCGTCTAAATTGCCCAAGTGTAGTGTTTGCCTGACGGATTAACGTCGTCGTCGACAAACACCCATAATATATATTATTATTATTATTATAATCCGGCAGGTCTTTTTTTCCCTGTTACGCATTCATCTTCCCTCGAAGCTCGTAGTTCGTACGCTGTACGCGCATCCCTTCATACACTGTTGCCACACGGTCTCGTTAGCCGACGGCTATTCGATTTACAAGTGCAGCAGAATACGATAATATGTACATATATTTCGTAAATATATTATGAGTACGTATAATAAGTATATATTATACTACATAATGCATACAATATATTATTATGTGATGTACCGCGTGATTCACCAAGCGTGCACACGGCTCATACCTTTTTTTTTACTGCAATAATGCAATATTATACAAAATCTGATTTTTAGAATTTTTAAATAAACAGCAAAAATGAATTATATTAATACCAAACAGAAATACAAGAAAAACAAATTCAACAAAGGAAAATAAACACATTTTATTATCAGCTTGTGTAAGTACACAACAAAGCATAATCCTTTTCATTCAGTTCGTTGAAACATGATTGATGCATAATAATAATGATATTATAAAAAAAAAATAATATTTTTTTTTACAAAATGTTTAATATTTATTAACTATTATGTAAATTACATAAATTCCTTCTATTCCTTTTGTGTCTGGATCCCACATTTCCATGTGCAAAAACAATACGTATACTATAGTAAGGTAATGATTTTTTGAAATGAAAATAGATCAACCATTTTATATATTTGTGCATTTATTTGTAGGTAATTATGATTTTTGGAATTTTTAAGTACTTAAAGGATAGGTCCAATTTGTTTAAATATTTTATTCATAAAATGTATACATTTGGCGATAAAGTGACTATTTTATCACTTTTTGTTTTATTAAAACTGTATTGAACAATTTAAGCACCAACTAGATGCATCATATTATGTGAAATTAAAACAAATTCTAAAGTATGGTAATAGAGAAAAATGCGTGACCTAACTTAGCACAAAGAACTTATGAAAAATATTATACAAATTTTATATACGTCTAATTTATGTATTATTTTATATAATATATTAATTATTATAAATACGCCACCATATAGGCAACATGAAGTAATACAATAAAGTATACAATAATATAAAGTAACTTGAACAATAATAATTGACGAGGGTTACAAAAAATGCATACAATAATTATTTCTCATAAGATTTTTTCGCATTAACCAACACTTCACACACTCGTGACCATAAAAACGATTATATTAAGAACATGCAAGAGAGAAACGATCAACAACAACCGTTTTCTATAAAGAGTGATCAACGAAAATGAGTTACTTATTTGTGAGTTATTAGTCATAGACTCATAGTATTATTAAATAGTCAACTACGACACGACCGCAATATAATTACAGTGACCGTGGTCACTGGTCAATATGCGTACATACTTTATATTTTCAGTTGTCCAATCAGTTTAAAGAAGCCACCGATTAATAATGGTGTGCATTGCAATACAATTTCATCGAAACAAGTCTTGTACCTACTTATATTTTTGCAAGACTCATCATTTCTGATCCGACAAATAGTGATGCACGCTTCCCAAACATTACAAGCCGAGGGCTACGCATCAAAGTAAAATGGTACAATATGATTTCACTTACATTATTCAAAGATCCTTTCAGTTCTTTGTAGTTACCTCGCAATGCATAAAACAAATATTATTATTCTAACCTTGATAAAGTATTTTAAAAATAGTTGTATCAGCAGTAATATTATTTTTGTTGCTTAAAAAAAAAAAAAATCAAATCTATTATCATTCCAACATACTATGAGTAGAAAGTACCTACTAGCTATAATAGAAATTAGCATTAATAATTGTATCATCAAAAAACTGAAATTAGTGCATTAATTGGGCATATTTTCAAAAGATACTCTCTGTGCTTGATAAATAAGTGTTCAGTAATTCACCTTCGGGTTTCCGCGGTGTAACCAGATAAATATTTTACGGTATTTTTTATATCTTTAATTATTATTATTATCATTATTGCTTTAATTGTTATTATATAATAACTAATAAGCAAGGTTATTTAATGAATTTGTATATTTATTTTGCATTTTTGCTACACCGTATAATAAAATGAATTCGCCCAAAATTTGTTTTGAGACTTATTCATAGTTCAAATACCAAATCTTATTTAGCATATTCTTGCATATTTCATGAGTTGATTCATAAATGCATGTTTTAATGATATTTTTTTATAATATTTATATTTTTTCGTTTTATCTGTTTTAAACTGGCATTCATTAATGTATTTGTATAAACTATGACTTGTATAGTTTCATGGAAACTATTCTATTTTTAGTCGGATATTTAACGAGTGTTATTGACCATTCTACTATTGAAGTCGAGATTAAACTAATTTCTGATATCAACTCATACATTACGGATGACAAAAATCGTTAAACAATAAAAAAATAATTAAAATTAAATTTTAGTGGTTTTTTGGTATATTTTGGAAAAATGAGAACATATTTCAAGAATTTTAGAGCATATTTTTCAGTTTTTAGTGCATACAATTTCCACCTTTGATAATACATTAATACGTATAATTATTACTTAGCATTTAGATGCAATGTTATAATATAAGAGTGTAGTATGTATAATATTATTAAATGATTTTATATACTATTAAATTGATAACTTCGACAATTTAAAAAAAAAGTGTTAAACTATATTCTATAAATTGAGAACTAGAATAGGGAAAGAATATTAACATAACTGGCTTTATTCTATAATATAATATTCATATCCAGCGCCACAGTCGTTTATATATTGCAGCAATATAATATTATATTATAAGTTTTCTATGTTTTTATTTTTATGCATTGTACCATAACTAATGGTTGTAAAATATATAATTTAAAACATATTTCATTTAACTTTGTTTATTTTAAAAGGTTAATATTTAATGTTATAACGTTGTAATAAATTTAAGAAAATATAATTTATATTAATTTAAATGTATTTGTATTCATATTGCATACCTACCTACATTTCATTCCTTCCTATAGATACAAAACTTAATAATTATACCAAATAACAGATACTTCTCAAATATTTCGCGAGTTATATCCTTCATCCCCACTATGAAAATTATGGATACAAAAGTGACATTATTGTTATTGAACATTCACACCTGCAACTTAAAATATTCGTTTATAATTCTATGGTATAAATGTAATATAATTTTATAAGTTATGAAAATATTATAAGCAAGAAAAATCATTTGAGAGTACTACATCAAATGCAAAGGTATAATATTATTAAGGTAGCCAATTGATAGCTACTCTGACATTAGAATGGGGCATACGTCAATTGCGCCAGAAATCATAAGTAAGGGAAAAAAATTATGGGATTCAAAAAGGTTTTACATCAACTGCGCCAGGCGATACTAAATTTGAAGTATAATATTTAAATATTTTACGATTTTTGAAATTCGCAATAATTCTATATGTTTGATTGTGTTTAAGACTAATTTAGTTTAATTCAATTTTTTATAAGTATTTTTAAAAAAAAAAATAATAATAATAATAATTTATTTATAGCAATCGATATAATAATTGGAAAATATAATATGAACATAAATCCATATCTATCGAAAGGGCCACACCAGGTATAGGTTAACGAACGGAGTAGCAGACAAATATTGGATAAAGTCTCCTCTATCGCTGTCTTCGTCGTATAGTTTTGTTTGCGGAACCGGAAATTTCCAAGATTTCGGGTTCTTATCTCGTTACCCCGTTAAGCGTACGTACATATTAATATATTACATATATATTATAACGTAAATATAATATACATATATTATATCGTATAGTTGGTCCGTGGGGTTGGCGGAATAGTTTCTTTATTGTTTGCCAAGAACCACCACATCCCTGTTCAAGGTTTCTACGCTTTCTCACTCCGTTAAAATATTTATTATAATAATAATTATTATCTAATATATTCGTGAGTGTGTAATGTGTGTACTATATACATTCACCACCAATCGGCAGAAAGTGCCAAGTCGGTTTTGCATTAATTTCAAATTCAATTTCAGCTGAGCATAATAGATTAATTATTATTGATAAGCTCTGCTTTAAAGTCTCACTTGACGTTCCGTTCCAGCTAAATCTATATTATGTTCTAAATACAACAGTTCTAATAATAGTGTGACGTTGTAAATATAACGCTTCACGTAACTATGGAAATTGTTCTTAATTCTTTTTTATGTGCGCTTGAAAAATATTTTTGTATTTAGTTTTAATTATTTGCCATATTACAAACGAGTAATAATCAATACAATAATTTCAGATATAGATATAATGGCTAATGGCTAATGGTTAATACTTAATGATATCATTTCACTAAATAGTATGTAATTGATCATTGTAGATACTTAAGACATTTTTTTTTTTTGATTTTAATACAAAAGATAATGGGATTTTAATCAAACATTTAAATAGAAAAACTTTGCAAAGTATTATAAATTATGAACTCAAAATATTAATAAATTAATATAGAGGTTAAATTACAGGTGTGAATTCAAGAGGGTATAAACTCTAAGGGGCTTTATACCACCTTTGGAGTTGTGGATGTATTATATATTAATATATTATAGATAATTAATGTATTATATACAATACCTATACATATGTATTTACCTAAAATTATATATTTTGTTTTTCTTTATTACAAATCACATCCTCCCTCCACCCATTTCATACTTCTATGAACCACTGTTATATTATGTATAAATAGTTGATGATTACATATTACTTATATTTTTTATATGTATCACAATTTATTTAAGTATATTCAATGAAAAAAAATATAGGTTTTACTCGAAATTAAATTATAAATTAAATATTATATAGGTACATTTGAACAAATAAAAATATACTTTGAAGAAAACTCAACATTGTGATGAACGGACATCTGTAAAGAATACCTACCCTTAATTTGAAAGTGAGCAACTTATTTCACTGTCCAGCCAAACAATATTGCTCTGCGAATGTCATTTTGCAAAAAGTTTTAATACCAAAAACTGACATTTGACAAGCTTTTTACAAAATATGAAATTCTCGAAATACAGTAGAAACAAAAAAGGGTGGATTTATAAAACAATTCTTCGAGCGGAATGATGGATATCATTTTGACGGGGGACAACCATCTGTATAGCAAAATATATAAATGAACAAGTTTAAATTAAATACAGCCAACCTAAATAATTATGTAATTTTGTAATTCAATAAAACTTGAATCTACAAAAATTATAAAAATATCTTATCGTTACATTTTTAATTCATAATCAAATCATTGTTTTGAACAAAATGAAGTACTCGCCTATTAAAGTTTTCAATTTAATTTTAAAAATATTTTCATACATTATTATATAAACATTTATGTATTATATGTTGGAGACTGAAGTGTTACCTTGGGAGTAGTAAGAGTATAAATAATTATAAAGACCCTTGTAATCCACAGGAATTTAATAAACAATGAATCTTAAGATCAAAATTATTTTAATATGGTTACTGAAATGAATGAAAACGCTGAATTGCTTATTTTATAATATAATAGCTTCAAATGTGTGTGTGTGTACAATTTGTTGTGAATTATTAATTTTTTGAGGTGCAATAATAATTATGTAATACAATATCTCCCAATCACCCTATATATTTATATTAATTTTAATAGAAACTCTGAACTCAGAAAGGGTTATTATAAGTTGAAATTCAATAATAATGACCAGTGAAAAATCAAAATCCTTTTTTTCATTTGTTTTCTCGATAGGGAAATTCTAGATATGTACAATATTATTGTATGTACCTATTTATAATGTATATTCAAATAACAATATATTATTTTTAAATTGTGGAAATTAAATTGTAAATTTATAATTTTTATTAGTAAGTACCAAAGTTTAAAAAGCTAACTAGTAAAAATAATATTTTTATATCTTAAAACAATATTTGTAGAACTAAATAAGAATTAAAAGTTAATTCAATGGTTCTTAACATAACATAAAATGTAGTTTTTGTATACGCCTACGACCTTAAAATATCATTATAAAAAATAATAATTACTTAATAGTTCTACTAATAAATTTTAAAAATATATAATGTATAAAATATTATTCAATTTCATTAAATCTTATAGATATAAATAATATTATGAGCTAAAAACAACACTTTTGTTTTATACTTTTGAGCTACGTGATATAATGTTTTTTTTATATTCCATGAAAAGTCGTGATTTATTTTTACTTTTTTAATATCATGCTGTTTGTCGACATAATAATTAAATACTATGGTGAGAAAAAAACAGTACATACCTATTTATTTGTTCATTTCTAGTTAAAAAAAAAATAAAACAATAGTTTTAATTTATAATTCTATAACTCTATACTTAACTAAAGTTTTATTTTTTTTTTTCTAGTTTTTAAATTTTTTCTTATAACCAGTTATAGTAGTTAATATCTGGACTTATAAATTGGTTTATAAATAGGCGTTTAAAAAAATCATGATAATTTACATTTAATTTTAAATTATGTAAGTAAACTCATTTAAGACTATAATTAATTAGAATAAACGTTATTACTTAATTATATGTGAATATTAAATATAATATGGTAAATGCTTATAATGTTCTAAGTATTTAAAATTTTAACAGGAAATTAACTCAACGTTATATAATCAAATATAGAATAAACAAAAGTATGTAGAATAGTTATACCTATTATATATATTACACAATATAGTTTTATATTTTTTTCTCAATCATGTTATATCATACATTAGATATATAAGTAGCTGCACATGGATATAAATTATATATATAAGATATATTGTTTAATTATCCGAACGTAAGGCGGAAGTCAAACAGGTACAGTATAGGTAGATATAAATAAGTTGAGCCTAAAAACTGTGTAGAGGCCGATCCTTGACTTAAGTTCTTCTAAGTTTTTATATATTGTTATATATTTTTGTGATTTCCAAAAATATGAAAACAAATTTAGGCCGTAACTAATACATTCCTTTTCAACATTTTGAAAGGACATGACAATTGTTCATATATATATAAATATTAAGTATAAATAACATTAGATTTTTTATTCATGCTTTTCATTTACTTGACTTTATTTGTTAATTAGACCTTTTTAAGCACCTTATAAGCACTTTTATAGCTGTTATTGACTACAATATTTAAGTTATGATATCTCAAATGTCAGAACTTATAGTGGATGTTTAAAATGGTAACACACAGTGATGGTGTGGTATAAGTGTATAACATGCATATTTGGGACCAATATTATAAAACGAGCCGTAAAATGTATATATATATGTATTTTACATTATATATGAGATAACATATTATGAAAGCGCACAGTATTTAGGTTTAACAGCGGAGTCAAGGACCGGAAGTCTATATGTGACAGGGTGG
Source organism: Aphis gossypii (assembly GCF_020184175.1). NCBI lineage: Eukaryota > Metazoa > Arthropoda > Insecta > Hemiptera > Aphididae > Aphis > Aphis gossypii. The sequence continues at coordinate 64,814,645 of NC_065531.1, read as the reverse complement.
TAGGGGGTTCTGAAATCCATTAACTCATATCAATAATAGTAATAAACAAAATAATAACTATACTTTATCATTTTAGCTATGCGATGCGAATAACACTTACAGATCCAAGTCGATCTATTTCCCTCCCTTCCCTCCTCTACCTCACCTTACTCAATTTATACCACCACAATATTCAATCGGAAGTTAGATTTACGTCTTAAAACGCACGAATTCTAACCAATAACAAGTTCCAGACCATAATTTAAACTTAGCAGCCATTTTCGGCAACAGCGCGGCGTATAAATGATTTTGAGTTTAATTTGATCGTATAAACATTCAACACTATACGAAGGTGGTGGGTATATAAAATAATACCCACAAGGGCCGTGGGTCTCTCAGTTCAAATAGTTCGTGTTTGTAAAGACGTGACACGAAGTAAACACACAGATATCCGTGTGTTTATGATGGTACGCGTCCTTGCATGCACTCGTTCCGAGGACTCAGCAAAGTATTTATGTACAGTATATTATACCTTCCATAAAGATAATTATAGTACATTTTACAGTCTTGTCGAGTAGAAATAGTCCATTTGTGTACACATTTGAGTGCGAATGATTATACGGGGCTTAGGCGCATTCGCGTTTTCAAATTTTTGTAATTTTGGTTTTTACAAACAATGGGTGTGGAAATACGTAATATCGATTATTGTCACGACACTTTGCCGTGTATCGCGGCGATCGCCCGGAGTTGAGATAATAACAATAATAATAATAATTGTCTTTGAACAATTCCATAGCCTTAAGAAATACCATCTAAAACTTATGCAACCGAACAAGGCCATAAAGTATAAATATATTTATATCTATTTAAATATAAATTATTATTTAGATAGTATAGTTTTTAAGTTACATTATCTCTAATATTATTGTTATTAAGTAATAATGTAATCCAGAATGTATATTAGGTATTATTTAAATCATTTTAATTCTAACACTTTGATAAAATATTATTGAATGAAAACTAATAGTTATAACTTATAATTATTAAAATCTTAATTTTGACAAGTGACTAGTACAAAGACATATTGACATATTATATTATCATTATTGAACTAAGAATTGTTTATTTAAATCGATATTCACTGAGAATATAATATTGAATCTCTAGACTAACAGACTTTTTTTAGTACACTAAAGGGCCAGCGACTGTAACAATATTCAGTTGTACTTGTTCACGTTTCTTTTAAACTATCTGTGATTTATCTGCGTGTTCCTTTGGCATGTGTGTATTAGGTACTGACTTCTGAATGTATTTCTGAATTTCACTGTGTCATCACATGTCTGATGTATAATGAAAATATTCTTGACTACACATAAGAGCCAATTATAACAGCTAGATAATACTTCACATTTTTAAGATAAATTAAATTAATTTACACAAACATATATTCCAAGTTACGAAATAGCGATGCAATTTTATGAGATACTAAATAAAATTGACTACAGCATTTTGAATATTTTGGTTAAAAATATGTTTTTGAAGCATATGTAATAACTCAGCTTTCTAAGTCTAAAAATGGTTAGGTTTTATAAAATAATTTATTAATAATAGTTAAATAATTTTAAAATATTATATTTATTACTTTTGAAATACTATTCAAAAAAATAAAATAATATTTTTTAATTTTATTAAAACATATTAATATATAAATAACATGAATAATTATAAGTCTTAAAGATTTTTATTGGGTAAAAAGTTTTTACATCATCACTAATCGAATTGTATTGTCACTGTGAAGATCGAAAATTAAAATAAACAAAATTTACAAAATATGTTGACCATAAACTAGTTATGGAAAGACATAAACTTATTTTTCTTGTTTCGACCTACTAAAGTTTTTATTATTATAGTATCGTCAGAATGTTTATGAATCGTGTGAAACGCATAGTATATTTTATTTACTGCTGTCCACTTATCCGTAACTCATTGGCATTTGGTTTTACGATACTCAAGTTTAAACATTAAACATACATAAATCTTACCCAATAATGGTGGTAATTATTAATAATTCATCTACCTACTTTAAATTTAAAATTCTATTTATTTCAATAAAAATGAATTTAAACAATAATAAAATCTAATCACGTTTTGAGGAATATATATATATATATAATCTAATATATTATAATATCATGACTTATAAAATACGTACTTGTTTAGTACTGAAGGATAATATTATTAAAACCTTAATATTATAAAATTTCAACACAATTAAATATTAAAAAAAATAATAATAATCGTGGTTGAGTAAAAAACATATAACTAAATGTAATATTATTGCGTTTAATACCAACATCATAAACCACATAAAAATAATCTTGTATACATAAAAAAAAATAACTGTCGTCTCTAATTATTCATGTTTAGGACCCTTCTTCGTAAATGCATGTTAACGGTTAGTTTCAATTAAAATATTACCCATTCCCCGCCGTGTCAACCCTTTTTTATGCATTCAAATAAGTGGTTTTAAGGTTCGTCAAATGTTTGATCTACCGCGTTCCACCCACAAAAACATATTAAACTGAAATGATGGTAGGTACAGCACAAGTATATAACATGATATCGATATGTGTATTATATGATACAATACGATTTTCATAGTTCAATGGTTGACAACAATACATCTACAAGAAAAGAAAACATATGTTCAGTGCCTTGAAAGCTAGGCATTTCTACTAACAGGTGTGTCTACGGTAATTACTATTAACGATAATCCGGCGCTACAATAGCCGCACTGAAATCAAATTGTAATCAATGAGTACATTTTGTGATCTAGTATTTCGTGTGTTGTATAAATAATGAAATGTTTTGGTGAAAAGTTTCTAATTTAAAATTTCACAATCAGTGGTTAAGCTTTGAAGGTTTTACTGGTTATAAATTCTACTCTAGTTTGTCTTAAAAACATGTAAAGAATTTAAAAATTGTTCATTAAGTTTACTTTTTGTTTTGTTTTTAAAAATAAATGATATAAATGATTTTATTTTAAATTATATTTTAATAGTAATTAGTATTGAATAGTTCGATAATTAATGATCAGAAATAAATCTTTAGATTTTTTGTTTACAAAGATACCTATATGAAATCTATTAAATTTTATTTTATTCACCATTCAGTAATTCAGTACTCGTGTCAGATTACTTTATTATGACTAAATTTTAATAATTTACAGACAAATTATTAAATTATAGATATTTGTATATTTTGTATATATGTATAAATGTATGATATTTATAAATATTAAAGAAGAAAGATAGTCTATAATATTTTATTATAATAAAATCTATAAATATTTCACTATAATCATATAAGTAAACGTAGTACTTATTTAAGTTATCTAAAACAGTGATCTGAAACCTAACATTACATTATTTCGGATATTTTTTGAAAACATTTTACCGACTCTATAAGTACTTTGAAACGAATGTCAAACTTTATTCGGCACCCCTTCAATATGCCATTCTGGTGTTCAGTTGACCGTAAGATAAGAAGTGAAGACCAACCAAAAATCTCCTTGTGACGTTGAGGGTTGGGTATAACTCGGGGTTGAGTATTTCATTGAGGACAATAGAAAATCCTACAGATTAGTGAAACACATTTTATTTTGTAAGATTTTCCCACCACACATCTGAATCAGATAACATGGTAGGCGAATCGTCATTTTGAAGATTCTGTGAGTCACGACAAATAAAAATTTAATGTTAAAATATGTAATATTGAATTTAGACGTATTTAAATCAATTATGGTTAATCTAAAGTCTTCTACTCACGTGGTATTATAAAATAAAAAAATATTAATTTTATTAGAACTATATAATTGCTTGTAAATAGTTTAATTAACATATTAAGCATTTCGTTTATGAACCTTTCGACCGTTTTGACTAACATAGCGGGCTTGTTCTATTTTAATTAAACGTAATTGAAGAATTTAATATTCAGTGGTATGGTGTACTTTATGATTGCTATTTGCTGCATTCAAAAATATATTGGAATTATAAATAATATAAGTAGTAAAAATGAAAAGCTAATAAATAATTTTATATTTTATAATTTTTCAATAAAAAAAAATTATATATAATAATTTTTATAATAATTCAACGATTTAAGATTTATATTATTCAAAATAATATAAAAGCATCTACACAAAAGCTTCTAAAATTAACTGTAATTCAATAATTAATAGAAACATACATTTTACTTTGACAAGATAACAAGTAGTGATATACTTAGTTGAGAACATTAATGTTTATTCTAGATTATTTCATATGCAATTAAACAAACCTATTAAATATGAGAAAATAAATAAATAAAAACGTTTAACCGTAGTCATTTTCTATGCTTTAAATCTAAATATTTGTACAACGAAAACAATGTTGGGTGGTAACGCCTTAGCGGTACGGTTACAAACAACTGAAGTCAGGAAGTGTTTGATTATGCGTAATTTTCAGCTCACTACGATTTTGGTACGTATTTGATGTAATAAACTTGAAACTTTTATGTGTTATAAACAGCATAATGTCTCAGAACATTTCGGGTGTATTCACTATTTATGTACTTTTGGCATGTACACATACTATGTTATTCATTTCCGGATGTATTTTAATGTGCCGTGAAACGTAGAAATGCAATGTAAATAAAAAGTGACAAATGCATTTTTTTTACATTGTAAAAGATCACTAGTTTTTTGTATGGAAATAGAGCTTTATTATATTATGTATTGCACTTATAGTTTAAAAATTGAACTAAATAATATTATTTTATAGTTCAATTGTTCTATATTTAGTACTTAGTAAAATTTTGTCTTGGCAATAAAAATTCAAGATTTATTACACTTACTTTTGTTCGAAGCGTCTAATCGTTTGAATAACTTAAAGAATTTAATTACAATTTACTTTTTAACAAATAATGGTAAATTGTTTTTGTATACATTTTTTAGTATATTCCCACGACAAAAGTGTTCATTTAGAAAATTAATTTCAAATGACTTTATTGTATATATTTCTGAAATCTGAATAATAAACGTTCAAAATAAAAATGTTGTTTCTTTAAATATAATATAGTACATGTACAGATTTTATTATTATTAATTATATATTAAATTATTAAAAGACAAATATAGGTAGTATAGCCTATAGGTATAATAGGAAATTATTATTAAAGTTATCATTATTTTTCTCCAAAAATAAAATAATTGTTATATTAATTGCAATACTTACTTAATATTTTTTCTATTTGTTTTTATCGATATGACAATATATAATAAACGACGACTATAAAAATATAAGTATTATATCATATTAAAAAACCAATATAATCACGATCCGTCAAGTACTATCCAAACTATATTTTGTATTTATTTATACGAAAATATATTTATACAACATTTATAAAGAATGTAAACGCTCAACAAACTATTCATTCTCATATCTCACATTTTTCTTTAGAACATAATATATTTCACACTGTACCTACCAACAACAACTATTATTATATTAACAATGCAAAGTTTTTAAATAGCTCTTTCAAACCAAATTACCATATTTTTTAAATCAAACATGAAACGTATATACAACATACTACTACTAGGTACCTACATATTATTATCTTTGTTATTTAAATATTTCGTACTTACTAAATTTGGATTAACGCTGACTGGTAGAGACATATTATATTATTTTTATAATATTCACATATCTAATGGATATTTAGTATTTAGTTGTCTAACCAAAAAAAAAAAAAAAAATTCAGAATTATAATTTATGAAATAATCTCATGTATAAAATCCTAAAATACTTAAATATATTTCATTTAGATTTTTCATACACAATATTATAATCATTATATCAATTTATTCAAAAGAAAATAATATAATATATCTGTTATACATAGCAAACATTGTATTATTATTAAAACAAATGACAAATTAAATAAATATTAAGTAAATATTGATAAAAGTTCCAAATAGTATCTACATATTTTAAATTTCAACTTAATAATTTACATTTTTATATCTGGTTCTAATTTTAACTAGTAACTATACTTGTTAATTATTAATTTATTAGTTGTTATTACTTATGATATATACTATTCCATTGTATTATTGCCAAGTATTAAATAATGTTAATAAATAATATGTGTAAATTATTATAAAAATTATTTCTTACATAAATAAACAGTAATTTATAATAAAATAATAAGTACTTACATTAATTAAAAATATTAAAGTTAAATTATAAAAACAGATTAGAATAATTGAACTAAGACTTGAGGTACTTTAAAAATAATAATAAATTAATTCAGGTGGTAAACCTGGTAGGTAATAACAATGTTTTTTTATAATTTCATAACTATTACTAACAATTTTTCAGCAATACAATTTTTTTAATGTCTCATTAGTCATGATTTATTCATCATCTATGAGGTATATTTCAATATAATGTATTATTATCATTATTATAGTAGTTTAAAGTCCATAAATTAAAATAATGAATTGTTTAAATGCAAAGTGTTTAAATCAAGACCAGTAATATATTTATTAATTAATACTGATAACTTATCAGTAAAGTTAAATTATTTAATATTTACTTGATAAAGTTGTCATATATACTTAGTTTAGACCTAAAGCAAGCATTAATAACATTAAGTTTAAAAGCAACAACTAAAATATTCAATAAAGCGCTTTGCTATTATTTCATTTGTTGCAAAAATAAAGTGTCTTTGGATATTTTGAAGGGTACTTATTTGGATTTGTACGTTTCAATAGTAATGTTTTCATTCTTTTATTTTTTCACGCAGACTTGTCACATACATAGGTGTTCGAATAATGTGAAACGTTACCAAAGTTTAATCGAATGAAATAAGTTAAACTATTTTCGAAAGTTTTTCTATTAGTATCAACTTAAAATCAATAGGAAAAAACCTGTACCTCAATGTTAAAAAATATAAGCATAAAATTATTTTTTTTTTATATATTATTCTGGAAAAAGGTTTTTAACATCTAGACGTTTATAAATGTAAACTTTAATTTACATTTTTGTAAATTACATTTAAGAAATAATAACTTATTACCAAATCACAAAATTATTAAATATTAAACAACATATTATATTTAAAATGTTAAAAATATATATAAATAGATATTTTACTTTAAAAAGGCAGTATTTTTTTTTAATAATTTCAGTTTATATATAAACTATTATAATATTATAATATAATATGTAACCGTTTATTGAAAAATTTTATTGAAAAAATAATTCTTTTATAAATCTATAGTAAAACATGTCTTAATAAACTAATAGATATTAATGTATTAGAACAATTTTTAATATAATATGTTGTATAATTATTCTCGTAATTAAAAAAATACTTAAATATCTTTTACAAATCAAAAATCTATAACTGAAATAATAATTATTATTATATAAGTACCTAAAACATTTTTAAAATAACTGAAAGGAATATGACTAATTATAGTAGGTACCTATAAAGTTATTAAAGAATTTATACATATTTTAACTCAGTATAACACCCTTATTATTAAGGTTTATTTCTCTATTAGTATAAAATTCAAATATAATATTCTTTTATTAATTTAAGTGTATAGTAATAATGTATAAACTATAAATTACAAAGCATTTGTAATAAAATGCTGATTCAAATATTTCAATAAAATTATACTGGAATGTAATGAGTGTTATACAATTATTTCCAGATTACTATAAATGAATAATTATTATGATAATTTTCCTACGTTAGTTTTCCCCATTATTCGAGTTTCATTAAATGGACGATACCCCTAAATTATTTATTTTTATTGTTATATTACGATTATTTAATTATTTTTTCAACCTTAGTATTTTCATTAATTCAGTTTTAGCTGAATGATATATTACGTCAATTAAGTTCAAATAATCAAATAGAAAATTTGATTTTGGGAATTATTTATTAAAATTAATATATTTTATAATATACAATACACTAAGTGTATATTTATTATTATCTCATTATGTTTTTATAAGTGTATATTAATAATAAATAGACAAATAAAATATAAATTTTATTCAGTTTGAAATGAGAGCACAAATGGTTCCTTTAAAAAAATAATAATTTTTTAGATTTACCAATATTTTTTTACAAATGTAAAAAAAAAATTAAAATTTTTAGAGAAATATAAATTATAAACGATATTCTATGTTTAAGCATATCTTTAAATATTTTTTTATAAATTGACCTCAGCTAGTCAGCTTAGCTCTTAAACGTTTTTAAAATTGAATAATTTATTATTGATTTCAAATATAAAGACATTAATTAATGAATGATTTATCCTAATCCCATTTACCTACCGTATCATTATATAGGAAAAGTAAATTTAATTATCTTTAGTTAATTATACAAATTAATTAAATGAATGACAATTAAATATTGAAACAACATAATAATATTTGAGAATGTACCTATGTATATAGCTTAAGTTATTTTTAAATTTAACTACCTCTAGGCATTTTTTAAATCTATTTTGCCCACTTGTTGAGCCATCCGTAAAACAATTGGACCGAAAAGTATAATATCTTTTCGCACTACTATCTGGTTATGTGCGCCATCGATATACTTATCCGGACCAGACTAGTAGCCTTATAAGCTCCTTATGAGTCTCCCGTCGAGAAGTACATATATATAATAATACAATGTATCCATTTTATACTAGTGGAGTATAATAATAATAATAATAATAATAATAGAGGGCAAAGAAATCCCCGAAAAATTGAAAGCTCTCATTCCCTCTTTCAATTCGTTCTTCCTTTCATAGGTTTTTCCCACCATCTATCGACCAATCGACCGTAATACTCGTTGTAATCCTATTCCGGTGCGAACTAAACGAAATTGAATTCATGATTTTCCAATTCAGATGATATGTACAGAGTAACAACGTCCATGATAGGTTTTCTAATAAACAGAATAAGTTCTACAGTTATAGACATTCATAGTTCATATACTTCATATTTTAAGAAGTTTCTAACACTTAATATTATAGAGATACATAGAGTTCTTATGAAGATCCTATACCCCTGTATAAAAATATTAAACGTAGTATAATTACATTTATATTCGGTTAATACAATTGTACATATAAATATACTGTTAAAGTATCACCCAAATAATATTAATATTTAAAAAGTGAAGAATTTTTTTTCAATAATGTATAAGGCATTAATATAATAAGCTATAAGCTTTTAATAAACTATATTCCCAGCATAAGGAGCGCATATTGATAAATATTTAATCATAGTACATGAATAATATAAATACAAATCAATTTAAAAATCTATAGATTTGAGTTTTTTTTTAACACAATTAAATTAACCCATTTTATTGATTCCAAAATATTAACGATTCAAAGACTGCGTAACAATGTGATGTAATCAATTTTAAATAAAAAAAAATATATCGTCATAATTTATTAAAGGTATCGATTTCAGCAAAATTAAAACTTATTAAAAAGTTTATTATATTTCAATGTTTTTTTATAACTGTTGAAAATTATTAACATATTTTACTTGCTTATATTTGAATGCTGTCAAATAATTTGAATATTTCTAAAATCATTTATACTGCGTTTGCATATTAAAATTTTAAACACAGTTACATTAATTTATTTAGAATATTTACACTAGAGAATCAATACATACGCTTATTTTGATGGTATAATTTGAAGAGGATAACATGCAGTGATTAGGGGGATATAAAAAGAGAATATATTTTTTTTGATCAGATAAAAACCTGTATGCTTAGCAATTTCCTTTTTGAAAGCATTGAAAATCGGTTTTTAATGACGATGTGATTTTTTTTACGTGTTAAAATGTAAACAATAACGTTATAGAGATACATTCATTTTTTTTTTTTGTTTTTTTTTTTAACGTATAACACAATACATCAATACTCGACGTTTATTCTTATATTTTAATTTACAGCTTTTGAATAATGACAAAATATAAATGAAGACATTGTATCTTGATTTCTAAACAAATTTAAAGTTTTTTAATCCTGTAAAGATGTTGAAACCAAATTGTTGAATCCTATTTAAGTATTAACTTTTAAAATTTAATTAATCTTTTTTCTAATAAATTATACATAAAACATTTTATTTTCATAATTATTACGTTGACAAATATATTATATTAATTAAATTAGTTAGTTATTATTGATAAATCAATAAAGATACTAGAAATTAAAATAGATAATTTCAACTATACATAGGTAGAAGTACATAATATTTAGACCCAAAAGTACCTATGAAATACGTTTTATTTTAATCACTATAACTGGATTAATTCATTAACATGATTAACGAAAGGAAATGCTAAATGAATAAAACATAATTTGTCTTTTAAATGGTTAAAATGACATTCCAAGCATAATATTAGTAACATGCAGTGCGTATAATAATGACACAGGAAATGTATCAAATATTTCCCATGTCCTAATGACCATTGTTTGAAACTGCCCAAAGTCGTAGCTGAACAGACAACAGACAATAAACAAAAAAGAAACAACATCCCGTTGCATGTGCATAGGCACCTTTTTAAGAGTACCCTATTTTTTTAAACACACATTATTATTTATTTTGTCCATTTTTCTCTTTCCCTCTCTCTTTTAATTCAGCAAATAATAACAAAATATTAATAAAAAAAATTCAAAACTGGAACTGACAGGAATACAAGAGTAATAATAAATAAACAAAACATATACCATAACCGCACTATGTCACGAGCACCATAAAATTCATATAAAAAACTAAATACACGCGCGCGCTGCTCCAAACTCATTACAATAGTGTGATTTATTAGTATAATTTCCTTTGCAGTATAGAAACTGGGTTTTAATTTTACTAAAATTTAGCACTTTTCATCTTGTGTTTATAAAATTTTTTTATATATTGTTTATGTGTAAAATTAAAGTTACAATCATAAAATAATAATATAACTAAATGTAAACCAAAGACAAAATTGAAAAATTAAAATAATATCACATTATAATTTCAAATTAAATAAATTTAATCACTTATTGTTAGTAGAACATAATATTATGTACAAATTATAGAATTTAGAAAAAATATTATAACATTTCAAAAGGAATTAACATTGTGATAAATTAATTTGGATTAACATACCTACAGTATTATAATTTTTAGTAACTTACCTTGCGAGTTGTGATTCAATCATAAATTATTTTGAGTGCCATGTTGGCGAGACGAAAATAATTCGATTAGTGTCATTTTAAATAATAATAAATACCTATAGGCTACAAGTTATGACTGTATAATAAATGTTTATTTCTGATAATACTTTTAATAGACGTTTGTATATTTTAATCAGAATGATATTTATTATAATATTATAATTATTATATTTTAAATGTAAAATTAAAACTTTTTCAAATATGATAATGAGTTACTACTCTTAATTATTTTATTATAACATTTTTAATAGACACTGATTTATAACATGAATATATTTAATATTAATTCATTCTAAAAAACATAAATATTATGAAAGCAAATCGATATAGGTAACTAGTCTTATATAGTGTTTTCCAATCGGTAGTCCGTGGCCTGTCATAATTAATAATCCGTGATCACCTAGATTTTTAAAAATAATAGTTAATAAAATTAACTTAAAGTAATGAAAATACTCGTTTTTGATTTTGTGTATTCCTGTTAATGAGCAAAAAAGTCTTTCTAGTTTGCTTTAAATTGAAGTGGTCCGCGAACGATAAAATACATATTATCAAAGTGGTTTCGTGGTGGCGTGGTGCTAAAAAGATTGGGAAACACTGATATAATACGTAATAAGTAATTTAAATTTATCACATAATATGTGATAAATAAAAATAATAATAATAATCTAATATTATTTAACCATTTTATTATAGTAAACGTATATTATTCTTCTTTGCGTGTATCGACTAATTTGCTATTCGCTTTGCACACTTATTTTCTAACTTTCGGAAAAAATTATAGGTATACTTACAAAAGCTGTATCCAATAAAATATTTAAGGTAGTAAAAGAAAATTACTTAAAATAGAGAAAAACGCTTAAGTGGTTACACATTACGCACCCAACGTTTTATATAATATTATAAAATGTAAATATACTTTACAATAAAAATCTTTCATGAATAATTTCTTCAATATTTTAAAAGTGTAAGATATTTTTTCTATCATTATTATGCTTACTATTTTTATAACACATTTGTTTAAAATTTTTATAAAATACAATAATAATTAATAATCATATATGTATATATATATATAATGTATATTAATTTTAATTTTAATAGATTATGTGTGTACTACAACTGTGTGTGTATTAAAAAGTTGATGTTAAATTTCAAATGTTTATATTCAATTAAAAAAAAATCTTTTAACCATAAAATATGAACGAAATGTACCTACTTATAAAAGATAAATATTGTATTTTTATTACTTTAACATTTTCTATATGTACAATATAATATACTGTATTGTGTCCATTTATAAAAGGTAATTTTCAATTTTGGTACCAATTTTTAGTATCCACGTCCATTATTAGGAGTGTCCAGCATTCACTATTAAGAGGTTGGTTATAATTCATATTATTTAAATAAGAATATATTTTAAAATAATTACTTAATGATATTTTTTTTATGACTAGAGATATTTTATTTATTTATTCATTCAACTAAAATATATTTTAATATTATATAATTAATATAATTTAATATTTTTGTGTTAAACAAATGATAAATGTTTAATTGTAAATTAATACTTAATTATGTAAATGTATTATGTATTTTACTTTTTTATATAATATAATGAAGGAAAAAAGTCCAATGCCTATAATAGTTCTTACAATGTACTTTAAGATATTCACAGTAAAATGTATATAATATTTTATTTTTTTAGTTATCACTTATCAGTTATTACTGTATTCTATATTTGTACTTAGACCATTCTTCGCAATCGATTTAGATAAGATATAGTTCAATTAATCCAAATCCAATATTCAATTATAATTTTAATTTGATTGCATGCCACGCCTACATTTTGTGTCACCGTTAATATAGAAAATTTACATTTCAAAAGTGTAGAACTGATTTTATGTTTTAACTTTAATATTAATGTAAATTGACCTATTATTAGACTTAAAGGTAATACAATTTATAAGAATATACCTACCACATACGAATAGGTATACCTACGACTTGTTCGTTGAGTTTTAACAATATTTTGACTCATAATCAATGTTAACACTATTTATATTGTATATATATATATAATATTGCAATTTAAATGTTTTTATTTTGACCATAATAATAATTAGGAAATAATATTAGGAAATTATTAAAATGTATTATATTATTTACATAATAATATGTAAATACTATATTAATGATATGTATTTATTAAATATATATTTACTTTTTACTAGTTATACGGATAATTTGTGTATACGTTATGCTTGTTACTATTTTTTTATTAATCAGTTCATACTCTCTGTTGGATTTAAATAAATTAAACTTATATATAATATTTTTAAATTATAACTATTTATTGTTAAATAGAATTATATTACTAGCTATTGGAATCAATGAATAGGTACCAGAATACGAATTATAAAAACTGTAAATTAAAGTTTAAATGTTTTTTCATTAATTTTTTTTTTTATATTATAATATGCTTTTCAGATAATGTTATGTAAGTATTCGGATCTTAATAATCAAATCATCAATTTTCGATAAATATTAATACAAAACATAATGTAATACTAATTGTTTGTATTAGTTTACAACTTTTATTAAAAATCCAAATTTCGTACCTACTTTAAATTAATTTACAATAATAGTAATAATAATTATACCTAATACTTATAATAATTAATAATATATTGTACTAATTTATATATTATGATAAATTTTTTATAATTGTAATAAAAGATTACAGACATTTAATAAATACTATTTTAAATTATATCGAATTAATAATACTTATATAATATTATAACAATAAAATTATTATTTTAGTTTTTATTTATAGCTTTAATTCAAAAAAATTAATGTGGCATAATAAATGAATCTATTATCAATATAGTTACATGTTTATGCGTGTTTTTGAATAGGTACCTTAACAACCTGATGAGTCATTTTATATTAGAATTGAATGGTAATTTATTTATGTCAATACTCAATAGTCAATACCAAGTGGCAAGTCGCAAGTACTAATGTGTATTTAATTTTATAACTGCAAGTAGATAATCATTTTGATCAATGCTTACTCCTACATGTAGTAATTATACAAAAACCGTTCATATGTTGGTATGTTTTTTTCGTGGGCTCATAAACCAATTAATTATAATTTCAGCTCCTACGAAATTCTTGTGTAGTGTATTTTTGAATTTTATTAAAAGCTTTGACCTCAATCATGGAGACTCGATGATTATTATTGCTAAATGATTATGTGCAACTGGTACGTGATAACGTCATATTATATTTATCATCATACTATCATAGTCAAATAGTCAATCCACAAACGCATGATTAAAATCCATTTCAAACCTACGTATAAAATTCGGTGTCAATTGTTATCGATCGGAGAACCCGAATGGCCGAATCATCAAAACAAAAATTGGAAAAACGTTAGAAAATACTGTCATATATTATTTCTAGAAAATCTCGTGAAACGATTTCAAAAATATAAGAAAAATTGTTTTGATTTACGCGCGTATCGCACAATACGCATTCTGATGATGTTTTTTATCCCATAGCTGCAGATGTTCTCCGAAATAAATGCTCACATTTTTTATCATTATTTTTTTAATACTTAGTTTATTTATTCTTTGCGTACCTACTTCAGAGACATAGTGCATAAACGATGCGCTTTCGGGGAGTGTACGAAAGAAGTCACTGCAGCAACACTATAGTCGATGTATTATACTTTACGATCTTCGGGTCGTGTGTAAATATTTACCTCTGACATGGCGGTCGGCAAATTTTACAGTCACAAGTTTTCACAGCAAGTCAGCTTTTTTTATGAAAGACATTTTTTTATGTACGCGATAATATAAAATAGGTACACATTTTTTTTACGTGTGATTCGTTTTCAATTGGTTTACGAGCCATCACGACAGCACTGTTCAAACAAATGCGATTCATTCGAATCATGAGAACGAAATTGGACGGATAACAATGCACACTACAGTCCTGATTATAGTATGTATATTGTAAATAAATACTTTATAATATTATATGGTTTTGGTATGTGTATCATAATATTATAAGAAAAAAAATACTATGAATAATTAATGTATAATATAATATAGTACTATGGTAGGTATAGTATATAATTTAAAATCTAGTCGAATACAATTTGTTGTTTACCATCAACAGCATAATTATTCAATCGATTATAGAAGAGTAGATACCAGGTAGGTACCTACTACCTATTTATTGTTTTTGTTGGAGTACAATATTGTTGGTAATACTTTAACGACCGTCTTGTCGTTGGATTTCTATTTTATTATGATTCAAATAATGCCACAATTCATAATATGATATATATATATATATATAATTAATGCACCATTTATAATTATAATAATTAATTCCTAGTATCATAATATTCTCGTTGCGCCATGGTCCGTTACGATTTTCGTTGCCACGATACGCGTTATCTGGTTATTATAATATTGTCGACCGATACCTATTGGCCTACATTGATTTAATTCAATTCAAACAATTATATTATTTGATCAGATTTTTCAGTATTTTACTTTACCTGGAATAACTTTATTAATTCGTTTGCAGTAATATTACCCCACAATATCAACGTTCTGTTTATAGGTTAGGACGGTTAAGTATATTAAGATGTGATGACGTATTAACAGTTTATTATTAAACAAATTTGAACATAATAATGAATTTGATAAGAAGTTAATGCCTTCTACTGTATAATTTATGTATAGATATATATTATTAGAACATTAATTATTACTGATTACATGTATTATAAATGAGTACATATAATATTATATAAAATAGGTAAGTATAACAAACGGGACTTAGCAACTGTCATATTTATATTATGTGGAATGTTCTTTTACTTAAATGTTCGAATATTGAAAGACGAAACCACTTTACCACTTTAACCGGCGCATTTATTAAGTGTTGTAATTATATAGGTACGCGCACAATACCTTCAAATATAAATACAATTATTTTCAAGTATATCTATAATATTTTACATATTCTATATTCATGCAGGTTAACAAAACAATTCTAAAATAGAATTTGTTACCTATTTATAAAATGCAAATAAAGTTATTGTATGAATTTCAATTAAAAAATCCTGTCCTTTCTATATTGATTATTCATAATAGGTATGTATGTGTATAATTATATACAAACGAAATTACAATGCGATTGATAAATTCATTTAACTCTTATACAAGAGTCCTACTTAATATATTATTCGTCGTTTAATAATAATACTTTTATTATAGTAGTGCTGCAATAAGATATATTAAATATGAATAATATGATATCACAAGCTTAAATTAGATAACTAAAAAATCGTTTTATACGAATTTTGTATATTAGTAGATAAATCGTATATGTGATCAAAGTATTATAAATTACTATAGATTTTTGTATTGTTTTGAAATGAGATTATTATATGTTATAATAATATTCGATTTCTACTAATACAATTTTCAAATACCATAATGTATTATCAGACATTTAAATGTTATTTGTACTGCTATAGGTAGGTACTATGTCTCATATTTTACGTTTTTATTCATTTTTTAGAGAGTAAAAATTATAAAATATTAATAAATAAATAAAATACTATTCAATTTAAAATATATTCAATTATACATTCATAAATTTAAAATTAGTATTACATAACACATAACATCATGCTTAAATAGTTCCATAATATTATGATATAAACAACATTATTTTTAATGATTTTACAAAGGTGTTTATTGTTTACTATTTATTATTTAACAAATTAAACGATATTGAAGCTAGACAATTACGATATTGTGGGATAATATATTATAAAATTAGGCAAATAATAGACATACTTTAAATTAGTAATGATTATTGAACCATTATCTTATGCAATACATCTCTTTCTCTTTATACAATAAATATAGTTATATTCGGCCTAACATTATGTTCAATGCAAACAAGGTATAAACAATTAAAGTTGATCATAAACATACTCAATTTTAATGTCATCGATTAAAAGACTATTACTCGGTGTATTATTTGATTTTTTAATTGAAAACGTCAAAAACAATCGAAAATCATTTGATAACCGTGTATAAACTACAAAAAATTGTTATGAAACAATATTGACTGATGACAATAATATCGTGAGAATACAATAACACGTAAGACCAGACAGACAGACAGTATAATGATTAAATTTAAGAACACGGGTATTGAGGTATAGTATACACAGGTACTTACCTACTTAAAGTGGGTAATGCCAAATAGCCAAATAAATCTACTTCAGAAAAAAAATCAAAATCAAACTAGCTGTGTGCCTGTAGACCATATTATGCCAACAACCGAATTTATTAGAAGCATTAATATTGTGATCGTGTTTTTTAGCGTTATTATTATTTTATTTCACAGATTATACGGTTTTCGAAGTTTTCGTCGAACCGACGACGTTGATAGTAATAATAATTCAATTTATTATTATTGTAAGGTATCGAATGTCCGTAGAACTCGCCCTCGCGCCGAAGGGATCGACGCCACCGCGCGGAGCATACATACGTCGTTGTTCGCTGTACGACGGACGACGACAACTGTTCGGTTGGCCCGACTGCGCGGCGGCACACCGTTAAAGAGCACGTCGGTTTTGCCTCCCCGCGCTCATCGGCGGCCCCGCTTGAACAGTTTCGTTCGTGTGTTCAGCGTTGTCGGACGTTCGTCGTCGTTGTCCGTTTAGTTTCGTTTCTCGTTTATTCGCGTTAGCCGTCGTAGTTCTTTTGACCGTCTCGCAAACGATTTTAATTTTTCGATCGAACGGCGATTGTGTTTTTTGTGTATTCCGTTATAAATAAAAATTAAATGCCGATATAAGTGCAGGAAATATAATTTTGACATTCAATAATATTGTGTTCGTCTTCGTACTCGTCACTTTTGGATTATATCCATCTCGCTAACGGACAGATCACCGGAACGTGGAATATTCACTAAAAAAGTATGGAAAAATTGTTTTATTTTTGGTATTTTTTTTAACGGTCATCGTTCGCGGAATTTTAATAGGGTTGGCGCGCAAACACGTTGCCGGTCGTGTAGTGGCAACTTAATTTAAATATTATGTTAATTGTTTACCGGCACCCATTGAATTTTTCGTTTGCGTATCAATAACCTGGGTAGGTAATGATGGGGTTCGTCAAACCTGGGACCGGTACTCAGGATATTCTCTTGTAAAAAATTGCGCTTACCCGTTTTACTCATCTACCAAACCGTGTTTGACATAATTTGTAAATACATTGCAAATGTCGAAAGTACAGAACAATTTTGATTTTGATTTTTTTTAAAACAATATTTTATTACCATAATTCATAACTGCTATACATTTTCTACACTCATTTTATTTAAAATTGTATTATTATATAAAATATTTAAGATATATTAATGCTGCATCTGGGGAAATACTGTACTATACAAACATATTGATTAGGATTTAGAATATAATATCAAGCTAACATTTGTTTTCGATTAAATTATGTAAAAAGATATGACAGCTTAATATTAAGTTTTATTTATTTATTGAATAACATAATTCGTTTAATATTAATATTCATTTTCAATACACACGTTAACATAATAATATATAATATTTTATTATTATTTTCGAAATATTTACATTATTTTTACATTGTATGGTAATAGTTAACATTGATTATAAATACTAGTAATACTATAATAATACTATTATCCTACTCCAATTACTTAAAAACCTAACCTAACCCGCTATTTAGTACAATATATTAAAGTAAAAAAAATAAATAAATAAAACATTAACCAGACTGATACCTAATATAGTGTACAATAAAATATATTAGGTATGTTTATTGTTTTTACATAACTTTGATAGGTACCTATTTCCTATTTATTTTATTAATACTAAATATGAATGTACCTATGATTATTATGATTTAACATAATATTATATATAAGTAACTATATATAATATACAGTGGTTAAATAAAAACATGTTATATTTTTTTTTGCATTTACATAAAAATTAAGAGGGGCTTTAAAGATATTGGTGGAAAAATAGACCTCGTTACGTGATGAAACGTTCGTTTCAGTGATTCAGTAGTACAAATAAATAAACTGGAAACCTGATGATTCCTTCGTCTTCATGTTAAACCCTTAAAGTCGCTTTAGTATTGGTAACAAGGGACCTGGCACGTAGCCTGTCAATCAATTGCCGCCAATCGTGTTCTACCCTAAAAATTTGCCGTTCTTGGTAATTAATCTCATGACAGTGGTTGACCATGATTTTAAAATATTTGGAACTGCTCCAAAAATAATGAAATAGAACAGTTTTGATTAAGCAAGTGGAAGTATATTAAAATAGTATTTTAGTTTAATTTTATTCAATTGGTTTTCATTTTTTATCTTAGTGAAAATAACTGAGAAATGTACAAACCGAAATAATTTTCTTAGTAATTTAGATAATAATTTTAAAATTAGATATTTCACATAATATTGTAATAAAACTTATTCGAGTAATAGGTACAAATTTAGTGTTAGCATCTAATAGATATTTTTTATATTTTTGTTATTAAATTAATTTAATTTTAACACATTTTTGTCAATTTATAATTTAGCATAGGTAGGTACAATATTAAAAAGTTAATCTGGAAAATGGAAGTATCATAAAAATATAATTAATAACTATTTAGATACTAAAAAAGTGTTACAATATTATAAGTGTTATTTAAAAATTTGTTTTTTAAGACATTTTAACCGTTTATTTAATGTTAGGTTTCTATTATATTATATTATATTATTATATACTCAGGGCTATTCATAAGAAAAAAAAATATAATATTGTAGATTTTTTCTCTTAAAAATACAGATGAATTATCTTGTACCTACCTACCTATACTTTTATTTAACCATATTATTTTAGTCTTAGTTAGTACTTAAAGCTCAAATCAAATATAAAGTATTATCTGATATATATTTGCATACCTATGTACTTATTTAAAGCAGGTAGCTGAAAACTAGTTATATGTATAGAGCTGACATAGGTTTTCCAAGCAGAATGTTTGATATTATAAGTGAGTTAGTGTGTGAAATTATACACTCCTATTCTCCTGAACATTAATCTCGTATTTGAGTGGTGGCAGGATTAATGAGATATGTAAATTCACATCACGGCAGGTAGTAGGTACTAACTCTTTTACCTTAGCTCCTACATTCATGTATTAGGTAGGTAGGTACTCTCCTATGTGTGAGCTGATTTAATATCAATCTTTGTGTCAGCAGTATTTCTAAAATTGTCATTCCTTAAATCAGATTTTGGTAGGAAGAAAATGATAGTTATTGCACTAGAGTCATATAATATGCGATATTATCAAAATAATAATAGTAGCAATATGTATTGTCGATGACAGGTATTTACATAGGATTATCATGGTCTGTGTTTGGGGTACTCCGTACATGATTTATGAATACCACGATAAAACATCACGTCGTCGGTGGATGCAATAAAAAGCATTAACTTCCCTCTATATAATATATACCTTTTTCTGACTAGAAAACCCGTTAGATTTTCCTCCGACCACAAAAATATTGCTTAGATATCTCTAATGCCTAACAATAATGGTATAAGTCGAAATGAAAACCATTGTAGGAACCGTGACTGGAATGGGTAACCTGGATGAAGTCTTTGAATAGATACTCTTTGGGTATAGCCGTACGTTATACAATTTCCCTGTAATTTCTTCTATCCTTGACATACGTCTCAAATGTACGAGTGCAAACGTGAGGTCACGAACATTGATCATGTCAGTATTCGGAAAGTAATGTTGTACACGCGTACCTAATATAAAAATATAATTTTGTCTTAAATATTAATTATTTTTGAAAATATTGAGTCATCATTCTAAATTCTGTTATTCACTTTGATTTCCAACAGTTTATAACAATTTTATTAGCTACCTACAATAATACAAATGTATATGTAATTGTATCAGTGAAAAATTAATATTAAATCTACATAAGTTAAGAATAAAGTATAGGTAGTAGGTAATAGTATTAATAGTTATATTAATTACTTTAAACTGTATTTTATTGTATTAATATAAAAAAAAAATTACAATATACAATATTTATTGATCTGATGATTTGTATTTTATGTATCTATATATTTATTTATAGAAATTTTATGATAAAAATTAAAATTGAATACATGCACTTTGTTATAAATACAAAACAAATGTGTATTTATATAATGTACTGCCGTACTGGTACATTATCGATACAGTTAATTATTTATTACATGCATCTAACTATGAAAAAAAAAACATTCAGCGATTAAAACGCAATACGAGTCCTCTGTTTTGGGATTCACTTTTTATTTAATGGAATTTTATCCACCGATCAATTTCAGAGTTTTAAAATATTTCGATTACAGACATAAACACCCTCAGGACTTTGTGCACCCTATTTCCTAGAATTTGTGGGGACTGACTTCTTTTTCTTATCTTTATCTCTGTCTGTAGTTGTAGTACCAGCCATCTAAACATAATATTTTACGATTTTTACTGGTATAGATTTTTAGATAACTGGCTTTTTGGCGCCAATGATAATAATTGTTGTGGATTTGAATTATCTCAAATATATTGTATTATCATCATCATCATCATCATTGTCATATTAAATCAAGTTTGTAAAATTACGATTGGTTTTACTCTAAAAAGACTTTCAATCGATTTTAAGTGGCATCTAAACCAGTTCTCTATATATTATGTTATAAATATTTACCTCCAAATAACCATGTTTCGTATAGCATGTATGTGTATTTGTCTATCTATGTCTGATGTTTCGCTTAGTCATTAAACGTTAATTCTTTTTTTTCTCTCACACACATATATACATATTATATTTCTCTCTTATAATGTCGGCAGCTCGACACCTGCCATCATCGCGTGTATACAGAAAGGTCGTGCTGTGTGTCGTAATCCTCGTACACGATGCTGTACGCACATATTTTTGTTTTATCTTTCTCAAGACTCGACTTATAATATCGTAGTATACCTACATAATGTAGTAGCAAAATTCCACAGGTATTAAGTAATTTATCTAAATAAACATAAGACATGATATTCAAAGCATTGGTATTTTGTCCATAGGTAACTACGAGTTCTGGCTTTGCAGTTTATCTATAAATTTGTGCTTGAAAACCATTTTAGTAATAATAAATTGAATATTAGAATACAAGTAAAATAAGTTTAGTTGTCCATACCTACTGAACACAGTTTTATATAAAAAAAAAATACATACCTGGTCTTCCTGGTCTACAGTTTTTTTCAATCGTTTTTTTTTAATTATTACATACCTTTAATAGTTAATAGTCAAATAGGTGATTCATATAATAAGAATTTTAGCGAGTTATTTTTTGACACAGAGTTCCTTCAAAGCATTGTCTATATAGTTGAATTATTGTGTTCATTTTAATATGATTGATTAAATTGTTTAAATATTTTGAAAATAAATAATATCGTTTTGGTTTAAAATTTATTTTAATAATAATTTATGTGTTTATATAATATAAATAAATAATTACTAATTGTTAATAAAATTGAAAATTGTATATGTCTTGGTTATTATACATTTAATATTAATTCATCTCAATCAATATTTTTCTCTCTTCAATAATAATCTCAACCAGACGTTTATTTGAACTATAAAAATGAGTACGTCCATGTGTTTTTCATCCGTATATCTGTAATATACTCTTACAAGAGGGAGTCGTGATTTCCTGTGGTAGAATTAAATAACCTTAGCGACTGAAAGGTGATGCGCTATTTATATTTGTAAATTTCTTCAGTTCAATTTATTATTATCGTACGCATTTACCATCATGAAGCTCACCCTCTCATGCGTTTGGGATGTCATGTAAACGTTCCAAGCCACTCCTGACAAGCCGTTTCCTACTTGTCTCGTCTTACTTGGAAACCCGTCGCACTCGATCTCCATATTTGTATGTAGGTACTGTACATATTATGGTTTGCGTAGTTGCTAATTATTATGCCACAAAAAATGTAGATAGATTGGAGGTGAATGGGGTTCTTTTGTTTTTAAGTTTAAATGTTTTCCAACCCCCTTCGTGTCAGAATCTGAAACAAAAGAATGTGCCGAGAATTAATGAAAGTAATTATTTCGAAAACACTCGCACTAATATATATACGTTATACATATAGCACGTCGTCACTGTTAACATTGCAGTCTCGATGTGGTCGTATAATTCATTTTTCACCACTCCAAAAGCATCTATTGCTTTCATAATAAACATTTTCGATTATTGAGCAGCTGGGTTTCTAAAGTCGTATTTCAACATAATATTATACATATAGTATTAAGCAAGCACAATTATTTTCTCCTCTTTTAGATGTTCTTTTTTAACGTAAAAAATATTTAATCGTAATTCTATGTTCTGATAATAATTATTAAAAAAACATATTAATTATATTATATTAAATATGTTAGAGTAAAATCTCGAGTAAAAATTTTATTTTTATACATACAATATATTACTTACCTATATAAATATATATTAAATATGTATCTATAGTAGAGGTATTAGAATGATTTAATTTTTATTTCTAATTTTTTTAAATGTTTATTAGTAGGTACCTTTAAAAATAAATAAAATATTATCTACCGGATTAAAGATGGTTAAATTTTATTTAATAAGCTCATAAATAGGTACATTATTTTGAAATTCCATATAATAGAATAATCGGTTTAAATTTTGAATACAGCTAAAAATATTTAAATATTTTTCTTATTTTTTTATTACCTTTTAGTCGGTGACTAAGTCAACTCGACAATTATTTTAATAGTAATACCAAATAATTCTAAATACAAATATTAAATAAGTCAACCAGCTTTCAATACTTAATTAATTATACCGTTTTATTTCTATAAATTAACTAATTTTACTGGATGTATAGATGCTTTTAATTTTATAGCATAATTAAAATATTTATCTATAAATACAATTAATATCATACAAAAGTAATTTGTATTATTTTTCTTACAAAGTAAGAACAATTCTGTATAAAAAAAAAACAAATCATCATACACCTATCTATGTCTTTTATACGTTTATTCGTGGATATTTTATCATTTTTAAGGAATCCAATTGTTTTTTTTTTATCTACCTATATTGGAAGACATTTGTTGTCTATTCCCTTGATATTTGATGAAACTGCAAAGATTTTTTTTTCCAATCGACCGATAACATTATGTATTCCACATTCATACTGTTTGTGTCGTATATAAGAGGGTGTATATTTTTTTACTCTGAAAATTATTCCTAGTACTCCGTTTTCATGTTTTTTGACGATTCAAGGGTATTATTATAGGTATTATCATTAATATTAATAAATTAAATACAGCCATGTTTTGATCAGTTTTAGGTGATTGCAATTACGTATGTACTATTATAGTGTATCTAATATACACTATAGAGTATAGTCCATAGTCATTTTTACTTATAAATAGGTACTTAATATTAATACTAGTTAAGATTCTGAATTTAGATGGTTAAAAATGTTTGCACAGAACAAATATTTTTAAAAGGTGTTCCAGTTATGTAAATTAGTTTGTTGTGTTTCAACGTATCATACACTCAAGTATAAATTTATGTTTGGAATGAAAATAATAATTTAAAATAACATCTGTTTTTTATTTTTTGAGAAAATGAAGATTTTTTAAATTAATTCTTTATTTTTTTCAGTATTTTGTAGGCAAAATAAATACCTCTTTAAATAGTAAATACAAGTTAATAAATAGAACTTTCTTCAACTTAACGGATTTCACTATTGTAATTAATATAACTGCTCATTGTTCTGAAATAATCCCAAATCGTGACAAAATTAAAAAATCTGTTATTATTAGTTATCGAATTATTAATTTTTCCTGTAAACCTGTTATTTGAAATATATATCGTTTTATTACGCAATATAATATGTAATATATATATATATATATACTTGCAACCGATTTAGTTAATAGTAGTTTTTAGAGCTAAAACGTTTTTGGCTGTTTAGGGCTCTATAAAATGAACCCAGTATCCCTGTTGTGTTTTGTGTATAATATATTATATGAACTCAAAAAGGCGTGACTACAAACAATGTGAAATAAAAACGGAGAAAGTAACTGTGTTTTTTATTTTACTGTGCACTTACCCGTGGTGGCTAGCCCTGTAGAGGTAGCTGCAGCAATGACTGGCGGTGTGAAAAGATTGTTTTTACGTCACATATTACAATACACACGCTTGTGTTTTCTTTCTGTACACGTTTTTTTCGTTCCATTTCGTACTCGGACGCAAAACAATACAGCCAAGGCTTTTCGAACCCGATAAATCACATACAGAGGGTGTGTTTTTCGCGGGAAGAAACCGAAATCAAGGGTGGTTTTGCACAAAACACAGGTAGCCGATGGTATAATAATATGTATATGTATATAAATTTTAACCCCGCTCTGCTACTATACCAACAACAATAACGCACCGCAGTTTACACTATTACAACTACTACTACAATTGCAGTATATATATACTAGCTATGGTCTGCAAAAAATCAACAATAGCTCTTGCAGCTCTGGGTCGGTGGGGTCGACATGGGGATTTTCAAACGATGGATAGACCGGTTTGGAACATTCGGTGTGTACCAAATCCTTAACCTCACCCAAGTAATGTGTTAATTATGTAAATGGCGATTATTTAAAACCATTGTTTTTTTATTTTAATATTTTTGTGATTTAGAAAATAGAGCAAGAAGATGGGAGGTTACCGAGAAAATACCAAGGGATAATGTATATCGGTTCTTATGTCTGACCGTATCTCATACACCATCTCTAATCATTGAAAACAATGTGTAAAAATCATATGACACCCTAGATCTATAAATAAGTAAAATATATATTATATGTGAAGTATAGTGTAATATTCCATACTCTATAAATAAATTGACAAATAATTCGCGTTCAAGAACAATTAATCGAAATAAATATATTTTTTAATGATTTCAATAAAAAAATATATATATACATATTAATTTGATTATAAAAATTGAGCATTTTTAAAAGCAATAAATATCAACAATATAGTAATTCATATAAATATAACATATTATGTTTAATTATTATCATACATAAATAAAATGTATGAAATATTAATAATACCAATAATTAAGTACGCAGATCAGAAATTTACATGTTATGTTAATATTGTAGTGTCATATATTACTAGTTTTGATTAACCGGTATTTTAAGCTTTTGCCGTTATATATTTATTCAATAATTTTTGTCTTATTGGTTTAGTTTAAAAAAAATAGAATTTTATTATATTACTTTGGTATCAATTACATTTTTAGATATATTCCTTTTCAATCAGAATAATAAACCTCGTCAAGTGTTTAAAGACAATAAACTAATATCCATATCAAATTGAATTATTTATTCAAAAGTTTTTTCTTGAGTTTCACACCCTTGTTAATTGTAATTAAATTTGAATGAACTCCCACAGAATAAGTTATTAAAAAATCGTCTAACTTTATTATACGGTGTCGATAAATCTACTTAACTTGGAATTACTCCAAGCAACGTTAAATACGTGTATGACTAAACGTACTTTGTGTTTATAGATACCCACCAGTTTAATCAATTAAAAACATATTTATAAGTAATTAGTAAATATATTAATTTGTACCCAAGTATTTTATTTATGATTGTTTTACAAAATATACGATCTATGATAATATAACTTACTCTATTGTTATTAATGCCAGTTTAAATACATTTTTTTACAATGAGTAATATAGCACTATAATATAATAGTATAAAATTATCATGTATTTTGTTTCATATTATTTTCTAAGGATTTTCATTTAAAAATTAAATTGGTATTCCAAATATGTATTTTATACCTAATATTGTATGATAAAAATTGAATTTGGTGGATTGTCTATATAATGTCTATGGATATTACATATAGGTAGAAGTGTTAATTGTATAAAAATATGGCCAGTCATTTACAATATAAATAATATATATATTATATTTATAGTTTAGAAATAAAATAGTATAGACAAAAAAAAACATGTTATGTTATGTTATTACAAATTATGATTATAGGATTAATTAATTGTATTATAAATAAAAATCTAGGTTTTTAAATTTCATTAGCGATAAAAAAAAATATAAGCATTTACCTACATTGAACATTTTACTAGTATAATATAATGTCTATGAAAAACTAGTTTTCATAATATTGTTTTTTCCAGTGGATAATTTTTTTTTTATTAATATGACACATATTATCATATACAACCAAATTTAATGACTATTTTCGATGTCGTATGGAGAAGGGTGTGTGGAATCAATTGCTTGCGTATTCTGTTATCCGTAAGAAGTGTTCGAGGCACACTGTAGTTAAAATAATGTATCGTTAAATGTTTACGCTGCTTACAATTGGCGCCAGGTAGTTGTTTTATTAACAAAAACTGCGAAAAATATCAATTAAAATAAATCGTTTGATTCCGAAGAGTTGAGTATAGATATTGCTATATAGGGATAGATCATTAAAACGTCCCCTTGAGGAATTTTTATTTCGTTTTTTTACACATTTTTAAATGGCGATTACCACCAATATTCTAATGTTCTACAATAATCTGGCTTAGTTCACGACGCTCATAGTTTTAAACACATTGATGAACGTTCATATATTTGCCTCGGGTTACCCTCTCCTTACCGATAAAAAGCATGTGCTGTGTGTGCAGCATCGGTCGTCACCAAAGCCAAAGCCCCCGCGTCCTGGCATTCGCTAGACATTCGCCCTATTACCATAATTTAATCGTGTTGAACAGACCTCACACGTAGCGTAAAAAAGCTACCGATGACGTTTTCGTGTTAATAATATAATAGTGAATTTTGTTTTTATTTTATGATGTTTTACCTACGTTTACCTTTTACACATAAAACATAAGAAATCATCGTTGTCGTCCGCGGAATATATTTTCGAGATGTACCTAATCTGCTTCTCAGGTAGTTCGCTATCGTAATTCGATACGTGTTCACTAGACTGGACGACATTTATATTTTCATAAATTATACTGGTTTTAACTTGTGCTATGTATTATGAAGTATGCTTTTGTCTTAACATACCGTCTATCTTAACCTATCACCGCAAGCAAAGTAGGTACGACGGATTAATGATATAAAATTATAATATATAATAAAAGTGTCATGAGCCGTATAATATTCACATTATTACTACATTAGTAACTAGCGTCTTAATAATATAGCGATATACTTACCTAAAAACATGTATTTATCAAATTCGCCCGCAAATCATTATATTTTATTTATTATATTGGTAATTTAAAATATTATAATAATAATGCTGTTTTTTATTATTATATATAAAATGTGTCAACACAATATTAAGTGTTGCTACACACGATTGATAATTAATTTATAAATATTTATATGTTATTCATTATTTGGCATGATATATGTTCCATGGTTAGTGACAATAAATGATTGTATTAATAATAAATAAAATAAAGTTTGTGCGAAAGCATACATTACCTACTCGTAGTCGTAAAATTTATCAGTATTATTTGATAGAAGTATATCAATCGCGTTAGCTGTGGTAGGTGTTTTTTTTGTCATGAACTTTAATTTGTAGTAGTAGTGTTATTAGGATAAAATTTGAATTGCGTTTTAATTTATTCTTGTAGAAAGTGTATTATTGTAGATTTTCCTATTCTTCATGAATCGAGAGACCTAAAATAATTATATAATTTTCAAATATTATATTTTCCAAGTTGTATTATTTCAATATTTAATATTTATTAAAACAAATATAATGCTGAATATAACCTTATTTGTTCAATTACTGCATTTCAATTTTTTTTAAATGTGTTTAACTTTGACAAATTATTAGATAGTTCATGTTTTCAAATATAAAGTTTTAAGTTCGTATACATTTAGTTTTAAATTACTGTCTATAAAACAAAAACAAAAATTATTATGAAATCTGCATTAATACTGAAATGGTTAATTTTTATTGTTTCAAATGTTGTATTTACTAAAAATGTATTTCTCATTATTAAGTTAAATGGATTGCCAATTATCACTTATCATTATTAACAACGACGAGTTGTATATTAAGATATTTATGTGCATGTGGTGGGATAAATTAAGTATCTTTCTCATCAGCTATACATTTTAAAAGCAAATAAATGTTCTATAGTCATATACATAATTTTTGTTCAGCATTTATTTTAAACGTCGACCCGCTTATTTTTTCTCTATAATTATTTAGTTTTAACAAATGGCTGTGAGTTTCAACATGGTTATGGTAAATTCCAAATTAACAAATAATATGAGCTTATATATATTTTTTTTCTTTTCTTTTTTATAAAAATTTAATTTACAATTTGTAATAAATAATAACTGTCATTATTTTTTCAAGAATATATTTAAATTTAATCAATTATTGGTATTGAAAAATAATAACTTCAGTATAGATTTATTTTGTTATATTACACGCCTTCGATCCCTTTTAACCGAAAGACGAAAATGTGTGCTGACTGGTGCACCTGTCCCAATTTATCCTCTGAATATCAGAAACACACGGATCGTTATTTTTTCAAATTACATTTCTTTAGAATACTTTTATATTGGATCTCCCCCTCCGTTTTCAAGTCGTCCGCCTATAACAAAAAACTCCACCCAGCTCGTTATATTGAATCTATTGTATAAAAATATATTTTTGCCACTTTTTTCTTCCCATGCGTTTCTTGTAATTAATTATCAAATATAATCGAAATACTTTGTGTTTATAATGATTTAAGTAACTAAACATTGGCAATTTTGATTATTATAACCATTCGTCTACTTGTAAGTTATAGATAATCATTAAGTTACTTAAGCCACTACGTGGTATTGTAATATGACAATTATTACTCGAAATCGTGTTGTCGCAGTTGTCAAAAAATTGATGATGTAACATTATTTTGACTGATTGCTATTCACACCGAATCTTTCCGGAAGGCTTGTTTGGACAAGTGCCTCGATACTTCTTATTAACAAAATCTACGTACTGTACTATGTTTTCAGTGTGTGTTTTAGTATATCTATAATAAGTTAACCTCGATTACAAAAAACCTCGTTAGGTCATTGTGAATACCATGTATGAATTTGCATACGTGTCATACTCGAACAAGTAGTGTCTAATCAGTTAGTATCGACGTTTGAATAGAAACCCATGAGAATTTCAAAATCTAATTTGTATTCTATAGGTATATTACGTACATAATAAGTCAGATAATAGTAGTTTTAAGGTACATAGTACATATAGGTGTTACATGATGGCGTTTTTCTAGTGCTGGCATGTACCTGAGTGGTGAAATTTATTCACTGTTTTTAAAGATAAAGACCCTTCTATGTCCTCCTCCTAACAGACATATATACACTTGACTATATACGTTACAAGGCCTCTTCGGCCTTTCAAACATCCCTCTTCATATCCTTAGAAGAAATAATGCACGTTTTTAAACAATATAGTTAAAACATTCCGTCGATATTTTAAATATATCAACGTGAATGTTTATTAACAAGTAAATTCGATTAAAAGAAAAACTTTTTTGAAAGTAAAAAAAAATGTAATACGTTTATTGGTATCTAGTATATTATAAATAGTATAGTGTTGGCTTTCAAAACTAATAGTGGTCAAATTGTAAAAACTAAAAAAAATAAAGTAAACTCCTATTTTTAGGCAATGGGGCCGTATATTTTGTTCTAACGCTCAGAATTGAGAATTGTTTTCAAGTAAAATGTTAAATTATATTTTACTAAACAACTAATCATAATTTAAGTATTAACTGTACAGAATTTTGGTTTTTATATTAAATAAAAATTTGGATTTGGAAATTAAATATTTACGGCATAAATAATTGAACAGTTAACGTGTAATTAATTGTATTTAACTAATAAGTAATAGACAATATATTATCTTAAAGTACAAAACATAATATTTAGACATGAGATAAGAACATTATTTTAAAAACGATAACATTTTTAAATATTTCTATACATTTGTTCAAAATTAATAGTGACAAGAAACACACTCTACCTATTACCTACTGTTTTCATGAACATCTGTTAACCTTAATTTTGAATTATTATATTGCATCTACACATTCTTAAAGACTATATTATATTTTTTATTTTTAATATTTTTTTCTCATATCAATGAAGTAAAATGTATTTCTTTATTTGGTAGGTATACTATTGAGAAAATAAAAAATATAAAAGTAAAGAAAGTCCATTAACTTAGTTAGTAATTTTCCCTATAGGTAGATAATGACGGTGATGATGTAGTTTTATGATTTTTTTTCAGTGGTATAATTTTGTTGAAATTTTGAATTGAAAAAAAGATTATTATATATTAAATCTAAGAAGTCAGGCCACTAACCGGTCAACAAAAATAAAAAACATGGTAGATTTGTTTATAATGACCTACAACATTAGGGGCTATATAATATATTATAACAATTTTTTGAAGAGATCCTCATATAGTTATAGGTACGTATTATGATGTTTATTGACTCTAATAACTTCGCAGCGGGGCACATAGGTAGGTATATTTAGTTGCAAAAAAATAATACGTATGTATCTATATAATATATATATATATTAAATGAATGAAAAAACCATATGGAGACAGTTTTTCCCTTTTATTCTACAAAGACCACCGATTATAACTTATGGCGTCCCGTTTGCCTTTTGTCGGACAACTAATCATCATCATACCGGCAAGAATTCCTTTAATAATATTTTTTATTGCTACACCGCCTTCACTGTACTTCTTGCTACTACCCGGGGTCATTGAGTTTAGAGAATTTGCTGCACATATGGATACAACACGAAAAACAGTCTTACAATAAATAATAATATGTACAATTTTCGTAGAGGCGATTTAATTTAATAGTTATCATATTTTAGTAATCGATGACATCATCCGATAGTATTTTTTTTACGGAAACTATTAACTTAAACAATAATTTTTACCGGTTTGAAAGAAATGAACTATTTGACCGGTAGATATATTATATTATAGTTTTACTTCCGGACAATATAGTTGTTTATAGCTATTAAAAATATTACCAATGTCATATTCTTGTCACGTAAACGCATATCATCCGGTTATTTATTTGGTTTGTGTTTTTTTTTATCTTCCCACTCTTATTTATTGCTGTGCTATGATATGTATACGCAATAAAAATATCGATTTTTTCCCTTTCCATAAGAAGTATTTTTTTCTAGCCCATTATTTGGTCATTAACGGAATCAATTAAAAGGCAATAAACGTATATCTATATATACGTTGCAATACGTCGTCCCCATTTTTCACTCCCTTTTTTCACCATCCAGCATCCGCAGATGCCCTATCACCCTACACTCAGTTTATAGCAATATAACATATTAGCTACATTCAATTCCACAATGTCACTAATTTTTTTCCCTCGTGATTGAAAAAAATTACACCACTTGCTCTTTAGTAACAGCGTGATGAAACGGTACGAGGAACATAAACTCGGTCGGCCGGAAAAATACCTGAAACACTTGGCTTTTGGGAACCGTCGACGCTTCTCTAATTCACCGTTTGTATACACGTTTAAAAGCATCGCCATATAGCCTTAACCCCTGCACTCCAGACATCTCGGCTACTCTCAACTCCGAATAGCCGCCGTGATTACCTTGTTAAGATAATTTCGTTAGTCGCTATTGGGGCGTTAATTTCGCACACAATCGTCTTATTTTCATTATTTTTCAACACTCGCTCCCTCTTTTCTCATTGAAACGTAACAGGGAACGTGATGTTAGATGAGTACTGGAACACAAGGTCTAAAGAAAAAGTACGTTCTTGTATTTGCACTTATGTTAAAAAAAATTATTATTATTACTCAACGGTTTACGAATATTATTTCTCTTCATATTCACTGCTTCTCCAGTCTCACAAATAATAATTACGCATCTAAATCCAAATCTTACGCCCTTCGAGTTATCTTACGGTTGTGTGACAAAGCCAAGTTTAATTAGTTGCAAATAAAATAATATTTTGCACGTTCAATCGTATCTATAATAATAGCTACAGAGTATATTTTAATATGTTGCAATGTACAGTGTACAGTGTATAAGTAAAATGGATATAATATTATATAATCGTTAATAATATAAACTCTTGATTAATTGACATACAGCTGTAAATTTAACAACAGTTTTTGTGCTTTAATATACATAAAAACTTTACAATGTATATAAAAATGATTAAAAAACCATTTAAGTGTTATAATAATCAGTCTGTTATACATAGTCTTATTTCTAGCATATTATTTCAATGAAACCACTAAAATATGCTATATATAGCATGATACCTATACAGTTGTAATCATTTTTTTTGAGTATTATTTCTTTAAATATATTTAAAGCTAAAAAAGAAGTACATTTGTAATTTGTATATTACCTAATACCTTTTCTTATTAATAGAACAATATTGCACATTCACTGATTAATTACTGCGAGGCATAGCGTCCAAACTTTTTAATTTACGATTAGTGTTATAGTTCAATTTCGTTCATTGATATTACAATTTGTTAAAATAAATGATTTAATTTATTTAGTTATCATAATATATGATACCTATACCTGCTCGCATATGCATTATATTATATTATAACGTTACATTATATTTAGAACCAACAATATATGGAACTATGAAAAACATATAATGTAGACGGTTAATTATTAAACGTTTTAGTTATTTGCTCTTAAGACTTAAGAGTGTTAACTTGACAGTGGTAGTTATAACGAATTGTCATTAGTGTCTGTTAAGAGTTAAAATGTGTACATATATTAATTTTGAAACTATTGCGCGGTAGATAGGCACTTAAAAACCCAGAACTCCCGTAAATAATCGCTCAGGTTTTTACACTCCTTGGACCATATCCAAAATTCATTAATTAGCTCATCGGTGTATATTCGTATAGCGGTAGATTCGAAATATATACTTACACGCGTATTATGTCTGGTTGTGCGTGTTTTTGAAAATATCATAAAATTTAATAACAACAATAATAACACGACGCGTGTAAAATGCAGTCCGGGGGACGTGAAATTAATTACGTAGAGTCGTATATAGGGACTAAATGTATATAGCGATGACGTGCGAACACGACGAAATTAAAAAGTCTGATGACACATTGGCTATGAGGATCACGATCTCGACGATAGAATACACAAAACCATACAGTAGCTGACGATCGCGAACAAAAAAGTACAAGTTCGTCTGATTAATATTATATAAATAAGTCTGAATATATATTAAATATTTAAAAAAAATATTATTTTTATTGTACTTACACGTTTTTTTTCGTGTAAACACAAATGTGCGTTAAGAATCCTTTTTAGGAAATTAAAAATGCACATTCAATATAAATTATAGACTTTATTATTTTCAAAATATGATCGGTCCTTCCCTACGCATTAATAAACTGGTGTTGGTTATGGTTTGCTATTTATTCTTTAGGGCGTAACAATTAAATTATAAAGCGGCCGTCCATATTTGTTAGTATAACACCAAACGTATTTATAGGCATACTATGTATCAACATAATAATAAATTTTCTGATGTCTTGGCTTCGTATTGACAAAAATAAAAATAAATTCATATGCCAAATCGGTATATAACATTCGCATCCGTGCGTTACGTTAATTTAATTGTAAAATATATATTAAAAATATTGTAATCTATAATTATTGTATGTTGAGTAATGTGATGTAAGCTGAAAAATTCATAATAAGCTAGTTTCAATTTTAACGAGAAAAATATGTTAGCAATATTAATAATAACTAAAATAATAATTTCAAAGACTTTTTTAATTCAAATATAATTATTATTAAAAACTGATTTATTTTGATTAACGCAGCTTAAAACTACTCAGTCAGCATTTAAAATTATATACCAGTCTTTGTTTCTAATCTATTAATTTAAATCGAGTTTTTTAAAACGTTTGCAAATCTTCTGTAAATATATTTAACTGTAATAACCATAATTAATGTCATGAAAAGGTATCTACAATCAGATTTCCTTGGAGATTATGAGGAATTGACTGCATTTTTCCTTTGGTGCTATTTAATTTCAGAGTTTTTTTTTAATACTCTTAACTTATTATTTTATTAAGGAATCTCAGACCCCTAAACATAGTTATGTACCTATGTATATTTCACCCTTACACATGTTGAAAGAGGGGGTAGGTAGGTATGTGGTTGAAACATGATGCTTGCAAATCTCGAAGACGCAGGGGGTCCCCGAGGCCTTGTTAGGTTAGGTTGTTGAGTGTGATGGGGGAAAATATAATAAGTAATAACAAAAAATAATATATCGTATTTTTTTTCGTTTTAAAAACGTCTGCCGATCACGGTGTAAAGAATTTCCCGTATCCCTTTAGTTAGTAAACCGGTCATGTAAATTGATATATACATGACGAAATTAGATATGTATACTGTATAGTAGTATAATATACAGTGGTTTTTCAAATATCATCATTCTTCAATGGAAATTAAATTTTTTTTTATTTTTTTTATTCAGTGTTATCCATATAAGTGTCTTATATTTAGGAGTCTTAATGTATATAATGTACCTATTTAAAAAATATTTGAAATAAATCATTAGGCAGTCACTATAATATGTACAAAGTTAAGGTAATTATACTTATCGTAATATATTATAATGTCATACACGAATAACGTAATAATTGAAGTGTAGGTATTTAAGTCTAAAAAATTTACAATTTTAAAATAATATTTATCATTTGTTTGAGTTTGAATATTTGTACCTATGATAATATTCGCATAGATATTGTAAATTGTAAAAATTTATATCCACCTTATAAAAGTATGTATTTGGTTAAAGTACGATTTTACGTAGGTACAAAAAACTTTCTTCTTATATAGTTTTGTACTTTAATCAAAAACAAAGTACTTTTTACTATTGGGTATCGTTGGTAAATTTTTTATTTCCGTTGAGAAATGTGCTTAGAAATACTCTATTCATCAGCACTATTACAGTTACTATTTGCTAATTAGTTTAAGAAGTTATTAATTTAATTTTCTTTTGCATTTTTCTTACCAAAAGATTTCATCGAGTAATATAATATAAATGAGACCATTCCAATAGACCACACATATGTTTATGGGGTGGGCAAGGCGCCAGAAGTTCCACCATGAGTTTCGGTTAGAAAAAAGACTAACAAACGAAGAAAGGGAGAAGTGAAATTCGAAGAACGAATGACACAATTTTAATTGGGACCAGTATTTTGAGTGCAACACGTGAATAGTATTATCTGTGAATATTCAAATTTTATGTTTTTTCTCCTCTCTTTGTATACCGCGTATCGATATCGTAGGCGGACTTTTATGGTTGTCATTAACGATAAAATCGACTGCCTACTGCATATACAGAATGTAATAAAATATGTATTCTAATCATTTCTAAAAAAATATATACTTATACACTTGATACAAACACAAACGTTGGTCTTCGTGTTTTATTTTTTTGTGTGTTCATATAATAACTAAAAAAATAAATGTATAATATATATAGTATATATAATAAAACAAAAAACAATAACCATATGGCGGAGACTAAATGTCCATTATCCATTGTCTATAAACTACCAAGTGGCATACATGTTGTTACATATATAATATTATAAGGACCATAATGCAGATAGAGAAAGACGTTTGGCGGAAGTGATATATTATTTTTTGGAGGGAGACCGAAATGACTTCAGGAGTGGTGGTCTAGTTGGTCAGCGGCACAATTGTGTTCCGTATCGTAAACAATATCGCGGTGAATGATAAGATAACAATAATATTATTATATAATATATGAAAATAATGAATGGACATTAAACGCGGTTATTGTCTCGTTTTAGACATTTTTATGGTTTACAGCAACTATGTCATTTCTTATTAGTTTATTTCCCCGTTGTTCATAATAACAAACCGTTTGTTTCATTCAAAATGCAAAGTTGAATTGTATTATTATTTTTTATATATTTTTCATGAATATGAGCATTATATAAAATACGATGGTCGATGGTTTATTCTTATATTATGGCCTCATTTCAAAATCCTATCAAAATTTAAACACAAAATACAATATTTTTTACGCTATGCGTCTATGCTCAAACAATAAAAATGATATTCTTAATATTCAAGATAAATTATAGCAATCAATTTACATATATATATATATAATAAAATAAAATAACGCTTCATGTCATATTATACTCAAAGATATATTAGGTATTTTAGTAATTATTATTCCTCTTAAAAAAAGAATTATGATTAAAATATTAATGATAAAATCATAATTTCTTTTTAGATTCTGAGCGAAGGGATGAGTGTATTTTACAATTATGAATGTTTTTCGCATAATATGTATGAACACTGGGCCAGTAATACTTTAATTTTAAATAATGGTTATGGTTTCTGGTAAAATGGATCTAGTTGATACTTAAGGATGTAAACACAAATACAATACTTGAAGTTTTCACTAAATGTTTATAATACCTATCGTTTTTTATTTACGATCGAATTGATAATATTTTCAAAATATTTCGACTATTTTGTGATGTTTATAGACATAACTAATTTTCATTTTCATTTTTATTTCTACCCATATCTATTTCTATATTCACCTGCTAAATCATAGTTTGAGAACCATTTAGAGTTACCCAGGGGCCACTAAGATGAAGCGTTTCTTATTGACCTCCAAAAATTGTTTGACTTACCTGTCAGATTCATATTTTTGAACTTCGATTGAATTTAAGTCAAATATTTCTGAAAATTATTATATAAATTATTTATTATTTTAAATAATTGTTGCATATCTTTTTTTAAATGTCACTTTTAAATTGTTTTGTTTTTATATTCTTCTATTGCGTTATCAAATTTTTTATTCGGAATTTCGATACATATATATCAATGATTGATACAATTGCAAATAGACTATAATAAACTCGAAATTATATTATATGTATATTTTAAATAAGTTCTATTGACATTTGTACTATTTTAATGTAATACTATGTAGAGTTAATATATACCTACATGCAAAGTGTGGAATAAAAAAATAATAATAAATTATAAATATGTACATACAATATGTACCTAGTCTCAAACAAACAAAAGTAAAAACACTTATTGAGAATAAAAATACACCCCGTGTATATTTTATCAAGTCATTTACATTTATATTCAAAAAATGTTTGTACGCATATTTTTCGGTTCGAATCATTCAGGTACTTAACTGCGGGGTTTCTATTTGAGTGTTGTACAAAGCCATTTTATACAGTTTGACACTTTGACATAGACTTGACCGCTATCGATGGGAGACATATGGATACGTCGGTGTCTGGTAAACGTCTTCGACCCAGTTTGGTCGATTTACCACGAGGGGCTAAGTACAGAAACGTGTTTTACGGCTGCTAATTGATTCTTATTCAGTCTCGACCTCCGTATTGTATGTATTTATATATATACTAAAACCCTCCAATGTCTCCTATACAGCGACATTTTGAATAGGGTTGTGTGTTGATGTATATAATATATATGTATAATAAAGAAGAACTACTTGACCCCTAAAGAAAAAAACGAGAGGAAAAATAACCGTTATAGTAGAAGCTATTAGAATATTCTTGACCACTTGACTCTATTGTCCATTGTGGTTTTCACTCGCCGCCATTGAAAAAAACAAACAGAAGCGTACCAAGTTAATTTTCACTGGATATACATTTTTGTTTACACAGTGGAAATAATATGATAGTGTTAACTTTAATATATTTCAATTTGTGGATACAATAATTACTTAGTATATTTTGCACGTTTTTAAGAAAATAAAATTGCAAACAAGCTCAAATTATCTCGATAGGTACTACTTGTATAGTCGTATATCATCAAAATAACTTGTACCATGAGTACAAATCTTAATATTTATAATTTATATTAATGTTAAATTTTATACTTCCTTAATGATAATATTAATATTTTTTAAAATTGTATTAGGTATATGGTTTAAATTTTAAAAATGTTTACATAGTTTACAAAAAAAAAAAAAAATGATTTTATAAATAATTATAGTATTGTTGTAGTGATAAAAATGTTAAAATATAAAAAAAAAAAAATAATTTGTATTATTAATATTTGAGTATACGTTTAAATTCAGCTAAACATCAACCCTCTAAATAATTACAAAAAGTTAATTTATTTGATAAATAGTTCATGAAGGTATATGCTATTAAAACTTGATGAGCTCTTATTTAGAACTAATAATTTCTAACATTTTAAATCTTAACTATTCATTTATTATGTGTAAATGAATGAAAGTTTTAATTGCAGACGTTTTAAAACTTAAAATAATTATGCTAGACTCACAAATTTGCATAATATTTATTATGACATTCGTGTTTAGTGGATTTCGCTTTTTTAAGTTTATACCTAACTCGAAGTGATCGAATTTACTTATATGAGTGGGTTCCGAATTTTAATCACCGTTTGGCATTTAAACTAAATCAAAATATTAAAAACATTTTACTTTGTGTTTTAGTATTTATTTAATCTCATAAGATACAAACCATTGGTTATTTTGGAGAAAAAATTGTGTTGTATAATGTTATTTTATAATTAGTCGCACATATTTTAATAATAATCGATAACAAATAGGTATGGTACCTATACTGTTTAATAATTAAATTCATGGAAACAATGTGATAGACAAAAATATTTAGTACAAATTATATAATTAAATTTAGTTGGCACTATAATAATATATTAGAATGTACCTATACTTCTGTAACGCTGAGTTATTATGTTGCATAATAATTAATACTGTAAAGGTATACTGCGATACATGTACATATTGTTATTTATACGCTGTCTGTAATACATACATGTTTTTCATTGTTCACAGGATCCAAGTGAGCACTGCTAGCGCGTTTTACTCATGCGTGTGACCTAGTAGTGGAAGGGACTCCTCTTGCGTATAATGTAAAAAACCAAGTGGACCGGACACGAAGAATATATACACCCGTTCGGGAGAACCATGTGTGGTCAGGGTAGAAACCGGCCTGGACCTGTGGCCATGTTTACGTTACTGCTTGTACTCGTCAACGTCCAAGGTGAGTGTATAATAATAATAATAATAATATATTTACATACACAATTTATTATTAAAAAAAAAAAAAATACCTAATATATATATATACAATATACATACGAGTATATTGGTAGGTATGTAATCTGTTTATTTATAAGTATTTCGTGTCTGTTGACGTATTGTATCAATCGCGATGCATGTTATTGTCTCCTCGGAAAATTATCCTGAAGTGATTTGTAATAGTAATTTAGTCCTGTAAACAGGATGTCAGTGTCGTGTTGATTAATGATTTCAACCATACATCGAACGTCGAATGTTGCTTTAATGTTGGGTGATTTTTATCATGTTGAGTAATTATTAACTATATTTTTATTTTTAATTTTGAAACAATTTACAAACATTATTGTTCAAAGAGTGTTGTACTTTAAATATAATATTATTATAATATATTGATTAGCTTTAACATATTATTTTGTTTTATAATAATGATTTAGTAAATGACATTAACGCAATAATTAATGTTCGTAATAAATTATACACTGCATTCAATTATCTTTTTAAAAATATTTTTGTTTAAAAGAGTTGTTTATTTTTTTGATGAGAAGTTTGATAATGGCTAGGTGAGTTATTTGGATTTTTTTTTTTTTTTTGTTCTAATCATATTTACTTAGCAGATATTTGAATTATTTTTATGAAGCTTATAAACTATACGCATAGAAATAACTTATATTCTTATCTCACGTGTAATATATATATATATATATATATCTTAAATCTTTGTAAGAGTATTTTGGGATATAATTTGTAAAGAAATAGAAAAAATACCTTATAACATTAATCTGTTATTGAAATAATAAAATATATTAAATGTATAATTATTTTCATAGAATGTTTACATATTAAATCATTTAACTTAAATTTAACAATAAATACCTACTTACAAATAAATGTAATTAAAATAGTGTTATGGTTTTATAATATTATATTGATGTTTGTTAGAAATTAATATTTTCTTTGAGGATTTTTATCGACCTATATAGCAATGGTCCATATATTATTCGACTTCACTTAAAAATTATATTTTTTTATACGTATACCTACTGCAGTCTACTTAATTTAAATTACATTTGTTATTTTAGTCCTTCGAGTGCATTTTTATTACTAACAATACACAATTGTTTGTAAGATACTAGATAAAACATACTTATTGCTGATTTGTATTTTTTTCAATGGAAAAGTTTACAGATTAAAGATGTTCACATAATAATATATGTGGTATTATGCAACAGAATTATACGCGTATACATATTTTACTATGTAGACTTGCATTTTATTTCTGTGATAAAAAGATGACGTTTTACATTTATATATGTATACATAGTAATTTTGATTATAGAACGATTTTTGCCATCCTATAAATGAATCTTTGTGTTAAAAATAAAGAACAAATTTCTTAGAGATTCGATTTTTTGTTCAATGTACAACGGACTGAAAAATTGTGTTCGATGACCATGAAGAAAAAATAGTTTGACTTGCACGACGTGGGGTATGTGGGTGCGCTTTTCAATGTACAGCAATACATGATGGTCTTTTTTGAGGATAAGATAATGAAAAAAGTAAGGGGATGGTATGTATAGTGATTTCATGTTTAGAACCCATTTCTGCGGTGAATCGACCCTTGGTAATACTGTATAGTATTCAAAGTAGAATTCGTGTTTGATTCAAGGAATATGATTTTTTTCAACAAAAGTAGTTTACCACAATATAATATTTTAATATTAATACCACATTTTATTTTTATTTAATAAAATCTATACCTAGCTGTAAGCGTTAAAATTAATTAGTAATTTATTTTAAAAATAATATTGAGTTTAATTTTTTTTTTTAAATCAACTATATTAAAATTATTTTATATTTTTAAAATTAATTTGGTAGTACTTTGTATACTCGAGAATTTTGAGATAAGATTTAAAATTTTAATTATTACCAC
Organism: Aphis gossypii; assembly: GCF_020184175.1. Classification (NCBI taxonomy): domain Eukaryota; kingdom Metazoa; phylum Arthropoda; class Insecta; order Hemiptera; family Aphididae; genus Aphis; species Aphis gossypii. The sequence goes on along the minus strand of NC_065531.1, from coordinate 64,772,082 downwards.
GATGTAAAAGCAAAATAATACATTTGGTATAATTTTAAAATTTCGTTTTTAAGATGACCATAGAAATATTTGTTTCAAAACCATTTTAGATACATAGTATGCCAAAAATCATACTTTGATGTATTTAGTTCAAATTTCAATATATTATACGAATCACTCCTATAAATATTATACCTAAATAGCTAACAGCTTAAAAAATATTTTACATTACATTGTCTAAACTTTGAGATTGAAATGCACGTTATAACACTGCAATTATTATACGACCACACCTTCACTTTCAAAAAGCTATTTATTCTAACACTAGAATTCTATAATTCTGATCAATTTATCTTTTATAGCGTTAGGCATTTTATTGAACAATTTACATTATTTATGAATAGTTATTATTACACACGTTTCAATAATATATACTCACGACATCCAGTGTTTCGTTGGCCCTCCCAATTGTGATTATTGCCGAGGAGGGGTGATAATTTACAAATCAAATTCAAAGTTATAATAGTCAACCGGAAACTATGAGTACGTGATTGTGTACTGAGCAATCGAAAATCAACAATCGTTATATTTATTACGTGTACCGGTAAGTCGGAAATGCCGAAATATGGAATAAGTATGTTTAATTATACAATAAAACAATTTTGAATTATACATACGTGCTTTGTATGTATAATCGTCGCTTTGCACAGGTGTCATACTAATTGTAGACAAACAATTCTATACATTATGACTCGAGATAAATAAATTCTACACTGTTTGAGGGTTGAAGTTTGAGTAATATCATAATTGAAGTGTTTTATTAAGATTTTCGAAACTTAATAAAATCCCATTATTTTGTATATTTCTTTGTTTTGTTTTTTTTTAAGTTATAATGAACATTATCAATTAACATATATAGACTAGATTATTTGACAGTCCAAAATATTTTTCCAAAAATTGTCTGCCACCTTATTAATTATTATTTACTTTAAACATGAAATACAATGACAGGCGTAAAATCAATATTACGTTTTGAAATATCAGTTTGACGTTTTAAACCTAAAAGCTAAAACTTTTTTTTGATAATATTATATAATAAAATAAAATAAAAAGCAAGTTTCATTCACCCGCTCTATAATACTTTAATGGTCTAATGTGTAATTACGTAGATTGATACAATACGTACATTACAAAGAATAATGGGAAATTGTATTTTACCCTTCAATAATGTGGTTTTTTACTTAAGACAAATGACGAATTTTATCACTGAATAATAATAATTAGTTTTGTCAACATAATAAAACCTTCATATAATTTATAAATAGAAGTTAGTAACATATGTATTTTTATATAAATTATTAAACTAACTTATTGATACCATATTATATGATATTATATACATCACAAATATTAATATTTGGTAATAAGAAATATTTTAAAAATTACAAAGTGCAATGGCTTTATGAAAATTAGTTTTTATTGTATTTAAATAAAATTACTTATACATGATTAAAATATGAACTACCTAGGTATTTGATTTTTTAAATTTAAATAAATAAGTATAATACAAATATTTGTTCATCGTCATATTCCATAAAAGAACTATTTTTATTTGCTGCCTCGTCGAAATGATTCAATAGTCAAGTTAAACTTGAATAGGTAATTTAATATTTTAAAACTAGTAATTCTGAAAAAAATATTTTATGAAGTAATTAATAGTTATACTCAATTAATTTTGTTTTAACTGTCGAAAAAAGTACGTATGATATTTTTATTGTAAATTGTTCTATTTATGAATTTATTATTCAAAATGTATTGTATATCTAATAATATATGATTAGGTATAAAGTGAATGTTAACTTTTTAAGATCGAGTTTCTTTTAATTAATTCCCAAAAATATATTTTAAATACTTAATTATAGATTATTTATTTATTTGTACCTAAAACAAGTTGAATAATAAATACAATTTATCTGTATAAAAAAAAAATATGTATAGATAGGTAAGGTTAAATGTAAAGGAAATCTTATACCAAAGTAATGAAAACTCAAACATTATTATGATTAAATTTTTTGCTAACAAATATTTTTAATATTATTCAATTAAGCTTAATTAAATTAACTAAATGAGACATATTAATTTTACAATTGTCTACCTATAATTATATAAGTAATATATGCTATTCTTTTATAAATTGTAATGTAAGTGTTGTATAAAAAAATGTAAACCGGTAAAATGACATGGTGTTGTAACAATAATAGTATTTAACAAACATTATTGAAAAAGAATATTAAATAAAAATTTTTATAAATATTTTCATTGGGTATGTTTTAATATAGGTAGTCGTAAAAAATATCTAGATTAATCCATTTATCCATACAAGATACACTAGAATTAATAATTTAAATATATTTTTATAGCTGGTATTAAAATCTTATATTGTTAATAGAATATAAATCTTCAAACACACACACATACACACACCTCTAATAAATTAATATAGTGGAAGAGATATAACAATTTATAAAATCAATTTTCGATGATTTTTTTGATACATGCATGCGAGGTGGGGGCCATTCTTTTAAACACAAACATGTTTTTATCGTTACAGTCTTTCCTGGAGGTCCAATGATATTTATACATTTATTTAATATACATTTCCAGGTTTTATTCTACATTCTTTATTAATCTTCGGTTCCTTGTGTAACAACCGATACGTATATTATTATTATTATTATTATTATTATTATTATTAACGAGTGCGGGTAGTGTTCGGATTTGATCGATTTCTCTATTAGCCTGCACACGAGTTATCGTGTTCAACTAACATAGGTAGGTTTTTTTTCTGTTAACTTTAAGGTACTTACGTATTTCTGTATGAATACCGTTCGGCTTAAAACACACACTGGGTTTTGGTGACAAATGAATAACTTGCAGGCCTCCACTTATACTCCGTCTATTCAGCCATCATCTTGACCCATCGCATCGGTGAGAGTATAATAGTATTCGAGATCTGCCCGATATGGTGGCCAGCGGGGAAACGGTCGAAAAATAATTACTGTCATGTAATAATTAAACACGTGCAGTCAAAATAGAGTTGTACCGTATACAAGAGGCGGTTTACAGAATTTACATAATCTACGACCACAGTGGAATTCTAGAATATTGTGTATGTGTTGTTGGGAGGACAGAACATGGATTTTTATTCAAATGAACTAAACGAACGTCGGTGGTTGAAGCGAAAAAAAATCGAGGAAATTTGTTAAACAAGACGTGTGCCAAGCAATCGTTTCGAGTTTTTTTTTAACCTTGTAAAATCAATTGAACCTGTATAAGGATTAAACCATTAATTTAAAACAAAAGTAATCCTTAGTTAAAATAAATGATTGTGTAACATAATAATACGTATATAATACTACTTTTCTATTAAAACAATACTGGTAGGTAGGTATATTTATTTAGTTGGTAATTTATTGCTTGCTTCATTTTAAAACAGATATTTCGATATTAATTTATTGAAGTTTGAAAAAATGAATCTTTACAGTATACATATATATATATATATATTTAATAAGCGTTGTAGTTACTAGTTATAAGATACATTACTTTGGAATGGAGAAACTAGTAAAATCTTATTTTAAATCTTTGTTTATTTCTACGTATACAAATATTTTAGAATACGTATACTAAAGTCGTAAGAAAATGGATTAGGTACCAAATATTTATTTTTGTTTTTGAAGAAGACACGGAATACATCCACCCTTTGTCACTGAAATATAGACTAAGAATGAAATCTATTTAAAGAAGTCAAAACGTTCGTTACAGAATAGCTTTGTAGTAATACTGTCATTTTTATTCTTTAACATTATGTGAGTATTACTTAACGAAAAAAACTGCAATTTGTAGAAATATTTCTAATAATTTGTTGTATAGCATTTGAAAATGTTCTAAGAACGAATTTTATTTTTAACTTATATTTTAACTCGTTGTGATATTATTTTCTATAGTTATAGAATCTATGCATATAAAATATTTAATACAACATAAAAATCACACGTTTACTATTTTTCCTACAAAAATTAATAAGATGTATGTAAATGTATCTTGGTTTTTTGATAAATCGTGTATCAATTGTTTTGTTTTCTTTCTGATTTCGATTATAATCATTGAAATACTCGCATTAATCAGTCTGGTATTTTATTTATTTTCTACCCGCTATATTATTAATTATCTCTACCTAATGTTAACTAAATCAATTTCATAAAAAACGCTATCTATCTCTATTATTCAAGAAAAACAAAATCATGGTTATCCGGTCAATTCAATAAACAATAACTTACTAATATAGATGTCTAATTAAAAAAATTTAATTTAATTGATATTTGATATAGGTAATATACTAATAATTTAATGGCAAGGGGTATATAAGGTATATAGGTAAAATCCATTAACATAATAATTGGATTTATTTTATTTTGTTTTATTTTGTTGTTTATTCATTGCATAAATCTATGAAACGATAATTTCCCCAACGGCTACAGTAGTTACGTATATATAGGTAAGTATTTCATATATTACTCATGTATGTATATATATTATATACGCGAGGGCGAGTATACAAAGACTACCTCAAGTCCACAACCATCGTATTCGAGAGTCTAATTAACTTGTAGAAAAGTTTTTCAAAATAACAATATTATAAATAAATATTGGACATTTATAAATAATTACTGGTTGTAGCCACCGACTACGATATGTCTTATGGTGATTGAGTCGTGTGTTTTTTCCTCTACTCTTACCTGTATAATAATATATTTAATGGGTGGCATTTGTGCGTGTGTGTATGTATATATTGCCTTGTAGTGTGATTACCCAAACGGATAACCATTATTAACTGTATTTACGTAGGCGTGGCAGCAGAGTGCTTTATCGGAAATGTAAAATTATAAGTCTCGCAAAACAACTGAAAAAAAAAAACGAAGAGAAAAAGTCATGTAAACTTCTTGGATATCTTAATGGAAGGTCACATTGTGTGGGAATTTTGTTTTGGATGTATACATAATATAATCGTGTCGTCTAAGTCTCCGTTATATAAAATGTAATTTTCGAAAAAAAAAAACTTAAAATACATTAAGATTCGAGTTTATATAATGTTTATTCTTTCAATAACAAATCCCCCGCGATAAGTAGGTATGAACATATTTACAATCGTCTCTGTTAACAAGACACAAATACAAAATTATATTTACATTCATCGGAGGAACAGTTATATTGACGAACAAAATAATAACTAGACATGATTTATAATTTATGTAATTTTTGACTTCATAATAAAGGTTAATATGAATTTATTACTGCAGTGTAATACAATATAAATTATATACTAAATATTAAATAATATGCGTTCAAAATGATTTTAATACACTTTCATAATATGTATTTACCCAAATAATAATTGAATGTTTAAGGAATGATTAAATTAAATTACACTATATAAGATAACTTTTTTTTTAACATAAATATTTAATTTTAAATACTTTTTGTTTATAGAAGCAGCAGTGTATAATTTTTATTTAATTTATTGTTTTCTAAAAGATTTATTGTAAGTATACTCGACTTAATTAAGCAGATTCTGTACATTTGACTTATTATTTATAAAAATTATTTTTATATTTCATAAATATTATAATAATTATTTGTGTTACTTATTTATATTATACAATGTTCGTATAAAATTGTTTAATAAAAAACTACATTAAATGTTATTTATCATGTCCGGTCACATACATATGATGGTTATTGGCGTGAATTCAAGGGGGTTACATTTAAGATTTCGGAAGCACTCAAAATGTGTGCACAGTCAAATTGCAGCAGTTTCGATGAGTGAATCTTAAAATACGTTTACGCCTTATTACCCTTCCGGTCAAGACCCCGGATGCGAGCGTCGGCTGAAGAAACCCTCTGATGTTATTCTCACTTTTCTCAACAGTTATTTTTACATATACATATTATATCCATTATATCATATAATAAATCACCAGCTTGAGCAGTCAATGTTCTAAAACATCGTAGCCTCTCCGCACGAGCCCGGTTCTACGCGTCGCAATAATTTTCTTCTTCGCGTTTCTAACTATATATAATATTATTATTATTATTATTATTATTATTCAGTCGGACATCTCTATCTACTGGACCACTCGTACGCGTATTATGTATGCACATGGTATTATACTGCACGCGGTCGTTATGTATTATTAAGTCACGTATATAGGTACATATATTATCGCTTTACACACATACAAACGGCGGCGGCGTCGTCGTCAGTCGTGACCAGTTTCAAACACGTAAAGTAAAATCCGCGAACGCTTGTCAATTATTTACTTTGAATTGTGTCCCGCCACATGCGTGTCATAGTTCAATATGTATTATCTAGGTGAATATAATATTATATTGCCATCAAATAGATATATAGGTGATCAAAGTCGTGGTAATAATAATATTTTATACATTTCGTTGTAGTGTACAGGATGAAATAGGTTCAATATTCTCAAATCCTGAGTTTACACTTTGCATCTTATCTATAGTATATATAAGATCAGATAAAATATAATTTATATTATTATATTTATTGTTAACTAAAATACTCGTCTATAATAAAAATATCGTAAAACTATAATATTATTGTCATTGGATGCAACCGGACTGTTAATATCTAAAGCGTGTATGGTAATATCTCCCTATATTTTGTACGAGTATATAATTATTATACTCATAAATCCAAAGTTTACGTTCTGATAGTACGCGAAATTGAGACATGGACGTAGTGATCATTTTTAGCTCCAAAACTTTACAATTGAACATAAATAAAAATTGACTTTAAATATACATATGTTATATAGGTACTAATAAACCTTTTAAATTTATTTGAAGAATGTACGGTTTACTCTCGTTTCAAAACATGAAGGAAAAATAGTACCTAACGCTCCTATAAATTATAATGTAATACGTTTGTTTAAAATTAAAAGGAGAACAAGTCTAGCACATGTAATAAACTGTAACAAAAAATGTTTCGTATTCTTACAATAATATTATGGTTAACTATACATAATGTATACCTATTATAATATGATGATTCTAACTTTTCGAGAAAAAAACGTTTTCAAGAAAACAAAAATATAATTTCTAACACTACACAGGACTGTATTACTGAGATGGGAGACAAATATTCGTAGGTAATGTTTTGCAGTAGTTGACCCCCCCTTCTTAAAACATACACACACGTGTAGCAGGTGCTACCGACGTGCCAACAAAAAAACGGTCTAAGTATTATTTTAAAAATATATGGAAACCAGTGCGTGTGACGCTATTGCTGCCGCAGAGACTACTATTATATATTATTATGTACGTTCGATAGCAAAAACGAAACCCAACATCTGTCTTAAAAGATAGGTATTTCGATGTTAACGCTTATACATTATTATGTTATTATTTATTTACGGTTTATTATGAAAAACATAATTTATTAAATGATTTACCGCGGTTGATATGTTTATATATATGCCATTCGACCTACCTCAGTGTATGTTTCCGTAAATTTTTTTTTTTAAATTATATTTATATATGTACCTACTGCATAGCGACATTGCTAAAATTATACTATCAATAAATCTTCCAATGAGCAAAAAAAATATGATGTTTTTTATGCTGTTTTGAATAAAATCGCGCGTTTACATACTTATTATTATTTATACACACAGAACACATGTAAATTATTTTTGGTGGGTTGTAGAATTTTTTTTCTTTTACATTTATTAGTGTAATAAATCGATTCATACTTAACTCGGTTTCGGTTACGACTTATAAGAAGGAACCTATGTGGTTAATTGTCGTGTTCTTTGTGTGTTGGGCTCTGGGTATAGATTAATTGCCCATGTAAAAAACTTAACTCGAAAAATGTCCAACGTAGTAATATAGGTTGTTTCCATTATCAAATTACGGTTAATCCAATGAGTTCGATAAAATTACTTTCGCCGTTAATTCTAATCCTAATCCTCGTGGCTGGATATGATGTCGCATCGTTCCAACCGAGGTCATCCACACGAACAGCTCAGGATATTCGATATATTATAGTCGTCTATGTATACTCTAGAATATAGTGTATGATTTGTTGTGTCACGCTAGAGCACGTTTGGGTCTCTAATATAGAAGACCTTTCCATAAGCTCGTTACTGGCTGATTATCAGTGTTGTTATCAATAATAACAATCATACTGTGAACGCTCGGTGACTCGGAAATACAGAATTTACTTTTCCCGATAAATGCTCACTGTTTTAATGGATCCATGACATTATGAATGGGTCACTGGTCACAGAAACAATTTATCGTAATATGAGCTCACATTACCCCGTTGTGATATTGTACTCAAAGGAACATGGAGTATAGTACGAATATAGGTATGTATACCTATACTCACGTGAATACATCATTACTATCCAGGAACCGTTAATTTATTTTTCGTTTGTATATCTATAGCCAGTCTCACAAAAATAGCGTTATATTTAAGTGTTCCAAATCAATACAAACAGTAAACGCTGATCATAGTAAGGGTAATGGGTAAAAATATACCGGAAATAATGGTGTAAACCCGATGTTAATCAATAATTTCTACATTCATGTATATAATAATAAGTATCCATTGTTTATATTTTATATTTACTGTCTAGTTATAAACACTAAAAATACAACTATTTTTTTTTATGGTAGATAAGGTACTTATCTAAAAATTGTATTGCCATTTGGACAGTTGTAGGCGTCTCATGGGATTATAATGAAAAATAATACGCCGTATATGTTAACACGACATCATATATCTTTACGACTAAAAAATATTGTAATAAAACATCACAAAACTATTTACACATTTTTTTTAAAAAATGATTATCTGAAAAAAATATCATGTATACTAAAATGTATATATTATCATATAATATTTATTATTTATTCATTGTGTATATTATTGTCTTTAATCCATTTAAAAATAGTTGTAGGTATAATAACCAGATGATTTAGTGAATGAAAGGACTTTAATACATTATCATGAGTCTATATTGAGTGTTAGTGGTTGATGTGTGTAGATACCATGACGAACTAGAAAAAAACGAGATATCTATTCTAAAACGTCGTTAAAGGATAAAGTGTGAGAGTAGAAATCCTAACCATCCGACCGAAACTATGGGTTTCGGAAATTGTTTTTATTTTGTTTAATGGAATTCTAAAAGAAATTGGGTTGAACGGAATAAACAAAATGTGATGGTAAGTCGAGTTAATGGACTTTGATTATTTTACGTTGAGTATATTCAGTTAATTATGGTAATGTGTTATAATATACGCTCATTTTATACTTGACTGAGTGTATTTAAAAAAAAAACGTGCCATGTGTTTAAGGTTTAGATAAAATTATTATTGATAGTAGAAACTTATTCTTATATTATAACTATTATTGCTTTATTATGCATTTTCAATACATTAAAAAAATAATTATTATTATATAGGTACAATAGGTACATAATATACAAATATGTAAAAATATAGATTAAAATATATTGTTTTAACTAATTATTATTATAAAACCGTAATCAATATAGTTATGAGCTCATTCAATTTAGAAAGTTTAAAACGAATACCACATACTATTTATCAATATAGATCTTATTGTATTTTGTTGTTATGTGTGCGGCATTATAAATTATAAAATTGTTAACACAAAAGGGTGATATTTTTATGGAGTGTCAATGAAGTTTAATGTAAAAACGCGTGTAATATGTTGACTGAATAGCTTAGCTTTTTTTTTATTGTTATACATTTTTGTTCTTCAATAGCAGATACGATATTATATATTTTATTAATAGTATATAGACAAACTGCCGATATTCGGTATGAAATATTCCCCTTACGTATTCGAAAACTGCTTTTTTTTTAGGTAATATTCTAATTTTTTTTACAAAACACCAGAAAAACCTTATGGCAATCCTTCGACATTCTTTTATCTAGTTTGTATATTTCTTTGCGAACAATACGTGGATTTTAAACTCAGTATTACCCATTATTATTTGTGAAGTTATTTTTTTTTCAAACAGATAGTATACCTATACATAAATTTTTATCATATAAGATATACGTAATGGTTTAAATTTGAATGTGTGTATATTTTTGTTTTTATCATTGCCGAAACAAAAAATTTCCGATTAATGTCTTAGATGACCATAGTACCTATTTATAGATATATATATATATTGAAATGTTAATTTAAAACTTGATGATTACCTATACTCGTATATACAATATACGCTACAGCATAATATTATACATTTTTTATTTATATTTTTAAAATCAGTATTATAACAACGCCATACAAATATGCAATATTATGCCTATACATTTTTGATAATATAATTTAGACAAAATCCTTCTTTCAGCAGGTTTCGGGTCTTCATCGGAAACAGGCGGCGGCGGTGGTGAAGTCGACGAGGGGTCGTACTTACCGGGTGGCGACACTCTCATGCACCCGGTGACGGCGTCCAGTCTGGACGCACCCGTCCAACTCCCTATATTCCTCGAAGAGCCGATGGACGCATACGTGATTAAAGGTAAACCAGCCTCACTCACTTGCAGGGCGGCTCACGCGCTGACCGTACATTTCCGGTGCAATGGCGACCAGATTGAAGATACTATGGGTCCTGCAGTAACCGACTTCGTGGATCCGCAGACAGGCGTCCGGAACGTGGAGGCTATTGTAAACATCACCAGGAACCACGTGGAAGAATATTTCGGAAAGCACAATTACCAGTGTCAGTGCGTAGCTTGGACTTCACGTGGGGAGATCATTAGCAGACCGGCCAACGTGGTCGTGGCTTGTGAGTACCTATTACTATATAACACATAATAAATCAATGTATCATAATTATTGATCAGATCAGGTAGTCATAGGTTAAGTCAGGTCACTCATTCCAGTGCACACTAATTATCTCTAGTATATTTAAGTAGAGGTAGGTATAGGATTTTTATTAAAATCGTGCCTTCGGCTATTTTCGGGAGCAATTCGAGTATACTAAATGTATGGGTGCACTTGAATTGCCTCTCATAATACAATGTTCAAAATGATTTGTATTAATTCATATATTAACTGATCATAGATTATTTTACGAGTTTCACGATAAATTATAGATAATTCCAAGTTAGGTAAGTCTATGATACAATTTTTATTGATTTCTTATGGTTTGCTTTTATTTTTATTTAATAATAACATTTATTTTAAAATATTCTTAACTGCCTACAAGAGTACTGAAAATAAATTTAAAATAATGAAAAATCTATTTATATATATTATCTACTGATAGAAATTTGAGTAAGGAGGTCAACTACTTGAGGTAAGACGTAAGATACAATTCGAATAACACTACTACAATACATATATAAATACATATTATTTTGTACTTGGAATCAAATCTCAGGTCACACCAAAACAAGAGTAGATTTCGTGAACTTTCTGATTATTATAGGGCCAGAAATATTTTAAGCGTAGATCCTTTGCTATGACACGAAGTACAAAACTATTACATAGATTGTAGATGTTCGTTGTACATATAATGTAAATTTATTTCCACACGCTGTGTTTGTATATGTATTTTTGCTCTGTATAATATAATATTATGTCACAGTATATAGTCACGCTTTTTTCTCAGCTAATGCTCAAATACTGAAATTCGATTTCATATATTATGTTTTTATTGTTTATTATCTTTTATGGACTTCCCGTCTTATAGATTTGTAACTTTAATAATTATGATACTGGCAAGTATATTATGATTGTTTAAAATATTATTTTTTCGTTTTATCAACCTTTCCGTAAGTTGAAAGTTTACCTTTATACATAACTAACGATATGTGAATTTTACTTACACAAATAATGACGTGTATGTACTGATACATGAAAAACGATATTTTTTCTATATACATGTAATGTATGTATCAAATAACTGCAAGTATATTATACAGTGCCGATTTGTTTTTATCGCGTGAGCACAAACGAGATGTGTTTGTTGTTCTCCACAACAGATTGTCATGTCATATCGTACCGAAACTCGTGACTGCAAATCTTTGCAGACACGCGTGCAAAAAGTATAGGTATATCGTATGTAGTATAATATATACTCATAGGAGGTACTCGTCGAGTACCTTGCAGAATGCAATAATAATATTTATTATCGGTGAACACGGATTACTCCCAAGACATACGCGACGTACTTACATAGAATTATAATTCAAACGCTTTCTCTACGCAGATATATCATATTATGTACCTATTGTAATATATTATGTTCCTTAACATGCGTAAGTACTTTTTTCTTTTTGGTCTCGTGTACAAAGGTTTTTTCGAAAGGATTACATCAAAGGTCTTAACACGACGCGGAGAAGCTTTATTATGTAGGGACGAGAATATTTTTTCCACCGTATAGTTCCCTCACACTTACCGCCATTAATATCGATTGGATTGTTAAAACGCGCCCATGAGAAAGTTTGCACCATTTGTTGTTGTCGCTGCATGTCCCCGCCATACTATCCACAGCAGCCACCACCCGAAATCCGTTGAAAGCGATTTCCGAACGAAAGACGAGTGTAGTCACAGCTGGTGTGTAATCTGCTTAAAAGTTAAGTCTTGTTTTCATTCGTCTCCACGCGTGTATGCTGTGTACTAGTTGCTTATACACACACGCATAAATATATATGGATATTATATATAGGTATGTGTATAAACGTGTTATGGAAAACCGGCCGTTTAGACTTTTTTGCGACACGTTGTTGTCATAAACACAATCCGTGCGGTTTAATATTCGAATATTATTAGATACTAACACTCATATACCGATTTACACGACGTATCGAAAACTTTCTGTGTCGTCAGCCGTCAGGTAACAAAATACAAATTAACGATGATTGTTCTGTTATGATATTTTGTGTATGGGCAAACGTCCGTACATAGAATACTCATTATTTAATCGTTAAACATATAATATTACAATTAGTATGTATAAAACAGTATACGGGTTTGAACTGTATAGCACGAAATTTGTTAAATTGCCCTTTTTGGTAATAATAATATATAATCGTCGACAGCTGTCTTTAATAAGATATGCGGTTAAATCGTGTAGAATATTAAGCGCCACCGTGACCATAATCTGCGTTATAATATTATTATGAAATCGAATATTCGAATACAATATTGAAGCCGACGCGACGTTAATAATATTATAATAGTATGATGGGAAAATATACGATGTTTTTTTTACATATTTTATATTTTAACAATATCAGCAATAATAATAATAATTATTTCCACGAAGGCTGATCGTCCATGTACAAATAACAATAGTCATTGTCAAGCGCATAAAACACTGTCGTTAAGCCACGATCGAATGACTGTGATGAATACTTAATGAGAATAAATAAAGAATCGAATAACAGCGTAGTTCTTTGGGTGTATATTATATATAATGAAAAACAATAAAACTCCGTGTTGGTCCAATTAAAAATGAAAACTTTGTTGACTTTAGACGCGACATGCCGGCATTAACGGATCGTAGGAACGCCTTTGTTTTATCCAAAACGAACTTTCTTCCGGCGTACCCAGCCACCATCATATTTATATATATATAATTAACGCCACCGCTCATATCACTGCTGCAGACTTATGAATCGACTGCGGCAGGCCGGGCACAAGCCGACATTTGTGTTTCGTATATTTTATTATTTTTGCAGCCGATTAATGGCGCATCGTTAGCGGTACAACTGAACTATTCCGATAACGGTTTAATTACCATTTCTACATCCATCGTCCCGGGAAGGTTTCTCTTTACGACTTTCTGAAACTTTCGTCAACGGCCGAGATTTATTGTTCTTTAAAATAAACTCAATAATATTTTTTCGTTTTTCGAGTCTGTTTTGGCTGTTACCGTTTTGAGTGAAAACATTTACACAACAGGAATATTATAATAATATACTCTACAGCTCTCGTTATCTCTCGAGAATGGGACGATAATGGTAAAAAAACTGACAGTTTTGACATTGTATTTTTTCCGAATGGTCGTGGTAAATAAAGGCCACCAGAGTAATTCTTTTGAAATATTTTATCGTTCACCAAAGCCTCGGTGTCTTTTTTTTTTAAATTTTAGCTTATTTATTGTAGAATATAAATAACATCACGCTATTTTTATTCTATGACAAGCGGGCGATTGTTCACAAGTTTAGCTTGTTACTCATCTTAAATTCATACTTAAAGCAATTTTCATACTATCACCAGAATTTAAAAGAAGAAAAAGATAATTTTAATTTTATATTTATATTTAATTATCTCAAACAATAAAACCCATTATCATAATTATACCATAATCAAATTTAAATAATATATATTTGTATGCGACACTATAGCTGTTTTCGCAAAACTCAATTATTAAATAAAATTATTTAAGCCTGTATCAACAATATATTTACTAAAATTCAGGTAATGCCATGAAAATATTAAGTGAATTCAAAGGCATCAAATTCTTACAATTTAGTTTTTTTTATTGCCACTCGTTTCAACATTATTATTTTTTTTTTTTTTAATTAAAACAAAAAATGACAATTAATGTAATTACATTTGGTTTATTAAATTTTTCCTCGTTTTTTTTTTTTATAGTATTATTATAATACAACGTTCTTTACACGTTTGTGTTCATTTTCATTTCGTCCAAAGACTATAGGTATGTATGAAATTTGATAGTGCACATGTGCCAATCGAATCGTCCCTATATACCTAACCTTGTGATGTGAATCACCCTTGTTTGTGAATCGTGATCAAGTGGTAGTTTGCGATTTTTTGAGTGTACAGTGTACACCTCGTATTTTAGGCTGCCCTTATGGACGAAAATTAGACCGGCGATAATTTCGCAACGATTTGTGTGAAGGGACCAACAGTTTTTGTCACGTACGTGTTCGTGCTTTTCACGTGACAGTTGACATTTCTAGTATAAAGGATAAAAAAAAAAGAAAACTAAAGAGTCAGTCGCAGCTGGACGTTTTCGATCCCTTTTAATAATCGTCGGGTTGTAGGAGGGTAAAAATTCGGCCACGTCAAAAGACCAAACCAGCGGGGCGTCCTAATAACTAACCATAGACCTCATTTCCATCATAATGAATACGCGATCCCAGGAATGACTGCGTGCTGCCTATAGAAATCATTAGGTGGTCAATGGTGGCAATAATAATAATTAGAGAATCGGCCCAATTACTACAAAGGTTTTGCATTTTGTCGGTTTACCCCCCAATGGTCAACTACGTATAATTTACCAAACGCTTAGGTTCCACTACATTGTTATAAACACTCCAATATCACCTATATTCAATTGGCTAATAATACATTTTATTTTCAAAAACTTATTTTACGTGATAATATTGTTTTAATATCCTTTTTTCGTACGTTAACAGCTCTAATAAATGTTTATTTCCTAATTGTAAAATACTGAAATAAAATAAAAATTTTATTTTTATCTATACTTAACTACCGTTATTATACTTCATTGAATCTTATGAGAACTATAATATATATAATAATATTAATATAGGTACAACACTACTACTATTATAGGTATATTAAATAGTTATGAAGATACTTTAATATGTTATTTAACCAACAACGGTTTATTATTTTATGATGTGCATTTACTATAACAGCGATCTCTATGTATAGAAACTGTAAATGTTGTGTTTATAATATCACGGTTGAAGAAAGTGCGCCTCCACCTCCCACAATCGGTGACGGCTATCATATTTTTTTTTATGATCGATGTATGAGCTATTGTTTTAGATACCAAAATCATGTAAATGTATTCTCAATAATAAAATTGTGTTAATAGCTTCTTGAATGATAACGTATTGAATATAATCTACTTTTATATTCCTTGAAAAAACCAATTGGGAAAGGGCTATAAAAAATATTTTTCCGGTCATATAAAATAATATTCCAGAAAAATGTTCTCAAAAAACTCACCTAGAAGTTCCAAAACATCACAGAAACACTTTATATCGTGATTCTTATAATTTAATGTAAAACGTTTCTTAACAATAAAATAGGAATGTTCCTTAAATAGTTTTCTGGAACACTTCAATTACATTTCATAACAAACATTCCAATTATAATCTTATACGTGATAAATTCAATGTTTTTTTTTAACGCCAATAGTTTTTAATAACATTTGAGGTATGTTTTTAAAATTGAACTTTCGTTACTCTATAATAAATTTATATATATGATTATCCCTCTAACCAGTCTAATCTCTATGATATTTTAATAAGAAGTTTGAGTATAAATAAGTATCATATAACTATTATTCATTAATAACTGAACACAAAAATAGTTAAATAGTTATTATTATAATATTATACGTCCATAAAAAAAAAAAAATCGTATTTTAATTTACATATAAAAATATAGGTAGTTAAATTTTAGGTTCATATTGATAAATATGTGTTTAATCTTTAATTATTTGTAGATAAAAGTAAATCCAATAGGTTGTAAATTTTTAGTGATATTATAAGACTTAAATAAAAATAAAAAAACTAACAATTTATGAATAAACTATTAGGTACACTTTATAGTAAAAAAATAAACGTTATACACAAAGTCGTATTAGGTACAACATGTTTATTTAAACTGCAGTTATTAAAAATTTAATTATTAAATGTATGAAAGTTGGCCAATAAAGCTGAATAAGATAAAGTTAATACTATAATGTTTGTAATTTAAAATTTCAGTACTCCCGTAAAAGTAACTGTATTATTTTAAATATTAGATATTTTATGAATATTCTTTTATTTTTTTTAATGACAAGAACGTTCATAAGTTGGCATACAAATTATTTCTAATTATATTTGTATAATTCTGTAAAAACTGTCAAACTGAATATTTTTAACAGAATATTGTGTTCCTTCGAATATTTGTTGAGATTAATTTTAAATATTATTTGGCAATGTTCGATTTTTTCTTCCCTATAGTTGTTGGCTTCGTGACTAAACAAAACCAATAACAATAATAATTATTGTTTATACAAGCTGTCGTGCTGTGTATAAGATTCCCCGTCGAGCCTATGTAAGAATTTGGCTCTCGCCTGAGTAGACAAGAGGTATACGTGCCTTACGTTTTTATTTTGACAGTATTCTGATGTCCCACCGAGATATCCCATCACCATCCAATTCTCAAATACACTTAACATTATTTGTTTATGTTTTTCAAATTTAATAATATGCTAAGAGTTTTTGACATATTAATTTCAGATATATTTTCATTATTGTAACTCTTTCTACACCCTTGATCGCAAACAATGAATAGGAAAATTCGACTTTTTGCATATGTCATTTTTTTTTTTTTTGTTGTTGTTGCTACAGCCTTGCAAGGGTGGACATTGTTATGTTAGCACATGTTAAACACGTGCCCAAAGAGGGTTTTTTTGTATAAAAAGGGGAGGGCATCTGTCTGTTAAGGGAGGCTTTTTATGTCAAAAAAACATCTAAAAGAATACGTCCTATAAAATTTTGAAAACAATAGCTGACGAATCATTTGTATTTTATATGCAATGTAAAAATGACGTGTGACTAGCGGTGTATGGGGAATAAAGGAAGAAGTAGTATGTAAGGGTGGCAGGGTTTTTTGTTATGTAAAACTCCCAGAGCTTTCGAGAAAATTAATTTTGAAAGATTATTTCCACTTGGCGAATGGTGTCATACATTGTTGGAATGTTTGAAAAATTTACCCGGAAAGAAAATATGTGTATAATATGTAATATGTATCATTCTCCATTGTATTTAGTAATAACAAAAATGAAGAAGTATATTATATACAGTAATAAAAAACATAATAATTAATTTCACTCTGACAGTGTTTTATAATATTGATTTTCTCTTTAGAATATCATTATTTAAAAGAGTTCACTATTATTAATGATCAATTATTGTAGATATAAAAAAACAAAATAAGAACCATTGTTGTTTGATATAAATATATTATTATATAATTAGACAAGAGGCTAATTAGTATTATACAAACTTAATGCATTTAAATTTAAAGAACAAATTGTATATTAAATAGATTATAAAAACTAAATAATAAAAGATTATAACAGTTCTCTGTATTCAAATATTTAGTTAGTGAAATTATTTTAAGATGATAATTTATCATTTTTTTCATAATATTACTTTTTTTCAAACATATTTGTATACTGTATTTTATTGATAAGTATTAATCTAACTATCACTTTTAATTCAAATGTACATTATTTTACATAATTTTATATTATGTTTTCCAATTTAAACGAGTTTAAAGACGACGGAATAAAGTAGTCGTGTACCATGAAGATAAACAGAACTGTCATTATCGTCGGCTAAGTCTAACTATGCCTGACCGCTGTCAAATACAATGGGGCCCGTGAGTCTATTTCTTACAGAGACGTGGTTTACCTTTAAGTTTGTCTTGAGCAAATGAAGTCACCGCAGCATTCTAGTGGGATTTATTTGAGGTCAGTGTAGTGTAAGGAATTTATTGCTAGGCTTCTTTCCGGATTAGCTTTACACTTAAAAGGGTGGGAAAACCCCGTCTCCGTGTAACCAAAGAGCCCTCGTTTTTAAGTCGGGTGAGATTTATTTTTTCAAAGGTCTTGAATAGAGAGTCATCTTACCGTCTAGCATTGAACTTGTCTGGTATCAGCGTGTAAGAAAAAATGTATAGGTATGGAAGACACCTTATAAACGCATAAGGCGTATAACGCACATAGCCCTTTTGTGAAACCGTAAGAAATGCCACGATACAATGTATTCTCACACACATCTAACGTATCTGAAATACCATTTTAAACTGTTGCGAACTTCTATTATCAGTAATAAGTTGTATTGAGTTACTTTCCTGAGTTCTATGTCCAAAGTTGAAATATCACACATATTCAAATAGGTTACTAATTAACTACTAAATGTAAGTATTTAAAATTTTTATTTTATATGCATTGTTAGTTTACAATATGATTGTTGTCTTATAATGTTTGAATCAGGACTATGTAAGTTAAATGGTTAAAATAATCATTTAAAACGTGAATAGAACATCATAAAACTTTTAGCACACAAATTCGTAATGAAAACAACCCGTTAAGGGTTTGATGTTTACATTAGCAAATCAATAAACTTGACTTTCCTTCTTTTCAACCATGATAAAAGAACAATAAATAAATTACAGAGAATAGGAAGTCTTTTATAATCATCGAGAAAGTCTCTATTTTGACGTTTTCTTATCATTCAGTTTTCTCAGTTCTTTTAATTTTCAAACATGAAAATCCTGTGTTAATTAAAAAAAAAAGTCGAATAAGTACTCTTTTAAATAATAATAAAAAAAAAAGTGGGAGATGGAAAAAAAATTGAACAAAAATGTAATTAAAAACCTTTATCTGATCATATTCGCGTTTAATTAAATAACCAACTTTTTTCATCACAAAAGCTTTATCCAGTTAACTAGTCTGTGGTTTTGTTTCGTGAGCCTGGAGGGGTTCTCGCAAAACAAACTAATGTATTCAATTTCGTCCAATAATGCGGGCGAGTAATATTAAGTCTATGATTGATATTTGGTTGTTAAATCAATTTTTATTTTTAAACATACTACTTAATGGTTAGAGCATAAAGTTTATTTTTTTTTTTTATCTTTCGAGGTCCTTGCATGACCAATAAAAAATAAAAAAATATATTATGGCAGCTCTTATATATAAATCGTAACCACATCGGTAACCACCAAATGCACAAGCTGTATTACAAGCCTGTATATTACATACGAGTGATATATACAGAAAATATTTTCCTCGCCGTGTGTGTGAGTACGTGTGTTCATTTGTTTGTGAGTGTATGTTTGATTGTAGTGTATTTGTATGTGCGTGTATTTAAACGGTACTGATGTATATTGTATATGGTTCAGTTTTTCTATGGTTATGCGACGATCTATATGGTAAGAGAATATCCAGACACCTAGGTCCTAGATATGTATATACAGTACAGTGACTTTGAGTTAGTGGTCTTAGTTGATTATTCAAAGTTTGAATATATTAAAAAAAACTTGTTTATTTTTTTAGTTTTTTTCTGATTTCGTATTAACCAAATGTAAAATTATTCTTCAGTATAATATAAAAAAATTAAAAAGGAAAATTGTTTATAATATATATAGGTACTAAGATAAAGCTATAATCAATACATTTGAACACTCCTTACTTTCATTTACAATACGCTAGAAAAATATATTTTTTAAACAATTTAGATTAAATATTGTCAAAAAGATTTTATTTATACAACTTTTAAACATATTATAACTTATAAAACTATTCAATAATTAATATTTCTAAATACCAATCATAATGCACTAGTATATGATTAATAACTTATAATTATTTTAGATGAACTGTTAGTGTTAAGGTGATAAAAGCACACAATAATTATTTATAAATATATAAATATGTAAATTCAAATATTAAATACATTATCAACTTAAAAAATCAGTCTTACATTTAAAAAAAATTTAGTTTAGATTACTTTAATAAAAAACATTTTAGATTCATTAGATACAATGTCTCTATTTTATATATTATATTCATTATATGTATAATGTATATATCAAGTTAAAATAATTTATATAATGGTTGGTATTGTTCATAATGATAAGAATATAAATATATATCCTATGTAATGGAAATGGTTATTTAACGTAGGAATAAAATATGTATTCAACTCCTTATTAAATGTTTATTTCCAATCGCCTTAAAGCATATACCATTGTCTCTTGTTGCCTATTGGTGATATGATCTTATAAAATATTTAAATTACATTGAAAAGTCGGTTAGTTATAAACATTTAAGTACTAATTATTATTTTTTATTATTATTATTAGTGTAGGCTAATAAAGAATACTGTTATCTTGCGCGTATTCATTTGATCTTTGTTGTGTATAGTATGTTTCGTGTAAATTCAGCTGAGTAGTTAATTTGACTCATTAGAAATTATTCTTTATTCTAGGTATAATATAAAACAGATTACGTTAAGATATTTTTCAATTATATACCACCTAAACTCAATTTTTTTAATACTCGAACACTATCACGTACAACTGATTTTTAATTATAAGTAAAATAATAATAATATTTTTTTTTATGGAAATCACGCGAGTATCATTTCTATCTGATGTATTATATTATACTTATATAGGTATTTAAAATTAAATTAAAGCATTTTTAAATGCTTATTTGTTCAGGCTTTATAATTAGTCGGTTTAAAATATAGGTAAAACATACTTTTAATTTCAAAATTGACTAGTTTCAATATAACCCAAAAGAATAGATACAGTTATGTATAGAACTATATAACAAACAAACATAATGGGTAAAATTATACCACGCTTCACCATACCTATTGTCCAGACGACCGTTTTATCACTGAATAAAGAATATTACATTTCAAAATAATCAAAGTAAAATAAAGTTCGATGTAGTTCTGATTACCGTCATTGGGTCTATATATATAGTAAAGTATTCTCGCATTTACATTATACCTAAATTAAAAAGGTAAAAAAAAAATTCTATCGAAGTACCAATTTGCTGATGAAAATAATGTAAATAAGTGGATTATAAAAACCCCAGTAATATCCGATTTCCGATGGCTTTCAAAAATAGTTTTTCCGATGTTATTGAAAAGTTTCTAATTCCATTAATCGTCCTCCCCTCTAGGTTGAATTGGATCACTAACAGACGCTACTGCGTCGTATTGTGGTCAGATTACACGATCCGAATACTACAGTAATTTAATTCTAGAAATTCTATCCGACAATTTTTATTAGTCGATTTAAATTGTAGTTTTTAAACTTTGCTCATAAAACATAACTGACTCAATTTTAAAAGACACTATCCAAGTTTTCATATTATTGTTTTTATTTTACCTCCTTCATGATTAATTAATATCCTTAGTTCTATACTATATAGTTATATTTTGAGATCATCAATATTAAAATAATAAGCGTAGGCATAAAATATTTTTTATGAGAACCTTATTCGTTTCTATGACTTTTATAACATGTGCCCATGTAACGTGTTCATTAGTAAAATAGTATGCACAAATTATGGAAACTACGGATGGAAACAGTTTTTGGGACCTATATTATTTTGACGATGTATTCCATGTACTATCCGCAGAGGAGGGGGTCTATCGGTCGTTGTGAACTCCAATCAATTGCCAGATGTTGTTGAAAAGTATGGTGTTACACATATGCATACCTACATCTTTACATTCTCATAATATATAATTGGAGGTATTTACGTATTATTTTTACACTCTATGAAATTCAAGTTATGATTTAATGCTGTCGTGTTTATCTCACCAGAATTTTCAACATAATATTTATTTTATTTTATTAATTAATACATTTTGAGACAATTTATTACTTTTTCAGAACAATTATATGCTGAGTTGAAAAACTGGGATGTCAGCATTTAATTATTACAACCATGCAATATTAAATTTACATTACGTTACAAATATTAGTAAAGTTATCTATCAGTATATAGGGTTAAGAAGTACAAAAACCATTTATGTAACATGAAATTAAATTTTTCAATTGATTAAATGAAATAAACAAATATTCGAAATTATTTCACGTTGTGGCTTTTAAATTCAATACAGTGGGGTTGTTTTATAGATTCTAAATTAGGCCGAGTGCAATGCCAAAAGTCGCAACTACTATATATACTGCATAATCTATAATGTGTGCCCATTTACGGAATTAAGTGTTTCCCTATTCTCTGTGGATCCCATTAAGGCTAGTCTGTCATTGTTTTTTTGTTTTTGTTTACATGTCGCCGCATAGACAATGCGTATACGTTTATATTATTCCGGTCTGACATTTTAACACGTCCCAGCAGGTTGTCGTGTTACTATTTTTTTTCCTTATCCTTCGCTCGTGCATTTCATTCATCAACACACGCCTTTCTCCACTAGTCCTGTATGCAATGTATTTGACGTACGCGCACGCGTACATTCGTATGTATTATATATAAAACAACGGAAACAAGATCATCTCGAGTGCTATCAAGATCAAATATGTTGGTAGTAAACCAAGCATAAAAAATAAATAATTGTATCGATAAACATTTTGTAGGAAAAATATTGAATTTCCATTGTCATTTTTACATTAGAACTTGTGGGCGAAGTTACGTAGGTACATGGAAATCAATAGATATAATATGCGCGTACTTGGGCTAGTGATTTTTTTTTTTTTTATTGGTTTACATAGCGTTTCAGTTTGAGTTACACATCCGGATAGACATCGTATAAATGTATATTATCCTATTGTAGTTATGTCTTTGAGACAATCACAATCGACACAGTCAAACGTACAAATGATATTAAGCCGCTCATATTTTACCGAATTATGCTGTGTCAGTATACTACAGAACTTAAATAGTATTAACTATTAAGTCTAATTGTAAGCACACGTTGATAGTTAATCTTGTTGTATATCCATCCATACGTACATACCGGGAATATATTATATTTATAATTAAACGTCTATAGTATTAGCATAACTAGTCCTAGGTCCTCTGTATATGAAACAGTCGAAATTCATTTAAACATATATTGCTTGGTTGTTTATTATCTATTCGTACCATCTTGCAGAATTACAACTAATGGTTGGAAATCGGTACAATTTTATAATGATAACATATACATAATACAATCAAACAAACGAATAATCTCGTTATTATATATAGGCTATAGAAGAAAATATTAGTCAAATAATTTAAATTTCAAAATATATCTTATAACTTACACAATACTGTATGAAATTTACAAAACACAAAATATTTAAACATAAATTATTGGTGACGAGTACTGTCGAGTATTAAAAATTACTCTAATACGCTATTATAGGCTATGCTTTCCTATGAACTGTAGACAGTGATATTTTGACGCATGAGTCATGACAATAACAAATGGGCTGTAAATCAACTTCCCCTTTCTTTTGCACGCGACTTTACCGACTGGTGGAGCCACAAGTAATTATAATTTTTTTCTACCTAGGTACTCCCAAATCATAGGGAAAATAATACATAATATACAAATGCGATCGGTGTACCTTTACCATGCCCAAGAAGACCCCTGAAAGTAATTATATTTTATTGGACGTTCGTGACTGGCTAACATAGCTTTTGGTGTATGTAAAAACACGTTTACTGTTGTATGGGGTGTAGTATTAGTATACGTTCAGTGAATTGTACGTCTCGGTAACGTTTCATTTTACCCTTTAAACACCCTGACCAAATCGGCATCTTTTTGTTTAGTTGCTTTGATGTCGAAAAGACAATTTTTTCTCCTAAAAACACTGGTATCATAAATATTATATATATTGTCGACGGCGTATCTCTTGTTTGTAGCGGCTTTTCAGTTTGTGAAAAAAACAGAATTTGGCCTTCAGTAGGTACCTATATACTTTTTTTGTTTGACGCCATAAATTGGATTTTACATAAATATAAAAGAAACAGGAAATTGATTGTGCTTGAGCACAACAATTCAGTTTTAAAATAAATACAGTTTAAAATATTTTAAGTATATATACCTATACTATTAGATAGCTACCATTCTGAATGTTATATCTTATGTTAAGGATCCACACAATTACCATTTTAGATATTATATTTTTAAGATAATAATCACTTAAATAATTTTAGCCATTTCTATTACATCAGGTTTGATGTTTTTTTTTTTATAATTTTCACTTTTAAGACTCAATTTGAAATAACGCCAAAGTAAATATTATTATGACCGTAAAATGTAAGCGTATTATTTTATATAAATTTTAATATTACATTTATATGTGATAATATTCTATATTATATTAAACACATTAAATTTATGCTGTTTTTTTCATACTGTATTGTACTCTAATTCGAATAAATGAACTTTTAGCCGGCCATAATTTGCATGTTAGAATTTCTCCTTGTTTGTTTTATGTTTTACAGTGACGAATTTGGAATAATAAATGCGTTCCTAGATATATACATTCAACACACAAACGATGTGTCATCGAGGTGCAAAAATTCACCCACCACTATGTCTTGCGTGTATTAAGACCGTTATTTCAAGTCTCTGACGTTGCCGCCGCCCATATTTCGCCTTTTTACGTTATGCAATCCGTTTGCACGCATTAACAATATTACAAAATAATGGCGATCGATTAAATTCTATACATGCAAATATTCTATGCGTCGATGAGATCATAATAATAAACGACTTTTCACTGTACCTACACATAGCAGTGTATCAGATAATAGTCGTTTAAAAGTGCATTGTCGAGTACCTACATTTCTTCAACCTTATACATATCTATTTCTAACAAAAGAAATCACACTCGACATGCTAATGGCCACTGATGATCACGGTTATACAAATACTTAATACTATTATATGTACAACTTAGGTTATATATCTAAATAATGGGTACATCGTATATAAATACTATAAATTATACTTTGTTTAATGTTCAAAAACGCGATATTTATTAATACAACTCGTAGAAGTTAAATATTTCTAAAATATTAAAATATTCAATTAATTTATTCAGAATAGGTACATATGGTTTTATTACTATAGTTGTGGAATTAATATTAATTGTCGTTTTTTGATGTATCTATGTTCCCAATATTTTTTTCATCATAATTAAAATCTAAAATGTAAAAGTAATTAGTAATTATTACATATTTAACTTGAGTAAAAAACTTGTCCAGTATTATTAAGTTACCTACCTATATTGAAACAATTATTATGTCGTCACATTTTTGTTTACTTAAATGATATAAAAACTTAAGTGATTTGGCCATTTTCTTCCTTAACGCATTTACAATTTATCATAGATAACTATATGGTACCATTCCATAAGAGATTCGAAAATTATTTCTGATGAAATTAATATTTGATGTGTGCCCATTAACTTCACCCGGTAATTACGTTTCCTTCTCTCCAAAATATTTAACCATAAATCCCCATAACTCATCGTATACACTTCAACCAGAGTTGATAAATTTATTTTTAATTATCGTAATATCTGTGAAGACTCACATGTGTGCCACATTCCTTCTAAGGTCTTGCCGTATTTAAAGTCAACTGAAATTGAATGCTTCTATGTACACTGCTGTTCAGGTCTTTGAATATCTAGTATAACAAATCTATAATTTAATTATTAAAATTCCAAAACAAAAAAATTATTTATTTTTTTAGTAGGTATAACAAAATGTATTTGTTTTAAATAAAAATTGGTAAATTTTTTTCTAATCTAAAAATTACAATATATTTTGATTCTTGTTCGAATGACACAGTGATGCCTTTACCATTGTTATCTTTAATAGATCCATGTATACCAGGATTGATCAAACTTTTTTTTGGCAGAGATCTACTAAAAATCGACAATTCGTGACCTAAAAATAAATTCTAACATGATTGACTTAGAAATCTTCCACGATCGGCTTTTTAGCCACCTCTGATATATACAGTTCAGTTTTAACTTATTTTTTACGGCATAGTAAAATCGTATACTTACTTTGTTTTTTTGTTTTTTTATCACATGGCACTGGGTTATGCAGTATTTTTTCTTAGCTCATACAATTCACATAGTTTTAGCGAGGAGTTGAATGTAAATCGATTCCCAGTTCTTGTAAACATATGGGGTAAACAGTATGAAGATGTTATATTATATTATAGTATATGTTTTCTTCTTAAATTGTCATCTCACTTTTTGAACATTTTAACAAAAAATAAATCTAAATATACATAAATAGCATTAAATGTTTTTAAGTAATTTTATTTTATAATGTTGCTATCGCTCCCGTAAAATATAAACATGAATAATTTAAAATTACAACCCTTGTGTATTTATTTTTTTAAAGTTTATTTATAATGGTTATCGATTACATGTCAGTGATAAAAGAAGCCAGTAGAATGCAAGTTGTATTTCAGTTAAAAGTAAAGAAAACAATATTAAATATACAATACACTCCTTGTACCTATTCTAGATTGTCTAGTATTACGTACCTTTCTTAATGGGATTCAGAAGTCGTTTTCTGTGGTTTTTCTTCCCCTCTATCAACGATTGGGTTTACACCAAGGGTTTCTTGAGCCCATTAGCTACAAAAATCCGTACAGAAAAGTCCTGCGAGACGACTACATGTTAGACAGTATTATGGTAAACGAATTTAACTGCAGAAGTACACACCATCACCCATCTTCTCTGTTTTTTTCTTTTTACGCACATTGTAAAACATTGAGGATAACATTTTTTTTTTCATTTTCTTCATTATTCTTTTGTAAACCTCACAATTCTGTTGTGCATATAACAATAAATGTAGTTTAAATACGTTGTTTTTCTACTTTTCTCGTGTTCGCATAAGCCATTGCATCGAGACAAAAAAATAAAATTATTCTGTTAACAACAAAAATGTACTTCAATACACAAAAAACTGTGGTGTTGTTTGAAAACTTTTAACATAAACTAGTTCTTAGAGCGAATCGCATTAAAGTTAAGTACTATATATTTGCAGTCGAGATGAAAAAGAAAGTCCCTACACATTCAATTCTTATGTGTACTCTTAATGCCTATAGTGCCTACCTACTCGAGCATTTTATTCAATTTTGAATAGGATCATTTCAATTGAACTGGGAAATTAAGTAAAATATACTTGTATACAAAAACCATTTGTCGTCCCTTCATGTTTTATAAATACAATTCACTTTAAATTCTCCACTGGATGGTAAAGATACATTGTGGAGCGGCAATGGTGGTGACTATAACAAATCACCAATGACTTGTTAGATATTCAAAATAAAAATTAAAAAAAAAAAACCTGTAATCGAAACAATAACTCGAAACCCAAAGATAACTATCGAAATATTATACGCTTGGGACCCCGAGGCCGTTACGTAATAATTAAAACCAGATTTCCTTTCTCTCTCTATACACCGAATGGCATTTCAAATTATAAATTATACTTTGGTGTGATATTTTTGAAACACTGGGCACATATTATAAGGGGGGCGTAGGTATACTGTTGTCCGTAATCAAAATCGAACGTTCATTAAAAGCTTGTCAAAACACTGTTCGCTATATACATGGAATCACAATGTGAGGGTGTTTGCAACCCGGGTTTGATGATAAATTATAAAACTGTTTTGACCTAAATTATAGTCAGGCATTATAATAGCTAGGGGGACGTGGTTTGGAGGGAGAAATATTATATGTTATGGTTAATAGCAAACGAGGGAAGCTAAAGACTAGATGTATTGTTTTTCGTATGTCACGTAAATCAACAACGACTTGGTTACTGTAAATGTTTAAAAAAATATATTTTTTTGTAAAAAATGTTTAAAACATAGGTATTTATCTGATTTTTTTTAAATAAACTGCATAGAAGTGTTTTAGTAATCATTATCAATGAAGTTGTTTATTAATTGATAATACTTAATTATAGGTAGTTATTTATGTCATTTTTAATAGGTACAAGAAAAAAAAGATACCGTTATCGATATTCAAACTTTATAAATAACTAAATTAAACTAATAATTTAATTATTATATTTAATTCTATATTTGTCTATATCAACCTTTATATTTTTCAAATAACCATATTTTTAATATTTATTTGATTTTGTGCTAGTTTCAAAAGTTATTATAAATAATTCAATCAACCCGGTGTTTTTAAATTTTTATCTTAAAAACTTAGTAATAATAATAATACACGTGCATAATAAAAGTTTATTTAATATAATTATTGTTCGTGTCAATTTTTAATATCGCGCGTACAAAAGACAGTCTTACTAGTATATAATTATTGTAAAACAAATGTTTATTCGTGTTTGGATAGTAAAATGTTTTTCTTTTCTTTTTAGTTGTTCTTAAGACATAATATCATTTATGTGTAGAGTTTTTATCGATAAATCGCATTTAAATATTGTTTTTTTTAATCAAATTATACGATAAGACCGCGTGCAGTACAGCACTGCTGCGGCGTAATATACTACTGCATTCGTGGTTACGGATTCGCGATTTAAAATCTCGTGCACTTCTTTCGGATCGTGCAGACATAACCGCGGTGACCCGACCCACCGAGTTGATGATCGTAATGGTATACAACAATAATAATAATAACAGCAATATAATATATTCTATACTACAGTGAACAGCATGTAAAAAAGAAGAAAATTTAAACGCATTTATAAACGATAAAATAATAATAATAAAAATGCAACCGACGAGAACAATGAATCTTTAAGCGCACACAGCGATTGCCGTAATGAACGACGACGCTTTCGTGTCCGGCAATACTGCAGCAGCGGTGGTGGACCACCCGGACACCAGCTACCGGCGACAAATCAATCCCGAGAGATCGGCATCGTAAGATATACACAAACCGGCTGTTGCTGCCGAGTGCGATTACCCGCCGCAAGTTAATTAGAAAGAAAAAGAAAAACACGAGAAGAAATAATATATTATAAATATATATGTGTGTACAATCGATGCACATATAATAATAATATGATGACCACTACATAATAAAATATACCTACACACTACTTACATATTTTAATATAATATATTGGTAGTAAGAGCACCATGCACGTTCTTATCTTCAAACGCGGTCTTAAAATACCTATAGAAAGAATAGACTCGCCGATCGTTTTTACCAGCGACTAATTTATGTGAGTTTACCTACATCGACTGTTGTGTAATACACACGATGACAACTTAGGATCATTAATTTAATCTACAACATTTGACCCTCTCACAGTGTACAATTTATATGGTTGGATTTAGTTTATGGCTTATATAATATAGTTTTTTCTCATTTTAAAGAAAGACATTTTTATAACATAGTATCTTGTTTTCCATTTAATATTTATACATCCGAAATGGGCAATTTGTTTTGATTTTTGGCAAACAATTAGAAAAACGCACCCAAAAGATTTTAGTTAAATTTATTTTTCAAATACACTTAAATATAGACATGTGTGTACGTAATTTGAATTATCCTAATTAATTATTAGTTTTATTATTCCTTATATTTCCAACATTTTAAATTGTATACTTTTGTATAACTCTTATTGATAGTCTCGCTAGCATAATATCGATTAATAATTGGAGTGATATAATAACCGTGTGTTTTTAATAAAGCAATAACTGTAAACGAATTTTTATGGTCATAACTCGCATGTATAAAAAACAAACAGACACTAGTAATTTTTTGTTGAAATTTCTATACATATACATCGAGACTCGATATATATGTCAATAATTAGGTCGTGATGGTTCGTTCTTTTTTTTCCATAAGTTTATGTGTGGGAAATGTAGAACGTAATAAGGTCGGAAATCGGATAACCCGTGGGTCGTCATAAATCTGCCCTGTTAATTAACAGAAAAAAAATACCACGTGTCCAATTAACGACAAAACAAACCGTAACACGAAACCGATTCGACATGCAAATGGTCCGCGGGCTTACAATTTGTGGTTCGTTCTTCATTCCGAACGAACGAGATAATGCTGGTTATATAAAATATACTGTGGTAGTACACTGATCAAGGTAGTTTTACACCAATAAAAAAAAGGAAAAATAAATCTGCCGAAAATGTTGGTTTAAATTTCACATACATGAGTATTATACGATTTACGATGGTTTTCGAAATTACGTTTTCTAGAAAAGACAATCGCACCGGACGCGCGTGGGTGGTCTGACTGCACCGAAAAACAATAGTCCACGACAACGACAAGAGCCCTAGATTTATGTTGCACTGCTGTGTAATGAAGAGACTTTAATAATAAAGCGATCGTGTATATAATATATACCAAGCTCGGCGCGTATAACCGGTCGTGGCGGGATTAAAACAGTAGTAATGTAGTATAATATAATATGGCAGAATTACATATTATGTATTATATAGTGGTAGTTTGAAAATTTAGCATAATCAGCAGTCCCATTGTGCACTCGACAAATTGTATACGAGTATTTATATATACGTCCGATTCATCGAAAATAGATTTTTTGTCTATACTACTCCGTTTTATTTAACATAATACATAATAAGTATATATATATATACCTCTAGTTTACTTATCTACCCATCTAGAATTTGTTTTTTTTTGTGTTTATGTCATTGCTTAATGATTTCGGTTAGGAAAAAGTTTAGTAATGAAATTGTAGAAACGTCAAATAATACAATATGTAAATGAACAAGATTATAACAGATTTTTAATTTTAATTTAATCTTTTCTGCCGTCAGATGTATTAATTATAGGTTATGCGCAATACCGATGACTGATGAGATACATCATTTGATTTGAATACCCTGTATAAAAAATAGCTTTTCAAGAGTTGTAGTGAATAACATAAATTATATAACGTCCAGCACTTTCCTACCATAACCAAACCTAGTGCAGACTACTGTATACGCTACAATGATTAAAAATTATTTTTATGTCATCTTAATTTATGTATATATATTATAATAAATAGTTCTTCTAAAATATATTCATACATCAGTTATACTAATCAATTATTACTTGTTAATAGGTTAGCATTTATTATACATAGATACCTACATATTTTATACATTAAATATATTTATATATTATACTAGTACCCTTTAATTATTGTTGATTTTTTAAGAAGACTGCACATTATAAAATATTAATTAAACCAGATAACAGAAAAATACAATTTAATAGTTGTTTTTTTTTTTTAATTGGTTGGTAAAGAGTAAATAATGAAAAACGAAGGATTGCATTTTTATTCTTTCAATCGTATTTTAGTATGAAGCCTTGTTATATAAATAAATATATACGTATAGTTGGCGTAATAATTTTACTTCATTTTGGATATGGTAGCCAATTCTTCATACGCCTTCGTGGTTTTCCATTTAAAATTCAATTTATGAATCGCAAAAATGTTTTAATGTTCTTTCGTATTCATATTCTTGTACATATAAGTCTCGCTCGGACGATTAAACATGCTTGTTTTTTATATTTCTTTTTTTTTTGGCTAAAACATCTCTAAACTTACCATTTAATAATAACTCTACGGCGACGTTAAAATAGTGCAGTGGCAATTTTTAATGATATGTCCGTTGACCTTTTATCAGAAGATGTGTTTATATCTATTAAATTTTATGAACGTATACATTCGATTATATCATTTCTACGGATTTGAAAAAAAAACCGATGGTGACACGTGTATACATTTAAACACAATTAAATACAGTTGCACAATTATAAAAAATTGCCGAATGAATCGCAATAATAAATTATGACGTTACACGCGAATTATTAGATCTCAAATAATAGACTTCTAAGTATTAGCTGTTCTATATTTCTTAACTATAATAATTATTGTCTTATAAAAAATTCTAAGAAAATCAACTACTTAACCTAACCTAACCTACCTATCATGACCAATTAAAATGTTTAATTAGATACATATAATATGTCAATAGCATTCAATCATTTTAAAACACCTAATTTACGGTATTTATTTATATTTATTTAATTTTTTTTCTCGTATATTTCCGCTACTTATATAATAAAGGTACTTATTAGGGTGGCCCTTCGTCAAATAGGTGATTTTTTTTTATACAATTTTTTTCAGTCTTACCCTCTAATTTGGTTTCACTATATATAAAAATTATGTGTACAAAATTTTATGCCGATATTAAATATTATTTTAAAATTGTATTTGTTTTGAACCCAACTAATACAATTGTAATATATTATCTAATGTCTGAGTGCGACAATCATCATCATTGTCACCGAATATTTATATGATAATGATATAGAATAATATAGTTCGTTTAGTCAAAATATTACTGCACAAAAAACTGTTGTTGTAGTGACCGGTTATGAAATGTGATATATTATTAGCAACTGTATAATATAGTACGGTACGCAAAGCGCATGTACGCGGGGAGCTTTTCATTGTCATCATCTAATGGACTACACGAATCCGGGACATTAATGAACTAATGGACCTTTGCGTGATCGCGAAACCGCAGCGCCATAGGGGTCTGCGTGCCTGCTGCAGCGCCACCGTCACAAAACCGACTGCAGAGTCATCATCCTGCTCCGCACTGATTTCTTCTCATCCGAGTCGTTGATTAATACATATATTATCTAACCCACATCTCCCCTCGGACGCTATTCTGCGTCTGGTGTCGTTGTTATGCCGAGAATAAAAATTGCTTACTTAAAATAACAATATTGTAAAAATTCGCCCACAATAAAATGTTATACATTACACGTGTGTGTGTGTGTGTGTGTGTGTTTTATATAATCTATTAACGTGTTCTTCAATTATTGCGGGGCGGTAAATTGCGTCGGTCGCGCATGACTCGCGGTCGGTCATTAACTATATAGGTAGGTACTCGCGTATAGACGCACGTCGTGTATTATTTACACCTGATTTATGGCCAGCAATAATTATACACACACGTAGGACGTTTGCGCGACACAATTAAATCTTCGTATACACGCGATACATTCGGATCGGATATTTAATGAATTCCTTATAAAGCAATAAACGTAATAATATATTATAGGTACTCGAGTATATTATTATATACAGATATATTAAAAATTTAATCGATTAACAAAAAGCTCTACGTAGGATTTCATTCTTCAAACAATGATTTCGAATTAAGTAGTTAAATCCTGAAAAAAAATAATAATTCTTTAAGTAAAAATCACTTCAACTATATTATAGTTGATTTATACGCGAGAGTATTGTCTTTTGATCCGAGTACTATATAGGTCTGGTTTTTCCTGCAGTTTTCTGTGCCCTTCGTGTTCATGATAAGCGGAAGCGTAAATTATATTTTACAAATATGCGGACGAGAGTTGAATTGAAATCATCAAAACTTTACTTTTTATTTTTATTTGCTGACCCATTGAGAATTGTTTATTTTTATACTAAAGACGAAAATATTACGAGCAAAATTTAATATAAAATAAAAAAGGGTTAAGAGAACCAAACACTAATTACTTTGGTTATGAATGCCGCGTTAGAGTAGGCTATTCTGCTTTTTAGTAAATGAACTCGTCTCTTGCCGTTTTTGTTTTGTGTTCACTATTTCTTTTTATTTAATACTTTTTATGTATATATATAAAATTAGACGTGTAATTTATTAACATCATATATTTCTTAGCTGTCTTTTAAAATCTCGGTCTACGTCTTTATCCAATTCCAAGGGAAAAAATGGCACTAAATTCGTCGTGTACACGTTTGAGGTTTATTGTCTGTGAAATTTGTTCGGGTGCGTAACTTTTATTTTCCACGCAAACGGCAAACGATTTTGTTTCTTTTACAAATCCTTTGAGTGGTTTAATGTCATTATTTCGATATTATTGTGTCAGGAATATTTATTTTTGAGTATGAAGAATATAGGTAATATATAAACCTTATATACTATTATATCATTATGTAAAATAATCGATTTAAATTCTCAAATACTTATCAATACTACTATGGGTACAACATTTTATATCTGTATATCTTGAAGAATATATTATTATAATATTAGCTATTGGAATACAAATTATAAACTCGCCTATCTAGTACCTACGGAATTTCACGGTGCATTTCAAAACTATTCTTATATATAATTTATATTATAGGTATATTATATACATATTACATATCTGATATTTCGTTAAATTAAATTGAAAACCCGTTGCTTTCGTTTAACAGATTTATTTGTTTAAGTTGGAAGTGGACAGCTTGAGAAAAAACAAAATTAAATAAAGGGTTGGTAAATCCAATTCAGGAGGTCTGGCATTTGTTCAATTAACTCTTTGTTTCTTCCTTCATACGCAAACATAATAAGCCCAGTACCTCTTAAAGTTATTACTTTAGTCCACTCAAAAGAGAAAAAGATCATCCTGACAGAAACTGTTCCGACCGATGACGTTTTTCAGGATTGGATAAAAAAAATATATATGTCGGTGTTCCTATATTATAGTGTATATACCTATAATACACATCACATACATGGAACTGTACTGACACCTCGGGCAAACAGTGTTTGGGAGTTAACCAAGTGATATTGCATTAAATGTAACACGAGCATTCACATAAAACACCTCTATACACTCCAATGTATTTTCGTGATGTAGATTTCTTATACATAGTAATATATTATAATTGTTCAATACTATTTATTCTTCGATGTTCCATTATCCTTTATGTAGTTTAAAACACATTACGTTATTTTGAACTAAGTAGTTACAATGAATTATTTTTGAAATCATTTTATTTCGCATTGTCGTTATATTTAATTTATACGCATTATTATATTTCCGGTGTTTTTGACATTATTAACATATATTTTTATAAATTTAAAACAATTTTTGAATAATTGATTTTTTAAACGTGGTCAGTAAAAAATGTATCTATTATTAAAATATTTCTCTCGACGTTTGATACTTGAACAGTATATATTATTATATTATATTATATTCAACGATGAATGATAAATATCGTTAAACTGTATACTTACCATAACTGCAGTCACGCCGCGTATAGTGGACAACCTAACCTAGTAGAACACGCAATAGGTATTAGGCGATTGATTATATTTTTCCAGTATGCAATAATACAAACTCAACAGACAATATCTGCGAGAAAACATACGAGTCCATATTCTGTAGGTATATATATACATTAAATATATTTAATATATGCAGCCGATTTCAATTTAACGCCACCGCACGAATCACCTTATCCAAAGCGCGTGAAATAATACACTTATTTCTTAATGGCTTATATTATAATATAATACGCGTACAAAACGATTTATTTGAGCAGCCACGTGTGCCGTGCGTCGTGCCCCCGCGACTCAACGAAAAAAAACAGTGTATAATAATAATAATAATAATAAAAACGACGAAAAACGTTTACCACCGCAGCGACTCGATGAGATTTCACGGCCACGCGCTGTCATAACACTGTCTTCTTGTACTCGTTCCGTGATAGATACATAATAATATGTATATTGTACATTATACAACGACCCAAGTAAACGTCGTCTTTGCATGCACGTATATGTGTTAAAAACATAATATGAAACCGTAAAATATTTATCATTTATTGACGATACTGCGTTTTAGATAATGCTTATGTGCGAGTTTATTACCTATAGTTTATATGCATGTATAGTTGTAATAATTGCAGTAATGTTAAATATAAGAATATCTCAGTATTAGGGCCAGCTTGAGGTGTAAGCGGGCTAATGATAAGGATGAATATTTTAAAAATAAATACTTAATGATATTATATCGTTTAATATTTTACATTAACTCTAATTTTTATCAAAATAGGCCTATTATGAGTTTTCATAATATAGTAAATGAGAGGGTTTTTTATGTACCATAATATACATGACGTATCTGAAGTAAAAAATATTTAATGTTCATTGATCGCAGGTCATATATTTGTTTCTTGTTATCTCATTTATTTATTTTGAAATTTACCGGTTATTGCCGTCAAGTTTACAACTTCGACTGTAACAAATGCATTAATTTTTATTTTTTCATCGAGACTAGCAACAAATCTTTGCTGAAAATGTTTATCTTATTTTCTATGTTGTATGTCGTATGTGTGTGAGCGGGAGAGTAAAAATTATATTAATATAAATATATAATGTTTCTTGTTTCTTGTACGTGCCTATTTTTGCACAAGCCTATACTGATTACGCATCATCGTCTGTCCATCAGTCGGCGGAACAACTTCGGTTTAGGACCACGACATGGCAAGATGAAATAGGACAACTATACGTCTATATGACAACAACGTGGTGAACACAAGCACGACTCGACTCTTGTTCGAATATTATAAAACGGATGATTCGTGTGATAATGAAACGGAAATGGTAACAGGGAGAAAATCTTTAAACTCGTACCTATATACATATGTGTAAATGTAGAGAGAGCAGAATGCGTTTTTAATTGGATCCTGAATGCGAGAAATCATCTCACGCGCTCTCGGTTAATCGGCAACGTAGGTACATAATAATAATATTATTATAGTATAGGTATATACTATATAATATATTATTATATAGTCGTTGTGGTAATCATTTTCTGCCGACAACACAGTAAATGACGTAGTTAAGCTCCGGACCCTACCCCTTCCCCACTCTCGCATCACAAACTCGCTTTTCGTTTATAATAATATATATATATAGCTGCTGACAAAGACCGTACGCGAAACAAAAAAAAAATAAATAAATATAAAAAACCATAGTAATATAATAATATATACACTCAAAGGGATATTGTATATATATATATATATATATATTTGTGTGTGACATTTTTTAACCGCCCTCTTTTTTTGTGCTCTGTCTGAAATTCGATTATCGTATCGATTCGAAAACACGTCCACTATAGACGACCGAATGACATTTACATAATTGGCATTTCTGCAATCGCGTTGTATACCCGTATTCGTCAATTATTAGCGGTCCTGCAGATTTTGCGTAACAGAAGGTATGCGTTGCTGTGAAATTCGATCGACTAATCTCTAGATCGTAATCTATATGATATTGTATTAGTGTAATAAGTAGTTATAACAACGCTCCTCCTTGGTTTATTTATTTATTTATTTTTTTTTTTTTGTAACCCCCTTGCATGAACGTCATTTCTCATTTGTCAGCTAAGATACTATGCGCGTTTCACCGGACATTTTAGATTTAATGTACTTTAATATAAGTTGACCCCGTTTACAATTTATATGCAGTAAATTCAATAACACAACTGTAAGTAAGATTTTCAAAGCTAATTAATTCTACCAAATTGTATAAGTTTTATCATTCCATGGAGTTCATATATTATGCCGTTCAAAAGTACTACATAATATTATAATAGATGTATACATCACGTATAAAACTCGAAAACTAAACTCACAGAACTTTAGTCTCGTTCGTTGTAGCAATATTATGTACATACCAACCCCATATAGTCTGCACGATCTGTTATAATTTATAAAGGTATACATTGTATTATTATTGTTATAATCGGCTGTGTGAGATGAACTGAGTCCGTCTGCCTCATCATAGAAACGTCACGTCGTCGCTTGTTATACTCTGGCCCGTCAACGCTCTGTGCCTGTATGAAGTTTAGTGACCCGCCACTTAGGGTTTACTTTGGTTTCTCGTGGCGTGCGCTCGGCAAAACATAATAGTGTTTATAATAATCGTGTCGCGTTAAAACGTCGGTCGTTAATCACCAACAATATTATTCGTAGCCTGTGCTGCTGTAGTCATTCGTCAAAATAACTTTATACATTGTTGTGTGTGCGTTTGCAGACAAAAGAATACGGGAAGCGTATACAATTAACACGGTAACTAAAAAGAGGGGCGTGAAAAAAAAATGTTACCAAACCATAATACACGCGTTGGCTAAACAAAACAAATTGTTTTTTTTCTGTACACCAAATGCGAATTCACAAACAAGTCACAACTAACTATCTATACATGTATCTATACTAGGTACGCATATCCAAGAATCGAACGACTTTCTATTTTTCACGATTTACAGATTTTAATTTCTGAGCATAATTTGGCTTAGTTTAAAATATTAAACTATGGCAAATAATCAACTGACAACACTTGATATGTATTTTTTGACGATATCTATAAGTTTTCAACTATAATTGCGCCATGATGTAGTTGGATATAATATCAATATTATGTGAGTATGAACGAGTCGATGACATGAAAAAAAAAAAACTGAAACCATATTAATTTTTTAAACATTTATTTTTGTTTAGGTAGTCAAAAAAATTATTTACTTGGCAGAAGTATGTTTTAAAAATATTTTGCTAGAGTAATGTACCTATTATATTATACACTATACAATATACATATACAAATTACTTTATATACTATGTCTGTCTGTTTGTATCTCAAAAAATATCAATGCGTTAAATACATTTTAGTTTTTAAAAACTAAATGATTTTTTTCACAGGTAGATAAGTTTAAAAATCTATAAATATAATAAATTATATATAGACAATTCGAATGATTCAAAAAAGAAAAAAATTATTTGAATCAAATATGTTTGTTTAACAACATTTTTTATTCGTCCGGAACCATACACCGCTGTAGCACTACATGCCAAAGACTTGCGGTCGACAAACACATAAATATGTATGTATATATATATATATATATATACTCGAGGACGTGAGTTTTTTTTCGGTAACACCATATACAACGCACTGTAATCCTAAACCTTCATCATAACAACCGTACCGGATTATTTTAACCAGTCGGAACAGTATTAGAACTAATAGTAAGTATTTAGGTGTCGCATTATTGTGTGTAACCCCAAAGCGGATACGCATCTCTTATTTTCTATACTTTTTGTTCTCCCGGTAAATACAATATGTATATATACATTTAATGTAATAATATACTAGGTATACACTACAACTGCAGCAGCGGTTAGTATATGAACTGTCGTCATCACCGCCGCGCCATATACATGTATAGATGCCTTAGTATAATAATATATATAATGTTTAGGATTTTCAAACCAGTAGCATTAGCATAAAATTTATAACACTGCTCTGTTAGTATAGTAGTTTTTCACCCGAGGATAAAAATGTACATATTCTAGTCGTCTCCCATTATCGTTATTGTTATATGTATTTGACGCCCACAAAAATTATACATAATAATAATAATAATAATAATAAAAAAACTGTTCTTTTGTCACTCGACGGGGGAGGTAAAACGTTGTAGGTACCTACTGAATGAATCGATCCGATCATGACAGAGGTTAGGTCATCGTAAGTTCGTAACTACCTATTATTATTTTATAAATATTTCATGCGCTATATGGTAAGTGGTAAAGGTATATAACAGGGAGGTTTACCGCTATATAGGTATATTATATATATATATATATATATATATTCCTTTACTATAGTATATTATATCCTTCCGTATATAATAGTTCTCACTCGTGTCAACCGGCTGGTGGATTGAAGCCTGACATTGATTTATTAACTGGAGTTGCAATTAAGAGGGTTGGAGAGGTAGAGAGAAACTGTACAGTGCACACATACACGCGCACACGCACACACTGTCGTGCAATGCTGTATGTTTGATCTGATAAATTATTGGCAATATAAACTGGTGGACGGGTTTTTTTATTTCCCTCTTTATCCTTTTAACTCGCTGCATTGTTTTTTTTTTATTATTCTTTAGTATTTTTTTTCCGTTTTTCTTTCTCTCATATACTTATGTACAATAATTTGATTTATACCTCAAAGAAGAAAATAAAAGTAAACATCTGGAAGAAAGTCTTCGACTTTATCGTGACGGATTCCACGCTACGGACAAGGCGGCTTCGTTTTCGTCGTTGTCCCTAGCTACATATGTATAATGGTACCTACGGTCAGGTCGGATGGTTTTTTTAGGCGTTGTCGTTTTGGTAGCCGGTTTCGATTAATCTTCGACATCATCAATCAAAATCTATTGTTATTTACTTTTACACCTCATGCGAAGCTCCTTGTTCGACCGAATTCATTACCTGTATTTGTACGCGTCGGGCGACAGAGTAATCGACTTCCCTCCCCCGTTGTCGGGTGTTATATGTATATATTTTTTTCATTAATCACGTCTCAGACAATACGAATTCCATTACTACCCATACCAACGGCGCGAGTATAATACAGTTTCGATATAAATCGGTCTATGCCGTTCGTCGTCGTCACAGTCGTCGTCTGTGTCTTATGTATACTATACCTAGGTATATACACACGTATATAGCGTATAGTGTTTATATTATTATATACAGTATAGAAGTATATACACTATACAGTATAACAATAATATACTCATCCTACAACAAAGACTCCAAAGGCAGGTGCACCACTGGACTCGACTATTGCGGTCGACTGAAATACATAAACATAGTATGTATATGCCTATACACATAAGGTTTACCAATACAATATAATATATATGTATAGATATATACTATACTCCATCGCCGGCCTCGTTTCACAACGTCTATATAGTTATGTTTGCTGCAGCAAAGTATATGCATTTACATTAGGCACACATATATATACGTAGTGTGTGCAGAGTTTTGTCTATACCTCGTTTCGGGAAAATTATATGTATAAATCCTTCCTTAAATATACGGTGCATAGGTATGTTTGCATAGGCTTAATGGGTCGTCCCGCTCGATAACGTAGTAATATATATGTATGCATATTATATACATGAAGTGAAACGGGAAACGGTCGTTTTTGTTTTGTTTCGTGCGGTGAATCGAAGCCGATGTATATAATATACGCGTTCCGCGGTCTCTCTCGCAGCGAACGGATACCGCCGTCTCTCCCTCGGAAACGCTGCTTCGTTGATTGATTGTCTCCCAGAATACGTTAGCGAGCAGGCGTGCTCCTCCACACAGCACATATGTCTTTCGTATATTTGTATAATCCGTATGACTAACAAAATAAACAGTATACACGACGAACGACTGCAGCCACTGTGACATGAATGCGGGCAGTTTCGCTAAAAAAATATATATATAATATACACGTCTGAGAGGAGGGTCTTTATCGTTAATGCATTTCAACGTCGATATATATACGTACGTTTTCATTGTATCGAATTTCGTTGTTTTTCGTTTTAATGCGTGGGACCGATTCCGTACATACATAATGTTATTATAGCCCGGAGAGTATAATGTTATAGTATCCGACGGGCCGTTATTTGTCGTACATATATATATGCATGGGCATTGTATATAAAACACACTATGATATGACATAATGTATATATAATAATTTGAAACAATATGTTATATAGT
The DNA here is from genome assembly GCF_020184175.1 of Aphis gossypii. Taxonomy (NCBI): domain Eukaryota; kingdom Metazoa; phylum Arthropoda; class Insecta; order Hemiptera; family Aphididae; genus Aphis; species Aphis gossypii. Next base: position 64,730,089 of record NC_065531.1, on the reverse strand, counting down.
CGATGTATTTACGCGTACGAGTAATGGAATTCAGGACAAAATCGTCTAAACTAAACAATTTAGTATAATACGTATTATGTTCATCGCACTTGGCGCCGTGTTATGGCGAGTGAGGAGAAAGCCTTAGGCGTCAGCTTTTAGTAGCGTCAAAATGTCTAAATTGCTGTTTTTATTTTATTTTATTTTTGTTTAATGCACATATTTGTATACAAGGTTTTAACGCATTTATAGGTATTAGGTACCTCCTACTATTAGATATTTATAAATTGTGTACATCATATAATAATAATATATATTATTTGTGACTTAAGTGTGGTTTTTTACTTATTTTTTATTACAGACCTGAAGAAAACGTTCACGTCAGTGCCGTATTCCGTGAGTGTGGAAACGGACCGAAACGTTGAGCTTCGGTGCCTGCCGCCGGAGGGCGTTCCACCACCCCGGGTGTATTGGCTGCGGAATAACGTACCGATCGAGCCGGACAATAACATGATCGTGTCCAGCGAGGGAAACCTGTTGATCGGCCAGGCTCGACTGCAGGACACGGCAAACTACACGTGCGTAGCCGAGAACGTGGCAGCCAAGAGGCTCAGTGACCCGGCGTTGCTCACAGTTTACGGTGAGTTTTCTTTTGCAAGTATTGCACTATTATAGACGCTATGCGTGTATGCCACGAGGTTAGGCGGAGAAATATAACAATTTGTTTTCATAAAAAAATGTATTGAAACTTAGAAGTATAAATATTATGTAATACTTGGATTATATATACATACCTGTTATAAATAAGTGTATGTTATTTAGGTAAAGCAATTTCAAATTATCGATTTATTTAACAATATTGTAAATATGTTAAATACATTAAAAATATGTTAAATAAGCATTCACTTTTCCCTGAAAATTGAAGTGGTTTACTCTATAAATATTTTAAATACTTAAAACGTAAAAACGAGGAATTTGTTTGAAAATTCAAATGTCTTACTTTTCATCCTTTAAGAATCAACTTAGGTATAGATAAAATTGTCGTTGAGAAAAAATTTGCAAATGCATAAAACTCTGACTATCATCTTGCCCATTACTTTTCTGCTTGACCTATATATCTATATATTATAAGTGTTAAAATGTATGTGTATTATGGGCTATTTGAATCTCGTTGATTTTCCCCTCAGTCAAAAATGCATTTTCCGAGGGACGAGGGTGGAGATTCTCTACTTGTATGATGTCGATATATATATATAGGTATAGTGTAAAGGTAATAAAGACTTACGATTTTTATTTTTTTTTATTGCTCGCGCATTAACCTCTCTGGGTCTCCGACAACGCGACTGAAATCGACGCGCGTGTTTCGCTCGTCGTTATAATATAATATACGTGTGTATAAAAGAAAAGAAACACAGTGTGTATACTACTGAGCGGTTTATTGCCTGTTGCCCTTCTGCGCACGCATTTGTGCGATGGATATTTATTTTTTATTATTATAATTTTTTCCCCGGCGCCGATCCGTTCTTTCGCGACCAATGGCGGCGGTGAGTATCGTAAAATAAAAGAGCGCACATTGGCATTATGTGCACGCATATTTCGTATACTTGTATGATATATATACATAGCTTTAAAACGAATATATAGGTCGTACATGTATATATATATATATATGGTTTTTGTACATATTATATGTAGTATATAGTATATTATAATATAGTAGTAGCCCTTCTTCGCGTTTTATGCAAACACGCTTCGCCAATATCGTGTGCCCGTCATAATAAATTTACATCCACCGTGACGACTACGGTGTGTGTGTATGTGTGTTCATGCATTGGAGTATATATAATATATAAATATATGTTATATTATTATCTACGTGAGTCTAGCCGCAATAGACGGCATATTTTTTGATCAGTTATCGATCTTATTTATCGACTACGGCAATAACGAAAAAATAAAAACTGCGTTTGCTTTCCTTCGCACAAAATATGTTTCGGATTGTGTTTCGGCGTTTATTATTCATAAACTAGATAAAAGATTTTGTATACACTTTAAAAACCACTCTCGAGGTCAGCGACGTTGAAAGCGACGATGAAAAACGAAAAGCCGTTGATATACTACCTCTATTTATTATACAAGTATACAACACACATATAGTATAATATATTATTCTAATACAGTACGCGTGGTCGAGAGGTGTATCTTAATACTCCGCTCTACCCGATTACAATTATTAGCATCATAATGCGCATAGCTATTTTCCTTTCCGAAGATATTGTGAACGTATTACACAGCTTTAAATACATATGGATTAGATTATTTAGTTTTTGATGGACCTATAAACCAAACTCGTGAATACTATTGCCTCGACACTTGAAATCATTTTTTTTTTTTTTTTACTCCGAAATTTTAATTAATTAAATTGTTTTCATTATGTTCCTGTAAAAGCATTGCACATTTTTATCTTTATACTTTATAACTATACATATTAAATTCACACACATGCACATACATATAATATAAATATATATGTTTTAAACTCATGATTAGAAAACGGTGTTCTTTATACATTATATTATTATAGTCATCACAAAAACATTAAACAAATAAACATAAAAATCAAACGAAAAGTATAATTTTTATGTATAGGAGGCACCTTTATATTATTATATTATGTGTTCTCCGAAAAGATATAAATAAAATAATATTTTTTTTTTTTTTTTTTTTCCTAACGGTTTTACGATGATGGGTTTTAACTATTAATTCGAAATGCAATAATACTACGACTCTCGAAGGTTTGCACCTGCCGACGCTTTCGTTTGTTTTCTTTTTTATGCCCGATTTTTAATCTTTTTCTTTCTCTCTTTTAATCAACGCAGTGTAGATTTCCAACATACACATACTGGTGACCATAAATTTACTAATGAAAACAAATGATTTTAGCTGAATGTCATTTTATATAAACATTATTTAAAGATAAATACTAGAATGAATACTATAAATGAATATTTTTACTTCGTTAAATCGTTTGTTCGTTTATAGTCTCATTAGCGATTGCTAGTCTAGTTAGGCACTCCTATAAAATAATGGCCTATAAAAAAATTGCGTAACGTTTTCAATGGATTTTATTTGAAAAATATAACATTAAGTGAGTATAGAAAATTATTCTAAACCTACATATTATACAACATGAAGTTTTACCTCGGCCCCGCCTACACGCATCCACGCACGTAATATATATATATTTATAAATAAAACGTTTTGCCTAGAATATACCAACGAACAATTTGTATTCAAACGTTTTACCCAGTCGTATTTCACGGTTCCCCCTTAAAACAACCAGCTACCACTACCGCCACTGTAGTGACAACACCACCTACACTCTTCCAGCCACCATTCGGAGTAAATCTTATAGGGAGGGTAAAGTCGTTTTTATGGAAAAACGACTCTATTACCGCGACTGGTTACCGCGGGTTTAGTGGCCGGGATATATATATACGTATACTACCGTGACGGTGGGGATTTCATTAACTCGGCGCGTTACATAAATATTCATCAGAAATTAATGAAATAGAATGATAAAAACAAATGGAAATCGTCGGTGGAACTTATATATATAAAGTTATATTTTCCCCGTTTTTCTTTTATTTTTCGCCAACACCTCGATTTCTTGCTGCCACCCCGACAACAACACACCCCCTCCGAGGGAAGGGGATCACTGGTAATGAAACCCACTGCAATGATGGAGTCTACGAGAGTTGCATATATATTTTAACCCCTCCAGTAAATCTCGGTAGGTACCTACTTCATGCATATAGGAGAGAGAGCTTATGAATATTCCTTTTCAACGGCTATTTGTCATCGGTATAATATTATATTGGACGTCATTTGTCTGTAGATAGGTATATACTCATCAAGTCCGACTTAAGGGATTTATATCCCCTCCGTTATATAGATATATATATTTATATTATGTACAACATGCATTATTATACATATAAATCGAACGTAAGCATTTCATCAAACACAAGCTTATTGTTCTTTATATATATATATTTTAAGTATATTCGATAGTTCCGTGGACTATATATATATACACGGTCTCAAATATTATGTCTATGCATTGCTTTGAGTATGAATGTTAACCCTTTCCATACTCAGTTATCGCGATGCAGGGGCGCCACTCCGACAAAAGCCGATTTTTTCAATCAAACTGAGACGACTAAGCCATACACACGCACATATATAATATGTATATACAAAACACGATAGTGATACCCTCCTAAATGTTTTTTCCTCTCCTGGCCCGTGAAAGTGATTGATAGAGTATTTTACATAACGTAATAGATAGTGACTCGTATACGTACGGGAAACGGTCGTTTTCCTCAGATATAATATGCGGACCTTTGTACATAGACATTTTTGAATACGCGATCCATCAGTTTTATCGAATAATACCAAGGTGGAAGTTGTAAGTAAAAGAACGAACAACTGCAGAGGGGAATATGTAGGTAATCTAGAGAACTAAAAAACTCGTCTTGATTAAAATGTTATTAAGTATTTTTTTTTTTTATGTATATACAGGTAATAAACCTCATCGCGTTTACCCGAACCGAAAAAATAAATATCAATAGAACGCCGGGAATTAGTAACGTCCATTACTGTTTCCGTCCCAATCTGTGTAATGGACTTTATGTCTGCTATTTAATATTTGCCCTTTTATAAAAATAACATTTCGTTAGATTTATTATTATTATTATTATGCTTTTATTCTTTTTTTACCGCGATTTAAAATATGACTCAGCCCTCGGGTATTCGTTAGACGCCATTTGAGTCTCTTATTGTTGGTTATTATTATTATTATTATTATTATTATTATTATTATTATTGCATGTATTGTGCGTTATTTTATTTTTAAGTTAAATTTGTCATCACGATGTATTCAGAGAACTATATATAATTTAAATACTACATACGTATTATATTGTAAGACAAATTTGCCGTCTTCTGTAAAAACAAAAATTGATCACATTCAGTACATTTATACTTTATGTAACGAAACTGTCGCTCGTTATTACGGTGTTAAAACTAGGTAATGGAATATTCTATTGACCCGAATATGAAAATCAATTTTAGGTTAGTAAATAAGTCTGTGGTTGAAGTGTAAAATGCAAATATATTATAATAACATACAGTTTACCGTCATCGTTAATTTTAATATTCGGTCAGTCATGTGCAGCGTTTGTCCGTATATTTATTTGAAACTTGTAAATCGAACGAAACTGTTTAGTATTGTTTTCAATTATTAAAGCACCTACCTTAATCGCATGATATGGCGGGAACCAGTTCCAACGCGTAGGTCGAATATCGTTTAGTGAAACTCATCAATACACAAAAATAATCTTAATTTTTTTTTTTTTATTAATAAAAAATATAATACGACGATATTAAAGGATAAACCCGTATTTAAATGGTTTTTTTCAATATAGTATTTTTTTGTTTATATAATGAAACACAAAATGGCTCTTGAAAATATCATGATTACTTTGTGCTTAGTGTGTACTGCTGCTGCTGCTATTCATGAGCTCCGAAGGGCAAAAACATTTTGTCGTAAATGTCTATAATTATTGCTCGATTTGATTTACATTATAAGTCCGACAAATTATGTGTACTATTATTATTTAAATAAATATGTAGCTCGATATTTGAAAATCGAAATAACACGCGACAGTGGAATTTTAAATAATTCACGTTATATTGGTATTTATAATATTATAAGTACAATATTTGTAAGATAGAGATATTAATATTATTATTAAATTATTTGATGAAATTTATTTGTTCATTCAACGTCAATTTGAAATGAAAACAAAAACTATTAAGTTTTAAAAATGTTCACTATACGTGAAACAAAATATTAATAATAACAATAACTATACGTTTTTCGATAGTATAAACTGGGATGTGTAATTCTCTAACCGCATATTAATTTATTTTACCTTGAAATAATAGTGGATTTTTTTTAACGAAACTCGCTTTTTGAATGCGAATAAGAAGCACGTGATTTATGAGGCTTCGATTTTTTTTTAACAAAATTTGTGTTGTAAAACCAAAATTATTGCCATTATAAACTTAAAAAGGTTGTGCATCATATAATAACAACGACTTAAGATAATATATTTTTTCATGGCACACCCTTTATCGTTATTATTATTATTATTAATAATTTAATAGAGCGGCATCAGTTAAGTCAGTATAATATAGATAGGTACATCTTTAAAAACGAAACGCTTCGACCAATAGACTTGCGGCAGAATAGATGTACGCGGATGAAAAACGAAAAAGCAAAACAATAAATAAACACAGTATATAATAGGAACTACCTACCTATATACATATTATATATTATAAATCGTTTAATACGATTTTCCGATATTGTCTTAACCGAAGCTGTGCACCTATGTATATTTTATGTTCTTTTGCTATAGCAGTAGAATTGTATACAGTTACACACGTTTGTCGTTAAATACGCGCGAGTGCGTAAAAAAAATCCGCGAGGAATTTAACTGAAACACTCTTTACCGCCTCCGTTATTACGGTGCCGGGAAAGGGGAGATAAGTGGTGACGTAGGCGACGAAGGGTAAGGGAGACCGTAAATTACGTGCGCTGAGGCCAGAAATAATTAGCCCGTTGTATATTATGCGCGCCGACTACGACGACGGCGACTGAGAGTAAGTCCACTGGGTTGTGACTTTTATGCGGCAGTGGTAATTGAAAATCTCTGGATTTATTATTATTTGTCCGCGCGACACGACGAGATGCTATATTCAAGAGTTTGTTTGTGTGTGTACGTTGCAGGTTTGTTTATGATCGAGAGACACGTCTCGCAAGTGTCGCGAGCGGGACACGCGCCAAGATAAAAACAGGAAATATTAATACACAGACAAGATGCACGAACGGTTTTTTTTGGTCGAATCGGTCTCATGTGTAGAGTTTTAACAAAAAAAAAAAAAAAATCCACTTATAGAAACGGATATGATTTAAACCAAAAAAGTTTAACACATAGACATAGGTATTGCGAATAAAATATCCACAGCACAGTTAGGTGCTAGATAACCAAAACCTAACATTCAAAAGTATTCGCGATTATACTATCCATTTATACTAGGTAGTTAATTAAAAACGTTTAGTGGACTGAGCAACTTTTATCTCCTTTAAGTTGTTAGTTTTTTATTAGAATGTTACACGTTAAATAATAATTTTTATACATTGCTTTACATAAGTGACCGATTCACGTTTTCTACATTCAAAATAATAATATATTATAAATTATATATTATATATTTTATATAAATTATACTAACTGATGCGATTATTATATTATTTTTGATTCGTATTATTGAAATCGAAACAAAACTAATGTGATTTCAATGTTTTATTTTTTTGATTTTGTTTATCGTTTTACCACAATGCTTAGTACGTTGTTATTTTAATTCAACAGTTGCGTGTATGCTATTATGTAAAAGTGTATAATTTTTTGTTTTTGTTAATTTTTTTTTTTTTATTAATTTTTCTTTCACCACCGAAAAACAATAAAAAAAAAACAGGTGGACTAATATAAAAAATAACAGAGGTGGTTGAATTAATATTTTCGTCTGAAATTAGCGTTCGAATGCATTTTGTACACAAAGCCTGAAAAGTCGTGTTGTCGAAGTTGGATGCGTGATTTTAGAACAAAAGCACGCAGGATGTGACGGATAATGAATCCGGTGAATGATTTATGGCAGAGTCGCGCGTACTGTATAATATTATTTTATCCCATGTCCCTATATACGTACTCTCTAACCCTCCACAGTTGTACACCCACACGTGGGTCGGTCGATTCCATGTGTATGGATATATATAGGTAAGTAATAACATATATAATATAATAATAAAACTAATGGACCGAATATCCGATAAGGATTCTCACCGGTCGACTCGTACGCGGATGTTCGATTAACGATTGTATACGTATAGGTATATGTATTAATATATTATAGGATTGGATTGATTGAACACAATTGCGCATTAACCACCGATACCGCTTTCTCCGGCAAAAACAGTTTATTAAACGCCAAAATTCGTCGTCAAAACACTTAGACACGACTGTAAATACATAATAATATATTATGTTATACAGTATTATTGTATCGTATTCTTTGGGTGGGGTTGACTATAACTAGTTGTAATACAACAGCTATGACACAATTTGATTTCTTATAAACGACGGCTTAATTCAATCGTATACATCATCACAAGGACGCATAACTGATTTTGAATAAAATTCTTTTAAATAAACATTTGATACTCGAAATTTTTGATAAAGAGTATATATTTCGGAGTAAATTCAACATTAGTTAGATCTTAAAATTTCATTGAACCTATAATTATGGTGATGGGTTTAACTACGCATAACGATTTATACAAGAATTCGCTTTTTTTCCTTCAAATCAATACTAATACTTTTATAGTTGGCTATTTAATTAAATTGTACGAACTTGCCACGTGTAAAACAATTATCGACATTGATGATGTACTAATAATCTAGTTATCCGTTTTGAAAATCGCACACGATCTGTACTTATCCTATACAATACGTTGTATAATATTTAATCCCTCTCGGATTTTCAATATTTATTACGTAGCTATAGTTTCTCAACAGTAACATATTATATTATAGATTATAGGTATGTACTTATTATTTTTTGGAAATAGATTTTATTTATTAATTTAGGGTTTTTTTTCTGACAAGGATCATGTTTAAAATTATCTTTTTATAAATGTACGGCGGTAAAAATTGTATTTAATGGTCAGTTTTTTAGTCATAAACTTATTCAAGGAACTCTCAAGACTATTTAATACCAAACGTACCCTGTTTTCTAACGCATTTTAAACAAATAATATAAGGGTTGACATCTCTATAAAATATAACTAACGATCCAATCGTTTTTATTACATATCCCTTCATATGAAATATGTTGTTGTTATCACAAAACTACCGGTTACATATTGCACCTTTATTTAACTTTTTTATCAACTTTTTAACGTCACGGTTGACATGTTGTATAATATTACAATATAGAGTCGATATAGACGGTATTTTCAAAAATATATATTTGATTGTTTTGTTTTTTAAGTCAAAATATATCCAAAAATTCATTTTTTGTAATCATATAGATATTATTCATTTAATTCATTTTTAATCACTTATTAGCTGCATAATTTATTTTATAGTGTATTTTAGATTTGTATTGAGAAATAGACTATAGTAGAGCTAATGGTAATTTATATTCATATAAATCTTTATGCCATTAACAAATAAACTTATCAGTACTTAGTTCATATCACCTATAGAACGAGGTCATCGACGGATAAAACGTACAAGTTTTTTTTTTTTTATATAAAAAGTAGCTGTTTGCCGCTTTGTTGTTATACTTGCGGTGTGTACAATTAGGTGTAAAAGCTTTTTTCGAAATAGGTTAAACCAATCAATACGTAACTATTATTATACAATATATTTATGATATTTACCATTATTTATATACGGAACAATTTATTATAGTTTTTGCAATCTATTTAAATTTTTATAAAACTTGTGTGGTATTTATTAATAGGTATATGTAATCGAAAAACGATATCACTATAATAACACAAAATAAAAATTGTTAATCTCTTATTATTTTTTTTTACTTTGTATTTAATCAAATACTTAGTTATTCAAGTTTTGGAATTTTTCCGTATACTTAAAAGACCGTAATTTCAGGTGCTTAAATTTGTATATACTATTAAAGAAATTTCCTGTGGTGATACGAATTTATTTTTTTTACAAATGAAAAATTCTTTTTCTATTATTCATTTTAAACAAATTAATTTTTGTTAATTTTTGTGCATCTAAAGTAATCAAGTCATTTCCTAGTATTTTACTACAATCACGGTATCGCATTATTTTAATAAGCTCATATATAATAAAGTTATATATTACATGAGATTACCTATCAGCATACTAAATACACTAAATGTTTGAAGTTCTTATTCAGTAAACCCGCATTACTAGATTATCGTTATCAATTTTCTTACTAGTTTATGTAGGTAAGATAAATTATTATAATATAAGATTCCATATCGTGAAATACTCTCATACATCGTATAATAAAATATTTGTATTATGTATAAATTTATACCTAGCTTCTGTATTTTGTTATTGTTATAGACTTCAACGTTTAATATAAAAGGAATTTTAATAACATAAAAATAATCAACGTTTTGAAATTGAATTCGTAGAAAAACAATGTTCTTTTTTTGCGCGAATACATAAGACCTGAATATGAGAAAAATAAAAAAACAACGCTTCTAAACCTCGTGAAATTATATTATATTTCTTGATCCCGTGGTCGCTTAATAGTAAAAAGTTTGCCCGGCAGTGGTAAAATTCCAATCAGTCCTGGATAATTGGAATGCAGTCCCCTAAGCAATTATATATCTTTGGCGGTGGCGTGTGTACTTAAAATTCTCGAGACACTCAACAACGATGCTTTTTCTTTTGGTAAATTTTCGGCCATTATTGCATTCTATGGGTACCGCGAAGTTCGTTTGAAGCGGACAAAAAAAAAAACCAAAAAACAATTTTTTCTTCTTCCAAAAAGTACCACAGGTGGAGTCGTGACAACACCAGATAATACTTTACAAAATGGTCTTTCTCTATACAGATATTGTTAAATATGAAATTATTTTCCTGCGACGGTCGTTATAGGTATATGAGGATAAGTATGGACACAAGAACCGTTCATTTACATTTTTACAATAATAATAATAACATTTTATATATTGTTTGTATATATAAACGTATTTGCCGGCCATTGTTGTTCGCTGTTTATTTTTTTCTTCATTGTTAACGTGCGTGCATTTCTTGGCCTGCTGGAAATGATAGAGTCAACGGGGTAAAGCAGGAGGGTCATCGGGATCACGTGGATTCCCATTTTTTGCAGTTGTAATTATTATTATTATCATTATAGAGAATAAGCGCACATCTTTTAGTTCGTTTTAAATATAAAATAATAATGAATAAATTGTGTTTATCCGTTTGTGGTAAAATCGATTGGCGATAAATTATGAACGGTATAAATTACTTTACGGAATCGTGTTGAATAATTTATGAACGTCAAAAGAGTTGTGACTCCCCAATATAAAATGAAAACCTTAAAAGGTGTTAATTGTTAATGTCATTCGTTTTAAAAGTTACTCTTCAGTTTTTTTATACTTTAATTCGCATAGCTTTGGTTTTCATTTAAAAATTAAACCTCTCAATAAAATACATAATATTTCAGATGCCTTATATACCTATATATAATATATATAGTATATAATATATATATTATACTTAAATAGTTTAATATATAAAGAAGTTTGAAAAATTATCTTAAACGTGCCCTAAAGTATAATTTAGCTGTTTGTTATATTTTTAAAATTCAAACCATTAGAAAAATAAATAAATTATATTTTCATTGGAAAAAAATTGAGACCAATCAGTATAATAACAATTCACATCTTACAGTCTGCAGGTGGTCGAACCACATTTTAATAATTCTTAAAAATAAGAAAAATATGCTTTTATTATATTTAATGTTTTTTTTAAAGAAGTATACCTACATTAATATTGTGTACTTGAGACATCAAATATGAAATAATATACTTAATGAAAATATAGCTATATATGCAATAATGTTAAAAAATTTCGACCAAACTAATTTCTTCTATGACGTACTTATGCCTTTATTGTATGTATAATGTATATACAAATTACTGGAGTACATGACATTCATCGTCCTGACTAAAATTAGTTATTGAATTTCATTTAGAGTTTTTCAAGTTAAGTAAATGTCTGAAGGAACATTTAAAAATTATATGAATCACATAAATGTATTTTATGTCTCGAACTTATAATCCTTTAAAAGATGCAATGTTTTGTTTCACTCATTATTTTTGCTCTATAAAACTATCAAATCACTTTAATAAGTCAGTAGTCATCCACATCTAAAATAATGTAGAAAAGGGACTGTAAAATTAAGAATTCTTTACCCTTCAAACTTCTTTCACGGATTGTTTTTCGGTGCACATTTTGGCAATCAAAACTTTTTTACCCCTTAAACTATATAGTGACATAGTAGAACTGCAAGCCGCATAATGAACTTATTTAAATAACTTATTTAAGCACGTATTTTACGAAAGCAGAGATTATATGATTTATTTATTAAATATAAACATTGTTATAAGTCTCAGGAAATTATAACTTTAAATATGATTAAATTCACTAGAGTGGAAAAACCTATTGCAAAATTCATATTTTTCAAATCAAGGTTATTTAAATTCGTTGTTAACGCCATGAAAGGCTATTATTTTTCATTTTATATTATACATATTAACTCAAAAAATAACTGAAAAAGTACAAAAATGTATTAAATGTTTTTTTCATTCCGCTTCATTATATTGTACCTGATAGGTTCCTGAACATACCTGATGTGGGATATTTTTTTATTTAATGGTTCAAGAATGATGTTTTAGCTACATAGTCATCAGCAATTTTTATTCTTTATAGTCTATATACCATACTAACTATCTATCCATACTCGCTGGGAATGGAATTTAGTTAAACGTTTTAAAATCATATATATTTAATATATTATATATATACCATACTAGTATGATAATAATCCTCGTATTATCCAAGCTATGTGGGATTTTAACTATTGGGTCACGCGTGGCGTAGCGGCCGGGATATTATAAACATATAATAATATTCTAAAAGCGAATAATTATATCGGACCACAACCCCTCACAACATAAATTTCGCTATTCGTTTTTACGATGGGTCCTCGGTCATTAAGCCGCGTGTTGTATGGCCGTGTGGGCGGCGTTTCGGGATAAAAATATAAAAAAAACCACCGAAACGCAACTATATGTACTGCAGCAGAACCGATTCCGGTCGTTCGTAGGAGGAGGAGTGACAGGGACAAACCTATCGTAAATTTTACACGCACAACATTATTATATACGTACACAGTCGCAATCAATTATCGCACACGAGAGTCCCTTTCATAAACACTCTGAATCCGAAATGCTGCGGGCGGCTCGTCGAGGGTCTCTTTTTCACTCGGGCTCGCTCACACACGGTCGTTGCTATTTATTGGGCTAATGATCCGGAACTAACAATACCGCGAGCATAGAAACGCCGAAGCGTGTGCAGTGTGCATATTAATAACAATAATATACCTACGGCGTGTGTCTGTTTTTGGTTGTATGTATTAATATACGTGGGTAGGTAAATAGGTAATCGAAAATACACTTGAAGTTTTATTATTATTTCTATTTTATCATATTATATAATATAGAACATAGGTGTTATACCATAGGTCTTAATATAGTCGTAGTCCTCGAGCTTATTAAAATCGGGTTTGTTAACAAAACGTGCACCTATATAAGCAATCAAACTCTTTTGAATATTCCTTCACCCCTTCCCTATGTATATATTTGTGTTACACAGTATTTACGACAGCTTTTTAATCGCTTTGGCAACGTCATCGTCAGTCGTTGTGGTCGTTATACTGGGCTGACGCGACAAAGGTAATGTGGTATACAATGACCGGGTCTGTTTGTGTGTGTGTGTGAGCGTATTTCTAATTTTTAACACATGAACTCTTTTACGTACCTAATATACTTAATTCGAAAATAATGGGTTATTTTAGACGACCGATTTAGTATTTACGATCAAAGTAGAAATCACTCTATTGAAAATACCGTACACCAGCGCACGTTATCGAGATTCGAACGTAATCGTATTATATTTTTATTTAAAACTTATTTCTTTTACAGCGTTTTTGTACACTTTCAGATACTTCGAAAACGGCAAAAAAAAACGATCCTCTTTATGATGCCGCGCACATTACTCGGTACACATCTGCACTGTTCCAATTATGTTTTCTTTTATCATTGAACTTTTGTCGGTTAAGGAATTAATTATAACGCATTTATCATGTATATACTATTAAACTATTATTCTGTTGAACTATTCCACGTACTCCAGTTTAATTGTCGGTTACAATAGTCATCGATTTTACGCGGAACCATTCGAATAATTCGTCAATTATTTTAAATTTTGTATCGCCATAAAAAAAAATAAGTACTATTATATTTTAACACTTTATACACGTGGTATAATTATTTCGATATGTATATTATAATTATATATTTTATTTTATTATTATAGTTCCATTGATTAGTTAATTATGTTTTCTAGTAAAACGTATTATTATATCGAAATAATAGCATTTGTAATTATTGCAATATTATTAAAACTAAAATGCATACAGTAGCTATTCGGTGGCGTTACATTTAACACTAATTATTATATAATTATAATGTTATGTATTTAATCAAATAAATTACCTCGTATAGTGGCAACAACTGGTAAAGAATAATGTGGACATTTTCCCAATTTAATTTGAATAACAGTAAAGTTGATACTTAGTCGAATCGGCCTCATCCGATCTTTTTGATTTTTTCTCTTACACTACGAGTATATACTGTTGTCGTTGTATTAATACTGTGAAGATTAATAATAAATATTATTAATATAATTAGTTTCATTTAAAATATTATCATATTTTATATGTATGATTTGTATACGGCATAGTAAATTCCTAGTTATAGTATTTTATAATACCAAAACATATATTTTTAAACGAATGAAAATAAAATTATGGCAAACCTAGAGGTCGATTGCAATTTATTTGTGCCTTTTAAAAAAAAAAAAAACATAATCTGAAATGACGAGAAGCCATCACATCTGCTGGACAAAAATCATCTAATAATACTAACATCTATTACTAACAGCTATACATGATATCATTGTTTGTCCATAATAATAGCACAGGCGCAACATTCTTATAGTTGTGTTATATTATTATTCCGTGACGACCGTAACACTGGACAATCGGTATGTACAGGTTTGAGGCAAAAAGTCCATTTCAATTTGTTATTTTATCCCGTATACGTTTACATGCAATCGCGTGGCGTGTCCCTAAGTTGTATCTGACGGGACTGGGGGGGTATAACCATTGCGCGTGACTTTCCGGCCAAAAAAAAAGCAATTCGAACGTACAAATCGAAATCCTGCAACGTCTTTCCTGCCACTCGGCGGCACCCTCGTCGTCGACCCGTCTCACTACACACACTCACACCCACATGTATATATATATAGCGTGCATAATATTGTATATATCTTCGGTTTACGTATTGTAATATTTTATTGTACGCATATATATATTCACGCCGCCGCAGGTGTGTGCGCACGTGTGGTGGTTTGCGGGTAAAAACGTCTTTTGTCGAGGACGCGGGAAAAGTTTCGTTATTGAAAATCTCGTTAACGAGACGGAAGTTTTTTCCCTTCCACCGCAGCCACCGCGAACTTTCAGCTGCAAATCGGCGACCGACAGCGAAAACTCGGTAACAGCAAACAGTGGTGCCTTGTTGATTCTCTCCGTACGTGATAGTGTCGCGACACCGGTGCTGTAGCGTCTTCGCGAAACGCCACGCAATTTTACAATACAATAATACGAACATAATATAATCATATTACGCTATACGTAGCGAGTTTGGAAACGCATTTGTGCATCATATGTATACATTTTTTTTCCTTTCGGAGGAGCTTTGTATATCTCCCCCACCACCACTGATGGGTCCCGAACCATTTTTCGGTGGTTTATGAAAAGTTTATATTTTCTTGAACTGTATGCATAAACTATAATCATAAAGTATTATAATTTATAAATCCCGAAAATTACCGCTAAACCGCTAATACCATTCCTATTATCAAGTTTTCGAACTATAAAATGTATTGTCGACATTCCGTTATCGGAAGATTATTGTAATACTACGACTTAATATTCTCAACTTTCACCAACCAATTTTTCCTATTACCTATGGAATGGCAATATTTATAGTTCAGTAAGTTTTTTTTAGAACTACTTATATACTTGTATAGGTCGCGATAAATTTTTGAAGGAAAATTTAGGTCACGGTATAGAACGATTTAGAAGTACCTACTAACTGATATAAGTGATAATAATATATTATTATGTGCGATCGACGACGAACATTTCAACTGCGATTTAGATTATATGTACCTATACATTATGTATTTAATTATAATACATAGTATATACGTACTTGTTCGTCGCTAGACGGTCCTATAAATACAATATATATTTATAAAATAGATAAAACGTAATATAATATTATCGTTATTGGATACTGGCAAATTACACGGCGAGTGTTATAGTGTTATACACACAGTGTTGTATATTGTATTGTATATGCGCGCGCGGCGGGGTGAGAGCAAACATTTTTAACGACCCGACTGCACCGAACGCGCTTCGTGGTCTTTATAATGAAAGTTGTTATTACCGACTATAAAATGCAAAACAATATTCGAACGTTTATATATAAGTACCTAGGTACATGGTATATTATTATGTATAGGTGTAATTTATATTATTATTATAGTGTATGTGTGTGGACTGTAGACGTGTAGCAACACTAGCAACCTGTTTGCTGCGTAAGAGAGGCGAACGTCTCAATTTATATATACTTTGTGAGGAAGTATTAAATACGATCAGTTTAATGCATTTCCGATACGATAGGTGCTTATGGGGGCTGAACAGCTCCTAAAGATACTATTTTAAAATTTCCTTTATCGTTTTTAAGTCAATTTATAAGGAAGACTTAATGCTTATAATTTCAAATTACAACTATTTGATATTTTTTAATCGAAGTGTGTTTACATAGTTTCTGGGCATTTATCAATTCCCAAAATCCAAAAATATGCTGGAAATATTTTTTTTTAATAAAATTAAATTAGTTAAGACTATTTAGAGGTTTTTCATTGACTTAGAAATACACTTATACCATATACTTCGTAAAAGACAAAGCAACTTTATCACGATAATACACCACCACATTCCTCACACATTAATTCAATTCGTCTTGGTAAAACGCATTGTTCCGACTGATCGTCAAACTCTTTACTCTCACGACAAAGAACTATTCCTTATAATTTTTTATTATTCTCTCAAATAAAATTTTAAAATTTGTCATTTAAATGGTTGAATTTTTTGTCACATTAAGATATTCTGAGGCCCAACTCTACGTTCTTCTCTCAAAAAAGCATTATAGAGAAGCTTTTAATAATGCTACAGTATCACCTCACACGTTAATAGTTAATATGGCTATTGTAAATAGGCATATTTTACATCTAACCTCCCCTCCATTAAATTCATTCCTATATTCCTCGATGATCATCAGTCATCACACTCCCCCTCAATTTAGAATATATCCTCATAAGGAAACGCGATATTTCGAACAATGTAATAATAATCAAAATTTTTATCGTGACTAGGCATTTCGCTTTGATCTCTGTTTGAACAGCCCATGTTTTTTAAACTTTACCGGAAAGTCATTCCGCGCCTACTCACGTTGCTTTTTTCGTTTTCGTTGAAGTTCTTATTCATTTTTCTTTCCCGCGTATAATTAATATAAAAATAAACTAATCACGTTCTTAATTATCACTAAGATTAAAACTCACGCCCCATCGATACGAACTATACCTATAGTAGATATTATAATGAAAGGGCGGCAACGGTTTTTGAAGGAGTTGTTTTTTATTTTAAATAAACATAAAACATATTATTACATTCGAATAACCGAATATCAAATTAAAGATATCCGTGCGGTTCGTTTATAAGGTATTTCCTCGGAATCACCAATGTTAATATAATATTTTAATTACCGTGTAATTCACGATTTCTCTCTTCCATTTGCATTATGTACCGCCCTACAACTACTACAGTGACAGTTAAAATTAGTTTTTAATCAACGTTTATACCACGCATACGGGCATCACAATTTTTTTTCTCTTGTTATATTATTATTTTAATTTTATATACGGTCCGTCCGGAAACCACTTTAGCTTATCACTCAGGGACGGTCGGCAGTAATTCGGCGTATGTCCGCCAGCCGGTACTGTACGGAACTCCGGTCACGTGCTTCAATCGCACAGCAGCTAGTGTTCGCAGTTTAAAACTATATAAACACTCCAAATACCTAATTCAATGCTCTTATACCTATGATATTATATATCGGTATGCGCTAGATTCCGAAACGATTCTTGCTTGGGAAACACGATATTGTTGTAACTATATAATGTATTCCTGATTCCTGTATTGAACAAAATATATATAAAGATATCGAACGACCCTATATATAGTAGTATATATAATAATATACTAGATAATATTTATACTACGGTCAATATGAACTTTTAAAAAAAGTATTCGTATATTGTATATAAGTATTCAATATATATATATATATATAAATGATTGGTCTGCAATCTGCATCTGTAGTGATTTTTACATTGCTCCCATAGACATTCTACACCATTGTCTAGACATCTTAAAAAATATCCAATTTTCAGCTTTGAACTGTTTATTACTTATTTTGTATTATGTACTTAATTTGTTCTATGTTAATCATATGAGAACTCTAACCCGTCACCTGCAAACTGTTTAGAACGCGCTTGTCGGACAATAACAGCATTATATATTATTATGTCTAAATATATAGTACGCTCGTACAAAATATAAGAAAGAAATCTTCGTTCGAATTATACAATAATAATAATAACAATAATATAATAGTATTATGCGCGTTTGTCTCTCCTATCGCGAGTCTCTCATATACGTCAAACCAGCTTCAATGTTTCAATGTACCTCTTTACTCGTAGTTACATTATTGTCATGTGCCTACATGGCTACATCCGACGCATAGGCATATGATACTCATCATCATATTCGTGCACAATACGCGTCAACAATGAAGCGCGCAGTGAATCGTGTTGCGAGTCAAACTATATATAATATTCCGACTGCGCTGTAAAGACACGATTTTGTTTTGTTAACAGCGTAGTTATGTACTTAAAAGAAAAAAAACTTCTACAATAATACGACTCTATACGTCGTTGTTCTTTTATTTCTCGCGTACATTGCATAAGTTGTGCATGTGCAGAGCGATTATATTTTAGTAGAGAAATATTGCGTTTACGTGCTTTACGTCTGCAAGCAACCCTCCCATCACCGTCATTTAGATTTTCTTATAAATCTGTCTGCTGTAGCAGAGGCCAGTTGCTGACGTCACGCGTGTCACGTCTGTTTACGTTTGTTTGTTTATTTATTATATTATCATCACAATAATTAACGACTTTCGATGGGCCCGTGTGTATATAAGACACGACGCGTTTTGAAGAAGAAAAAAGTCGTACTCAAGCCGCGAAATTAACTGCGTGTATATATTATGCTAATGCGTGTTGTCGCCCCCGTTGACAATTACATTTCGTTAAAATAAAAATGTTCTATAAAAATGTGAATGAAATCTCGAGCTAAAGTGAAATACGACAATATACACAAACACCATATTATAATATTTATATTTATGTATTATGCGTGTATACGCCGTGAAACAGTCTATTTAGTATTTACGTTTTCATGAAATATTCAACATTTAAGTAGTTGTTTACCTTAATTGTTTACACGAGTCTTGCGGATAAAAATAAAAAAGTTCTAATTGTTTAATTTTGTTGAACGCTGTATACTTTTCATTGTGTATATGCGCTCCACTCCGTGTACATAACAAATATTTAAACGCGTTTCTATGCATTGATATATATATATTATATATAGGTATAAGATATATAATATATAATATTATATAATTCGCATTTACTTTATCGACTTACTTAGGTACATAAAATAACGACTTTGCGTGCAATTTTTTTCCTGACAGGAAATAGGCGGAAAAGAGGTTTCACAACTCGTCAAGAATAAAAAAAAATACATTTGAGCATATCGAATATAGGGAATAAGAATAGTATATATTATTTTATGATTACTATGAAAATCATTTTATTATTATATACCTACTTGAAATCAAAACACGACCGACAACTACATTATCGTGACATCGTCTGCTGTTGCAAGATTTATGGGTCGTACGGGACGTTTACGGGTTCTTGACAGATGGTCGCGTGGACACATTTTTTTTTCATTGCACTGTATTATATACAGATATATAAAATGAGTCGTCACCGCGCAGATTTCGGTTTGACGGTGGACCCAGGAAAAAAACCCGAAACAGTCGGGTGTATACATATATTATATTATATTATCTACCTAACCTATTCCACCTGTACTGCAGCAGATAAAGTCAAATAAAACGTTTTTATTATTATTATTTTCGGAAAGAATCTACCGTGTGTTTCACGATTGCATATCGCGTATATTATGCGCGCCGTAAAATAATATAACATGGGATTATCGTCTTGACCGATCTGCGCGGACATTTTTTTCCTTCGAAAAACGCGATTTATTGTCCGGTCGGCGTGTGTACACAATTGAGACACAAAACCGACATGCTCTAAATCACAAGTTCGTGATCTTTGGTCACCGGCCACCACGTCCACTGGAACCAGTGCATCTCAGTGTATGCATGTAGGTACGTTTATTTCGCTATCACGATTACGACGCGCCACAAAATGGTTATATTATAGAATAATATTAAATGTGTTTAACGGTGAGACGAGCGGTCACGTGCTTTAGTTGTGTAGCGTGTATAATATAGTGTATACCTTATACCGCGATTATTAAAACGAATGAAAATATATAGGTATTGTAGTAAGCCGCCGGAGTCGTCTCACTATTTTTCTTTTCTATTTTAACTTATCTACATGTACTACAATGTCCTTCGCTTTTAAATATTTTATTAGCATACTCGTAGCGATACGCAATTAATTCTGATGGCAATTTCCAAGAATCAAAGCGTATGGGAAAACACAGTCACAAACGACTTTTATTTAACACTTTTTGACAATCAAGCCATGCACATAATTCATAGATGCGCACGCCTTGATTTAATAGCACAACAACAAGTCCAATCCAGTGTCAAGTGTCTTGGGCGCAAAACCACTTTTGCAGCTACGATGACAACATTCTATAACACACCTTTTTGTCCATTTCCTAGTCTCTATCATGTACAACCAGGGGGTACAGAGAACCATATAAATACAGGTCTCTGTCCGTCTTAAAATTTAGAATTAGTTTCACATTCGCATAGAGCTAGTCTATGTCCGAATTTCTAAGATTAACTTTTTCTCGGGCAGCTACTTAACGTGCTGTCCTCAAATTCTTATACACTTGTTTTTATTGTAACAAATTATAACTTTAATTTTAATAAACTCTTGTATTAACATTGTGTCTTTGTCTCACTTTTAAAAACCGTAATCTTTTCCCAACAACTTGATCCAACTGCAGATGTCAAGCACTCATTTATAAACGATAGTGAGAGATCACTACACGTTTTGGGTGTCAGGTGTGGGGTCACCTGAAAGAAGAATTTTGGTATCCAACCCAAAATCAAGTACATCAGCGGACCTCGAGTGTGTCAACATCAGGATCAACGGAAGGAGATCACGGATAAGTTGCGACAAGTCAACAAATCGAGCCTAGCAGCGAAGCGAGCCGCAGCGCAGTTTTCAAAGCAGGACAACCACAGGGCCAGACAAACAATGAACACTTTGTAAGTTGCCGTTAAGCAAATAAATTCTTTAGTATATGTCTGAGAGTCCTAATCGGTGTTGGGAAATAATTAAATACAACCCACAAACTTTACGAACAACCATCATGAGTGTAACTTTAGGAATTGAATCTGCAATACGCATGATTCCGACCTTTACGGGGGGATCTGAGACAGATTTAGCGTCATATATACTTGAATGTAATTATATAATGGAAAACGTCCACGAAACTCTTAAACCTATGATTTTCAAACGAATGTTAACAAGTTTAAAGGGGGAAGCTTTTCAAGCAGTACGCTATCGCAGTATTCCGGATTGGCCCGCACTCGAAGCCCACCTTCGGAAAGTATTCGGGGCAACGCACTCAATCGGTTTTTTACAAACAAATCTATACAATATTAAACAAAAATACGACGAAGATATTAAAAGCTTCGCCGCACGCACCGAAAAATGTTACCACGATTTGGTAAGCGCACTAACGGTAGGGCTAAATAAAAATGACGCCGCCGCCGCAGTCGCGAACACGCATAAATCGGGAGCGCGCAATGCATTTATTAACGGGGCACAACCCGCAATTCGAAGTCTGTTACGAGCGCGAAACGTTCTTACTCTCGAAGAAGCTATTACGCTTGCTGTCGAAGAAGAGGAGGACATAAGAAATTTAAATAGACGCTTTAACACGAATAAAAATAACGGGAAAAATAACGCGAATAAAAAAAATATTAAATGTAATAAATGTAATAAAATGGGGCACTATGCAAACGAGTGTCGTAGTAACGCGAGCACATGGGCAGGCAGCACAGGTTTTAGAAATCCCATAAGTAATCGCGACGAAAAACCCGTTGTAGTAAAAAAGAATATCAAGGACAGGTTAGGTTCTGCACATACTGTAAAAAAAATAACCACACTGTTAAGGATTGTAGAAAACGTAGGTATAACGAAGAAAAAAATAATAGCACTAGTAGCAACGAGAATGAAAACGAAAATTCCACTACTAGTCAATTGAATCGAACCGTCAGTGAAATAAAACGAAATCACGTAAGAGTAGTTACTAATTTCGAGGAGGAACACATAATCTGTAGTTCACATAATTTCGATCCACAGTATATTAAATTATTAATCGATTCAGGTGCAGAAATGAATCTCATTAAACTCTCCGCATTAAACGGACAGGTAGTTATCAATGAATACGAAAAACGAACTATCAAAGGTATCAATGAAACACCTATTTTTACGATCGGGACTATAGTGACGACTATGCAAATTAGCGAAGTAGGCGTCCTTGTAAAATTCGACGTCGTGTTCGACGATTTTCCAATAAACGAATCAGGTATAATCGGGCGAAATTTCTTAAAACAAAACAAAGTCATTATGGACTATAATAAAAATACGTTAACCATACCCGAACAAACCGGTTAAAAGATTTAAAAGATATTATATTACCACCGCGAAGTAACTGTGTACTTCTAATTAAAAACGACGAAAATATTAAACATGACGCGATAACTATAAAAAAACAAGACGTCAACGAAAACGTTATTATAGCAAATAGCATCAGTCCGGTTAGCACTAATACAATAATAAGCAATATAATAAATATTTCGGAGGAACCTTTTATTATCGACGAGCTAACCACACGACATATTGAATGGGAACCGTATTATGAAACCGTACTTAAAGCATCCTTTGCAGATAACGACCAAACGGATCGCATAACGAAATTAAAAAACGAACTTAACACGAACGATTTAAACAAAGAGGAGCGCGATAATATTTTAGAGCTCTGTTGTAATTACGCGGACCTGTTTTACTTGCCCGGCGATTATTTAAGTGCCACAGAGGTAGTGACACATACAATAACACGCCGCGATGCACAAAACCTATTAACATACGTCCGTATCGTTTACCTTGGGCGTACCAAGAAGAAATCGAAAAACAAGTTACGGAAATGAAAAATAGTAATATAATACGCGATTCTAAATCACCATTTAACTTTCCATTAGTAGTAGTAAAGAAAAAGAATTTAGATTCGGCAGGGAAACCCAAGTTACGAATTTGTGTAGATTTCCGAAAACTTAACGAAGTCACCGAGAACGAAGCATACGGATTGCCGAACTTGCTCGAAATTCTCGAATCTCTGGGGTCGTCTAAATATTTTAGTACTCTAGATTTAGCTTCCGGATATCACCAAATTAATATTGAACCATCTGATGTGCATAAAACTGCTTTTTCCACTAAATCGGGTCACTACGAATATTTACGTATGCCATTTGGACTAAGTTCAGCACCCGCTACTTTTACTCGCGCGATGAAATCCGTTCTTATGGGTCTAGAGGAAATGTGTACAGCGTATCTTGACGATATCGTCGTACATGGGTCCAGTCTAAACGACCACCAAAACAAACTCGAACAGGTTTTCAATCGACTGCGCGTGCATAGATTAAAATTACAACCTCAAAAGTGTTCTTTCTTACGGAAAGAAGTTATCTATTTGGGACATGTAATTAACGAAAACGGGGTGTCACCAGATCCTAACAAATTAAAATGCATTAAAGATTATCCCAAGCTTAAAAACGCGAAAGATATAAAATCTTTTCTAGGACTACTAAATTACTATAGACGTTTCGTCGACAATTTTGCGAAAATAGCAAAACCACTAACTTACTTACTTAAAAAAGACGTACCATTTACATGGACTGACAATTGCGAACATAGTTTCCAAGAACTTAAAAAGGCTTTAATGAACCCGCCATTGCTAGTCTATCCAGACTGGGAAGCAGGGAAATTTAACTTGTGTACTGACGCTTCACAATATGCCATAGGAGCCGTACTTTCTCAAGGGGACGTACCTAATGACAACCTATAGCTTACGCGAGTAGAACACTAAACAAAGCCGAAAATAACTATAGCGTTATTCAAAAAGAATTGTTAGCCATCGTATGGGCCGTGAAATATTTTAGACCATATCTCTATGGCCGACACTTTACCATAATCACCGACCATCGACCTTTAACATACCTGTTTGGTATTAAAGACGCATCGTCTCAATTAATGCGCTGGCGATTACAGTTGGCTGATTACGACTATACTATAAAATACAGGGCAGGACCGGAACATTCAAACGCGGACTGTTTATCGCGTATCCGAGTAATACAAACCGAATCAAACAGTAGATAATAAAACATTCGGAGAATTTCGAACCGCGGAAGACAAACCGATTTTTAATTCGAAAATTGTAGAGGTTAACGACAGCATTAGCAAGGCCATTGAAAGTGAAACCACAATTATACCGATACCGGGGGACAAAAAAATAACCCATTCCGAGGTAAGAGGTATCGTAGAGAATGTCAATTCTAATAAAATACATTTTCGGACGAAAACCGGTTTTGTGTAATTTCCGATACGTTGCCTCTGATGATTTTCTATAATATGCTAAAAACACATAACACGCCTCTTGAACCAGAGGGCGTGTACCAAGCAATAGTAGACATTAAAACGTATTGTATTAACAACGACATAACCGCCTTTTCAACCATTAAATTAGACGGTCAGTCCTCTTTAACAAATTATGCACGAATCAGAACGATGTTCAGATATATCTTTAAAGGTACAAACATCGTAGTTAAAATATATAGTGGTAGACAGTATACAGAAGAAGAAAAACAACAAATATTTACGAGCAATGATTCGCCGCTAGGGGGTCACGCAGGAGTATCGCGTACGTGCGTCTAAACGATAGCGAATAAGAAAAAAAAACGAAGCGTAATATTAAAAAAGACGTAAAACGATATATTAAAAATTGTGAGCTTTGTCAGAAAAATAAATCCCATAATAAAACAAAACAACCGATGTTAATTACCAGCACAGTAGTAAAACCGTTCGAACGCATTTGCCTAGATATAGTAGGACCATTACCAAAAACTTTATTAGGAAATATGTATATACTAACACTACAAGATGAGTTATCTCGTTACGCGTTAGCCATAGCATTATCGTCTACGGACGCACCTACTGTAGCACAAGCATTTGTCGAATGTTACGTATGCACATATGGTATTCCAAAGTCGATTCTAACCGATTGTGGAACCAACTTTCTATCCGATGTTTTTAAGGGCATGTGTAAACTACTAGACATTAAAAAGGTACAGACAACTGCTTGGCATCCACAAACAAACGGTTTTCTCGAACGTAGTCATAAAACGTTAAAAACGTATCTACGAAGTTTTGTCGATAAAGATAGCAACTGGGATAAATTGTTATGTTACGCAACTTTTTGCTATAATACAACTGTTCACACTTCAACTAATTTTACGCCTTACGAACTTGTGTTCGGTACTAAACCAAATATTCCATCAGCCTTTAATAAAGACCCAGAACCACAATACAATTACGATAACTATGTATTCGATCTTAAACGTATGATGCAGGAAGCTCATAAAATAGCTAGGGACAATTTAATTAAGAAAAAAGAAACAAACAAAACTTACTATGACAAATCTCTAAACGAAATTGAACTTCACGTAGGTGACAAAGTACTTATTAGAGAACATAATAAGAAAAACGTGCTAAGCTTTAATTGGCAAGGGCCATACGAAGTGTTACTAGTACATGACAACGAAAACATAACAATACAAAAAGGTAGACGCGAGTATCGTATTCATAAAAATAATGTTAAACGGTATTACGACGATGAACAAAGTTCAAGTCAATAAGTCTAATCTATATTAACAATCATTTAGTTTTCAGTTTTTTTTTTTTCTCTACTTTTCTATCCGCTACAATTTTTTTTTCTTTTATTTTTCTGTTTTAGAATTAAACAACATATTTTCCTAAAGGAACTTAGCGCCGTAATAGGACGCGAACAGCACAACGCTGATGTTTTAGTTCACGACGAAATACCAAATTGTTTATTAAAACATATCGATCTAGCGAACAAAAATTTACTTCAAACTTTTTCAGCTGAAGAAATTTTAAACATAACTAGAACACTAAACCATTTTACACACGACATGACAAAAAGCCAACGTCCACTTACAAAACCTTTTTGTCATTACTTGAAAACTTATATAGACAATGCCGAAGACACAACAGACATATTTGACTATGTTAGACTTACGTTTCTGTAATCTAGTCTTGTTCTAAACCTCTCAATCTGTTTCCTTCTGTCTATTATTTTCATTTAATTTTCTATTTCTACTTCATTTTTTTTATTATTATTTTTTTTTGTGTGTTTTGTTTTTTTTTTTGACATAAGTATTTTTTTCTTTTGTGTGGATAATGAATTATAGTATTCAATACGCAGTCATGGATTTCGAGTTTACGAATCTAGGGCGCGACAACTTAATTCTTATATCAGGAGCATTAATGGGTCGACACTCGCCAGGTCTAGTAACGAAACTGGAAGGGCGCGCGTTGCTACTAAAAGAAAATAGAGCGGTTACGCCAAAAGAATGGAAAGACATGGTTCACCATTTAGTAAGAATTTTCAAGACAAACCCAAAACATTGTACCCAGTACTTGCCCAGATATATGACTCGGACCACTCAACTGAAACTAACTTAACCAAAAAACAAATACTTAACTTAATAAAAAATTACGATGTGATCGTACTATGGGAGGGTAGTACAGACATCAAAATACTTGACGCTTTAGGGGTACCGCACATCGCTCTTTCAATGAGGGGATGGGACGTTGACTCCAACGGAAAAAATTTTACTTACAACTACTGTACGGAAAAACAATTATAGTTTCCCATTATATCGGAGATATAACAAAAAACGGTCGTGCGCTGTGTCTAACAGAAGCACACGGTCTAACTTGTGGAGGGGATCATGGGTGCATAGAAGCACATAACCCCGTAACCGATGTAATTTGGTCTGGATGCCTGTTTAGATATCTACGACTTAGATATAGTGTCCAGATAGATGACGCCATCAGTGGTTAAATTTCCTATATAATATACGTATTCATTATTTTATTAAGCCAACTCAGCTTATATTGGCATTTATTTTTATGGAAATGGGTATTATATTATTTTTTTTATATTATTTTATTATTTTTGGGTTTTATTTTACTTAAATACAATTTTATTTAATATTTTACTTTTTGGAATATATATATTATATATAAATACAACTTTCTTTTAGTAATAACTGATATTAGGTAGTTCATAACAATTTACTTTAACAATATAGTAAATGAATAATCAGTTTTATTAATTTCATAAACAACTTTCAGACTAATAATGTTAATGATACCGTTCACGTCGGGAACATTAAGATTCACAGACGAACATTTAACTCAACATTCCGGTATCTACTACGAAAATCGCGGACCGTTGAAACTTATAACCTCTCAATGGGACCTTACTGCATATATTAGTCTCACTAAATATAACGAACAATTTGACTACATAAATACTATGATTGAAAAAACAAAAGTATTATGTGTTACACATATGCATAACCCAGTAACAGATAACTTTAACTGTAACGGTCTACTTACTGTAACCGATGACATAATTAACAATTTACAACATCAAAAGACACAAGTTTTAGATTCTATAGGACACGTAATTAGTAAACGTAATGCTCTTCTTAAATTCGCAGCAAAAGCAGCTAGGTTAATTTATGGAATATGTAACTTAGAATGCATAAAAAAGTTTAACTTTAACATAGGAGTAGCACAAAATACCTCACAATCTAAATTGATTAAAGAACAAATTAAAGTGGTTCAACTAAACCATGATATAGGAACAAACAAATATGTTAATATGTCATTAGAAATAAACGAATTAACAAATATTACAGATGAACAACAGGTTAAAAACTACTTAACAAAACATTTTATACAAGTTAATCTATTAATTACAAAACATATATTGGAAACAAATACGTTACTAGAAATAATACATCAAGCAAAGATAGGAGTTATTCACCCAAGTTTAATAACTCCACAGGAGTTATTAGAACACGTTAAAGATATTAAAGTATCATTACCAGGGGGAACTGATTTACCCACTGACTTAGTCATAACTAACATTTATGAACTGGTGAAACTCTCAGATATTGCTATTTATTATGCTAACGACAACCTAGTTTTTATAATTTCTTTACCTTTAATTTATCAAAATGATTTTATTTTATATAATTTAATACCTGTACCAGTATGTACTGGCAACGATTGCGTTTATATAAAACCTATTAATAAGTATCTAGCTATAAGTAAGTCTAAAGAACATTATGCAACCTATGATGAATTTTACTATACTCATTGTAAACACGCTAGAGACTTCCTATTATGTCCTGAAATTAATCCTTTACATCCTCGTAACATTAGACCCACATGCGAAGTATTACTATTACAGGATCCACCAAAAGTTCCAACCAATTGTGAAGTAATGCATGTTCAAATCGGTACAACTATCTTTCATAAAAAAGATTCAAAAATGAATGGATATACGTAACCAACTATGACGTGTTATTCGTTACCTGTGATGAAGACAAAGAATCAACAAGCCATACACAAGAAGGAGAGAGAGTAATACACTTAAACGAAACTTGCAAAGGTTTCGCCACAAGAGACATATTATTACCAGGAAAAATTGATTACAGATCTGAATACGCAGATTTTAATCCAAAATCAATAATAGATCGTAACCAATATTCACCACGAACAGAGACTAACGGTTTAATGAAAGACTATCATGTAAAAACAAATAACATGGACGACTTACACTTAGTGTCTAACTCAAAAAATCAATTGGACAGTCAAAGCAAAATCAACATAGAAATCAAGGAAATTCAAGACATACAACAAATGTTTAACTATGCATTATATATAACCATAAGTTTTGTCGCTATAATTATGACACTGATGATAATACACAGCATAAAGACGAAATTAACGGAAAAATGCAAAACCCAATTTTCAGAACATACTCAAGAAGAAAGCCAAGAGCTTAATCCACCAGTAACAAGAAATCAAAACGAAGACATAATTGAATTTCCACTTACAGCAAGAAATAGCCCGGAGCCCCACTATGCAAATTTACAACCTTACGGTTTTAAGTAAGAAAGTCGGGGACTTCCAGCTTCGAGGGGAGGAATGTAGTAAGCCGCCGGAGTCGTCTCACTATTTTTTTTTCTTTTCTATTTTAACTTATCTACATGTACTACAATGTCCTTCGCTTTTAAATATTTTATTAGCATACTCGTAGCGATACGCAATTAATTCTGATGGCAATTTCCAAGAATCAAAGCGTATGGGAAAACACAGTCACAAACGACTTTTATTTAACACTTTTTGACAATCAAGCCATGCACATAATTCATAGATGCGCACGCCTTGATTTAATAGCACAACAACAAGTCCAATCCAGTGTCAAGTGTCTTGGGCGCAAAACCACTTTTGCAGCTACGATGACAACATTCTATAACACACCTTTTTGTCCATTTCCTAGTCTCTATCATGTACAACCAGGGGGTACAGAGAACCATATAAATACAGGTCTCTGTCCGTCTTAAAATTTAGAATTAGTTTCACATTCGCATAGAGCTAGTCTATGTCCGAATTTCTAAGATTAACTTTTTCTCGGGCAGCTACTTAACGTGCTGTCCTCAAATTCTTATACACTTGTTTTTATTGTAACAAATTATAACTTTAATTTTAATAAACTCTTGTATTAACATTGTGTCTTTGTCTCACTTTTAAAAACCGTAATCTTTTCCCAACAACTTGATCCAACTGCAGATGTCAAGCACTCATTTATAAACGATAGTGAGAGATCACTACAGTATTATACTGTTGTGACGCTTATCCGATTTCATATAAATTATTACAAACGAAACCCATATTATAATACATACTCGTGATTATTGATTTGCTTACTATATTATATATTTCTTTCCACAGTGAACGGAGGCTGGTCACCGTGGTCGCAATGGTCCGAATGCAGTTCCCGGTGCGGCAAAGGGCAGCAGAAAAGGACCAGAGTGTGCAACAACCCTGTACCGCTCAACGGGGGCAAACCCTGCCCAGGGCCGGCGGTGAATAAGGCAGAGTGCACTTCGATATGTCCGGGTAAGTCTAGTTAACAAAAATGTTATCGTACTGTTAGTTCGATTACCACAACTCTGTATTCAACGGTAACTGCAGTGGCCGTCTGTATAATATATATGGCGGGATGTCGAAAGTTCATTAATCGCGAAGTTAGATAGACTTTAAACTTATTCTATATACTCCACCGCTGTTGTGGTTTACCCCATCATAGTATATTATTATTACTGTGTATAGCGAGTATAGGCCAACTGATGTTTGTTTCAAACGTATATGCCTATATATATATATAAATACTGTATGTTAACAATGCCGCCGCTCACTTGTCGGCAAACTAGTTATCCACTAACGAGTTTTCTATAGAACTCGATAGCTGGGTCTTTATTGCGAGCCTATATATTATATATTTATATATCAAGAGACTTGGCCGATAATAATTACCAACTATATACATGTATATGTGTATATATATCTACACACAATCACCTGCCGATGATTTTTTAATTGCTCTTCGACGAAAATAATATCGTATATTTTTTATATATTATCCGTTACAATCAGCAGCTATATTATATTGATTATTATACCTATTTTATATTCTCTCCTGGCTGACCGGGCACGTTACCGGTACATTTTAGATTATAATATTATATAGGTATAGATATTGTATGTGCGACGTGCGTGTACTTTGTGCGTTGGACTAACAATATTATTGACGCATTATCCTATTTAGTAAATTATTTCACTCTTAATATCTTCTCCGAGAGATATTTATCTCGCACGTACGATTTGTACGACTTAACGTCGAAAGTCTTCTCGCGCGCACGTTAGGCTTCATTAAGTACACCTTTTAAAAGTCTCACGAAATCGTGTCGGAAGAAAACTGGTTTCATTAATCTGGTATTCCCACGCGCGTCGTTTTCAAATATCTTGAATGATTAAAAAAATATGTAAAAAAATGTTATAATAACTGAAATTTTGATTAAAATTTAATTTAGTTACAGTACATGTTATAGTAGCACTTTTTCATGGGAAATTAAACTATCTATAAGCATATATATTTTATATGCATAGGAATAGACACGTATATAATACAAGTGTACTAATCATATAGGTATAAAAGGATATTAACCTAGTAAAGTTGCATGTCAACATTTTTTTTATTACAAAATTCAAAATGTCCTGCAAAAGTAAATAATTATAACTGAACAACAATATAATATAATATCCCCAAGACTCGGAGTAGTATATCCATTTGGGGGAGGTAAGTACGCACGAAGCACATAAAAAATATATTTATTATTTACACGGTTTATATCGTGCGAGTTCGTTCACCAACAAACTCATAAGAAATGCAAACTGCACTTTGCCGACCGAATGGAAAACAAGAAACGGAAAAAAATATATACCTAAATATATATACCCACAATTGGTCATAAAAATTGTATATTTGAAAAAAAGAAAATCGGTTATGAGAAGAAAAAGCAAACGGTGGCGGGTGGTAATACAAGACATATTACGTGTTCTGTAATACATTTATTTATACAACGCGAGTACAAAAATAGTACTTGATTTGGGTTTTATTTTTACAATACTCAGACGAATTAAAAATTATAATACCGTATATTATTCATGTATATTATGTTTTGTATTATTTATATGAGATTACAGTTATAGATGAGCTATCAACTCTCTAACCCGACGCACAAGAAAGTTTGTGTAGCTATGTTAAATATTAATATTGCTATGCGATGTAATATACATAAATATGCAGTGTTATATAATAAAAATTAATGTTTTCATTTGTAGTAATTCTCAATTTTATCATATCCTAAATTAAACACACTAGCTTACCTATAATAATAATTGGTATTGACGTAAAGAATACATGTGCAAAAATATAGAAAACGTTTAAAATTATTTTTTTGGAAACTAATAGGAAAATATTAATGTCACATAGTTGGTTATTGTATTTATTATACATAAAAATTATATTATAAATGTGTTTTGTGAGAGGTAAAAAATTATCAACACCTTAAGTTTTTTTCTTGCTACTTTACTGCCAAAAAATCTTCGTGTATTTCTGCGTTTTACATAATAATATTAAACATGCGACTTTTTTGCTCGTTTAAAACGTTCTGGAAAAAAATGTAAAGAAAAACACTAAAGGGATAAAGGAGACACTGGTTTCTCTCGGGCAACAATAAGGGCTAATTGTTCCCCAACAAGGGATAGAATCGCAAAACAGCATCTGCGCCGCCCATGCACTTAGTTTAATTCCGGTAATTTGTATTCTAAATCCGTTGCGCGCGTTGCTCACGTGAACAATAATTAGTACACCGTGCAGTATTATAATGCCACGGCGTTCGGTCGGATCTCGCAAAAACCTGGTCACGAGCGTCCACTTTTGGGTGCGTCGGGTGGCGGGCTGAAAACAAAAAAAAAATATATATATTCCAACACGAAACAGTAGTTAACCCTATCGCGTCGTTTAGCTTATAATATATTATAATATTATAAATACTTATCCAATATTTCCCGTTTAGAATAACGCTCCTTAGTACATATTTCCAGTCGCTAAGTGCGTATAGTGTATACTTATAATATAATTTAAAATTTGTAATAAATAATTAAATATTTAATTATATCTATTCACTCTTCATCATATTAACGTGCTCAGATATTTTGAGGTTTCTAATACCTACTACTGCACGATATCGATCTGAAGCCTATTTTCTAAACTTTCTATTTTTAAAAGTTTTAAAAGTTTACCCGAAACACACTTATTTTGTGGTATTATAAATCTATAGCAATTAAAAGATATATATTTTCTAATAACGAAATTACCATAAAATATTACAAGAATTAATATTAAATTTATAACATGATAATAAATTCGATAAAATTTCATTTTCTGTAGATGAATTGTATTTTAATTTTATTCTTCGAATTACATAAACTTAATGATCCAGTATTTGCATTGTTCTAATAAAATTACAAGAATAAGAAGATATTGCTTAAAATTCGGGGTATGTGATATAATTATAATTAAATATTAATAGTTATAATATAATATTACAAAGAATAAGGTAAATTCCCTTTACATATCTGCATTCTATTTTACTGGTTTTTGAGATTTTTGACAAAAGTACCAATACCTATTTTTAATTTTAATTTTTATTATTTATTAATTGTTTTTCTACACTTCTACAGTGCAAAAACATAAATGTTCATCTTTACCAAATTTTTCTCACTGAATTATTTGTGTAATGTGTAATTTTTATTTGTATCTACTATAGAATTTGGCTCTTATAGTCTTATCGTGTTTTTTATCCTAATTGATTTTGATTGGTTTTCTTTTTCATCATCGAATATCGATTGATGCAACAAATATTTTCAAATTCACAATAATATTATCTACACACGTTCAGTATTTTTGTACATTATTGACTTATTCTTAACTTTGTCGTATGTCACCAGTCATCACCAATCTTTGTTTTTTTTTTTTTTACATACAGATCGGTATTTTGGTATTTTTATTACACATATAAAATTACACTTTTGATCCTAAATATTTTGTATATAATATTATAGTATTACCTATACACGTGATGTTAGGTAACTACATATTTCAACAACGTTGCAGACCATAATATAAATATATATTCTATGCATGTTACCATAATCTCATTGTATACCTATGTATTACATATGAATGGGTCAGATATGTGTTTATTGTGAAATAATTTAAAATATGGTATATAGATACATATATAAATATTATTTTCATTATTTTTGATTCTTTGTACTGTTATTATTCTCGGTATACTTCAACTTATTTTACACACCGTATTTTTTTTTTTTGGATTTCACTCTACTGGCCGTGATAGACGTGTTTTTTAAGCTATACAATCGATTGTCAACCCTTTTGCACACTGCAGAACCCTCATTTCCGATCTTTTGTGTCAGCGTGCAGCCGATATTATATGCAACGCGAATTTACCGCACTCGACCACGCGCGTCAATGTCCCTTCATGCAAACAAATGCAAGGCGACCATCTGCCGTTAATTGTTGTTAATGGAAAAGTCACGTTGCTGCCGGGTATTTAACTAGGTACATCATCAGATATTTCACAAAACATATCTAACGATTTTCACTTTTGATTTAACGATCATTTTATTTCGAACGATGTATGCTTACAGCGTTCATATATTTTACTCACGCATTTAAAAATTAAATTATAAAACAAAATTTTAGGTAATTACATTGCGTACGCGACACAAATATATTAAACAAAATAAGTAAGAACACGATTTATATAACGACAGGTTTGTTGTAACCACAGTTAGTAGAAAGCCAAAGAACTGAACCCACTTAAAGTCGAAATCCAAAGATAAACCACAAGGAGGCGGGTGACAAGACAAGAAGTTTACATGTTATTCCTAGCGCATCTTTGACTATAGTTGTAGTACCTAGTTAACGGGTCGATAAAACCGCGAGTGGGCCACCGCAAAATAACACGTATGTTGCAGGTTGAATACGCCCAAATTTATAATGAAACCGATTGTAGCAATTTCATTCCAGTTCAATGTCGATTCTATTTCTAATTTGTTTTTCATATCAACTTATGACTAAATACGCAGAAATGATTTCAATTTAAACGAATAGCATGTATAAATATAAATAACATATTAATTATATAATATATTATATTACCATTAATTTTAAATATTAGGTTTTATAATCAATTCTATACTTAAGAATCGAGTGAAGTACCGACTCATCTGTGGGTTTTCTATTGATATAGGTGTGTTTATTTCAAAACGTTTTGTAGACGTGATTAAATGATTCCTAATCAAAGTGTTCAGGACTTCAGGTACGCCCGTCGATGTATTACGAAACTAAAACACGTTTTGTTATAAATTGACGCCTAATACATTACAAAGAAAAAAGTTCCTAGTTTATTAGACGATCGAAATTCTTATTATTCATGATCAAATTCAAACATTAAAAAAATTTAAGCCGGACAGTCCGCTTTAGTATTCATAACGAAATCTCAAAATTCAATTCAATTCGTGCATTGGTACTTTTTATACCTCGCGTGGCATAGATAGTATATAAACAAAATTTATTCGTTAAAATCCGTACCCGAACCGTAGTCCGTAAGTATATGAGATTATAGACCGTTTAAAAGGTAAAAAAGGTTTTTGTTTTTGTAAACGCTGTTTTGAATACAATAAATCGCCAGTGCCTTTGACACGTCGTTTATAAATACGCCGTTTACAGTGTAAAAGATCACACAAATTAATGGCACATTTCGATTAACTGCAGTACAACGTGCGTATCCTTTATCGTGTATCCGGGTCTATTATTTATAATTACTAAAGATTTATTAATATATATGCATATTTTCGGTCCCTTATAAATCCTAGTCTCGTATATCTTTTAGTTGCAGGTGGTATTTTCACTTCTTGCCACAGCTTGTGTACCTAATTAAATTTAATGTCGCCGCGTCGTATGTATAAAAACCCGTCGCTTTGTCATTGTGGGCCATGCTTACTTATACTTGATCTCATGGATAAAAAAAATGGTATACGTATATTAAATATATCAAATTTTGATTAAATATCGTAACTGTTTCTGAAGTGAGGATAGGTATTATACACCTCAGTTATTCCCAATGTATGTATTATGTATTTATTTTATAAAACCTATTATACTGTACATACTAGTAATAAAAACCCATCCAAATATCGGTACTTATATTTTTAAGAATACTACGCCACTGATACGTTAAATTTTAAAAAATGTCACTTACACATCAAAGTCAAGTCGTGATGCACCCTCTGCGTATATGTACACGTGTCACTGGTCGTAAATATTAAACGCTCGGGAATATGCGATCCCTCTCAAAATGCGATTTCACACGCGGCCTGGGGTCACTGGCCCTGTTATAAAGTTTTGTTCATACATTTTTAAAATAAAATGTTATATTTATATTTAAATTCTACTTATTATAATTTAAAGAACGGTAATTCGTTTGGTCAACTAAACAATAATTTTACAAAATTTAAATTTACATCGATTATTTTTTTTTATTTCTGTGTTTAACCACTTTTTCAAATATTACTTAAATTAATTTATCATATTACGTTAACACTACAATCTATGTATAGTAGTCGATAAACAAAATTCTCAACGTAAATTATACATATTACTATATTAGATACCTGTATGATAAATATACCAAAGTAAATTGAACTATGAAAATTGAAAGCGATTTAATTAATGGAGGTCTATGAGTTTTGAATATTTACTACTGATTATGACTATTAATAATATAATAATATAATTATTATTTATTAATATATCTTTAAAATACTAAATTCTAAGATATGAAAATATGTACATAAATAAAATATCAATAATTAATTATATTTATTATAGAATAGAGTTATGCTTAAAAACAGGTCATCCATCAAAAAATTTAAATAAACTTATTCTCAGACATAATGTTGTTCTCAGGAAATTTTATGATATTATTTTTATCATCGTAACATTTGTTGTTATTGCTTTCAATTTAATAACGCTAAACCCACTCGCGGCGATATTTCTTAAGTGTCCGTTAAACGTGTACAAGTATAATTAAAACAATTTAAAAACAAATGTTAATAAAGTAATTTAAAACTTACCTTGTAGTCTCGATAGACATTATACATAGAACCGCACGCAAATGTTGTAGTTTTAAGTTTAATTAGAGGGTTTGGATGATGTTTTATAATATACAAGATAATAGATCTTTACTGTATCATGTATTTATACATAATATTATACAATTCTACTGCAGTAACATTATTAAAAACTTTGGTATTTCACGTATTCTATACTATAGTAATTCGTCTGCAATTCTACGATAGACAATACGACTGAGAATATGAGTATAAGGTTCGAGTACCTTATACTTATTCCTACTTGCATACATAATACATAGAAACGGTATAATATACGTACTTAAAACCTAACAATTGCTATGTGTAGTATTCTTAACGCCCCGCCCCGAAGATCCTTGCCATAATATTAACGTGCATAAGTAAAGATCTTCAATAACATGTACTACGAAGACAACATTATACTATTCAATTATTGCAAAATTTATCTAACGACGATAATGCGAAATAGTGCTTAATAAGTACATCTTTGCCGATTCCGTTATCTTTGAAATATATACTACATAGCATATAATATGATACAGTACTGCAATATTATCCTATAATAATATTATGATGTATGCGTTTACGTTATATTAAACTCACAAAGACGCGGCACAGGGTGGCGGCGGTGTTTATGATATTCCAATCAGCACGCGGTTAATCCTATCTGTGTAATTACAACTAGGGATCCGGATTAACTATTTGATGAGGTTATAATATTACTATATTTATATAAAATACCCTCGAGTATATAATATGGCAGCGCTGCAACAAAACCAGTAGAGACGTTAATGAATGCGTTGACGAGGGTTAAAAATATTTCGTGGGCTTTTAGACCGGCGGTCGTTTTGTGGCTCGGACTATGTATTATAATATTATTATTATCATTATCATCATCATCATTATAGTTTTATTAACCTGCTTTATCAATGTATGTGAATTAATACTCCACCTAAAATCGGATTATTATCGTCTACCTGTGAAACGGTTGCGACGGAAGTTTTTTCAGTGATACAATTCATAAACACTTCCGATATTTCACCAATAATGGTCGGTGCGTTAATAGATACGGATCTATAAATAATAACATTTCCGGTTTCTTTTTCGTTAACGTTATTACACGTAATTATGTTTTCTACTAATCGAATAAGTAATATAATTATTAATTATACTATATTTATGTCTACCTAAACTAAATTTATTTAAATACGAAGAAATGTACAATATAACATTTAAAGCCATACCAAATAATAATATAGGGGTATAATTAAGGTACTTACTACTTTCATTAATGAAAGTGTATAAAATGTTATATCTTAGAATTTTAATTTTAAATTTATACTGTCTATAATTATTAATAAACTTATCGAACTTCTTGGAAGTTTTACAATGTAGGCCAGGGTGTGAAGAAGGATCATTTTTCGAATTACAATTAGTGACAAACTATATATACGAGAATATCATAAGACGTCAATTGACGTCTTCGATGGGCGGCTTAGGTATTGATCAGGTACTATATTATTTATGATATAATATTATATTATATACAACATTAAAGTAAATCGTGCATCAGACACGATTCTTGCTTAGTTGCTTTTGAGTTCTACACTCCTTCGCCAACAGTTCGTGCGACTGAGACAGGACGTACGATTATATACGTATACAGCGTAATTGATAACATCAAGTGTACCGAAGCGATAAACGAGGCGGTCGTGTGCGCGTATGTATACTGCTCGCACCCTTCGCGGTGTTGTCCCGAGTCGACAAATTATCAACTTGTGTGTCGTCGAGACGGAAGACTTCACATTAAGTTATCCCCGTGGGATTATCGCTCATGAATTTAGGAATTATAATACGCACGAGATCCGTGCGCGTGTTTCTGTGTGTGTGTTAATCAATTTGAATTGTAACTCTAAACAATATACAAATCTAATTTCTTGTTATTTATTTGATTTCAGACGGCGAATACAGCGACACCGTAGCCGAAGAAGGTAAATACAATATTTTATAGCTGTCGTTTGAGCTTCTTGTTGTTTAAAACTTACCAAAATTTATTTTAGTTTTTTTTTTCCGTTTGTAAAACATTCGGCGCCTTTTGTGTAGCTGTTATAAATTATCGCCGTATAATTACGCACGGCGCGCGGCGGCGTTCCTCTATAATATACATTAATATTATACCTGCAGAGTGCAGAGCTCCAGACCGAACGGGTGTAATCGATCAGGTCTAAATTGAATAGGCGTCTCCCGTTATTTTATTATTATTATTATTTTATCTAAATAGAAATAAATAATTAAACCCGTAAATCGATGTCGAACCATTTTATTTATTTTTTTCGACCATCTTCATTTTAATATGATTAACTATACCTATGCTATATACCCGCTAGATTATGTTCACGATCGGTATAGTATAAATTATCAATATGCCGAGATATTAAAATCCCATTGCGGAAGAATAAACTCGATTTGACCTTATCGGTGGGTATATTACGCGCGTTTCACTGTACAAGTTTCCACGCCAGAGGATTCGTGGACGCATTAAAAACAAAATTAACGGACGCAAGTCGCTAAGCATGTAGCGCACATAGTCGCTCGAATACGTTTTTATATTTTTTTCATTGCAAAGTTAAAATCGTTTTATAAATGGGTTTTTTTCACCATTGTTTGCCGACTAAAAATCGTATTTTTTGTGCATCAAATATTATAAGATGGCGGCAGTGAACAAAATAAAATTCTTAATTCGATCAAGGGCGTATAACTGCAGGAAACGTGTACCAGGTGTTACTCTGTATAAACGACGTGGACGAAGAACTCGGAGGATTAAAAACTGGGCGGTGAAACGTATATACACCCGGTCGTCGTTTTTGCATAATTCATTATAAAGTTTTTAGCTCTCAACTTTGCACGACGATAATCGCAGTCGAAATTTTATTCGGGCTTTACCCCCGTGAGGTGCTGGATGGGTAGAGTATTCGGGGCTGTATTATAGGCGTAACGACAGGCGAATAATAATAATAATAAAAACAGACACAAGAAATTTAGTGGATTTTACAATATTTACATACGCGTGTTATTCGAAACGTCAAAATAAATCATTTGACGACAGCAGCGATGGCGATGGCGGCTTCGACGGGATATGTGTGGCGCAGCAGCTATAGCCATATTATAGTATACAGCGTATTTAGTAAACTATCCGAGGGTGACCCCCGACGATTTATGGGCATCGAAAGATTTTTATCGTCAACTGGCCAATTAAATTTTGGGGGACTGGTAAGAGTCAGTGGAAGAGTGTATTGTGTGTGTGTGCAATGTGTATATATATATATATATATATATACGCGTTGACCATCGTCCACTGCCATTAATACTGCAGCGAATTCCCTGTACACGCGACTCTCTCGCACCCCCTCTCTTTCTCGATCACTATCACTATCTATCTCTCTCCGGTACGGATGTCTCAACCATTGTGTTTGTGTGAATATTCATTGTGCTCCGGGGCATAAATTAACCGTCGCGGATGTGCAGCAATAATTGCCGGTCGTGGCTTTTCCGTACACCGAATGGGACGGACTGCTGCAATGTGCAGCTGAGCTGCAGAGGTCGCAATGGAGCTGGAGGTTACGGAAAATTGATCGGAAGTTGTATAGTGTCGATTTTGGCAAACCGACTGGGTACTAATACTATATTACTACTACTACTACTACTACTACTACTACTAGGATGACGACAACTATAATACGGAATGGCTCTTGGCCAAAATAATAAACGCCGAAAATCATCTATATCCGACGAATATGTTCGCTAATGGAATTATATTGATTTAAATCCCCCCTCTTACACCATTTGACATGAAGAAGATAAAAAAAATTTAAACAGTAGTCTATTTTGTTTTAAGACATTTTAAATTTATTATTTTAAAATACGTATCTTTTTAAACGTGTTTTATGTATATTTTTCTAAATATTTATACATATTATGTTTAACCAAACAAGTATTTGTTTATTTTTTTATCAATTCCTTTTATTTACTAATCTGAGTTTTTATTCAAAAATACATATTTATGAATACTTTAATTTATTTAAATTTAAAATGAATATTTTATTTTATAATAGTACTGTTTATAATATAGATAATTACTTTATTTCTAAACTTTTACAGACAGCGTGTATAATATAAAATTAATTTTTTTTTTATATAGTTCAATGAGATAAGGGATTCATTTAGATATAGGGGACTTTTTGTTTTGATCGATGGCGTTTTCGATCATATATGGTGATGATGGCGATGCTAACAGTCGATATAGTGGTTGGTAGTGGTATCTCGCCTACTACAACACAAAATATTATTAATATTATCCATCGCTGTAATTATTAATTATTATTTTTTCGTACTTAAATGATTTTTTCCCCGCACCACAATGGGTGGTCATTTAAAAACAATTTGCTCGTAGATACGATATAATAGTATGTATAGGTGTTCCCCGGGGACGCGGTCGTCGCGCAGCCATTATATATTGCTATACATGCTGCAGTACGCGCGAGGCCCCTGGGATGATGATGGTGCCGCTGCAGCGGAAGAGAGACAGGGCGCACAAGACAAATGACCCCGAGGGTTTTCGAGTCACGCACACTAACACTCATATACGTAGTCGAATTTGAATTGAAACAATAGCCAAGCACTAATTCAAAACTGGTTAGGGTCGCGCGCGGGGTGGTAGGAAGTAGACGGGTCGCATTATTGTGGTTGTTTGGATATATACCGGCAGCATTGTACACAAGTATATAATATGTATGTGTGTATGTACATATAGGTTGGTACGGCGAAAGGGGTGTTGGTGGCGTCAATTCCGGCTCGTTCGCTGTGTTAAATGCACCGCGAACAATGTGCCTGCGGGCCACGTGACAGTTGGCAAAGGACTGAGGAGATTTTATTCTCAAGTGTGACTGTTGGCCGTGAGTTACAAG
Source organism: Aphis gossypii (assembly GCF_020184175.1). Lineage (NCBI taxonomy): Eukaryota > Metazoa > Arthropoda > Insecta > Hemiptera > Aphididae > Aphis > Aphis gossypii. The sequence continues at coordinate 64,687,659 of NC_065531.1, read as the reverse complement.
CTACAATTATGTATATAGCCAACAGGAGTGTATAATAATAATCATATACATAATATATATTTTATATTATAACAAATGGTTTCTGTAAGTTGTCGCGGTCTATTGTGTTTGAAAGTGCATCGCCGCGACGACGGACATCGGGTGGTTGATTAATTTCAAGAGAGTAGGTGGTCGCTATATATATTGTGTTCTAAGCAAATTTTCAAGAATCTCAGTTTATGGAATATATAAATAGCGAGTAAAATCAAATCATTCTATTTCTCCTCGGAAACGCTACCTATAAACTTCGTACGTTCTCGTATGTGTATAATACTATTATTATAGCTGCCCTTTGATACATTTTCCCAAAGAAATTTCCCTCACCTTCTATTTATTGCTTATTTTTATTATAAGAAATTATATGAATAATAAAATAATTTTTTTACTATAGTTTCATTTTTCTTTTATTATTACTAAAAAAAGTGTTCAAGGTTTGTCTAAAGTTTTCTTTAACAAATGTATTATCATTTACCAAATTTTTAAAAAGATACATATCTTTGTTTATAATATAATTTTAACTTTGACTTAATATAAGGCCTGTAATTCGAATTATTCGCTATGAAATAGGTCAATATCAGTCTTGACAAAATGACAACAAATTATAAATACACTTTATCGAACATTAAACAAGTCAAAATTACAAAACATCTAATGTAGTTAAGTGTTTTTTGGTGATATATCGTTATATTGGCGTTGAATATTACTATTACCCTATTTTACTATCAATTATGCATTATTAACATTTATTATCGTTTATTCATTTTGAATTAATACTTAACGAGTTTGAAGATTAATTTAACTTGAGGAACTATAAGTAATTATGGAGAGGCCAAGTCCCCAGCCTCCTCAATAGTTACTCTTATTTATTTATTATAATACATTTGTACAATAAAAGATATAACTATACAAAAAATGGTAATTAATGGAATAATAATATAATAATGTAGCAAGCTGTGATTACCTATATATACATATATATATGTTTGTGTATAACAACCATATTATGTAGCGAACACACACATTCAGACATGAAAGTCACTATAGGCCTATAAGATATTTTAACTTTCACAACAATTATAATTATATTATTTTATCATGATATTTAACACAATCTAGAATAGTGCATTTTGCACCAGGCTCACACTACGTAGGATATCTAGCAGGTACATCCGTTAAATAGACACAAAGTGTATTGGGGTTGACCGCAGAACCATATATGGTCATTTGTGATAATTATAGTAGGGATAATCACTTTAGCCTAAGAGAGCTAAAGTCTCTAACTAACAGGGTTTTGTCAGACGTGGCATCACAATGCTTGAAACAACACCAGCTATCTATCTATACCCCCACGTTATATAATACTATTATTATTTTATTTAGAACTTAGTTAAATTTCATTAAACGTAAACGCTTATTTACCGAACTGTGTTGAATTATTCAAACTCCATCTTTCGAACTGTATCACATTTGAGTTCACAACAATAATAATAACAACTAATCAACATAAAAATACTGTTATAGTTAAACAAATATCGATAACTTTTTATGGAAACTTGGCTTATCAGTTGTAAATTGCATGTATGAAGTAAATCAAAGTTACAGTAACAACGAATTTAAGATGATTTATCAAAGTAATATAATATAAAAACACAATCGGCTCGACGTATCGGTTATTTGATAAACGACAGTATAATATTTTATATATATACGTATATGTGCGGGCGTCAGTCGCCAAATCGTATACGCGTGCGCACTTGTATACAATGGTATATAGAGGTATAATATGCAGCCCACAACGTTTTAGTGCCGTTTACGCGCCGAAGAAGGCGCCTGTTTAAAACGCATTTACCACCGAACCCTCTTGAGAATAGCTGTTTTTGAACGCGTATGGGGGTGAGATCAACTCCGCCGAGGGCCTTTTCTGCTCTGACCCCCGTTCGAGTGCTAATGGCTCGGCGAACACTCCTTCGCTGTATATATAGGACGAGAAGAGGGACCAAGCTAGAAGTTGACCGAGAGTTGAATTATTATAATATCAGGTCAGGTACTGTGCGAGAATCTCCGACTACGACCATCGCGGTTTTTGGCCCGACAAACAAACTCGAAAACCATCGATCATTCGAGGCCGGTCGTTTGTACAAATATTTAAATATTTTGTCGGTTTCCTATACTTAATATTATGTATTGTATAAGCGGTGTAACCAAAAGTCCGTTCACCCCGAACTTCTTTATTCTCGCGGTGTAAACTTATGATCGTTATCGTCGCGGTTTAATCCACGCCAAACTTTTTCGTAGTATATATATATAACGCGCGATTTACGTACCAATATAAAAAAAAAAAAAAATACAAATGACAAATGTCTTCTTTTTTATTTTCTCTGAGGTTTTTTTCTAGCTACACCTATATCAGAGTAACTACACGCACATGGGTACTTATATATAACGGCAATGTAAATTATGTGTTTATGGGCATCGGAAATGTGTGTTTAGAAGTCTTTTATAAAAACACTATATACGTTGGCCGTTATAGTTAAATCGGCCGGAAAACTAAACTCACCAAATCTGCAGACGCGCGCACAGCTCAGATCGGGCTTTCACGTTTTTATGGCTGAAATAAATATATATTACGACTACTGCAGCTTTCAAGTCCCCTAACCGGACAGTATATCTTATCTAGCTGCAGTCGTTTTTGCTGTTAAAACGATTCTTTTTTTTTTGTATGTGCCCATTTTAACCTATATTACTCTACCTTTGAGTGTATTCGGTACATACGTTTCAACACGCACTTACAAACAACACCGTATGATATTATATGTATAACGAAAATGCAAACTTTCACACAATATAATAATAATATTTTTTTTCTTTACTTTGGTTTTATAGCCATCGACGGTCATTGGTCGGCGTGGTCGCCGTGGTCGCCATGCGGTCCGGATTGTCGTCATCATCGGACCAGAACTTGCACGTCCCCGAGCCCCTCGAATGGCGGACGATACTGTGTTGGTCGAGACTCGTCAACCGGAAACTGTTCAGGAGGATCTTGTATCGGTAATGATGACACTATGAATATGTTTTTTTTTTTTACAATATTATAGAATTATGCTACCTTATTTAAAGTACATATTGTCACGCTAGTATTTGATTTCATTAATATTAATAAAATATAATATTCCTTTATAATAAAATATTTAACCGCTTTTTTTATTATACATTTCTTAGCATGTAAATAAATGTATTTAGTTTGCAACTAAATATTATTATTCTCTTTTCCCGTATAGATATAAATTATATAATGTATAATATTTGTTTATGTTTTGCGAATGGAAGATGAGCACTATTAAACATATTACTGCTGTATACTAATAAAAATGCGAATTTTACAACGGAAAAATATTACCCATTACATAGAATAAAACATAACATTTATTATTTTTATTATACTTGTTTCAGGTGGCAGAGATGACCCTGTGAATTATGATGATGAACAATTCACCGAGGAAGGTACGTGTTTTTCGTTACATGATACTTATATATTGTATTATAGTTTTTATAGTCCGGATGTATCGTGATGTTATGGCGAAAATGTGTATTGATTGTTACAGCCTTTAGGGCTGATAGAACGAACTACCACAGTATACAAGGCATAAATTTCAAGAAGCTTGCTTATAAAAAATAACGTTTTTTTTTTTTATTTAAGATACTTCTTACTGCATTCCACACAAATTGACGTTAAAGTTCATGTTAAGCATTTAGAACATTTTTAGCGTGTTTATATGCCGTTATGAGAACGTTTTGTAAAAAGTATTACGCATTATTAAAAAAAAAAAAAAAAAAAATGATAAAAACAACAACAGTCATAATAACAACCGTTGTAGGTAAATGTTCTTAAATAATATTGAAAAAATACTTTGTTTACATAGGTAAATAAAGAACATACAGATTTCAGTAGTTATATGACATGCGGGTATTCGTATATCATTAAATCGTTTGTCTTTGTGACTGCAACAGTTGTACATAGTATGTAGTGTATACCTTACTTAACATATTTATTTTCTTTCCTAGTGACTAAAAACATATTCAGTAAAATTCTAACCGTAAAATAAAATACGTTTGAATAATATTCATAATATTTCCAATTCCAATACATTTATTTTAAGCATTATAGTCATTTCTTATTAAAGTATCTATTTAAATTAACAATTTTATCATATTATGTTTTAAAAAAATGCTATTGCATTTATAAATATTTTACTTATTTATAAATACTATTAATAATATGAATAAATTGTATTTTAGTAGTATACCTAGATATATTTTCGTGAAACATCCTGCTGTAAAGAGTTATTGATATGGATCGTAAGATACGTGTTAAATCTTGCTAGGGTGTAATGTAAAAAATCTTTAATATTATACTTACTAGTCTATATATTAGCCGTCGCCAGAAAGTTTGGCAGCTTTTATGATTGGGAGAGGGTAAATGAAGATTGAATCTCGCGTGTTGCTGTGCAGGATATACGGAGAAATTCAATTATATCAACAGGAAATTAAAATCACCCTATGTAAAAAAAAGGGGGAAATAGCAAAACGATATGACCGTTTTAATTTCGTTCAAAAACATTGGCCATCCGTTACGAAAAAAATATTTACCTAATATACGCATAAACATGATTCTCGATTTTCCTTTTTTTTTCATGCTTCTTTTGATAACTTCATTATTTAAATAAACTTAAAACACTTAGCGCACCAAAATTCGATTAGAGTAATGGGTAGGTAATTGAGTTTTTAAAAGAGACGAATTTTTGTGACGATAAAGTTCAGAATTAATGAAAAAACCGACAGAACTTCCTGGAACATTATAATGTGCAACTCAAAAAGAGCGCGCACTCTAATGATGCGTAATTCAAAACGGTTGTTGTGTATTGTTCGTTTGTAAAACTACGATTAGTCGTCGGGCTCTACAGTACACAAATGGTTCTTTCACGACCATCCGGAAATTACAAGAGAAAACCTACGTGACGGGAAATCCATTTCCACGCGAATTTATTCATTTTTGTTTTCGCGTTTTTGGACAGATTTCGCATTGCTGGTTTTTGTTCAGCGTTTGTTAAAGCTTCAGATATTTTTTAAAGAACCCTAAAGATTTATTGATTAAAATATATAACAACGTCCCTCTTCATATGCGATCCTATGTTTAACAGTCCTAAATAATGGACAGGCCCCCTATCACTCGTGAATGTGTCATATTATACTCGTATAATATAAAATACGAAGTATTAAACCATCTTTAGGGTAAAGCGACGGATGCATCGGAATGCCACTGTAGTGCTGGGTAGTAACGTTACTTGTGGGGAGACAGAAGGGCTGTTATATTTTGTACGAATATTTAGGATCACGCTACCCAGGGCGGGTGACATGGTTTCCGGTGATGTGACGTACGGACAAATTGTCATCGTAACGACCCTGACATGTAACTTCCAACCCTTGTCTTGTTCCGAACAAAAGAAGTCTATATATGCACGAGGGATGATGAAGCGACACCGGAAGGAACAAGTTTATTCGCGCAGGGGAATGAATCGTAACTAAAATAATTGCTGTGCTCCGGTTTTCGTCTTGGGGTGGAGTGTAAATCACCAAAACGTTAACGACAATGATAAAGCCAATGAAAACATTAGTCATGCGGTCCATTTAAACTGGATACGTTGTTGGATATTTTGTTATTTTATAGAGTTCAATATTTTCATACAATATATACCATACCTACATATTAATATATTATATTTGAAAATAATTGACCAAAATAAATATCTATCATGAAATAATATAATTTATTATCATTGGTAATTTATAAATATTAAGTTATTTTAAAATTTATATTTAAAATAATAACTCACAAAATTAACATTGATTATTATATTATTAGTATTGTATTTAAGCGTATAACATTTAGTATAAATCATCAATTGCTCGGATGTCTATAAATTATACTTAAATGGTTTTTAAAAATGAAATATTTATTAACAATACTTTACGACCCCCTTTGTCTAATATTGTGATCGCTTAAGGAGTTTTTTGAAGAAAATAATTATTTCAAACGCAGCGGTAGTTAATGAAGAAAACATAATTTCTAATTAAATTAGATTAGAACTATAAAAAAATTGAAAAAAATAATTACATTTTATTAAAACCAAAATATATCATATATGTGTATATAATATCATTTAAAATTAATAACTCCTTAAATGTTCTAATATTATATTATACAATACAAGAACAATACGTGAAAACCCATTTTCTTTCTGACTAATGACTAATTTAAATTAAAACAATTTAATAGTACCTCTCTCTCCGCAAACCAACATTTTTAATGCATCTCTGCCCTTAGTTTGATATTATTTAATATTGTGCATTACATAATATTCTATATTATATATGTATGTTTGAATCATAAAAAGCATCAACCGGATAGTAAATTTGTCGTCAGCCCCATAGTGTAATACATAAATACATACGTATATATAATATCATTATTGGACCGTGTTTTCGATTACATCGGTTTCCGATCAAAGACGAATCGAAACAAAAGACTCGCATTCAAACTGACACGAAACGATGGGGAATCTACCGTCAGCCGTTTCTTAATACTTATAATGAAATAGTTCCTTCGAATTGCAGACGAATTACTTCGGGATCTATATATTGGGTCTTTCATGTACACAAGACAATCCGTGAAAAGGATACCACTGGTGGACCGGCCCTCCCGCCAACGACGATATCATTCCTTTTAACATCGGATTTTCTTCGGTTGATTGGCCGACTGATATATAATTGAACGCCGGTGGTGCTTTTTGATTTCTGACAGTTAGCTTTTATCTCACCAAAAAGTTCGACTTTTTTTTCTCACACACACGAGTCTTAATTAAACTTAAAACCGTCTGCAGCACACTCCGATTCGATTGCAAACATTCTCCAGCAGATTCCTAAGAGTCTTGCAATGCGATGGGTCAAATATTTCAGTTTATTCGAACTTATACTATATAATGCTGCTGGACATTGGTGAAGTTTTTGCGACCTTATCCGCGTGGTATGATACTACCCACACACACACGCGCCTGCACTCACACGGTTCAATACTATAATATATAAGGCTTACGATTTCGCTTGAAATAAAACACTGACTTAAATGAAAAAATCGATTAAACCTCGGCCGGCATATTAAAACCGCTCGGCGTTTGCTGCTGCAAGTCTCGATGTAGACTAATCCTGCGTTTGTTGATAGCCAACTATAATACCTACCTAGCCCAAACTTAATTGGTTTGTAGACTAACTATTGTTGTGCAATGTCGTGGAAGTAGTTTAACGCGTAAAAGTTTTTTTATTTTTTATTTATAATACAACGCTGCAATTCGCCTTCACATTTAATATAAAATTGGACCGTGAAAAGAACGTATAATTTTATGGTTGGTGTTTTAAAACAACCAATACATAATCTTGTTTATACACAATCACGTGATACAGGGATTAATAAAATGCCAAAAACATCTATTATGTTTCCATGAATTTTAATTTCATCAGCGAAAACAAGCATTTATTCGTGAATTTTAATTCTAAGGGCTTATCGGTGTAGTAGACTACGGAATCGCGCTTTACCTAAAATAAGTATAAGTCTCGAAGAAAATAATTATTTTTATCATTTTATATGTATTTGATATTATATGTTACATTTTTAACTCGAAAAAAAATATAAATATACACGCAGGTACCTATAAGACAAAAATCTACATTTTAATTTATAATAATATAATATAACCTTAAATCACTACCATATTATATTTTAGATCTCAAACTCATTTATAAATTATAATACTACCTCCTACTTATTTTATCACGATATATTTTAATCTATGATCTTGTTTTTTTTTTAGTATCTATGTATATTAAAACCGCAATTTATCTGAGATAATGTTTGTTTTAAACAATCGAATTTCATTACTAAAATATTGTTGATATTATGCGCTTCCTGTTCAGAAACGAATTTGTTAAAAAAGAAAAAATTATATTTTAATTATTAATGACTCCTATTTATAACTAATCTCCACCATACCGCAACAACATGTACAAAAACTATAAAGTATTTAATAAAATATAACTTTTTTAGTTATTACAGTATGAATAATAAATTAAAACGTGTTCTCTTGAGGTACACACATAGCGTAATATGTATAAATTATGTTTAGGTTAGGTATGTCAAAAAATATATAATATGTGATTCCCTCCTTATTAAAAACTCGATTCTTTTTACGTTTTGAATAAAAACTCGCTTTTCTTATCAACATTTAAGTCTGTCATATTACTTCATGAACGCACGATAAATTATCGTTAATTAGTCGTCGAACCACGTCTGTCTACATAACTAACATACCGATTGAAAGATAATATGGATCTTAATATCTTATAATAACACATCGCTTCCTAAAGTCGCCAAATGTATTTATGCATACAGTTTAATTTTTTTTTCCGCATCGCATAATTATCGTTTCAATTGAAAACCAAGAAGGAAAAAACAGTAATCAGTTTGAGCGAAAAATTCGGGGAATCGCACTTGGCGGTGGCGCAAATTATGTATTAACGACCGAGTGGGTGGTTGAAAGTACAAACATTTTAGTTTTCGTTCACGCGTGCGCGGCGATAGCAATAATAACAACGTGTCCAGGTCCCGTGAAACGATAAATTATATATAAAAATCAGTGGAAATGTAAGGCGAAGTGCGTATATGCGTTCGATTCGTGTCAGAGGCCAGTTATAGGTCTGATAAAATCAATTCACGCGAACACAAAACTGGTCGCCGGCAAAGTTTTTGATAAACCGTCTCGAAACACGATAGAAACCCGGCACGGCGATGTTTTTATTGACGGTCATCGATTTTATTGGATATTATACTGCTGCGCGGCGCAGTGACGGTTCGGAAATAAGAAATTAGTCCTAAGCCATTAAGTATTGTTGTTATACCATCACCACCACCACCTTATAATATGCCTTCGGCTACCTATATACCCCCGCTGTGTTACGTTTACCACCACCGGATAGGCGTGTTATACATCACGTGCAATAAATCGCGAGTTTCGATTGTAGACGTATTTTTCTTCGTCCACTTTCTTCAGTTACCAACAGATGTACTACAAGGGATACTATAAATTACTATAAATGCCCAATTGTTTTTTATGTCAATTATTATAACAAATAGAATTTTTATTAAAAATAATGATAACGAATTGTTGTCAGCTCTCGTACAAAACGTTAGCAGAACATTTATTTTCCACTTTACTCTGTAATACATTTAAACCACAAGCCAACTGCAAATTATACAATATAATAAGTACAAACTTTGCCTTTATAACGTTTCTATGTAGTATTTAAAATCGAATCTCTGAAAACTTGAAAAATATAAAATATTGTAATATAATATATACATATATATATATATTGCCCTTCGATTTTTAGTTCAAATAAAATATTACATTCCGAGGAATGTTGCCCGTGCTTATTTTATATCGAAAATCGATATCAGGATTACTCAAAACAATTCGTCCTATATAAATCGATTATATATTTTTAGTTTTTATATTTGCGGAGTATATGTAATATGTATATTATGATACATTATGTAAGAGAAAAACATTCCAAACTTATTTAATGGTATCTATAATTAACGTTCAATCTGGCTTCTGTTAAGTGACATAAAAAACATCTAGTTGTTACTAGATTTCATGAAATTTAATTTTGCAGCTCCTCTGTGATTAATGATAATGGTGTTTTTAACACGTTTCCGAAAGAAGTAATTACATGGCGTAAGATCAAGTTATCTAGAAAGCCTAATGCAAAGCATTAGATGATTGAATTACTCTGTGTATAAATATAAATATTACTTAATGACGATGTATCTTTATTTTAATAAAAATTTATAAAGCGAAACATATAATAGTACATAAGTTATATATATTATAAAAAAAATTTATTTATTGTTACGTAATAATTTGTTTCGTTTGTTTTAACAGCTACCAAATCAGTAGTGGAGACCGATGTGGCGCTGTATGTGGCACTCATAGCTGCCTCCGTCCTGCTTGCTGGCATGGTCTTGTTGTTCCGACTGTATAAGAACAAAGGACGAGATCACAGCATGTACAACATGGCCAACTCGGGTACGTTTCTCATTAGAACACAATATCATACTTATTATTGAAATATAGTGAATACAATAATATAATACTATTATCACATAATCATTTAATCATATATACGGTGTATCGACATACACTTAGTCCTTGAACTCGGTCGAAATATAATAAGTCTATCGATTGATTCTTTGTACGAATAGCGTTTTAGGCATACATGTTGAATGTTCATCGAATGATAGTTATGAAAATAATATAATCCGTTCTTTGGCTTTCCGACCTACGCGATAGGTAAAATACACGTTTCCAGTTATAAGATGAAAGCAAAAAAACAAACACGTATTATTAAAAAAAAAAAATTACTAACGTTTGATCTGTCTAACAACAGCGGTTATCATCATCGCTAAACAAAAGAAGAGTCAAAAATGGATCTTTTCGCGAATATTATTATTGTTGTATTTTTTTATTTTATTTTTTATTAGCGGACGACTAAGATATGATCACCAGAAACCCGCGGAACGATATATTATAAAATAACCGTAAAACCAGGGCTATTTGGGTATACCTGTTAACCTGTACGGCTGTACGTGGTGGGTAAATAATAAATACTGCTGCAACTGCAGCGACCGAGACTTCATTTAAATGTCAATCGGTATTATTCGGATACTAACAAGCGACCGGTGTTCTTAAAGACTGCGTATACCCTCCCGCCACTGCATATTATAGTTTCCTAATTGTGTTTGTATAATTTTGACAACGACATTGCGAGTGCTGCAGTGGTATATTATATAAATTACTCAACATTATGCACAAGCAAAGGCGTTGGTAAACAGTCACAAGAATGATTAATTACGCGCCCACGCGTTTGTCTTTTAAACGCGTATTACGTATACCTAAGGGAGATATTCTAATAATATTATTGGTAGTGATTATTTTTTTAATTGTTTTCGTATAGATTTCCAACCGGAATTCTTTCCGGACCAAGAGAAAAAGACTTACTCTCTGGAGTGCCATTCACGGAACGGTGGCTGCAACCATTTCCATCAAACGCAACCAGACTTAACCAGAACCGTAGTAGTGGTGCCATCATGCTACGAGTACCCGTTTACCAATGATCAAAACGCGTACAGTTTGACTAGGTCTTGCTCGGAACACCATTATGATGTACCTCATCACAATGGTGGTGGCGGTGGTAATTCGACAGTTACTACTGCCATCATGGCGGCGCCGCCGGTCCCGTCTGTGGCCCCAGATAGTCCGAACGCGCTTTCGTCTAGCCCCGAATCCAGCCATAGCTTGACTAGCTATACTTGTTCGAGTGAGTAAAGTGATTTAAATAGAAGGTTACCGGTGGCTAACTGATGAAAAATTAAAAATTCTGGTTTTAATAATAATATTATATTGGCAGGTAAGTCCCAGTCAGACTCAAGTGGCGTGGCGTGCCATTGTAAGGACTACTTGTGGATGAAAGAGACTGCTGTGACGTCAACAGGTTGTCGTTTGGAGTGCAAAGAGTACGGGATGTCGCTAACCATTCCTGAAGGAGCCGTCGCTAAGTCTCAAAAGGAACCCGTATTGTTTGCCTTATTACAGGACGAGTACAAGCCGATACTCTCCGGTAACTATATTCATAAATATAATTTTAATTGTATTTTCAATTGAGGTGATGTCCTATACAGAATTCTGTATTAGGTATATGTTTAATTATATTAATTTTCGAGATAAAAAAAACATAATATAGCCGTTCTGCGTACAATACAAATGAATATTAGTGATTACTATTTTTTATTTTTTATTTTTTTATTTTTTTTTAATAAATTAATACATTTTCCAGACGGGCAAACGCAGTTAAGTCCAGCGATAATGTGTGGTCCTAATGGAAAGAGCTTCAAGAAACCAGTAATCGTTGGAATGCGACATTGCGCTAGTCTAATGCAAGGGCCCTGGGTGATTTCGGTGCTGAGTTGTGACATGCCCCTGGGCACGAAACCTAAATGGAAGGTATGCTTAACTTGACCAATCAAACGATCGTATTTTTAATATATCAACACAACGCTAGATGGATTCAATAATAATTTTAATCCAATACTAATGAGTATATAATTTTGTGTCGCCAGAAAATTCTGACGTTAGGAGAGGAAACGATCAATACATCAGTGTTTGTGCAAATGGATGCAGAACACGTGTATTTGATGAGTGAAACGCTGTCAAAGTTTGTGTTGATCGGCGAACCGGACACGACGGTGGTTAGCAGTCCACCCGCAAAGACGCTTAAAGTGGCCCTGTTTGGATCGCTGAACCGAAAGTTTAAGTACGACATCCGAGTTCATGTAGTTGACGACAACGGCGTGGCTTTAGAGGTTCGTACATAGATACATGGCGTGTATACATATTTTGACGGTATTTAAAATAAATTTTAATAAACGATTTGGTTTGCAGCGGCTGAAACACCATGAACGTAGCGTCAGTGGAGGCGTGATGTTGGACAAACCCAAGTCAATATGCTTTCAAGAGGGCGGTGGCAACCTAGTGGTTACCGTAGACGACATTGGTGCCAATTGGAGGAGTAAACCCCAAGACAATTATAAGGTCAGTAGAATATTATACATAATAGTTTTTGGATTTTTCATAGTGTTTCAGTTAAAGTATCTTAAATCACTAAATAATTTTATATTTTCGTATACCGTTTCGAATATTATCATTTTGGCTAAAACTGTATGCTCCGTTTTAATGTATGATCTAAAATTTACCGCGGCATCTGCCTAATCAAACACATCTCTTTTCCGTCCACAGGAAATTCCGTTCCAAACCCTATGGAACTCGGGCGGTCTGGCGGTGTTCTCACTAGAGCCGTACGAGCAACAGTACCCGGACTCATGGGTAAACGTTTCATGTCGTGTGTGCGTATCACAGACTGCAGCCAGTGGGTCGTTACGCAACGTCAAGCACACATTCAAAGTTAACCAGGACCCAAATAGCCTGTCATCCGTCGGCCATCAACCCAGACAGCCGAGGACAGTGACCAGCACCACTGGCAGTGGGTCCAGTGTCACGTCGTGCGATCCAACGCCATTTCGGTAAATCTACGTAAATGTTTCTATGATATATACACATTATACTACTATATAATAGGGATTAAGTAGGTCAAAAGGAATATTTCCCGGGGTTACAATTTTTTTGAGGTAAAATTAAATGAAAATTTATAGTTTTCTAATGTACATTAATTTTTATGGAGACATATTAATTATTGAAATATATTTACTGATTATTTATGTATGATTCTTACAGACACAAAAATAATTATAGTATTCAATATAATTCAAAATAAAACTAAATTCATAAAAAACTATTTAAAAAACGTGTTAATATTATATCCATTGTAGTTATTATGTGATTAATAGATGAATTTGCTAATAATTGAGAAGTAAATAAAAACAAGTAAAATACTAAAATTAATCATAGATAGTATACTCCTAATTTTGAACAATCATTTAAATTGTTGAATATTCGTATTTTATTCCATATAAATAAATATTACAATTTATAGATACCTACAAAACTTTAAAAAAAAAATTAATGTTGGATAGCTATTAGTTCTATTATATATAAAAATGTTCGTCGTTGGTTACAGCTACATTTTATTGTTTCCTCGCTAGTGGTAATAATATATTATGCTCAACACATGCACAAAATTATACCGCCTACTGCAGCAATAGGTATTACTTGAACCGATATATTTCCAATTTCTATTTTCGATTGTAAATTATATTATGCGTGTATACAGCAGCAATACATAATGGTATTCGCATCTCCCCATATTATAACATTAAACGCTTGTTGAATTAGAAATTTGATTTATTTAAATTTTTTCATTTTTATACTATATGCTCATAATAATTATTTTAATACTCTCATCTTTCACTGAGATAATGCGAATTTAGTCCGCAAGCTTGATTAACAAAAAATTGACAATTTCGCAAAAGGTTTCTTTTAATATTTTATTAAGTGCACACTTTTTTTTTTATTGTTTTTAATATGACTGAAAAGCGATTGGTGTCGATGAGCCGTTTTGGAAAAGAGATGTGGATAAAAATTAATTTTTTTGTTGTGGGTAGAATGGTAGTTAATGTTACAAATTTATTTGTTAACACAGCACTACATACATATCACCTTTTATATTACTACCTATAATATAATATATGCAATGGCATAATCCTTCTCACCCTACCATTGTCACCGGTTTTTGATTTATTTTTACGTTATTTCTTCCCCCATACGTATAGTATAATATGTGTTGTATATGACGTATAGAAATAAAAAATAATTTATTAATCTTTCGATTGTTTGTTCAGATTCAGTAAAGTCTTACGTAAGCAACTCTGTCAATGTTTAGATCCACCAAATTCTAGGAGCAACGACTGGAGGATGTTGGCCCAACGGCTCGCCATGGACAGGTGAGTTCCATAATAATGGACAATATTAACATACTTCTTAAACGTGCTGTACATATTATATCGTGTTTGATGACGATCATAGACCGTTATTCGTTTTGAACATTTCTTATTTTTACATACTTATCTGACAGTGTTGTTTAACAAAACACACTTTTCCACACTAATAAACGGTGTATTTCATTAAGTTCGATAAATTTAGACGATATCAATATATATTGTTCTGACGTTAAGCATATACCCGTCTATTTTCTCATTAAATTAAGTTTATGTCTTTCGCTTGATGAAAGAAAAATAAAATACCACGTATCGCCTAACTGCGTCAAACTATTTTTATCGACACTGCTCTACGTTTTAACCGCCGATTAATGATTGTCGATCTCCTGAAACCGAATAGAACGCGGTAATTTTTATTACGTCGCGAAACGTCCCTTATTTGAATCGAACATAAAATATATACTAATACACTATAAATTACCATTCAGAAGTTGCACGAGAGGCTGGGCTTTTAACTGAATTATTTCTACTCGGTCGAGAGTCGGCGCGAAAACAGAAACGTGTAAAACGAAATAAAAATTAAAGTTCATTCGTCGTCGTCGTCGTTAAGTTAAATTAACTCGACTGTAATACAATACCACTATATACCTATATAATATCGACTGTTTGATGCGCCCCCAGCGTCGGACTTTCAAACTATTTTCATCGTTGCAGTTAACGATTATACCATAACAGTAGTTTCCAATCATTGGAGTCACAACTATAATAGACTCGTTCGTCTATTAGACTAGTTATACTTAAAGGTGAAAGATATCAACGTGTATTTTTAAGAGTATTTCCCAAATGTTATCATATATATTTTGACAATTAAAACTATTTCCTCGACTCATCATCACGAAAAATATTAACGTTTTAAAATCGAAATCGTTACAGACTAAGGTTTTCGAAAAAAAAATGTATTTTCTATTTTTATTGTCATCGATTTTCATATAGGTACGTTTTTTTCTGTTGTTGGCGACAAAACGCGTTTAAAACAAATAAATAAATATTTATTAGCACACGGCTAACATTTTTTTTTAATTATTATAATATTACAATTACCCATGTGTATCTTTACATTTTTATTCTTGACCCTATTCATAATGGTTAATGGACTCAAATACTCTTGTCCCAAAGTAAATCTAATACTCGACGACTGCTGACGTACATGATAAAATATTAATAATATCTATATCATATAATAATTATGATATTTTTACAGGTACATTAACTATTTTGCGGTCAAACCCAGTCCCACCGACCAGATATTGGACTTGTGGGAGGCCAGACACAGGGAGCCCACGTCCGTCACGGACCTGTTGAACGTGCTGAGGCTGATGGGACGCACGGACGCCGCCTCGCTGCTGGAACGCGAACTAGGTCCGTGGCTGTGAGCAGCACCGGGAGCGGCAGCGGGCTACGCTCGTCCCCGGCCGCCGACGCCGACACCACCGCCACCGCCACCATTAGCAGTTCCTACGACGCATATTTTTTTATAAATCTCCATGCCATGCGATTTAGTTTCTTTATATTTTACGTTACTATGAAAGTTTTTTCCTTCAAAATTTTACGTGTACATTTTCGTGTTTTTGTTTGTTCATTATATTTTTCAGATAAAAAAAAAAAAAAAAAAAAAATGAAAAAAAAAATACTAAAATTTATTGATGAATAACATTATATCACCGACAATCAAAAGGTTATTAATAAATATATGTATATATTATATTTATGTACAATATGTGTGTGTGTATGTATGTATATTATTATGTTATTCGAAGCGCACGTTTCATCGTTGTATATTATATTATTTTCTTCTCCATCGGTTCGTCTATAGGTATATATGAATTTAGATATCGTACCAATATAATATATAATATACGTAGAAAACAAAAAAATGTTATTGACTTCATAGGTATATAATATATTGTCAAGACACGCGTTAGGTTTTAACTTTAATAATATATATATATACAATATACACATATTATATATGTATTTTTTTTTTATAATTTCCATACTAGGTATACCTATATAATATTATTTTGAAAAACGTTTTGAGTCCCGGATAAAAGACTATATTTTAGTGATAGATTATCTGTGATAAAATATTAATTGACGAATGAACGGAAAAAAAATTACGTGGAACTCCACAATTATGACGAAATTATATTTCTAGCAAATACAATAAATCCTCATATTATCCGTTTATATGATAAAAAAAATATACTATTTTATTATATAATTTTAATAATTATTATCTCCGTTAAAAAAATAACATAACCTCTCCATCGATTTCTTTTCTTTCCTATCGCTATACATCGAATACGCGTTTTCGCAGCGCACTAGTATCATAATAATACACTTAAAACTAAATATATATTATATACATATATACAATATTGTGTACATTAACTGATTTGATATTATATAAATATATAAAATAAAAAATGTGTATATGACTAAATCTAATACGTATAATACTTATACGTTATATTATATGTATATTATATACGTATGCACTTATGTTTAGGTACGTGTACACAGAATATATATATTATATATTGTAATATTACACATTCGAAACAAAGACTATTATATTATATATATATATTTACATACATTTTATGAATGTGTATTTATTAAAAAAAAAATAATATTATCGCGTATTCGCGTTGTATTTTTGTGTTTATTATTTAATTTGTAAATAATTGTACCGATTATGTATATTTAATAAGCTATATTATATATTATTATTATTATTATATTATTATTATTACTATTATTACTGTATATTGTTGACGACTCACTAGTTTTCATTTTATTACTGCCTATTATTATTATTATTATTATTATTTATTTATTCTATTATTATTATTATTATTATTATTATCATCATCATTATTAATATGATTTATGATTATTATAATATGATTATGCAACGTCGTGACCAACGGCGGTCGTCAAACGATAAATCAAGTACCATCTATTATATACCTATACCTATATATATTATATGTAATTATATATTATATATATATGCGTGTGTGTGTAGGCGGTATACCTACGAAAATAATATTATATTTTAATGAAAACGTGTAAAAAAGAAAAACCGTAGTGTTAACGTGCTGAGCCAATGATTTAGTTGATTTTTTTATATATATATATATATGTGTATATAAGGTCCATTGGACTTTTAACGAGACATAAATAAACTGAATATAAATAAAATGTTTGTTATAGTGGACAATAATATCGGAATGGTTTTTATTTATTCGTCGTTTATATATAATCATGCATTATTTAAATGATGTCCATCATCAACGATATGTATCCCGTACGCCGTGTCCTTTGAAAAAATTCTACACCGAGGTTATACACAAACAAATGAGTGGTTGTATAATAGTTGTTTAACGTCAGATTAATTAATTATTTTGACTACTCGTTTAGGTTTTGTTACTTATCAACATTTTTAGTTCAATTACATTTTATGTATTTCACCAGAGTACTAGACTTGTTAATTAGTATACATATATGCATAAGTATTTAAAGTAACTAAAAATAAAATAAAATAGGTAATTCGATTTGGTTCATATTCCATTATAATTTGTTTTATGTTATGCAACGATATATTTTTATTATTTTCTTAGTACAGTAATGGTTCTAAATTACAATTTCTTATACTAAGATGTAACTATATACGCATAAATAACATGTGTTACGATAATTAAAAAATAAAGTAATTATTAATGATTGTTTGTTTAGTCTGTTAATCGCTACTTTTTTTTAGAGTTTATTTATAACAGCAAAAAAACGAGAGAAACCTTTTCTTCTGATTATAAAATATTTCAAAACATGCAACACGCACATTTTGTACAGTGTACAAGTAGTAATAATAATATAGTGTAAATAAACTATAAAACATTTAAACATCACTGCAGTCAAACCAAACTATTTTCTTTTAATTGAATTGTGTTTTTTCGAACTTTCTAAAAACACGTGATCGTGAGATAAATAACAAATAGACGCATACACGCTATCAATTACAGATTAAACTAGAGTGCCATTGAAAAGCCATGAGCACCAGGACACAAGACTTGAGATTTTTTAAAAGCCTCTAATTTTGCACTTTATATTATAAAAAACACTGTATTGTTATTACTGATAACTTATTGTGTGTAAAAAGGATGATCAAGTGAAAATGCTCTGTTGTATAGTAGGTCACTGTTAAATTTGAACCCAATGATATATAGGTATCATTGCATACGAAAATCGATTCTGAATGGAAATGATTTGTCAGCCTAGGATATATTTTCCAGTAGGTGGTGAAAAAGGTGGTTTGTTTTAATGAACTAAATGCCCCAAAATTAAATCTTGTGCAGAAAATGCCAATTTAAGCAACTGGTGTATTTTTCAAGTTTCTATACGAATAGTAATTTTTAACTATAACAAAAAACTAAAATTATTTAACAGTAAATCGTTATTTTACGAGTAAATTTTGGATTTCGTAAAAATTTAAACTTAAGATAAACAATTTTTAATTGACCAACGCTCAATTCCTTTTAAAATTATTGTAAGCCAAACTTATAGAAAACCTATTGTATTAAATTTTCAATTCTAAGCTACTTATACAAATTGTTTATAAATTGTTAACTACAAAATTATTTGCAAATATTCATAATTTTGAGGAATTTTTTCAATATTTGAACTTCAATAGTTAATAAAAAAAATGTGTGCCTTTAATAAGAATAACTCATGAAGAACTCGGTAATAAATTTTCAAGTATTTTGACTTGAACATTTCAAATATTTACAGTGATTTATTTTCTAGTTACGACCATACAAAAAATTCGATTTTCTTAAAAACTGGTTTGCAAAAAAATTCTCATTATTCCGTCACATTTTTTTTGTTTTACCGCTTTGTTTGAAAACTGAAGCATTATTTCGACAAGTTATACTGTATACAGACACAAAAACAAAAAATTATTATTGTAATAAAATCAATACATTCATCACTTCATTTAGAATCTAAAAATGTATAAACATTAAACAGATATAAATAATTTCCCATTAATATATTTTATTGAAATTTTTCTTAGTAAAGCATTGATTATAAATACTAGTATTTATAATCAATGGTAAAAGTAATAAATTTAATAATACCATTTATTTTTTATACTGAATAATATATTTAATAAACAAATAAATAACATATTATATAATTCAGTCCTCGGTATTAATAGTTCCAAAAATGAATTGAATTATTATTATTATTATTCTATATTTTCAAAGCATTAAAATAATAATATTATATTAAAAACCATGCAGAATAATACAGCATCCGATAGTAAGATTCTGTCATCGTTTCCTGTGGTCCTGATAATGGAGCTGATAGTGAAACCAAAAAGTGATCATTTAGAAATAACATTGTTTTATTCTGTGAAAATAGTTTCAAAAAGTCGCCATTTATCGTATAGGTATTCAATGATAAGACGACTATGCGAATCTATGCCTATAATATACAGATTATATAACAACTGATGGCCACCGACTGCCACCGTTTATTCGGTGCAGTAAGTTTCAACTGAACCCGGTCAATCGGGAAGATTATGGTGTTCGATACCGAATATTTCCATAAATAAAACGATGATGATAGACAGCAATCGCTAAGTACGGTTAAAATAAATTTAAAAACAGGTGCTTATGTTTAGACAAATGCCGAAAATCGTATTGGTTTACTTGAATAAATATTTTTTTGTATTATTTACCTAATTGGTTTTTATTTGATATACATTTATTAATCAGTAAAATATACATTTGATTTAATGTAGGTAACGCGTGAAAATAAGTTCGTACAAAAGGACAAGTAGGTAAAAAGAACTAAATGTTTGGTGTTAAAATCATTTCACTAATTTAGTTGTACAATAAAGTGATTGAGTATGTGATGCGTATAATTTAAAAGCCATAATATTATAATATTTAGGCACATTATATTGCATTAAAAAAAAAAAACATTTTAAGCATAACCTAATCAAAAAAAAAGCTTTTGGAAATGTCATCAATAATATTTTACGGTTTAGCGATTATCTAGATAAACGCGTAATAACGCAGCAATAAGCCATTAGAGATAAAATATGGATCGGCAAGAGCGGCGAGTCGCACAGACAATATTATTATGTAGGTATAATAGGTATGTGCAACTCCATATTTCCGAAGCAATCAAATGTTTATTTTTATGGAAGCCGATTTATCGAAGAACCCCTCTCCCCCACGACTTGTCTGATCCAATCCGAAACAATATCGATTCTAACTTTATAATTTTTTAACATGAAATACTCGTGGAATTAAATAACACGCCAATAGCCTAAATAACATAGTTGCGCATAGAACTGTATTTCACTCGAGCTGAGGAATTTTAGAAATTAATAAATTATAGAACCTTAACGTATACATAGTTTCTTTGAAAAACTGTAGATTACGCCTAAAGGCACTGGATAAGAAAACTGAAATAAATGCACACACGAGAACGCTAATTTTAAATATTATACGAAGACATGAATAATGTGTGAACGTATATACAGAGGAAAAACAAAGTCGCTATGGTTCTGCCTAATGGCAGCACTTACATTCAACGCTACAGTAGGTTCAAGTTATTTGGCAGAGTGAATAATATTTTTACAGAAAAAAATAACAAAGAAAACCTTAACAACTAGGTACCACTTAAATTGTTTGAATTATCTATTAATTTAATGTGCAATAAGAAAAAATAAATAAATTGTTCAATGTGAAATAATTAGTTAAATTAGTATCACGGGTATAATAATAGTATATTATTGTGATGACAGGCAGTGGTCCTGTGGGTAAACACCCAACGGGTAAGAAATTTATTTTGTATGAATACCCATAGGCCATGAGTCTAAATGTGTAAATATTATGTATTCACATAAATTATTTTACTATTTTCAAAATGTGAGTATACCTAAGTATTTTTATACTTCTTATTTTTTTTTTTTTTTTTTGATTTCAGTTGTTTTGTAACGACATCGCGTGTTTATCAATATTTTATTTTTTATTTGTTTTTAATATTAACAACTTTTCTCACATCTTAAATTCTTAAAACGTACGGTTGCAGATACGATATGTGCCCAAGTACCTACTAAAATCAATAAGCATTATAGACTCTAGTCATTATTTATTAGTAATAAACAGTGGCGTAATTTAGTCATGTTTGTAAGGGGGATGAAATGTTTTTAAACTTAACTTACCTATAACCTCTCCTCCCCCCAAGGTTAGTTTAAAGACAGTATTTATCATACGCATCTCATTCCAACGCATGTGACACGGAAATAAATGATTACACAATATTCAATAATCAGTCTTTTTTTAAAAAAAAGTCATGGGGGAGAGGGGTTAATACGACACCCAAATTACCCCCCCCCCCCCCGTAATTACACCACTAGTAATAAGTAATAACAAATAACGAAAATCATTTTGTCTTAATTACTTTAGATAAGTATAAATGGCACCAATAATATAAAATATAATACCTACGACCTACCTGTAGGTATTTTGTAAAATGTGACGTGTATTTGATTTATTTTCTCTTCTCAAATTTCCGTGCAAGGTTTGTTGATAATAAATAATATTATAATACTATATGTTTCTAATGGCAGCTTTCCACTGAGGAGTGAGGACGTGTAGGTATTTTTTATAGCCGATTACGTATTTAAGAAAATATCAAACCAAATAGGTACCTACACAATCACAATGAAATAGTACCCGTTTTGAATAATATACCTACCTATTATTGATATAGGCCCAACATACAAAAAACACAGATTACAAATAATAATGATATGGTAGGTGACATGTTTCTTACAAAGCCGGTACCTACTCTCTTCGTCCACGTACTCTTTTCTATCAAATATTCAAATTTGATAAAATAATTTCCTCTATACGTCTAAAAACATAATTATCTTTTTTTATCAGTTTATTCGCGCTCAAAATTTTGGCATGTACGATGTACAGTCTCAAAAATTAGTTTAATAAAGCCATTAATCATAACTCTGCAAAGAGCATTAAACGATGAGGCGCATTTTTTACTCTCTAAAAATGTAAAAATTTATTGTGTAATGTAATGTAGATATTTGTGTGTTGTGTCTTTAGATAATTTAATTATTTGACATGACAAGTATTTTGAAGATGATAACGAATCAAAAATTATTTATCAACTATCACTAATCAGTTATTTATAATATCATTAAAATAAAAACTAATAGGTATTATAACTAAAATATGTCATTACCTAAATAGGTATGTACCTGTTAATTGACACAACACATCACTACCACCAGTTAATACGACTATATTATCTCAAAACAAATTTTTTAATTCATTTATTTAAAAAACTTACCTCAGTTTTACTTTTGTCACTCGCTTTATACATTTTATTCAGATTGTTTAATTGAAGATGACTCATATATAAAATTTAATTATCTTCAAAAAGCTACCATTACAAAATTATTAATATTTAAACTCAAATTTTTAATTTTAAAATTTAAATAAAAACGGCAAATTTTTCACAAAATATATTATTTGGTATAAATCAATAATCAAAAATTTTTTTTACCATTTTTTTAGATTCTAAACGAAGTGATGAATGTATTGATTTTACAATGATGTGTTTTTTTTTTTTATTTTTTTTTTTTAGTTTTTGTGTCTGTGTACAGCATAACTAGTCGAAATAATGCTCCAATTTCAAACAATGGGGGTGGTTTCCGATGTAAAAGTGAATATCCTTGGTGCATTATAGAGGTAAAAAGTTAACATTTTCAAACAGTTTTCAAAAAAATCGAAAAAAACAAAAAAAAAATGACGGAAAACGGCAATTTTTACGCAAAACCAGTTTTCGACCAAATCGATTTTTTTTTTATGGTTGTAATTCAAGAACTAATCACTGAAAATACTTGAAATTTTCACCAAATGTTAATGTCAGTGGTATCCATGTATAGTTTAATTTTCAAAAAATTTTGACTTTTTTTGAGTTATTTATAGACCACTGAAATTTTCGATTTTTTTGAGAAATTTTTTTTGAAGTGTCGATAAAAAATTGTTGGATGACCAAAAAGTTTTGAAAATTTAATACAAGGTTCTTTATGAGTTGTCTTTAATGTAGCTAAAAAAAATTAAAAATCGTTAGTCACAATTTTTTTTTTATAAGCGTTTTTAGTTCAAATTTTTACGAAATCTGTCGAAAACGCGAAAATTTGCAAGTAATTTTGAAGTTGAAAAATCATAAAATTTTTTTCTTTTATAACTAAGTTTTGAAAACTTGGTACAAGGTTCTCCATAAATTTTCCTTCAAATATCTGTAAAAAAAACTCTACCGGATTCAGACAAAAAAATTTTATGAGTGTTTGAAATTTAAATTTTTACAAAACCGCGTTAAATAACAGTTTAGCCTCAAACGATTTTTGATATTTGTTATTATTCAAAAAGTATAAGTCGTAGATACATGAAAATTTTACCAGTTATTAAGATTCACGTTTTCTTTACGTGATTTAAATTTCAAAATATTTGGACTTTTTTTGAACTATTTATAGACAACTGAAATTTTCAATTTTTCTGAAAATTGTTTTTTTATGTGTCGATAAAATCTTTTTGGCCCTATCAAAATACTTGAAAATTTAATGCAAAGTTCCTCATAAGTTATTATTATAGTGATTAAAAAATTATAAGAATACATAGGCACAATTTTTTTTTTATTAGCATTTGAAGTTCAAATATTGACAAAAATTCGTCAAAACTATAAATACTTGCAAATTATTTTGTAGGTATATTTCATAAAAATTTTTGTATAAGTAGCTAAGAGTTGAAAATTTAATACAAGGTTTTTCATAAGTTTAGCTTACAATTATTATAAAAGAACTTAAATTTTGTTGTATTCAGGCCATTAAAACATAAACCACCTTTTTCACCAACCACTCGAAATTATATCCTAGGCTGACAAATCATCTTCGTTCAGAATCGTTTTTCGTATACAATGATAACTATCATTGGATTCAAATTTAACACTCCTATAATATATAATAATGATCCATACGGCACCTAATGTACAGCAGAGCGGTACTCACTTGCCCGCTTTTTTACATTGCAGTTCATACTATAAATCACAATTTAGTACCATAAAACAAATTATTTTTTTTTAAACTTTAATAATAAATAACTAATATCATTAATATATTTATAAATTCAAGTATTTTTAAGATGTAGCAAACCAATATGCTTATCACCATAAAAAATGTATTGACTACCAAAGGTAATTCTAGTTACTTCTTGGTATCAACTGTAATCCAAGTATATATGGTATCCATTCACAAATAAATTTGATGTGTTCTTTTCTGACCAGAGAGAGTTGTTGCTTAGATTGTTATTGCTGTTGCTTATTCAGAAAACACTGTTTAAAAATATATTACATCTTTAAATATACAAAAAATCAAAAAATATTAAAAAAAGAATAATATAAACACCATATGTATTTTTCCTCAACATAAAAACAAGAAAATATATATTATTTATTCAACAGTTTCAATAAAAAATTATTTTAAATATGTCGAAAATAACAAACCAACTATAATTTATACAACCAAAAAATAAAATATTAACAATAATTTATTGATATATCTCAAGCACTTTGAATACTACCAATAAATTTAATCGAGTATTACTGGTATTATATTAATTTCAAAATGATAACACTCGGGGCATTCAAATTTTTCATCAACCATTCTCATTGACTGTAACAAAAATAAATTATAATTTAAGAAAATATATTATTACTATTATATTACATTAATATATTATATTTCAACTTACACTTATACAGTAGAAACAAAACACATGAGAACATTTTATATGATGTGGTAACACAGGTTTTTCTTGACAAATACTACACACTGTTCTAGCACATATAAATGGCATTTTTTCAATCCATTTTTTGTCATTGTGTTGTGAACTTGAATGCATTAATCTGAATACTTTATGTTTTAAAGACTGATAATTGATCAGAGGCAATGTAAATAACAGCAGCTCCTAGAAATTTATAAACATAATTTATATACTATAATGTTAACCAGTAATAAATTAAATTAACTTGTAAAATGTAAACCAAAGATAAAAATATATAATAAAATGTATTTATAAATCAATAGAATTTAATTATTGTAATTTATTTTCAAATCACAATTAAAAATAATAAATATTCTGTTTAAAATATAAAAAAATAAAGTTTAGGAGTTGATTATATTTGCTTAGATCATAATTAATGAATTTGTTAAAAATAATTAACTATACTAAAATATTGAAAAAATATACCAATGCATTGAAATCTGAAGAATATTAACAATTAATAAATTATAAGAAAGTCTATTAAATTACATTAGTTAAATATTTTGTTATAAAAATTGAATATAAATGTCTTTGTGAATAAAACTTTAAATAAGTTAGGTATAAATTATTATACAAATATATAATACAAAAATTAAGTTTTTTATATTAAGTAATATGATTTAAATTTAATATTAGGGTGGTAATTAATTTTCCCTAAATTTCTAAATTTTCTAACTATAATATTTTCCATACTATGACATTCAACATTATATCTAGTACACTTGGTAAAATAAAACATTTAATTGAAAAAATTAAAAATTTAAACATTTAATATGCACAAGATGTTCAGTGAGGATTTACCCATTGAAACATCTCCAAAAATAATGGAGATATTATAATTCTATTTTTTAATAACACTCACATAGACAAGGACTATAAGTATTTTATATTTAATGTTTCGGTAAAAAGTTAAAAAATAATTTTTCCTTTAATTATTTACAAAAAAATGAAAGATAGTCATTTTGTAGAGTTATTTTTCTGAAAATGTTGATGTTTCAATATTTTTTTTTTTAGTTAATTTACATTCAGTAGAACCCATTATGTGTTGTTAGCTTTAACATAAGATACTCATAAGTCATAATATGTTGCTTATAAATTAAAGTGAATATGGCGTCCTCTTAATTATATATTATATTATTATATAGTATAAGTAAATATTTATTTAGTGATGCAGTACAGCAGTATCTTCTTTTGAGTTGTTATCGTATACCAGCATAAAATAGTTATTAATATCAATATTAAATACAAATAATATCATAGTATCAAAATGATAAGGCATTTTTTTGCACTCACAATTAATTTTTAATAAATTTATCACTTTATACTATACTTATACAATACTTATACTATACAATAAAAAACAAACAAAATTATAAAAATAATATGAATGATATTAAATAATATTTGGCTGTTTAGTGCTTATATTCAATATATTAGAGTATAATAGTAATATCTGATTATATTGTTACATTTACTATCAAAATAATTAATTTAAATAAATCATAAATAGACGTTATAATTTATTTAAATTTTAAATTAATATTAATATTGATGTTAAATCAATATTGGAAAATTCGTTGGGTATCAAATTAAAACCTCAATATTGTCCTGCTTCACTAAATATTAAAATAAATGACTATCTTCGAGTGTTATTATGAATTATAAGGTATAAAGTATAAACTACAGGCTATGTGATACATACAGAAAAACCATGCCATAGCAGTTCTCTTGTCATATAAGTGTATTCTATATTTCTTTTACGGGTTGACTCTTGCGAAAGACTTAAAAGCCTTTGAGTTAATGTTGGGTACTTGCCTTGTTGCAGAAAAAGTAGAAAATTTAAGAAAGATGCCGCTTTCAAAAAATCAACAATCAAATGTAAGGCATTTATCTGAAATTTACAATTATTAGATATTTTTACAATCAAACTGTATAAAATGATAAATTATTTACATTGTTTAAATAATTTTTTGAAGGACTTTCTACTTTTGATTGTATATACTCAGCTCCGACCGTAAACAGTTGAAATAGAGCTAACTTTGTATCAGTTAGCTGATCTGGTTTGAATCTAACTCCAAGCATTTGTTGACCAAATGTTGCTTTTGATTTTGTCACAGAATACTAAAAAATACATCAATACATTTTATGTAAAATAAGCATTTAATAAATTAATCAAATGATATATTTATATATTTTGACTCACATATTTCAATAAGAATTGTAATATCACATTTATTTCTAACTCGCAATTATTTAAAATCCATGACTGAAAAAAAAAATTCAAGAAATTAAAATTCAGCATCAAATAATTAATGCGTAAAAATAAAGAATTTTATAAAATAAAGATATGATCATATAAATATATTTAAATGTGAAAATAGAAATCTTTGTCATGCATAAATATTCTCAGAAATTAATCATTCGATATTTTGATTTTTCTTAATGAAAGAGTTCATTGCAAAGCAGGTTTTAAGCTTATTTTAGATTTTATAAGTTAATGAAAAAAATCGAGTTATTACCTTTCTTAAATCATCAAAAAATATGAATATAAAGATAAATTTTCATCTGTGTTAATTATTAGTTATTATTAAAATTAGTATTTTAGTGAATAATTAGTATTGGGTAACAGTACAAGACATTTTGTGGTTTTTGATTCACACTTAAAATGTTGTTGTTGAATGGTAAAAAAAAGTAAAGCTGGGTGGGACAGTTATGTTTAATTGATATGTCGGAAATAACATCCATACGCCAAATTAGAAAAACAAAAATATTATTTATCCAGCAAAAAACTCTCATGTCTTTCAAAAGGCTGTAACAAGTAAACAAAGAATTAAGATGCAGGACAAATTCTCTTATTTTTGAATTACAATACTATGCCATTTTACATTTATAAAATAATTACTTGGTTTTAAACATTACATCTGTTAAATGTCGTCCTTCATTGTTAATACCCCTGTTAATACATTGATAAAGCTTTTTCTGGAAGTTTGTATCATTTCTGGTTTAATGGCAGCCACTGCCTGAGTGATTTCCTCCTTAAGTGTTTGTAGGGATGTGACGCGCTGACTGTAAATTTGCACCTTAAAATGCCCACAAAGAATTTAACCACAAGGTGATACATTGAGTGACCTCAGGGGTAATGGTCAACTTTTAGGAAAGGCTTTGTCAATGTATCAACAATGAAGTACAACATTTAACGGACGTTATGTTAAAAACTAAATAATTATTTTATAAATGTAAAAAGGCATAGTATTTGTAATTTAAAAATAGAAGAATTTTTTCTATATCTTGTTTGTTTACTTATAACTGCCTTTTCAAAAATGGGAGGTTTTTTGCTGGACCCTGTATTTATAATTAATGATAAAATGCTGATAAATGATTCTAATAAAATAAATTAATACAAAATATGCATACCTATTATACTTTAATTATGAACTATTTTATCAAAAGACTTATATTATTATTTGTAACTTTATAAAAAATTGTCAGTATGCTTCCAATAAAAATAAAGTACTAACCGGTAAGAACTTGAAAACCTTTAAGGTCTGGCCAATGAATATTTTGGAAATGTGATCGTCAAGTACATGGGCATCCAGCTAGAAAAAACAAAAGTAAATGATTGAATTAAAATATAGACATGCAGCCATACAGGGTTCATTTATCAGTGTTTGGAAAAAACAAATTAAAATTTGAATATTGAGCACAGGTCTAGTACAAAGTACAATTTGGTAATATATTGAGAAGTAACTTGATATACTCATGTAGTCATGTGGCTAACAAACATTGAACTTTTAATAGTTAGTTTTATTTTTAACTTACCAGAGTCACACGAGGTGCCATTTTAACAGTTTGTCTTAACTGTGGACCTCAATCAAAAGATAATAGAAAGAGATTAAAAGTAATCTGATGGCGACTTAAGATTTAAAAATGTTGTGTTTGCCCGTTCAAAAGTGGATAGGAAATATATCATTTTCTTAAGAATCTTCACTAAATTGTATATTTAGAAATCTTGAAATTTGAATTCTCATCAACCACTTCATGTCTCCAAATACTTAAAAAATGTTAAAATATTTGATCAAACTAATTATTTACGATAAATTATAATAAATGACAATGATAATTAAATACTTATAAATTATAATTAACGAATGGACGCGTACTGACCATGAATTAAGATCTACACCAATATAATGTATGTAATACATCAGTAGTTAAGAAATTAAGATTACGATATTAGAATACCTGAATACTTACTCAACATCAAGAGCCAAATGAAATGTGCTTAAGAGGAATGAAACCGAGAACTGACAATGTGACAATGTTAGACACTGAAATTATAATTTATGTTTGGTAAATATTAAGTATGATAATCATATTATTAGATATCTTAAATACGCTCAGATAGTCTGCAGATGGCGGTCTTAAATACAGACCATAGAAAAAAGATTAAAATACAAACCGTGCGTACTACTTTAAATCACGGACATCGGAATATCATCATCTAAGTCCAAGCTTTAAAAGTTAAAAATTTTAAATATTTATGACCATGATTCAGATGAAATTATTTAAAAATACTATCAGGATTAAGTTATCAGACGGACGCATGAACATAACAAATTGTGATATGATATGATATTATAATCGTAATAAAAGTTTATGGTTTTTTGTTCCAAGAGCTATACCTCCATAAATGTTTACTGGTATCATTAAGATATTAAATTTTGAACCGCTATTCGAAGTATCGCCATAACGCCGTAAAGGCTATTGTAATTTGTTCGCTTCGACGCTTTGCACTTGGAAACGGAATCACGCACGCTAAAACGCTTAACGCCATTGGCTCTAAATTGTTGTAAGTAATTTTGTGACAATTTTAAATTCTTAACCTATCCGATCATTCCAACCATAATCGTATCTGGCTTCCCGCCATAGTTCACTTCACATAGTTGTCTGTTATAAGTGTATTATTGTTTACTTTTCTTGCTAACTACAAGTGTCATCTTTCTACCGTTAGTACCGTATTTTTGGTTCCGTTTATCACTGACATCGCTAATTCTTTAAAACCGCGAAAACACTGACCGTGGAAAGTAGCCTAGCAGTGACGCCGCGTGTGAACACCTGAATAGAACTTCAAACCGTTTGTACACGAGTATCCTATTGACCATGGCAGCCGCCATTGCTGGAGTATTCCAACCTGAAATGCAAAATCTGATCAAAGAGTCCAAGGTCCTGTTAGTGGGCGCAGGCGGCATTGGCTGTGAGGTTCTTAAGAACCTCGTGTTGACGGGTTTTAGCGAACTGGAGATCATCGATCTGGACACTATCGAGGTGAGCAACTTAAACCGTCAGTTCCTGTTCAACAAAGAGTCTGTGGGCAAAGCCAAGTCACATGTCGCCAAAACTAGCGTATTAAAATTCAATCCCAATGTAAATATTACGTCGCACTTAGGTGACATTATGGACACTAAGTATGGTGTAGCGTTCTTTAATAAATTCAAATTGGTCATAAATGCTTTGGACAACAAGAAGGCTCGTAGCCATGTGAATCGTATGTGCCTATCATGTGACATCCCTCTCATTGAATCTGGTACAATGGGTTATAGTGGTCAAGTGGAGTTCATTAAAAAAGGAGTAAGTTTGTGTTACGAATGTCTTCCAAAATCTGAACCCAAGTCGTATCCAATGTGTACAATCAGAAACACTCCTAAAGAACCTATCCATTGTATCGTATGGGCCAAGTTCTTATTTGGACAATTATTTGGAGAATCCGATGAAGACGTGTCCGTCGAACAGACTGTGTATGACGGCACTGAAACAAAAGTGTCTGCCCGTCAATGGGCTGAGATTATTGAATATGATCCAAAAAAATTACTCGAGAAAATTTTTTATGATGACATCAAATACTTGTTGTCTATGGAAAGTATGTATACTGGAAAAAAAGTAAAGCCAGTACTTTTGGAACCATCATTCTTTGAAACTGAAGTTGTCGAGTACCGCCATGTATTAGACAGCGAAGTGTTAACCCTGGAACAATGTAAGTCAATGTTTTTGGCTTGTATAGTATCGATTAAACAAAAATTAGATATATGCCAAAATAAATGTTTAGTCTGGGATAAAGATGATGATGATTTCATGAACTTTGTTGTATCAAGTAGCAATATTCGTTCGGCAATTTTTAACATACCTTTGAAAAGTCACTTTGATATTAAGTCATTGGCAGGAAATATTATTCCTGCAATTGCCACAGCAAACGCTATAATTGCTGGGCAGATTGTAATTCATGCTTTGAGAATTTTAAGTGGAAAATATGAACGATGTCAAAGTGTATTTTTAAGAGAATTGCCCAACCACAAAGGTCAAATTCTTGTCAAAGACAAATTTCTCCAAAAACCAAATCCAAAATGCATGGTGTGTTCTACTGATGGAGAAATTGTATTATCTATTGATGTAAACAAGATAACGGTGAAGCAATTTGAAGAGTTGATATTAAAAAAAAAATTAAACATGGTAGCACCTGATGTTTTGGTAGATGGTAGAATGATAATTTCCAGCGATGAGGATGATGAGCTTGATTTATATGAAAAAACATTAGCAGAGGCGGGTGTGAATCATGGATCCAGATTTAGTGTTGATGATTACTTTCAAAACTATAGTATCAAAATCATGTTGCAACATAAAGAAAAAGCCCAGGAAGAAGACCCAGATTTTGAAATTTTTGGCAATTTAGAAGAACTGAATACAGCAGAAAAGAACAATGAAGCTGAGCCTGAGGAAAATGATGAAGATTGTTTAATTGAGAAGGATGAAAGTTGTGTAGAAAGAGTAGATGATGATTTGTCAATTAGCGATGAACAAGCACATGATATGGTTACCGATAAAAAACAAGAAGATGATTCAGTAATTAAGGAGGATATGATGGATAGTGATCCAGAAGTTATAAAAGTGGATCAAGAAATCAGTAATGAAGAGATATTGGCAATGAAAAGAAAAGCTGATGAAGCAAGTGAAGATATTAACGAAGCTAAGAAAAGCCGTGTCGACTAAAATGCTATTCTCAATTACTATAACAGTAAATTTGAACTTAATACAGCTTAATAATATTTAAATTCATAAACACAAAAGAACAATGCTGATAAACCTATTTTGATGTTCCTTTTTAGTAATATTGTTGTAATTTTCATATTCTTATAATCAGACTACACTATTATTAACTATATCAAAATTTGTATTTACGTCATTGTATTACTTACTAATTATTATTTTTTTTGATTTTCAATTTATAAAGCAAAAATTAATTCATATTATAAACTTCATTTTTTATTTATATATGTTTAGGTTTTATATTTTACATGTGAGATTTTACTTGTACTTTTTGAAATGAAATTAAAACCAACTTCCTTGCTAAATTGCTTAAGTTATTTTCAAGTACTGACTGCACTTTCTATTTACAAATTTAATTTTTTTAATGTTATTCAACTATTAATGGCTATAAGTTCAACTAATGCTATAACTTTGTACAATTATTAAACTTTACAACATACAAATATAATATATAATTATTACTAATTGAATTTTTGTAGATGTATTCATTTACTTGGTGTTCTGCATAAATAATAATTGTCTACTTACAACATTATAGTATTTCGTAAATATGACATTTCTAAAGCACGAAACATGATGTTTTTATGTTTTAATGTAATCAGTATCAGCATTTTATTATGTTGTATTACAAGTTGGTTTCCTTCACCTAAGACATTAATTTTAAAAGTATATAATGTATATTTATCAGTCAATCATCAACGATGTATCATTGCTGGATATTTAATTGTCATCATATTTATGTTTAGTCAATAACTTTAAACCAATGTAGTTATAAGTTATTAGATTTTAAATTCTTAGTTTTGATCTTAGACCTGACTATTAAAAACAATACATTTAAGTTTGACTTTAATCATAAAGTAGTTACGTCAGTAACTTTTGACTGAATAAATTAAATAAGTTATTTTGTGATGTATTATTTTTATATTTATTAGATTTGATTATGAACCAGTTTAATATAAATTTGTTGTAATTATGTAATAATTTTATTGAAGTCTGTTAAGTTAAAATACAAGGAAACTGCAGTATGCTCAAAAAAACTATGTTGACAGCTACAGACTGCTAAGTAAATAATGTGGAGAATTTGTATAACAAAACAGACAAGAATATTTTAAGAATAAAATTGATGACTCAAATTTAAAAATCAATTATAAATTAAACTATATTGTACTCTATAGCATATATATAAAACATTTTGTTTTTTTTTTTTACATTTTCTAGGCTATTTAAAATATAAGTAACTGTTAATTATAAATAATTATCAAACTCAATTGATTAAAATTTAGTTATACATAATTTTTTGTTATTCCAAGTACATTACATTTCTTGGCGAGGAGCCAAAAATGTTTAATTTTGTAAGTTATTATGCTGTGTACTTATAAATTATAATACAGATACCTTCCCTAAGTTTATTTAAATTATTATTTCATTTTTATTTGACAATTAACCTTAGTAACAGTACATGTACAGTGTACATCACTTAATCTGCCCTGAAGTCTAATCGTGTCGCCCTAAGATTCATTATATGTTAAAATTATAACATTATATTATGCATATGGTGAATATTGGTCATTGGTACAAAGTATGTTTTACTATAAAAAAATAAAAAAGCAAAATTAACCAAATAATTATTCATAATAATAACCCCCATGATAATAGATTATTTAAATATTTACTTTTATTTTGAAAATGACAGATTTATCATTGAAAATATTAAAACCATTTTATACAATATATTTTATTTAGATAATTTGATTTTTAAGAAACATTTTCTATTCGTTTTAGGAATATTTAATATTAAGTCAATAAAAGCTTTAAAAAATAAAATAAAATTTAAAAGTAATAAATCACATATTAAGGAATCAGTGTAAATTATTAAAAATCATTATTTTATTTGAATAGTTCCAATCAGGGCTGAATTTACACTTTTTATGTCCTGTGTTGTACCCCCCTCCCTCAAAAGTTAAACGTATCAAAACTTATTCAAAAGGGGAAATGTCCATATTTCCCTCCCCCCTTAAAAACGGTCCTGATGCACGTCATAGCCTTGTTATATTATACATTAAAGCAAGCCTGGGCATAAACGAGTTAAAAAGTTAAAGTTAAGTTAAAAGTTAAGTTAATTTTAACTTTTTAACTTAACTTTTTTGAATTTAATTTTCATTAACTTAATTCATGTTTATTGATAATAACTTAATAAATAACGAGTTATTTTTAATAAAATCTAAGTTACGTTATTTTATAAATAATTAAATTATAAATAAACCTAACCTAATGCTAACATATAAAAAAATATGTGTATAAACTTTTAACTTAACTAAGTTAAAAAAAATCATTAACTTGCCCAGCCTTGTATTAAAGATTAAATAAAACATAATTCTAAATAAATTAGCAGATGAAATAACTGATTTAGGGTGTAATTTAACCCAAAATAAGAATTATTCTTATAATGTTGCTTTTTGACTACGGATAGTACTTTTTATCAATTTTATATTTAATTACTTTATTTAAATCTAAAATGCTCATTATTAATCATGTTTTGATATTTATTATTTTTATATATAAATAATCACTTCAAAATTTAAAAAATAAAATACCTATCTAAATCATGAAAAATTAGGTAATTCTTTTCAAAATAACAGTAAGTAGGTAGTTAGGTTTTTCAAAAAGTATAGTAATATGTAGATAGGTATCGACTAGAAAAACTTGCCAGAAATAAGTAGGTCAAGTGTGGTCATCATTAGGTTTCAACATTTTTTATTGCAAAATTGTTACTTACAACACTATAAAAGTGTCGAGAATATTGTTGACATTATATCTTATATTATGATATAAATATAATGAAGGAAATTGAAATTATTCTTCAAAATTAGAAACAAGGCACAAAACATACTTTTTTGATTTATAAAGGATACTTGTAATAGATAGATCCCGTTCAAACATTATTTTTTACGGAATACTATTCGAGATACAGATACGAATCATAACAAAGTAGTAATATTGAGGTTTATAAAAAAGAAGAAAATTATGATTATTAAAAATAGTCGAGTTTAAAATGATCAAAACTTGATTCACAATTAAAATTTCATTAAAAGCTGCTGGATGCCGTAGATAATAATCTTAGCTTGACATCTGTCTTACTTACTTAATTTTTGTAAATGATTTTTTTAAAACTGTTGACAATTTTGTAATAATGATTATAATTAATACATTTAGGAAATTGAATTTAGGTGGCATTCATACTTAATACATGTATTTTGGTGGAAGGCTGTTTTTCTTGATTGAATCATTAAGTCACATAAGTGCACTGTTGTTATTTAAAAATGTATGGTTGAACATATTATGATAGAATACTATAGCGTTAGGTTTTTTTAATTTCACCTTTCGTAACACTATCAATAATAAAAACAATACTAAATTATGAAGGTATATATTATATAGGTACTTATTTGCATATTAATTATTTTTCTATGTATATATAAGACATATATATATATATTAGATATATATATATATACATATATATAAATGAATATAATTAATTTTTTTTTACAAATGTACTTAGAGTTATGAACTAACAAAGAATTTCATACTTTCATAACTAAAATCTTCGGAATTTTACATTGGTAAAAGTTAATACTAAATACATAACATTGCTGCCTTTGATACCTATATCGTTATTTGGATGATTATACAAATATTAAAAATGTTCATGAGTTTTTCAAAATTATTAAATTTTCTAGTATGCAAATTATATTATATATATATTATACAACAAAAACTGCAAAATCAATAATTTATTTAGGATATAGATAGTCCATGTAAGTATAATATAAAATATAAATTATACATTAATATATACCACGGAAAAAAAATGTAGAGAGACAAGAACATAATTTTAATTGTATACAATTTGAATAGTTTTTATATAATATAAAAAGAAACACTACATATGCTGCAATACATATAGATATATGTATATACAAAAAAAAAAAAAACAACCAATTGAAATTAAAGTTAGTATTAATAGTCTGTACGTTGTACAATTTGTATAATTAAATAATAATAAAAAAGAAAAAACAACATATTACTGTATATGTTTAACTAGCCACAAAACTATAGTCATACTATGCAAGTTTTACATATATATATATATATATATATTATGAATATTATACAATATTATTGTTAAATACTTTACACTTTTACACAGTTATACAGAGCTTCTAATAAAATAATTGTTCTCTATTATAACAACATTGAGCTCTAACTAATATTGTATCTATGCAACAGCTGCATCGGTATTGTTAAATATATAATATTTAATTATTATTATTTTTTTTTTTGTTTAAGCATAAAAAAACATTTACGTACTTGATTATATAATAATATTCATGTATGAACAAGTATGGTCGTTGGCAATAAACACAATGGGTTTATTATTATCAAATTATACATATAAATAAATTACGTTATAATAACATATTATGCCAAAAGAGCAATATTTTTGTTGAACTTTTTGTCAAACAATTTTGGGTTACTATATAAAATAATATATAATAATTGATGTTAAAATGAAATTATGGGCTTCTATATTTTACATGCAATGAATTATAGTAATTGGGAATATGTGCCAATAACATAAATTGCATGTGATAGTAACTAATTTGTACATAATTTTGAATAGTCATTACATTTGATTTTTATTAAATAACAACTTCAAATTAATGACTAAAATTAAAAATCTATTTTAAAAAGCTTGTTTTCTTTCCAATACTCGTATAGTCTTGAGAAAAGAGAGGAACCCTTGAGTATGACAAAAAAAAATCAGTTTGGATTAACTAAAAATATACACGTCAAATAAAAAAATGTATATATATTATAAGAATATATAATAAATAATATTAAAATATTTATACATTGGAATGAACGTTTCATTTTTAACAAATATTTTTTTATTAATTTATTATTAATAGATTGCAACTAGTATGAACAATAAAACAATTTTTTTTCACAAATAATATACATTAAACCCATTTGTAAATATTTAAGTAAAATAAAAAGAAGATATGAAAGGACAGTATATTACAATAAGTATCTGTTTTATATTAATTACTACCATTTCAGCATTAAATAGATGCAAACTTGTTTGAAGTAATTCTATTTGAATGAGTTTTTTTGATGTACACATACTAATATAACAATATACTAACAATATTAATTATATCTGAATAAATAATTATGTGAATGATTGTTTTTTTTTTTTTTTTTTGATTAGAATTTTGGAAGTCATTATACCATATATTAATATTTAAGTTGTCTATGTAAAAAAAAAAAAGGAACGTTAGGTATGCAAAAAAATAAAAATTATCAATGCAATAAAAGTTTTAAAGTTGCTGCACATTTTATATAATACACAAATCCTCTGTAGTTTATGAAATTAACAATTACACTAGATTTGTATTAATATTTATTATGATTGAAAAAGCATTAGACCTACCCTTCATAATATGGACATCAATTACGCACATAAAAAATACACTACAAAAACCGTAAGAATTTGCACTATATTTACACAAGTTTATTATAGTATATATATATTAATACACATTTAATTGTTTATAAAATTATCTTTGGACTTAAAAATAACACAAAAGGCAAGTAATTGGGAACTAAATCAAAATTTGAATTTAATTTTTAAAAGGCTACACGTTTGACGAGATCCTCTGGGGAAAAAAAAAAACAAATATCTTACCATAAAAAAAAAGGAAAAAATAACAACATAATAATATTTGATTAAAATAAGACTGATTATTAGTTCCAATAATTTTGTTTAAAGTTTGTAACAACAAAAAGAAAATATATGGTTGTTAGTGTTATTGAAAATGAGTTTAAAAACGTTTTAAAATTGCGTAATTCATTCATTTCATAAGGCGAGTTTAGGTATCAACAAATTTACCTAATAACAAAATTGACAACCTGAAACTGTACTTTTTTTTTAAAACTTAATAAATAAAACAATACAGATATGATGAATTTGTAATAAGTTTTTCGGTGTACATATATATTACCTTAAATGTTTGTGAATGGTTTGATTGCCAAGGCATTTTTTGGTCGCACTGTAAACAACAAAAAAAGAACAATATTTATAACTAACATACTAAAGCATTAAAGGCCAAGGTCCTTTGTTTTAGCAGTTTAGTTTCAATAGGTTAAAGATTATATATTAACAAATGTATTTAATATTTGCTATAATCATCATTTTATACATTTAATTAAAAATTACTAAAAAAAAAAAACAAACATATAATGTAGGCAATATATTAGTTATTATTAGCTATTTCAAGAACATTAAGCCTCATTAAATATACTCAATCTTCAGCCACGATACATGGTTAATTTATTTACCAATTCTACTCGTACAGTAGAAAAACAATTTTTTATCATTTTAAACAGAATAAAATTCACAGTAATCTACTTGAAAGTAGAGATAATATTAATTATTAATATACTAATCAGTTAGTTGGAAATGCTGCTGTTTTATCTAATTTATTGGACAATAGGATTAATTAGAATAGTTTTAATCAAAAATTGTAATTAATTTTATTGTTATTAAAAAATGAAGAAATAAAGGCATAATAATATTATATGTTAACTATTAAGATAATAAATATTTTATTAAATCAAAATTTCCAATCTGCACAACTAAATTTTTTTTATTTTAAAATGTCAATTTGTTTTTGTGGAAATATTTTATTTTCAATATAAATTATTTAATTTTAATCCATGGAAAATTAAAAATACTTGGGTAAACAATATTGTACTAAATTAATAATATTTATATTTACATTAATTAATAATAAGTAATACATTTCATTGAAAAGAAGGTTAAAATAATTATATTGGCAATACACCATTGCCAATACATTATTAGATGATGTCAATTTACTTTTGATACTATAATTGACTCAATAATTCTACCACACAATCAATATAAATCTTAAATAATAATAAAGAAATTAAAGAAAATAATAATAAAATTAGTTATTTTTGATATAGCAATAGGTATATTTTTTTTATTTTAATTGACACTAATTGCTAAAACAAAAAATAAAGTAAAAAGAAGACAAAATATTGGTATAAGTATTGAATAATAAATAATTAGGATAATTTTGATGGAATTTCAATTGAATATAAATTTAAATAAATGAGTTATTTAAGACTATAAAGAATTTGTTGACATATCTATTAAAATAAATTCACAGAAACTTATCTGATATCTACATAATATATACATAATTTGCCTTTACCTTTTAAACTATTTCATTAGAAGGTTGCCTGGAAGTAGTTGATGATGAAGGATGATTTGGACTGTCTGGATTAATATTCTCTGGAGTAGATGGACCACCACTAGCAGCAGATGCTTCATTTCCACTTCCCACAGAATCTTTTAAATGCTTGGGTATCAAAGCGGATTTCAAAGACCCAGCTGCACTCAATTCTGAAAAACAATTAAATAATTTAGTTTGATATTTAAATCAAGTTAAAAACAATAAAATAAAAACATTATTTAAGAGAATGCTATAGATGCATCAAGTGGATCGATCAAGATCATCAACTGACTCTATTTTATTAAAATACATAAGGAAAATTTGTATAACAAGTTTTATATAATAAAAGCTTTAATATTAGGATTAAATAGTTAATAATCAAACTTTAAAATAAGAACATTATCTATTTTGTGTTTTTGTGGTTCCTTACAATGTTTCAATCTTTAAGATACATGAGCTTTTTTAAATTATTTTACTTAAGATACCTACTTACTTGATAACTTTCTATAAAATGTAAAGGACCATAATATAAACACAGATAATATTTATTCATTTAAGTATGATTATAGGTTAATTCACTCTAATATTACAGCTAACAATATAAAATTGATTCTACAGAATGTAAATTTATAATTTGTTTATAAATGGTACATTTGTAAAACAAAGATGAGACATGCAAGTTAATGCAACATATTATTCTTAAAGGAAACTAATATATATATTTTTTGATTTTATAGGATAATTAAATTAATTACTTACCTAGTTGTGTAAAATTGAAAAGTGGAGGTAATGATCGTCCATTTGGTAATCTATGGAGTGGATCCCTTAACTCATCGAAAAATGCATGAGCACAAGCTTGTAATGGAGACACCCTAAGTGATGGAGTGTATTCAAGTAACACTGACACCAATTCAACAGCTTCTGCTGGTGTCCGCATACGGAAAACCTTTATAAATGACGCCTTTAGGTTAACACATAGAATATACGCTTCAAACACACACTTCATTGTAGTTAAAATATTAAAAGAAAACGGCATAAATTAAATAAATATAACAATTCAAAAGACATGTTAGAGCTCTAATTTTCTTTAAGTTCTACGGTAACTTCCAAATATAGCAGTAATAACCACAAGTCGAATACCACTTTTATGAGCAAATACTTAATTATTTTTAAACTTATCAAAAAAATATAATTTAATAAATTATTATTATATAAAACTGAAATTATCTTCATAAAACATTGTAACTATAAATTAAATAATCAGTCATGTAACCTCTTTAGGCAAGTTGTTAAGACTCTTTTAATATAAAGAGTGTGTCAAAAGGTTATAATAATTGAACAAGAAAAACCGGTTAGATATTCAAACTGTCTCATTTTTCGACTTACTCTAATCTTTTGATGAACATTGCTGTTTTTTGGGAACGACATGCGTTGCAGCATAAACTGCAATGTACAATATGTACGTTAAAAATAAAAGCATAGATAATTCTCCTCTAACATGTCTTACTAAAATTATATTAGTAGTAAAATGAACATAAAAAAAAAAAAATATGAAAAATTAGTTTTATTATTTGATAGATAAAGAAAATAAACACCCTATAAATTGAATTTGCTCACACAAATTTAAGCATGTTTTTTTAATCTTCAACAAAATATGATCAAAAATTAATACATAGACAATCTTAATAATGCTTTTAATTTAATATTTTTTCTTCATACATGATTAGTTACATCTAATTTATAAGTAATTAACCAAATGTTGCTATTATTATACTAACTATAATACTTATATTAATTTGTAACATGTAAATAAAATTAATTTAACTTAAACACGATTTAATTTACTTCAATTATACTTTGACTTTAGTAATGTTTGAAGTGAAATTCGTAAAAATAAATTTTTTTGAAAAAACCTATGAGCAAACTCTAAGTATGTTATTCCTTTAATCTAAAACATATTAGTTAAATTGAATAAAAATATAGTTCAAACAATAACTTACCTTTGACCAAGGATGAGATTTGATCTGTGGGAATTTGAATTCTGTATAGTTGGGATTCATTTCTCTAATCTGTTCTCTTGTTGGTGTACCAAGGACTTTTATAATTTCAACTAGTTGATCAACACCAGAGTCCCCTGGGAAAATTGGCTGACCTAACATAAGTTCTGCTAATACACATCCAGCACTCCATACATCTAGGAAATCAATATTTCACTAAGAAATTAAATAATTCATAAAATATAAAAGTAAATAGAGAAGTTCTAAAATATTTAATAATATAGTATAATATATGTATATAAAATTAAAATAAAATAAAAACATAAATTTATCAACATTAAAAAAAAAAGTAGGTCAACGCATGTTTGTCCTTTGTCCCTTCAGTCCTCAGAGACATGATACTGTAATTTTATTGCAGGTATTTGATTTGAATTCAATATGATTGCATTTGATAAAAAAGATTTTGAGTGGACGAGGGGATCATTTTAATTTTATTTTATTCGTCTATGGTGATAAACAAAACCGTAATTATTTTATATTACCTACATAATCGTGAAGTTGTACATTTTTTCTCCTTTAACCGTCTTTATTTTAAGTATCATTTAAAAAATCAAAAAATGACCTCTCTAAAGTACCAGCTCAAGAACATTACCTTTCAGAAAACATGCTACACTTGTACTTTTGAGCAAGTTTAAGGGAAGAAAAAGTGTTTACAGAATAAAAAAGAAATAAACATCATTATAAAACCAATACATTCCTCGCTCCACTCAGAATCTAAAATTTGTTACTAACAGAAATACATAATTAGTAATTTCACAAAGATATTTGTAAATATGTATTTTAAATGTTGAGTGTTGATAATAAATAAATTGTTATAAGTTACTCAATAAAATTCTAAAAAAAAAATAAAATTATACCAACATCTTGAAACATATAAGTAAATAAGCAAGTAAAAAAAATATACATAAGTTGAGAAACTGAAACAAATAATCAGCTTTCTTAACACCAACCACAAATACTGATTAAAGATTATCATATAAAATAGACGTTTAAAGAAAATATATTTTCTATATAACTAAATAAGTAAATAATTTTATCGGCAATAATTAATATGGAATACTATTTTGGGGCATGACGTGGTGTAGCGGATGCATCAGCAGCCTGACTGCATTGGTGATAAGCTAGTAATTTTGTTGCTAATTTCCAAATGAGTGACCACCTGGAAATTTTAGCCACACACGCCATGTCCTACCTCTAACCTTAATTGTCAAGATAAATAGTATTCAGCTAAAATCTTTCCTAATATATAAAAGAAAAATAGACCATAATTATTTTAAATTGTTATTTCAATAAATAAATAATTTGTAAATATACTGATTAGTATAAGCACACCCAATATTTATAAAAGTTAAAAATACCTAAAATGTATAAAAATAAAAATTACCAATTTTTGTTGTATAATCTATAGCACCGAATATCAGTTCAGGCGCTCGGTAGTATCTTGAACATATGTAGGATACATTAGGTTCCCCCTTGATAAGAGTCTTAGCACTGCCAAAATCGCACAATTTCAATACCCCTGTTTCAGGATTTAATAACAAATTTTGAGGCTTAATATCACGATGACATATGCCTAATGAGTGAATATAAGCCAAACTTCGGAATAACTGGTACATGTACAACTATAAAACAAATTCATTTATTATTACCATACTCTTTCACTAAAAATTACATAATTTTGTAAAGAAGCAAACCTTAATGTAGTTGATCGGAATTGTTTGCCTTAATTTGCTATAATGACGAGCAACTTTATATACAGTATCTGGTATGTATTCCAATACTAAATTTAGATAAACT
Source organism: Aphis gossypii (assembly GCF_020184175.1). Taxonomy (NCBI): domain Eukaryota; kingdom Metazoa; phylum Arthropoda; class Insecta; order Hemiptera; family Aphididae; genus Aphis; species Aphis gossypii. Next base: position 64,643,741 of record NC_065531.1, on the reverse strand, counting down.
TCATCCTTCTAAAATATCAAACATCGAATTAAAAAAAATTAGAAGATATATGTAGTTTAATAATTATAAAATTACCTTATCACCACTTGAATAAAAGAAGAATTTCAATTTCACTATGTTACAATGGTCAAGACGTTTCATTATTTGTAACTCACGATTCTATAAAAACCAATAAAAAAATTATCATAATTACTGATTTAAATAAAAACTAAACAAATTTCTTCAACTTATTATTTTACAGTTAAAATGGAAATAGAAATAAAGTGAGTTCTGATCAATGTGATCACTGGTTTATAGAATCAAAAATAAAAACTTCAAACCAAATCTTATGTTACTTATGTTAAACTAATCTTTTATTAGAATCATTAAATACTGGATAATTGAATCACTTTTATGAACATTCTTATCGTTTTTATAGTACTTAAAATGTATTATAGTATTATATATAATGGACAATCATTATTATGAATTTGATTTTAAATAATTAAAAATTATACATATTGTAATTAAATATGGATTATTTAATTAATTGTATATATTTTCTAAATACTAGAGTAAAATGCCAAACATCAAATAAAATATGTTGTTAAGCAAAACTAAGTACAAAGTATTAATTAAATTGTATTGTTTTAATCTGAATATTTTGTCTATGATCATGATGTTTATGTTATGTAGAATAATTGATTAATGAAAAACACTATATTTTATGGGCACTAAAGGAAGTCCTCAAACAATTCAAACAATTTAAAAACAAACTAAAATATGTTTACATTTTTCATATAAAATTAATTAAAGTGATAATATAGAAGTATTTACTTTAAATCTTTTATCTTGAAGGACTTTTTTAATAGCAACCATTTCTCCTGTATCACATAATTTGGCTTGGTATACAACACCAAAACTTCCATTACCGATAACCATTGTGTCTGTATACGACACCTCCAAGGGTCGATCTGGTCCCTGGCACGGATTTGCCACAACTGTAGTGACTTTACTGCCATCTTTACCTTAAATATATAAATTATCAAATGGTAAAATTAATAATTTTACAAAATATAAAGTAAAGTGTAACCTAATGTAACTAAATTAAAAAATAAATAAGAATAGGATAAACTATTTAATATTTTAAATGGGCAAGTAATATTTTATAATAAATACTTACATATTATTATTAATTTAATAGACAAAAATAGGTATTCGACTACAATATGTTTTCTAATAAAATTAACAACACTATCTAATAATTATGGAATATTCTACTTATTAACATATTATTTTTATTTTATTAAACTAGATTACTAGCTAAAAATTAAAATTCAATTTGTACTAAATAATTTAAACTAATAACAAAATTATTGAATTAATATGCTATTGAATAAATCACTTTTACATATTATATTATTATGATTTAAAAAACTGACTATTGTGTTGCCTATTAATGGTAGAATAATGGATGTTTGGTACCTAAATACTTAAGTTAGAAATTATTTTTAATATATGTTTTAAATACATGCATAAGTAAATGGTAAAATATCTGGTAAGCGTGATTAAACTATAAAGGGTAAAAAAATTAATAGTCATGATTGATAACTAAAGGATACAAAAATAGTAAACTTCATTAAGTATCACAAAATAAAATTAATCTAAAAAAGAACAATAAAATTTCAAGATAGTTTTCACTTTTTTTTTTAAGTATTAACCTCGGTATTAACTATGTTAAATCATTTTTAAATAACATAATAGAATAGATACTATTATCAGTTAAACAATAATTTGTAAAAATAACTCATAATAAAATTACCTAACCAAAATTTTAAGTATTTAGAAAAACTACATTTTTTTAAACTGCTTACTTTTAATAAAATAAAATAATGTAGTATTTGTCTGTTTAAAAATTGAATCGTTGATAGGGTTCTTATCATAGTTACAAAATATTTTATATATTTTTAAAATAAAACAAATTCAATAGAAATAATGTAATTATTAAGATAAACTATGACAAGAGAAAATATTGTACAAATACTAAATAGAATAATAATTCTGAGAAATTAGGACTTATACTTTATCATTTATTTTAGTTAACAATTATTACTTGAAATATCATATAATTTAGTTAATAAAATTACTTCAATGCTATTTAATATTGAAATTATACAAATTATAACAAATATAGATAAAACATAATAGGTATATCAAAAATATTATTTAGATTAATTTTATATAAATAATCATAAATTCAAGTATTAATTATACATTTTAACTGCTCTTTAAATTATTTAGACTAGTAGATCATAGAAAAACTGTAATAAGAAAATGGGATGTAAAAGTATTCAATTAAGTTTAGATTCAATTAAAAGAAACAAAGTAAAACATACCTATATTAAATTATTTTAGTTGAGAATTTATAATAGATTTTAAATAATATTAAGAAAATTAATACCTTGAAGTCTTAGACGTTCAGAATTTGCTACTGCAGTTGGATTCCAAATAGGAACCACATCATTTATTAAAGGATCCTCACACGGAAGATGTAAATCCATAACTACTTAGCTTATGAACATTTCAAGCCAACATATTGACATTGAATTGGAAAAAAGGTCTGTCATTTCAAAATTAACTTGGCACAATGAAATCAACTAACTAATATATTTTTAGATTCAATAAAGGTTATTTATTTAAATGAAAAATTAAAATTGATTAACTGAACTCATTCAATCACTTTATTAAGATACTTAGGTAAGATATAACATTTTGATACCTAATTCATCATAATTTTTTTAGTTTTAATTATAAATAATATTTTTCAACTTCATAATTAATAATAAATATTCAGGTTATATTAGGTACACCTATCGAATAAATTGCATCTATTCAATACCAACTAAACTTTAAATATTAATGAATCAAACTAATTAACTGTAAAAGTATACCTAGATTTTATTATTTTACTGAAAACGTGAGAGTGCGTAAAATGTCCGAATCGTATTTTTTCTGAAAAATATTGCATCAACTTGTTTACATAAACTACAATTATATTTATTAATTATTAATAATATTGATACTTTTCCATTGAATGAATATTTTTCACTACAGCTATAATTATACTTAATTTTTTCATAAAATTCATTACAAGTTAAACCAAAATTAATTTTAAACGCAAGTATCTAGACCTCATACAGTATTTTCATTAATACCTACGATTATCATAAAATGATATAATGATACAATATATACAATATTATTTATGTTTTATTATTTCCTATCGGCTTCTATAAACCAGAATAAAGTTAATAACCGTTCGGAACACTGGGATGAATGGCAATCCTACCTAGATTTAATGAATAAATTCATAATTTATATGCATGTGATAAAGACAAATTGGCAAGCTTACACTTAAATAACTAGTAACTATATCCATATTCAGAAATACATAAAAGTACCAAAACACAAATAAGAAAATTGTGTACACATTGCAGCAGTGAAATTTTATTGTCTTCCATCGCAGCAGTAAATTATGTTTGGCTAAATTTAATTTGATTATAAATATAATATATACATGTACCCTATTATAATATACCTACCACCAATATTTAGAATTTCTATAGATATCTTTTAATTTTTTTATTTATAAAAGTATAGATTTTTTAGAATTCTAAAATTTTATCTAATTAGATGTAGGTATACATCCTTATTTAACAACTCTAATAAATATTACATAGGTAGCATGAGAGATTCTATAAAATTTACTTGCATAATTAAGCACTGATAAATACGTTTTTATCCATGTAAATAAACTTTCAAATATGTATTGCATAATTAATTTTATGTTGAAACAAAAAATGCAATTGCATTATAATTAGCAATAAAAATTGAATTTTTAAAAAAGAATATATAATATAATAAGATACGGTAATAAAGATATTTACTATCACATTTAATTTAAAATACACACACTCATAAATTTAATCAATCATTTTTTAAAAGTTTATGATAATATATGATGCAGAATTTAAAATGTACATTACATGTAGGTTAGGTAGATAGCGGTAGATATCTATTAGATATTAGTTCCATAATGTGACTAATAAAATAATAGTAGGCCTGGACAGTTTTTTTATTGTGATAATCATGAATATACTTTTATCTAACATAGTTAGGAGAATGATGTACTTAAGTACATAATTTAAACATCATACCTCGCATCATACCTACCTAAAAGGTAGATAATTTTATGGCTATAATTCAATAAAATATTGAATTGATTCCTTTGTTGGAATATTAATCTCTTTGTAAATAACCATGACCAATGATTATAGAATATATTATAGTCTATTCTATAATCAATGCTATGACTAAGGAAAATTCTGAAAGGATTGTCATAAACGCAGTTAATTAGCTTTGTTAAATCACAAGAATCATTAGCAATAAGACCTAAAATGTGATTTAAGTAATCTAAAATCATAAAAGTATCTTGAGTGTAATGTATATTTAATAATTATTCATTAATCTACAAATAATATAACTAATTGCTTATAAGTTAGGTATAAAAAATGAAAGTCTAAGGAATGTATAAATATAATGTACATAAATGTGTAATATATGTATATTATATGGAAGATAAATTTAGCAAATTACCTTAAAGGTAGTGTATCATAGATAATTTAGTAGAATTACTTATTTGATAGTAAGTATGAAAAGCTGGAATGACCTAACAGTAGATCAAGAAATGCATTACACAGCCAAATAACAGATTAAATCAGTGATATCCCTTCATTACTTGACTAAGATTATAACACTATCTAAGAAGAACGTTCGAAAGAAAGGTGTAAATTGTGTGGGTCGACTTGTCAAGACGGTGTATTATCATCGTGATTAAGAATTGAGAAGTAATTTTGAGCGTGCAAGGGTGTTATGAGTGTAAAAGTGCAAATGTGTGTATATGTATATACGAGAACGTGCAAGTACGTACTTATGACTTTAATTCCGCCCAGAGGAGGATTCGGAGAAGTTTTATTTCCTTCAGCAAAGGAAGTAGTTCTGGGCCTTCCGCTCATGTCCACCGGCGGGTGGTGTGAATATTGTCGTCGAGTTCTCCTTCGGAGTGGCTCTTCTATCAATCGTCGTCGTCGTCGTCGTCGTTGTCGTCTTCGTCGCAGTAGACAGCAGTCGTCGGCGTCGTCGACTAAGTATGCGGCGGGTGGCTGGTCTTCGGTTTTACATAATTCGTGCGAACTCGCGAATTCGGCGTTAACACACACGGGTGGTACTTAAAGGGAAATGTGTGCCGAACAAAACGGAACGAGAAAAGGAAACGTGATTTATTGCTCTGCACTTTTTTTTTTATTGATAAAAAAAAAAAAAGAAGAAAAAGAAGAAATTTTTCTGATACGCCTATCTGGCCTGGTTCGCGGCCCACATACTACGCTACTACCTGAGGGTAGTGGTGGCGGCGGTAGAACAGCACATTGGAAAACGACGGACTGTAGTACTGTACGCAGTAGTGCAGTACGCACACACACTCAAACACGGCACACACACACACGAGCGCGCGCACACGCAGACCGCGGCTTGGCTTGGCGTTAACGGACCGACCGAACTCCCTCGACCGCGGGAGAAACGGACGAGAATATTATTGTAATTCGCCTTTTTTTTCCGACGATGGGAGTCTACTGAAAACGTTAGCGACCTAAACCAACTAGCTGGCCGTCCACTCGTTTACTTGTTTGTGTCGTCGGCGGTAATCGAGCTTTCGCCTTGGGTCACTCGTAAATCGTGTTTTAATCACGAGTTCGACACGGCTGTGTCTCCATTTTGGAAACGTCGGCGGACGCAGCACCAGACGGCAGACATTGACCCAATCGGAGCGGTTAGGGGGACCCCCCGACCCGCGACCACGGCCGACACACCGCCACGGCCCGCGCACGCCATCGCGCAATGTCGAAAACGTGACTGTGACGTCAGTCTATTGCGTAGTAGCGGCCGCCGACTGCCGCGCGCGAGTACGTCGGCGGCGGCCCGTTCCGCCGCATTTTCATATTTTACTATTAATCCTTTCGCGGGATCGGCGTCATTGCGCGCCGTGGAACGGTGGAATTTCGCTCTTATGGCTCTTACGTTTCCGATCATCGACTCTTTTACTGTCGTTGTTGATAACACGATTTATATTGGAAATTATCAGCTATCCGTTTAATCCGTCATAAAAAAAAAAAAAACGACGTATTTCGTTGACAATAAAATTGCCTTGTATAGCGATCACACGTCACGTAGGGACAAATGCGCAATCAGGGATCTAGAGCGCAGGGTCCACTTGAACGCACGTCATAAGAATATCCGTGCCTTTTTTTTTTTTGATTTAATCTATTCATTGATAATTCGTTCAGAGACGACTGGAACGAACGTAACCTTAAAACCGCGTTCATGGATAGAAAAAGAGTGTAAAAAAATAACCACTTGCCGCCGAATTTGGTATTTTTAAGGCCCGCCGACGACGTGATGTATTATAATAACGAGCGAACGCAAACGTTAAACACGATACTTTATTGTACTTGGACTTACAGTTATTATTAACGTTCGCGTGGGTCAGGCTTTTGGCTAATATGATTGACTGTAGGTAATTTATATTTTCCAAAATTACATTTATTCGCTATCGTATTATACTATTATATTACATTTAAGTACCTATTTAATGATGTGTATAATGTATGCGTTTGAACTATTTTACAAATTTTAATAACTGGTTGGGTATTACGACTGAAATATTTAATATATCCCAATTACCTACACGCAAATATTTACGCTAATAACAGTGTAGGTGACGGGTGAAGTTAAGCCATTTGATATACCTATATTACATAATAAAGAGTAAATGTGTATCCATATTCGAATTATACGTACAATTAAGTTTATATTAATTAAATTTAAGAGTTTGCTATCTATTTTATTTAAAGCAATGATGTTTTATTTTTTGTCTTACGCGTGTGTAATAGTCAGTAGGCAAAATAAAACCGATCTAAAATCATTATTTGTAAATAGTCCTGATCACGGAGAAAAATTGCATACCTATGTATGGGCTAATGAACAATGTATTCACTTTCTTCGTGATATATTTTTACAATACCTTCAATTAATAGAGATGAGTTGTTAAACAAATAATTTAACTGAAGGGTGGATAATAATTGGTCTGTAAACTTCTATAGACATATATTAAGCATCCATCAATGATAATATAGGTAATTTTTAATTAATATTCCAAACCTAAGCTTGTACAGAAAACGACAATTTAAACAAATGACGTACCTATATTTCAAGTTTCTACAATTAGTAATTTTTAACTGTAACAAAAATCTTAAACTAGGTACTTGATAGTAAATTATTATTTTACGCGTGAGTTTTGAATTTCGTACAAATTTAACTTAAGATAATTTTATTTTTTAACTGGCCAACGCTCAACTTCTTTTATAATTATTGTTAAACCAAACTTACAAAATCTTGTATTCAATTTACAACTATTAGCTAGGTACCTAGTTATACAAAATGTTTTATACATTTTTAACTACAAAATAATTTGCAAACATGATTTTGAAGAATTTTGTTAATATTTGAACTTCAAACGCTAATAAAAAAAAATGTGTATTTATTTTTATAATTTTTCAAGTATTTTGACTTTGCAAAAAAAAAAATTGATCGAATTTAAAAAAAAAAACACCAATATTTCAAATGCCTATAAATAGCCTTTCAATAAGCGAACTATTTTGAAAATTAAATCGTGTTGATCATTTCAAGAAAATGGCAACATAAATAGGTAACTGGTGAAAGTTTTAAGTAGGTATCTACGACTTATACTTTTGAATGATAACAAATATTTGAAACCGTTTGAGATTCTATAATGATTAATGACGCTTCAAGTTTTTTTATACTTTATAGTTATTTGGAGGAAAAATTATGGAATACTTCGTATTAAAATTTTTAACCTTAGATATCATAAATACTAAAAAATTTTAACAAATTTACTTGCAAATTTACGAAATTTTGACATATTTCGTAAAAATTTGAATTTTAAACGCTTTAAAAAAAGAAATAGTGAACTGCTCGGCTGCTGACCAAAAATATGTTAATAGTTGAAAGTAGAAAAAATGGAAACTAAATGTTGCACTTCAAAAACCATTTTATATGATTGTAAGTCGTTGATATTAATAATATTGTACATAAGTATACCTACAGATTACAGAAATTTGGTGAATTTGTTCAATCCACCCCTGATCTCAACAGTAGATATTTAGCTAATTTATACTTTTTATACATCAACATCATAACATAAACCTAATAGACCTACATAATATTTTGTATTAACATTATTTATACAAATAGTTAGTAATAATTAGAAATTTGAAATGCATTGAAAACATTTATAAAAGCATTCTAATTTCAAAATATTCACTAAGGTCCGTTCTTACTTCTTACAATGTTCTGTTAGTACCTGATAACACTAACCGGAAAAAAGTTATCATGAGTTAACCGATAGAATTCTACCGGTTAGCCTTAATTGACACTTAACTAGACATTGTAAGAAAGGCCCTAAGTATAAAAATGCTCTGTAAAAGTAGGTTACCGATGTTAACCTCCCCCCTTATGAACCTATAACACCCTAATGCAGCGTTTTCCAAACTTTTTCTCTAGCAGACCCCTTAGAGATAGTGTAAAAATGATTGCAGACCCCCCCCCCTTAATAAAAATAAAATTTTCATTTTTATACATACTATATAGTATATTATAGAATTTTCAATTTACGTTCGCGGACCTCCTCTAGTAGATGTGCGTCCCTAGGGGTCTGCGAAACACAGTGCGGGAAATGCTGCTCTAATATATTGTAGGTGTAGACTGATTGATGTACCTCATCATTGAGTGGGTCACTGAAAATTGAACTATGGAAGTATTGAGCTGTAATTCAACAATAGTCAATAAATATTATTTTTTATGATAAAAATCAATTCTGAGCAGAGACTTTCAGCCTACATATTTTATAGAATATTTATATTACTATTAAATTAATTAATTTTACTATCCGTAATATGATAGGATGAATACATTTTTAAAGTTACGTGTATTAAATAGTTAACATACTATAATAACCTTCCTTAACAAATAAGTTAATATTAACATACACTGTAACAGTATGAATAAGGCAAATAGGTTCATGGTATGAATAGCTTAAAATGTATCTATTTATTTAAAAAAAATTATATTGTTTATAGAAGTAAATAACAATATTCACACTTAGGTTAAGTTAAAGTCTCAACAAATTAAGTTTTAGAAATACAACAAAATAATAATTTTTTGATTAATATCAAATTGCATTAAGATTTGAAATTAAAATATTAATAAAAACATTTTGCATGAGTATTTTTATGTTTTTATAGTTCCTGTAAAAACAACTTAAAGATAACCTTGTACTAAATTTTTATTAAAGCTCTGCTTAGAATCTAAAATACTGTGACTATATCTCATTAGTTTAATAATTAAAAAGTATGAAACTACTATCTTGTACTTTAATTATAAAGATAGAACACAAAAAAATTAAATTTATTTAAATTTTTTATTATTAAATGCTTCATTGATCTTAAAGACAATTGCATAACATAATTCATTATTAACATACTTTATTTAAAAAAAAATAATAATATTAATATTTTATAAAGTAAAATGAAATTATGGAGTAAGTCTTTTAGGATCACGAGGAAACATTGATACTTTTCTTATGTTGTCTAAACCCAAGTACAACATGACAACTCTCTCCAACCCAATTCCACCACCAGCATGAGGAGGACATCCGTATCGGAAAGCGTCTATATAAGCTGCAATTTTCTCAATGTCTAAACAAATAATATATCGTTAATAAACTTAGTAAATTTTTTATGTTTTTCATGGATCAACATAATTCTAGAATAAACATACCAACTTGATGATGCTTAGCTCTTTCTATTAAGTAATCAGAATCGTGTATCCTCTGAGCACCAGATAAAATTTCTTCTCCTCTCATAAACATATCATAAGAATTAGAAGCTACCTATTAAGGATTTAAACATTAAACCAATTAAAAAATTTTAAATTGTAGGGTAAAATACTAAGAATTACTTTTGAATCAGGATCTGGCATGGTGTAAAAAGGTCGAATAGCAAGAGGAAACTTATCCAAAATGTAGAAATCTGTATCATACTATATAATAAAATATAGTTATAAAAAGTTAGTAATATAAGTGAAAAAAAATATTTAATTTAGTAAAATAATTATCATACTTTTGCTTTAACTAAACGTCCAAGTAATTTTTCATTTGGTGTTGATAAATCATCTTCATCGCCCATTTCAACTCCAGCCTCGCGAAGCATATTAACAGCAGTTGGAAATTCAAGTTTTAAAGGTGGATCTAAGAATTTAAATGGTTCTACTGGATATTGTTCACAAATTGTTTTAATTTCAGATTGATAACTATAAAATAAAAACATATTTATATTTTATATTTTTACATGTATATTTAAAATAATATAAAAATGTTATGTCCTAGACTTAAAATAAATTAAATTTATAATTCAAGTTTGATTATTTTATTCTCTTAAAATGTATTTATAATCTGTTATATATAAATAAACAATAGATGATAAAATTTAGAGCAACTCCATGAAAAGTATGAAGAGGAAACCATTCAGTAATACAACCTTAGAATTAAAAATTTTAATTTTTTACATATTTAATTTTAGGTCTATATCCCAGCTTCTTTTTTGTTGACTGATAATTTTGTGATAATGTAAAATGGTATATTTTTTTTTAATAAATGGGTTTGTATGCTTTATTTTAGATTGCAATTTATTGTAGTAGCTTTTTACAATTTGTTAACTGTTTTAAATTTTAAATTATTACGGAGGACTGTATTTGGTATGTATCATTATAAGTCCCCTTTGATTACAGTGATTGACTAGAAGGATTAGGATGAAAAGGGAAACTGCAGTTTTAATGTTCTGAACAGCAGAATACTCATTTTTTTTAATGTATTGAGACTTGAAAGTGATCAGTTGTCACAAGATATGATTTGTGTAATTGAAATTATGAAAAAAGAATGTTTAAGTTTAAATTAAAGCCAGTTATGCCAAACGCAACTAAAATTCTGGGATATATTTAAAAATACTCTGCAGAAAAATTGATATTTTCAAAGAGGCTAAAATTGTGTTTATGATTCTATGAATTTACTATATTGTGTTAGGAACAGAAACCAAAAAAAGATTTTGGGAATATAACTTTAAGTTTGTCAATAATGATATTATTCTAAGTAAAATTAGTTTTTCAAAGAGTTTTAATTATTTAAGTAGTAAACTGATTAGATGATAAAAACTTCGGAAGATGTTTGAGCTTATGATAATAACTCAATGCTTCTAGATAAGAGAAAAAGTAAAACCACAGAATTCACTGATATTCTGTGGTACAACGAACAAAGTATATAGTAGTAGATATAAGTAGAGCCTAGATTTATATGCATTAAATATTAACCAAGTAAGTACTAAAAAATCTTAAATATGCATGAAAAATGAAAAATAATCAAAAAAATTATTATTTTTTGAACTATAGTGAAATAATATTTATGTTCAATCATGGTCGTAATCAATACTTTATTATCATAGTATACATAATTTATTTTCCCGATTATTGATCTAAAGTCATATTTGGGAAAACCGTTTATACATACAAGTATACCTATTAATTTATTTTGATATTAATTGAAACTATAAAAATATAATATTTTTTTCTTATATTATAATAGTGTATACTTTAAAAATGTCTAAAAAATAAAAAAAAAACGAAATATGTACTAAAAGATTTATTTTTTAAATTGTTTATGAAACAAATTGTGTGCTCACTTACCATATCATACGATCAACCAGAAAAAATATAAAAATTCTATATACTATATATACTAGTTAAGAATAAAATGTTGTTTTTTTTAGACAAATTGATTGCTATTTTATTTGTGATTTGGTCATGGCCTAGGTGATTTTTTAAACCAAAGTTTGTAATTTCATTTTTATAGATTAGAATCTGAAATTTCTAAGAATAAAAATCCATCAATACTATTTAATATTAAGAATACAAAATAATGGTATACAATATTTACTTAAGCACAACCAACATAATTAGTTTTTAAATTAATTGCCTATATTACTATTATTACTTTATCATGATTTGTATTACTATACAGATTTATGTTTTTAAGTTATTTAATTTTAATGAGTAATAATTACTTATTCAAACGAATATGTATAAATATACAAATGTATTTACTTGTCACGTAATCCTTTAAATATGCTGGTAAAAAGTGAACCAATAACGTCAACTACTTCATGATAGTGATATTTAAAAGCCATTTCTAAATCCAAGCCAACAAATTCAGTTAAGTGTCTATATGTGTTACTATCTTCTGCTCTGAATACTAAAATATAAAAATATTAGGTAATTAACTTCATTAAAATATTTAAGTTAAACATAAATAATATTAATGATTATAATAATAATAAAAAAAAGTCATACCTGCACCAACTGTGAATACTCTATCAAAATCACCAGCAATTGCCATTTGTTTATACAATTGAGGTGACTGAGCAAGATAAGCAGAGCCTTTGAAATATGATATTGTGAAAACATTTGCTCCACCTTCACTTGCTGCATTTATCATTTTTGGAGTATGAATTTCAACAAAACCCTAAATAAACAAAATATTTTGGAACTATAATTGCAGTAAAAAAAAAAGTACATATAAATAAGTTAATTTTGTAAGAACAATAATAGTTGAATTTACTGAATATGTTAGGTTGAAAAAAATAGTACAAAAATGAACTAATTTTTAATTTTTTAATGGGAAAACATAATAGTAACATTTTTTTCAAATAAATAGATTACATAATAATAATAATAATAAAAAGTATTGCATCAAAAAGGTGACAACAAACTTACAAACCCAATTAAATTATAAAATATACTCAATTAAATATTACTCAAACTTTGAATTTGGTTTATTATATTAATATAAATTGAGTATTTCTGTCATAATTTACTAACCCAAAATATTTTCAGTTATTATAAAAAATAATACAACATTTTTAAACAAATAAAAATAATATATATTATAACAGTTATAACTAACTTACTTTAGCAGTGAGCGAATCTCGGAAAAGATTACAAACACCAGCCTCAAGGCGGAAAATAGCTTGATTTGCAGGGGTACGTAAATCAATTACTCTATTATCTAGTCTTGTATCTTGATTAACTTTAATATTTAAACCTTGATCCTAAGATAAACAAATAATTAATTAATTATAAGAGTATAATTCTTCAATATTATGAGACATACTTGTTGCACTAATCATGATTTTAGAATAGATTATAAATTTTAAATAAAAGGGGAAAAAAATTAAAAATATACATTTATGTGCAATTCATTATAGTTTTTAATTAGATATGAAAGGTTATAGTCTGGTTGTATGGCAGATAAATATAAATATATAGTATACTATAAGGAAACTATAATAGCTAAGGTCGTAGTTATAGGAAAAATTTTTTATAAGTTTTATGTAGTTATAACATGCATATATATATATAATATAGAAAATCATAATTAAGTGCAAATAGTTCACATTTTATAAATATTAATGTAGATAATATTTTACATCATCATCCCCTTTAACTGGCCTAGATGCATCTTCAATAAGTAAAGGAAGTTGATTAGCAGACTGACTAACAACCCATAATTCTTCAATATGTAATTCAACATCTTGTTGTGAGCACGATCCAATTTTAGAAGGTGTTCTTGTAACTTTACCTTTGACGTCTATTATAGACTCTTTGCTAATACTATAAATCAAATATCAAAATAAATAAATAATTACTGTTTATATTTAACAATTAATGATTTTTTCTTCCTTACTTAGAACAAAACTTCACAAATTGTTTACTAATAGTATCAGATACTACAGCTAACACTTGAATAGACCATTGCTGCTGTCTGACAACCATAAAACATTGTTTACCTAAAAATAAAATATGTTAAAATACATAAAATACATATTATACTTTATTTGTTTAATTGCCTTTAGCACGACTAGTATGAAGTCTTCCACGTATCCAAACACTATTGTCAGCTAAAAGAGTCATAATGTTTTTTACATCCACAAATACTCGATCAGATACATCATTTTTTGAACTTTGGATCATTTTTAACACTCCATACTTTCCAACAGAGATGTCTTCACCAGATTCTTGGTCATTAGTATTTGCTTTCTATTTAAATTAAAAATCAACAATAAGACTTAAATTTATTTTTAGAACTAGTAAAATACAAAATTTAACTTATTGCATTTTATTAGAACAGTTATAAAAGTTAATTATTATTTGATAAATTGATTTTTAATTAGAAATTTGTTTTTAAGAATCCTTAAAAAGTAAAAATCTTACATTCATTGCTTTGAATTGTTCCTTCTTCATTGCTTTGGCTGCAAGTTTCTCTTCTTTTTTTAATTGACTTTTAGATTTAACTTGCTCACTAATACACAATTTAAAATTAATATCACAAATAAAAAATAAACACAATAAAAATGGAATAGGTACAATCTAATATTTATAAAGATATTATTATAATATTGCACATAATACTACTATAAAATTAATTTATATAAAAATAAATCTGTAGACTATATTATGCCTAATATTAGTAAGCATTATATTTCTTAACTCAATATTATAAAAAATAACATAATTAATTAAATATTTACAATTACAACCTAACCTAGGGACAAGGACTGATATTACGCAATAAAAGAAAATGATTCAACCCTAGTGATTAAAGATATAATAAAACATACATATTTTACGGAAAGGAACAGTTTAAACTACTAAATAATAAATTTCTAAGCGGTTTTTTTTTCAAAATAACAATATTCTAAAATTCAAAATTCAAATTTTGATGAACCATTGTAGAATATTATGAATTAAGGGATGTAAAATACATAAGCGCAAGTTATAAATAAAATAATTTACCCTTCAGACACTTCAACAGCACCACTTTTAGACGCCATTTTTCAGTTTTACACTAAAAACTGCTTGCAATATCTAAAAGAAAAATAAATTTTATAATGATTATTGCAATAGTACTATAACAAATAGAAAAAATGATGTAATAAGTTTTAGATAAATATATTATATTATTTATTTGATATGGTAAATTAATAAATATCTTATGATCAGCTAATATAAAATGTGTTATGTTATAATAAAATATAATTAACTAATTAACTAATACTCACAAGTCTAAGCATGTACTGTAACCAGGTGCAAATGCAAATACTACAGTATCAGACTTCTAAAGTAGACTTGAAGTTTGAAATGTACAAACTTAAAGTTTTATGGTTTGTGTTTTAATATTGTGAATATTATCAATTTATCTATAGCAAGGATACAACAACTGATATAAGTACAAGTGTACTTAATATCATTAATAATTAATATTGTTCTGTGCTAATATCTATTTACCACGGCATTAGAATTATTAAAAAAACTATAGATAATATTATCTATGAAAAAAACCGTACTATCATCACCACAGATATATTTATATATTATATATATGTTCTGTGCTATTATCTTAATGATAATGAATATTATTTTGGTAAACGGACGCCTAGATCCCCTACATTGTAGATCCTCTATTGTCAATTAGATCCCCGACGTCCATTGGATCCCCGTGTCAAATAGATCACATGTCATTTAGATCCCCCGGTGTCAAATAGATTCCACGCGTCCAATAGATCCCTAGATATAAAATAAAAAATATAAATTAATTAATATTGGATGATCAAATTATTTTACCAGGTATATAATATGTATCATTCATGTCTCAACTGTATGTACCAACACCTTTAATTATTATAAATCATAATTCATAATATTATTATTTATTTCATCTCATAGTGGTAGAAATCATGCTGGTAAGTTATAGGTATTATACAACTAAGCTACCAAGTCCTATTTAATAAGTGTAGACTGTAGGTATCAAATAAATTACAAATTATAGTAGACACTATTTAAGTACCTACACAGACACACAGTACTCCTATACGCCATAAGACAGCGGTCCCAAACTGTGGTCTTTACGGCTCATAATAAATAATTTAAAATGTATAGAAATTTATTTTTTGTTCCGTCTTTCGTGGTATTCACAGCAGGGAATCGCGGCTAAATTTGATCATAAAAAAGGCACCGCGAAAAAAAGTTTAGGAACCGTTGCCATCCTCCTTTTTTTACAGTCTAAAAACAAAAATTAAAAAACATTTAAAATTTTTTTTTTTGATTATTTGAAAATTTGAAAATAGCCATTCGTGTTATTTATTATAATATGGGAAAAAAATTCGAATAAACGAATTTCGAAAGTTTTAAGAGGCATCGTAACTATTAAATTTTAAGGAACATTTTCTAGGCAACTTCATATGCATTCACAATTCGAATTTCAACAGTACATGGCACTCGCAACGCTTACTCAGACTTTCATTCTAAAAAAATATTTATATTCTCCATAATACTGGCAAGAGAACAGCAAAAGCAAATTACATTTTCTTTTGTTGGTTTAATTTAATATCTTAATATTTTGGAAATATTTATCCCACTATAATTTTAATACTATACTTTTTTCGTTTTAGATTCTGAACGGAGTGATGAATGTATTGATTTTACAATGATGTGTTTTTTTTTTTTGTCTGTGTACAGCGTAACTATTCGAAATAATGCTTCAATTTCAAACTTTGGGGGTGGTTTCCGATGTAAAAGTGAATATCCTTGGTGCATTATAGAGGTCAAAAGTTAATATTTTCCAACAGTTTTCAAAAAAATCGATTTTTTATATGGTTGTAATTCAAAAACTAATCCCTGTAAATACTTGAAATTTTCACCTAATGTTTATATTAGTGTTATCAATATACAGTTAAATTTTCAAAATTTTTTTGAGTTATTTGTAGACAACTGAAATTTTCAATTTTTCTCAAAATTCTTTTGGCCCAATAGAAATTCTTGAAATATTAATACAATACAAAGTTCCTCATAAGTTCTTCTTATAGTGATTAAAATATTAATATTATTATTTATCATTATAATATATAATAATGATCCACACGGCACCTAATGTACAGCAGAGCGGTACCCACTTGCCCGCTTATTTTTTTTTATAGTTGTTCCCAACAATATACGAATTGCTATATAGCACGTAGAGTGGGGAAGCCGGTAAGCCCATCCATCAATTGTCATTTATACATTTTAAGTACAAATTCACTATAAAATAATTAAAACTTCCTTGATTTTCATGAATTACGTCAACATTTGAACTTTAAATGATTATAAAAAAAAATCAAAAAGATGTAATTAATATCAAGTAGTTTTTAACAACAGTACCTACCTAATTTTGGATTTTAAATTATAACAATAATTGATATCTAATAAAACAGAAAATAAAAAGGTACCTATCATCAGTTATAATGTGTTATACTACTTATACTGTTATAACTTATTATTAATACTAGATCTTAAAATGTTGTGTAGTGTGAAATTTATTAAGTGTGTTAATCAAATTAACCATTTCGTGAATGAAAAATGAAAATAATAATAATTCAGTTATTAAAAATACATTTTACAATTATAACAATTGTAATTTTAGTCTATTTCAAATGTTTAGGGCTACGGTGCTAAGACCTATACTTTAAACTTCTGGGGGGCTTAGTCCCATCAAGCCCCCTCTCGATTTCCGCCTATGGCCTATGTAATATAATAGAAACAAAGATATTCCGTATTTCCACTGGTAAGACCCTTTTCGACCAAATTTAAAAAAGGTTGATTTCCTCTTCGACCAAAACAAAAAGTTTAATACCTACATACTTTCTGTTATACATATCGAAAATTATTAAAACCTATGTATAATATTTGTCATCAATTATTTGATTATATTTTTAATAATTTTCTATATGTTTTACATAAAGACTTAAAGTATTATAATAAATAATATTATTATTATTAAATGTTTTCTTTAATATGTACTTTCAGCTTTTTAAATAATAAAATATCTACCTATACAATAATAATGATTTTTCATTTACCCTATCAATAGGGTATAAAGTTTTCCATTTTTATTAATTAACTTACACAATGATTGTATAGCTTGTGTAATTATTTTTATTAAGGATGGTACCACTATAAGTAATACAAAGAAATTTTACTGTTACATCATAATGAAAACTAGGATTTTAATTTTTACCCACTTAAAAGTTCCTAGAAGTTTATCAAAATTTGTAACTAAAATATTTCCTTTATACTTTCGTTTCCATATAATATCTACATAATTTTGTGCTGCACTCTAACTATTTTAATTAGTATATGAGCTATAGCCTATAATATATAGACTTAATTTTTCTCTGCATTTGTTAAATTTAATTCATTCATTTTACCTACAATGGAAAAAATAATAAGAGAAGTTCAAGGGTCAAGACAAGTTGGTGTTGCATATAAGGACGATGATGGTTATACATACTGGAAGAAACGAGAATGTAAAATGCACATCACTGTTCGCTGTGCATCGTGGAAATCTGGGTAAAAGTTAATTTATAGAGATTTAATTCAGCATAATTCAATAACACAAAGTAAATTATAGTAATAAGATCTAATACTAACACCAACTTAGCTAAGCTAAGGCCAATGCTCTTATTTAGTAATCAATTTTTTAGGTATTATATTTAATTCGTTTAACAGTGCAATTTTTATGCAACTGAATTATGTAATATTCTATAGGTTTCATTAGAATTTGTTTAATATATGATTCATTAAGACGTATAAATTTGCTTAAATAACATCTGTTTGGTAGGTACGTTAACGGAAGGGAGTACTGTGAAGGAGGTGGGTTTGAGGATGTAACCCCAAATAAGAATAATTTTTTTATAAGTTTTACTTAATGTGCAGTTACATAGGTAAATACTAGTATACTTTGTTTAAGTATTTGAAACATACTTGTAACATATAAAGTAGGTATATTTAAATATTTAATATGAGCCTAACTTTTTTCCAACATGCCTTATCTATAAGGTAATAAAATAAAGGAAAAAAATTGAACTTGTAATTTAAAGATGTGGGCGAGTATTGTTTCCAACCAAAACTAAATATTTGTTTCTTTTAAAATTAAAAAAAGCTTTAAATTTTATTTCCATCAAATAATTTCTCTTCCAAAATAAAAGTTGAGATATTAAGTTGGTTACTAGTCATAATTTTGGGTTTATGGTATTCTGAAAATTATATTTCCAATTTTCCAAAATTAATGGTCCAATTTCAGTGATAGTTATGCAGAACACTAATAATTGTAAATCATTCCATGCACATTTTAACGACCTTATTTTAATTTCCCAGGCAGACCCAGGTTATACAACTGATAAACAAAATTATTATTAATTATATTTGGGATGCAGTATATTTGTTTATGTTAACTAAAAATAATTCTTAAACTTATGTACTATTGAGTTATTTTAATAAGGTAAAGAAAAAATTATAAGATAATTGTAAAACAAACACAAAATTCTTCTGATGTACTATTTAGTTATTTATTGGTATATGACTATATTACAATTTTGTTTCCATGTTGAATTTTTAGATGTAAAGCCAAGGGTAAAATAATGAACAATAACCTCTCAAAAGTTATTATTTCAGTCGGCCATGAGACACATCCAGCCAATGATTTGATAATTAACGATTTTAAGAACATATGTTATCAGCGTTCACGTGATGAACGAACTTCACTCCGCGTTATATATAATGAAGTATATCCAATAATTATAAAATGTATCATAAATAATACAAATAATATATTTTTTAAAAACATATTTTACTTTTAATCCAATTTAGACTTGTGCCATGACAAAGTTTATTAATGTTTATGTTGGATCATTTGTATCGCATAAAAGAACAATGCAAAGGTATAGGAGACGAAATCAGCCTACAAATCCTATTACGATGAGAGAATTTCATGAACAATTAATTGGTGAATACTCACATTTGGTTACAATTAATGATGAACCGTTATATTCAGGCTTGGTTGGTAATATTGAGGAAGAAGGAGTTACCCTCCTCTTTGTTTTGCCAGGAGTAAAAGAGTAAATATACCTAGAAAAATAAACAAAATTATATAAATTCATAAGACAAAATTTAATACAAGTTTATTTTTAGTATACTAAAAAATAGTAAAATATTTTTGATGGATGGAACTTTTTCTGCAGCCCCATCTTTCAATAATGAATGTAGACAGTTATATGTCATAATGGGAATTACATTCAATACAGTAAGTTGTATATATTTATCATTAAATACATACTTGTAATTTTTAACTGTCAAATTTCTTTTGTATTATAAATCAATATTAATTTAATAACATTAAATTTACTATAGGGCTTTCCGGTTGCTTTTGCTCTTATGTCGAGAAAGACTACGAAGGCATACGCAGCTTTATTTGAAAAACTTTTAAGAATTGAACCACAATGGCAACCTGAAACCATAATAATAGATTTTGAACTAGCCGCTATGGCAGGCATTCAATTTATATTTCCAGGTATAAACATCCAAGGTTGTTGGTTCCACAGCAGTCAGGCTATTTGGAGGAAAATTGGGAATCTTGGTAATTTTATATTGTGTATAATATATTATAAGTTATAACAATATTTTTCAAATGTATAAATATAATAACTATTTTATTCATTTTACAGGAATGATTGAGTTATGCACAAGTGATCGTGGAGCATATGATATTGTCCACATGATAATGGCATTGCCATTAATACCGGGTAATAAAATAAATGAAGGGTTTACATCAATACAAATTTTTTATGAAGAAAATATTAAACTAACATTGTCAACCGAGAGTCAGGAAAAATTTGAAACTTTTTTCCAATATTATAGAACGACATGGTTAACAGGTGAGTAAAATATGTTATGTATTTCATAATAATTATTATATTAGTTTTTCTTTAGTTATTAAAAGTAATTAATTCATTATTAGGTGCTTATACAAATATGTTGAGTGTGAGTGGAACTGTTTGGAGAACAAATAATGTTTTAGAAGTAAGTCATCAACACTTAAAGATGCACATTGGAAGCAACCATCAACCCGAGCCATGGGTATTTCTAAGTAATATACTTATTTCACTGATATTAAAATTATTAAAAATAAGTTTATGTAAATAAATTTTAATAAATATCTAAGTAATTTATTTTCTGAATAATCATTATTCATTACAAACTATTTATTCACAAGTAACTATATTAATCACTAAAAAAAGAAACCTTTAAGTTTTGACAAACTTAATACCTTTCATTTTAGATTCTAAGCAGAGTGATGAATGTATTGATTTTATGAAGATGTTTTTTTAATTGTTTTGTACGTATCTGTCATCCCCTTGTTTTGCCCATGATTAACCTCTACCATTGTCTCAAACTGTTTCCCAATTTCCCATGGTATTTAGCATGTTCAGAACTAATTTTACCAATTCTACTCTTCTTATTAATCTAACCTATCTGCCTATATCAAAAAATGAATTAATGGAATAATCTAATAATGTATTATTAAAAATATGCTGACTTTAAAATAACTACTATTATTAAATTAGTTTAGTTTTATAGACAAATATAACATGTACTTTCAGATGCTTTAAAATCCTATAGTACTGGTATAAGGAATGATTACCAAATAGCGATAGATGGTGGTTTTATCAGAGAACCACAACGTCGAATTTGGATTGAAAACCAAAGAAGGTTGGATTTGGCCATGCGATTATTTAATGAAGGTCGGTACACTGTCTTGGAGTTTCTGATTTGTACTCGTCATGTAACACCAACATTCGGAGTGATAAGACCACAAGGTGCCCATAACTTGACACCCAACACTGAGCCACTACCATCACATACAGAACTGCAACCACAACTATCAGTGAACTTACCACCACGTCAAACGCATCACTTACCTTCAAACAGTATACAAAATTCAACAATTCAAGCAGTTACATTGACACCAGTAGAATTACAGCCCCGATCACTAAACGCCACTAATCAACAGGTTCAGCATTTTAATGATCAACAAAACAATTATCTTGCTCTTCAAGCAAGAGCTAGAGAATTGTTAATTGAGAGAAGACGAGTTAATGGAGCAGAAATAACCAGTTAATAATAATTCTTTCATTACCTTATAAATTATAATTAATCTTTTTTTACATTCTGAAGTATTGCTTGTTTTAGTCTTGGATTTGATACATGGAATAGATGATGACGAAGTGGTGACACCACCAGAGCGATTTTATGTAACCCGACAAGATTTAAATTGTAATAACTGATTAAAAAACAAATATCAAGATAATATTTAATATGATTAAACAAAGTGTTAAATTTAAATATATTTTCTTACATTTCAGTTTTACCAATTGTTGAGCCAAAGTGTTATATTTGTCTGTACTCGCCATCAACAGTTATAGCCTCTCCATGCAATCACCAAGGGTTGTGCCAGTCATGTTTTGAAAGTTATATAAAAATGCCACCATACGAAAATACTCCATATTACCGTTGTGCTTTATGTAGAGCTGAAGTGGAGTTCTACATGTTACTAAATAACTAAATATTATGTTATTAGGTTATTGTTATTATATTATTATTATGTATGTATTAGGTATATACTATTAATTATTATTTATTAAGTATTTTAGTATAATTAAAATTAAAATAATATTAATTAAATATTATTAATTCTGATACCTAAGTTATTATTATCTACTTTACAGTATACAATAAAAAAGTTAAATATAATTAGTTCTTTTAAGCAACTTAACAATTTTTTTCTCTTTTTTTATTAATAATTATTATTTATATGATTTCTATATCTATTTATGCCTATGATTAATACTTACAAAGTGTAGTAAACATAGACCTAGAGAGCCTAGATAATAATTATTAATAAATATTTTAATTATTATTATTTATTATATTTAATAATTATTATATAGACTTATAAACTAGTTTATAGGTCTATGGACTATGGTGATAATGTTTTATGATTTAATAATCTAACTTAAACTAGAAAAGATAATAAAATATGGATAGTCTGCAACATATAAGAATGAGACTTAAAATATACCTATACTAAAAACAAGACCTAGATGCTTTAATCATGCATAAAAAAGCAAAACATAATTATTTACATTTATAGTTTGAAAAGTATCTACATGTGTTGGTTTTGTGCAATATTTCCTTTAACAAAAATAACTTTTGTATGTAATAACATTTGTTACAAAAATAGATTCTAAGTTTACAATTTACTAATTTACATAAGTTATTTACAATGTAATATTACAGATTATTTAAAACAAACTATAATGAAATTAATATTCTGTGATATTATTGTGTGAGTAAAAAACTAATAAATCTACCTATGCTTACAAGTCAACACTAGCTGACAGATGTAGTGTATGTCAATAGGAATTGCTAGAACATTGATGAAATATAATCAAATGGCTAGAGCTATAATGTATAAGGTATATCTATAGATATAACATTACAAACTCACAACTACCTAGATCTATGAATTAGTATTTTTAATAAAATAATTTTTTTTTTATAAATAATAAATACGAACCTCATAATAGGTGACTTAAATTCAAGTTCATCCAACTATGTGGTCATGTGGATAGTGGATGACAATGTGATTCAACATTACATTCCAAGTTTCCTATGTCAATGTCAAATAAAATTTATGGACTTATGCCGGCCTTATGCACAGAATTAAGAATATTATAAATGGTCACTTTGCGCTTTTGAAATTTTGAAATTTTGACAATTAGATCCTCTATGGTCAATTACTTCCCCCAGTCATTTTGATCCCCCGACTACTAGATACCCTGACAACTAGATACCCTGGCGTCATTTTGATCACAAGGATCTAAGTGACGGGGATCTAGGTGATACGTCACCTATTATTTTATCAATTTAATCTTTATCAACTGTAGATAATAAAAATTCAAAAAATATTTGAAAATATATAAATGTAGTATGGAGTAATTTATTTTTCTATTCTGTGAAATTAATTTAATTCAATTCATGTGGATATAATGCAGAGTAGAAGTCTTAAGTGATATGTTTAATTTTTTGTGTAAAAGCAACAAAACATTTTTGTAGTATTTATATAACTTAATTTTTGCTAAACCAAAAATATGTATTCCATATACAATTATAAGTACTGTTTTTATTTAAGGAATACAACTTGTATATTATTACCACAAGCGTGTATATTAAGAGGCAGGAGGGGAGTCACTACTACTCAAAAAATATAACAAAATATTACAATTATGTATCGTATATTGAGTATTCATATTAAACTATTCTACAGCCCTATAATAGGTATACTGAGTGAATGTTTTATCGAACAAAACTTATTTTTCAAAATATTTTTCATACATAATTTCCAGTTGAAATAAAACAATATTTTTATGAAAAATTCATTGGAATTTATTTCAATTATTTTAATTATACAATAGGTGCGTATTTGATATTCGGTGGTACCTATAGATACCTAGTATAGATGATAGGCCATTATGAATTAAATTAATAATGTAGGTAGGTACTTATTAATTTCTCAACATAAGAAGTTCATATGAATAACATAAAACTATATTAAATAGGTTAGCATGTTAGGTATAATATTAATAATTGCTACAATATTATATAATATATCAAATACGCACCTATTATGACCTTTTATAAAAAATGTTATTATATTATAATCAACTGCGTAATTTTAATTATTGTATATGTCTCAAATAAAAAATATGTAGTCATATAGGTACTTAGAAGAGAATATAATATAATATGTTTGGATACAGCTATAGCTGTATTCCTAGTTTTTACTTTTTAGTTTTAAATTTTAATTGTATGTATTAAATATATGCTTAATTAAACATAGGCAGTTTGATTTGAATTATTTATTTTTTATAAATTTAAAATTAATCAATTTGTGGCACAGTCATGGATAAGTATTATTAGTATTAATTATTCATAGTTGTTATTTGTCTTAAGTAAATTATATATTTAGCCATGTGCACAATAAATAATAATGTAATTTATTTTAAATTTTTTATTATTCGAAGAGTAAACCACAAATGAATATGGTATTTTGTCTTCCATGTTACTGATATAAATTCCTCCCTAAAAAAATCCACTCTTATAATTATGTTGGCGTCACTGGTTGTATTTTGTCAGTTACTATTCAATTTATTTAATACTCACTAACTTACGCTTACCTTCAAAATTTTAAATTCGAGTTAACACTTAACAGTTAACACTAAACTTATGTTATTATTCTATTCTGTGTTATAACAGTTAATGGGTTGTTTTGATTCTGCGTTTTCACAAATATTAAGTGGTTAGCGCTTAGTGCTTACTGCTAATACAGCAATACTTGTGCCGTATTAAATACCTGGTAATTAATATAAGTTTTAACTTTGTTGTCTGATATTCTAGTATAACGCTCGTTACAAGATTTTTATTCTCTAGTTTTACATTTGAAATTATCTAGACAAAATGAATGAAAATTCATCTCAAATTAATGAAAGCTCTGTAAGCTCATCATTAAACTGTCCTCGTCCTAGTGTAACTACAATTGATGTAAGTATTACGTATTTTAAGAAATATTAAAAGGTACAAATATGTATTTTACAAAGATGACTAGTTTGATGATACAAATTTATTTCTTATATAGATTTTGAAACAAGAATTATATCAAACACAATTGCAATTAAAAACCAAAAATGCATTTATTAGTGAACTTCAAAACGATGTAGAGCAATTACAAATAGTAGAAGATGATAATATTAAATTGAAATCAGAAATTTTATCAAAAGAATCTGATTTAAAGCAATGGACTGTAAAAGTAATTAATCAATAACCTATTGGCAATTAGTTATTTCTCTATTTTAACAAGCATGTAATATTTTACCTATAAAACATATTTACAGTTAAACATTAATTTGTTTGAATTTCATTATATTTCAGTATTCTAATTTAGAGTTTAAATTATTAGACCAACAAAAAGAACATTTATTACAAATAGATTTGTTGAATGAGCAACTATCAGTTTTAAATAATTTAAAAGATAAACCAAAGGAAGATTTACCAGTAAATTTAAATGAAAGTATTATCACGGATTTAAAAACTGAATTAAATGAAAAAAAGGTATTGTAAACTATGAATCAATATATGATACTAAAATATTCTTAAATTAAGATTGTCAATAAATAACATTTTCAATTATTTTTTATAGGAAAAATATGAAGAGATGCAAAATATGATAAACAATCAAGAAATTATCATTATGGAGTTAGAACATTCAAAAAGTAGAGCTATTGAAGAATTAGAAGAGTATAAAATAAAAGTTAATTTTAAAACTGATCAATTAAATGAATGGAAGCAAAAATATGAGGTATAATTTTTACATTATCAATTCTTTATTCTATTCTTATTATTTTAGTTAGATAATTATCATAGTAATCATGCCTTTTGTTAGACATTGCAAGAAGAATGTGAAATGCTCAGGTTGCAACTCAATAGTATAAATAACCTGAATGATCATAATAAAAGAGGAAATTCATTGTTTGCTGAAGTTGATGACAAAAGACAAGCATTAACAACCGAGCTAGAAATGAAAAGAGAAAAATATGAAACTTTAAAAAAATGTTTATCAAAAGCCAATCACGAAAACAATCAAATGAAGGTTTTAAAAATTGTTAAATTTTCATTTTTAGTTTTTTTTCTAATTTATTGTTGTTATTATTATTTAGATGGAAATGATGAGATTAGAAAAACAGTTGTTAGAAACGGAAAGAAATGATGACTTAGAAAAATCTACTTTGATTCAGAGTTATAAAAATCGTATTAGTGTAAGATAAATTATAAAAAAAAAATGACATGTATTTTGATTTATTCAACTTGACTGTTTATAGGATTTAGAAGCTAAAATAAGAGAATTAGATAAAAGACCAGAGACTCCACAAGTATTAAAAATAGACAATTTAAGCAATGATGGCATGAATGTTGTTCTTCAAATTGTATCTGATGTCCGGTATGTAGTGATTTTGTGTTTTATTCAAAATGTATATTTTGATTTTTTATGAATTATGATTATTTTTTGTTTCAGAAAAGAGAAGAAAGCATTGGAAGAAGAAATGAATAGAAGGTCTATTAGAGATATGGAAGCTCGACAACAATGTTTTAAAGGAGAATGTGAAATTCGTCAGCTTAAGAAAGAGATGAGAAGAGACAAACTGCAATTAAAAGAATTAGAACAACAAATTTCTGTATTGAAATCTAAATGTAAAGACATTTCTAGTGTATAATCTATGCATAGTTTTTATACTCATTATTTTTTTGTTGTTGTAGTATCTTCATCTAAGGAAAACATAGGGGAAGATAAACGAATAACATCAAAAGGAGTACGTTTTCACAATAACTGTAAGATTGAAGATGGGGGTCCTTCTTTGAAACTAGCAAAAAAAATACCACAACAAGCTGTTTTGAATACAATTGTTTGTCCAAAATTAGAAGAAGTATAAATTATTAAATTATAATTATTGATACTGTTTTATTATTTAATTAGGTTTATAACTCATGTATTATATGTTTTAAAAATATTGAATTTGAATTCTAAAATTAAATTCTTTTTTTTTTAATATGAATTTTAAACCAAAACTTTTATACTGGATTTGTAATAGAATAAATGTACAATGTTCCATGATCATAATAATGATTGTATTTAAATTTATATCTATATATTAATATTATTTCTATATAAATACTGTTTGGTTATTTTTTTAATGAAATTTGTCATTACCAAAAAAAAAAACATACCTTGGATTGAACAGTGTCAGGTACTCGGGTTATCCTACAAGCAAGGTAAGCAGGTGATGAGAGTGGAAAATTTGCCGTACTTAAAAAAAACATATACCTATAATATAATATTATAATTAATAGGTATTAGCCTTTAGGTTATTAATTAACTGATCTTTTAGTTATTTAGCGATCTACTTGAATTTTTATGATTAGCAAAACTATACCATGGAAAATGTCCTGCTTGTAGGTGGCAAATTGTTTAATTTGCCACTGGGATGTATTATTTAAGAGTTTATATACTTAAGCATATTATGTGAAATACTTATATGCTTTTTATTCAAAAACTTTGAAGTAGATACCTAAGAGATTTTTAAAGATCATTTCATATTGTTAAGTAATAAATAGTAATATTTTTTTTAGATTCTGAACGTAGTGATGAATATTTTGATTTTACTAAGTGTTTTTGATTTTGTGTCTGTGTATAGCCTAATTTGTTGAAATAATGCTTCAATTTAAAACTTCAGGGTTACTTATCGATGAGACAAAGTGAATATCCTTGGTGCTTTTTAAAGGTCAAAAGAAAAAAATTTCCAATGTTTTCAAAAAAATCAATTTTTTTATATTGTTATAACTCAAAAACGAATCATTGTCAATACTTGAAATTTTCACCAAATGTTTATATTAGCGTTATTAAGTGTACGGATAAATTATCAAAATATTCTAGCCATAGTTATATAAAATATATTGTTTATTTTATAAATCTGTGATTCTAGCTATTTTGAGCTATTAAAAGACAACTGAAATTTTCGATTTTTTTGAAGTATTGATAAGTTGAAAATTTAATAAAATTTTTCTATAAGTTTGGCGTACAATAATATTTATAAAAGGACATATATTTTGGGGTATCCAGATCATTAAAACATAAACCAACTTTTCACCATCCACTGGGAAGTATATCCTAATTCCTAGGCTGACAAATCATCTCCGTTTAGAATCATTTTTTTGTTTACAATATTACAATGATACCTACCGTTGGATTCAAGTGTAATACATCTATTATAGTTACCTACTATCAGGGTTGGCAAGATACTCAAAAAGCAGTATCAAGATACTAGATACAAGGTATTTTGCTTTGAAAAATTGCGATACAAGATACTCGATACGTCATATAATTGTATCGAGATACAAGATACAATTGTATCTAAGATACTGCCCAACCCTGCCTACTATACAGCAGAGTGCTCACTAGAGCACCCTTATTTTTTTTTTAATAATGATACTACACAGTGGCGTAGCCAGGATTTTTTTTCGGGGGGGCTGATCAATTTTTTACACAGCGGTGGTTTAGTAATATACAATAAATTATTTATTTAAAAAAAACAATAAAAATAGTAATCAATTTTCTTAACTTTTCGGGGGGGGGGGCTGTAGCCCCCTCAGCCCCCCCCCCCTGGCTACGCCACTGATACTACATGTTCAGTTGCATGTTGACAGTATTTTTAGGAGATATATATTCAGCTTTTAATAACAATATAATATATAATATATATATATATATATTGTAAAATTAATGTCTATTTAAAATTTGAATAGATAATATATTAATAATTATAGTGAATATTACTATATTACTGTCATACACTATACTATATTTCATGAGAAAAACTAACTAGAATAACTGAAGTTGATAGAGATTTTTTTTTCCCAACACTTACTATTATAATATATTACATGCAAATTCAACAATGATCACAAATTAGAAACCTATTTACTGTAAAGTGTAAAGTAGTGTGTTGCATACTAATATAGTAATATTACAAAATATTTTCAAATAATTAATATAAAACAGTGATGTTCCAAACTTCCAAAGTAGATTTTTTTGGTGCAATTTTTTTTAAATCAAAATGGTCAGGTAGGTATGGGGCAATGAATTTAGTATGATAAAAATATTATAGCAATAATATTAATTATACTATTAAGTAAAAAAAAAAATTAAAATTAAAAGGTATGTATGTGTAGGTGTTCAAATAGAACACCCAATTAGGCTTGAAAATTGTTCAGCATGCTACTGATATATATTGTTATTCTGTACTTATATTAACAAGATAAAAATTTATAGTAGTTAAAAGTAGGTAGACATTCTAAATCAATAAAATACTTTCAGATGCTGAAAAAATTTATTAGATTACAACAAACAAAACTAATATTATATTACATTTAGTAAATGGGAAATGATTTTATCTATTAATAATAATTAAACAATATCTCCATACTGGTTACGTGATTCCCTGTGTTGAGGAATCCTTGTTTGATCAGATGGTGGATAAGTTTGATTATCCCAAATTGGTTGAGTATTTGATGGCGGATAAGCTTGGTTATCCCATATTGGTTGAGTATTTGATGGAGGTGGTGGCCTATATATAAAGTTTGAAAATAATTTTTAGTATAATGTGATATTTAAAAATTATAAACAAATTAAAAGTCTATTACAATTTTGTTTTATGATAAGTCTAGTTAATATTTAAATGTTATGACATAAATATTGTTACTGATTATTCATGTATGTAAAGCAAACAAAAAACATTAAAAAAATTATAAAATCATACACTCTAGTCATATTAAGAAATCTAGGGACTAGCATTTGTCAGCAATATTATATTGTCACCCATGAGATCTGAACACCAGCCTTAAAAGTAATGCCACAAATATGTGCAGGTTCCTTTTTAACATAAATAGAATATAATTAATTAAATGTTTTACCTATAAGTCATTTTATTAGGTTGTGTTCTATCATATTCTTGTCTATTACGAATTCTAAGGTCCTCATAAGAAGTAGGTGTAACATTTGACAATGAACTTTCATTTTCCTTCCTAAGTGATAAACCTAAAACATAAAGGGATATAAAATATGATAATAATAATATTAAGAATATAATCCTACCATCATAATTGGGTCTATAATCTGTATCTAAAGAATTCATAGGTTTATGCACATCAATATCTATATTAGCTTTGTAATCAGTCATAAGTGTTGGGGTATCATTTCCTGGTGTAACATTAGTTAGACTAGCACTTCTGAAAAACAAATGAAGATAATTAGATATTATTCATTTTTATTGATATTATATATTATTTTCCTTACCCTTGGAAAAGTTCACCACTAGCTTTTCCGCTACGTTCTCTGAGAACTCGTCCAAGTTCACTATTGGGTAACTGCATTAATTTTTCAGCACATTTTGTTTGATAAGAATATTTACCAATTAGATAACCAAACAGACTACCAAATGCTACTTTAGGCCATGGACCCCATTTCAAACTCCGTTTTAAATAACCTTAAACAATAAACAAACGTTAAATTATAACAGTATATAAAACAATTTCCAGTTTTAAAATTCTTCTCTTAACGGTAGTGCACAATTCTATCACACACTTGAAGTTGCTTACATTTTCATTTAAGATAATAGTTTTGAAATTAGAACTTTGGTACTATAATATGAAAACAAAGCATTATAACAATAATGAAATTACTTACCTGCATTAACCGCCGCATATGAAACAGCACCCGTTATCAACGATAATGGTAAGCTCCGCTGAAAAAAACTTTCGGTGTTACATTCCTTCATGACTCTGGTTTCTTCTGGAGAAAATTGATAGAACTACATAAGAAAGAAAAATAATAATTAAATTCATACAATAATACATTTATACATTTTAGGAATGCGGGAATGTAGTTATGATATAATGATATTTAAATAGTACAAGACATCAAAATATGACTTACCAGCGAATCTGGAGACGGTTTCTGTTGCTGTTGTGCGCCGGGAAATAGATTCGCCATTATTACTCGTTTATTAGGTCGGTGGGTTTACAATATTTTTATATTATAATTCTTCTTCTTTGGTGTTGTTAAAAATACGGGACTTCGATAATAAGTTAGCGTAATTCGATCATCGGTCGGGTGCGGACTGCAATAGTGCAGCACTTGATAGTTGAGTATTTAATTTTTAAGCTGTAATTGCTATTGCCTGTAAGTGTCCACAAGGCAATCCCGTTTTCCCTGGATGGTTGGATGATAAATTTTATTATTTTTACCATATAATATTATCTATGTTTTAACGAGCATCTCGGGCATAGATAATATCATGAAGGCATAACACAAATTCTTATCACATAATAAATACAACAAATGATACATAATACATCTCAAATAATTTAAACATCAGTAGTGAATAATAATTATTAATTATTGAGTAAGCATACTCAAGTAGTCAGTCACGTACTCGTAACTCGTAACTCAGTACTCTGAATCATAGAAAAAAGATCTGAGTACTCACTACTTACGTCTGACCGCTAGAACTATACGTCTACCCATGCTCCGTCTGTAAATTAAACTATAAAAAAATCCAAAAAGTCTATGAAATTACCACCTCTACAATTTTTTATTTAAACTTATTTACACTTATATATTGTATAATATGTTGTTTTTTAAATGTAAATTTATCATAATTTATTTGTAGGTTTTTTTTCTCGGTATCTATTTTAATAAATAACTTCTTTTAAAATGTTCGTAGATTTTTCATTTAGAATATTTATTTTAACCATAGATACCTAATAGATAAAGACTTATTAGATCTTTATTATCTATGATTTTAATACACCTACAAAAAATTAAACAATGAAATAAGTAATACAAGGTTTTTTAAGAATAAAAACATTTTAATTATGAAAAAGATTAGCAATGAATTGTAATGTCATCCATTAATATTTAAAAAATAAATAAAATAGTGGTCAAGTGCCAAGTGGGTAATGCTCTGCTGTATAGTTGAGATTGAGTGGACCACGAATATAGAGTAGATATGTTAAATTTCAATCCAATGTAAGGGATCGTTGTATACGAAAAACAATTCTAAAAGGAGATGATCTGTCAGTCTAGGTCCTAGGATATATATTTTCCATTAGGTGGTTAAAAAGGTAGTTTATTTTAATTAACTAAATACCTACTAAAATACCACAAAATTAAATTTTGTATAGAAAATGTCAATTTTAAATTTTAAACAACTGGTGTAGGTTCAAGTTTCGACGACTAGTAATTTTTAACTATGGGAAAAATCTAAATTATCCGATAGTAAATCGTTATTTTACGCATGAATTTTGGATTTCGAAAAAAATTTCAATTTAAGATAGAATTATTTTTATTGGCCAACGCTCAACTTCTTTTATAATTATTGTAAGCCAAACTAATTGGAAATCATGTATTAGATTTTCAATTTTTAGCTACTTATACAAAATTTTTCATACACTCTTAACAACGAAATAAGTTGAAAATATTTATAATTTTGAACAAATTTTGTCAATTTTTAAACTTCAAACGTTAAACTGGCATTTATAAAAAAAAAAATGAATATTTAGAATTCTTTTAATCTTAAAATAAGTAAAACATTTTGAAAATTAAATTATGTAAAGAAAATGACTATCTAAATAATTGGAGACAGTATCAAGTATCTACGACTTATACTTTTTGAATAGTAACAAATATTTAAAATCGTCATCGATTTCGTAAAAATTTAAAATTTAGACGCTCATAACACATAAAATCTATTCTGTGCTCAAAACATTTTATTGTTTGCTTTTTATTTGCATTGTTTTCATTAGATATTTTCTTGTTTATTTTTGGTTTTTTAGTGTTAATAGTGTTATCGTTATCGTTTCAAATACTCCAACCATGGAGGAGAAACGTGCCAAATGACTGTGATAACGGCAGAAAGTCAACTGAACGCACCCACGATCACTGTCTTCCAAACGCGTCCTAATAAATAATCTGCTCACCACTACATCATTATTCATTTCATTACTATACTATATAGGTACATAATTTAATATTGTTTTTTATGTACGGGTTTTTTTTTATCCTTCTCCCAAATCACACAAGTCGTTCCCCCAATAATGTCAATTAACCAATGTTGTTATTCTGATTAAGTATTTTTTACTGTTAATTTGTAATTTGTTTTTCGTTTGTTGTGCACTTCGTATTCTATGATAGTTACGGCGAACGATTTCCCAATAGCTGCGGTGTAGTGTCGTCTTCGTCGTCGTTGTGATCTTTAAAATATTAAGATCATTGTTTGTAAGAAGTCAAAATGTTTTATTAGTGTTTGTGTTTCGAATTACTTCATCGTATCACCGGCAATGGATAGAATTACAATAAACGTAAGAGTTTCAATCATTTTTGTTTGGCTGATAATGATAATTATTTATTTTTATTACTTAAAAAAAATTATAACATATAATATTAAAATTTTAAATCATAGGTGAGATCAAATGGTAAAATTTCTTTCATCTCTTTTAATACTGACCCCAAAATGTGTGAATTAAAGTTATAATAAATCTATTAATTTAGGTAGGTACCTATTATAATCTTTTGTTTCAACATCCTAGTATTAGGTTTACGGTTACATTTTCCATATCTATAATAATACATTTATTTTTTTGCAATATTATACTTGAGACGAGGTAGTTACTTAAATCGATTATTATATAATTTAAAAACTGATCTTTGTACTTATTCATATGTTTTGTGGACTACCTGTATTAACACTACACAATTTAATTTGTTACAAAAAAGACCAAGTATCTGTTTAATTCTGTTATATTTGATCATAAGTTATAATTGTTAATTAAATATTAAATATCAGGATTTACTAAAAAGATTTAGTTACTTAAATTTTGCTTATGATAGTTTAAATTAAACTTATTTCCTTTTTTAAAATATATAATTAGAACATTGGATAAATTTTTGAAATATGAGATTTTAATAAAACTTTCCTTGTGAATACATGCATACTGTTGAAAAAAAATGTATTTTATCATAAAAATTATATTTACCTACTATTAATAATACCATTCTATAATAATTATCAGATTTGTAAATTCCTATTTTGGTTATTTCTTAGAACTCTTTTCAATGATATTTTACTTCATTTTCTTACAAGGCTGATTAATTCATTAAACATGTCCACAATTTTGCTGTATGATAAGAACTTTATTTCAATAAATAATGAACTCTTAATAAATCATTTGAGATTTAAATTATCTCAATATCTAGTAAGTAGTTTAATAACATTATTTGTATATATGTTTAGGTATATCATAGCTGATTAAAATGGCATCCAGAGATAAACAATCACAATATGTCGATGGTCGACGTACCTGTCCTCGGTACAGTGGACCTGCTTCCAGCAACGGTGACTATGCTTATGCATATTATGAGCATGGTCCACATGGGTCTAAACCACATTCATGTTCAAAACATAGTTATATTAACCGATATGGACGGGAAGAAAACATATATGAGGAGATTGGAACATCTAAACTTGATGAAGAAGTTAGATATGTCCACTCGAAACATTTACAGGCAAGTATTCTTTTAATAACATGATATGTGTAATGTATCTTATGAATAATTATATGTTTTTTGTTTAAGGTTTTGGATGAATTAAATTTATCAATGGAAGCGATGATAATGCCTGACAATGGTGCATGTTTAAACAATAATGGTTCATCTGGCCTTAATTTAGGAACTTCAAGAGATGGTTCGCCAGTGAATTTGAGTGTGGATAGTGGGGTTGCTTGTGATGCTAGCAGTTGTGGTACAAATAGTTTAAGCCGGCCTCGTAAATCTCATTTCAGCACAAAAAGGTTTTGGAATAAAATGCCTACATTAATTTCACCCAGCCCTAGTAAAACATCACTTCCAGGTTAGTTCATTAATTTTTATTAGATTCTGATTTTCGCAGAGCGATGAATGTATTTATTTTTTAATCATATACATTTTTATTTTAGCTCTTATAATTAGTTTTAGGTAAATAAATCCCATAAATATCATTATGTTCATATCCAGCATGTATAAAAAATGATATATTACTGTTTAAAGGTTTAAGTTTAATATTCATTTAATTTTTATTTTATTGATATTCGTAAAATACAAGTAAAGAATTGGAACATAGTGTTATAAAGTTATGTTCTTTTACAAATATTAGGATAATATTGATAATTATGAATATTTCATGAGTAATTAAAATTTTTTGTCTATTTATTGTCACACTTAGATAGTTCTATTTTATAATTGATAAAAAAAAACATTTTGCCTTTATTGATATTAACAATAATAGGATGCATGATATAACATTATAAATTACTGTGATTATTTCACATATTGGTTGGACAAATTCTTTGTTATATAGTTTTTACAGTCAACCAAATAATGTTTTAAACATTATGCAAGGTATCTTTGTTCCACTCCACTTTGCTCATCAAAACTTTAAATAATTGTAACTAAAAAAAAAAAATTGTTTCAATTTTAATTATTATCTATCTGGTTATTTCGAAAAGTATTCTGTTTCAGAATATTAAATTAAAAATGTAAATTTTTATTCAAAACAGTAACACACTTAAAATAATATCTGAAAATGTTGTTTTATTTTAAATGTTAATTATATAAAAGAAATATTTTTAAAAATGTTAATAGTTTTTGAAATATTGATTGGTTCATGATAAAAGAACCACCTTATATAAATAAAATTACAAATTAATACCCTATCTTAAATTATATTTATATAAATAGGGTTTTAATATTATATTATAAATAGCACTAGAATAAAAATAGGCAATAAAAATTGTACATAATAGTTTATTAAAAATATGCATAAAAATAAAATAAAAAAATAATGTATTTTAAAATATTTTTTTAAACTATTTAATGCTATTCAAACATATAACATGAAATAATGACATGAGATTTTAAATTTTCAAAACTGGGCGCCCTTCTGTTAGACCTTAATATAGGCATGCCCAACCTTTTTCAACTTACAGGTCATATTCAAAATTTATATTTATACTGTGGGTCTTATATACTTCATGGTTTTTTTTTTATTCATTTCGATAAAATGTAAATTTTTCTATATTCAATTTTAATACCTGTTTACCCAAACAAATTTCTAATTTTTATAAAATGGTCACTGGCCTGTTGGAATATTCCTGCAGGTTGGGCACACCTAATATGTTCTTAAATTTACTAAGACTGTTAGACATCACATGACATAAAAACTTTAAGTAATAAAATATACCATAATATATGCATTAATATGTATGTTGTCCAATAATGCAAAATAAAAACGCCACCATTTACATCATCATGAGGTGATTCTTGGATATTATTAACAAAATTAATAATCAGAAGTTGCAATAAAAGCATACTGTTGTATATAAATCCTAGCCCTAATTATATTTATAATACTTTTTTATTGTTTAATTTAGTTAATAATAGTTTTAAAAATATAAAGGAATAAATAAAAAAAATTAACTTATCTAATTATTCCATTTTATAAACAGATGAGTCTGTACGATGGCGACAAAATTCGTGGGATGAAGTAACACAATCAACCACAATTAATGAACGCCATACTCCTTCACAAAAAAGTTCAAGTTCTGATAGAGATCCAGAACTTTCATCAGAAGAAGAAAGTAACAAGTATGTGCTTTATTTTTTATATTTTCTTAATTGTATTTTTTCACATTTCTTATTTTTATTTTTAGGAGTTATGATACTAGAAATAATGTTTCTAAAACATTGAGGTGGACAAAGAACCCTCCATCCCCAGATCCACCTTCTAGTCCTGGTTTATTATCGAGATGGTTTTCATTAAGAAGATGCTCTCAATATGATCTAGATGTTCGGCCAAATAGCAAAATGCCTCTATTACCAGAGGTATATTAATATTATAATTTTAATTCTAATTATAAATATTATATAAATACTACCCATAGAAAAATAAAAAATACATATTTTAGTTAGTATAAAGTGAGATATAGAAATATTTAATATTAATAAACTGTTAATTTTAGGTTGAAGAAGACTGTTTTTCTAGACGACTTATTCCACCAAGTCTTCCACCAGCACCTCCTGATATTTCTGAACAAGAACTAAGACGTAGATATATTGTTGATGATATAGTGAGAAGTGAAAATTCATATTTAGCTACTCTTCATAGACTTGTGAATGTGAGTTAATTGATAAATAAATTGCATTTGTTTCATATAACTATATTTAACTTATAATTGCATATTTTATGATACTAGGATTACAAAAAGCCTCTTGAACAAAGTATGCCATCAATTCTAAGTCAGTCAAAAATTTCAATATTATTTCATCGAGTTCCAGAAATACTTCAGTGCCATACACTATTTAGAATAGCGTTAGCTGAAGCTGTTGCAAATTGGGATCGTGATCATAGAATTGGAGATGTTTTTGTAGGATCTTTTAGTAAAGCAATTGTGTTGGATATATATAGTGGGTTTATTAACAATTTTTTAAATGCTATGGAATTGGCAAAAACTGAAACCAAAAGAAAAGCATCTCTCGCAGAATTTTTTAAAGTTCGTATTTGTATTTTACTTTTGTATTAAATATGGTTTATTTTTTATTTTTTTATTTTTCAGAATCGACAAGAAGCATCCCATGACCGCCTTTCATTTTATAGTTTAATGGTTAAACCTGTACAAAGATTTCCACAGTTCATTCTTTTCCTCCAGGTTTGTATTTAATATTATTTTAATTTGAAACTATGATTTAAACATTTTTTATTATATGTATATATTTTTTAGGATTTATTACATAATACTGGTTATGGTCATCCCGATAGAATGTCTTTACAGTTAGCATTAACTCAATTGGAATCATTAGCAGAAATGCTCAATGAAAGGAAACGTGAAAGTGAGCAGGCTCAAGCATTTAAAGAAATGTTAAAATCTGTGTCTAGTAAGTTAGCTGTTCGTCCAATAGCAGACAGCAACAGATGTCTCCTTAGACAAGACGATGTTACTCAAATAGTGAGTTCTTAAAATAGATTACTCATTTTTGTTATTTTTTAAAATACATTATATTTATTAATACTATTCATAGGAAATTAATCATGGAGAGGTCATTGGAAAATGTAAACCTCGACGTCTATTATTACTAAATGATTTGCTTGTTTGTGTTTCTGTCAATAACAAAGATGATTCCAATAGCACATCACAAAAAAGATTAACATTCAAATGGAGTTATCCAATTTCTGAAATTCAAGTATGTTATAGTTATTTTATTTCTTTTTTTTAATGAATTATTTTTAAATATTTTTTTTTTACTTATAGGTTATTGACACATTGTCATTACCTAGTGTTTCACGTACAATTGCTGGTAGTACAGGATCACATAATAGTATCACAACAGACAATTTATGTAATGAAATGAACCATCTAATGCATGATTATCAAGTAATCAGCCGTATTGTTGAATTAGCATCAACATTAAAAGGCACATATTTGGTTAGTTTTAATTTACTATTATTATATTGATAAAATTATTTAATTTATATTTATTAATTATTAATAATATATTTTTTATGAAATTATGCTTTTGTTTTTAGGATCTTGCTCCAGATAATTTAAAAGGTGTCTTAAATGCAATACAGTGTGAAGTGCAATATAAAGGAGATCAGGTAGCATGGATGGACTCCTGCTGTCTCCAGTTATTTATTAATCGTCAAGGATACACTTTTCAAATGGAAAATCCTGATTTACGTAAAGGATGGATCACTGGTAAATCTTAGAATAATTATGTGTTTTTACTTTTCTTACTTTAAAAATGTTTTGTAGAATTAAGGCTTGCACGATTAGCTCTCGATCCAAATAATTCTCCAGCTTGGGAAGTTCCTGATCAGGAGTTGATGCGGCCAATGACAAAAATGCCTTTATTCGTTGGTGCTCATCCCATAACTTCATCTAGCAAACAAGCAGAGGTAACATTTAAATTGATTTAAGAAGATGCCATACCTGCATAATATGTTGCATATCCTTAAAAACATACAATATAACAAATTTAACATTTTCATTCAATAGAAACTGTTTTGTGTCGTTAGCTTTGATATTGGATTAAAACCTATTATTAAATTTAAAGATAAGATAATTGTCTGTTATTTTTTATCAGTTTTTACAAAGCATAACAGATATTTTATTCTTACATGTATATTTGATTATCTGTTAGTTTACTCTTATATTTATGTTAAAAAATGAAATCATTGAAATATTGAATTCACATTAGTCAAATTGTATGTTTGTAGGATAGAGATAACACATATAGTTGTATGGTGAAAAATGTAAATTATATCTATATTACTTGTATTATAATTACTTTGTAGGTGACTTGTGGATGCTTTTATTCTTCTGGCTGTGGCAAATTTTCATATTTGTGGGTTTGCACTACAAATATTCCGATGAATACACATATAGCTATCATGTCTGTTAACAACACTTGTATTCTAAAACAAATTACAACATTAGACTTGCCACAAACAATTGTAACTGCTATAGAGTACGTTAGAGCCTCTGATACAGTTTGGATGGGTACTAATCATAAAAGGTGACTAAAGTGTTTTTATAAATCTTTTTAATAAATATTATTTTTAATTAATAAATAATAATACATTTTTTATTTTGGTCTTATAGTATTTTAATTTTTAATACCGCTGACATGTCGGAAGAAGCAAGTATTTCATTACCAGGTGAAGACGAGAGTCTCAGAGTCACAGCAATCAAACACCATTGTGATACTGTCTTTGTAGCTTTATCAAATGGTTCATTGTTACTTTATAGAAGAGGTAACCAATCCAAAGAACCGGAGATTGTAGTATTAGGTCCTGATGCTCCTATCACATGTATATTACCTATAAATTTATCTTTATACGTAGCATGTGGAAAACAAGTATTTGTTATGAGTGCTATCACTGGAGAACTTCAAGTAAATATAAAATTAAATAATTTATCATTATTTAGTGTTTTATTAAATAACTGAAAAATCAATTTTTATTTAGAAAAATTTTACCATTCATCATGGGAAGAATGTTAACCTTTTGGCTCATTCTGGTGTTGGACTTTGGCTTTCGTTAATGAATTCAACAACCGTTTGTTTGTACCATACTGAAACATTTAAACATTTACAGGTAAAATTTGTTTGGAGTGTTTATTGAATAGCATAGTATTTATTTTATTTATAATATAATATATATATATTTTTTTTGTTTAATTATTCCAGGATATTAATATTGCATCAAATGTCACAAGATTAAAAGGTACTGCTACACCAGTTAATGTTACTGCACTGATGGCTTGTAAAGGCCTTCTGTGGGTTGGAACTGATGCTGGTATTAGCTTAACTGTTCCATTACCTCGTTTAGAAGGGGTACCTATAATCAGTGGCAAAGTAAATGTATCTTATCATGGGCATACCGGTCCGATATCTATTTTGGTGCCATTACAAGATCCACCCACTGTTTTAAAACGTCCACCTTCCAAAACATTAGCTAGTGATATTTATGATCTATATGGTCGTTTAATGTGTGTCAAGGACTATGATAAAAATGAAGATGTTTTAAATTCGAGTCGATGGTCTTTGCGATCAACTGATGAATCGTCAACAGTTCAACATGCAAGATCGTCAGATGTATCAAAAAAAGATTTCACTTTAGTGACAGTGTCTTGTGGACGTGGTTATGTCAATTATCAACAACCGTGTTGTTCAACCATTGAAAATAATGCCTACATAATACTTTGGGAGATTAAGTTATAAATGTAAGTAGGTAATGGTAATTAATTTTAATAGTTATTGAGTTGTAGGTAACTCGTTATCTTTAACCTACAGGGTGTTTCTGAAATTGATAACGTTATATTTTAGAACATACTAGTATTGTGGAAACAATTAAAAACTAATTAAATATACCTACTGAATCAGATACTAAAAATTTACGATAAATTAATTATCATTATACATTGAGTAATGTATTAAGTTAGAAAATAACTCTTTTATGTAAAACTAACCTTAACATTAAAAAAAAACATTCCAAATTCTATTATTTACTTTTATGCTTTCTAAATAAATATATACTAACAAATTTCATGAAACACCTTTTTGAAGCCAAATGACCATTTTATCTTGCCAAATCAAAACATTCTTCTTCCTTAGAGCTGTATACTGTAGTTATAAATTAGTATTAATAATAGTTATAAGTATTAAATAAAATAATAATATTTAAATGAAAACATTGCTGTGAAAAGAGTGATTTTTTATTTTCTAAATTATCTGAGTAACCTTTTCTCATTTTGATTTTTCATTTATATAATAATATTATATACTTTTGTTTGAAAAAAATGTGATAGTTATCTTCATATTTATATTCTGAAAATAATTATGACAAAATATAAACAGACAATTAGTGCAACATGTTCCTTTCAACTTTCATTACATTTTATTAAATAACTGGAGTTTATCACTTTTTTTTAATAGATATTCTCCTTCACAATCAGTCTTTTAGTACTATTAATTTTTTTTTTTAGTTCAATTGATACTTTAATATTTTTAGTCGCTCAATAATTAATTTTTATTCTATAATTATTACTTTTATTATTATTAACTTTCTATGTATTACTTAAACAGCTCTAATGCCGTGAATTTGTTGATTATAAATAGTTAATACTTAATGTGTATTTATAAGTATTTAAAATAGTATTTATTAGTGTATTTGTATACAATTAATAACATAATTTGATATGTGCTGTGGAATAATTAAAAACTATTAATGTATACGCTGCAATAATAAAAAAAAACAATAAAAATCGATAGATAATTTAAATAGAATACTATTATTGTATGGCAATTCATAGTTATTAAATTAAGTATTATGCATGAATTTCAATATTACTGTAAAAACCAAGCACATTTATCTTATATGTACTTGAAATTAGTATTATGAATTATTAACCAATTTTTTTATGCCTTAAAACTTTCTTTCACACATAATTATATATCTTTGTTAAAAATATTCAATTATTCAATGACAATTGTCAGTATTTCATGTCACCTTAAAATGTATACATTTCATATTATTTCTAACTCGTGCATTTTATTTGGTTTATGATTGCTCACTACTTTTTTGATTGAATCTCTATTTATACTATATTAATTATATAAGCTTATGATCAAAGACACTATAATATTCTCAAATATTTTAGAGCGTTTTAAAGCAATATTATTTATATAAGGCTTTTTATTGCCATTGGATGACTAGTATTATTAGTTTTTAGTATAATATTTTTTCCTGTGTCTATTTTAATACAACCATACAACCCTGTTGCTCCTCATTGCTACTTGTACCTTCAACTCATTTAAGCCCTCGAAGAAATAAAAAATATAATATATAGTGTATAAGTGTTTTACCCGTGTTTAATACTGTGATATTCTTATTACAATTCGCCCAAATGCTTTAAAAATCATTTTAATATATATTATATACATTGTAATATTATCATAGGTAATAGATATTAACTTAAAGTTTTGTATTATTTTTATTATTATACCTATTTATCTAAGGCGATGACAAACTGTATTTTATGGTATTAATATTATAACACTCGATACACATTTGTCACTTACTATTAGTGCATAATAATAATATTACGTATATACTATGTATATATATTAACGATTTGTGTTTCTTCCTAGATATTGCGCCAAACTTTTAGTTTAATTAAGTAATAAATAAATTACAAAAACATACACAAACATATTTATATATATAAATATGTATTATATATTTATATAATATATATTAACATGATATATTTAGTCAATTAAGTACAAAATAAGAAAAAGATACACAAACACAAGTGCACATACACACATATTATCTTAAACAGAAAATCGCTATTTTAATGCTAGTAGCTATAACCGTTTTGCAATGTTAACTTATGTATATATTGTTAAACCTAACCATTACAATATTATGTTCTCTCTACTTGTTACTAATCAGCATAATTTGTTAAAAAACTAATTTTTGCCCTCACACGTTTATCGTCAATTTATATTGTATAATAATAATAGTGTTTGCTGGTATTTCTGTACACAACTACGTAACAGTACCTGTAATTTGCTTATAAAAGAAATCGATTATATATTATTACTACTACTATTACCACTAATGTTACACGGTGAATTATATTTACATTTTTTATAATTGTTTGTATTTAAATGATTACCTCTCGCTCTACTGCAACAGAATGG
This sequence comes from Aphis gossypii, assembly GCF_020184175.1. Classification (NCBI taxonomy): domain Eukaryota; kingdom Metazoa; phylum Arthropoda; class Insecta; order Hemiptera; family Aphididae; genus Aphis; species Aphis gossypii. The sequence goes on along the minus strand of NC_065531.1, from coordinate 64,599,625 downwards.
TATTTTGAGATTTGTATTTATATTTTTTTTTTTATCGCTTTTTATACGAACATTTTATTTGTTTTTCTTTTGTTTATCCGTCTCGAAAAAAAGATTATATATATTATTTTATATTATATTTTTATTACATTACTCCCATTATATTACTATATTTCTATTATGTGTAATGTCTATTTGAACGAGCTGTGTCTACTATGTATATCAAAGTCGAGAATCGAAATTTTTAATCATATATTATAATAATAACCTATATATATTTTTTTGTTTTACGTCAATATGACATGTTATAATTATTGAACGTGGTTGTAATATTGTATTCACTATACATGATTATAATTTAAACCAACTTAGTTTTAAACGATTTTATTTGTAAAAAAAATTCTTTTGTATTTTGTGTAAAAAAAAAAGAATAAATATATGTTTTTTTCCTTTAATTATTACTATGTAGTATTTATTATATTCGTCTCATATATTTCATAATTATAGTTAATTAATAATCTTTTCTTTATGCAATATCTAGAATAGTGGGTGCCAATTGAAGTGGTGTGGCAAGAGCCAAGAAAGGACAATTAACTATTAACCCTATTTCTCATGAAAAATAATATGATTTCATAAGTTAGTAAATATTGTTATAATATTATTTAATGAAAGCATACATTTTTGTTTTTCACTCTTAAAATGTAACCTATGGTCGCCCATCATATTCAGAACATTTCGCAGTGTTCATTTTTGCATTTACATATAATACTGCAAAGAAAATAATGCTTTTTAATTGTTGTTATTGTGCTGCAGACTGCAGTTGAGTGTCATTCACCGCGCGTTTGCAGATAACGTGTTGGTGAAAAACAATGAATCGGTAGATTTGTGTGTTTTTAGACTTCACTTCAACGTCGGAGCTGTTCCCAATCGGAGGAAAATTTTATTTTATGACGTGGGTTGGTAGTTTTCAAAAAATTGGAGCAGGTAATAAACATAAATCACCTAAATGTAGTGGGACAACTTCTGAGAACTCGTGCGGCGAGTGTAGATAGTGACCGTTACACGGATATGCTTCCCGATCGCCTCATCTCATGTTTTGGGGATGTGTATTAGTCCCCGGGTCATCTGACTGGACGGGAAACTCCTTAAGTAGTACAGATATTTTTATGATTTTAAATATACGGTCTTTAAGTAGTATATTTAAAAATTCAGAAATTAAGATTTTGAATAATTATATAATTGTAGGAAAAAAGCGAATGAGCTTGCTGTGTATAAGGGTATAATGGTAATATAGGTACAATCGTACGTATTATTTTTATTAACATTATTACCATCATATCCTTCTGTTGCCATAGCCTATAGGTGTGCATAATATAATATTATACCATATGTCTATTTGTGTGAAACCTAGGTATATATGTATTTTGTTACGAAACCTTACATAGGAGCAGAAAAAAAGCGAAATTACCATAATATAAATATTAAAACGACAACTTAACGAGGTCAACGTAATAAAAACGAGTGCACGCGAACCACAAGAAAGCGCCGAAATATACGCTTCGATCGAACTCGGTTCTTATGCATATATATAGTATATACGTAGAGTCAAGTAGGATTCGTGAATGAAAGATTAAAAACGCTTATTTAAATTTTCCTTATCGGACGTTAAGCTAAGTCCATCGGTTGGTTAGTTGGTGAGTTTATTAGATATTTTGGATTGGCCTGTTATTATATATTATATTTAATATTAAAATTTATAAACATCTATCGTCCAAATAAAAGTACCTAATACTATTATATTATTAGTATAATAATATCATTACACTTACACGCCACCCTTTTATAGTTCAATGATTCGTGGCTGCGGTCACTTGTCAATTTAATATAAAACTCGTGTATTTTTTATTATATTATTTTAGTATATATGAGTGTTTTTGCGAGAAAAAAATAAAACGAGATTTTTTTCAATACTAAAATAATACTGATTCTTAATTATCATTAAAAGGTGCTGTCTGTCTTATCGTATATATGACATATATATATAACGAAATTTATAATAGTATAATGATCGATGATTTTATATATTGTATATAAAAGGTGATTAATCAAGCATACCATTTGTTTTTCCTTCAATATTTTAATTTATTATTCAAAAAATAACTTGAAATTTTCAAATAAACTGTAAGGCTATATTTTTAAATTCTTTCAATTTTTTTTTTTTTTTTTTGGGGGGGGGGCTAGAATTTTAAAAGTTACATAGACCTAATATTGATAATAAGTAGAAACTGAAATAATAATAATATTTGGGAAGAAAATTTGGGTCGTGGTCCTAAAAACTTTGAGAACCATTGTACTAGACTATTTTTGTTATCTTGAAAATGTATAGGTATACATAAATATGATCTCATAATTTTTTCCCCTTAATTTATTTGCCACGTGGCAACATTTTGGATTTGATAGATTAGAGGTTTAGAGATCCAAGAGAAGTTTGTCCCTTGCATGTTGAGTAATGAGGTTTCGTCTGGACCTGTCTGTATTATTCGTATTATTGGTATAGTACCTACCTATTAGATTATAAATTTAATCTTTATATTGGGTTAATAATAGGTATTTACTTTGTACCAGCTTCACATTTCTCTAAAATTTTTGGCTAGGTTTTATAATAGAAATTCATTGTTGTACAATGTTATTGATGAAATATTATTTTCAATTATAATGACTACGTATAAATGGAAATTATTCAACTTACGATATAGTATTAGTAGAAAAAGTTTTTTTTTAGAAATGTTAATTTAGTTTTAATATATTATTTATTGCACTGTACTTAATTTTTACGTGCATGTATTCAGCCACAAATGTCTACATGATATTGTCATTGCAAATACGAAGAAAAAATTTAATGTACGTTGCAGCTATAATATATATTATATTATAATACATATATATACATCACATAATATGCAGTTGGAATAACTACGTTTCGTGTTAATGAAAAATTGTATCGTTAAATGTTTTACTACTATTTGAGTTGTAATAATATATGTTGGCCAATTTGTACAAAAACAACACTGCAGGCCATAAAATAATTTATAGACCTTAAAACATAGTTTAATATTTAATAAAATATATATTATGAAATACTTAACAATAACCAAAGTCTAAAACTTTAAAATATAAAAATTAAAAAAATTTTTTTACGCATGACCACATAATACCGTTTATTAGAACTTCATAGATAGAACATTCAAAGTCGTTCATTTTTAATACGAGTTGAATGTAATTATTTAAAAGGGCACTAAAAACAAAATTGAGAATGCTTATTTTTCAGTATTGTTATTTGTTATAGTCAGTAGTATAACTAGGATTTCAAATTGGAAGGAGCACTTTCTAACTAGTCGTTGAATTTCAAAGGGCGTTGGCTGGTAGCTACTAAATTAATTATTGTATCATAGATATCATAAACTGAAGAAGTCCCTCAACTTAGGTTTCATGTACATCTCGTTATTATAAGTATATTACTTTAATGATTTGAATTTAAATTCAATATTAGATCATTGCATACAAAAAACGATACTAAACAGACATGATCTTCCAGCCTATATTTTTAAGAATATTTAATGCACGCAGTATAATAAATTGAACTATTTTTTACTAAAAATATCACATTTTTGTATTATTATATATTATAATAATACTTTATCATGTAATATTGTTATAACTCATTAATTTATAAGTCAGCACCATGTAGGTACATATAATAACTGTACTGTGTATAATTTTGTAGTATAAATTTATCTTAACTATTGTCTAAATAGTTTTGAAAATTGTAACATAAATAGAAAATTTTTGTTTTTTTTTCGAATATTTTGAAAAGTTCTAAAAACATTTAATCATTTACACTCCAAAGCAACAATTAGATCTAATTTTCTATTAGAATCCATCCTTAAAATTGAAGAATAAATAATTTATACTGTTCCTAAAAGTAACGTTAGACACAAAATCACTTATCACTGTAAAAACAATACATTCGCTATCGCTCCGCTTTTAATCTAAAACCAATACACTCATATTATTATACTCAAATAACCCCTAGCTACGCTATTGACTATATTACTTAATAGTGTACTACCTCAAATTTAATATTAATGCAAGCTTATTATAAACGTATCTTCATAATGTGCATATCGCGGAACTGCAATTTTAAAATAGGTACACTTTTTAACTGTTATGTATTATTTATTTAGTTCGTATAGGTAAAATAAACTATGTTCAGATTAAACCAAAACTATTAAATTTTAACCGTATAATTTTTAAAAATCCATCATACTCACGCATCTGTCACTACTCACTAATATACTACAGCACTATACATCTATTATCTTTTGTAAACGAAGTTCAGGTGCTCTGCACAACTATACAGGAATATGCAAATACATTTTGCACTGTTGCTTATGATGATTATTCGTGTAAATAGGTCAAGGTAATTTTAATTCGTGCGTATTAAATACTCACAAATTCAGAATATTATTTATTATTTTTAATTTAAAAAGAAAACGACAAATATATATATATATATCCACGAGTAAGTATTACACATACAAAATATGTTTTACCTATATATATATTGTTGGTAGTAAATACAGCACGCTTTATAAACAGTACCTAGTACTTTGTAAAGGGCTGTCGACCTTTTTATCACAATAATTACTACTTTGTAGACTAGGTATAATAATATATATGTTTATAGTGTCGGTGAACAAAAAAAAAAAGAAAAACAACAAATGTTAAGTTGACCGGATTGTATTGAAACGAACTCTAAAATATAAAAACAACAAATTCCATAACGCATTTCATAATTCATGTTAAATGATTAGCTATATAGATATCCAATGCATTTTTTCACAAGGTCTTTTGATTAAAATTTACTTTTATTTAACTTGTTAGCTCTGTTGCGTACATTTTTAAAAGCAAAATTATAGATACAATCTTTTGGATTAACAAAATGTATAATATTTTATTTGTATTTCATAAATAGAAATGGGAATTAATTACAAGTTATATTTCATATACTTACATAAATTACGTAGAATTTATTCTGCTATATTATAGGTTTCGAGTTTACTTCATAATTACTCATTGAGTAGGTCACTGTAACGGATGTGTTGAATTTGAATTGTATAAAATATAACTTGTCAACCTCGTTTTCTAAGGAAAATGTATCTTCTTTTTTTATCAAAATAATATATATAATATATATGATACAAGTATACAATTATGTTCTTATTATTTATTATTTATTTTTTTTCTTATTATTCATTATTACTTTTTTTTTTTTGATTTTTATAAATTGCTGTATGAAGAAAAGTTTATAGTAAAAGTTCATTAAATGTTTAAGTTGAAGCTATTATAAAAAAAAAATCGTGCCCTTATTATATTACCTTAAGTATTAATACACTTAATATTTTCGATTTTTTAAAATTATTATTAAAACAACTTACGAGGAATCTTGTAATCAATTTTCAATCATTTCGACTAAAATAAAGAATTTTGTTATTATAAAACGAAAAAAAGTAATACAATAATTTTAAATTTATATTAATAGTTCAAAGTAAATATTAGTTTTTATATTTTTGTGGTTATTTATTTTCTTAATGATTACAATTTTTTTGTAATGAAAATGGTTTTTTGGCACAAAAAAAAACATATAATTGTAGAACCAATATATTCATTGCTAAACTTAGAATGTTAGAAAAAAAATAACCAATACTATCACGGTTTAATGCGTACAATTATAAAACAATTTTTGTGATAATATATTATCTCGACTCCTCCCACAGAAAAAAAAACCTCCCTATGAAAAACATTCAAAATTGACATACTTTCCACTACAATATTCGTCTAATAGCATAATTTATCATACCTACGTATATTATATACAACACACTTATACGCGTCGACTGAAAGAGATCGTAAGCAAAACGACTATAATATATCTATAAATATAATAAAGCACAAGTACACGCACACACACAGTTCGTAAGTAGGCCAATGGGTACCTATATATATATATATATATATACACAGTCTATGACTTGACCACGCGATAAAATACGATTTTCTTTGGGGTGTAATGCCCCAACGGTGGCTATACACTGTATAAATACATACGAAGGCAGCGGTAGTGGTGGTGAAAATGCGTCACTGCTATGGTCACGAATGGTTGTTTATCAATTTCATTCAAAGTAATACGCACGTTGGACCGTGTTTCGGTTATTTGTCGGTTTATATTGCATAACTTATAAGCTTACTTACATGGAAATTCGGACTATATAATAGATTTATACGCACGTCTATTTGGTACTTGTTAATAATTATTAGTAAAAATGTACAGATATATACAAAGTGTTCAATAAAGAATGACTGGGTTTCAAAAGATATATTTAATACCTATAAGTAATACCTTATTATAGCTTATACAATTGAAGTAGGTTGGTATTAAGTATAAAGCATTTTTTAGAATATTTTCCTTTCTCCCTACTGAAGTTTTCAAATTTATGTGTTTTCAATGATAAGTAAACTCATCCCGAATCGTGGCTAACATGTCAGGTGTAACTAAACCGATCGCCATTTTAATTCATTCTCTAAGTAACTTGAAGAACTGTTCTTTAAGAGTTTTTGGCAGAGGTAGAAAAACTATAATGGTATAGTCTTGTCTGTTTCATTTGACAACTGATAAATCAATTTACAGCTAAATCCTACAGAATTATTATTTTTTGAAGGTAGGAAAAATATTTAGTTTTCATTGAAATCGGTTCAAAATTGTATGCATAGATTTACTTAAATTGTTGTAATAAAATGGTTAAAATTTAGTTAGTTTTGTGTTTAGTCAAAACCTTACCTGTTATTAATAGTTATAATAAAACTTGTATTGTTTCGTGGAATGATTGTGATCTAATCGTTATAACTTATCTTGGGAAAAATTTATTTTATTAATATAAAACCTTGTTTTTGTTCGGGTCAGACAATGCACTCCGTGTTAATAATTAAATCTGTACGTATATTAAAATTGAAAATAAATTAAGCAAATTAATTTAACCTTACTATTCTAATATAAATTAAAATATGGTATTAAGCTCTTACCAGCTATTTCTAGATAAGTACGCCTTGATTCCTCTACATGTTTTCTTTTGCACTCATCAATGAAAAAATTCACTTTTTCATAGTACCTATGCAACAATTCAACAGTTACGATCCTGAAATGATTAACAAATTTAGCTGTACAGTGTATATAGAGGACTGCAGTCGGATTTAGAATGTCATATATTCTTTACTGACACAAGAGTATTGGTGTTAGATGGAACTCTCTAGTATGGGAAATCTAATTCATTGAACATTGGAATCTATCATCAATAATAATATGCTTAAGAAGTTTCTATTTTTTTCATCTACGAGTGTCGTTGATCACAGTAGGTAACATAAAACATTTTGGGTCAAACTTGAAAATATATATATTATATATAACGCACGAGCCACGAATTCAGTGATGAATGTTTATCATATCAAATTTTCGAATTCGATTTATGGTCTTGTCACACGTGCATTATGATTATATAGATTTTTAATCTCATTAAACGATTGTCATGCGATTTAAATATATAGGTACAATTTATTGTCAGACTTTTAACAATAACTTACGAAAATTAAAATTTATTAATGTCGTATTTTTTTTTTCAGTTTCCTGTACAAAAGCATATACTTTATTATTATTTATAACTTTATATACAAGCAATAGTAATTAGTTTAAGAAATAAAATAATGCGATTTCCCTAAATTGAAATTCATAAAATTTTACACATATACTTTTTATATAGGATAATTAATTAACTATGTATGCAACCTTATGATATTTCGGTTAAACATTTACACAAACATACCAACGTCAACAGATTGGTTTTGTTATTTTAACTAAATCAACGATACAATTTTACAGTTAAGTTGTATTTAGTGAGCTAAGTTACAATGGTAAAGTTTTTTACATATTAAGTTCTGTAGTAAAGGTATTTTTTTAATGAAATTATGACATCCGAGTTTTCAGTTTTGTTTTTGTTATGTGTTTCGTATGAAAATAATAGAATATTATTGTAATAATATTTTTTTTAAATTGTTTAAAATTAAAATTTTGACATTTGTAAAATCTATACTTTACAGGACACTTCTTTTATTAGACATAAAAATTGAAGTATTTGAAAATATAGTCTAATTAAAAAAGTTAAATATGAATAAATGTGTTTAAGTTCTTAAAATAAATGATAAATGTGGTGACGACGGGAAGAGAGTGTCAGCATGCTTGGTGAATGATTTTGTAAATAAGTGTATCATAAAGTTTCTATACATAATATTTGAATACATATCTATATGCATGATCAAAATAATACGAAAAAAAAATAATATAATTATAGGTTAATATATAATATACAATTATTGTTATTTTAAATAATAATAATTTTTTTTTTAATATTTTAACCTTTATTTATTAGTTTAAAACCTTTGTGATGTTCTTAAAAATACAGGTCATCAGTCTTTATTTTGACAATAAATGAACCATACTTATCTCATATTCTCACGCTACAGTATAATTTGTATAATATTAAAGTATCAAAAATACGAGTTTAAAAATAAGTATATGTATTTTGATTTTGAACACGAATAATAAAAATACTTAACCCAAATATTCCAGTTAGTTTGTATAAATTAAAATAATAATTATGCTTTTGATAGCCAATTGTTAATTATAATTTGATAATTATATACAAATTCATATAATAAATTAATTTTCATTAATCAAAACTTAGTAACAGTATGTAATATATTATTATACAACTAATAGTGGTTAAAATTCATGTTTAACGTTATCAGTATTAATCATTATTTACATTTAGTTTGTAGATAACTCTGCAATTAAACAAAAGAAAAAAATTTTGATAAAGTGCTTCGATTTTCAAAAATAGGGGAGGTTTTGGATTGGATCTATTTTGTACTTTAAACAGGTAAAATTTATACTTTTAATATTTACTATAGATAAAATTAACAAAATATGACGAATGTTTTTGAGCTATTTATAGACCTACCGTCAAACGGGCCAACTTGGGGCGCGTGTAGGGGCAAAAATATTATCTTTTAGTTTTATCTTCATAACGGTCTCTCATCAATTAATTAATGTGATACAAGAATTTTGTTATTATCTTAGAAATATTTAAAATCATTTTGTTAGTGTAGTGGTATCAAATTTTAAAAGTAAGTATTTATTTTATGTTTCATATCTATCGTTTTGAAAAGATCCGAAAACTTGCACTAATACTCATTGAATGAGACGTTTTGTATAAAAATTGATAATAAAAAATATGTTCGGATGTGTGTTAAATTTACTAATCTATATAATAAATAATTATAATTCTGCATAGATTTCTGTAAATTACGTTTAACTTATTTAGTCCAACTTGGGCTACTGTTATTCAACCCATCTTTTTTTATTTTTTTAGTGGTATTTGCATATTTTAATATTTTTTTAATCGTTAGACAAGAAAGTTACCTACCTCTCATTTAATATCTAACAATATTGTTATTATTATTTTATTTTTTAATGTTACTTACAGATTATAGAATTTTTAGCTATTTGATTAGTAAACAAGAATGTTTTTATTTTTTTTTATGTTAATATACAAAATATATTTGTTAAATTCAGAAAATTGTCTAGTATTTTTTTAAAAATTTAAAATAGTGCCCTAAGTTGGTTTAGGTATATTATAAAATAGGGTTTTCATAAAAAAAACACGAATGTCCCATGTTGTCAATATCCGGTACAACATGGGGCAAGCAGAAAAATTAAGAAAAAACATAGAAGGAATAATTTGCATGGTTCAAATGCAACAGAAATTAATAAATCAAACCTTTACTAAAAAAAAAAAAAAATGTTATATTAAAAATACCTCTAGATTAATTAATCTGAAAGTCATTTACAATAGAATTTCAAAACTGCCACAAGTTGGCCGTTTAACTTTAACACATTTTTTATATTTTTTGGTTTTTTTTTTTTTTATAAATGTCGATAAAAATTATTTGCTTGGTATAAATGCTTGAAAATTTTATACAAAGCTCATACATCGTTAATTTTTCAATTAAAATATTAATATACTTTATAAACATATTGTAACAAAAAAGAACGACAAATCCTTAGATTCTAGTTAACTTTAAATAAAAATGTTTATCTTTAAGTCAAGCCTCATAATCACCTTTCATTAGCACATATTATTTAAAAAAAAATCCTTCATATTTTTTATTGTAAAATCCAAAATTACACTGTGTTATATAAACACATATAACTTTTGGTATTATTTAAAATTACTAAATTACGATAGAAACATAGGTTTCTATAATTTAAAAATTGTAATGCGTATAGTTCTTGATATATAAGTCTCAGATGAATCAAATACATTTAATAAAATACTATATTTACTTGATTGCTAAGTTGCTAAGTGCTAGTATAACTCCACGGTCTTCAAGTTATATCGTTAGATTGATTTTTAGAACCATAACTCAATTTGTTTTCCAGGAAATTTAATGCAACTCAATGATCATTAAGTACTCCTAAAAAATCAAAGTTTGTTTACTACTTTTATTATTTATTACTTTATACAATATACCTACAGTTTATAGGTTTGTAATGAATATAATTATTTTACAAATTCATTTTTAATAATGAAGTGTATGCTTGTTTCCTGCTATGGTACATAACAGCATTTTACAATTTTATAGTTTATGTTTAAAGTTTATACAGTATAAAATATTATAAATATCTTAGAATCTATAGAATTAAAAAAAATATCTCATGACCCACCAAACACCAAAAATTGACTTGCGAATTTGTTATACCCACCAGTCATTATGTTATTAGACTATAATAATTATTAGCATACTTCAAACATCCTGTACTAGTATTTTATTTTTAAGTTTAATACTGCTTTGTACAGTAGGTCAGTACTCACTTGACACAATTTAAACACCGCCATCATTAGACATCGATAGATAAGAGTTGTTACTTAATGAATTCATTTTATACAATGGTATTTAATTAGTTTTTAAACTAGAATTTAATTTAAACTCGATAATTAAGCTAAGATGACTTCATAAGTTAAAATTTTATAAATTGGCACACATCACAATAAGATCATTTACCGCTTTCACTCCTTTTAATAACATTTAATAGGGTTATAGCATGTGAAATGCTCGTTAAAAATTCGATTTTTAGATATTAAACTATGCATATAAATTAGTTACGTTAAAAAAATATGTAGAATAAAATGATAGTGTGAGATTTACATAAATGAGAATACATTTAAAAAAAATGTTTATATCATATCTATATAAATATATACATTGTGTAAATCATTATATATACAGGGTAATTTTTTAAATCAAGCCAGAAAAAAAATGAAAAAATAGAAGAAATTAACCTATCCCTGAAACTCCACCCATTAATTGTTCCAGTCATAACTTAAAAAAATCGTAATTCATTAGTCCATTATAACAAGGGTGGTAAACTTTTATGGACTTTTGATCGACTACTGAGTTTTGTTTAGTTGTCACAATCGATCAGAAAAAAAATTATGAAATTACAAAAGAGAATTGCAATTGACTTGTTGGCCACATCTGTACTATAAGATTAGAAATATTTTTATATGGAAACGTAATACCGTTAAAATTGTAATTAAAAAAAGAAAGCATTGTGTATTTATTTAAAAATAATTAGTAATCATGTTGTAAATAATTGTTTACATTTATTTTTATATACGACTGTATTATTTGAAAATCTTTGTAGGTATTTAAAATGCATAAGTAGTATAAGATCACCGAACGTCCACCAAGACTTCCAATAGACAAACTATTCAAGAGAATAGGTCAACATAAAATTTCCAGACATTTTTCTAGTCCTGATTTTATCTGTATTTAAATAATGAGTGGTCTGTAAAAAGTGTTTCGGAAAAATTACTTATATTATATTGCCGGTCAAACGTTTTCGGCGATATCATCTCAACGTTTTGGTTAATTTGAATCGCAGACTAATGACGCGTGCATGTTGATATTGTGTCTTGCACATTTTGCGCCAGCAAAACTTACCCTTCCAGCTGTAATGCCCATGCAAAACCTATTGAGCTCAAGGTAAATGTGGCACAAACGTGGTTGGTCAAGAATTGCGTGACCTGTGGTCAACAGTCGCCAGTAGCGCGAGGGGTGTGCTTGTCGGCCTCCTAAACTCCATCCGTAGTTTTACCGCTGTACAAGCTAAGCGTACGACGATTACGTCAGTGGCCGAACTTACAATATTGTTGATGTTATATAATTATAAATCTGTTAATTTCTGTTCTGTTAAAATTTGTTATATTCCATCTCAGACGATCGCTCAAATCTCTTCCTGTTAAAAGTACGATTTGGAATAAAAGTAAGTAAATATACTGTAGCATTTTTTTAATATTATAATGCCTAAATGCGTTCAACTATAAAGTATACAATTTCAACACATAGTTTCAATTATTTTCGATTTTAATGAACAGAAAAAATTGTTAAGTTGTAAGATAAATGATTAATTGAACAATATTATACATAGTAAATATATTATATTAAAATTTGTTAAGTTGAATAGTAAACGGTTTGCGTTCTTTAATAGTCATATACTTAGGTGTAATAGGGTTTTTAGGTCATCTTAAGTATTGAAATTTTGGTTTAAAATTGTTGTACGGAAGTCGAAGGGTAAATTTGAATAAATGCTTTAATATTACTAAATAGTTCACGTAAATACTTTATAAAATATATGGAATAAATTAGTAAACCAAATAAAATATAATCTTAAATGATAGATTAATATTAATTGTTTTAAAGAAGTAAGTGAATAATAAAATTTAGTGAATCTATTTTAAAATTACCATTTATTTACATTTTGGAACAGTTATTAAATTATAAAAATACTATCATATTTTTATATTATTATACTAAATTCTATAATTTTAAATATTTATTAGCAATATTTTGCATTCATTTATGAGTTCCAATAAATATAAGTGAAGAAACAAAACATTTTTTTTTTTTTTTTTTACGTACTTCAAAAGTTAAAAGAAAGAATAATAACGTTGACACTGAAAGGTATAATTTTTTTTCATTATTTAAAATAAGTATTTATAATTTTGAATACTCCAAATAATCTGTAGTAGGTATACCAAACAAGACTGTAACTGATAGGGGAAGGGTCCAGGGATCAAGGAGTTCTGACCCCCCCCCTCCGGATTTTTTTAAAGCAGAAATATTTTTTTATTATTAAATAATTAACTATTGTGTAAATTGAATATTATAATAACCACTTATGTTTTTAATAACTATAATAATCAAATTTTTAACGTAAAAATGACAAGTTTCAGTATCTATATTTAAAAAAATTTTGGTTCACCAACCTCCCCCTCCGCCTTTTTTTCAGTTACAGCCTTGTATACAAAGAATAGTTAACAGATAATACTTACAATAAATACTGAATAGTTTAAAGTAATAATCTTATACTAAAATTAATTTGATTAAAATAATAAACTACAATAAATAAAAATCTAACCAAGTTTATCAAATTATGAAGTGTCATCATTATGTGACTACTTTTTTTGATTTTCATCAAGTTATACATCGTAAAATCAGTTTATAATAATATGTTTATTGTAAATAAATTTAAGATTGTGTATAAAAATAAAATAAATAATTATATTAATAAACTACCTATCCATTATCTTATTCAATAGGAAAATAGGGAAATATATATACAATATTATAATATTTAATATTATGACACCCAATAAAGTATTTTATAATACTAATTTTAAGTCTCAATAATATTCAACATTCATGTAATCGTGTTTAACTTTAAAAATTGGGTTTCGTTAAAAAATGTATACACTTGTTTGATGTTTTAAAAACTTTAATTTTTACTTAAAGAATACTTAGTAGTATTTTTTTTCATTTCCATTACCATTAATTACTTAACATAAATTTAAAAAATTAAAAATCGTACGTTATAAAAATATGTTTAAAACATTTTTACGTACTTATTTTGTATAGTCTTATTTATTATTATAACTATAAGTGAATAGTATAAATAATAACTGTAATTTTAAATTAATAAACATTATTTTACGTAGCTAAGAAAACATAATTATCTATATAGTTTTAAATTTAATTATTCTATAATGTAAATATAATTGATAAAACTATTTACATTTTTAACCGAGTATTTTGTTATTGTAATATTAATTGAACAATGTATAACTATTACTAGATTTTAATTATTTTAAATAGATTTTTAGAAAACTTTATTATTTTTAATTTATTTTTTTTTTTTGCTTGTTTGGCCATATAGGTACTATGTATAATGTATATACTATATTATATAACTATATATTTTAAAGTATTGAAAAGTTAATTAGATTTTACAATTTTTGGAAAAATATTTTACTTATTAAATTCTTAACTCATTTAAGATTATTGAATTGTTTGATTATTAATTATAAAATCAATAATCTCAGTAATTATATGTTTTTTTTATAGTGAAGTGAATGAAGAAAGCAATGTACTGTATTGTTACATTTTAATGATAAAGATATTTTCACGAAAGTTGCGTACGTATATATAGGTATGTATGTGTTAATCATTTAGTTTTATACGGGAGATCTAACTTTACTAAATATTTTTGCTCTTTTGATGTACAGACAAAACATACTTAATGAATTGTCAAAATGTTGGCACCAACTGTCACGATTCAACCATCATCCCGACCGTCCAGTACGATGGGAGAACGAGAAGTTATGGCGTCCGCGGACGGCAGCGAAGAAAAACATGAACCAAATGTTAAAGAGATAGTTGCCCCTGCAAGATTAAACGTCCCTCAGCCAGACAACAAGTCAGAAAGTGATGATGAAGATTATCAAGAAGTAAGATGGTGTAACATATCACGTCCGATATTTATGCTAAAAAAATTTGATTTTTATTGTAAAATATTTATTAAGTATTATATAGAATTATTTAAAATAACATGTTACTAATTGATTAAAAAATAATTATGTAGTAAGAGTTTATCAATAAAAATTACAAATTATGTACAATAAGTGAAAAATTAATTGATCTAATATGTTAAACTTATTAAATCAAATAAGACTGGTATTTTCAATGATTTATTAAGAAGAGGCATATTCCCATATGTTGTTTTCGACTTACACACGTACGACAATAAATTTATGACCTATTTGAAACTGTATGTTTTAAAACAATTATAACTTAATCAAACATAATACAGTGAGTTCCGCTTAATGTGATCACTAGTTAATAGAATCAACCGTTTATTAGAATTAAAAATTAAAATCCCAAACCAAATTGTATATGTAATGTTGTAAATGCTTTATAGAATCAAACAGTTAATAGAATCAAAATTACCTGCACCAAAGTGATCATATTAAGCGGAACTCACTGTAGTTTAATTCACTTAAGTATCAAAACTAACAGCAAACTATTGAAAACTGTGAACGAATATTTGCTATGTTGTACATGTGTAAGACATAGACAACATACGCCGGTACAACGTCCTCTTAATCCTTTACCACACAAATATAAAAATTATCATTATTTTTAACTTTCTAAACTATTTTAAGTTTCAAAAATATACTCATAATACTCATATTTTTATTTTTTAATTAACTAAAACAAATTTAAATTTAAAATGAAATAATATGCTGAAAATGCAGTGTTATTTCACAACATTTTAATTTTGGTTTTATAATCTGGAAGTAAAATAATTTTATTATTAAATGATGCTACATGTAAATTAAACACTGTCTATGGTGATACTTTTATTGTATACATGATCAATTTATCAAATATTTATTATGTTTATGATATGAAATAATAAATAAAATTATCTTAATAACTATTGTTTAAAACTATAAATCATAATACAGTGAGTTCCGCTTAATATGATCACTTTGGTGCAGGTAATTTTGATTCTATTAACTGTTTGATTCTATAAAGCATTTACAACATTACATATACAATTTGGTTTGGGATTTTAATTTTTAATTCTAATAAACGGTTGATTCTATTAACTAGTGATCACATTAAGCGGAACTCACTGTATTATGATTGTCTTTTTATTGTAATCGCTATTGTAAAATAAAGTACCATTTAATTAAAATTTTATCATTTAGTTTTAGAGTGTATTCATATTTAAAATTTAATGAGTTATGTATGTTGTGGGTAATTTGTATGATTTAGGGCTTAGAACTAGTATCGTGTTGTTTTAATGATACTGCATTTTCTTAATTTATCATTGAAATAGTGGATTATTGTAAATAATATGTCGTAGGCACAAATCAGTCATTTTAGTCAAAGAATTTAATTTTTATAGAACTTCACCATCCGCCTAGACATTTAGTCAAATGCCTATTTCAAGTCAAGCAAATAATGAAAATGAAAAATGTTGTATTATTTTAAACATTTAATTACTTATATTTTCTATTAATTATTTATTTCTATTTTATATAAAAATAAACTATGTATTATTTATTAATATGTAAACACATAGGTAAATGAAATATGTTTAATTTTGTGTCCATTGGTACTATTGTTTTAATACTTAAATCATAAACATATAGACTATAATTACTAATTAAGTATAAAAGACGTAGACGATAGTACGAGTATAATATATTCTCTATACCTAGTCTTATATAGTACGGGTATTGAGTAGTGAGTACTATATATTCGTATTAAACAAAAATAAAAGTTTCATTGGTTTTATCTTGGAAAATTAACGTAGGTACCTACTTGGTTGTATGAGAACCTTATATATATATTGAGTTGTGAGTTATGTTTTAAAAAAAATATTAAATGTTCTAGCAAATGCCACCAAACAAAAACATGTAACTAGTAATAAATAAAAATTAACAAAATTTTTTAATTATAATATACCCCTATTAATAATTTTTTATACTCGTACTATCACATCTAATTAGTAATTACTTATTTATACATTTATGATTTAAGTTTTAAAATAATAATACCAATGGACACGCGATTAAAAATATTTAATATACCTATTTTTATAAAACAGCAATAAATAATTAATAAGAAATATAATTAAATTTTTAAAATAATACAAAATATTTTGTTTTTATTATTTTTCTGACTTGAAATAGGCGTTTAACTAAATGTCTAGGTGGACAGTGAAATCGTATAAAACTTAAATTCTTTGACTATATACCTAGGCATTTAGTAAAATGCCTGATTTGACTATATGCCTACGAAAAATAAATACATTAAAAATATAGTAGGTGTGTAAAATATATAATTCCATCATAATATCAAAATATAAATTAGTATCTGTATACATTATTATTATATATTTAATATGTTGTATCAATTATTAAAATATACTAAACCAGTTAATTGAAATGTTAGGTATCGAGGCACACGCAACAAATAGTACACGTCGGACCACCTGGATATTGGCAAAGTGTGCCCAATAGCAGAGCAGCTAGTCCTGGAAATGACAACGGGAGCGAAACATCATCAGTTATGCCTGCTCCAGTCCCTGGATTGGCTGCTTCTAGAGTAGCTAAAGAGAAATATAATCATCTATCGTATTGGAAAGCGAGAAAAGTGAGGATATTAATTAGTAAAACATGAGAGAAAAAAGTAGATACAAATTGTCACCATGTTTATATCATAATATTATATAATACTACCAAGTTATCCTAAATAATAACAATAATAATAATATATGACTAAACTTATGTTATATAGTTGTTTGATGTATCATGTATTGTTAGGTATCACTTAATATTATTAAAAATGACAATAAAATTAACTTTAATTTATGTATAGATTGTAAATTATGGTATCAACTTTTATAAAATTACCAGTATACTACAGTGGTGCCAAAATATATATTTACCCGTGGCAATAATTGTCATATTTGAATTTAATAGGTAGTAAGGATGATCTTTGTCATTGAGTGTACAAATTTAAAAAACTGTAGTAGTTATAATGAAAAAACTGATATATTAATTTACTTATTTGTGTGGAATTTTAAATGTTGGCAATACAATTTATCTAATAGATAGCATAAAAACTATACTTGGTGCATGGTAAGGTAATTTTAAGAAATAGGCGGGTGTCAAAATCGTATGTAAAAGTATGTCATGGGTAAAATTTTTGACTTTGGCGCCTCTGAGTATACACGTATAATGTATTATACGTCAACTATTCAATAATAATTAAATATTAATATAATGTCTGACTGGTATTTGGTTATAAAAATTATTACTACTATATCTATTTTTAATTTTCATGTACATCAGTCGTATTTTACCAAAAGAATATCTTTACGAATTATAATTATTGTTATCGTTCATTATTATTGATCAGTAAATAATATTTCGTTTATATAATAATATTATTATTTATTAACAACAATGTATAGTTACAATTTTCATGCTTGTTTGTAACTTTTATTTAACTTAAGTGCGAAATCAAAAATTTGTTTTTATCTGATTTTTAATTATAATGTGTTTATTGCTAATAATTTTTTTAAACATCATTTTTGTTAATAAATTGTGTAGGTATAGGTACTTACACAATAATATAATTAAATAATATTATACGTACATATAATTGCTATTTTCTAATATCTTTGGCATGAGTATATCTGTCAAAGAATTTATCAATTCAATTCTTAATCGTTGGATCCTAACAGTCGTACCAATAGTCGCACCCTTTTATAAACATTTAAAAATTAAAATTATTGTTACATTTTATTATTATTTTAGTTTTTAAAATCTTTAAACGATTATACTTTGACGAAATTTTACTATCAGCTATATTAAGTATTAATACTTATGAAGTTAGTGCATGTTTGTGAATAGAATGATCTATTATTTAGTGAACACATAACTTAAACAGTATTATACAAGTTGAAATATATATTTATTATATTTATAGGTAACGTTTTTTAAAAATGGCGATTTATACTTTCCGGGATTAGAACTACGTTTCAGACCTGGAAGAGATATTGGCAATTTAGAAGCGTTATTAGATAAATTATCAACACGAATGGATTTACCTCGCGGTGCACGATATTTATTTTCAATGGATGGTGCGAGGGTTGTCAGTTTAGATCAATTAGAAGATGATCAGTCATACGTGGTTTCATCTTATAAAAGTTTCAAGGTATTTATGTAATAAAATTTCAATTGAATGAAAAAATTAAAATTATGTTCTACGGTAAGATATTATATGCCAGCAATTCTGATATTTCATATTAAAATGTATAATGTGATTAAACCAGAATTATTAGAAATTGTTATAAAGTTCTTATACCAGTGCATATAAAAGACAAATACAAAATAACCATTGTTGATTAAAACACATTTACAATTTAAGTTAAAATTTCCTGGTAACGTAAATTTGGTGCATCCTTACTCGTATATATTTTGTTATGCTACAACATAATAATATAATTAGATAATTATTAAAATGATATAAATCATAATACTATTTTAAGATAAACAAAATAGGTAATTTAAACAATATAATTTTAATTTGTTGAATATTTTACTAAATGTATTATTTATTTTACTATCAAAAAACGCTAGTGAAAAATTCCTTAAAAATAATTTATCTTTGAAAATAATAAGTTTTATTATTATTATTGAAATCTAACATTTACTAAAAAAAAATAATTTGAAAAACAATAAAATTATGATTATACAATTAAAAAAAAAAAAAAAATGGATAAGTGGGTACTGCCATGATGTATTATAGTCGTCATGACCTAACCTAACCTAAACGATGAGTTAAATTTTAATTTAATGATGTATTATTGTATAGAAAAAATGACTATGAGCGTAAACAGTCTGTCAGCTTATATCAAAAAGTATATTAAATATTTACTGCAGGATAAGTTTTTCGTTAAATAAAAGTAATTTATTTTATTATTAGTAATGTGATAAGTGTATTTAATTTTTTCTATATTATAAGTATTATTAGTATTTAGAATTTTGAATCTTAAAACAATATATTGTATGTACACCATAGAAAATAATTTAAATTTTCAGCATCTATAAATAGCTCAAAAAAGATTCAAAATATTTAGGAAGTTATACGATAGGTAATTATTTTCCAACAGTATAGATTTTATTAGTTAAGTCATTATTGAGATTTATCAATCATGTTTGACCGTTGAACTTAAAAGTTAGTAAACTTTATTTTTAGCTATATTATATTTTTATAGTATATAATACATATATAAATGGTTTTTTTGTTTTTATTTTATCTATAATATTTACTGTTATGCAATAAATAAATTTGACGTGAAAACGAACTTGGAAAGGGATGGTTCATACTAAACATAAATTGTTATAAGTTTTGGGTTTACATATAGTTTGCTTTTATTAGTTAAACGCTGAAAAGATCATTAATGAATAGATCGCTGTAATATATATTTATAGAAGTGTTAAATTTTTGATTAAATGATACATTATTTCATACAAAAAACAATTAACAGCAGAGATGGTTTGTTGACTGTATTTTTAAGTATTATAATATAAGTAATAAGTATATTAATTTATATTACTAGTTGTAATTAAAATCTATTATTAATATTAAATACTTTAAACTAATCTTTGACCAATAAAATATAATACATATTATTATACATAATATTGTTGTTAAAATATTAATAAATACCTCGTACCTATAAGAACAGTGTAAATAAGTTCGTAGTATAATTGTATAAATAGTTTAAAAATGTATTGCATTGGATATAGGTACTGGATATAAAATACAATAATATACGTGATGGTGAACATTTTAAACTTTTTTTAGTTAATATTTATGGAGTTACAACATAATAAATAAATATACTAAGGAAAAGATTCGTAATTTTTCATTTAAATATTCAATTTTTACAAAATTTAAACTTAAGGAATATATAAAGTAGGTACTCATAGTTATAGCCAAGGGCGGATTCAGGGAAGGGGCACAGGAGCACTTACTCCCTGTCAATTTTCTATCGACATTTTTTTTTTATGTAACTACGAGTATCATATAAATGAAAAATTGTAAACCTGTATTATACAAATAACTATTATTTAGCTCAGACTAGTTTATATGTAGTAATGAAACTAAATACTAGATCGCGTGAGTCTTATTCAATTATATGTACAAAGTATAAAATAATATATGGTCTTGTTTAAAAACCTCATAAAAATTCCGTTTTATATTTCACGTGTAATATAGATGAATTTATGCAACTAAAAAATTGTCTAATCAAAATGTAAATTTTTTAAAACAGTAAAACTTGTGAGTGTCCCATTTATAACTATAAAATACGATTTACAATCAAAAAAAATATCTAAAAAATACAATCAATTATTTAAAACTTATACGTATATAATGTTTGTAAAAATATTAAAATATATATTTAATATTAAAAAGGTATGTAAGTGGGTAGCGCTTAGCTGTGCATTACGTATCGAGTGGGTCAATTTTTTAAGTGTGATTAATTTGAATTCAATGATATATTATAGTATACGGAAAACGATTTTGAACGGAAATGTTCTATCAGCCTACATTTTAGTTATTAAATTATAATTTATTTTACCTTTAGTATGTTTACTAAAAAGTCGCATTAAGTTATGAGTATTTAATAATTATAATAATATATATTTATACCATTTAAAAATTATATAACTCTTTATTTAATTTGTTTGTAAAAACGGAAAAATTTTGTAAAAATAGATTCATAATATAAATAAATATTATCTTAAAATAAATCAAAAATATCATCGCGTTTTATATTTATAATAGTATTATATTATTAGAATATACATAAAAGTTTAAAACTTAGATACAAAAAGAAAGTTTTTATGAATTTTTAACTATAAAATAGTTTGTATTTTTTGCGAAAAGAATTTTTTCGAAATTTTAACTTTGAATAAAAAATTATATTTTTAATATTTTTATACAACAATAAGAACAATTTGTAAAATCTTTATTAAATTTTTAAGAATTTTGACAAAGCCAATGATTTTGTATAAAGATTTATAAAAAAAATAACTAAAAAATTTGAAAATATCGAAAATTTTATCGTATAATGGAAATGATAGTATTAATAATTGATAAAAATTAGAAAGTGTTTATTGTTATTTTTTTTTTTTTTGAAGTATAAAATTATCGAAAATATCGTAAATCATCTGAGGAGAAATAATTATTTTACGGGTGAATATCGAATATCGTACCTAAACGCTTAAACTCAAAATGCTCATAAAACTTTAAAAATAAATATTAATTATAAATATTAATAATAATTAATATTATTAAAAAAAGTTATGACTATGTTTCAATTGAAAAATTAACAACGTATGAGATGCTTTTTATACAATTGTTAACTAAAGTTTTTTTTTAAAAAAATATTGAAAATTGCTCATTTCTATAAATAGCAAAATATTTGAAATATTTTAATAATTTTATCAAAAATAAAAATCAATAATTTAAACATTTGGTAAAAATTTCAAGTATTCACGGTTATTGTTCTTTGAGTTACATAGAAAAAACCAAATTGATTTTGAATTGAAACAGTATTTTCTGTTATTATTCTATGTAGATATTATAATAGTTAAGAGTTTTTAAACTTTTTGAACAGGTCATAGGTTATTATCAGTCATGTTTTGTCTAATTATACATTTTGATTTACGTTTTGATACTATATTGTTATTTATTTGTACATTGTTATTTATAATATTTATCGTTATTTATTTTTAAATAAATATTTTAAGTTATTTGTTTATGTAAATTTTAAAACGATTAATTTAAAGTTTAAATATATAGCTACAACATAATATTTTAAAAATAACAGTTTTAAAAGTAATCTAAATATTTTTATTATAAAATTATTAATTTTAACGTTTACTATTTTAATTTCTGTTAATAGTATCTAGTATCTATACAATGAATTCTCATTATTAAAATAACATACAATTATAATTTAAAGAAATCATTAGATAAATATTATGTTATTCGTTAAGAAAAAATGTATTAAATGTTAATTAATATAATTCTCTTTAATCTTAACCAGCCCCTTAAATTATGTGTAGAACAAAAAGTGAAGTGAGTAGTACGAAATATTTTATTAGTGTGCTTTGAACAATATTTTGTATTATTACTTATAAGTTAGATTTGGCCGATTTGGGACTAAGTGTGTAATACGAGAATTTGGATATTTTGGAGGCTGGTCTTAATAATCTACTATAGGAAAGTAATTAAAATTTAGCCTAAAAAATATAATATCTACACAAAAACCTTTTAAAGTCAACAATATGGTATTTCGGAATTCAATTACGGAGTGTGCTAAAAAAAATTCTAATACAATACACAAATAAAATACAAACTTTCGAATGAATATCATTATATATGATAAAAAATGCGTCATTTTATGTCTAAAATGACTCAAATCATACTTTCTACATAGGTGTAAAAATTTTAACATTTTAATTATTAGTGTAATAAACGAAAAAAAATTGAAAAGTATTACTGTTTGGTAATTACTACTTATCTATCTTTTATAAATTTATATTTTGTACACCTATCTATATCTATTTAAAATAATAAGAGATAACTATGCGAGTATGCGTATATGTGTTAGTGTTAATAGTTTATTGCAATCGTATTCCCGAAATCAATACAAAAGTAATCTTATACCAGGAAATTAATTTTTACATTTTAAATTTTATAGAGGGTTTACACAAGGATATTTTTGTTAGCTTAAGAAAAACGAATAATTTTTCATTTGTGTAGGGTTGCCATTAATAATGTAAAATAAAATATTCATTGTAATTGAATATAATTTTAGATCATTTATATTTGATTAAAACTACCCGAATGACAAAAGTTGAATTATGTGTAGTTTACTGCTAACTGAGTTTAAGATAGGGTAAATACACTGACATTATTTAATTTATAACGAATAATCATTTAAGATCAAATTTTAAATAAATATTAAAATGTATTCATTAGCTACTAAACATTAATTGATTCATATTGGTTTATATTTTGAATAAAATAATTGAGTTAAGTGTTAAAATTATTTTAAGATATTGTTAATACATTTTTATGTATTTTAATCATGTATATTCAGAAAAAATATTCTTATATAATATATAATCCTGCACAATAAATTAAGTTTGCAATATTACAATATAATATATTAAATAGTTTGTTAAAATGTAAGACTGTGCATTTTAGTTTTCATAAATTATTATTATAACCAAAAATAATTAACGAAATAATATAAAAGGTCATAACCTTGTAAACTGAAGTTTTCAAAATGTAAGTGCCATAAATTAATGTACCACAAATATATAATTACGAGTGTTGATTTGAATAGTTCTAACTCCCAAGTACTACATTACTATACACTGTTTGCACGCTAACTGTTAAACCTTGTCACATTGAATTAAATGAATATTTATTAAAGCTGTGTTCGTTTAATATTATACATAGAACTTTCATACGTTTTACACAAAATATTATTTATGGTTTATAAAAAAAACAATTCAATGTAATTTGTAGTTTGAATAAATATAATTGTGTTATTAAATGAAACAAAGTTAAACAAATATTTTTTATAGTTATTTAAGAGACTGTTAAAAATTTAAATTTAAAGAATAACTAGAACAATTGTTTTATACTTCACAAAATATTTTGTACAAAACGCTACAATAAATAAAGTGTAATAGAAGCAATGTGTAATTTTAATATCTAGTAGTAACTTTAATGATAAATTGTTGTATTTGAAAAAAAAACTCTAGGCTTGGTTTACACAAAAACTGTCAAGATTTTAATACAAAAAGTGTTTTGGTGTGTTATTAATCATTTGTAGTTATTACCATCATAAATTGTTGCATGACTTATATTCTACGAGGACCTGTGAATATTATGTATATAGTTTTTGAATAATGCGTTTTTTCGTTTTCAATACTTTAACCTTTCGAAACAAAAAATACTTCAATGTACAACTTGGAGAGTAGTTTCTGGTATAAATTTAGTTCTAGTTGGTTCTATGAAAAGTCAAAAGTAGGTAAAAATGTCCACAGTATCCATCTACTTTAAAAATTAAAAAAAAAATGTTATTTTTAGAAATCTAAACAGCTTTTTGCCATTCCATTTTTTTATTATTTATAGAGGGTAACTATAGTATAGTAGTTATAGTATGTAACAATTAATATCTAATAATGGAATTAAGTAAAATATAATTATAATTGGTATTTGTGATTTTTTTTTACCAATTGTTGTGTATGTCGTAGGCCATAAGGAAAATTAGTTTTTTTTGTGAAAAGTCTAGACTCTTTGCAATGGGGTAGCCCGTTTGTGAACTAATAATAATTTTTCCTAACAGCCTGCCGTTTTTCAGGCTCATTGCATATAGACTAACATTAGTTAAGCCTTTTAAGAACTACAATCATTTTATGGTAATAACCAATTTAATTGTTATATTTTATGGATTATTTATAATCGCACAGTACATTATTTTTCCGGCAAGCCCGTCTATTTGTCTTGCACGATGTTTTTTATATGTATCATGTAAACTGAACTAAAATATTATAGTAGGTATTATAGGTACCTACATTATTATTATTTTTTTGTCTACAACTTTGCTAATATTATATTATGAGTTTCTAGTTGTCCATCTATTTTTGATAAAATAAAATACAATAATAAAATAATTATTACCATAAAATGATTGTAGTCCTTAAAAGGCCTAACTGCTGTTAGTCTGTATGCAATGAGCCTGAAAAACAGCAGGCTGTTTGGAAAAATAATAAGTAGTTCTCAAACTGGCTACCCCATTGTAAAGAGCCTAGTCTTTTTGCAAAAAAGCTAATTTTCTATATGGCCTACGACGTGTACATTAATAATAAAATATCCTTAGATATAGAGCTAATATACTGTTTTTGCTCAGAATCGTTTTATAATGATTTACAACTGAATTAAAATTCATTCATTATTGAGACTTAATTAAAAATGAGACAGAAGAATAAAATCTTAATACAAAAAGCACCTACACATTCAAGTGAAATTTCAATTTAAATAATATTATTAACAGTTAAAATTATGTAAGAAAAATATTTGTCAAAACTTCCTTTAATCTATTTTAACTTTAATGGATGTTTTAATTTGATTATAAATTTATAATTAACAAATTATATATAATTTTATTATTAATATTTTGACTACAATAATTTATTTTATTTTATTCAATAGCACTAATAATTTATACTTGTATTTAAAATTAAGCTAAAATGTCACAATAATTATGTACTAACATATTTTTAATACTATTCAAAAAATATTCTGAACATATTATATCTAGTACTTTTGTACGCATTTTTATCTATATCACAATCGGTTTAAGTTTTTGTCTACTCATAATATACGTTTTTCTTTTCTTTATTAAAATTTCCATAAAATACAAATGGCATTAAAGAAAAAGTTATCTATTGAGTAATAAAAGCTATGACCCAAAAGTATAGCGATACCCCTTAGGTATTACAATTTAAGTTAATTACCTTTTGTTCGTGTTATGTTAAGTAGGAGGTATAAAGGTTTATATACCTATATGGTATCAAAATATTATATTGCGTTTATGTTATGATTTCGGTTTTGTTCGTGTCGGTGGTCATTTTGTTATGACCTTCAGATTAATTTTTACATTTTTATAAGAGATCTTAAGTTGTTCATTTATATTTTCACATGAGACCAAGAGCGGTCAAGGACTCCACGTGATTTAAGTTTGTCGAAAAAAAGTATGTACCCAACATAAAATAACAAAAACCTTTAAAATACTACTTAAAATTAATTTATTACGATGTAGTTATTTTGTATTTGAATATAGCACATTTAAAAATAAAATAAAATCCCACATAACAATAATATTACGTAATAGATTAGTAATAGAATATATATAATATGTATTATAGTTATTGTCCAAATGCTTAAAATACTATTTGAGACATAAGTAAGAAATTAAAATTAAATTATTGTGAAAATTAAACGTGTAGGATCTCAGAAAACAAATAATTGAACAAAAACAAAAAAAATAATTTTAATGCTTAATGGTTGTAATATTAAGTTTTATTGATTTAAAATAAAGCTAACCTACCATCCTTATGATACTATAATATTAACCATATCAAAAACCACAAGTTGTTATATAATTCTGAGATAAGAAAATATATTTATCTGATCTTATGTATCATGTGGATTAACTAACATTTCTTTTTGTATAATATGTAGGTATTTAACTAATGCCTTAAAAGTCTTTATAGATTAAACTATGGGTTTCTTAATTTTTTTTAAAAAAAACAACTTTAAATGATTAGATAAATAATTTCCAATCTTGTTTTAATTTTAACATACATATTGTAATTAAATATTTTAACCAATTTAAAGCTCTAAAACACTTAAAAACGGTTCTAGAACTTATTTCTCATAAGACACGTTTCTCTAAGATATTTTAAAAACGACAAATAAAAACATATTAATAAAATGAATTTACATCGACGAAAGTATGGAAATAAAAATAAAATATGTTTTTAATCAATTAGAATTTAAACTGAAAAGTTTTAATTTCAAATACATTTATTGAAAAAATACCTTGTGCCTTAAAAGTTTTTTTAAGACTTATTAAGTATTATACATTTATACTTATTATCAATGACTATCTAACATCAAATTTATTCATGTAAATTTCTAATAAAAAAACATGTAATTGGAGAGAATTAAGATGTTTATCGATAAACATCAAAAATTCGAAAAAGTTAAATTCAAAAAAAGTACTTTGAGTAGTTTGTAAAAATGTAATATGATGATAATCCTATAATAGCATTGGTAATTCAGGAAATAATATAATTGTGTTATTTTTGAAAATGACTTAACGTAACCTTTGACCCTGTCTCAAAATTTTCAAGGGGCAATTGCTCGTCCCCATCCCATACCAAAATTACACCACTGGATTTACTGATTTATTTCTATAGTTGCTGTTACTCTGTATCGTCTCACAAAAAATTGTTTTGTATATTCTTTATATATTAATACGTGTGATGCATGTGTGCGTATTTTATTATCGCATTGGTTTGGCCCTTCAAGCGAAAAAACATCACGTCCACGCGACAACGACCGGAAGTGCACCTCTCCGCCGACGAACCCGCGCAAAAATAATACAAAATAATCATATTATATAATAAATATACGGTACGGCGTTTGCATGTCGGCGAAAATAATAATAATAATAATAAGCACGTTAATTATCAGACGGTGGCGACCGGTGGCACTCGCTATACAGGAGAATAATATAGGTACCCACCTCAATCGTATATTATAATATATGTATAACAGTACCACCGATGTACCATCCTACCTAAGCGTTACGGTAGGTATACGCAAATATAACGCTTCTTACCGATCGGATCGAGGAAAGGGTCATTTTGTGTGCGGGGTGGTTGTTGGCGGCAGGTCGTAGGGGTCGGACGAGCGGTGTAGTGTTGTGTATAATTGCAGTCGTAAAATTGGCGGGCGCGAAGATGGTCAAGGGCTCGGGGTATGCACGTACAATGTACAACGTACATTATGCACGTGTATATGTATATATAATATCATAAACGTTGTCTTGACCACCGCGCCCCAGACCTTGACGCCGCCACCGACCGTCCGTTGTAGACCGCGATATTATGATAATATTAAACAGCAATCGTGTGCGAGGCAGTCGAAGACAGACTTCCACATGAGACTGCCGCTGCAAACCGTTCGATATCGTCCATATAATATAATAGTTTCGCAAACGATACCGCGTTGTCGCAGCAGTTAGCTCGAAATCAGAACTGACGTCTTCTCGCCGTGCGGACAGTGGTATTTCGTACTTTTCGTTCGTCGTTCTAAATCGTTTATAATAATATAATAATAATATTGTTTATTATAAAGTGTACACAACCGTCGTGTTTAAAATCACTTATTTTCAGTGCTTCGTCACACACATGCATAATTATCCGTAAGTCGTATCGCGTTTAACAATAATTATACGATACGATATACGCACCTCTCCTGTATGTAATATATATTTCCCGTCGAGGTCATTGGCGTGGGCTTTTTAATTTCCCGCCCTGCGCAGCCCTCTCGCACACCAATGGAATGGCAGTCGCGTTCACCGTGTTGCACTCGTCCATCGCCGAGCACGCCGAACAGGTATACAATACTACAACGAGACGATTTGATAATTATATTTTTATTATTCTTATTATTGTGATAATCGATAATTAATTACTGTGTAAACGCCGTGGCCGAATGCTCGTACTAAAATAAAAGCGAATAACAGTCTTTTAACTACGTTCATTTTTCTCCTGACAGTGGTAATTTACGCGCCAGGTTGTATCACAAACATGATAATATCGTTGTAATTATTACAATTAAGTATTAACTACTACACGTGCAAGATGAAGTTTCCGTTCGAAATACTGATAATTTCAAAAAACGTTTTATTTCCAAAACTGCTGTCGCGGTAATACAAATATAATAAATGTGGTGACTCAATCGCACTATGGAAACGTCTTGTAGATTTGTCATTGAACCACAATTCAACGACGTAGGTAATCGTTTGGGTATAAATAATTAGCTTTATATGCGTAAATCGTACGAATACGCTACGTCTTTTCAATATTTTTTTCGCACATAAAAATATATTTACGTAATATATGGTACCTACTACCGACGAGAATTTAATACTAAAGACAAGTGTTTTTAAATTTATTACATACTTTAACGATAAAGTTTTTACGATTTATGAACTTTATGAGCAATAGTGCAAATCGAAAAAAATTCCAGAAGCTCAAGCCTCAAAGTTTTATTTTAAAATGTTAATTGATTAACCTATGTTTGATTAATATTTTTCATAAAAGATTTTACGTTTGGGAGGCTAACAATCTTATTTCATATTTGCGCTACTATATATATGAAACATTTAAATAAATTATAATAATGATAAATGAATGTGGTAAAATAAAAATGTCTAACAAACTATAAGGATATTTTGTGTAATTTAAAAATTCTTTTGCTATCTGTGTCTACATAACTGCAGATATAAATTATTTTTTAAATATGATTTGTATTTTGAAGTTAATTACATAACTATTATTACATAAAAGATAAGTGCCATTAAGTATTATTTTTTTAACTTAATTTTTGTAGAATGCAAACTACGGTAAGAAATCCGGTGGCTGGAACTCCACAACTGCCCCGACTACAGGTTCGGGTTGGTCAAGGCAATCGTCCATGAGTAGAAAGCAGTCGGTAGCTGATGCTAACGAGTTGACTTCAGCTACTTCAGGACTTAATATAACTAAATCATCTACAACTAGAGTTATAAGGATCATTAATAATTTTGATCACACAGTACAGGTCAGTATTGAATCTTAATATTATATTTTTTCTCCGTAAATTTTAGTTTTCATTATGAGATTTTTTAATATTTTAAACATTTTCAATTTAAGTTCAATTAGCTGAATTATAATAATTTTAATTATTAATACAGATAGGTAGTTATAAATTATAATACTCAGAATCTAAAAAAACAAATTTTAAACTACATAGTAATTCTAAGACATACCTTATTATAGATAAATCCTGTTATAAGTTAATAAGGTTCAATTTGAGTATGAATAAGTAATAATCATTAATCTTGAATTTAAAATAAAAAATTGAACTTATATAAGTCATTGTCATTTGTAAAATAATGTTTACCACCATTAAAATACTAGGATCTTATAAAAATTATTGTTTTTCGTTATGGTTAAAAATATAAAATGTGTAAAATCTATAGTACTATATACTTTAAGATTATAAAAATAAAAAAAAACATTACATTTCATTTTAATTTTAATTTTCCTAAATTACCCATGTACTAGGCAAAACAGTTAAAAATATAACTAAAATAATTTAATTCAGAATAATTTTAATAAAATAACAAAATATTTATTTTGTCAATAATTGAAATACGATGAATCACATTTTAATTTTCTTTTAGAAAATTGCAAATTAATATTTAAATAGATAATTAATTGGTTAAAATTGGTTGTAATATTATATATTTAAATTTTAGTGATTCTTTAAATTCAGTCTGATAAAACTATATAAGTATAAAAATTCTCAAGTGTATTATAACACTTTAATCTTTATTGAAAAAAAAATTATTGGTAACGAATAAAAATTAAATTCATATTAATTTACCAGAATATTAAACATGAAAAAATAACCCACTAATAAAAATATAACCATTTATAGTGTTGGAACTTTTAATAATTACTACAAAAATTTAATATATAGAATAATGAAATTTATGAAATCAAAATATAGGTGTACGAACTATAAAAATACGACTATTATACTTAATTATTTTTATTTTGAAAAATTTTAATTAGCACTAGTAATAAGTTGTAAGTCTATTCAAAGTCCTAGTTTGCAGTTGTACAACATAAAGGTTAATATTAAGTTTTTAAGTTATACAGCTAAAATGTGACCTTGGAAAATAATTTTGATACAAAATATAATTAGCTATACAACGATATTGAACTTTAACCTGCTTTATTGTAGTAAACATCTACTGTATATATTATTATTATTACAAAACTCCTATGCACGCATGTACCTGTTTTGCATAACTTGAACGCCTGCTAGTAATTTATAAAAAACTAACAATGATAATATTATCATAATAATATATATTATAATATTTTAAAAAAATATTTAAGATAATAATATCTAATATTGTTATTTATTATATTTATCATATTTTTGATTCATGTAGTTATGTTTCTAGCATAATAGTTGCTGTTTTTAATTTTTTTTACAGTTTTCAAAATTATTTTGTATTGAACATAATATATATTGTATTTTACATAATAATATGAGTAATATAAGGAACTTAAAAACAAACTAATATTTATTCTTATTATTTTAAAGTTTTAAAATTTTAAAATATATAAGTATGTTTATTAAATCCTGAAGCTAATTATAAAACTTACAAGTTCAATTACTGAGAAAAAATATTGACCATACATTTGATAAACAAATGACCTTTTATTTTTTATTCATACCTATTTCAATAAAAACTAAATAAATAACAACAATAATTTATAAAATATTGTATTTTTTTAGTGAATGCGTATTTTTTCTATTGTTATCACCAGTGGTAGACAAAAATTGTAAATTGAAACGTTAGCGTGTTTAACATATTTCTATTAAATACAGTATAACAAGATCTACCGAATGATCATACCGATTAATAAATTCTAAAACAAATCAAGTTCAATAAAAGTAATAAAGGTTAAGCGTTTGTTAAAAATAATATTATTTTATTGATTTACAATTTAAAGTTATTTTTACCAATAGGCAATTAACAATCAGCTCTGATTTTTACTTGTTAAAAATACTTCAAATAACTTATTTTTTTATGAACTTGTTATTTTGTAATTGTAGTGTCGAGTTCTACTTAACCTAAGAACCACCCAACCTTTTGAAGAGGTTATTGAAGATTTAGGACATGTGCTCAAAATGAACAATGCTAAACGCATGTTAACCGTGTCTAATCAAGAGGTAATAAGTAAATACTTTTTTTCTAAAACATTTATTTTAAACAAATAAAACTGATTTAGGTTCGTAGCTTTTCTCAACTAAGAAATGAATTTTCGGACGTGGATACATTTTACATCACGTCTGAGTCACGAGTATTATCGCCACCATTTAGAAGGTCAAGATCTAGGGGGGCATTAGCGGTTGAACCAATTATAAATACAGTTCCTACAAAGGCAGAAAGGCAAAGGAGAGCAAGAAGTAAAAGCCGACCTCGTGCACTATATGCAGCCGATCCAGATATTGTAAAAGTGCCTCCGGGTAAATATTTTGATATAAACTATAACCTATTAAACAATCCATTAAATAACAATTATTTTATATATTTAAGATTATACGGTGTTGGACGTGATGAAAGAAGAACCAATACGCGTGCAGATAAGAGGAACACGAAAAACATTTTTCCCTCCAATGGTCCATTCTCCTGCAGATGATTCACCACCAGACAAAAGATTAGCTTTAAATTGGGTGTATCCTTTTATGTGATATCGAGACATACAAAGTTAAAATTACGTCATAATTAAAGTTTAAAAAAATGTAAAATATCTGAACAATGATAGTTATTTTTTAGTACTTAATAATGTTTTTAAATAAACATTCGATAATTATTTGGAAATTGTATAACTTACTGAAATGTTATATTGTTGAGAAGTTATTAATTATTATTTATTCACTAACATTATATTGTTATAATTTGTGATCTGATGGAAATCACTTTTAAAATATCAATTTATATATATTATAATATTAGCCATATATTTTTGTTTAAAAAAAAGAAACTATTTTTGTGTATTGTACTATTATTAAATCTTAATTATTTTGGGTACTGAATACTATAACTGATATTTAATCAAAAAGTTGATGTTATGATATTATGTATAAGTAATAAATAAATTGTTTTAATATTGTTCCTTGACTTCGGACATTAAATAGTTATGGTTATCGAGGCATCGATACAAAAAGAAACCTGTGGGTATTGCCTACCGGAGAACTTATGTATTACGTTGCGGCTGTGGCTGTGCTTTATGACAGGGATGAAGAATCACAAAGACATTATATTGGACATACTGAAGATATTCAATGGTACTAAAAACAACCCAAGGTGTTTAAAATATATTTAATTCATTCAATTATTATCTTTGTTACAGTATGGATATACATCCTTCTAAGGAAATGGTAGCATCGGCTCAAAAAGCCGGTAGAACGCGAAAGACACAGGCCCACATTAGGATCTGGAGCCCTGAAACTCTGTATACTCTATACATAGTTGGTAATGGTGAATTTGAAGAAGGAGTCAGCGCATTAGCATTTTCACAGCTCGTATGTTATAATGATTTTATTATAATTATTACAATAAATTTTATACGAAAAAAACGCTCCGCTCGGAATCTAAAATGTAAAATACCAGTCTATACTGAGATAATAGTTTGTATAATATCGATATAATAAGGAATAAAAATAAATTGATATTTGAAGTCATATATCCGATATTATATGAATTATTCACTTCCCATATTGCGAACTTATAATTCACACTAATTTTTAACATCTAAATCATAATTATCATATGTGTTTATACCAGCCAGTGACAAATTATAGTAGAAACGCGGGAGAAAAATAAAACACAAATAATTGTGGACTAATA
Organism: Aphis gossypii; assembly: GCF_020184175.1. Lineage (NCBI taxonomy): Eukaryota > Metazoa > Arthropoda > Insecta > Hemiptera > Aphididae > Aphis > Aphis gossypii. The sequence continues at coordinate 64,565,190 of NC_065531.1, read as the reverse complement.
ATAATCTCATATTGTAGCGTATTAAATTATTATGCCAAGTTAGTCAAATACATAAGAAAAATGTATAAAAGATATATAATTTGCACTATGATTGTAGAAATAATGACAATAAATAATAAATTACAAAACAGCGAGCTAACAATACATTCATGTATAATGTATATAAATACAAAAATGAGAAACAACATTTTTTTAATTTTTAGACTGGAGGGAATTATTTATTAGCCGTTGATTGTGGAAGAGAAAAAATGTTATCTGTTTGGCAATGGCAATGGGGACATTTATTGGGTAAAGTAGCTGTAAGTAAATTAATATACTTTATTTTTTAATCTTAACCAAAATACCAAATATTATTTTTATGTTTTTAGGCAATTATATACAGTATAATATTTATTTTTTTTTTTATTTTTTATAACTCGTTGTAGACAATGCAAACTGAAGACATATTGGGTGCATCTTTTCACCCTTTAGATGACAATTTAATGATAACTTACGGAAAAGGCCATTTGACGTTTTGGACCAGACGGAAGGATGGATTTTTCGAAAAAATTGATATCATAAAAGCAGTAATACATATTAATTTTCTTTTTAATTAATTGGTTTATAAAATGTGTTAATTATTAGCCTTCGAGGACGGTAATTACCAGTTTACAATTTGAACAAGAAGGGGACGTAATAACGGCGGATGGCGATGGATTTATTACAATTTACTCTGTAGATAGCGATGGCGCGTATTATGTCAGAATGGAATTCGAGGTTGTTAATAATCAAATTAGTTTGTGTTTCTTAAATATCTATTACTGTTGTTATTCTAGGCACATAACAAAGGCATAAATGCTCTTATAATGTTACCGGAAGGAACTCTTTTGTCCGGGGGTGAAAAAGACCGTAAAATCATAGCTTGGGATTCATTACAAAATTACAACAAGATAACTGAAACGAAAGTATGAAGTTCATGATAAGATAAAAGACAATTTCATTTAACATATATATTTTTACAGTTAACTGAAGTTTATGGTGGTGTAAGGAGTCTATACCCTCAACGGCCAGGGAGAAATGATGGCAACATATATGTAGGGACGATAAAAAATCATATTCTAGAAGGATCAATGCAAAGAAGATTTAATAGAGTGAGATTTTAGTAATAATACTAAGTAAATATGTAATATATATCTTTTGTAAATATATTACAGATAATATTTGGCCATAGTAAGCAATTGTGGGGATTAGCAGTCCATCCGGACGACGAACTTTTTGCCACCGCAGGTTACGATAAGAATATAAGTCTTTGGAAAAGACATGCTTTACTTTGGAGTACCCAAGTATGTACTGTACATGCTATTATCGTTAAATTCATTATTGATAAAATAATTATAATAATTATTGTTGACCGTCTGTTACAAATTATTTAATTTTAAAATACTGTCTGAATATTATTTACATAAAAGCTCTTGAAAACTCAACTTTTTTCATATATAAATAAATGATAAAATATACATTTTGCATTATCATATTTTTATTATTATTTAGATCCTTCAATAAGCCAGTACCTAACTTAAAAAAAACTAACATCACGAGAATTGTATAGTTTATTTTTATTTTTATTATACGCATATACCATACATATTTTGGCATTAATAATATTTCACATTCATATGATTAGGTTAATTATCTTTTATAAATACCTGACATTTTTTAAAATTATATATATTTTTTTTGTTTTTTATACCATAGATTAATATTTATATATGATAACGTACGTTTAAATTTAGAATTACACCGGTATATATATATATATAAATGTATATAAAAAAAAAAAAATTAAATCATTAAATCATCTTATATTATACATATTCTATTTTATAAAAATATATTTGAAAGAACTACCTATAACTTGTGTCTATAGATTGCATATGAATGTGTATCACTTACCTTTCATCCATTTGGTACTGCTCTTGTGGCTGGTTCAGTCGAAGGGTATTTGATTATTTTAAATGCTGAAAATGGGTCTGTGGTGTCAAGTGTTCGAGTGTGTGGTTCTGCCTTGACGTGTATGGGTTTTAATCCAGGTAAAAATAATATATTATGATATAATTTAATAATATAATGTTATCAATATGGCTATTAATATTGAGTTTTAATAGTATTTATACGTGTTTATCATTCCACTAATAAAATTATTTACCAATATATTAATTAACACTAATAATTTTAGCCGGCGATACAATAGCTGTTGGTTCTCAAAATGGTAGTGTTTATCTCTATCGAGTAAGTAGAGACGGATTCACGTTCAAAAAATCGAATAAAATTAGAGGAGTTCAACCATTGGTGCATTTAGACTGGAGTACAGATGGAAATTATCTACAAACAGTAACTGCAGAATATGACTTAGTTTTTTGTGAGTAACAAAAAAATATGAAAATGTGTTACATTTTGTGAAATGTTTATAATTAAAAATTTAGGGGACGTCAAAGGATTAATACAAGAAAAAAGTGCATCTGCAATGAAGGATGTTAAATGGTATACGTACAATGCAACTATAGGCTACTTAGTTTCTGGTAATTATATATTTTAAATTAAATTAATTATTTATCTAGAAGTGTTGGATAAATTTTTTGCAATCCAATTATCAAAAAGTTATTTTATCGATAAAAATAAACTGTATGTTGACTTATATTATTATGTATAATTATTAAACATAAAAGAAAACTTTTCTATTAGTTATAATAATTGCGTGTTCTTTTAAAATAATGTTCTTACATTCATTCATTTATTTATTTTTTCAATTATGTTTTTTATGAAATTTTATTTTATTTTAATGTTTATTTATTATAAAAGAAATTTAAAAATAACTCAGGCGTATTCTTTTATATTTAATAACAATGCATTTATTTTGTATTGGAAATAACTGTATTTGAAATCTATATAATTTAATACATGTCAGTCGAGTTAGAATCATTGTGTTTAACATTTTATTGCTTATTATTATTATTATTTTTTTTTTTTGAAGGGTTTATGATTATTTTCAATGAAAATTACGCAATTAAACAACTGTGGTTACTATATAGTCAACATTTAAGTATTTTTTATAATTTAGAGTTTTTGTTGACAATGTAAATTATTGTAAACATTGTAAATACTTATATTTTTTTATTTTGCTTAAAAAAAATTATTATACTTATGTAATTAAAATGATTTAAAAGTATTTAAACTTGAACTTTGAACTTTAACAAATGGAGAGTATTTCGAATTTCGTATAATTTTCCTTTAATTATTGTTTATTCTTCTTAAAAATTAATTTAAGTTATCAGCACATAATATGGTTATTGATATTTTAAAGAGAAAATTTAAGATTTTTAAAGAATATTATTATTAGATTAATAAAAAAAGAATAACCAGTTGATGTTATATTATGTGATTTTGTATAATGTTGTTTATTTATAATTTTGGTTTTGTTTCATTATAGGTATTTGGCACAACCGATATTATCCAACTTCATCGATGATAAGCACTGCCAATAGATCAGCAGCCCATGATCTTTTTATAACTGGAGACACAGATGGGTATCTCAGACTATTTAGGTATAGAACCAGAATAAATTACATAATATATATTTTCATGTGTATATCTTTAAATACAATTCTAAACTATTAGTCCTTTTTAATTATATTTTAAATTCACATTAAGATATACATCGACCACTAACACGCATGGTTTGAGCACGAGCACCTAATGAATCATTTTAATTTAATTTACAGGCATCCGTGTATTTTTACCAAATCAGAATACAACGAAGAGAAGGTTTATAGCGGACAAGTATCGAGTGCCAGATTTTTATTCAACGATAGAAACGTGGTGACGGTCGGTGGAACGGATGCGGCTCTTATGTTATGGGATGTCATAGAAGATTAAGTACAAAACCGCTTTACAAACTTTCATTTATTATTATTATTATTTTCTTTTGACTCGAGCACAATTCGAATTCTTCATCAATTTATTTGCTACGACCCGATGTCGACGTGATGAAATCAGATTACCAGCGTTTTAAAAACCTGCCTATACATTAACGTAAAGTGCGCCAGAGAAAAGTATAAAACACCATCTAATTGTTTTGATTTATTTCCAAAACATTTTATAAGGAAGTTACCGTTTTAGAAAATATAATAATAAGGTTCACAACCATAATTTTTTATTATGTATACATATAATATATTATACTTACGATTTTTATTGACATCACTGCTTAATTTTAAAGTAATGCAATTTGATATTCTTTTAGCGAATTAGAGATATTTTTCGTGATCTGTGATTATTAATATATATATTTATACATAGTATATTAGTATATACATAATATATATTTCTTATTATGTTCTGATTATTTTTCTGATGTCGATACAGATCAGTTAATGATCTGAAAATGTTGGTTTATTAGTACAAACTACAGACACACCTTCACTATATCAATATCATAACTACACTGCCTGGCATAGATATGTTAATATTATATTTAATTTGTATGTTTTATAAGTAACTTATATAATATACATACATAGTATAACTAATAAAAATAAATTTAATAATTTTGAAACTTTAGACTTGTTTTTATTTATTATCCTTTCAGTTATTTTTGTGTGTTGAAATTATACAAATATTAAATGTCAACTTATTATTTGTTTAATATAGGTAAAGTTATTTGAAAAATTATTATTTCTTCATCGGACAAAACATTTTCAAAAGATGAAAAATAAATGAAATATGATTTTAAAAAAATCATCGTTCTATAACGAATTACAAATATAAATAGATACACGTATAAAAATAAAACGAACATAATAAAAGAACAAAGGTAAAATATAATTATAGTATTTTAAATATAATGTTTGGAAAATAAAACTGGTGTTCATGACAGATAATGTCTGACACCGTATAATAAATTAACAAAGTTGTAAACAAATCTTTACATGGAATTAAACAAAGTGGAATGAAAAGCATATTATACAAAATATAATTTAAGGAAAAGCGTACAGGTACATAGAAATTATGATATGATATTAAAAAAGTGCCGAAAGAAAGAACGCGCATAAAACAATATAATAAAATACAATGTATATCTTAATTAAAAGTCGCAAATAAGAAGAGCGTATTATATAACTATAAAAATCTTTGGTAACATATAAATAGTATATAATAAAATATTACATGTGTAATAATTATACCCTAGTGTTGAACATTAATCTGCTAAATCATCAGACGTAATTTTAGCGGTATAAATTAGTAACACAGTTTTTCACGCAAGAAATAACATAATATATACGCCTGTACTATTAGTGGTGTTCGGCAAGTTACTTTCAAGTGGTAACCAAATTGATATATGAGTTAGGGCCGGTCAAACGGTAGAGGAGAGATGAGAGGGATACATTCCTCATAAAGTTTTTTCAATATTTATATTTATATAAATCATAATATTATATCTAAAATATTTTTATAAAAAAAATATAGTAATATATACAATAATATAAGTTTTTTTTTATAATCTGATAAAATATAAATATTAATTAACAGTTTCTGATAGTAAAAATTTTAAACTTTGGTGAAGGTAAAAACTGTACTTATTTAATGCACTTTAGGTTAAAGTAAAATATTTTTATACATAAAATAATTGTTAAATGAACAGTTTATAAGCATAAAACATTTATATCATTAATACCTAGTATAATTTTTATGTTTTTTCTTCTCTATTTTATAATTAGTGAGAAATAATATATTTAAAATGTTAATATATTTTATAATATTGTATAGTAATTATTATTATATTAATCAAAGAGACATATCGGTGGTTTAACTACAATGGCTGTTTTTCGTACTTATACTTTTACTTGTTTAGATTCATTTTGTACACGGTATATATACCTAACTATTAATTAACTTTTTAGGTTTATATTTTCAAATAATAAATGGATCTATAATATGATCCTTGAATTACACTTTTAAATAAATACCAATTTGTGCATGTTAATAAAAGATCAGTCCTCCGTCCCTACCCGTTTGATCGCCACTGATACAGTTGCGGAAAGTATGAAAATTCGGGAAATCCAGAATCACAAAGACGTCGTTTGATTTAATTTTTTTTTTCAATAACTATACTGCAGTATGTAAGAGTTTTAAATAACTTAAACACGAGATATCACATACGTCTTTCTGGTTTTGTATGTTATACACCGTAAACGGAATAATTCGCAGCAGTCACCGTGTAACATTAAAAATTCATATTACAATATAAATGTGTTATACAAGTCGTACAAGTAATAATATAATATACTTTGCACGAAATGCAGGACGGCACGTTCTCGCGTGTAACGAGGGTAACTAATAATACCACCCGACTTGGTCGAAGACTTGGCTACCGAAGAGTAGCTGAAAATACCTCCGACTTCACTGTACAGGCGCATGTGCATGTCGGCGACGCGACGAGGACGGCGTCACCAGGGCCTCCACATGTTGGGGTCGGAATCGGGACCGGCGCCGGCCAACTCTTCGGGCCTGCGAACGCGCGCGGCCGTAGGGCCGTCGCCGTCCGACGGTGCCGCCGCCGATTGCTTGTGCGAAGACGACGCGTTGGCCGTAGGAACGTTTACCGATATGTCGCCCAGGGGCCTCTTGTTGCCGCAGCCGGCCACGGTTTTTTTCATCGAAAAGTCGAGGGGCGGGTACTGGGCCGCTGCGGCCGCGGCCGCCACGTCTTCGGCCCACGAGCTGGTCGACGACACGTCCGGTTCGTCGCAGTACACGAAAGGCGTCGAACCCGCCGCGACGTCCGGCGGCGACGGGAGCAGACCGTGTACCGCGGTGAACGCGCTGGCACGCGAACGTCCGACTTTCGGCAGCGACGGCGGTGGCGGCACGGGCGGAGGTACCGTCGGAGGCGTCAAGCGTCCGATCAGCGATTGCTGCAGGACCGGTCGACCGGTCGGCATCGGCACCGACGCGGCCAACGCTGCCGCCGCCGTCGCGGCCGCTTGCAGGTCCAGTCGATGGTGCAACGAGTAACTGTTATTGTTTACGAGTGGACGCGGCGGCGGCGGCGGCGGCGGCGGTGGGGGCGTCGTGCCCGCGGCCGCAGCGACGTACCTCATTTTGGCCACGCACGAATCCAAATGTGACATCAGCCGTTTTTTGATGTCTTCGTCCACCCCGTCCAACCGGTCAACGAACCGATTCACCTCGCCGGCGCACTCCTGGTAACCCGTCTGAAACTTTTGCACGACCACCGCCGTCAAGGCAGCAGCGGTCGACGACGAAGGCGACAACGGCGACTCGACCGTCGGACAGGCGGCCGGAGCCAGTGCAGGTCGACTGGCACTGCCGCTCCGGTGCAACGACTGCAGGTGTCGTACGGTCATTTCCAGGATGTCCGCTTTTTCCAACTTGGTGTGTCTTGCTGGCTATAATAATATTTTCAATATTTACATTTACTTCGTAAGATAATATAACAGTAAGTAGGTACAACCAGTGTTTATTTGGTTCGAGATTGGACCCCGCCCGATAACTCGCTTAATACATTAATTCAATACAATATTGTTTTATGTTTAATAATAATATTTAAAAAATGTTCCAAGTATAATAAATACTATAAATGTGATATTCTACATATTATATGTATTTTATATTTTTGTAAAACCATTTTTAAGGACTATTATCCTTTATAAAAATATCTTGAAAGGTAATTGAAAAATTACTCGTTAAAATTTTGAATTAGTTATATAATTTATATTTTTAAATGTATCTAGTAATTTTTTTTTGTTACTGTAAAAATACGACTTCTCATTTGAACAACAAAAATTTGTTTTACTACTCACTCCTAGTAGTACAAAAAAGCTCAATAATTTGACAATATAGTGCTGAAGATTATTTAAAATTTGGTAGTTGTGTATTACTCTGTATACATTATATATTACGTATATTTACGCGCCTAAAAATATTGTATTGCTTTAACTTAGATATTTTTGTAGGTACAATGTAAAAACACTTAAAAATATATCTGAACTATAATCTACAGAGTACCCGAAATGTGAGAAATGTTTTAAAGTTTATTTTATCTAACTGTACCTATTTGTGTTACTTTATTTTTCATTTCATTAAAATTACATAATATATAAATATTAATAAATCGCATGTATTGCTTATTATAACTGTACAAACCAATGCAATTTAAACATAAATATATTCCATATCTTACTATATACAGTAAAATTTCTATTCCTTGATGATTAAATCTTATAAGTTATAAGCCAAGTCTTTCCCTTAACAAATTGAACCTTCTACTGTCACATTATGGAATACAAAATGACAGCAGGAACGTTACGATACCACACGATGATACCAAATTCAGTAGAAATAACAAGAATACATTTATATAAAAAAAAACGGGGACATTGCAAAAGAAACAATACAATAATAATATAACGTTGACAATTGAATGTTTATACTATACAATATTATAATAAAGAGAGTGTATAATCCTTGAGATCAAATAAGTTATTTTTAAGATCGTGGTTATGTTTTAAATGGAATATTATTACACAATTGTGTTTTTCTGTTTTATACCTATCTATATTCAACGAACTGATTATTTTTATTCTACTTATGGAAAGTATTAAATTCAGTTATAATTAGAGATAGGATGTTGATGACCTAAAAAACATACAAAAGCTCACTTTAAAAAAAAAAGTACTCTAAACCTCTAAAAAATGTTTTTGAAAAATAAATCTACTTAAATAAATGAAAAATATTTAATTTAAAAATAATAATTATTAATACCTTTAATATATTATGTAATAATAACGTATGTATGATACATCTTATCGGTACGTGATAAATGTAATCACGATAATAATAATACAATTATTTTTCCAAATATTATACAAATTTGTAAATAATGTCCCCCTCACTGTACAAAACTATAAATAATGACCTAAAATATGAAAAATGCAAAAAATTCATTTATAGCTAAAAATGCAAAATAAAATAAGTTTATTCAGTATCAAGAAAGCATGAAATAAATTTTTATCTCAGATATCATTGTATAAGATATTAAGATCAAAGAAAAAAAATGCAAAAGTCATCAACATCTTAACTCTAGTTTTAATCATGTATATGGTTAAAATTAATGAAGGTATTATTAATTATTCATTTTAAGTATGCTCATTAATAGACACCATTATATTAATATTTTCTTGGATATTTAAAAATAAAACTGATAAAATTCTCTTATAAATACAGTCAATGAGTTGACAAGTGTCAACTATAAAGTACAAAAATACAAAACATTTTTTGAATTAAAAACGATAAGAATTTCGTAATTTGTTATGACTATTGACGAAAAATGATAAAAATAAAGTAGATATGAAGTTGGCTGAAAAACACTATACTCGTATATATAGAGAACTAAAATAATACAAAAATTACTGTAAGAGATAAAATGAAAAAAAAAATATTTGATACATGGCAAATAAGATTTAAATTGTTGTTAATATTTCTAAGATTAAGAATTTATCATATTATATACCATCTTCAAAGTATTATAACGAAAAATTATATTATTACTATTTAAACTTAATGTGATTCTCGTTTTTCTCATTACTAAAATTTTACATAATATGTTTGTTTTTATACTGATTTCATGTTATATTTTTTATAAAAATTATAGTTAACTTACATCTTTTTTCAATGCATCCAATATTAGTGTTTTCAGTTCATTCAAACACTGATTGATTCTGGCTCTCCTTTTTTTTTCCATAATTGGTTTATTGTTCTAAAATAAAGAAAATACTAAATTTAATATTAATTTAAATAATTTTAAATAAAAAAAATTATTTCAAAGTAAAATTTTATTTTCATTTTTTTAGCAATGTTATCAATACAGTGTTCAACAAGTTTCATCCTTTTAAATTTAATGGGATCATTAGAATTTTTAGAAATTTAAAAATGAGTTTATTTTTACGACGTTTTACGTACATATTTATGAATATTAATCGTTATCACATAATTATTAAAATACATATAATAATAAAATATCAGAAGTAATAATAAAAAGTTTTTTTTCTCATAACAAATAATATTGAATTTTTGTTATTGAACATAAAAATTAATTAAAAGAATAATATTAAGTTAAGAGTTACTAATATAAATATCTTTATTTTCTGAGACTGGTTTAAAGTATTAACATTAAATTGTATCGTAACCGTTAAATAATTTTAACTAGATATTAATTTTCAGTATTATAACAATTAAATGGCTAAATTTATCAAAAGAGAATTATTCGCAAACATTAAACAACTCTTAGGAGAAACAAAAAACTATTTCGCACTTAATCTCGAAAAGTTATTTAAAGATTAGATATATACAGGCCACAAGGGTATGGTAAGGTGATTTGGGGATTCAATCCCTCCACCAAAAATAAATAATTATATCTAATAAATATAAATATATATATTAAATATAATATTGATTGTACACTTTTTTAATGAATCCTCCCCTGGATTTTTATTTTTGTGTACGTGCCTGTTAAAAACGTACTTTCAAAAATCAATTTAAATATCGTAGTTATTTTAAATTAAATAGAAAAAAATAATTATAACACGATCAGTGATGTATTAAATTCTTATTAAAACTATTAACTTAACAAATTAAGAGTCAACATAAATATAGATAATATGGTTATTTACCTTTCGCAATTCGGATTTCGAAAGCTCGTAACGTCTGGGTTGGCCAGAGGATGACATCCCGGACGAATGTACCCTCGGATCGTCGTCTTCCGAGTCATTGTTCGTCGATGACATACTATTATTTTACCTATATTTTCGTCTGACGAGTGACAAAACATGTATAACTACGGCACGGCGATGTCGCACAAAAATATACATCGGAAAAATTTTACCCGACTGTTTCGCGGCGTGTTCACGTACCCGTTAGCATTTCGTCGGAAAAGTGAAATTCGAAAAAAACGTTTATTTTCGGCCTGTTACGCGCGCAATGATCTAAAACACCGACAAAAGCGAACCGGTCCATACTGCTGGGTTATTTCAAAACATAATGGCACGGGGCGCATGGTTGCGCGAGTTCCCACGTTGTGCACGCGTGCAACTATCGCCGCGATTGTGCCGCACAATCGCTACGATAACTACTATATATAAATATATTTATCGTTATGCGCGCGTACCTTGCGCATAATAATTTATTCCATACCTATATTCTACGTTTCGATAAGTGATAATAATACGCGCGTACCCACCCACCCCGTACGTAATAATAATATACACCATTCATGTTATTTGTGGCCTAACTGTCTAACCGTTTATAAAGTTTACGTGGGTAACACGAACTCACAGCTTTTACATTTCGATGTATTTTAAATTCTTAAAATTTTGTAAGTTCTCCAGTGTTTAGAAGTTAATTGTACGGTTCTGCTCCGACTTCCCCTATAGTATATTCATTAAATATTTATATGTAATGATAATTATAATTGATTATTAATTCCAAATTTTTTTGATAGCTCAATATTTGCTGAAATAACGTGAAAAATGTATATATTAAAGTTAAATCTACGTTTTTAGACATAGAAATATTATAGATAAAATACATTTTATTACTTATTAATTTTATCATTTCTATCTAACTCTTGATATAAATTAAAAAAAAGAACTTTTTTCGTATATTATTGCTTTTTAGACAATTTATGTATAATTTTATTTTTGTTCTATAATTATTCAATTACAAGTTAAATTCGTGTTTTGACAATCTTTTTTGTTTTTGAATCATTCGTTTTACATTTCAAACAAAAGCGTTTCCAGTATTATTTTAGTTTAACTGTACTTTATACCTACACCTTTGTGTTTACAGTGTATATACTATATAGGTATATAATATTATTATAAAAGAGCTGTGACTTTTTGTCGTATTATTATTATTGTTACACAGCAAGCGAGATTCAAAGGGTACATTTAATGATGGCGTACCTATACACCATAATAATATGTGTATACGCATTAAAGTAGTTCTTATAACACGCGATGACGACGACGAGCCAAAAAACCACTTCGCCGAGCGAGGGTATAATAATTGCAAAATATAGCAAGCCGCCTACTGTGGGACCCCGAGACGAACAAAACACATATTGTTATGCCCAGGGCATATATAATGTTTTGTTCGTCTTTTGTGTATTTTCTTTTGCCCCTTTCTGTATAGGTAGGTACTTTTATTAAAATATATAATGTACATAAAATACAACGGGAAAATATCATAATATAGGTATTAGGTACACAGCAGTGTCACAATTTTTATTCGTCACTAACCGTAATATTTTGGCGCCACATATCACATGTATAATTCATGTATACAAACACTATTGTCATCCCATTGGTATGTCCAGGTAAACGTATTATAATATATTGCGATCGGATTGATTGATTTTTATGTCATGTTTTCGTTGCGCATGAAAGGCATACGTGTGTACGTGTGATGTGTGTATACTATGCAGGTTACCTTAATCGTTTTTACCAACTGTTAATCGATCTTAGATATTTAATACAATATAAACGTTATAGTCATCTATAGACAAATTTGCTTCATTATTATTTATATGTATTCGTATATTGTTGATAAAGAGGTTTTAGGCATTCGCTGTTTTAATAATTATCTAAAGTATTTCAAGTATAATAATTATTGATGGTATTGAATATTAATTTATCATATTTGTATACAAGTAAGTGAACATATTTTTATCATCTATATTAATATATTATATAATAATTCATCGACTGATAAATTTTAAAACACATTTTTAATATGAAGTGCTTATGACTTGTTGAAGTCGTTATTCAATAAATAAATATTATTAAAACTCTTTATTTATCACGTTGCCATTTCCATCACTATGATGTAGCTGCTGGCGTGTAAATATAGTTATATGAATTAACTATATTACTACGTGTATAGTGTTTTTTCTATTTCGTTTTAGCTACAGTTTTACCAAGTCTGTCAACTGTTACAACAATAATTTGTTGAGGGAAAAAACGGTTTTTTAAAAATGCGAATTTCGTAACGGTCTCGCGCGATACCTAATAGCTCCACCCACACCCACCGTAATTTCTAACGAAATGCCCTCGCTTATTATAGGTTCTGCGGACGCGGTGCAGGTACAACAGATGTCCAACCTCCAACCCTGTCTACCTATGATGGGCATTAACACGTATGGCGGGGGTGACTGCGGGCGAAACTCACGTTCCGGTGCGGAGTCAACGTGAGAGATCCGCGGCCGAGTTTCCGGTCCACAGCTCTTCCCTCAGATAACGCCGCGTATATAATTGCGTTTCCGTCGTCGGTCGGTCAACCGGTGACTCAATCGTGTGTGATGTGTGTTGTGTGTGTGTGTGTGTGTGTGTGTGTGTGTGTGTGTGTGTGTGTGTGTGTGTGTGTGTGTGTGTGTGTGTCCGGATACTGTGTAAGCCGACGATACATATGTATAGTAATAATAGACGATAATACGTGTACCTCTATAAAGGTAGCGGGTATATAAAGGGGCGATAGGTTAATTACTCCGAGGGATGTCTATTATATTATATTATAATTCCGACGCACATGTTGGTTCGTGTGTGTGTGTGTATAGGTATATATATGTATTATGTATGTACTGATTACTGACGGGCGACCGTCGACGGCCGTGGGAACCGGACCGACAGCTATAGTTTTAGTAGTATATAGGTAGTAGGTTTCTGGTATAGTGTAGTTGTAGTACCGTAAAGTATGGTGGTGGCAGCGTTAGTGCAGTACACTATTTATGACCGAATGGACGTGGCTGAGAGGAAAGGGGGAGTTGATATAATATCGTTTAACGCGCGATAACGTACGTATAATATATATGGTATGAGTGTATGTGTGCGTGTTTATAGGTATATATCTGCCAGGTATATTATAATATATGTGAGGTAGTCGCAGCGCGGTCACCTGTTCTCTGAACGTCTTCCGGCATATCCGTAAATTATAACAATAATTATTCTACTGGGTGATGTATTTAACACAAAACATTCGTTATTTTAGAAAACTGTTAACATTTTTGAAAATATATATTTTTTAAATAATTTAAAATATTAAATATATATATTTATTATTTTTATCATTATCATTTTTTTTTTAAATTTTTGAAGTAATTCGGTGTTTTCAATTTTAATTTTGGACAAGTAGTTTAGTGCTATAAACATTTAAAATTTAAATGAAGAGAGTGGTACAGGTTACTCCATAATATTATGCTTATTTATTAATACACCACTCATCTTAACATTAAATAGTTACAATGACACTTATAAGTAATACCTAATAATTTTACTACTTGTTTGAAATTTCTTTTTTATGAATCAAAGTACTCTAAATAATTTTTATATAGGAATATGAAATTAAAAATGTATTTTGTCATTCAAAAGAGTAAAAATCTCGTAAAATAATAACGAGCAAAAATTTAAAATAATGATAAAATATTATGTTTTTTTACAAAATTGTCATTATATAACAACTTACAATAATTATCTAATTCGTTTTCTGATACAAATAGACGATGAGTATCTTACGTTAAATGAATCACCCTGTATATGTGTAAATGTAGGTACGACTGAATGTATTGTCTTTTTCAACGTCGTCAACACCGCCACTAATATCACTACTTCATATTATAGTATATGAATTTAGGTAAATCGTGGTTGTCAATAAGCGCGTAATAATATACATCATATTATATTATTGTATTATAGTATTATAAGGTAGGTACCGTACGTTTCGTTATATTAATACGATGATAAAATGTCGATTCGCGACCGTGATATTCCTTTCCGTTTCAACCCTATGCCGAACAGTGGTGTTATTGTCTATTGTTCTGCGTTTAAAATGTAAAATATTGTGCCGCAACCATTTCCGCCCTTCATTATCTAAGATATACTCACGGGACGAAATTTGTTCCGTGAACAGACTTAACAGACGTGTCTGCGCGATGACCTTGCCACTTCCGGAAGATGACCTATTTTACTTCTTCTTATTCTTCTTCTTCTTCTTTTTTTCCCTTTATGATTTTAAATTCCATGTAAAAATTACAAATATTATTTAATCAAACATAATATTAAATAGATGCAGATACTTAATACAATAATACCTATACCTGCTCAATGCTAATCGACTGCAACAACTAACAAATCTACACGTTTATTATTTTTTTATTTACAAATATCACTTTTAAAATTGGATTTTTACAGAAAGTATAAACTTTGTAGATAGGTAAATTTTACATATTCTATGTATAATATCATAACATACGATGATATAAATCTAAAACTATATAGGTGTATACAGAAATCATATCATAAATGCTCACGCGTTTGTCATGCTATGGGAAAATAAAATATATAAAACATTTAGTTACAAACCAAGGACAAATTTATTCATTCAAAAATTCTTTTTATGTGTTTCCGGTTCGATCATCTTTATTAATAAGAGATGAACGAGTGAACGACGTATTTTGAAATCGGGTTAAATCACGGAAATACATTTATTCATTATACTATCGGGCCGATAGTATTTGAATGGGCCATTCAAATTTCAAAAAAGACCGGAATGAATAACAAAAGACTGTCGATCCCTTATTGTCTTTTTTATGAACCAGACAGGGATTCATCACAAGAAAACGACAGTGAAAAAAAAAAAATAATAATAATATAATACATAATTTGAGTATATTATAATGTCTGTAAGTAATTTTACATTTTAACATCAGAAGAGTAGTCACACCACTTCCATACAAATATATATATCGTATTATCATCGTTATGTTACACGCGTGTCACGTTGCAGTTTACTTTTTTATATTATATTTATATGTTGTAATTGAATGTGTATGTACAACGGAATACTTATTCGTTTATACATACTGTAAACACACAAATGAAAGCGAATTCATCGCCGAACTGGAGTATCACTCCACAGCCCACACATGTTCACACCTTGATTGCTCTACTACAATTTGTGTGCGTTTTGCTTTTATATATTCGTCGCTATATTAAATAAAATAATATATTATACGTAATGATTACACATCATAATAAATGATGTTTAGTGTTTCTTAAAAAAAATAATGATCATAATAAATAATATATTTAAAACAATGAGATTAAACAATCGGAGTATAGTATATTAACATA
This sequence comes from Aphis gossypii, assembly GCF_020184175.1. Taxonomy (NCBI): domain Eukaryota; kingdom Metazoa; phylum Arthropoda; class Insecta; order Hemiptera; family Aphididae; genus Aphis; species Aphis gossypii. The sequence goes on along the minus strand of NC_065531.1, from coordinate 64,548,952 downwards.
AAAATCTAAAACGTAAACGAGATTTATAAATATTTTACAGTTCGAATTACACTTTCGTGTGTGGGATTTACGATGCTTTAAATTTTGCCAACCGCATAATAATATATACGACACGTAATAATAATTGCCAACGAGTGGGTGTATAATATACTAACAGTTATCGAAATATGCACAATATTTATAAATATCGTATGATTATATATAACTGACGCGCGAATAATACAGCGCGTTATCATCACTCAAGTCATAACTATAAAATATACTCATAGTTTAATAATATATAAATATTACGAATTATTATGATACCGTTTCACTTTCACCGGTTTTGGCCGGTGGTGATCGAGCGTACGTCGCGTATCATAATCGCGAATCAATGGATCGGTACATAAGATATAATATTTTACGTAGGTACACATATTATATATTATTATTATTAGTATATAATATTCGATCCATCGCAATTTGTCGATCGATAGTCACCGATAAACGCGTGCCCATATAATATTATACAGGTATAATAATAATATTGCGCGCGCGCGTGTGTATCGCGGCCGTAGTTCGTCTCGATCTCGGGCCGTTCTCCACTTGCGGCGGGGCCCGCGAATACAAAAAAAAAAATAGTATAATTTTATTATTACGATACTATGAATATACCTATGTGTATATAGACGACTGTTAGAACGAGCGCGAGTGCTTGTCGGCCGGTCGGTAAACGTGGGAATGTCGATACGGATGAAATCTGCGGTCCCACGGTAGGTCACCTGTTGCCATCGGTAGAGTCATCCGGACGACGACCACCGCAAGTCGTGTGCACCGATACGCCCTGTGCCGTCGCGCGCGCAGTAGGGTTTTGCAACCAGTCACTGTGACATGAAACGAGCGTGTAAAATGTGAATGGATAAAAAATTATTATTTTTAATCTTTTTACTATTATTATTATTATTATTATCATCATTGTCGTTGTTGTAATTACCTATTTTTCCCTTTCGGCAAAAAAAGATTAAGCTCTATATATGTATAATATTTACGTTTTGGATCATGTCGAACGCACGATTATTGTAAATCCGATAATTTGCAAACTTTCCCCAGAAATTGCTTAACAAGCTAAAAACGATGATGAGAAATACAATTAGATAAGATTATTTGAAAAAAAAATAACCAAGTTGTATATAGAAAAATGATTTATTATAACGTTAAATCGACAGTCCCAGAAGTAAAAATTATATTTTTCTTGATTCTGTGAATTGAAAATAAATCACATAGATTTATAAAAAAATCTAAAAACCCAAAATAACTCAACAAGTGGAATAAAATCAATTTATCTATTATTATAGGATACAACAAACTTTTCATCAGTTGCGCTTAACATGTATAATTAATTGAAAATTAGCATTTCTACAAATATACAATTCAACATTTCTCTATTGATATTTATACCTTATTTAATATATTTATATAATCACCAATATTGGCAATGTTTTGGTGTAGATATTAAAAAAATCAATAGTTGGCTACAATTCCATTAGTGAATTTGTGGCTTTTCAAATAATTTGGAAATTATGAACTAACGTTATACTATCATTGTTGATGACTGATGAGATATGTCCCGTCTTAAAATATCTATTATCTATAATATATATTATATATTTTAATTAATATTTTATTTATAAATACTATATTATGTATACGGTACATATTTTAATATTTATTATTTACAAAATGTTTTATTGTTATTTATTATTAATAATTTAATCAATTCATTGTCAAGATACAATAATTTATAAGTTGCAATACCTAGTTTTACTAGTTTTAGATCTATAGATTTATTAAATATTATACGATATACGATAGCACTATATATAAATTAATATACTTTTATTATCTTTTGGTAAGTCTATTTTAGGCAAATTATTTATTATTATTTTAGTGGAAGATTTTTGGTATTAATATCAATTTATACTATACTATAATATTATTCATTTATATATTAATGTGCGTATCAGCTATTATTTAAGTAATTTATTGTAACTGTATAACTGTAATTGATTTGGCTGAACGAATAAATAAATATATTATGTATGATATATACGAGATAAATGATAAACATTACCATATAGAAATGTATTAACTTTGATTTATGCGCTTATAATTATAATTATAATATTTTATTTTTTATTAAATAGCTCAATAAAATATGCTGATGAAAATTAAAAACAAGCAAAAATACAAATGTATTATCAATTATTATAACAGCTTTTTTAAAATGTAAATTCATTTCACTATGCTTTATGAACATATTGGTCTCAACAATCATATACAACATCCATTTTTGAAAGACGTATTATAATACGAATTTTGTATTAGATATTTTACTTAGATTAAATAACGGTTATAGCCCATAAGTGTAGATATTGTTTTTTGTACTATTATAGTTGTTATGAATAACTCTATTTTCTGGTATGAATAGGAAACGTTAATAAGTACTCATAAAAGCTACTCCACCCCCACATAACGAACATAACATTTCAATAAACAATAAAAATAATTCAGTTATAAAGATTTAGTATACATAAATGTGATATAAACTGTTGACAAACCACGTATTAGGACAATAAAATATTTTCAAAGTACTTCTAGTTAAGTATTGAAATCAAGATGTATAACATTTTCTACGATTGTAATTAAGTTTGACTTAAAAATAATTTTGAAAAAAAACTCAATGAACAGGTGATACAGCTTAATTTTTTACATATACAGACATGAAAACATTATTATATAAAGTGGTAAAGACATGTACCTACTTATTCAATTTTATTTTTTACAATGCACTAATACTTAAATGGTTCATTAGACTTTAAAAGAAAAATATGTTCTCGGGGAATATATCCATGCAACAATATTACTTACATTACACAGTCTATAATAGAGTTCTATTGTTTAACTTCAAATGTATAACCACTATTACTACAATATAAAGTTAACATACTACTAGACAGCTGTGCGGGATACATATTAAAATAAAATACTCAAAATTTATGCTATAAATTACATATAGGTATATTAAAACATGAATAATGAAATTACATTAATATTTAATGAAATGTGTTTATACTAAGTGTTAAGATAAAAAACTTAGAATTGTGTGTTATTAAAAAATAAAATAATTCTAAATACATTTGAAATATACCTCTAAAATAACACTAAAATTTAATAATTTGATAATCTTAAAAATAAAGATAAATTAAATTATCTGTTTATTATTATTTATTATTTTATATTTATATTTTATATAGGCATTTATTTATCTAAATACATATTTTTAACTTTGAATTGCAAAATATATTTTCATTCTGTAAAATATTTATCATTTGTTCATAAACATAAATTTAATAATGAAGAAACATTTATGACTTTAATACATATTTATAATTTATGATTTAGAATAAGACAAAGATCATTAAATTTTGAATGTTAAAGGTAAACTAGGTAAAGGTATTTAAACGAAAATGCAAGTGAATTCATTATTCATATTGTTCATAATTTATAGTAAAATATAGCGTTAATTGTACACCTTTATGTTACGTAATAAATCTTAATAATATGAATAAGTTTCTTATAAAATTTATATATAACAAAAATGTACGTATGATTTTTCAACTATAAAATTACTTTCAAACTTTTGCAATTTTGAAATATTTCGTAAAAATTTTAACTTTAACGCTTATAAAAAAATTATGACTAACGATTTCTGATTTTTTTTACTATAATAAGAAACACTTATAAGAAACTTTGTATTAAATTTTTAAGTTCTTTTATCGACATTTAAAAAAATGAAAAATTTCAGTTGTTTACGAATAACTCAAAAAAAGCCATAATATTTTGAAAATGTAACTGTATATAGATAACACACTAATACAAACATTTCGTGAAATTTCCAAATATTAATTACAGTAATCAGTTTTTGAGTTACAAAAATATAAAAAAATCAGTTTTGTCGAAAACTGTTGGAAAATTCTTACTTTTGACCTCTATAACGCACCAAGGATATTCACTTTGCTATCGAATACCACCCCTGAAGTTTGAAATTGAAGCATTATATTTGACAAGTTATGCTGTACACAGACACAAAAACACACATCATTGTAAAATCAATACATTCATCTCTTCGTTCAGAATCTAAAATAATCAATTATTATCAATAATATAACTGCTCATGATTAATGATTATTAAATTGAAAATTTAATTGTGTATACATAGATAACATTAATACAAACATTTGGTAAAAATTTAAAGTATTTTCAGTGATTAGCTTTTAAGTTACAACAATACAAAAAAATCGATTTTTTGAATACTGGTTTTGCGTAAATATTCCCATTTTTCCGTCACTTTTTTTCGTTTTCCCAGATTTTTTTGAAAACTGCTGGTAACTTTTGACCTCTATAATGCACCAAAGATATTCAATTTTCCATACCATCCCTGAAGTTTTAAATTGAAGTATTATTTCGACAAGTTATGTTGTATAAAATATACACACAAAAAAAAAACACATACATTCATCATTATAAAACTAATACATTCCTCACTCTGTTCAGAATCTAAAATATCGTGCTAAACGTCCCGTAGTTGATTAAATTATCTTTTAAACGAAATTTGTTATGTCTAATACCAAGATAACAAACTTAAAATATATTTTAATAGTAAAAATTGCCCCAAACATAAAAAATAAAGTTTTTTATTTGAAGTACATATCCACGATATAAGCACATATAATATAATATTTAATTTAACCTCCCTGCTCTAGGTAAATAAAAAAATAGTGCGCGGACTAAGATGCGATTGTTGTAGTAAAATCGACGGAGCAGCTGCACCCGTGTATACGCAAAACATGTAATATCATGGCTAAAAAGGGTGAGGGTTTCATTTTGCAGTGTGACGGTATGTGAGAAAACGATCAGACTACGGTTCCCACCTATAAAAATGTCGCAACAGTCAAAATACAAATGCGAACAAGAGACGAAACTGACCCTTCGCAAGCGATGACCCCTTCCCTATTAACACATATATTGGGTTTATAATGATATAAAAAAGGGTTTATTCTACAATTTCTTCATTTTAAAAAATTTTATTTTGTATTGGCTTAACAAAATAATACCTATACAGCTATTGCTATATACATTAATTATACAATCTACATAATATCCAAATGCGTTTAAATTAATAAAACTTGTTTTTTTTCTTCAAAAATATGTGCTTTATTCGCAGATATAAAAATAATATGATTAAAAAATATATCAATGGCGCTGTTTATTCTCGTTCTAGGACAGTTTGTTCAGGTGCGCCCTAGTCACGAAGCATACAAATGATATGAGATGAAAACCAATGTACAGCCAAACCATGGAATAAATGTGTGGTATCAAATTGGTTACTTTAAATTCATATTTATCCAAAACTTCACTGCCGTCAATCAAGCATGGAACATCTGGATCTTCACTACATGCTAAAATTATTATGTATAATACATTTAAAGATTTTTGAACGTATAACAACTAATTAAGTAAAATTTAATCATATGTTAAACACATCATTATTTACCAATGTAAGTCACATTTTGCCAATGAAGAATAGTAAGCGCTTCAAACCCAAGTTCAAACCAAGATATCTTAACTACCCAATGCAGAAACCATGGTACACTCCTACAAATAATAATTCGTTTATAAAATCTTAGAACATACATTTAAAAAATTCTAACAAAATATATCTAGCAAATTGTAATTAATAAGATTATATTACCAAACGCAAAATTATGTCTAAATTATATAAAAAATAATTCTGCTTATTTAAAAATAATAATTATAACAAAAAGTTTATTTTTTATTCTTTATTTTTTAATCATAAGTAGTTAATATTGTAATACCATGTTGATTAAAAATCTTAAAAATTTTACTTTAAATATTTTTTACTTCTTGCGATTTAAAAAAAAAATGTGGTAATTAGTTAACAATCTTTTCACATATTAATATTGTTAGTTTTTATGATGTAGCAAATTAAAACTTAAATGCCCAGAAAGTATTTTATAATTTTAAATTAAATTATCTTTAAAATATCATTATATAGACCTGATATTTACAAATATTCCAGATAACATCATGATAACATTGTCGAACGGCTGGACAAATGTTAACGCCAGCGACAAAGATCCAAAAACGTTATTGAACATGTAACCTAAATGTATATAACAAATAAAAATATAGTAATTAAATCTTAAGTTGGCACTTATATTCTCTTATAATTATATATATATACAATATACATGTCAGTGTATGTTTGTTTATATGTATCATTATATATTTAAGACATTATAACATATATAGTGAGTAATATTATCAATATATATATTATGTATACTATACGTGAATACGGACCACAAGAAGTGGACACGGCCATTACCAGAATCGTGATGATTACCGTGAGAAAATATCCATACAGATCGGTTTGCATACCGGCCATGCAGTAAACGATTGTCGTGTATACCGTGGGCTCGATGATCAACGTGGGGATCTGCACGTGGGCAATTGGACAGGACAAAAAAAAATGAAAAGAAAAATGTTATAATAATAATAATACATAGTATATTAATTAATATGTATAAATAACACATCGTAATATTGTCGTCGCCGCACGTAATCTGCTCGATCAATGTACCTATAATAAAACGGTTGGTGGACAAGATACTTACGAAGGACAGTATGTTGGCGATGTAGAAGGTCGAGGCATCGTAAAGGCCTGAAGTGTACTCTCTCCTGAACAAGGGAAGTTGTGTAGGCAGTTGATTCATCACCGAATACATGGGCGTGAAAAAGTTCTCTGTGATCAGCATAAAAAATATACCCTGGACCGATTGTATGCCGACTTGGGTCTGTTGCACAGTGCCCAAGTAACATAAGCCGACCATGATGGCTATAGCCTGCAAGGAATGAAATATTTAAGTAAAAATCATAGTATGTGTTTATACGGGTGGGTTCATTTTTTAATTCATTAAAAAATTAAGTGAACATAAAAAAATGAAATTGTTTAAGTGAAAGTTACTTTTATTGATTTTTAACTTACAAAAATTATAAGTTAAGACTCATTAATGCCTACTACCTAGGTCTACATTTAGTTATAAAAATAAAGTATTAATTTATTATATTAGGTATAATGGTTTTGTATGGTACTCATTCATTAACGAGTTATTTTATAGTATTGATGAAAATAAAATTACTATTTTTTATGCTATTTGAAGAAAAGTTTACTTAAGTAGTAAAACCAATGGCTGAATGGTAGGTGTTCAAAATTTATAATTCGTGTCATATTTCATTTTAAATATATTAAATTCAATATAATAGTCAAGTCGAACAATTTTATTTTATAAATTACCTACCTATACAATTTGTAAATTATTTTATTTGCATTTACCTATCTGAAATAGTATGGTAATTATAAGGTGAAAAGAAAATTAAAAAAAAAAACAATATTCAAGGTAAGAATACTCAATCATAATGAGCCTCATTATGAGATAAAAAAATATTAAAAAAGAAGTAAAATAAGTAACTGATCTAGCTGTTGTACAATAGAAATCAAATATATCTCGTTATTGCTAGGCATTGACCATTGTAATAGATGTGTACAATGTTAATTCAATAATATACCATTATATACGAAAAAAGATTTTGAGTGAAGACGGTTTAACTTTTTGATAAACAAGGCTACTAAATAATTGTTTTAATAATAATATTAAAATTATTTTAATAAATGTTTTATATATATATATATACATCCTAATTATTAAAAAAAAAATACTAAGAATTTTCAATGTTGACATCTTTAAAGTGCTAACTATATTCAATTTCAATTTGATACAAAAAATCTCCACCGAAGTTGATAGTTAGAACAATTTGTCTATTATATAAAACATAATATTGTAAAATTAATAAATTCGTCGATTTGCTCATTATCTAAAAAACTAAATAAACGTTAAAATATATTTTTATTTTAGTTAAATAAAAAAACGGTTTGAAATTATTTTAATTAGAATCAAATATCTATGAAAAATATCTATTTATTTTGATTACAATTTTTTTTTATGAACAAAAAATAAATGTAAGTGTAATATAATATACAATTTTTTTTTAAACTTATAGTTGTTTTATTAATTAAATGCAGTCGTCGTCGCTATAATAACACGTAAGTACGTGACGTTAAACTAGGGGTTGGGTTGTAATTATATTATTATGTTCCACAATTCACAATTTCTCGTATACAAAAATAATTGTTATTAGTTATTCTTATTATTGTATAATATAATAAAAAAAATCGAATATATATTATGTAGATATATAATATAATTATGTACAAAATGCGAAAACGATTGCTTTTTTTTAAATGTCGGTACAATAACGAAACCAATATATAAATACATATAATATGTATAGAGAATGATTTAGTGAAATCGAGGAAAATTATTCGACGTGTGTTTCCCACGCTCTACGTACTTATAATATAATATAGGTAATAGATATATTGTGTTATATATATATTATATATAAAATACTTATTTATAATATTATTATATATGTCTGTGTGTGCGTGTGTGTGTATATGTGCACGGTTACGACCGAGGCGGCATTATATCGTCTGTCGGAATCCACGCCGTCACGCAGCCACGTCTTTCGAAAGAAAAAAACAGAAATGATAAACAAACGACTATGTTTCTAACACGTGAACTATAACGCGAGCGCCTAGACGAATGCGCGCGTGCGAGGCACACGTGGGAGATTATACATAATAATAAAACAAACGCGTTCATTTTATTCATAATATAATAAGAATTAAGAGTACAGTAAAAATAGTTTATAACGGCGTTTAAGAGAACCAAGAAAATAGGTAAGTTTAGAATTAAAAATAAAAACAATTTATAATTTTTGTTAGTAACGTGATTTAAAAAAAAAAAAAAATTGTTAATATTTTTCCTTATTTTGACATTTTTTATTGTCATAAACCATCGACATTATGGACCAAATATTACGAGCGTATATTATAAAACATATTAATTTTACTGGGACCTTTAATTTTAGATCATTAAACCTCAACTCTCGCTACAATCGATGTAATAATAAACGGTTTGAATTACAGTAAATTTCAATATAATGAAGTACCTTTAAAATATAATATTGATTATTATAGCTATTGATATTCATAAAAAATATTTCTTATTTCATGAAGACGATCCTTCACCTCGCTACATTAGTTGAAATATGTTATCGGGGTCACTAGTAGACAGTATGAAACGCGTCGCGTGTGCCTCTGTGGGTACAGCACTGAAGATAGCGTATACAGTGTAAAATTTACGCGCATGGAACAAGTAAACGGTGGTTAGAACTTTTTTTTATCTTATTTCTCTATACTAGATGGTCTGTTTATAATGTAAGACACCCATTTTTCAGAAACTTTTATTAAATATTACCCTATGAATTACAATATGCATTTTTAATTTCATATTCTGAAGCAGAAATAGCTTATTACTCATAAGTATTTTAAGTTTAGATAAGCAGAATCAATTTATGATTTATAGTAGGTGTATTCAACAAAGTTTATTGCATTTAATATTTATTAAAATTATCGTATTATCTGATTTCATTTACTTGCTAATAAGTAATATTTAATACACATAATATAAATGTATATTAATGTACTTTAATATGTTATATTAAAGTACATTAATGTAAAATAAAACTTATAAATAATTAAAAATTATGTTTTTTTCTCATACCGCCTACAAGATTCATTCGGTTATAAAATTCACTTTTTACTGATCCCAAAGTGAGTCTTATAAACGGTATCTACTGTACTTATAAGTTATAAATTATAACTTATTTCTTTTGTGATAGTATAAAGTTCTTATGCTCAATTATATAATGTACCTTACTTTTAACTGATCGTATAATAATCAGACGCCGTATTTGACGAAACAAAAATAAAGGTAGGTAGGTATACTGAATATTATATAATTATCAACACACTTTCTAGATCAATTTGGATTGAATTATTAGTATAACTATTTCGCATAAATAATTGAATAGGTGTTAAAATAACTTATTTTTAAAAGATAAAAACAAACAAACATTTACAGAAGATTAGGTATTGGGAATAATTGATGTGTTGAAAAAATTAACCCAAGTAGGTAGGTAGGTTATTAAAATTTATATCATAAAATATGCTGATTTACTGTTATTTTTATGAAATTCGTGTGATATTAAGTTGAATGACTTTTAATCAAATTTTTAATCTTGATTTTTATTATTAGATAATTTAAATTTTAAACACTAACGTCTATGATGAGTTACTGTACCTTGTTTTTATAATTTAATTATTGTTATTTTATTATTCAATTAAAAAATAATTATAAATAAATCATAAAATATATTCAAAACGAATTCATTTCAAATCTACCTATACGCAAAATAATTGAAAAATATCCAGGTACCTACCTAAATAGTTTTTAAACTTTTAATACCATTTCAGTCCTATATGGCGTTCTATCTATATATATAATTATAATGATTATTGAGATACTTCTATTCAACACTTTATAATTAATATAGATTCTAAATAAGAAATTTAAAAAAAAAAAAGAAAATTACTATTAACACATCAATGATATTCTTGCAACTTAGAAAATCGTGTAAAACTGTTTACTACAATAATCGTAATATAAATAAGAAATATATTATTAGCTTGCAATATAGTTGCTTACAAGTTACAATCGAACATAATATTTATTAGAACAACGTATCAAATACTCACGACTTTTTGCATAAACCTGTGAATATCAATGGTGGGGTTGCGAACTTTCTCCAGAAGATATCTTCCCGTCAGATGGTATAGTTTCACCGGCCAAAATGGCGATAAGCTATATAAAATTACGATATGGAAATATTTTAAATATTCATATAATTATTGTTATAATCTAAATATAATTGTAACATATTATAGCTTACGGAAGGATCCATTTAACTTAAGACACTCGTTATTTCAGAAAACATGAATATTTTGAAACTATTTCTTTTACACAATCTTAAGTTATTCAAAAAATATATTTTTCCATACAAAAAAATTTCTTACTATTATTTAAATTTTTACTCTTTTGAATTACAACGTAATTTTTAGTTTCTTATTCCATAACATAATATTATTCGAAGTATTTCAATCCATCAAAATTAAATTTCAAATAAGTGGTTTATTAGTAATAGTAATTATAAGTAGGTAGATATTTAAAGTTATAACTCATAAACTATACTTAGTCAAATTTCGCTTTTTATAACTAAATTACTACAATAAATATTTTGCTTTGGAATAAGGAATTAAAAATCGATGTTTTAACTAAACAATTTAAAATACAATAATGGTAAAAATAGTAAAAATAGTAAACAATATATATATTTTTTTGGTCAAATATTGAAAAAAATGTTTTTTAACGACTTAAAATTATGTAAAAAAAATTATTTTCAATAAATTAATAGTTTTTAAAATAATGAGTGTCTTGCTTTAAAAATGGATCAGCTGGTATAAGCTAGTGTCCACTACGCAATTATTACAACATACGCGACATGATAATAATATTATTATTATCAGAAACTTGTCTCTGTATACCTACCTATATAGGCATACAAACAATAATATAAAAATAGCTGTTAAGCTGTATATAGAGGTATCAGTATTATTATTGACGCGACTCGCTAACTATGAGGCTGTAATATGCTTACGTTTATTAAGGGCCTTAACCGTATGGTAATTTAGTTTCATACGCTATAACGTGGTAGATTCCTAACCTACCTATTATATTATAATATATGCATTAAGTATACATTATTGTTAAGGTTTCTTCTTCACGCATACGACAGTGTTTTATATATTAAACATTTAAACACATAGTTTGAGTTATACATTTTACTTTCAACTGTTAAAAATTTAAAATATACAAATATTTTTCATCTCGACGTCTCGAACAATGCGTGCGTTTTTCTTTTTCTTTTGTTTTTTTTTTTTTTTTTATCATCGCAAAATTACTTCAAATTGTTTTTCAATATTTACCTTTACCACGACGTAAAGTTTTATTATACAACATCAATCAATAGACTGATAAATTGAGATTATAAAGATCATAAAAGCCGAAACCTATATTCATGTAGGACAACTGCCCCACATATTGAGCTTGGGTAGGTAAGATAGGTGGTTATATATTCCTGTATGAGAAAGATTAGGTTAGAATCTCATAAAAACGTAAGTGGGTGGACTAATACAGTTAGAATTTTAAATTATTTTTAATTGATTATCTTAATATATACAATGATAAATTATTTAACAATAGCAATTAATATACAACTCACTGATTTCGAAATGCAGATAAACTTGATATATCCTGAAATTAAAAAATTGTGTACAGCTTAAAATATTGTTGAACCAAGCATAAATTTAAAAACAATGTACATCCTTTATAGTTCATACTCAATTATCAATATTATATATATAACAGTTGTAATACTTACATAGTATATTTCATTTGAAATAGCATTTTTTACTATTTCTGCATGTTTACTAGCTGCAAATTCATCACAAATTGAATTTACAGATTTGTTACTATCTGATAATGTTTTCATAATAAAATCCGCTGAGTTATAATTATCGGGACAGCGATAACCAACACTATAGTATAAAATATGATAATCAATTAATAATCAGTTATCTTGAAAATATAATCTAAATTTTATAGTAAATTCATTAAAATTTATTTATACAATAAAAGTGATTTAACAAGTGTTGAGTTAAAAAATAATTTACTTTATTATAACATTTATAAAAAGCGTTAATTAATTTGAACTTTAAAGAATATGAGAACAAAAGAAAGACCTCGAAGAAGATGGAGACAGTGTTAACAAAACATGAAATGTAATATTTCAAGAATATAGGTTAGTTTTGAAAATACCATATGACAGTCGACAGATACTCAACAGTTAGATATTTTTACACTATAAAAAGATAATTGACATATAAGGACAACTCTATACTTATGATGTACTTTGTATCATTTTTTTTTTTTTTTAATAATGATTGATTATTTGATTTTTCAAGTAAAAAGGATAATTTATGTAAGAAAATTAATTTTCGACAATGGTTTTAATTTTAAAATTCAAACACTAATTAACTAAGTGCAATATAAAAAATACTGTTACATACATTACAAAAATTTGCAATTCATTAACAGCCTATTGGCGATAATTATTTATTATAATTGAGATTCACAAATAATTTTACCTCTCAAAAAACGAAATAGCTTTATTCGGTGGTCCTGAATAGGCAATTCTTCCATCAGCTACTAATATCAACTGGTTGAATACATTTAAAAGCTCTGTACTAGGCTGATGAATTATACAAACAACTGTTTTTCCTTCATCAGATACTAATCGCTGCATAATTTTAATAACTTTTTGAGCACTGTATGAATCCAGTCCTGAAACAAAATATTTACATAATTATATAATATTTCACTGAAAGATGAAGTACAAATCATACAAACATAATAATATGTGTGTTGTTTTTTTTTAAAACAATGCTTTAAAATAATTTATCAATATATTTCAAAAAATATATACTTAAATTATACGTATCTAATTCTGTTTATTCACCTAAAATTGGTATTCCAGAATGCTAATCATACAGCTAAACCTATACATCTGTGTATATAGCATTGTAGTATGTAGGTGCAGTGATTACTTATTAATAATTAGGTAGGTACACTTAGTACAGTGTATGGTAGGCACCTCGTATATAAACCAATAAGATAACGATGACGATGAAATAACCATTTAGGTATATATATCATGTTTCTTCAATCTTTAAACGAATAAATAATAATACAATACATTTTTTCTCATAAAATGAGTTAAAAAAATTAAAATCATAGAATTAAATTAAATTCTGTAATTATAATAATTAACAAACATAGTCTATACCTAATCAGTAGTCAGTTAATTTGATTCGGCCGTATCATTAAATGAGCATACTCTGACTTATAAATTGTTTTTAATAGGTATGTATGATCAAAAGTGTAGTACTTAACTGTCTTAACTTGAATATGTTTATAATAGATATTGAAATTAGAATGTATGAAGCAGTTATATCGTAGTATATGGCCAACTACCTAGTACTATTTTGTAGTTACAATTTTCATCTCTACCAAAAATGGTTTAGAAAATTACAAAATCTGGGCAGGCTGAACTTTTAATTGACAGTGACAATGACAAAAGAAAACTTTTTAATTTATTTTAAGTTTTCCATTTCTCGAACTCAATAAAATCGAATACTTGTTTGTTTTTGATTTGATTTGGCCAATATGGCATCTAATTTTAAGATAGTCCAATAATTTTGAAATTATTTAACAGAAACTTATAAAGTTATATACAAAGGACATTCCCTCTTCTCTGTGAGTATTTAATTAGAAATTATAACGAATAATATATATTATGAATCTTTCCATTCAAAATTTTACACATATTATTTTACTATCAGCATTCGTCACTATACAAATTTATAGATACCCTAAGCTTTACAGGAGTTCGAGTTGATACATATACATATATTTAAAATATTAAATAATTGGTGATTTTTAATTTAATTTTAATGTGTATGTACCTATACAATTATTTTTTTGTATTTTATAATTTGGTAATGTCTTTTAATTTGATTGATACATTTCTTTTCAAATTATTACAGTTTGTATAGTATTGATACAGTTGTCGCAGTTATTATAATTTTCTCTATCAGTTGTATAGCAATTTGTAAAATTTAAATTTTTTGTCACAGTTCAAATGTCGAGTTTTAGAAAAAGTTTATTTTATCACAATTTACTATCTCTTATAAAATATAGATAGATATTGAACGTTATTATATAAAATTTAAACTATATTGCGGTGTTGCCAAATGCTTTGCACACTGGGCACACTCATTATATTGGTTTCTGTAATTTACACCGTCCCTCGTATGTCATGTTTATTTTAATTTTGCGAGTAACGGAGGCGCATAGTTGGAAAACGGTTTCACGATTTAAAAAAAACTTGTAAACAACATTTCATCCGTACACAGTTGGTCTAAAATATTTAAATAACATTTAAGATTTAAAAGTATGACCTATGGTAAAAACTTATTGTAAATAATCTATAGGTACATGATATAAATATAAAATATTATAATATCAGTGATAAGGACTTAATGATAATCAGCCACAGAGTTTAATCCAATTATTAATATTACATTTCTTTTATCGAAAAATATATCAATTAAACTTAAAGTAGGTAAATTAATGGTAAATTTATTATTATATTATATAATTTTTATTAACATGACATGATTGGCATGGGTGTCCGCTCCTATAATAAAATAACATTATAATGAAATCAAAACTGTTGTCAACTCATATTTGAGAAGTTAATTTTAAAATAGTAGGCTAAGACATCATGTCAACGGGAAAAGAGTCAATAAAATGTGTTTTTATGATTTTGCACTGTTTCTATAAATAAATTAATATTATACGGTAGGTAATGGAATTGTTATATTTATTTAAATAATGACAATCTACTCCGGTTTTTGTTAATAATTATAATGTATCCATGAAAAAATTAAAAATGATTACCTAAATTTATTAATTTCTCTTACCTGTTGTGGGTTCATCGCAGAATAAAAATGATGGGTCAGTAAGAAGTTCAGTTGCAAACGACACAATTTTTCTCTCACCGCCCGATAACATTATCTATACAATATAAAATACATATACATAATAGGTTTAATAAACAAGTTTGTTTTATCCTGTATTTTTGTTATACATTTTTTATTTTAGTACCTTTCCGTTTTCCCCACCAGCCCCAATTCTAGTATTGGCACATTGACCAAGACCTAATTCTTCAATAACTGCGGATACACGAGCTTTCAAATTTTTGTCAGTAGTTCTCCTGTCCAATTTCAATTTAGCCTAGATCAATGTGTTTCTATAGTCATAATTATATTACAAATCATTCAATAACTAACCATAAAATAAAGGTGCTCTTTAACAGTTAAAACTCCACAGAATAAATCTTGTTGGTACATATATCCAAAATTGTGATTTTCAAAATTTCTAACAGAAAGACTTCCTATTTTTGCACTTCCTTCAAAATCCATTTGAGCTTTAAAAATATTTAATTAAGTTATAATAACAGAATATACAATAAGAAAAAATATATATTACTAAATAATAGAAAAATTCACCTGGAAGTTTATTTGCTAAAGCAGCCATTAAAGTACTTTTCCCGGCACCGCTAAAATCGTATTGATTATTGTTAAACTTTAATTTTAATTAATAGTATTAAACGAATTTTGGTTTATACAAACCTTGGTCCCATAATGGCTACAAGTGAACACGGTGGTATGTATCCTTCAACTTGAAAAATAAATAAAATTTGTTTATTATAAACATTAAAATGCAAAATCGTGAATATAAATTATAATATATCATAACATTCATTAACATTAGGTAAGTAGATATTGTACCTATTATATTACACAGTGATATGAACTGTGGTCTATAATTTGGATAATCAGAAGACTTATAATATGTGTAGGTACTTATATATATTCCTTGTGAATAGATACCTTCTATTGGAAGCTGAATTCATTGACACACATACGCATAAACATTTCACAGCAATAAACATAATATATTTATTTTATTGTGCGAGTATAACACCGTAAGAATTCAGTTAAAATAAACTTCTAAATGTATAACCAATAACATATTATTAAGTATACCAGATACCTAAATTAACTATTAATTACAGTTATATAATAATAATCTGCAATTTAAAAATAAATAGTTTCTTATTAATTATAGGTATCAATAAAAAAAAAAAACAGTGGGTGTATTTAATAACTTGAATTACCCTTTTTAAATATATAGCATAAAAATGACCAATACTACTAATATTTAATAATTAATTAATATTTGGTGGAAAAAACAGGCACGTATACAGGGGGTTGGGGGTTCAACCACCCCTGAAAATTAATAGTTGTGTGCTTTATTTATATCATACTTCATCGATAAATATTGATTATTGTAAATTTTTTTATGAACCCCTTCCCCTTCCAAGTTAGGTTAATAACTAATCCCCGAATATTTTTTTTGTACGTGCTTGGGAAGAAAATAATGTACCTAAGTAGTGTTTTTTAACATTAATATAATAAGTTAGTAACAAAAATAGTGGATATACCTATATTTACTTGACTACTTATAATAACTATTTATTAACCAATAAATGAAATTCAATACTTGTGGTATCTTTACGTAATATGATAATATAAAATAACATTTAGTTTCTGAAACATAAAAACTGAATTTTTTTAAATTATTTTACCACCAATATATTTGAAAGCTTATTATTAAATATTCGCGTAGTTTATTCTGTAATGGTATTAATATATTATATAAATATATATTATTTTTCTCAAATAATAAAATTAAAATATGGTGACTCCACATTTAAAGATATATTATTAACTGTTATAAAAATAATTAGATCTATTATTAGACTATATTTTGTAAATGGAGAATTATAAGAAATATTAAATATTTTTCGTTGAGTTTTAATGTATTATATTAAATGCTTTTTATTTGTCTGTACAGGAAGCAAAAACTGGTAAAACCATTAAAGTTCATAAATTTACAGTGGTGAACGAGAAACTGGGATCATACAAGTATGATGTGATAACATATGGGTACAAAAATTGATTAATTTAATTTAACTTAAGTATAATTTAAGTACTAGGTATTAGTATTATAGTTGTTATTCAATGTATTTATGACTTTTAGGTACATCTTAAATAGGTAATTTATAAATTTCTAGTAAATTTAAGTAATTTAGATCAATTTATAAAATAGAAAGTTTTCTAATTGCGTTAATAATATAAATCGAAATGTATTAAATAGTGATAAACGGATTAATATATTTTAATCATCTTAAATAAGTATATGGTACATATGAATATATTTTTATTATATAAAAAAATATTTTGACTGATGTATTAATTGAAAGGATATGGAACATTTTTTTTTTTTGACTGAGAATAATAAAAAAATATTTAAAAAATTTAAAAACGCTTAAATAACAAATATTAAGTTGAGAATTTGATATAATACTAAATAAATGCTATAACTGCTACTATATAGAGCAGTATAGACTGCTAAAAATGTATGAGTGGCTCTCACAACTAACGATACCACGAGTGAATTTAAATGAAAGGAACTATTAGGTAAACACGTAGGTTTAAACTATTGTTCTTGAACTTGGAATATACTATTATATGGTAGCTATAGTAATTAGTAACTACTTAATAGTTGTACTATATAAATGTTGTAATATTTAAACTTTAACGCAGGTACGTGAACTGATTCTTACCTTTATTTAACAACAGTTTTCTAGTCGTGATGCTTGAACGCAGCCATCGGTCTTTTTTAATTATTGCGTGTACACTCAAATTTTCCCAATAGATCGGTAAACAGTTTTCATTGTATTCGCCCTAAAATATTAATGTATATAAGTCTAATAGGAGCGCGTCAGCGAAATAACATAAAACAATTTAAAATTACCCCATTGTTTGTGCGTAAATGGAGACTATTGTCGTGATCGTCAGGTGCATTTGTGTTGAAAAATACAGTATAAGTAGACGCCAAATCCATTGTTTTTTAATGTTATTTAAAAAATATATATTTTCTTTCACTAGTATGGATGGATCTTCCGAGCGAATGGTGTTTGAACTATGTGTATATCACTGAAACGACAGTTCATATAAGCCACGTAGGTGTTCAGCGTCTGAAGCCAAACACAATTAAAAAGTATCGATTGCGTTTTTGAATTATATAACAATATAGGTAGGTATACTATGTTGATCGACAAAATAAAAATCAAAAAAATTAGATAGTAGGGAACTAATTTTTTGTAAAATAGATGTCGAGTGGATGTGTAAGTCACTGTAATATATTTGTATGTGTTAAATTTAACGATAAATCATAGCATGTAAAAAACAATTCTTAGCAAAAACAGTCTAATTAACAAGCAATATTAAGTATACTTAATGATATATTTTTGTTACTATTAGAGTACCTAATCTATTTTACTATTAATAATACGATGGTAGATTTCAATAAATTTTACCGAAAACATTTTTGTACTTAAATTTTCAAGTTGAAATTTCAAATGTCTATGAAAACATATGATTGTATAATTTTTAGATTTTTTTTTTTTAGTTTAGGTGTAATGAGAATATTAATTTACAAAGTACCAACTAGATCTTACTTTCTACCAAAAACCAACCTCAGCGTTTAAAATTTAAGCATTTTTACTGCTGAATATGTAATGATAAACATAAAAATGAAAATAAAAACACAAATCATAGAAAAACCAAATACATTATTCGCTCCGCTCAAAATCTGAAATACCTAGAAACTAGAACAACCGTTAAAATATGTTTTTAACTGTACAACAAATTATTATTTCTAGTCATTTGGGAACTATATTTAGTTAATACATATTAAATGAAGTGAATTACTTTTATTGAACTATAGGTACCTACTTATGAATATTAAGATTGAATACCGTAAATTTATAAATGTAAATTATAGATTGAAATTGAGAGAAATAACTTAGGAAGCTCAAGTCCCCCCCCTCAGACAATTTATTTCCTGGGAGATACATGAACAATTTTCTTTTAAAGGTTTCAAGACTTACTGCTGTTATTTTTAAATATTCAGTGGGTACCAAGATGTGTTAACAAGACATTGAGTAAGTCGTATGATGTACATAATATAAGTACAATGCATGGTACATAAGTACCTATAACTGACAACTGTATAAGTATTAGGTAGGTGGTCCACAAAAAAACACTAGGTAGGTATAGGATCCATATAGTGAAGGTGACTTTGTACGTTTGTACCTATGCTTATTTTCCGATTTAATCAAGGAAACCGCAAACCTAGTTTTTATAATATTTTATCATTTTAAAACATAATATTAACATTATTAAATGATGATAATAAATATTATTTATTATAAAATTATGTAATCCATAACACAATTATAGGTAGGTAAGTACTTACTCGATACGTGACAGTTATTAGCGATAAAAGTAACCTACGTTACCTACGTTGTACCAAACAACTATACACAACATTTAATTGAGAATACCGTTGAAACTTAATTATATTTTTTAAAACTAGATTTTAAGCCATATTAATTTTAATCTTTAATTAATTGAAATGTTAGATTTTACAATATTACCTATAACTGAGGTATAAGTTATTTGATTTAGACGATGTCTCCGTTTTCAGATTTAATAAGACGTAGGTACCAAAGCAATTTAACATTCAGCAGTTTTCATATTTTTGATTTTAATGTTTAATAGAGAAGGTACCTACATTAATATGTATATTTATATACCTGCTTACCGTTAAACTGAATGGTAACAACATGACGTCATTCTTTACCTTTGGTTTGTTGTAAGTGTTTTTTCCATGGATATTTTTATTTTGAAACGAGTAGTGAGAATTTTTAAATTGTGATATTTTATGCACTTATAATTAATATTGTATTATAACATTTCAAAATTAATATAAGTAGAAACCAATCGAAAAAGCTTCCAAAAACTAAAGAACATGTAGAAACATAAGAATTTCTAAACGTAAAATGATAACATAACCAGTAACCTTTCTCCGTATTTCAACAATTGAGTTTACATTATTAAAATCAAGGTAGGTATCTATTTTAAGTCATAACATTATTTGTGTTTTCGGTAGCTTTTTAATTTTTATTAATATTTTTGTTTTAACGAGTTATTAATGGATTAATAACTACTTATAATATAAACAATTATATACCTACCTACTTATATTATTTGATTTTTTTTTATCAAAAATGTAAATAAAGTGAATACCTACTAGAACTTTAGGTACCTACCTATTTTCTACAACTGAAAATACTAAAAAAGATTTCAACAAGCAGAGATAGATATTTTTTGTCATTATTATAATAATCAATAGATATAAATATTTTAATAATGCAAAATCTTTGGTGATAAAAATAATAATTTATTAATGAAATATGTACTGACACCTTTCCTTTTTATAATCTTAAATTAGTTCAATTTACATATTTTATATTGCTTAAGATGGAGAAAATTGTTTTATGGAGTGACAATCTGGAACAAAATTCTTATTTTTTAAAATTTAAGTTCAATTTTCAATTACAAATTAGACTTGATATATGGGTGGATATTTTGATAGTGTATTTATATACTTTTTATTTGAAAGGATTTAAACGACTCTAATAATGTTGGTATAATAGGGATTTTTATAGAAACAAATATAGAAATAGGTACTTAATATACTTATAGTTAAGAATATATAATTGTATAGTATAAGTAATTTTTACCATAATAAATGGGACAAATTTTAAATACATAGAACAATAACCGAATGTCTTGAATAACAAACACTAATCAGAAAATATTTTAAATCTCAACGTAAGTTTGAAGATACTTTTATATTCAAATTAGTAAGTTTCTAATATTTACTAATTAAGTAATTTATAACTACAGACTTTTTTTTTAACATGGAAGTCTTCCAAAATATTTATTTTTTTATTTTCCACTAATGAAGTTTTATTGTACATTTTTAGATAGTAAGTTTTTATTATAAATTAAAAATGATGCAACAATTATAAAAAAAAGTATTTTGTTTTAAAATTGGTACACTTAAAAACCATTTACAAGATATAAACTTACATTTTAAAAAAAAAAAACCGAAAAATGTTATAATTGAAATAGTTCTTTGAACACTGTACATTAATTATTTACATTTAAATAAATATTAGTTTAAAACATATTGTAACCAAGATAATCAATTTATCGCTAATATCAAGAAACTTATGCTAAAATTAGTGAATAAATATAATTAACAATGTCTAGCATAAAATGTATACTCGAAATTGTTATTTCTTCTTAAAAAAAAATTGTTCTCTTATTACTGACTAAGGAATTATATAAATTGTTCATTGTTAACCTATTCAAACAATATTGCATTAACTATGATAAGTTCTTAAACATGTATAATATGTACTCTAAATAACAAAGAAATTCATGTTTTAAATTTAAAAAATGTAACAAAGATAATAATAATATGTTGTCTAGAGATTCAGTAAGAATATTTATATGTATTAGTATTTTTTATTTGTATTGAAGGAAATAATAATTATCTAGCATTATTTATATTCATATGTTTAAAATAAAATTTATTCATCAACATAAAAACGTTGAGATTTATATTTTACATGTCATGGATCACAATTTATATAATACCTTTATATATTTGGCCATAGATAATCTCCTGAGACCTTGGTAATATAAGGAAATCTGAGACTATTTATTCATTATTGGCAATGATATTAGCTATTATTTAAATAATAAATAAAGCTGTAATATTTAAATTGTAATATAACATAAATATTTAAAAAGAATACAAATTATATATGTTATATTTAAACATTTTAAAATGAAAATATTTATATTACAAAAACTGAAGTTTCATTATAAAATTAATATTGTATTACCCCATTATGTAAGTGCACACTAAATTTTTTTTTTGATTTATGTCCAACAATATTTATATTTGAACTTTTGCACAATTACATATTAGATGTAAAAAAAAATATATATAATAGTAAGAAAATTCAAATATTTCAATTATGATCATCTAATAATTTCTACTAAATATTATAACTTTATTATAACAAAAAAAAAAAAAAAAATTAATAGCCCAATTATCTATTATTTGGGTTCAGTAACTGAATATAATTTAACATTTTAGTTTTATCTTTAAGTTAATTATTATAATATAATATCTGTGTACAATAAAAACAAAATTAATTAGACAGACATGAGATATCTGATCACGTTACATTTTGAGTGACAACTGGTACCAATTTTTCTGGAATTAGAGATAGCTAAAAAAAAAATATCTTTATTATGTTATATAGATGTAGGTGTAAATACTATCTACTTTGATTACAATAAAATATAAAAAAAATTCCTAGTCCCACCTCCTCACCATTTAATAATCATTTAGCTCTAATCACCTTTCCACTCTCATCATGACCTTGATATTTTGGTTTACTGTGAGTGAATGGTAAATATCTGTATCTGATCATATGCTGAAACATAAAAAATAAAATAACATGAATTATTTGAATGTAATATGTAAATACAAATAATACTAATCACACATTATACTGCTTATTGTTGATTAGATAATACATAATCTATAGTTTATATACTCTAAAATGTTGAGTCTACATACCACAGTTGGCATTATCTACAACAACATCAGTCATAAAGGCATATTGGGTAAAAATGTCATTAATATTAAGATCCCAGGAAAATTGTCTAAATTTGTATATACAAAATGACTAATCATAACAATATCAGATATAACAACAATATTGAAAAATATAAATGTATAGTAAAATTATTAAAACATATTTTCGTCAAATATCTTATTGGTATAATTAACCTACTTACGGGAAAAAATCATAGATTTATTTAAATATTTTAGTATGTACATATGCACATGTAAATTAAAAAAAAAAGTTTAAATAAAATAATATATAATAATAAGTATTTAACGTTGTGTAAAGTGTATTAATTAAATTAATAACCAAACAATTAGTATTAACAAGGAAGAACTATCAATATGATCACTTATTTTACAAAAAATATCTAAAGGAATTAACAACGTATAAATTATAAACTATAAATGTATACTGTTTAGTGTTTAAGCATTATGTTATTGAGTCATACAAGTTATACAACCCAATAAAATGAAATAACAAGTAAACTTAACAAAAACAAAACTATGACTATATAAATATATTGGAGCCACGGATTTATTTAATTCTCAAGTCAGACAAAATAAAGTATTTAATTAAAAAAAAATGTATTATAAAATATATTACTTTAACTATTTCTTACCATTATTTGGCGTTTCATTGTTATACAAAACAGAACAATAAAGTACAAGACAAGAATAGGCCAAAATACAGGAACGTCAAAGAATTGGAAAAACGTCAAAAATATTGACAGTAATGTAGATTTTATTACCGAGTACCAAAATTTAAATTCAGGTAGTCGGCGAATAAATGGTCTGAATTCTTCATTTGCTCGTGTTGGCAACGATGGGCCAGAATCATCTAAATAACAATATATAATTTTATAATTTTTTTTATGTATTACAATCTCTTTTTAAATAATAAATTAAATCCAACAACAAAAGATTACCTTCAAACTCGTCCATAGCTGGATCTATTTTTGGTGTAAGGAATGCAATGAATAAATTTAAATGGTATATACCCAGTGCGTACGTAATTATGTACCATCCCTAAAAAAATAATTAATAAAATTTCAATAAATTGTTAAATAATAAGAAAAAATAAAGTAGATCAGTGCATTTCGGTGGTGGATGTTTGTCCATCATCCCTTCAGTCCTCAGACAGGATAGTGTAATTTTACTGTAAGTATTTGATTTGAATGCAATGATTGCATTCGATAAACAACGATTCTGAGCAGACAAGGGGATCTTTTTATTTAATTTTATTCATTTCTATGGTGATAAACAAAGTCGTAATTATTTAATATTACAATCGTGATATTGTACGTATTTTCTCTTTAACCGCTTTTTTTTCGAGTACCGTTTCGAAAATCCAAAAATGACCTCTCTAAAGTACCAGCTTAACAATATTACCTTTCAGAAAATATGCTACACTTGTACTTTTGAGCAAGTTTAGGAGGAGAAAGTGTTTACAGAATAAAAAAGAAATAAACATCATAGTAAAACCAATACATTCCTCGCTCCGCTCAGAATCTAAAATAATATAGGTACAATTAAATATTACATTTTCAATCCCAAAACAAGCAAATATCATAATAATAATCAATTTTACACCCTATTTCAACAGAAATATGAAAAATGTATATTTTAATATTTAACTTTCCAACACCAGATATAGTTTTTTAAAAAACAATTTTTAACCTCAGTGAATATAATCAATAAAACATTTTTAGTGTTTATGCATATAGTATTAATTAAAACTGCATATTACCTGTAGCATTATTATTCTTATCATAAATAAAAGAACAAATACAAGTGCTCCTATCCATCTGGCTGTTCGAAATGGTGTGATGTCATCAAGAAATTTTTGAAGTTTCTGTAAAAAAATATTAATTAGATAAAAATATTTCAATATTATTTATTAAAATTCATACAAAATTAATTATTGCAAGTACACAAAATGCTTAAAATTGAATATATTCAACAAAAAATAAACATGACTAAAATTACGTAAAAATTATTAGTAAAAAATCATATTTCTTGAAGTATGACACATTTGAAATGTACACTTGATGAAGAATCCATCCAAAAATATACTTATTTATGTTATTTTGTACAACTACAGTGCATCTAATCTGTAGTGTAACATAGGCTATATTATTATAATTAGACTATTACAAGCGAGATCAAAAATTCAAATCATAAATGTATTCTTATAACTTTTTTGAAAATCAAATTTTATTATTATATTTCTTAGCTCTATTCCTCAGTGTGTTGCAAGATAGCAACAAAGTCTAGTCTCTTGTTGCACTCAAAATGTATTTGTTTTGTAACCTGTTACCTACTTAAGTTAATTTTGCATAAAAAATTAAGAGATTTTTTTCTTTTTAAATAGTATAAGTGAACACTGAATATGGTCATATCACTAAACTAGAATCTATCACTTAAATTATAAATTAAAGTTATGTATTTAATCATGTAATAGAAAACCAACATTTTGAAGTGTCATATCTTAAAAACTAATATGGTTTTTGCAGCTCTATCATTTTTGAAACATTAAAGTATCTGTTTTGAAAAAAAAAAAATTATTTTATTGGGTGATTAACT
Source organism: Aphis gossypii (assembly GCF_020184175.1). Taxonomy (NCBI): domain Eukaryota; kingdom Metazoa; phylum Arthropoda; class Insecta; order Hemiptera; family Aphididae; genus Aphis; species Aphis gossypii. The sequence continues at coordinate 64,522,850 of NC_065531.1, read as the reverse complement.
TGATTAGTACCAAATTACAATATGTAGAAATCAAATTTCAAGTGTTAATAAATATTAATGAAATATTTTTATAAAAATTAGTGATTTTTTTTTCAAAATAAAGATTTCTTATTAATTATCAATGAAAATGGACTATACATTTCCACAGACCAATGAAATCTTTCCGAGTTATAATTATTTTAAAACTATAAATTATGTAAACATAAAAATATTGTATGAAACAGTCTTATAGTTAGAATAGATAATAAACTCAATAATAAATACTAACATACCTAATGAGAAGAAAAAATGTTGAATATATTGAATAGATATTTCACCTAACATAAATGTGATTTTAGGCATGTATTATTAACTATTATTTACAATAAAAATTAAATTTAAAAAATAATATGTATGTATAAAATAGAATGTTATTTTTAATCATCTTAAGAACAACAAATTCAAAATACTTTTAATATAAATATTAAATTTAGTTAAAATACTTAAAAAAAATTAGCTTAGTTATCTATCTAAGAGTTAGAATAAAAAAAATTGATAGGTATGTAACACTTACATTTTGATTATGAATTAAGTTGTAAACATACAAAATATTAATATACTAAATAAAATATTTTCTACTTAATAATGTAATCATTTCAATATTAGATAATATATATTTTTTTTTCTTATGAAATGTTTGGTTTAGAGAAACTATACTCTGACCCACGAGAGAAGTAAACTGTCTCCCAACAATAACACATCTCCCACCTATTTGACATATCTTAGTATGCCACCGATTGTCACATATTGAGGAAAGCAGTGCCGCTGTCATCAATCTACTTGCACGAAATGGTTTACTTTTCTCATGGACTATAGGATAGATACCATGATACCATAAAACAATTTCCAATATATTTTTTTCAAGTTTGCTTTACGGATAAGAAATATGTATTAATTTTAAATAATCAAATTTATCAACTTTAAAACTATATTCTGTAATACACACCTACTACATAATTAACATAAAGTATTATATAATACAGTATTAATTACCTGAGATAAACGAAGAAAAGCCAATGAAACTGTGCTTTGCTGTGTATTAGAATCACTTGTAAAGTCTTGCATTTTAGACTAGAAATTCACTTAAATTTTATAATTTCTGCAACAAATATAAAAACAATTTGAGTATTTAAAAATATATAATACATATTTTACACCTAGAAGTAGATAATTTAAATTGAAACTAAAAATTATTTCATTTACTCATACAATTGTGTTAAGTATATCATGATACAATATAGTAAAGTGACTACTAATTTAGTCTTATTCAATATAATTTCATTTTTTAATAGCTACTTTTAAATATTATAATATAATACTATAAGTTGGTTGTAATAAATCTAATCCAAAATCAATAACATTAGTATTTACAGATAAAAATGGAATGAATAATATTTTCCTACTACATGTTCAGAAATCAAAATTTTGGCCAACTGAAATTAATTATCAAATCAACTAGGTATTCACTATGTTAACAATTGCCTTTTTGGTCTAACATGCTTCAACTTATTAAAATTCAATTACAAAAAATGTAACTGATGTCCTATATATTAGTTTATTATCTATAATTATCTCATTAGATAATTGTTAACCAATGAATTTACAAACATTTTCCATACAAATCAATTTAAAATAATGTATTAATGATACACACTAATACATCTTCATGGCAAAAAAAGAAAATATATGTACCTAGGACTTATACACACAGGGTTATTTAAAATGAATTATCCGATGCTTTGCACCTGGCTTCCTGGGTCACTTAATCTTGTGTCATGGGACTAGGGATTTGGGAATATGTTAAAGATACTATATATGTACTACTATTATCATCAACCAAACAGGAGCTAAAAAATAGCACATTTTCCAGTCTATTGAGATGAATAAGTATTATATTATAATTCGACTAGATATTGTTTTTATGACCAAGGGAAGCCACGTAGAACATTTATTGGTACAGTTAATTAAACTTGACATATATTTATTTTATTTAATATACAACATATTGTTCTTAACCTAAAAATAAAATTATATAAATATTTGAAATCGGATGAATCAATTTGAATAATCCTGTATTTTTTTGATAAGTATTTAAATACTGAAAATTGAAGATTAAACATGTTTTACAACATAATCTGTACATTATAAAGACTCGTTTTAATAGTAAAATCACTTCTGATAAATGAATATAGACAAATGGAATGAATTAAGTAATGTACAAGTAATGGAAAAAAATCTTCAAAAAAAAAAACCCCTAAAAAATATCACTGGTCCTAAGGATAATAATCCCTAAAATACAATACTACAGTTATAGGTACATGGCATTTTTCATATGAAGTGATTGAATGAACATTTTTTAAATATTTATAATATTATAATTTAAATTTAGCTATATATATAAGTATTAAGTAGGAAATTATAATTTAATGAATATATTATCATATTTAAATATTGTATAGTTAACAATGAATTAAAAAAATTAAAAATCATAAAATTAAAAAACCAGCCTATATTTACCTAATGTTTAAATTAAATATTGAAAAATTGTACTTACTTTTATTTGTATGCTATTGTTTTCAAACATTAATAGAAATATTTTGTTTAACATTACAAACTTCTAAAAAAAATGAATTTGAATTTTGTTATTTTGTACTAAGTAGTTGTAAGTAGTATCTAACTATAATTATTAGAAGGTGTTTTTATAAGCTTTATCAGATACATTTACGGTTAACATTAAAAACTTTAATTTAAATATTACCTACCTACTTGAATAATTACAGAAAAAATAACTTCAGTTATAATCATAAAATCTCCTCATACTTTTAACATTATTATTTGGAATATTATTTATTGAAATAGGTATTTTATTTTGAGAAGTTTTTTCCTTAGTGTTAAGAATATTTTTTTGGGTTCTTTCTGGGGGGTTTTCTTGGAATTTTAATTCTGATTATCAAAAATTGTATTTTAAGAACTCGCTCTGGTGATTATACATGTTTATACATATTTCAGTATTCTACAGTGCAGAGTATCGACAAAGATCAACACCAATTCAATAAGTAATAATCGTACATAAATCATACTCACATATTTACTGTGTAATGGTTAAAGCCTCAAGTTTATTTAATGGAAACATAAAACTTCAGTTTTCGTTTGGAAAACCATCATCCCGGTGTTGAGAATTGGAATACACAAATCAACAAATGTCTCCAATAATTAATTCCACATGCCTGACAAGGAGCGGTTAACCAGTGTCCCGGCGTTCACAATTAAACATATAATTACTCAGGACAACGTGATATTCATGTATATGTATTTTTAATTAAAACGGTATAGTAATTACTAATTAAGAAACAATTTATCAGATTGCTGCGAGCGGTGGCAGTCGCCAGTCGGCAAGAATGATGAAAGTAAAATTCGTTTTGGGGCTGTTCGTCAATCGTCATTGATAACGTGATAATATTCCGGTTGCGTGGACTGTTGTGAGTGCACACAACCACCGAACGAGTGACAGCTGGCACGCAATTTATTCCATGAAATAGTTTTAATTTCAAATGGCGGCAATAAAAATTAATTTTATATTTTAATTGTTTACATCACATGCTACACATTCTTTACTCTATGGTTTACATCAATACGTTTAAAATCACGATTTACGATATAAATCGTGTTTAAAACACATCTTAATATTGTATTGACCAGTAACGAATTTATGCATAAATGGAAGCAATATTATTGACATAAATATTAAACCTTTTTGCTTTTATAGTATTACATACAATACATTACTATGTTTATTATCTATTAAATACATTAATTAGAAATAATTATTACCACAGAACTTTTTACTATAACATAGTATATTATCATAGACCTATAAGGTCTATGTATATTATAATGTCGAGTTTAAAGTATGAAATAAGAATAAAATAAAACATTAAACAATTCATTTAATTAAGTAGAAAAATAGTGTTCAATAAATAAAAAAAAATACTGTTAAAGTCAATATTTTTATAACATTTCAATTAATTATTAAACCATATAAGAGAGAATTGTTATTACTTATTTATCCCCCTCCCCTCTCATCTTGACAGTATAATAATATTGTAACTGTATACCTAATCATATGATTCATATAAGAAGATATTGAGAAAAATTGGTTTTAAAATTTAAAATATTTTCTAACATTATTTATTGTTAATAATTCATAAATATCTAACAGCCTAGGTACATAATAATATAATATATTATCGTATTATAAATGTACGATAATCTGATAATCATAAGTTTTAAAGTCCGTAAATATACGTAATTATACGATTGATTGTTGTTTTATCGATTCTTATTGTCAAATCGTCATTTCTGCTGTGTTTAATAAACCATTATCTACCATAGTAATAAATAATTTATCTATTTTCTATATTATGTACATAATAACACATTACTTATGCTGTTTATAAAACAGTAATGTTTTCATTATACTACTATATGCGTGTTAAAAGTATATAAATTATATAAATTGTATCCATCACTACCAAAACATTCGTAACTAATAAAATAACTTTTGGATAGGTACTTTATATAATTAGACACAGCATTGTAAGTATACAAATTATCTAAGTATTAAGTGAAATTGAAAAAAAATGTGCAAAAAATGAATTGCTTTTAAATTCAGACTTTCAATACTTCAAACCATTGGGATAACCAGGTAATTTTTCCCGCCGAGAGCCGATATGTATATTTATTTAGTAAATCAACACCATACCATAAAAATGTGTTAAACATTTTAGTATAAGTATAAGTATAGTTGTAAAGATGTATAATTTATTTATTACCAATAAACGATGTTTATTTAAAACAACACGATATGAAAAAACACAAAATAAATGTTTTGGATAGGTATAGGTTACTTATTTACTAATTTATCACAACATTATGAACATATCGTATAAAATTGCCCAGAGACCAGTTTATGTAAATGGTAGATTACTATAAATTTTGTCTGGATCCAAAAAATGTTATCAATTTTTATTTATAATTAATATTTTTGATCGAGTTTACTAAAATAATAAAAAACGAAATGCTCATTTGTATTTTAGATAAATATTTATCACGTATATACTATATCTAATATATGATACATCCGCTTTGGTCTTTGGGCATCTAGTTACACGTACAATGGTATAGTCTTAAAAAAATGTAAAAACTAAATTATGAAACAAATAATACTTTTTAATTTCATAATTGTACATACTAATTTACTTACTCTTGTGGAAATAATAATAAATGTTATAAATTCCCTTAATATTTAATCAAATAATAAATTAACAATATTCATTGGCATAATATAGTAAATTGTAGACAACTTTTTTTAACGTCTAAAGTGTTAAAAATCACGTATAAAAACTAAATATTTATATTGCACTCGTATTTTGGTAATCTAAAGTAAGTATAATATTGGTAATCAGTAAAATGTTATGATTAATAAAAATAATAAATAAAAATATACAAAACTAATTTTAAAATATCTATATAAATGGTTCGATATTTTGATAAGCTAAGTAAAAATCAGTACACAGTTTATTTATTGTATTACATACTATGTATACTACATATTACTGTACACATATATAGATTGTATAGATAAATGTATAAAAAATAGTTCAATCAAATTATTACAGTCGTTATAAACATTTTGCGATTATTTAAAATTTGTTTTCTACTTAGTTATATACGACACCATTTATATATTAATATTGCACGATCAATAATGCTAATAATGATAATAATTAATAATAGATAATATTACGTAGATATATAATTTTTACGTTTTGTTCTACAGGCAGTACATCGCAAATGGCACAATCTTAAAACTAAATATACAATTAAAAAAAAAAAAAACTAAGCAAAATCAAATCTGATAATAATATGAAATGGAATATATTTTTAATAATAAAATCGTGGAAGTAATTAAATATTTATTTTATAAATATAAAATATTAATTACTTCAATAAAAATTACATATTTTCAATTTCTAATAAACAACAAAAAATAGTTTTATAGTATTAAAGGAAAATCAATAAAAATGAATACAATTTATAATTTAAATATCTTAGTATCTAAAGTTAACAATCATTGAGTAAACAGGAGGTATGGTCGTATGGAAATGAGTTGATAAAATAATTTGTTCCAAATCACTCATTATACTATAGGTACATAAAAACAATTTATAAACCTTATGATTGTAGATTTTTAGTCAGAAACAAGAAAATTATTTCTTATTAATAATAGTATACACTATAAAAAAAATTTAAAGTACGATTAGAATGATTTATTTATTTGTGTCTGTACTTGAAATCTACTAAATATTTTTTATATGTATGCAGTATACATTTTATGTTTATTTTTTTTATTTATTACTTTTATTTCTTATTTTTAAATTAATTTGCAGTACACAAATAATAGTAAATACTCGAATACAAATTTCAAATTTGGCTCGGAAAATAGTTAGTTTACTACAATAGAATTTAAATAAAATACATTTTATCGTGTAAATATTTTAATCGAGTGAAGATCACTATAATAAATTATAATATAAACACTGCATTTCATTCTACCATTTGAATAACGAGATATAATTTATACCCGACAACATAGTTAAAAAATATTAATTTTATTAATTAATACGAACATTAAAAATGGCAGGATTTCAGTCACTGTTCAGAAAGTAAAAAATACAAAAAGATTTAAACTGAACTTCGACATAAAGTATAACAGAAATTTGACGAATGGCACATATGGTTTTTTTTATTAAATCTAAACTTACAGAAGATATTTTAATCAATTTAATAATTGATCTTAACAAAATACAATTATTAGTCAATTGTTTGATTTTTGGCACATTTTATTAGCATGCGAAAATCACGCTCATTACATCTACTTACTTATTTATGTTTCATTGCAGATGCGGTATATATATACATACCTATATACTTACAGACGTAATTGTATCAATATTACACGGTATTGTTCAAAGTTTTAAAAATGAAGAATCCTTAGAGTAGGTATGTAATTAATTATTGTTATGTTGTGCGAATTTCGCAAAGCACTCGTTTGTTGAATTTTTATATTTGGGTCGTATCTGTTGACGGACGGACGCTATGACGCCGGACGGACAAAATCCACTTTACGCAATTACTTTCTTTCGCGCACGAACGTTACAGATAACGATTTGTGGAAAATAATATATTATTATGGTACATGGACGTAATAATATTATAATATACCTACGCTTAACGTCGTTAAGAAAGCTATATGAAAAACTTAGCGACATTGATGATAATAATAATAAAAATAAAATTAATTAATACGTAAAACCTAAAAACGCTATAAGTAATTAATTTACACAACACGATGAGTCGCGCATTTTCTCAGGAAGTAAAAACTATACCGACTACGGTCCAAGGATTGTGTCGGAGTCGTTCTGATTTTTCGCAGTCTTGTTGACGTGTTCGCGGTATAGGTCGCGAGTTTTCGTACCTAATACAAAGTATTTATATAGTAGCTATAATTTAGTCCACCAGTCGATAAACGATAATAATTACGTATTATCAATGACAACGTAAGATTGTCTAAGTACCCCCCTCCCCAAATCCCCCCCACACCACAACACCAACCTCGCTACATATTATTATACTGCTGCAAGCTCGTCATCACTGCACGTTCCTGAAGAACATGCTCAGCTTCCACACGGTCATGGGCTTTTTGAAAACGGTCACAGAACCGTCGCGTTCCATGCCGCCCAAAAGGTACACTGCGTATTCTTTGACTTGATGGTGCTCGACGACCGCGCTGCCACCACCTCGACTAATGGCCGACACCCGTCCAGCGCTAGCAGCCCGCGCAGCCTTTGTCGACGACCGGACGTCCGAGCTCGAGTTGAAGGCCGTCGACGAGTTGAGCGCCAAAGTCTTGGGCGGCGCAGGACGCATATCGCGCATTTCAAATGCATTATCGCTGTCCTCCAACAGGCTATCCGGTGGACTATTGAGCTTGACGTAATCACCTGAACACAATAATAAATGATCAATTAATAACGCAACGTAATATTATTATTATTTTAATATAAATACCATTAGTATAAATTTAAAATGATGCTCAATGCTATTAATATATTAAAGTCATTTACTGGTAAACAATAATATCCTATTAAAGGTGTAGTTACAATACAATATTATTATCATTATTACACTGCAGTTACTTATTAGTTTATATATTAATGATAATTATTTTATCTGGTCGAGGATAAATAAAACCGAAATGGACAATCCACTTACGGTGGATAGTGTTAGGGGGCCCGGAGTTAAATGCTAAGTGTATTATTTGTTTTGTTGTCTCAGGACAATATACTTCAAGTTCAATGTATTCGTTTTATCATGTTTCATGTAAAATATATACTTCAACTTGAATTTTTAATTTTTTATGACAAAAACATTGTAAAAACACTGTTTTTCTATTTTTAGAGAATTTTGTTAGTTTTTATACATATACATTATACATTGTACAAAATCTTATTGTACATTATGAAATTCAAAATTTTATATTGAGAAATAATATTTTAATAGTTTTTAAATATTTTTTACATACATTACATATATTAAAAGTTATAAAATATAGTCTATACACTCATTATGTCTTTGAGGAATGTTATCATGAGTAGAAACCATTATTAAATTGACATTTTACTTTTAACACCAATAACATCGCTTTTTATTTAAAACTTAACTTCAAAATGTCTGTGTGTAATATTTATTATTCAAACGACTTGTTATCTAGAATTGGCTCTAGGATTATTTTAATAGATTTTACATAGTAGATAATTATTATTATTTCATACAGCATTTATCAAACACATAAATTATTAAAAATGATGTTATTTCTTACTGAAAAAAAATTAAGATTAATTCGGTGCTATAGCATCATAGAAATTAGAAACATCTCTAGGTTCACCTTTGACTTGCATTAGTAATATATAATTAGTTATTGTAATACGTAATAAGTGTGTAATAACTAATTATGGGTAAGTACAAGTTATGTATAAACATATTACATTATATTATTATTATCATGACGGAGAGTTGGCAGCTTTTTATTATTGGTGTGTGTGGCCGTGTGGGTAAACGCGAACGTGCTTATATTTACTGGGTCCTTATAGAATATACCTAAAGTGAGAATTATTAAATAAATATTTAATTTAAAAACAGTATTAAAAATTCATTTTTATTTCTCATAACCCAGTTTCGTATTTTCTAAACACTGAACAGTAAACCAATTCAAGAAAACTGAGTATAAATAAAAACGTCGTAAATTAAATTAAAATACCTATATAAGTTACGCGCTACAGTAAAAGCAGACTGTTCCAAAATTTCAGTTTGAGTAAAACTAGTTTCAAATTAATGCAATTAGGATATTCTTGTAGATATAATGTAGGTATATAAATAAATAATATATACAATTTATAGAGGATAGTGAAAAAAAAAATAATGAATATCAGAATATTAGTGTGGAATGGAAAGAGCATGAATCGTGTTATATTTTATAAATTTTCGTAATATTATACTTTTGCGAATTCATGCATTTTTTAAATTCATATGCAATTAATTTTTTAACGAACAAGAAATTTCAATATTAATATTTAGATAAAAACTCAGTTGGATTATAAAATTAAAAATGGAACACACGTCATAACATTAAAAGTAGTTATACTTTATTGTCCCTGAGGGACTAATAACAGTAATAATACCACCAAAAATAAGCAAAATAAAATTTATAAAACTAATTTAAATTAAACATAATATACGTGTTTCTATAGAGGTTTTTTCACTCATACTCCATACATTTTGTATACAAATATAAACCTAAATACATTAATTATTGTTTACAAATAATAACACGGTAATAACGATTTGGACGCAACTATTGGACGAAAATAAAAAAAGCTTGAAAAATATGAAGACGTATGTAGAGGTTTAATAAGATGTGAACATAAAGATATAATTTATTCTTCTAAACTTTTTTTGGCTACAACCTTTGGTGATAAAAATATTAACTAAACTAGAAATTGTAATGGATTTTCGCCAATAGTAGATTACGGGCACAATTGATGTCGCCCGCGGAGACTGCAACTTATACAATATTTAAACGGAAGCGAGACAAGATGATGTTCATTACAGATATATATATTATATACATCATATGTCATGCCAGTGGCGTAGCCAAGGGGCTACAGCCCTACCCGAAATTTCAGTAAAATTTAAAAATAATTTTAGTGTTTTGAGGACTGTGAACGTATTACCATTGAGTATTGCAATGGTATTACCTATATTATAATTACAAAAAAAAATTTTAATAAAAAACTACAGTATTAAAGAAGTTGTATGAATTAAAATAGAAAGCTTTTAATATGCACATTTAAATTTATAATTATGTACATCCGTAATGATAACAATTATTTTTAAAATGTTTAAATATTGTAATATGTTTTTATAATTTTTATGATCATTATAACTCATTTTATTAATCCTCATTTAATAAACTCAGAATTCCCACATTATTGAAATATTACTTATAAGTTATAAATTTGGCGAAATTTATCTCCAAAAATGTCGTATTTAGGAGCTCGTTATTATACTGTAACCGTACCCAATTGTGTATTAACGATATTATTGTATAAGTATAGTTTATTTATCGAAATTGGATCATAAAGCCATTTAAAATTTTGTTTATCACACTTACTTATTATACTTTTTGTATAGATTTTAAATATATGTGTATCTTTTTTAATAAAAAAACCCGTCTTAATTGTATAATCAACACGCTATAAAATAATGCATTTACTATCGCACACATAGTTCGGTATCTGAGTTTTTTTATTCTTTTCTTTAATTCGTATGTAAACATATAAATGAAAAAATATCGTGTTTAGTTTTTGAATTTTAATCTACAACTACGAACATTGCATTTAGAATTTTTATGTATGTTTGAATTAGGTATATAACAATAATTAATTATTAGGTATTATTTTTTATTATATAAATTGATTAGGTTACTGTTTTTTTATATTTTGTATTACCCGACTTCATAACTGAAGTATTGATTTCGTATTTTCGTATTTTAGTTGTCTAAACGTCATCATATGTGTAAACATTTTTTATGCAAATCTACTCTACAATACCCTCCAATGAATGTGTTTTCCCTTACTATGTATACAGACAGAGTTATTAGTAGGACAAAAAAATGTACTTGAGTATTAATATTATATAGAAGCTACATATTATTTACACACATATTATACCAACCTTTGGATATGGCGTTTTGTATGTCAGCCACCATGTAGTTAGGGTTGGAGAAACACATAGGCCCGTCGCCGCTGTTAGGTGACTGGTGCACCGTCTCGATACTAACGTATCCAGAAGTGATTTCGCCTGGTTCTTCTGGCGTACTGTACGGGTTTCCAAACCGGGCGGATGCGGAACTGGTCATCGGGTAGCTGCGACGATTGAGCGTCTTGTTGTTAAGCGTCGACGACCCGGAAGACATAGGCCCGTTGGGGTGGAACCGCATGTGCACGGACCCGAAATCGTGATCGAATTCGACGCGGGGGCTCGGCGCCTCCTCACCCTCCAGGTATACCAGCTTGGTGGCCTCGACCGGGGTTAAGGCCACGCCGAAATTTGGCACGGACATCGGATCCCTGGGCATTCTACATGGTGGGAACGACGACTTGTGGCCGGGCGGTGACGCGTTCGACACTACCGGCGATATCAACGACCGTGCGATGACATTAGCTGACTGAGACTTGACCATGTTCTGTTGCTGCTGGTGTACATGCGAAGCATCCGCGGACACCACACTGTCCGTGCTGCTCAGCACGCTGTAAGTCTTGTTGTGGGCAAGCCGGTACAGGTTGAGTTGCGATAGTTTCGATATCTCTTTCAGGATGTTCACATTCGAACCACCCAAAGACGACGCCCGAGACTCGGACCTGCACTGGTGATGCCATTGATGTAGATGACTGTTGTGATCCCGGTCGCCACTCTGCTGTTGCCTGTCCGCGGACCGGCCGCTCCTGGACCGTCGAACCACAATGGGCGACTGTACGCCATTCTCACGGCTACTCTTGGTCGTCGACGTCGTTGTCGTTTCTGATACCGTCAGCGTCACGGCCTCGCAGATCGGCGGAGGCTGCGGATAGGTAGTGTGCACTTTCTCCCAAGTCTCGGTAGCTATAAACAGAATACCGAATTGTTTAATAGTTCTACAGTTGAGAGTGTAATTTGAGAGTGGGGTCAGTTTGTATGTAAAACGCCTTTATCCTTATTGGCTTGTCCGAAAATGTGGCAAATGTGGCAAATGTATAACTACGGTAGGGTAAAGATTAATAGTCTTGATTATTCAGTCGTTGAAACAATCAATCAAAAAAAAAAATTGATATCTACTTTATAGTTTGCATCAAAATTTTAAAAAGAAAAAGGTTTATAAATCAAAAATACCCAATTATATAAATATATAATTCTCTTAACAAATTGTATTGTTATATTTTATAAATAAGCTCATGATATCAATAATTAAAAAAATTAAATTACGCCTCTGACTACGCCTATACATAAAATGTATTCTAATATTATATATTTTAGGTTAAAAATATAATTTTGATAATTTTTTTAATACAACTATATTATACGCATATTTATAGTAATTATATTACATTATTTATGATTTAACATTGAATAAAAATAAGTTAGATAAGTTTACATATTTGACATTTTAAGCGCAGGTTAGTTGTTGTCATATTCTATATAGAGTTTTAACGGAAAACAAAAAAATAGTATTTAAATATGTTTTGATTATTTCATATTCATTACCTACAGTTTGTTTAATCCTAAAATATACAAGAAACTATACAAATAATTACCGAAATAAAACTTCCACAAATCATTACTAAACTGCCCTCCTTTTTTTCCGCCGAAAATAATCATAGAGCCCATGACTTTGGAAGCACTGTGACCATGCAATAAACCTGGATTTACTTTGGTTTTCAAAACACTCCATTTTTTCTTCACTGAAACAAAAAGCATTTTTTTTTATATATAGTACTTATTTATAATTTTGTAAATTTTTTGAAATACCAACATTTATTTATTTATTTTGGTTGATTTATAGCTGTTAAAATATGTTATGTTTTAATATTATATGACTTATATTATTATCGACAACAAGATAAAAAAATAATACCTATAATAAATGCATAATTGTCTATTTAACTTAACTATAGTCTATAGTAGTTAATAAATTAACCAACAATTTAATTAAAATATTAAAATATAGGTACCAACCAAAATCAAATCTCCACAAATCTGATCTTTCATGTAAATCGGTCATTCCTCCATATACCCACATTACATCGTCGTGTATGATTGCTGAATGTTTGTGTCTCGCTGGTGGTAGTACTCTTCCTTGAGAAAGTAAATGCCACGACTCAGTATCTAAAATTAAAAGATATTCAAACGATTTTAGTTATTTTCTGAAGTAAAAAAAAATAATTTTTACGTATTAAAAATTTATCTAGGTATACGATATATTTATATACAATACATATTTTCAACGACAAAAAATATTATATAAATAATACTTTCAAAACTATGAACAATATAACAGCTTGATAAATCCAAAATTCAGAAATTATTTATAATTTATATATTTCAAAGTTACCGAAGTGAAAAGCCCACATTTCATTCGTGGATCCTTTTAAGTCTCTATATCCTCCATAAATAATCATTGAATTTCTGTATACTAATGCAGTATGACCTCTTCTGCCTTTAGGTATATTTGAGCCGGATTTTCCTTTAACTTTTTTCCATTGATTATCCTAAAACATTAAAAGAAACTATTTTCATCAATATGTTTGAATTATATATTTTATTTACATTTCTATACCTATACTCTATTGTTTTCAAAACCCATTAACTGCTTACGTTACGGAGTGTTGGTTAATACATAATATTTGCTGCGGTTTAATGTTCTGAAAGAGTCGATGTAAATACCGACGTTTCCCTCGTCCACATTATAACGCCAACCAGTATTATAATAACGTCCCCCTCAATAGGCATGCAGCAGTTGCTTCGACATTACGAGGGTGCGTTTATTAATAAATACCATTTCATTTTATAGCGTTCAAAATATAAGCACCATAGAATACAAAATTGTAATTTGTACATAGGTATATACACAAATTCAATGCAGCACGTTTATAAAATTGATCCATTAAAATTAAATGAACTCAAACTCAACAGATGTTTAGTTTTCATATATTTTATAAAACTACAAACAACATTTTACATATTTTCATTTTTTTCTAGATGCATCTTTATAAGTTTTAAAATTACTTTGAATTTTAATATTTCTGTAAAGGTTATTGAACTAAACTAAAATATTAATATATGATATTTTTCTTAGCCGTGAGATTGAGTTTTTTTTTTTTTTAAAGCAAATAAATCAATGGCAAGTAAGTGATAAAATAGTGGTGAGAAATATTTATCACATTTACAAATTACAACATAAACTAGTTAACTCAAATTTGTTTTACTGCAGCCTTTATTTTCTGGTTAGAGAACCAGAAAACATTAAATAAACCACATATTTAAGAAACTATTAAAAACTTTTTTGTTCATTAATAATTATTATTTAATTACTTTAAAAGCATATTACAGCTAAAGAGTTTTAGATATGTAATTAAACTCAGTAGAAATAATCTAATTATTTAAAACCAGAAGTTGTTTGTATAGTAGGTATATATTATGTTTTTTAATGAATTATTTTTAAAAATTAATATAAATACATTTTGTAAAACTAAATATTTTTTACAATTTAGACCATTTCTCATTTAAATTAGTGCTAATATAGTATCTAATATGATATATTTATACCTAGTACCTACCGAAATATTGTGTAGTATATTGTATCTAATTCCTTAAAAAAAAGTACCAATAATAAGTCAAAACCCTCGATAGTCATTATTTTATTAATATATTGATAATTGAAAATAATATTATACATGTTTAAAAAGTTAAAACCTTTTTTTAAAATTAATTAGTAGATTGGTTAATTTTCTTAAGTTTATAATTTCACAAAAATAACTAGATAAAATGTTTACTTTGTATTATTGTATTTGTATTACTTTTTAATATATAATTTATATACTATTGATCATTTTATATCTGTGTTCTCAAAAGACTAATGTATTTTACAAATCATATTATTACAATTCTACCAAACAAAGATTAGCATAATATTATCCATAAATTGTAATTCAGTCGATAAAGAAGGGTAACTTAATCCCGGGGCAATAATGTCGAGTTATCCCGATACAAGGAGAATACTGATTTTAACGGATTTTAAAAGTATGACAAACAAACTCCACTACCCTATCGATTCAACTTTGTAAAACCTAGTGTAATACCGATATTTGTTGGCGTCGAAGAAGGAGATATAATTCTCGATTCGTTAGTTATGGCCTACAGGGGCGCGCACACGCCACTTGCAGCTGCCACAACGCGCAATCCATCAAAAACAAATGAAAAAAGTAGATAAATAAGAAAACAACAGTGTACGTGCTTCGAAGTCCGAATAACCGCCCACCACACTTGTAAGAAATTGGATTATCTCGATTGCGCGTCTTGGCACTTTTCACAGCAAATGATCAACTTTTTCTTCCATATATATGCTACTGTAGCGTGACTACGGTTTACACGAGATTTTGATACGAAGCCAAAGTAGACGCAATGGTCGTGAGCTTTTATCGGGTGTAGGTAGGTACTATATGTACACACAAGTCGAATAAAACAGTCACCCCTCACAAATACACATAGTGCTATACATATCGCATCCCCGTTGGGGATAAAAATGAATTGTGCCACCCGTCTTTTCTGTCTCTCTCCAAATGAATCACCCTTTTGCAGGAAGGTGTAGATACGTGGGAACTGGGAACCCTCGTCTTTCACCCGCAGCGTCAAATTAAAAGAACTGTCTGTAGACTAGCGTGACAATCGTGGTTTTTGCTAGCAAAACACGGAACGCTGCATTGCGCTTAGATGCAATTAATGAGTTCCAAAGTACGTTATAATTTCCAGACAGAACCGGAGATGCAAAATGAAAAAATGTTCAAATAGTATAAATATATATATATATACATATATACAAAGGGGAAACGGATTATACAAACTTTAAACGCAAAAAACGCATCAGATATCAAAATCTTATTAAGTACTGGAATAATTTATAAACACATTTTAAATATATAACTTTTATTATAACACGACGTATTTTCTTCTTATTCGATAGTTATGTAGTTATGTATTTAGATTATTAAGTACATAATGATGAATTATTTTTATTAAATAAAATCACCTTTTAAAATTAAGTACACATTTCTTATAAACGTATGTATTTAAAATATTTAAAATTTATTTTTCTACTATTCTGTATTATTTTTTATTCGATTAAGGTATTTTTTTAACAATTTCGGGTATACTATTATAATTGCATTATATTTTAATACTATGTTAGGGAAATTACAGTATCGATTAATTAACTAATTAATCGATGGTTAGTAAAAA
Organism: Aphis gossypii; assembly: GCF_020184175.1. NCBI lineage: Eukaryota > Metazoa > Arthropoda > Insecta > Hemiptera > Aphididae > Aphis > Aphis gossypii. The sequence continues at coordinate 64,506,140 of NC_065531.1, read as the reverse complement.
ATACACTGAACAATTTATATTCAATTTAGTTTATGTAACATGCTTACATTTTGTTATTCTTAATAACTGATTTAAAAAAGTTAATAATTAAATTACTTTGGTTTGGAATTATTACTAATTTATGTATATTGTATTCCATTTGATAAATTATTCATATTATGTATAATATAGCCATATAGGTACCTAATTAAACATAGTATTTAAAACAGTGTATTAAAAATAAAAATTGGATTTTAATTTAGAAATCGAATGACCGAATACTGTTTTAATTCCAAATACCAACTTCAAGTAAATTGTTTTTATTATATTTATATAAATTGAAATTCAATTATATATATAAGAACGTCACATAACTTTTTTTTACATATGATTATTATTTACTAATAAATACAATAGTATCTCAATGATATTGCATGTAGCATTGTAGCTCAAAGGCTAAAACGCATTATTAAGTAGATAATATAGGTACCTACTATAAGTAATAGTAAAAGGGTAAAGTATAAAGGACCAACGTTTTTAGAAACATTTTAAAACTTAAATAAGTAAAATTTAATATTTTTGTTGTGTTGTATTCTTTTAAGGTCAGAGTTCAAAACATTCAAAAATGTCTATGAAAAATATACCCAGAATAATTTTATAAATATTTTAGTATATCTAAGACAATACCCTAAATCAAAGTTGAAATTCATGCTTTCATGACTATGTAAGTAGTGTTGGGTATTACTACCACGCTATATCGTATTCAACAAAACGTCTAGGCTTACTGGAAGGATTCGGTGTTCTGAAACCGTCATATATAAATAAATAATATCCCTTCAAGATGATTCCAATTGTTAGAATTTCTTATTTCTTGTGGTTTTTATTTTAAATATTTCACAAAAATAGATAAATAGTGTAGTGTATAATATATTGTTTTATATTTAACTAATAATTATCTATATTATTAAATAATACAATTTTATTACTTTGGTTATAAATTAAATTAAATTTATTGGAAGTTATAAATATAACACTTATAATGACTTCGATAAAACTTGTTATGAGTTTTTCATAATAATTAATTTAAATTCGTCCTAGTTAAAATAAAATTCATTATAAGCTTTTTCGATAAAACCGAACATGCAAATTTAATATTATACATTGTATACGTAGTATAATAATATCGAATATAGTTAATATAGATTATAATACAAAAGCAAATGTAGGTACATGTGTGATATGCAAGCTGATCCACTGGATTACCATGAATTTTCTGACATGCGTTACCGGATTTTGTATCCAATTTATACGTTTCACCTTTTTTTTTAAATAATAAATAAGGTACCGAGGTAGGCTCCTATTTGTTATTTCTACCCTTCAAGGTAAGAAAACCGACGTAGTAGGTATTCAGAAGTATTGTGGTTTTAATATTATAAGCTTGTTTAAATGTATAAATTCCTACATATAATCACTGAACTAAATAATTTAATTAAATGAATACAATACAAATTTGAATATTCAATACAATTGAATTCAGAATAATATAATTAATTAGATTATGGGTTTTCAATAAGATAAAATATATTTGAATATAAAATATTGTATTTAAAAAAAATTACATAACTATTATAAGTAAGATTCCTTGTATTCGGTTAAATTTATTTTTATTTAGGTTAAATGGACATGGTTATTATCAATTTCTTTTAATAGATAAGTCCGTACACTTAATTATGGAAAATATTATAGAACACTAAAATGTTAAATGTTGGGTTTTGTGTTTGCAATGTTTATAGTATACCAATCAGTTGTTAATTGTAAAGAGTACTACAGTTTAATATTATCTATTGAAGGACAAATTTCTTATTGCTATTTAAATTAATATACATTTTAATAAATAATAAATACATTATGTATTTTAAATCATCTCTACTAATGTAACATAATTCCAATCTAATACAAAAAGCACTTTTATGGCATGATTTTTGAACTAAAGTTTAACGTTCGACAGTTTTACGTTAAGTATCATGACCAAAAGTCATAAAAACAGCTACCAATATCCATTCCATAATCTATGTTTCCAATATAAACTCCATTTTTAAAACCCTTAAAAAGAGGTATTTATAGTACCTACCAAATACTTCAAAAGTATACATAAAAAATTTCGATTTTTTGCTATAATTGTGTTTTTTTCTAAGTTTTATAAAATACATGTTTAAAATGTAACCTAACCATTACGACTACGGACTACGGTATGAAATCAAATTAAATTAACCTCGGTCTCTAAGATTATATAAAAATGGAAATCATTATCAGTAATTTGAAATGACGATTGAAGTTCGAAACCTTAAGCTGTTGTTACTTGCAGAGTGCTATCGTAAAAGCAAATCGATTATATTAAGTTCTACAAGAAGAAACTTTACTTACATCCACCCCCCCCCCCCCCAATAAACTGTCGTCAAGTACAATTTTTATTGCTTTGGGCTCTTTGGCCAAAGGAAGGAAGTGAAAAAAATCAACTTTGGACGAATAAAGAGGGTGAAATGGCAAAAATATATAACTGAAATTAAATAATGTCCTGCAGCAGTGCAGCTGTACAACGAGCTTTTATGATGGATTTTGATGGAAAATATATATACAGATTATTGTCACAGTTACATCATATTTTATAAAAAAAAAAATGCATAACATCTCCTAAACTAACCATAATAGATATTACTAATGTATTTCATAATTTTTATCCATTATTCACTTACAAAATAAATAATAATAATTATTATTAAAATTTCATATATGAAAGCTAAAAATATTAAAAATAATTGTATGATTAAATACGTATCTTTTTATATTAAATATTAATAAAAAAACGATAAAAATCATAGTGCTTTTGGCGTTTTCTAACCATATATTATACGTAAATGTTTGTTGCTAAGACAAAATGAATGATAAGTGATAACTGATAACTAATAAACATTACAGATTATAGCTAATTACTTATTATTACTTTATAGTTAAATAATATTAACCGCGGTTTAAAATAGCCGTATATAATATATATAAATATATATTTTCAAAATTATAATTATTTTTAGTTATAAAGTACTATTACAAAGGGAACATCTTAATAAAACTCTGTACATAATAATTGATAATATTATTATTATGTATATATTGTATGTGTGTGTGTGTGTGTGTGTGTGTTCGTTGAATAGTACGTTAATAACATTTAAAACAATTATCTGCATAAGTGCTATGTGTAGGTAAGAAATATTATTAAATATAAAATTAAATATGAAATTAAAAATAAAATTTATTGTCAATATTTGATAAAATGTTAAACATTTACACGGCAATTCTTAACTCTTATTTATTTTAATGAAACTATTAAAATAGTAGCTTATAAAAGTATGCTGAATATAATATATACACCACATTTTAATAATTTTATAGCATATTGAATCCTAATATAAACCTCCAATTAAAATCGAATAGAAACCATTTAGATGTACATAAAATACTACGGATGGTAATTAAAATATTAAGTACTATAATTAAATTCATTTATTTTCAGCTATGTAAACAAACTCAAACTAATTAAAGGAAATATTTATACTCTTTAAAAAATGGTAAGTACAATTTAAAAGCCATTAAACCAAATGAATATAATATTGGCTTTTGTTTGACCAACAGCCATCTGTGTCAACTATTATCTAGTATATAAGTCTTAAAACATTGCATTGCCAGTTACATTCGATAATAACTATTATACAGTGAATCTAAAATTACTAAACCAAAAGTATTAAAAACCATCATGAATCGTTTAATCTTTTTCGCTGCTGCACTCTCATTAGTTTTCACTATCGTCAATACACAAAGCGTGTCAGACTCCGATGCCGATTCCGAAATTTTGGAAGAGTCTACCACCGAAAATCCCACGGAGTACATTGAAGATTTCTCTAAGATGGATTTAACCAGCAATGACAGTGAATCAGTCAAATCACGGGAAGATGAAATGGCCAACGAAATAGCCTATATGATAACATTTATAACAAAGTCCTTTGGAGATATGTCAAAAATTATAGAAGACATGAAAAGTCTAAGTAGCAGTACGAACATCGACGAAGCTTCCATAAAAAATTTTGTAGATAATTTAATAAATTATGTAGAGGACACTGAAATCATGAAGCAGCAAATCAATCGTGTGGTAGAAGTTAGAGATCAATTTCAAGGCGCGATTGTAAAAAATATGAACTTATTGGCAGTTAATGCGGAAGAAGCAGAAAAAATGGAAAAGGAACTACGTAAACAGATGAAACTCCGATTACCTAATATCCCAACTCCACAAAACATGGAGCTTCCAAGTATGCAAAATTTTCTCCAAAATTAAATTCAAGTTTATTTAATTTGTTTTGTAATTTTACTTTAAAGTTTTTTTTTCAATATTCTTATTAACTGTGTCATTTTGGTCATATTTAAATAAAATATAAAATAGATTTAACTAACAAACTTTTGTATTTGTATTTTATTTTATCATAGAACGGGCCATGGTCCAAAGTACAGTAATACAGTAGTATTTTTAACGGTAAGAAGAACGTATCTACATAATACTAACAAAAAGAGGTAAACGAGTATTCATTTGCAATATGCATCATCCTAAATATTGGTTTATGACGGTAATAATTGGTGGTGCTGAGTAGTATGAAAAAATAATAATGTAAACGATACTGAAAACTACAAATCTTGGTGTTAGATTAACTTAGAATTTCAGAACAATTTATAAAATAATCAATGAATTTTTGTACCAATACCCAGTTGGCTGATACACATCTGTCACTTATGTTTGATAGTCCTAATACCGTAAATACTAATTCATAATCATAAGGTCTGTGATGAATATGAAGCACTCTAACAGCATAATTTAAAAATTTACGTTGCACCCTTTTAATCTGGTTCTAACTAGTAACTGCATTTGGGTCCCAAATGACAACGTATTGATATACAAAAAAATAATAATAACCTCTTCGATATATATTTCTATTTTTTGTATTTTTTGTGCTTTATAACACTTAAAATACAACTTCCGAGTATTGATAAGTAATATATTCGTAACAATTATAGTGTATTATAATAATAATAATTATTATTATTTTTTATTTTATAAATTATAAATCATTATACTTTTATTTATTTATTTTTTTTATTTTTTTATTAAGTAAATAAAATTTACAAAATGAAGAGTTAATGTTAATTAGTATTATTGGTAACTAATATAATATACTATGGTAACTATATTATACAATTAATTAAATTAATCAACCATCTATAACAGATAAAATTATACCTTAAGATATACCTAAATAACACGAGTATATTCATAAGCCATTATTTATATTTAAGTATTTAGATGTTTTGAATCCTAATTAAATTATTTAGAATTTTTTTAAACCATTAACTATAACAATATACAATAATATTAATAATAGTATCGCATTTAACCTCTTACTGACATTATTTTATTCTCTACTTAAGTAATTCTATTTATTTTATGCACTCAAAAGTATGTTATTATTTATTTATTCCAAAAAAATACTGTTCAAAATGTTCGCGAAGAAAAACAATTTATCAATGCCAGTAAAAGTAATGATTTAAACATCACTTAGAAACCAACTCGGGTTTTTATAAAAAAATCGATCACATTCTTATTTTAAACAATTAGATTATCAAACTACAAAGTTATGGCTCCATATTTTTTATTGTAAAGCAAGGCAATACCAAACATTATGAGCCTCTATAGCTCTACGATATAGACGAAACAATAATATAATAGTTATAACTTTTAATATATGTATTCGTGTAGTATATACTATAAGCCTAAATGGCTTATATAGCTATATTAATATATATTTTAATGGTTTTTGCTTTCATACAATATGCATTACCTTAATACTGTAAGACCATAGTGGAGACTCAGAGGCAGATGAAAACCCCACTTCTCCGCCGAAAACGTATACCTTATCTTGATAAACGACTGCTGTATGTTCTTGCAAATTTTGCAATGTATCTCCTGTCGGATGCAACTGTTCCCAGGTGTTATTTGCTAGAATTCAAAAAACGAATGAGGAACGTTATGAATAATATAAACTATAATATTATACAATGCATTACATTAATCGTTATATCATTGATTATATTAGAATAGACTATTCTATAATCAATGGTTATAAATTAGCGTCGATAACTTTATTTGCAAAAATTAATACAATTTACTTGAAAATATTAGATAATATTCGGTGAAATACATTTAATTATTATTGTAATTTTAGTATTTAATATCTATCGAAAATCGCCAATATTATATAATATAAAATGAATAAAACAAAACTTAATTTCATAATTCGTTTTAACAGATATATTGAAAAAAAATAAATATTTTTAGATTATAATTTTTTCCAGTGTTTTTTTTAAAATCCAATTAAAATAAATATATGGATTAATCATCATAATATCTATCTTATTATACCACGTTTATTTTATTTTGTAACATATACAAATTATAAAAACAGCATATCATAATTTAAAACAAAAAACGATAAATAACTTTTCAATTACTAATTTATTTTCCAAATTAATATACTATATTGACCAAACTCTATGCACTGTAATTCAAAAACACTTGCACTCAAATTTTATAACTCGAGTTAAAGTATTATAAGGTACATAAAGTGTATTGTGCTCAAAACTTTTATATCCAACAATTTTCTAACACAAGATTTTTGTAAGATCTTTAATTTAATTAACTTAGTTATTATTATATAGTTTAGTTTTACAATGATAATAAGTTGTTACAAAATGAATACTATTGAAAAAATATATTAATGTAATTGTCTATGTATTAATTTAAACAATAAATTATCCGTTTATGTATATAAACGTAACTGAAATAGAAATTTCTTGGGAATAAATAAATTCTCAAATTAAAAAGTTTTTTTTTAATTAAATATATACATAGGTACTGTAATTTAAGAAATACAACCCCCTTTATTCCAACAAATTTATCACGAAAGCAATTGTAATTCGATTGTTGTACGTTACGTCAAAATGAAATTAGAGGCGATTTGTATTCAGACTACGTGTCATACTTACACAGGGCGTATCTCCATATGTCTTTAAGCGGCCAATTGCCATTCCGACCACCGACCACATAAATGTGGTTACCGTGAACAGCAGCGCTATGTTTGGATCTTGATGGTGGAACACTATTGTCACTTGTGAACGATACCGGAGTCCACATTATATTACTAAAAAAATAAATAATTTTAATAAAAACGCATAATAGATTTTTCATAAAGATGAATAAGTGTATTGTATGCATTAGATATCATATATAATAATACTTCTAAATAATTAATTTGCATACTATTTTGGATATGGCGAACCTAACATAGTAAACTTAGTAAAATTATATTAATCTCTGTAGCACAAAACAAATTAATTAAATTCTAAATTTCTATACTTGAAATTAACTTTCTCACATTTTTTTTTATTTTAACACTCTTTTTAAAGAGCTCTATATTTAAAATGTTAACATTAAAAAATTATCATATTTCAAACTTTAGACAAAAAAAAAAAAAATTAAAAATATAAGAACGTTTATCTCAAGTAGAGGAGTCAAGTTTAGAACAGGTTCGTGTGTATTACACAAAGACTTTCAATCCCTTTAATATAAGTCTTATAGTACTGTTCAATAGTAGATTTTTCTTACAGTGTTGTCTGTGTAGTCAATAATTTATACTATAAATAATAGTTTATAGCATGAGAATTAAGAAATTAATAATTGTTTTCACCAACTTGCATAATTACGGTTATGTCGTCTTCATTCTATCATATTATGTATGTTAGTATGTCACTCTTAAATATCCCTATTCGGCCCCCTTAAATAAGATTTAGATCCACCCCGGCATGAACCAAACCCATTTAATGTTTGGATGACTTCATTTACATATTATATAAGGTTTGAAAATTAATAAGATACTACGATATCAACTATTAAGTAATATATTATTAGGTGACATAATTTATGTCTTAGATTTATAAATTATTCTCATTAGGTATGAACGCAAAGAGCTTCCACAAGATTAATTATCGAATACCGAATCCCAATTTTTAAAATTTTAATCAAACTCTTAACTCGTATCTCATTAAACTTATTTTTACTATAAATAAGATTAATTTTACCATAAACAGTCGATTGCATAATTAATAATCGGATAATTAAAATGTTTTTTCGCTGATTCTCGTGTACTATTATTAAATCAATATTTAATTGTTATATTATTATGAAAACAATAAATAATTATTCTTTGTACTTATTTTTCTTTTTTTTGCTTATCAACCTGAATGTCGATCACCAGGAATTTAAAATTTTAAATGTATCTCACTCACTTGTTTGAAAAGTTTCGCGACCTCTGATTTAAAATAATATAATGGTGATAGGTTGGAATCATCGATACTACTATACAGAATACATCAAACATAAACATTATAACCATTATAATTTATAACCAATAGCCATAAAGTATATAAAACTGAATAAAGGAACTAAAAACCTTATTTGTAGTATAAATATATGCTTATGGTTGATAAACACGCGATTTCAACCACTAATTGAAACACCTTACAACAAAATATTTTCATTGAAAATTATTACTACCTGTTGTGATAATTAGACATTAACGAGAAACATTATATAGGTACATTAATAATTGGTTTACGTATTAATTATTAATATATAGGTAAGTAATAAGCTACGGTTATCAAAATAATGCCGTAGTTGTCTAAATTAATAATATAAGATTAATATAAATTAATTATTAATACCTCCAAGATATTTGGATAAATTTATAATAATAATAATTTTTAACAAATTTGTAGATACCACACTTAGAACTCGATTATTGTTTTTTACTCTGATATGTAGTTACTAGTATCTAAATTATTCTGAATTACTTTAACTTTTCAAGAACATTTTAATTTTTAAATATTAAATAATAAAATACTAAGTAAATTAAATGATATTTTACAGCTACTACTCCCTATTGTTTTGTATTATATTATAATCTGTGTAATTGATTTAAAACAAACAATTATTAATTTGGTTGGTTAAAATCTAAAATAAAAATAATTATTGTAACAAAATAAATAAAAAAATTTATAATATCAAAAAATACTAAGAATAAATTATACATTCTTTTGTCTTTAAATACTCAAAAGATCAAAGTATCACATTTATATTATGTACGTTAGGTAGTTTAGTTAAAAGAAACAAAATTAATAATAATGATAATATAGAAGGGATATAATACATTCAATTTGAAAAACTTTTCAACTTATACCTTTAAAATAAATACAAATATTAAGCTTTAATATCACACTCTTTCCATACAACAGATTATTTAAAAACATTTAATAATTCATGTGCACACATATTGCAGTTATGTTAATTATACATAATACATATGTATAACATCATATGTGGTTTTCTTTCTATCCTTCATTTCAACATAGACTACATAATATTCGTATTAAGTTATTATCTAATATAAACAATCGCAACGTCGTTATATAGTATATAGCATAGTGTATAACATCTTTCCAGGGACAAAGTAACACGAATTCCCCAAGGGACGTTCTCTCGACAACGATGATGGACAGAACGATTCCCTACGGAACGATACGTGCATGTGCGTAAAAGAAGTTTTTTCTGTTTCTCTTATCCAAAGTACGTTTTTATTTTTTATTTTTTTTTTTTAACGACAAAACCGTATATAAGAATCCTCGAGTTTAGTACGACGAGGGATGGAAATCGTGACCACGCACCGCGGTTGCCAAGGAGGGTCGTTTTCGTTATAGGGTAGGCTTGGTGATTCTTCAATAATTCAAAGTTCCAAAACGAGGGATCTTTACCGACCAACAGCACATAAATTGCCATAAACCTCAGCTGGTAGACACTAGCATTTCAACACTGAACACTAGGCCATAAGTCTCAACACACTAGAGCTTTCACTGAAATTAGCTACTATCCATGATGGGGAAAAAACCTATACTATTAAAACTGCAGTTGTCCGCGTGGACTGACATCGTCACCAGTGTTATAGCTATATAAAAGCTATATACGTATACAAGTCACGTAATCCACTTCTTTCAGCCTCGATATACGCATATTATGTGTGTATGCGCTGTCGTTGTTGTTGAAGATAAACGACTCTTTTGAGACTAGGAATTATATAACCAGCCGATTTTTATGGTTATATAAATTGTTAAAAATAATTGCCAATAATCCATGTATCTAATTTTCTTAACTTTCGATTTTCCATATTTGCTTTCCCTTAAACTTTTAAATAATACCAGTCTCTCGGGACTTATAACTTTGGTCATTTAAAAGATAGCATTTTAACCACATTAGCCCTCATATTATAATCTTTTCTCCTCCTGCAGACAATTGGTTAAACTCTTTATTCATAAGGGAATATTATATATAATGTTGTTAAATTTTAATTATTATCATAGATAAATATATGGCATAATATTTATTATGTATTTCTTATGCAGTATGGATTACATTAATTTTAATTTCACAAACAGTTCAAGTATCTAAAAAAAATAATAATAAACTGCAATTTCGTTGCACAAAACATTTTTTTTCGTTTAGTATATATAATTGACATTTACAATTTACATGAATTAAATGTTTAGATAGTAGTTACTAGTTATCGAATTAACTAAATTACTTTGGAAATCGACAAGTACACACCCTCAACGTATTACCAAATACACTCTATATGTAAATTTTCACCAAGACGATTAACTATATAATTTTTTTTTTGAATGTTATATATCAATTACAAAACTTATATAGATATAGGCTGTATGAATATTTAAAATAGACATTTCCACGTTTTATTTTAGGTAAGTATACAAAATCATGTTAAGCCAGCATTTACACTTCTTGTACTTGCCGTAGTCCGTAAGTAATAATACCAAGAGGACATATTTCTTTTTAGAATTGATATTCCCAAGAAAATTAATTTCAATTTTAGAAAAAAACTTTAACCTAACTTATGAAAACATAAAATATAAAGTATTTCAGATTTAAATATACAAACCAGACCGATTAAGAGCTTATAATGCACTAGGCATACTATTTTTAATATCTAAAACTATAATATTACTCTTTAAATAAAACTTCTCCATAACATAAATGTAAGTCTAAGATTTTAAAAAGAGATTTAGATAAAATAATTTCCGTAACGACTTAGGAAAATTATATAGTAACATAAAATTCCCCAGTGGCACTATAATATACGGAAGGACATAATGCTTTTTCAGTTTAAACCAATTACCCACGCAGTAAAAAGTAGCATGGACAATAAGTATCGTAATTTGTAGCACAAAGTTAAACCCATCTAATAAATTGAATTAGGTATCTACGTTAAAAATAAAACAAACTAATATTGGTTCAAAGAAGAATGAACAAAAACTAAAAAAAGAAAATTGGATGATTTTTTGTCTACTAATTCATAAATCAAATACAATTTTTAATAAAAATGTTCAATCACTATTCATAAAATATTGAAATTTACATGATCCACTAACAGAAATGTTCGAACACCAAACATAAAAACAAATTTAAGAATTTTTTTTTTATATTAAATAAATAAATTTATAAATTATTATATACGTTTTATAAACGAACATCAATATAATTTGTATAGATCTCTTTTATCATATAAAACCGATAATAATTATTATTTTATATAATACTTTTAAATCAAATATTTTGAAAAGATTTTAGATTGTTTACGGAGTATAGGTACTTATATAGGTATTTTCAATATGTTGAAATATGTATTTATAATTTTCTCGCAGTTATTCAATCAAATATTTTATCAAGTTTCGCTAAAAATCGTTATGTTTTTCGTATTTAAACTTCATTAAATTTTATGTAAAAATTAACTCATGCAAATACAACATGAAAACCGCTGTAATTAATTACCTAAAATATTAAATCTAAATCGTAAGGCATTATCATTTATCTACGCATTTCGAAAGTATTAAACACGATTATAACCTAAAATATATTTATTAAATCCACAGTTATTTTTCATTAGTCTAACAACAAACTATATATAAAAGTTCAACACAAAGAATGTTTAACTCATATTTTATGCATAAGATACGAATACTTGACACTCGTATTACAATAATGACCTTAAGTATTAACGTGGTATATATTTTTATATACCACGTTAATTATAAAGCCAAGCTCACAGTTAAGTTATTTGTCGTGTTATGTTCCTTTGATTGTATTTTGAATGCCTGTTATAATTATGATATCATTCACTAATTGAAATTTCCAAAGTTGGGCCCACTTCAACTTTTTAACACAACACGACACCTGTGAATCCGACTTTACGTAGATTCAAAATGTTTCTCTCCAAAATACATTTGAACACATCAAATGAACTCGGAAAACTACAGAAAAAAAAAAATTTGATTTACGCCCGCGGCAGCACGACGGCCACCACGGCGCGTACACGATACCTACCTATCAATCGGATATAAACTCCTTCGGGTACGATCGCAAATGTTTTCAGGTGCCGCCAATTATAGTAATTATAAAATTATTATAATACAGCCCGTAGAGGATTTATTTTTTATTTTGTTAGCCGCCACCGAGTGTACAATGATGGTGGTGGTCCGGCGCGCGGTCGTCTCGGCGAGCCGCCGTGACGATGGTCATCTGCAGCGTCGCGTCCACGCGGCGACGATCGTCACACGCCAGAGAGCCGTAAACGCGAGCGTAGGCGGTCGCGGTCTTCTCACACGGCGGATCGGGCGAACGAGCTAATTATAACGTGTCGGTCGTCGGTATATGCCGTTCGAAGCGACGGTACCGCGGGGACCGGGGTGCCAGAGTGTACTGAGATCGACGAGCGCGGATGGCGCGAAACGCTCGGCGGTACGGCACGTCAGTGATAAGGCACGCGCCGCCGCGGGATCTGCGGCGCAAGCGCCCCGCCAATGTCGCGCGGGACGGTTCGCGTGTGCTCGCGTCGCGTCCCTCGTCGCCGTCGTCGTCGCGTCGTGAATGGGGTGCGCGTTATTGATTACTCTAATAATCCACCGCCGCTCCGGCCGTTAACGCTTGTCCGCTGGCGGGTGTGCGACGGCGGGCGGGGGGGGGACGGCGAAGCACAGACTCGACAATATTACTCTTTGTGTGCAACGTCACGCGGGCGGGTTAGGGTGCGTACATACAGTAATATATATTATTATGGTACGATGTGGTTTATTTTTATTTTTTTTTTTTGCTCCGTTCTCCGCATATAGCCAACACACCGTCACCCATCCCCCCCGCCCACCACAGTAAACATAGCTCGACATTCGAGATGAACGGCGGCCGCGGAACCTGGGCGGCGGCACGTAACGAGAGTGAAGTTTGCACGTATCTAAACGGCTGCGGTGTCGTTGCGGGTCAACAGCCGACAAATTCTACACGAATGAGAGTGTGTGTGCGTGTGTGTGTGAACACGCGTAGTCGTACCGATTATTATTATATTTTTTCATATATAAATATTAAAATAAGCAGCATCGTGTACGTACAGCTAGTGGCATAGTCAGATGGGGGGGGGGAGTCTCAAAATGTTCATTCCCCCAACCGCCATCGGATGTATCTTTAAGAGTATAGGTATATAACAATGTAGAAAAAAAATATTGACCGCTCTTATGAAAAAAAAAAACCCTAGACTAATGAAAGTTTTAGCTTTTACTAGATTGGACACAATATATTTTATATAATATTATAAAAGTACCTCATTGAAATGTATGATAAATTAGTATGAATAAAAAGTTGTTAAAATTGTTTTTCATTTCAGTCGAATATATTTAATATTATAATATATCTGATCATATAATAAGTATAAGTTATCAATAATGCAAACAATACAAATTTAATTTTTATAAGATTTTTTATCCCTCCCCCTTCTTAAAGAAAATCTGGCTATACCACAGTGTACGTCTCGTTTTGTTGTCGATGTGGTTGTCACTTATCGCAGTTATTACTTCCGCCGTCGTTTGAATCGTAAACGCCATCTAGACTCTATCCTATTAGTAGGTATATGACCAAGCAATTCGCAACTATATCAATGTCGTATATATTTATTCCGAGGACTGGAGGTAATCAGGGACTACAGGTACATTCGAGCAGATGTGTCATAGTACTTTTATCATGACATTGACATTAAAAACAAAAAATAAATTTTTTTTTTTATTCAAATTATTTAAGTCCAAAAATTTCAATTTTAAGTACTTATACAACGTTACTGTTGTAAATAAGTATATAAGTACCTATAGTAAAATAATTATTATCATAGTTATAATTTTTTTTTTTATTAGCTCCTATACCATAAGACCTTATTTAACATCAATATATAATAATTTAATTTCTGTGTTTATCTTATAGTACTACCAAAAATTTCGCGCTATATGCCACTGGCAATAAAAATAATATATAAAAGTACTATATTTTATACGAGAATGCAATACCCATGTTTTACCAACTGTTGTAGGTTTGTGTAGACATATCTGATAGTTTGATGTCTCGTTTATCCACACAGAACCCGCCCCTCCAAAATTGATGTGCACACGCTCCCCAGATACATACACCTACCCTCCTGCGAGTCATTGCGAAAATCCTCTTTTGTCGACTTATAAATACATATATATATAAATATATATATACACGAATAACGAATTTATCATGCGATAGAAGGAGCCAAGGCTTTTTACGATGTTTCAAAGTTTTCACTCTACACTCTCACTTTCCCTCCCTTTATTTGTCTCAAGAGAAAAAATAATCGTTTACGACGTAACATTTGTTTGTATAGTAAAATTAGTATAAAAATATTTAGGTCATCTAGATGGGGTTGAAAATTTAAGGCGTCTGCAGTACTTACGATATAATAGCCTTCTTTCGGCCGCTGTAATATTTTTTGTAATACTATGCACGGTAGAACGATTTTATAGAGAAAAAAATGTCCATAAACGAGTAAACGACAAGAAACAATTTATTCTCTCGACGTGCGTTTTCGGTCGGATAGATACGCGACATGATTGTTGTACGTCATGTCTCCATCAAAATAAATACGAGACACCATCACGGATTCGTTCGCGATTTTACACACGAATAATTCGTTTTTTGTCTTTAATTTTTCAAAACACGCAGAGTTGATTTCAGAATATAAATATAGAATATAGATGCATATATCATTTATGTGCAGTGCTATACTATAGGTGGCTAAGTATAATTTTATATGTATAATAATTATTTATGTTATAGACTTTTATATTATGTATAAATATACACTATTCCCCAAAACTTAATAATATTACAATGGTTGTAAAATAAATGATCTTATTTATTTTTATTATATCGATACCACTTACATAATAGGTTTTAAAAACTTAACATTTCAAGGAGAACCCAGTAAACCTAATTTCAGACTTTCGGAAGCAAAGTTATCTATATTTATAGTAAGCTGTAAGACAATATAAAATGCATGTGATAATTCAGGTTATCCATTTAATAAACGAAATTATGTAAGCTCGTTCCTAAATTGCCGAGCATTAACAATAAACAAACGAAACTGAGATTTTCTAAAGCATAATAAATAATTTATTAGAGTTTAGTTACTGTAATTTGTACTCGCAGCAGTATACTGTATAGGGCTACCATAAATAATAACAATAAAATATAATTATCACTTACCAGTATTTTGAGTACTCGTGTGCAAAGATATAGTGTTACCACGTTACGTCTTCGTTGATGACAAAAATATTTTCAAGTGACAACAAGACAATTGCTCGTGTAATTTATTGTTCAACATTTCTAGAAATATTATAGAATGTATACAAGCTGATTAATTAGTTGTTAAATAAAGTAAAATGCGATCATAATCTATTTCAAGTACAGAACATTACATTTCCATTCATAATGTTGAGTTTTCTAGTTAAAACTTGGGATAAAAGAATAAAAAACCAAACAAACAAATTTCATGAAATGTTTTATTAATGAGATAACGGATAAAAAGGAACGATATGTCCGTCTTAATAAAAGCACACAATAAAAATATAATCCTTATACGCTTTTCTAAACTTAAGAAAAATCACGGAAAGTAATAAAATTTATAAATACAAATTTACATTTCCTAATTTCGTGATAAGATTAATTACAGTAGTTTTAATATTATACAAGCAAGTATTTATATAATAATTAATAATATACAGGTAAATATATTATCATTATTAAAATATAGACGATAGTAATAGTAAAACATGTTTGCAATACTTTTAATATACTTGTTTAAAATTTTAAAAAGTAAAATCAATTTATTCTGCAGTTTTAAAAATAAGCACTATTCCAATTAAATATAACGGAAAGGTCATATAATAACAAATTTTTAAAGATAAGTATTGTCTCTAACTATACCTACCTATATAATTTAAAAATTGTTAACTTTTCAAAATCAAGTTGAATAAGTTTAAATAACTTCTTACTGAGTTAGTTTATAATGACTTACTTTAAGAACTATTGACCTATATATTTATATATTTGTAATATAAGGCTTCAGAAACTGATAAAATTAAATACTATATTATGTTTTACAAATCCAATAGGTACTTAAAAAACATTAACTAATTTTTCACACTTAAGTAATTATAATTGTTATTTATTATAGACAACATAACATACGATGCAACTATAGAAATCGCAAATTTAAAGCTATATTTTGTTAGCTAGGTACCTATTTATGATTTGCAAATTGTAAATCTTTTTATAGTTCACGAAACAAAATGTGTAAAAAACTATTTAAAAAACGAAGAAATTGTTCCTAATATTATATGAGTCGAGTATACCTTGTCATCGAGTAAGTCATTATAAATAACAATATATTAATTAGATATTTTAATTTTAATTCCATTAACAATTATT
Source organism: Aphis gossypii (assembly GCF_020184175.1). Lineage (NCBI taxonomy): Eukaryota > Metazoa > Arthropoda > Insecta > Hemiptera > Aphididae > Aphis > Aphis gossypii. Next base: position 64,489,114 of record NC_065531.1, on the reverse strand, counting down.
ATGAATAAAAACGATTTTAAGCATAGACGATAATATGTCTAAATTCTAAGGATTTGTTTTAGAATTATTTTATAATTACGATATTTTTTTAATTTTGCTAAGAACAGTTTGTATATAGGAAGTATATTGAAATGTGCAATTAAATTAATATAAGCCATCAACATTTTTTTTTAAATTTGATTTTAGTGACTAAAACCACTAGTCATAATTCTACAACATGACTTAATTCATTTTGATCAAGATAAATTTTTCTTACACAAATTATTGTAGCTATTATTGAATTAAAATGTAATTTTATTTTTATAATAAATATATAAATGGCTTAATCCGTAATGACCATAATACTTATACATATATCTATCAGTTCAATGTAGGTCTATAGATTAACACGATTATTTAAGCTAACTTAACCTTTTATGATCATAAATAGATAATAGTATTTTATGTTATAATAATAATAAAGTACACATTGATTAATTAATCAACAAAATAAATACCAAATATTATATAAACAATTAAAACAGTTTAAAAAATGGGTATAAGTAGGTACCGTACTACTATACAGTAGGCTCGAATATATAGATAACTGTGATAGATAATTTACTCGGCAATGTTATGTCATTGCTACATTGCTAGATATCATTATATACGATACTTATTCAAATCTAGGACGAAATGTTTAAAGACAAAAAGTCCGTTTTAAAAAAAGTTGGACAAAAAATCTGGTTTCAATTTTTATTGTTGGACTAAAAGTTCGAAAATACAAAATATTCTATTAATTTCTCATTTATAATTAGATATATAATATAAAATACAGGTATACACTATCTCATGGGCGTAAGTAAGGGGGGTATTTTGGGCGTTCAAACACCCCCCCGAAATTTGAGATAAAACAATTTTATGATCAATTTTGTGAATTAAATTTAATGTACCTATATCTAAAACCCCCTCCGAAAATATTTCCCACCTCCGCCCATTCACTAGGTATAGGTATAGGTATCTATATACAATTAATATTAATTTTTGTATATATGTACCTATATATATTATATTATTATATATTTTTTATTTTTATAGGTAGGTAGATGGTAATAATATTAAAATACATCAATTAAAATAAATATTTATTAAAAATAATATTTTATTATAGGTATACCTATATACTTATATTATATTAAATATAGTGTAGGTATAGCTAATATATCTATTAGCTATCGTTTTTTTAGATCATCACAATTTTTCTATGACGACTGAATCGCGTAAGTGTAAACACTTATCAGTTATCAAGTTAAAATCAAATAATTTAAAATTGTTGTACAGTAAAACCGCTATGTGTGGCCCACGGCCCACAACGTCAAGTTAGTTTTTCATCAGAACTCTGAATGTCATAATAAGTAATTAACAACTTTACAAGTTATTTTAATATGAGTAGGTACCTATATTGAAAGCGCTTAATATAATAATATGTTTAAAATTTTTAGCAATATCAAAACCAAATCCATTGGATAAGTAAATAAAGTGCAAAAATTAAATTAGCTGCCATGTTAAAAGAGCTCAACACTGTTTTTTTTTATTAATCTGTATAAAAATTCAATTCAAACAGTCAACAAATATAGAAAAAAAGTGGGCAAGAGGGTACCGTTCTGCTGTACAATAGGGGGTGGGGTTGACCTCGGACTAGGGTAGGTTAAATTTGAATGCAATGATAGGTATCATTGTATACGAAAAACGTTTCTGAACGAAGATGATTTGTCAGCTTCGGATATAATTTCCAGTAGTTGGTAAAGAAGGTGTTTTAATGGCCTGAATACACCAAAATTTAAGTTCTTTTATAATTATTGTAAGCTAAACTTATGAATAATCTTGTATTAAAATTTCAACTCTTAGCTACCTATACAAACATTTTTATAAATTATATCTACAAAATAATTTGCAAATATTCATAATTTTGACGAATTTTTGTCAAAATTTGAACTTCAAATGCTAATAAAAAAAAATTGTGCCTATGTATTCTTATAATTTTTTAATCACTATAAGAATAACATATGAGGAATTTTGTATACAATTTTCAGGTATTTTGATAGGGCCAAAAAATTTTATCGACACTTCAAAAAAAATTTTTCAGAAAAATTGAAATTTTCAGTTGTCTATAAATAGCTCAAAAAAACTCAAAATATTTTGGAAATTAAATCATGTAAAGAAAATGCCAATCTAAATAACTGGTAAAATTTTCAAGTATCTACGACTTATACTTTTTGAATAATAACAAATATTTAAAATCGTTTGAGGATAAATCGTTATTTAACGCGGTTTTGTAAAAATTTAAATTTCAAACACTCATAAAATTTTTTTGTCTGAATCCGGTAGTTTTTTTTACAGATATTTTCAAAACTTAGTTATAAAAGAAAAAAATTTTAAGATTTTCCAACCACATAATTACTTGCAAATTTTCGCAATTTTGACATATTTCGTATATTATATTCGAACTTATAAAAAAAAAAATGTGACTAACGATTTCGGATTTTTTTTTATCACTTTAAGAACAACTTATAAGAAACCTTGTATTAAATTTTCAAGATTTTCTGGTCAGCCAAAAAATTTTTATCGTTATTTAAAAAAAAAAATACTTAGAAAAATTGAAAATTTCAATTGTCTATAAATAGTTCAAAAAAAACTCAAAATTCTTTGAAAACCTAACTGTGTACGGAGAACGCTAATATAAACATTTGGTGAAAATTTCAAGTATTTACATCGATTAGTTTTTGAGTTATAGTAAAATAAAAAATTTGATTTTGACGTAAACTGGTTTTGCGTAAAAAATCCCGTTTTTCCCTCATTTTTTTGGGGTTTTTCTCGATTCATTTCAAAAATTTTAACTTTTGACCCCCCAAACTACTAACTAGATTCAATTTCCTTTTCAAAGAGGGGCTGAAGTCAAAAATCGAAGCATTTTTACTGCTCCAAATGGCAAATGTTGTCGACAGACACAAAAAAAAAAAAAAAACAATAAAACAAAACAAAAAAAAACACACATCATTGTAAAATCAATACATTCATCACTCCGTTCAGAATCTAAAAATGTTATTTTTCTTATAGAAAAAGAAACATTAAGTAAAAAGTTAACCAATGTTATTTGATGATGAATCAACTGATATTGTATGCCAATCAAACATGAGGAGGTATATAAAAAAATAGTTATATAATAAATAATCAGTTTTATAATTTTATGATATAGATTCATAGATTTTGTAATAGTTACTTTATTTGTTAAGTTTATGACAAAAGATCCTGAATCCTGATAACGCAAATAAAAGAGCTATTATTCAAAACTTTTTATAAAGTACCTAGAACAATTTAAAAAAATTGTATTTCGATACTCAAAACCTTAATGGATTTGCTTCTAACAGTCATTCAATAATATTAGGCTCTCATTATTCTGTATTAAGTAAAATAAAAGATATGTTCTCCAGAATATTCATAATGAAATGCAAATTCCACTACTCTCACGCCTTTATTGTAGAAAAGCATGTAAATACTACCGTCTACCATTATAGTACCATGTTATTTATCTAGGACCATATTTAATTTTTTATAGTCATAGTAGTAAAAGATAAAACCAATACATACAGTTTCAACAACTTTAACATATTGAAGTACCATAAATTACTGCACCAACATCAATTGAGATGGATATCACTATTTACTTTTATAGAAAAAATTATTAAACAGTCGGAAGATATTTTTTTGAGTATACCTAAGCTTTCAATAAAAAAAAATAGGATCAGCAGAAAAAATAAATTTCCAATTAAATGATCCATTTACAATAGAGTATTAATAATTTCTAAAATGTATTTAACCATTTTTACCTAAATTCACTCGACCAAAACAATATTTTCAATCAGAATAATATGTAGTTATAAAATACTTGAAATGAAAAATTGATTTGATTTGTACAGAATTATTTGCCATGTAATATGAAATGAAATCCAACTATTAAATTTAATCAATCTAAATAATGAAAACAAAATTTTTAGTTCTTGAATATTTTATTTAGGTGTTTAAGTTTTAAATTAAATTAAAACTAGTTGCTTACAAATTAAAAAAGGTATGATGTTTTTAAATCCAAATACTACATTTAGTAAACGTGTTGATATCACCCAAAGCAATCTTTTTAAATATCAGGGAAAAGTTCAACAATCAATCACTTATTTGTTTAAACAGCTTCATAGAATTTTGAATAAATATAACAATATTCAAGATAAAAATAAAAATTGATCAATAGCACATTAAATTAATAGTTAGGTTAATCTTTAATGGTGATATTCAAACAGAAAAACCCAAAAAACTTTAAACTATGTATAAAAAATTGAAGACTGACCAATTCTCAGTGACGTAGCTAGACAATTTTTGTTGGGTAGGCCCAATATTTTGATAGAATAAGGATTATCAATAAATATTTTTATTAAATAAAAAACATGATATAAAACATTCATTTTTGAAGAAAAGTGGGTAGATCTACTGGTTATGTCACTGCCAATTCTTAGATCTTGTTGTATTTGTACAAGCTATTTTATCCTTTTCTTGTTCAAATGCAAGTTGTAAGAAAATATTAAGTAAAATCAACTGCATTAAAACAAGATAGATTAGAAAATAGATAAATAACCAGTACAGTATGTGGAACTATTATTGAAACGTATAAATAAATGTTAAAAAAAAAAATGAAAACTATTAGGTAGGTACAACATACAAATATATATTATTATCATTAACATTATTTTACCCCTTCAGCCACCTCAATCACTAATAAGACTAATGTAAACGAAAACAACACCATGTTGAATATAAATGAAAAATAATTATTTCTATTATGTAAATAAAAAAATGTTATATATTTTTAATAGGTACCTATCAAATTTTTTTTTAACTATAAAGGTTTAACAGTGAAAATTTGAACTAAATATTTAACTTATAGCATTTAAGTTAAAACGTATTAAGTTAATTTCTTTATATATTAGATATGTATATACATAAATATTTTACCTTATCTTGATAGGTATTCTTTTAAATTTTTAAACGGAGACATAGAAAACAAAATAATATGTAATCATTAGTCATTACTCACTTTAAACAAATGCGATTTTTCAATACTTTTATGCCTTATACATTAAAAAAATTATGTATTACCAAAATATCATAACTTATTCTGCGGTACTGTCGGTACTACCATTAATCTATTCTGTGGTACTACTAGTAATTTAGGAGGGAATACGGTAATATTGTTAATGCGTCAATCTTTATATTAAGACCATAATATACATACATATTCATTCATATAGCCATAAAAACATAAAGTACGTCTAATAAATAATAATAATTAATTAATAATAAAGTACGACTTCGAAATTGGAACTCTACAAGACGTAGTACAAGCTGTGAGATATAAAAAAAGCTTTTTGTCTTTTGAACGATTGAACGGTATTTACTATTTAGTATTTAACACGGTTTAAGATATACCTTTTATACCTTGTATATCTTAAACCGTGGTATTTAATAGAGAGCTAATGTTTACTTTTTGTCATTTGAGCGAAAAATGCGAACTTTTTGATAAGATTACAATTTACAAACTTGGCAACACTGTATTTGTTATGTTGTTGTATGGACTATGGATCGGATCTTCCTGATTATTACGCGGGTCCCCCGTATCCTGAAGTTATATCAAAGCTTATACACTGTCTTGTATATGATAATATTATTATGCTCTACAGTCTACATTTCACTTTATCATAATAACAAAATACCGTAAACAATAATTATTGAACTACCTACTATTGAGTAAATCATTTTTTTTCTTTTGATTTTTGTTTTAATTATGTCATTTTTATGTTTTACTGTGTATGTTTTGTATTTGAATTATTAAACCAATAGATTGGTAAATTTATTATGTACTTTCGTTTTGATAATCTAGTAGTACATATTATTATTTAGTAACAAGCAAAGTTATTATGTAGGTTAATTTTGTTTCACAATTTTGTGATATTATAATAAATGTAACAGTACCTAGCATTAGGTAACATAGACAAATTATGTGTTTATGACGTTATAAACATACATTATGGGTTTTTCATATGAGAAGCGCCCATTAAAGAGGCCTCGTCTTGGTCCACCTGATGTTTATCCACAAGAACCCAAACAAAAAGAGGTAGTTTTAATTATAATAAAAAATAAAAACTATTTAAATAATTGATATATTTTATTTAATAATGTTATTAGGACGAATTAACAACTATTAATGTAAAACATGGGTTCACAACATCACTTACTATATCAGATGAACATCAACATGGAACAGCTCGTAATTATAATATTACAGCTTCTAAAATTGGTGCGTTCTTCAATGCAATTATTAATAAAAAAGAAGAACTTAATACCCTTGTGGATACTGGACGTAAAAGGTTACAAATAAATCCCAAAGATAATTTTTGGCCTGCTACTGCCCGATCAAAGACTACTGTTGAAGCTTGGTTTAAAGATTTAGCTGGATTTAAACCGTTAAATATACTTTCCAAAAAGGCAAGTATCTTATGTATATTTTAATTATATAATTAAAAAAAAATAGTTAGATATGTTAACAACTAATATACACTGCAATACTATTTCCAGGTTATAAAGTACATAACAAAAAATATTTACTTTAATTCATTTGTGTGTTCATTTTTTATGTTCATGTATATAAATATTTAATTATGTTTGATGTATATTCAAAATAACATTGTATGACTAATAAATTTGTAGGCTCCCAATTTTAACAAGAAAGAAGAAATATTTATGTTATTATGTGAATATAATGTCCCATTAATTCGTGCTACATGGTTTATAAAATTAAGTTCTGCATATACAATTGCTGTGTCTGAAGCAAAAATTAAATCTAAACGTCAATTGCCCGATCCTACACTTGGTAAGTAATTTTTATTCAGCTTTATATCTAATTTTATTACAATATCTTATAATAATCAATTTAGAATGGACGAGTACATTATTAAAGTTTACTAAAGAACAATTAACTAAACTTCAAGATTATTATCAAAACACAAATTTGTCAATGAGTTCATCACATTATTTATCAATGAGCGAAGAGCAAAAAGTTTCACTTAAACAATGGAATTATTGTACAACACTCATTAAATATATGTATCAAGTAAATTATACTCATATTTTATTTTTATGATATGTTTTGATAAATATATTATTTTTTTTAGGAAGGACTACTAGATCGGCAAGAAGTTCTTCAATGGATTTTAGATATGCTTGAACGTTATAAGTCATCATCTAACAGTGAAGATGGTTTATTAAAAGTATTAAGTCCTTTAGCTTTACAGTATTGTTCAGAATTTTGTCAATCTGAACTTCTTAGTCGAAAATTAGTTTACTTTTGTTCTCGTAAATTAAATTCAATATGTAATTCAGTAATCGACTTGAATCCACCACAGAGTCCTACTTCAAAAGGAGCTTCAAATAATAGTGTTCCAAGGTATTATACTAAAGTTTATACAATTTATATACAATTTTAATAAAAATGTATTTTAGCAATTCTTCTAGTGCTACTAATGCTGCATCTACCTTGAATGATATGATGTCTTGTCCTCATCATAGAGATATTTTACTTCCTCTTAGCTGTATAATTCAAGTATGTAATGAAGAAACTTAAAAATTATACTTTGCACAGTAGTTGTACAATACTTTTGTTTTAGGTAATTTTATTAGAATGTCCTACATCTCTTATATGGAATCATTCAGGTGGTGGCAAACTTCCATTTGTTCTAAATGGATCACCTTTAGATTATCTTCCTTGTTCACCAGTAGTCTTACCTATGCCACAGAGAACAAATAATATTCTATTAAGGTATGAGTTTTTATTGATTTATAGAAGGTTCATTATAATATATAGATTTTTAGACTTAGCGTTACAAAGAATGTTTTTGGAAAATATTGAATTTAAGTTTTTATTATCAATTGATATAATTATGAGGAGTATTTTAAATATTTTTGTTTTATCTATAGAAAACAACTCAAACAAGCAGAAGAAATTGTTAAGATAAGAAGCCAAGCAGCTGAAGGTAGATGGTGCTTGGATAAATTTCATAAATCATCAATTGGTACATAAATTTAAAAAATACATTAACTGTTTATAAATAATTGTTTTTAATTTAAATGATTGATTAATATTTTTGTTTTTTTTTTTTTTATTATTATTCAGGAGCAAAAACAATAAAAATTTTAAATGTTTTGGATGCATTAGATCGTCACAGTTTTGAACGAATTGATCAAAATAATTCTTTAGATACACTTTATAATAAAATATTTTTACCACCAAATTCTAAAGATAATTCTAATCCACTTCTTGCTGTTGGGAATATTTCTATGCCTACAGAAAATGAAACTTTAAAAGATAATAGATCTGAATATGTAAATATAGTACTTACTACTTAATATTATTTTATATATTACACTTATTGTACTAATTTTATTATATTGAACAGAATGTTGAACAAGATCAAATTGTTGTGAAAGTCTTATGTGAATGGGCTCTAAGTAATTTAAGACGAGGTGAACATCGTGGTATGGCTGTAGCTAAATTATTAGATAAACGCCAAGCTGAAATCACTGGTCGTGAAAGTGATTCATCTGTAGAAGTTGTACCCGGCGGCCCTAGTGAAGATAAAGATTCTATTGTTTCAACACCAGCAACTCTACCTCTTTTTCAACCACTTTTAATGCATTTTCTTGATCATGATGCACCAGTACTTGGTATGAATTTAATTTATAAAGTATAAAAGAATTTTAAACTCATATTATGGTGATTTTAGATAATACAAGTACAAGTCGTACAACTTTTACAAATTTAGTACATTTATTTACTGAACTTATACGAAATGATGTATTTTCACATGATGCGTACATGTGTACGTTAATATCAAGAGGAGATTTGCAATCAACCAATAACATTGGTAATATTTAAATTCATTGAATATAGTAAAGTAATTAGTTAACATTTAAAACATTTGTTTAATATATATTACCATCTTAGGAATATGTCAACCAGGAAGCAATAAGCCAGCAGATACACCTTCGGGTGCTGGACCATCTCAAGCACAAGTTCATATGGAAGATGACAATCTTTTTGATTTAAAACCAAATGTTCCAGTAAGTAAGATTTTTTAACTTTGGGTAATTAAATCTAATAAGTTGTTATAGATATGTTGAATATCTTGTACAATAATACTTATGTTTACTAAAATTTTCAATAATTTTAGTTAAAATTCATTCAATTAAATGTATAAAATATGCTCTTTGTGTTTGTTATCTATCTAAATTTTAAGTTTCTAAATTTTTAGGAACATCATAGTCGACATATGGATTATGATGATAGTAAAATAGATGATGATCTTGATAAATTACTTCAGCATATAAAAGAGGAACAACAGAATTCAATGGTATTGATTATTAATCTTATATATTTTTATAAACTATAGACTTAACGAATAATTTTTTTTCATTTTTAAAAATGTTTAAGGACGCACCTGATTCTCCAAAAGTTGAACCATTTGCTGGTTCGTCAATTGGAGGATTGGAATCAAATGATCCATCTACAAATACAAATGATAATATGTATAAATGCAGACCATCTCGACATTTATTATATGCCACACATTTTCCTTTACCATTGGTAAATTTGTCAAAAAATAAAATAAATATTTTTTATTAATAATACATACATTTTTTAATTTAATACCTAGGATGAAGAAACCACAAGCCATGATTGTAATCAAAGGCATGTATTGTTGTATGGTTTTGGTAAAATGAGAGATGATGCAAGACACACTATTAAGCGTATTAGTAAAGATATTTGTAAATTATTTAGTAAGAAATTCAGTATTGATATAGCAGAAGGTAAGTATTAAATACTATTTAAAAATTATGATATTTAATTTTAAATTCTATAATTTCAATAATAGGTGGAAAAGTTAAGAAACATTCTAGAAATGAATTCAACTTTGAAGCAACTACAGCGCGTGTACAAAATTTATCATATTTTGACCAACATGTTGTGACTTGGCAATGTAGCCTCAATGTACTTGAAGCAATAAATGCATTTGCAACTGGTAATAATTATGTTTTGTCTTTTATAAATGTTTTAAACTAGTATGTGTACTAATTGTAATTAAAGAATAAAATATCTTTGTATTATTGTTTATAATAGGCAATTCAAATTATCTTCCAGTTCAAGAACATGTAGCATTTTTATTTGATCTCATGGAGTTAGCATTAAATGTTAATACACTTCTTGACGTCTGTATTCAGGTAAACATGGCTACTAATATACTTTATTTATACATTTATAGAAATAATAATTTAATTAATTTTAGTAAACTTTTACAACTGTGCATTTTATATCTACATTAATTTTGTGCTTATATTTGAGAATTTAATTATAAATTCAATAAAATGGGCATTACATTGATGTTTCAAAAATATTTATCTAATATAGTGGTCTCAAACTCAAATCACCAATGAGCCATTTATAGTTACGTCAGCAGCTGGCAAGAAAAAATACCTATTTTTTTTACTCATTTAAATACTAAATAGTAAATATAAAATAAATAAAATGTTTGAAGAAATAAATATTGATTGCTGGCCTTATTGAAAAGGCTCATGGGCTGCATGTTTGAGACCATTGAATTCTAACATTTATTCTATATTTCAGAGTGATATTTTCTTATTATATTTATTTATTGAAATTAAGATAATTTAATACTTGTATTTTTACATACATAGATTTTAATGGATATACCAGATGTTGAGGCACAATTGGCTGCTAAAGGGTCATCCTTAGTACGAATTTATACAACATCCTTAGTGCTATACATTGTTGGAGTGTTGCGTAGATATCACTGTTGCCTTTTATGTGAGAATTAAGTTTTTTAGTTTTTATTTTTTATTTTTATTATTATATATTATGAAATATTGAACTAATTATAAGTTACTAACTAAATACTGTGGAGTTAAATTATATTATATTATAACTTTGTTAATTATTTATTTTTAGTAAATCAAGAACAAGTAGTTGGTGCTTTTGAAAATCTATACCGTGTTGTCAAACATGTATCAAATCCTGCAGATTGTTTAAGTGTTGAACGTTGTGTTCTCTCTCATCTGTATGATTTATACATATCTGCTGCACCGCTTTTAAAAGGTCGCCTACCTGGAGCTGAACCATTTAATACTTTATACACAAAAATACGACAGACACTTCATGCAAATCTTCAACCATCTACTATGACACATGGAAATTGGAACTCTAGTTACATGAATGATTTAATAATGACTTATAGAAGAGGATGTTAGTGTTTTTTTTTTCTTATATTATTAAAACAAAGTTAATCAATATAATATGGTTATTTTGTACAGGTAAAATTGATCCTGGTTGGCACAGACAACTAAATGAATCCCAAAGTAATCGATACAGTTTAGTATGTAATGTTGTAATAGCTGTTGCAACTGAAACTTCAGATATTGAACGTTTAAATGATTTAGCTATACTTAGTGCAGAATTAACAGCATCATGTAGTTCATTAGCATCTGAATGGCTAGGTAATATCTAATTATTATTATACATTTTGATTACATTTTTTAATTATAATAAATATTAATATTTTTCCAGGAGTATTGATGGCTTTGTGTTGTTCTTCTAATAATCCTATTATTTTCGGAGAAGTCTTATCGCGGGTGGATATGAGTGATATCACTGTACACAATTCTTTGGCATTATTTACTTCTATTCTTGTTGGTAAGTATCATAAATTTGACACAGCCCCAGAGCCTGCTTTCTCTTCTCACCCATACATATTTCTACTCTAGTCCAAATTGGAGAATATTGAGGTTAAAACAATATGACCATAGTGTCTCATTGTTATGAGGCTGGGGCTCTAGCCGCATGAGTGACGGGTTCAAATCTCGTACCGTGTGTAATTATTTCATTTAATTTTCGATATCTTAACTATCGCGTCAAATTATGATCTTACATTTTTATGATTTTATACATCTACAACAGAACATTAAAAATTAATTAATAATTGAATGTGATATTATTTATTTTTAGCCCGCCATTGTTTTTCATTGGAAGATTTTGTAGTACATGTAGCTTTACCATCTCTTTTGACAGTCAGTAATGAAGGTAAATATTTTATTAATATATTTTAAAGTATCAGTACTTTTATTATCTTTAACAAATTATACCATATTTTTTACTAATTATTTTATATGTTTATACGTTTAAAGGACACGGAGCTGCAGATACAGATCCTGAGGCAGAAGCATCGGCTAGACTCACTTGTCATTTATTGTTACGTCTCTTTAAAACTACTGAAGTGCCTCAACCCAGTCTTTATTCAGTTGGTATGTAAATGCATAAAAAAAAAAAAACTAAAAATTTCAAATAGAAATTAAATATTATTTCAATATTTTCTGAAATTATATTTTAGGTACATCGCCAAACCCTATATCAAACTCAAATTCTAGTTGCAGCATTAAACAAAGTTGTGATAGACATTTGTTAGCTGCAGCTCATAATAATATAAGGGTTGGTCCTTTATTAGCTGTATTAAAAGCTATTATAGTAGTTGGTGATGCTACAGCACAACGTCCCAATCAATCAATAAAAAAATCACCTTCGAGCCAAGTTAGTACTCCTGGTGGTACAAGTAAGATGCCAAGCGAATTGTCAATTAGCCATATTCTAGGTACATCTGATATTCTTGGTGGTTCAGCTGATCATTTACTGATGGAATTAGGAGGGTATTATAATATCATCATAGTATTATTACTTAATTCTAATCTAAAAAATATAGTCTAGGAAATGCTGACACTCAAGCTCCTGGTTTATCTGACTTGGCGCAATTTGTATTAAGAGAAATATGTAGTCAAGAATGGGTATTAGAACGTTGTCTGCAAAATCCTGAAGAATTATGTCATCAAGATATGCTTTTGGATAGTATGCTATCGTCTAAACAAGTATGAAAATAATATTTTTTTAATTATTATTAACTTTAAAAATAATTTAATAATTTATGATTAGGCTCAAAGACTTCTGCATATGATATGTTATCCAGAAACAGCAAGTGGATCTGATATTTCTTTAGATTCCAGAACAATAATTACTAACATTTTAGAGGTAATAATATTTTCTTATAATGCTTAGTACTTAGTAATTAATTTTGAATATTATTTGTATTTTAGAATTCTGATCAATGGACTCTTAGAATGTCTTGGTTAGAAATGCAACTTATGTTTAAGCAATTTTCACCAAATTCACCTGATTTAAATCAATGGCTAGATATAGTTGCTAAAGCTGCTATAGATATGTTCCAACATAACTTGAATACCCAAAACAAGTAATTAATTTGTATTATTAATAATCAGATCTTATGTTTTAAATTTTTTGTTCAAAAAAAAAAAGATTAATAATCTGCTTAATATATAATATTATAATTTAATATTTATTATTAGTTTTTGAAAATTAAGTACATTAGACATAAATACATAATAAAATGATATAACGGAACTTTATATTATGATGGTATTTGTATGTGGGATTTTTGTGACATAATAAGGAGTTTTTGTTATTCATTTTAGACTTATTGAAAAGATCAAAAATAAAATAAGCTTAAATTTAGTAATTTAACTGAATCCCAAATTTTATAATATACGCTATTACAAAAAAATATAGTTGTATATTATAATACTTGTATCATATTTTTTTATATAATTTTTAATTATTAATTATAATTAGTAATAACCAGCATTTTATAAGGCATGAATTTATGAGAATTGAAATAATAACAAATAATTTATTACTACTTACTTATGTTTATTTTGAAATTATTTTAGGAGTGAAAACATTAAAAAAACTCATTCAATGTGGTTATTAGCACCACTTATTTCTAAATTACCTAGCGCAGTTCAAGGAAGAGTGTTGAAAGTAGCTGGTAAATAATTACTTTAAATTTAAAAGCTGATATACAATCTACATTATTTACTCATATTTTAATTAAATTATATTATTAATTTTCTTCTTAGAATTTAATTTTGCATATTTTTGGTTTAAGGTCAAGTATTAGAAAGTGGAAATATGATTGGATTAGGTGGTACCAATTCTGGTAATGTTACTCCAATTACTACCCATGGTGTAAGTGGAGGTGGTAGTAGTAGTCGAAGTAGTAATAAAGGCACTCCACCTCACCCTCGGCCATCTCAGAATACTAATTCTGTACCTCCACCACCAGCTATTTTGGCTTATCATCAGCCATTTTTATCATTAGTACTTAGTTGCCTTAAAGGACAAGATGACCAACGGGAAAATTTACTTTCATCTGTACACAATCAGTTGTCTCAGTATTTAGTATTATCAAAGGAGGTAAACAAATCAATAAGTTTGATAATAATCTTGACAAGTTTTTTTATCTATTATTTTTTAATAGGAACGTCTTGGAATTCAAGAAGGATGTGCTAGCAATAAAGAAGTTGATGCTGCACAAGACGCACTTGCATTAAGATTCAGCTTAGTAGGAGGCATGTTTGATACAATTCAGCGAAGTACTGCTTTGACAACTGATTGGGCAGTTCTTTTTGTGCAACTAGTGACATATTCAGTGATTGATTTGACTAATAACACGTAAGCTGTTTTTTTTTTTTTTTTTAACACGTCCTAATAATAATTTCTAATATTATGTTGTAGAAAATTGTTCAACACAGTAATAGACATGTTGGCTACTTTAATACATTCAACACTTGTAACTGATTCTCAAACAGAAAAAGGAGAAGAAAATCGAAAACACTACCAAAATTTAATAAAAAAATTAAAAAAAGTAAAATATTTTAGAAAATTAACATCAATATCATTCATATCAATATTATTTTTAGGAAGTTGGAGAAAAACACTCTTTATCCATTTCACAAGTTAGACAACTTTTGCCTTTGGGCAAACAGCAATGTGAAATCATTACTTGTGAACAAATTGGCACTGACATCAAAGGAAATAAGATTTCATCAGGCCTAGATTCTAATGATAAGCAAGGTTTGAAAGTATGTGATAAACAGCGTGTAAGTGCTTGGGATTTATTAGAAGGACATAAAAATCCAGCTCCATTATCATGGTCATGGTTTAGTGCCGTGCGCGTTGAGCGAAAACCATTATGGTATGAAGAAAACCATAGGATGCTCAAGTTCCATACACATTCATTAGTGAAGTCTGCATCATATTTCTTAGAACCTTTGCCTTTACCTCCTGAGGATTTAGAACCTCCCCAAGAAAAACCTGTAAGTATTAGATTTTTAATCTATTCCTATTTATTATTAATTAAATATTCTCTTTTAATGTTTTTATCAAAATGAATGTGTTAACATTTTGGTGATTAGTTTTTGATATTATCATTTATTATAATTTATTTATTTTTATATTTTATTTACGAAGTGTTTTAATTTCTATTATATGGGGCTTTTAAGTTAACATTTTTTCTGGGAAATTTAAAAGAACAGTACATTCATTTGTAAAGTAGTGTCCTTGTGTTTATTGTAATCAGATCAAAGGAGTTGGTTCTGGGATGAATATGGGTTCAGGGCCAGGACGCCCAGATACACCGTCCTCAGTACCTGAATCACCAGGTAGAGGTGTTAAACGTAATATGAAAGCTCAAGGAGGACCACCTAATCCTAGGCGTAAGAAACAACAACAACAACCTCCACCAATGTCACCTATGACTCCCAATGCTCAAATGGGACCAGGACCTCCAATGCATCAACAAATGCAGGTAGCTACATGATTAATATTTAATAACTATAAAACTTTTTAAATTATACATATAATCAATAGAATATGGCTCGCAATAGCACAATAGTAATATTAATTATTTATTTTTAAAACTTATATGTGTATTAAAAATATTCTATAAACAATTTGAATAACTTATAATAGTTTTTAGAAGAATATTGTAACTATGACAAGATTTCTATTAACTTTGAATTTTTTTTCTAATGTTAGCTATATTATACTTGTTTTGATACAAATTTAATAAATATCCAAAATGAGTATTGATACTAAACTACATTTGATCCTTCATATTTTTTGTGTACAACAGATATTAAATCTTATACACTATATTTAGATAATATTAATATGGAATTATTGTTTTTTTAAATATAAATGCATATTTTATTAGACATGTTTTTAGTTTTTTTAGTTCATCAAAATCCCAGTCTTATTTTAATGTTTCCATTTAATAATAAAACATGCACATTTTAGTTTTGATAATTAATGATTATTATAAATAGTTAATACTAATCAGTGGTTAATAATTTAGCTCCCTGTTTATCTTATTTTTATGCTTGAATTTAATTTTAATTAATTTTATATACTTATAATAGAATTCACAGGGTCAGCACATGGGGTATAGTGGAGGTATGTTTCCCATGCAACCAGGTCCTGGTCCAGTTCCTGGCGCTGGTCCTGTTCCAGTTCCCGGACCAGCTCCCGGGCCAACTCCAACTCAAAATCCTCAGTGGGGAGGTTATGGTCAACAAGCACCACAAGGAGGTCCCAACTTTTATCCTCAACCAGTGCCTCCAACACCTGTCCAAGGTCCTGGATCAAGATTTGATCGTCCAGGAAATACTTCTAAACAAGCATTGAGTCATATGCTTCGTATGCGGTTGCCCACTAACCAATACATGGGTCAAACAGGACAACAACCAAATATGAATCCCAATTTCCAACCTATGCCTCGACAACAGTTTATAAGGTAAATTATTATTCAATTATTTACTGAGATAAAATTATTTTTATTCTATTTTAATAATAATAATATACTTGTGTCATTAGAAGAGGACAAAATAATGTACCAATTCAGCCTCCTCAGCAAAATACTCCACAAATGTACCCAACACAGCAACCAACACAAATGTATTCCAATATGCAACAAAGTAAGCCCATATAAAAATATATTATAAAATTAAGTTTTAAACATTGTATTTATTAGGTATGAATCAAAACTATGGAGGTTATGTAGGACAACAACCTGGAATGAGACCTCCATACATGCAAGTAAGTACTTAAATTAAACATTAATGTTATCTATTATGGTTTTACCATTCATCAATTTATCCCTAAAATGTGTACAATTTATACACAAATCACTTAGAATGGGTTTTTTAAATGTTTGGAACTGTATTGTTCAATATTATTAGTCCCCAATTATAACAAGTAAAATACACATTGACTCAACATTATTCTTATAGAATCTAAGGTAATCTATTAAAAATACCAAGAAAAAAGAACAGGGAATAAACCTAACAAATAGAACAGGGAATTAAGAACAATCAAAAAAAAAACCAAAGCAAAATGAACAAATTTACAATAATTTATTCATTTTGAAGATAAATGATAGCATTTAATAAAATTGTATAATAATAAAATTCATAATACTGTTTAAAATATAAATTATTAAATTATATAACTAATAATATTACCCATTTTTGGCCACAAAGTTTCCATATCATTAACACATTAACTGCCATCCGACCGCCAGCAATCATACAATCTTCTTCTTCTTCTCGTGTAATCAACTAAACTCATATACCTATCTCCGACCAATAGTTTATAAAATCGATTTCTCGATTGGTCAATGTTTTAATAGATCTTCTTTATCTTGGATATTGTATGGTGCGTTTGTGCATTTCAGCAGATGTTCGTCGTCCTGTAGTTCTCCACAATCGCATCTTGGGTTTTCCTCGATGACCTATTTTTACGAGATTTACCCATGTATGGGCCCGTCCCTGTCCGTATGCGATTTACTGTTTTCCAGACTCAGTAAAGTAGTTAATGTCCAGGTAGTGTTTCTTTAATCAGGTCAGGATTGATTGATTCCTCTTTCCAATTTTCTTGATGTTTGTCTACCAGTCTTTATTAGGGTTCACATGCTCCACGGAAGCTTTATCTTGATTAGAGCTGTTTATAGGGGTGCTATTTTGAAAAATTATGGTGTACACACACTTAAAAAAACATACATCATTGTAGAATCAATACATTAATCACTCCATTCAGAATCTAAAATTAATCAACTCAAAGCTTTTCCAGAATTGAAAATTTCATGTTTACATTGTTATAAGTTTATTCTTTTTTCCTTAGTATCTTTTCATTCTTTTCCTAAATTCAAAATTTAATATAATCTATTCATATGAATTAAAAGTTTATAATCTTAATTAGAATATAGTATAGTATCCGTAAAAGAAAGAAAACTTGTAATTGTTGAGTTACAAATTACTTATGACAAAAATATAAAAGTTTTTAAATGTGTTTATTTTACATAATTTTTTTGTAAATAACATTTTAATTTTTAAATTTTTATTTAAAATAAATATAATTTTCTATCAATGATCAAAATTAATAGAATCAAAATGTGCCAATGAATCCAATGAGTGGCCCACAGAATCCAGCACCACCATACACTCGTCCAACCGGTCCGAATCAACAAGCACCACATTCTCAATACCATCAGGTAAATATTGTGAAGAAGAAAAATCAATTCTATAATGTAAAAATTTGTCTAGTTTGTCAACTTGACTGTAAGACAGTGTAAACATTTTCAATTTTTTTATTTTAGCAATTCAGTCAACAACGTATTCGACATATAATGGCTATGCAACAACAGCAGCAACAACAACAGCAGCAACAGCAACAACAACAGCAACAACAACATCACATGCAAAGACAAATGCAAAATCCTCAACAACCACAACAAGGACATCCATATGGTTTACAACCACCACCTTATTAGTTTGTATTATATGTAAAAAAATATCGTGAATTTTATTTTAACAAGCGTTGTAATGTTTAATTTCATTTATCTAATTTGTTTCGATAACTAGTATAGTGTTATGAATTAATTTTTATAGAAATGAATATTTATGTTTATTTTACATTGTATTTTGGTTTTTACATGTATGTGCTGATTTAAAGAACATTAAACTGTATCAATGTCAGTTCAAAGGAAGTTAGTTTTTTAATCAAATAAATGGGATGGATGGGTGGGTTATTAATACATGCATAATAAAATATTTATTAACTATTGATTGGATTGAGTTGTAGAAATCAACAGTACAGTTGTATATAACTATACTCCTAAACAGAATGTAGTTACAGCTATAAAGAGGTGAAAATCAGTAAATTAAATAAAATACTAAAATACAACATTATCTAGCCTTGTCACATGACCTTAGTGTCGTTAATATTATTTAAATTACTAATTCTCAAAAAGTATATTGAAATTTTTTATAGTAACCAGTGGGTAAGTGTAGATAGGCAGTAACTAGTAGGTACCTATTATAACTTATAAATAAAATTATTTTATGTTGTATACCTATGTACATAAATTATGTTCTTGATTGATGATTCAATTTTCTTTCACAAATATCTTCTGTTGCCTTCCTTATCAAAATATTTTTGATTTTGTAAAATGTTATTATTTAATCAGAATTGGATGCATGATTGGGCTAATATACCACTTGTGTTTTAAACGTCTTCGTCGATAACTTTTAGAAAACATTCATTTTAATGTACTCTTTTGTATAGATAATACATTTAAAATGTAAAAATGTAATTTACGAAGCAACCAGACTACATCTAATGATCCAATTCGTACTTTGGCGTGAAGGATATGTACAACGCTACAACTATGAATCCTTTATGCAAGATCTGTGTGAATGGACTGAAGATTACAAATACATCTTGTCATCGATGTCATTGTTGCCATCGGCCATCCCGTGCTTACACGATCAAATTCAACGGTCGGCGAAATGGCATTAAAAATTAATATTTTACTTCAATGACATTGCATACTGCGATACCCTCACCTTTCCCCTTCAATGTTATTCGTTAATTGTTTGTTCTACTCGAGCGCCTACTTACCTAATTCATGCTTCCACGTTTAAATAACTAATTTTAAGTATAGAAATACTACTTATTAGTAAAAAATTGTTATAATTTATTTATTTATTGTAATTAAAAAATGGAACAACTATAGAAACATAATATTTTCTCTAAATAGTCTAAATGATTTTAATATTCTTATTTCTATACAGGATATATAATTGTTTAGTTTTTTATCTGTAAATATTGATAAAAAGTTATTCGATGAGTCAAAATGCTTGAAAGCTTAATTGTATCAATATTTATTAATTATTTAAATAAGTAAATTCATTAAAAGCAATGTCATATCCCCAATTTAATTATAAGTCTTTATTTGATAGACTAACAATGAACTACTAAAATAAAGTAAGTGATAATATACTATTTAAAGCTTCTTCTTCAAGATCAGTTAGTAAGATAGTGATTTTTTTTTTTTTTAACTACAATAAATGTAGTAAATTAAAATAGAAAAAAAAGGAAATAATATGATTATGTACCCAAAACTACTAAGAACAGAATAAATAAATAGATAAAAAAATGCATTAAATTTTTAAATAATATATTGTTTATATTACATTAGAGCTTTATTTCTTCTATTAAATCAGGTTCACCACTTCACCAGTGATTAGAAGATAGTTCAAATACTATTGATTTGGTTTAAAACGATTAAAAAATTATAAATTCTCAATTTCAAAGTAACCAACAAATCTATTTGATTATTTCGTAAGGTAATATAATATACGTATTTCGTTTACGTAATTTATATATTGTAATTATTAATAAATATAAGTTTAATTATACTTATTCATTCCATAATTTTTTAAAATATTATGACATTACTACCATTTTTAAATTATGTAGTGATAACTTACCCAATATCTAATTACCTATAGAAGAGATAACTGTTTTTTATAAATAGTTTAAAATTACAGTTGGGAATTTATATTGAATATCCATATAAGAAAGTAAGTTAATGCAATTTTAGTGAATACTGGATATAGGATTAGGGAAACGTTGATTATAATCAGCACACTGAGTGACTAAAATACATCATAATATAAGTTTAACTCGTACATGGTATCTACAAACTATGCTCTTTAATTTAAAAATTGAAAAACTCAGAATAAAAATATTAAAATCACCTTAGAACACTTAATAAAAACATGAATATGGTGTATATGAATATATTATGTATAAACAGGTATTATACAAATAAATATAAATATATGTCATTATTAATTTTAAGTAGGTTTCCTATTATTTCATATTTTACAAATAAATATTAAGTAAAATTATAGATTAATACTATTGATACAGTAGTTTTATTATAATGAAAATCTACAGTAACTACTATTATGCAGTGTAAATAAAAAGTTTTTAAAATTTTAATTTCAATGTTAAAACTTAAAAGAAATTTAATTTTTCTAGTCTACTTAAAAGTTTATAATTACAAATTATAATTTATAACATTTATAAAAATATGTAGTTTATAATGCAGTAAACTATCTGTATTTAAATTCAATTAACTTTTATTTACAAAGTATTTATCATTATTCATTATTATTATTACTATTATTATCATAATTAAATGATAATTGTACTGAAAATAAATCATTTTTTGTTAAATACAATCAGAAAATATTTGTTCTATAAAGTACAAATTAAAGCGTTCCATTCATAAAATAAATCGATGACAGTATTATTTAAATTAAAATTACAATTATCATATTGGAATATAAAATATATTACATAATTCATATGTTTTTCAGTAATCATGGACATAATAAGGAAATTTTTGAAATAAATTATAAAATATTAATAACCTTCTTGCCATTGTTTGGTCTCTAGTTTTGCTTGGATAATTTCCAATTGTCTTTTAGCTTCACATTGTGGGAAATTTTGTAGATCATAATATTGTGGAGCATATTTAAGTAACCATTCAGCTAAATAAAAATAGTTAACAATTATTGTACTTGCAAAAATGTTAATTATATCAAAGACTTACGTTTTACTTCACTAACAGTCCTAATGTAATTTTTGGTGGTTAATACAAACTCATTGTAAATTACCCATTCAGGTTTATGACCTAACACCGTTGAGGGATGCAATTGGACGGTCTGATTGTCTTTTATTGTTAAATAATGTCCAGTTCGCTCTAAATGTGCAACCTTAAAATTTAAAACATGTAATTATAAAAACATTTATAAATCAATCATAAAACTATACTAAGTAACCATATCAATTTGAAATAAACAAGTACTTGATTTTGAAAAAAAAACGACAAGTTCATCTATTTTATTGGAAAAATAAATTTAATAACTATAAATATCTTAAATGCCAATATTTGATATTTGTATCTATTAAATAATTAGAGGGTTAGCTGCGTATCATATTAAAGTACTCGTCTAAAGCTAAATATTTCTTAAAAATTGAAAAATTAAATATATAACGTAACATTCGTATTCAATAATACTTAATAGGAAACAATAACAAAATCGAATAGTTTAATCCTAATGTTAACTAAATTGTAGTGTACCTAATAACACAGTTAATAACACCAACTGACAACATTCAGTATATGCTAAACAATGTTGATTGCTATTAGGTGTCATTCAAAGTGAACTTATTGAATTTACAAGTCAATATTAGAATCCTAAAATTTTAGAATACATGAAAAATTTTTAAATTCTCAAGAAATTTTTATTCAAAATTGCTTAAATACAAAAAAAATAAAATTATATTAATAAATAAATTGATCGATTTTCAAAAAATATTAGTAGCCCAAATTTATTAATTTTAATTTTTGATCACTTTGTGAAGAACAATTAAAACTTACCTGCATAAAAAATCCTGTAGTTAGAGATTTACGGATATTTAAATAATAATCCTTTGAAGTAAATTCTGTAGATGTTCGTTTTAAATTGAAACGGTCCATAATACGAGATAACTGTTGACGGACGTTGTCAGCAGACTTTAATGATCGATAGTTAATAAAATTATCATAACACCACTGAGGATCTTCATTATCTAATATAAAATGATAACAATTTAAAATAATACACATCATATAATCATAAGTTTAAATTTACATTCTAACTTACTTTGTTTAAAAGCGTGATAGATATTGAGTAAGGTAAGATGATCCCCATCGATGTGGGCAAACCTCATTTTTGAGTCGTCGGATGCTTTCTTGGCTTCAGAAGGTCGTACAAAACATTGTGGGACTAAACAAGACAATCAGGGGAGGCAGGCCAGACGGGTACGTCCGGATAAGGCCATTGTGCCTCATTTAATAAGCAGCAACATACACCTATGTAACTAACCTTAGTTAAAACCCTACCATTACACTGGCATTATGTTTTTTTTTTAATAAATTTAAAAAATAGTCTAGATAAATATGCTAGTTATAAATATTAAGTTCTTTTTTTTGATGTGGAAAAATGGATTATGTATGGGTAAAAATATTAGCAAATAAGTTTGACCATTAAAAATAATTATATTGAAAATATTAATTATAAAAAAAAAAATTCAAATGTGCTAAAATATAAAATGAATACCTAAGAAATAACATTTAATGTTTAATCAATTTCAGAACTCATAATGAAAATATCAAGATTAAACTTAGTAATAACCTAGGCCTTTAAGCATTTGTTTTATTTTTGCATGATTTAATCCTAGTAGAATGCTAAAGAAATGTATATCTTAACTATGTTCAAAAAGCTTAAGTGTTTTTTTTATTAATAGGGATCATTTATTTTGAATATTTTATTCTAGTTTTTAATGTATTTTTTAATATTTTCAACCTTACATGAAACACAAATTATAATACTAATAAACTTGTTTATAACATCTTAGAAAACATAATGCTCAGTGGTTTTTAAGGATTTTTTTTAAGTCTTAGGTTACATTATTTAAATTCATTCAGCTAATAATTATTTAATTTAAAAAATAAATAATTTTATAAATCTATGTAGTTCAATGTTGATCTAAATTAAAATAATTTAGTTAGTCTTAATGAGCCACTAGTCTAATGTGAAACATACTGCATGTTACATATTAAATTAATTTGCAATTATTCATAATGATAATTGAACATAATAAATATTAATACAGTGGTTCTAAAACTATGCTCCACGAGATTAATCTAGGGGCTCCGCGGACACATCTGAATAAAGTACAGATAATATCAATTGTTAGATGGTAACAAGTTACATTTATATTGTATAAAGTTTGTATATTAGCAATTTATTGTTCAATACATTTTATGAGTTGTTAAATTGGTAATTCAAGTTTATGGGGCTCTATGAATTTTAATAAATTTTACAAATTATACCATGTTTTTATCAAAGTATAAATTGATATTATAGGTACAGTAAATTAAACATAAGACCAGTGACTAATAATGAGTAATAATTAATAAATATTGATATATATTACTATTAAAACATGAACTGTTTTTTGTTTAGCAAATACTACTATTTAATTTAAGTGACCTTACATTTTATTATTTTGCATATATTTTAAGTATAAAATATACTAAATGGGTGATATTGTTTAACACGAAACTTAACTTTAAAATAGTAATGTAATGAATTTATCCAAGAAAAATTATTTAACATTAAAAATCATAGAGTTGTATTGCACTGTGAAAACTAAAAGATGACAACATAAGAAATTATTTAAATAATAAAGTAATATTATAAAAGTATAAAATAAAAAAATAATACTCT
Organism: Aphis gossypii; assembly: GCF_020184175.1. NCBI lineage: Eukaryota > Metazoa > Arthropoda > Insecta > Hemiptera > Aphididae > Aphis > Aphis gossypii. The sequence continues at coordinate 64,464,370 of NC_065531.1, read as the reverse complement.
ATAGATAATTAGGTATTGATTTATTAAAGCCCAACCACTCAGGTTTGTTATCTCCCCAACATCCAAATTTAATAGTTGAAACAGATGAGTCATTTCGTATAGGTAACAGAAAAATAATGCAGGGTATTACCTCAACAATGGATGTTCGGCGGTATATGCCATAAAACCAAGGAATATTTCATTATATTGGTGTGTCAAATAAATCAGAAAGAACATTGATACCCATCATTAACCAATATAATATATTCATGGCTCTATAATTTTTTCTGACAGCTGAAAATCTAATGCTAGTTTGCAACAAAAAAAAAAGTAGAGGAACAGATAGAAAGTTTTTACTCATACATGGTCAAATTTGTGTGGAAATTAAAACTAAATAAGAACTTGTTAAAAACAATTTTTGATATAGTAGAATTTTGGCAAGCATTAACTTTTTTTAACATTATATCATTATATAAACTTATTATTTTTATTATTATTACTTATATACTATTTAAAAGGAGCCTAAACATTTTCAATTGAAATTATATTGTTTAATTAACTCATTATTTTATATTTATATGATGTATTTATTATTATGGATAGGGGTAGGATAATAATTTTTCACTTGCCCGGGCATTATTGAAAATGACTATGTATAATGTGCTAATTTTATGCAATAATAAAAACATAAGTCACTAACAGAAAATAAGTTAATCTATAAATAATATACATCAATATCAATGAATAATTATCACTTCACTTATTTTAAAATGTAAAACTTAAAATCAATCTATGTCCAATGAAACTATTTTGTAAATGTATAACTATTTAAATTAGAAGTAATAAAGTACTGATATTTTTTCCCCAAGTATAAGAATAGCAGAAAACTAGAAAAGCATCATAGTAGTTATTTTTCAATTATAAAATTAACTAACCTGACAACATAGCTGTTATTGAAAGAATTTCATTAGAGCAACTAAGTGAACATGAAGCAATCAACATCTTTGCTAACTGTGGATCTAGAGGAAACTCAGCCATAATATTGCCCAAATCTGTAAGATTACCATCATCGTCCAAAGCAGATAAATAGTTAAGTAACTCCAAAGCTCTCATTAAAGTTTCTGGTGCTAAATTGTTCAAATCGGTTATTCAAGTTATGCAATTCAAACAATTATTAAATATATGCAATTTTACCTGGAGGATCCATAAAATCAAAATGTACTAAATCATCAATACCCAGTTTCTTTAGTTGTAATACTACTGAACCTAAATTTGAACGTAATATTTCAGGGTACGTATTTTCTTGCATTTCATTTTTGTATGCTTTTTCTGTATATAACCTGTCATGGTAAAAATAAGAAATTAAAATATTTTTTTATATAATTTAATATAAAAAAATATATATATAGATAAAATTCAAGTTAGGTACCAAACTACCAACCATAAGCTATTTTAAAATTAATTGTTAATTGAAATAATTATACATAAGTTAAATAACCAACATTTTCAGTTTATCATCGGGAACTATTGTTAAATCTATCATATATATTTAATTACTACAAATATCATCATAACGTGACAATTTTATATGTAACTAGAAATGGTAGTTTATATGAGACTTATAATAACTAGATTTAGTCAAATAAATCTATTTACCTGAAACACTTTCCTGCTCTTGTACGACCCGCACGACCAGCTCTTTGTTGAGCAGAAGCTTTACTAATAGGAGATACAAGCAAAGACTCAACACGGATACGAGGATTATACACCTATTTAAAAATGTATTTTAGTATTTTACTATAACTATATTATAAACTTTCCTTTTTAATTATTACCTTTTGTTTTGCGAATCCTGGATCTATGACAAATACAACTCCATCAATAGTTAAAGATGTTTCAGCAATGTTTGTGGAAACTACTACTTTACGTCCTATAGCTCCATTTGGCTTATTTGGCGGAGCTGCCTCAAAAATTCTTTGTTGTAAATTTGGAGGTAGAGTAGAATATAATGGAATACACTTTAATTCACCAACATCTGGTCCTAAATTATCAATTTCTTTTTTTATTCTTTTGCAAGCTTCTTCAATTTCCTAAAATAAAGATATTCATATATTAATATAAAATATTATATCTTATTAAAGTCAAAATATAAAATATTACTTCTTGTCCTGTTAAAAAAAGTAAAATATCCCCAGCAACTTCTTCACACATATGAATTTGAATAACTGTACGGATTGCTGCTTCTAAATAATCTCTTTCTGGTTCTGGAGTATAAAATATTTCTACAGGGAATGTACGACCAGGGACATTCATAAGTGGAGCATTATCAAAATATTGCTATAATACAAAAAGTTTGGATAAATAAATCAAACTAGAAATGTAATTAAGAACATAGTAAATTAATTTACTTGAAACTTTCCAGCATCTAACGTAGCAGACATGATAACTAATTTAAGATCTTTTCTTTGTTTAATAACTTCTTTAAGAACACCCATTAAAATATCTGTGGCTAGAGTTCTCTCGTGAGCTTCATCTAAAAGTATAACTTGATATGTTTCTAACATAGGATCAGACATGCCTTCACGGAGCAACATACCATCTGTCATGTATCTACACAAATATTTAAAAATATACATTTATGGTTAATTATTTAATAAAATAATGAAATTGTATTACTTTAAAAGTGTTCTAGATGAAGAACAATCTTCAAATCGTATACTGTAACCAACTTCAGAACCAAGGCAAACATCCATTTCTTCAGAAACTCGCTGAGCAACAGACATAGCAGCTACTCTTCGAGGTTGAGTACATGCAACACCTTTGCGGCCAAAAACTGAAGAATATTCTACACACCTGATACATTAAATATTTAATGGATTAATAATAAATAGATACGCTTAAATAAAACACAAAATTAATAATCCACAGAATTGGTTTACCATTGTGGTATTTGAGTAGTTTTTCCTGAACCAGTTTCACCAACTAATACAATACATTGGTTATTTTTTAAAAGGCTCATAAACTCATCTTTGTACTCGAATACAGGTAATTGTATTCGTTTTTTATGAAGTTCAAAGTACCTAAATATTCAAAGTAAAAATTATAAGTTTTTATATAGTACAACATAATATTCAAACTAAAAACGTCTTAGTTAACTTACTTAGGAGTAAATGGTAAATTAGTGTAAGGATTTGTCTGTAATTGAGTTGAAGAACTAGGTTTCATGTATACTTGTCCTTCAACCCTGAAAAAAAGTTATAATTATTATAGATAGATAATATAAATATAATAGCAAACTAATTCATACTTTAACTGATATTGTTTTGGATATTTATTTAATACTAATTTGGATTAGAATACAATTCTAAGCAAAACCACTGATTTAGGTTATAAATAAATAACTATGTACCTACAGATAGAAACGATTCTATATACAAAACATCCAATAACAACGAAGAAACATACTTAAAAAAATTTTAGATCACACAATACTATTATTGACTAACATCTCAACATGCAAATACAGCAAGTGAAATGTCAATAAGTAGCAGAGTTAATTTGGATAGATACACAAGAACCAAAGTTTGAGAAAGTATCATCACTACAACAGTAATGCACCTACTAATGTATCATGTAGAAGAAGGTAACTTCTTTAATATGCCATTAAAAAAAATATAAATATAAATATATTATATAATATGATATATGATAACTTAAGTATATTATTGAGCTTACTTTTTGTTCTTTGTGATGTACGGATCAATTATATCAAGGCGTCGTTTAGACATGATGATGGCGTTCGTGTGGTGTAATCTTCGGGCACGTGATATTGAAACAAATGGAATTTGTAGAACGCTAAGCTCATACACGTCTACCTAACAGAATGTCTAGAAATAGTAGAAATTAAGTCGTCCGAGCCAAAACAATTCATTTATGGACGTAAACGAACAAACGAGGAAGATTCACAAACAACACACGATGCACAGAAAACAACTAACATGTGAGTGCTATGAAAATAGGTGCTAGATCGGTAAAATCACTAAAATCAGCAAAATCTTCACCGCTAAACACATTAACTAAACATTTAAGAGTTAAGAGATAATGGGTCCCTTACGGATGGTGAAGTGGAGGTAGTTGGCAACAATGTCACATGTAAACAATGCGTGGACGTCGCAGAAATGACAATCGGTCACACTGTTTTAGAAAATATTCTAGATAAGATTATATTCTTTTTATCAATTTTTGGTGATTATAAAATTGGCCTGGTAAGGCGGCAATATTACAGCAACTTGAAAATTTTAAATAGGTTAATAATATTTTGAATTATAGATGTCTAGGTTAAAGTACTTAAAATTTGGTGAGTATACTGAGATTTGATTTTAAATTATTGGTATATCTAATAGCTTTTTGATCAGAGTCCAAATAATTTTCATTTATAAATATAAATTTAACAATAATTATAACATAGGTAATATTATATTATACAGAGTGGGGCAGTGAATCGGGCGATTTTAAAATAAATACGGAAAGCCCTGTAATTGATATGTACGTACTACAACTTACCATAAAATTATATTCACCATAAATAAGCGTTTAGCCATCATGAATCGTTGGACCGCACAACAACGTTCCTCTAAAATCTTAAGTAACGGTTTGCTGCGCTCTACCTTCTTCAGGAATCATAGGGCCGAAATTTTTTCGAGAACGAACGTGGACCATCTTGTAGATATCATTTATAAAAATTAAATAACAAATTAACACTTCTTTAATACTATTTTATATACTTTCAGGTTATATAAATATATTTGTTAGAAATATACTTGTTTGGTTTTTATTTTAGTTTTTAATTATTTTAAAATCGCCCGATTCACTGCCCCACCCTGTACATACAACAAACCATTGTGAGATAGTCTGTAATTACTTTTTTTAAATAATTGTCCATATGTATTTTTTTTTTTTACTATGAAGGAGTTAAATGTTTTGTGTTATTGCCCGTTATAGCTATACTATTTGTTGTTAATATTTTGTTAGATTTTAACGGATGAAAACGGGATTCGATTAAAACACATATTCATACATCACATGTTTAATTTAGTAACTTTAAACAGCATACCTATACACTTAATAGTCACGTTGACACTTGTCAGGCAGTGGAAAACATTGTGTAAATTGTATAATAGGTACATAATATTACTGGGATAACAATATCACAATCATTATCATTTTATATTTTTATATTCATACATCAAAAATTTCCATTAAAAAAATAACCATTGTTAATTATTTTAAAAACTATATTTGTTTGTATATTTATTCAATATCTACATCTACAGCTGAATGTGTAAAGCAATAATAGTAGGTATAGTATGTGTTCAATGATAATTATTTAAGTATCTATTTAAATAAAACAAATTATAACTATAAAAAAATACTTTAATATGATGTAATACTCACAAAACAATTATTTAAATGTTAATCATTTATTAATAATTACAAGTTTTATTAATGATTAATACATTACATCATTCAAAATAAACGATAAGAAAAAAAGTATTTTTTTTTTAATTTCAGTCATATATTATTACTTTCTGATAGAACTGTTATTCGGCATGTTAAAAAATAAATACCTACACTAGTATTCTTTTATTACCTAAATATTGCATTTATACATTTATGTATACAATATACATGTAATATAAATATACTTAGATAAAATATATATAATATAAATGGACACATTGATTTAGAGTTTTTTTTAGAAGCTTAATAAAATTAAGTTATATAGATATACACACTTTTTATTTGGGACATCAAACTTTATATTTATTAAAATAATATCATTTTGATGTATGATGTTATATTTTTATTTTTATTTAAAACGTATAATACCTATTTACATGATGATTCACCAAAGACCAAACATAACATCATTTTTTTCTTTGCTAATTATTTATTTATTTAAATTATTATTTTTTTAAATGTTTAAGTATATTTATTATTTAATGGCCTTATTTTTAATTACTTAGATTTTTTATACCATTTAAGGAGTATCTTGCGTGACGATATTTACAAACTTCTTTTTTAATATAAAAACCCACATTTTTACTGAAAAATATTAAGATGATTTTTTTATTTTTTTAATATTGATATTGATATTTAAATCAACATTTGAATGGGTAGCTTCTTTGAGCTATTAAATTAAAATGTCTTACTTTGTCATTTCTGAATTACGTCAAATAAAGATTTTCAATTTTTTCGATAGTTAGTTTGGCATAACAATTCCCGTTTTTCCCGTTTTTCCCAATTTTATTTTTTTAAATCATGATTATTTTGAAAGGGGTTCAAGTTAGTGGTTTCAGCAAAATCTACTTCTATGATTTATCTGACTAAATTATAGTTTGAAAACTATTATTAGAGTTACACAAAGGCCACACGATGAGCCGAAGAGGCGGTCTTAATTGACCTCTAAAAAATTTAATTTTCGGATTTAACTTTCAAAATTTGAATTTAAATTAAATTAAGTTGATTATAATTAAATAAATTTATTATATATATGTAGGTATATAATAAAACTTATCAAATGGATTGTTCCGAATCCCGACCATCGATGATCAATAGCACTGCAGATAAACAAGAGGTTCATAAACTTCATCTCAATAATATAATTGGTATAGAAATAGATTTGGCGGAAATGATGACCACCCTTTGAAGGGAATTGAAAATGTTGACTTATTGATGGTTGTATTACATTAATTTTTAAAATAATTAGGTAATTTTTAATTTCTTTATGCTAAAACAAATATATTAACATGCCTAGTACATTTTCCTGACCTGAATTTTTATCCCAGGCCCTCTCTGTCCATAAGTATCAACAACTAAATCTAACTTGTTATCAAAATCACTCTCAAATTTGAAGACCAATTCATTTTTACTACTATAAAATGTATATTGTATACACGGAAATTTAAAAAGTATGATTTATTAAAATCTAAAATTATTGTGGGCATCATGCTCGGTAAATCGCCGAGTCTATAGGCTTAAATAAAATATACTGTTTTTATATTTATCATAAATAGGAATATAATTAATATTAAAATATGATATGTTTGATAATTATTTTATTTATTTTACGCTTCTATTATATAAATCTCATAGGTATATTCTTATTTTTTCTTATTACTTTAATTCAAAACAAATAAAAAAGTGTAAAGTAGTAAAATACTACTACTAAAAGTATACTTAGGTTCCTCATTGCAGTCTGTAGATCCTTTATATATTCTTATAAAATATAAGGTTATTTAATAAATATATATAATAATTCGCATACGACACAAGTACGTATGCCTTAAAATCTATAATATATAGATATATTTATGTATAGTGAGTTCCGCTTAATGTGATCACTGGCCATAGAATCAACCGTAATACCAAAATGTGTTACAAATTATTATTTTAGTATAATAACGTGTGTTTTAGCAATAACTGAAAAAAATATAAATAACCATACCGTCCATACAATTGGACTAACATCTTTATATTATAATATACTTATAATACCTATACATAAACTATAAAAACAATACAAATTAAATCATTTTATTTATTATATCTATAATATATTTATGTAGGTACCTATAATTAAAATAAGTAATGCATTAAAGTATTCAATGTAAATATAATGAGTATTATATTTTCAATATACGAATCAAAATAATGTTATTTATGGTTTACATAATATAATAATATTTTTTAAATTTATATACTTATCTGAAAATTATATAGTATACGGTATAGATATACCTATTACTTAGTACAAAAATACAATACTTCAAAGAATTAAGAATTTTTTAAACCTATAAGTACCAGTATTAATAATTTGAACTGGGTCTAAACAGATTATGTTTCTAATATAGCAGTCTGCTACTATGGTATTTAAAAAAACAATATGACATCTGTTAGCCTCAACGCGCGTACCTACTATATGAACTAAAAAAGTTGTAGTGGTTAAGGTAGAAAATCGGGTCATTACCTCAGCCATTCTCAATACTTCCTACATCCTATCTAGGTCAGTTGCAGGAATGTCGAGTGTAATATATAATTAAATACGTAACAAAATTACGTTTAAAGGCAAAAATGAATAATAATGTTTACTACTATTTATTATAGATCCTTAGTTAGCCCCTTTATAGTTTATTGTGTTGCTAAATTTAAAAAGAAATTTTTTTTATTATTATTTAGAAAATACTAACTATAATTTATCAGTTATTTTATAAAATTATACAAAAGAAGCATATAAATTGTATAATACGAATAGATAATAAATAGAAACTGCAGTAAATACAATATTACTAGTATTGGTGTATTTAATAATTAAATAGGTATAATAATTTTCTTGTTCCAAATCAAAAAATAAATACACTTCTTTGTATATACATCTATTTTTGTCACTAAATAAATGTTGTATATAAAACTATTAAAACCTAATAATGGGTCTATTAAATAGATAAATTATGCTTTGTTTAAAAAAATTAGATATACTTTCTCATCAGAAAAATAATTACACTAAGTAGTAAGTACAAATGTGTGAACTAACAGTTTTGTAAAAAAAAATATAATTTATCATAAAAATTATTAATACGAGTATGATAGTTACCTCTTCTCATTATAAATACTAAATTAATTAAATAATGCATTTACAAATATACACAAATACGAGTTTAAATTATTTAAATTATTTTATTACTTTATTGTAGGTACATTTATAAAATAATAATTATTACATTTCATACCTTATTAATTAGTTACCAATTAATTATTCAGATTATATATCTAATATTCAAAATTAAATATTTTAAATAATAATACGCGAATAAGTTATAAGGTAATATAGATATTATTGTTGATGAATTATCTATATATGACAGGACAGTTAAAATATTCAATAAATAATAATATATTAGATATTACCTACCCAAATACCTAATACCTACACAAATAAGGATATTTTACTATTTTTATGAAATAAGTGTAATATATTAATTATTGATAATAATTACCAAAAATAAATAATAATTAAAAAAACCGTACCATGTAATCGTACAACATTGTATATTAATGAGGAATAAATATTAATTAATGCACAATATTATGAATCTTTAAAACAAGTCCGTTATAATTTTATAATCAAACCTTTTTTGTAACTCATATATTTTGTTATACATTTATATTAAGCTTAGATATTGTACATAGGTACGTTATTATAATTTTTTTATTTAAACAGTTTATAATTTTAACTATCAACTAAGTGTATATGATAGTGAATTTTAAGGTAAACTTATGTTTGGAAATTATAATATTGTATATATTATTAACTATTTTATCCAATAACCTACTAATATTTAATTCAAATTATCAATAACTCCATTTTCAACACAATCAGTTACTTAAATAAAATGTAATTATTATATTATAGCTAGTATGTCATTTTTTACTACATATTATTATTATTTCGCTACGAATATTCTTATGAGCCTTAAGTCTTAAAACAATATTAACTATTAAGAGTAGGTATAGTAGGTTATAGTAGGTATTAGTGACTATAATAATTCGGAATATATAAATACATATAAGTTTCGAACTATTGAATTATATAAACATGATTAGATATTAAATGTTAATGTCTAATTAATACTAAATAATTGTGTACACATTTTATATTATTGGTAAAATAGTGATGTTATTAATATTCCGATGTGTTTATTCTGTATTTTTATGTTACGATGAGAACGCGCTTACTTGGCAGTACATGGTAGTTACCTACTCTTTAGTGAATATGATAGCTGTTGTTAGGAAGGCAGGATCCACGATTCACGAGTCAAGTTCGGTGGGGCTCAGTCTGGGTCAGTAGAGTGCCGGACTCGAATGTGTCATCAGGTCAATGTGCTATACATTAAAATCAAGACGTTATGATTTCAAAACTATCAAGAATTTCGGTAAATATTTACTATGATTTATTATACTAACAATATTATTATTTTTATGTGAAAATAATGTTACTAAATAATTAATTATAAACCAAATTATGAAAACAACGTACAATGTTAAACTGTAGATATTTAACTTTAAATTTTTTTTATTAAATATGGTTATGATGGAAAGAAGTTTTTATTTATTATTTTAAATTATAATTGTTCGTTTAAATGTTATTTTTTTTTTAATACCTAGGTATTAGGTATAACTAGGTATATTTAATTTACACTTTCATGAATTTTACGTTTTAATTGTATTATTGTTATTGTTTATACATGAATAATTATTGTTCTGATTAATATTGTTTTAAGTCTTGATTAAATTTTGCTTTTAAATATACATTACAATTTACGAGACTTAAACGCTTGAGCACAATATTAATATTATATGATTTTTAAATATTGTTATTAATTGTTTTTAAAACAACTTATTAAGTAAAAAATTAATGATAAACATAAGTTTTGTATAGATGTCAATACTCGTATTTATTTTCAATACTTATAAATATTAAAAATCGAAAATTAGATATTATTATATACGTTTATCATAGTAAAAAAACAATGCAAATTTAAATAACGCTGAATGCAAATAAAATATAATTTTAATATCATATCAAATACAACCTATACTCATTATGAAGATATATATTTATCACCTTACAACCATTTTTATTTTTCATGAGAAGACTAAATATCAACTACTTATTTAAGGGTTTTGAATGGATTCAATTTAAATTTTATCATTTAAAAAATCACCATAATATAGCATATGCATATAGGTAGGTATTAGGTATACATTTAATATTTATAAAATATATTATTGTAATTTACTTTTCAATTTTTAAAATAGTGTACAATAACTAAACTTGCTAAGCCTAATTTTATTCAATAGTAAGATAGTCGTAATTCTATAATACATAATACAAATTTAAAACAAGTACCTGAATATAAACACAAGACAATTGAAAACATGTTTTAATATAATTAATAAAAATGTAAGACTAAATAATGGCTACTTTTTTTATTTTCAGTTATACGTGTTATATACAAAATAAAAATAAATTTTATTTAAGTTTTATTTATTATTATTATAAATATAATTACTATATAGAACCCATATTATGGTAACTTTAAGATAAAGTTTAGTAGAATTCAATATAATCATATAAATAAGTTAGAGCTAACAATTGATTCAGCGTATAATTATATTATATATTTTATTTTATTATTATTCATTAATAATTTAAATATTTATATTGCGTGTAACAAGAAATATTTCAAAAAAGTTTTAAACAAAGTAAATGATTTATTGTATTCTTATTATATATATATAAACCATTATATTATAGGTAATACTATTATACACTTACACAGGTAATCATTTACAATGGTTAATAGAGTTTTATGTACTTATCTTTTGTTGATTTCCAAGTTACAAAATGAATTCAATTAAATGGTCTAATGTTTGCAAATTCACCTGATCAACCATAGATAAACTATATCGTTCCACAGATTAATGGAGATTGTTATGTGAATTCGTCAAGGTTTATTTGATCATTCTTCCTTTTGACAGATCAATAGTTATGTCTGCATTGATCAGTCGTATCAAATAAATTATCCAATTTTAGAATTAACTATAAAATTCAAATAAAATTGTATTATAGAATTTAATTTTATTATTAGGTACCGCATATATCAGTAGGTATATGTACCTACTAAGACTAAGAAAATAGTTTACTACCAGTTTATTTAAAAAATCCTCTAGCCTAGGTATTAAAAACGAATAAGTATTATATTTATTTTGATTAATTACTTCTAAAGTAATTTGAATAAAGTGTTTCAATTCGCAACTTATTAAACTTATTTAATTGACTGATAACAATTAAATATTAAATTAACACAAGATGATGAAGTAAAATAATATAAATATTATTACAGAACATTTGTTTTAAAATTATTTTTTAAGAAAAAATCTTTGTAAAATCATTATAAATCTAATTAAAACTAATACAATACACATATACAGTATTCTTTATCTATAGACAATTCTTTTTTTTTTTACAATCTTTATAGGCTATATTATAAATTAATCAACACCTACATAAAGGTACATTTTGTATTTCATAGTTAAAAGTTTAAATAAAAATACCTACTTATCCACAATGATCATAATGCATTAATTAATTTATCTTATGAAGTAAAGTAATTTATATATCATTAAATTTTGTTAATTTTATTTTAAAAAGTAGCGAACGCAAAACTTATTACTAACGGTACCATCTTCTTTTTGACCCAGTCTTGTGTGCATCGTGGTCACGTCGTCATGGTATAATGCTCAGTAGAAGATTTAATTATGCCAAGTAGTGACTTCTGATTCTTATTTTTCTCTTATTTAAAATAACTTCTCAATTTATTGGTATAGGTTTGGTGCTTAAAAAACAATTTTCTTTCCGCATATTTTTTTACTAAATTTATTTGTTTTCTATTTAATAAAAAAAGGAAAAGTAGGTTTCCAGATTAAATTGCTTACGAACAATGGAACTATATACCTAGCAAATATACATCAATATATGCTTGACCAACGATGACCAATGTACTTTTTTGTTAATATATCGCATATAAAGCCGTTATAGAAGCCGATAGGTATGTTCGTGCATTTCGATGTCAAATGACTGCTGAATCCGACACACTCAATAATAATATTACAAAAAATATATTTTTTTTTTGTACAGAAATTTGATACCTAGTCAATACATCATGCTCAATCATAATATATAGCCAATATAATGATTGATACATAAATTATGTGAAATGTCCATTTACAATATATTTTACATGATCATGTATAAAATAGGACACCATTAGAACATATTTGTTTGCACAATAGTACGGAATAAAGGTAATAGTCTATAGAATCGTTAGGTTTTGGAAATAGTGAAGATCTATGAGAAAAATTAATCTAAACTCTTAAGTAAATACGAATAGTTACCATATAGTTATAATCGTTTTTATCGTATTAAGTCAATATATGCGATATTCAAATTTTTAAGCAGGATAGAAATATGTTTGCGGGTTATCCTTACTATACTTAATTTAAGAACGGATGGATAAATTCATTGATTTTATAATTGTGTGCAAGTGTCTATATGTGTGTAGTTTTTTTAATGGTTGTTTTGTAAAACACTAAAAGCCTTAATACAGCTTCTCTCTATATTAGATGTATTGATTATTAATTTAAAGAAATTATTTTATGAATTTTTAAAAAATTATGGAAAAAATATGAAATGTACATATAAACACTATTACTGATTATACATTTATTTCAACATTAAATAATATGACCTTTTGTTTTTATGTAATTACGTTTCATTTTAAATATATTCATATAGCCTTATAAGTGTTTTATATTGTTGCTTATTTACAATAATTTAGACTCACAATTAGTTTATTGTTTTTCATTTTAGTTCATTTTCATCGCTACCTTTCTCATTTCGAGAACCATAGCTGTTGTACATCAACCACAAACATTTTCATCAACAGATTTGCCTACAGTTGATTCTGGGCAAGAACCTCCTGAAGGCTATTATGCTTTTATCGAAGCTCCGAGAATGGAACCGCCTCAAGTCCGTTCTCCGCCTTACTTTAAATCTAATAAATTGTGTCCAGGTAAAAATTATACACTTATTATTGTAATTATTTATAATTTAATTTTGGTTGTACCTGTAGCATGAACTGTACAATTCACATTTCAAACGATTATGTAGTCACGTATATCGTAAAAACAACTGCTTTTATAAAGTACCTATGTACGCTTAACCATTGTCGTGTATAAATAGTAACAAATAATAATACTAAATAAATCATGAAGTGACACTGTTTATATTATAATATAGGGGTCAACAAGAATCCATCAGCAAAAACATTGAATAATTTATGCGGAGACCTGAATAAAGCTTTTTTACCAGTGAATCCAATGAAACAAAACGTTTTAGGAACACCATACCCATTGTGAGTGCTAAGACAACCAAATTATACTTTATTTCTACATATGACCGCTGTTCATAATTTTCAACATAGATACATATAGAAAATAATAATAAAATCTTTTAGTGAGTTAATGAAGAACAAAACATTGGAATTCTTCAGCAGAACATTGCCAATACTTAAAGCGGACGAGACTATTCCAAAAGTAGCCAAATATGTGCCACCCGAATCGTATTACCATAGTAGTACAACCCAAAAATACTTACAGTAAGCCAATACAATATATAATATTCATAAAGATATTCTTATTTTATTGATCACGCTTCAAACGGATTTTTCTTTAGGAAAATAATAATAATCATAAATACGTTACGTAATTAATGTTTGGTCCTATTCTTAATTTGTTTAGTGGAAAACCTTTTAGGCGAAGAGCTAAGTATACTAATCCAGATTCTCTTGATGATGTAAACATGGAAGAAGACGAAGATATTCCTATAAATTCTCAAAATAGTACTAGACATTCAAGAAAATTTTGTGACACAAACGGAGGAGTGTAAGTTAAATTAAAATATTATGAGTATTAAAATGAGATTTATTTTAATTTTTAAGTATTAATATTACAGACAATAAAGTTATGGTTCAAAAATTTGTATATCATTTTAATAAAAATATTGACGAATCAAATGACGCATACAATATTAATAGAAAAAAGTAATAATAATAATAATAACAATAACGAAAAACGAAAATAGATATATCATAAATGCGAATATTTTATTAAAATCATTGATAAATGCAATGAATATATAAATATAAATATTATTATAACAATATAAGGTATAATAATAATTATATAATAAAATAAATTTGAATATACAACTAAATAAAACTAAATAAATAGGTAACTAAACTATTTTAACTTTTTATTATAATGAAAGAATCGTGAACATTATTAACTTTATACTTTAATTATGAATTAGCAAATAAAAAATTAAATATTAAATATGTATGATAAAAAAAAATAAAAAGATATATATTTAATTAGGTAGTTAAGTTTTAACTAGCAAATCATATTTTTTTCCAAGTTTCTTATACTAACATTTAAATACCTTAATATACATATTATTTTATCTATATTAAATTACTTTGGTAAAAATGATTACAAATCATATTTTATTAATATGTTTATTATGATCGCATATATTTATATGACTATGGTCTACATACGTAGCATAACCATTATCTAGTTCGGTTAGAATAACTTATATAGTAATATAATAAAGTTTTTAGTTCGATGATTCAAAACAACACTATATATTTTACAAAATTACGTCATATTTTTAGAATAATGTAGACATTGTTAAAAATGTAGTGTAGTGAAGTGTATAGTGAAGTGTGTCCTAATTCCTTCTAATTTAATATAGAAAATTTGTAATTTGAAATTAGTATTACTGTATTGAACTATTATTAAAAAATGATCACTTTAAAATTGTTACCTAGTTATAACTAATTATTTTAGGATATCTTTAAGTAGGTAACTTAGAAAGTTAAAAGAAAATTGTTATGGTAAATACTGAACTTAATTTAGGAGGAAGTATATTAATTGTATAAAAAAGAAATTAAATGTTTGTATTTTCCATTAAAAATGTATACAATTTTCATACTACTTTAATACTTCAGATTTTGCATGCTGTATAAAGTAATACAAGGACAAGCACTGTCCGGACTTATGGCTCAACGACGAACTGAACAATTAGAATATAGAACACGTGACCCAGCTCATGCTACTGGTAGTGTTATGGATGGGCCACCCACTCCTTGTCCGGCTAAAGTAGAATATGCTACACCAGTATTTGCTCGGAACTACCAGGGCATGTGGCGATATGTAGTGCAAATTCCATATGAAGGATATTTCACCCAAACTGTTGAGGTGACAAAGTGCACGTATGTACATTTGTCAACATACCTATTTAAAACTATTTATAGATATTTCTAAAAACAAGACGTTTTTTTAAAAAAAACCCATCTCATTAAAATATATTTCTATAAAGTTCAATAAATGTATTAAATAATATTATAAGTACACATATAAATATATGAATTAATAAGTAAATGTTAACTAATAAATATGATTTCTACTTAGTCAAACCAAATGTCATTACATAGAGGGTGGATGTCTGTCATCACCGAGATGGGTGAGTTTGTTGGTTGCAGAGGTTTATTATCCAGACACGTATTTACCGTCAGTTTCTAACAATCGAAGATTACCTGTACCACCACAACAACAAGGTATGTATAAAACACAGTCGCAAGGTGATGAACCACCTTCGGTACAAGATTTTCAAAACTACCAGCAATATTTACATAAACGTGCTACTCAAGGTCCTGCTGATCCTTTACCCTCTCAATCATCAACTTCGACATCGAAGAAAAAGCACCACTGTGATGGTGTGGACGAACTCGGATGTTTTCAAGTAAGTATTTTGATAAATTATGAATATCGGCTATTTTATTTTATTTTTACATTTAACTATTTTTAATTTAAATAAATATAATTTTATTTTAGTTGTATTAATTGTCATAAAACTAAATTTTGGTAAATTATTATTAAAAAAAAAAAAAAATTATTTTAGGTATATTTAAACACGGAAATATATATTTAACTAAATAGATAAAATAATATAAAATATTAGTAATTTAAAAATGCATTTTTTTAGGTGAGACTTTACTATGACTGGTTTTTAATTCCTGGTAGTTGCAAATGCTGGAGACCAGATTATTTTTCAAGATATGTAAAAAGAAAATCAACATCGCCTGAACTATAAGTGTTTTTATTTAAATAATATATATGTAAATATGAATTTATCTATTAATTTATTGTAGAAAATATAATTAATATTGTCTCGTAAATTATTTAAGACTCAATAGAAGTATATAAATAGTTTATAAACAGGACGATTAACTAAAGACACCCACTTTTTATTTAGTAATGAAGTTGTTTAAAATCTGATTTTTTAAACACATCCGGAGACCATATTTTCAAAACAAATTGTATCACTTAAAGATGGTTCTGTATCTATATATTTCTATAAACTTCTGTTTTTAAAATGAAAACCCCCACTTGTGTGTTAATAACCGGGCAGATTTTTATAAAAAAAAATTATAATCTAAACCAAAATTCAAATGAGAAGTTTCTATGCTCGGGTGCCAAATCTCTTATTTAATTTATTTCGTAAATAGTTCCGATTGTTGGCACCTGAACTATAGACACAATCTATTATACATAAATAACATTTAAAAACGCATTCAAATTTTGATACATTAAAAATGTTTAAAAAATATGCTCAATAATTTACAGAAAATAATTGAAATTCCAATTTAAAAAAATATAAGTTTGTATTGACACAGGACCATCCATAAGTGGTTCAAAAATCTTAAATATTAAAACATATGGCTTTAAAATGTACCTATTTAAAAATTCTAAAAATCAGATTTTGAATAATTATATTATTAAAGGGAAAAAGGAAACAAGAGTCCTCGTTGAATCATCCTGTATGTGAGCAGATTCCTTTAAAATCGAATTGTATAAATTTCATAAATAACAAATATGAGATTTTAAAAACTCTTGAATCAAATTTTCATTTAAGGATTTTTAAAATCCAGTCCATATTTTGACTTTGATTTTTTAAATTTCAATGATTTTAAACGATGCTCAATTTTGGACATATAAAGTAATTACCTAAATATTGAATTTTGTATCCTTATACTTACAAGGATATTATTTTTTTTTTTTTTGAGGGGGGGACTGACATTATTTAAAAATAGATATATTTAGAAAACCAAAGACAACTCCCTCCATCATCAGAAAATTACATTTTAAAAAATAGCATACTCGAATCCCTCCGATCACTGAATAATAATATATTGTATATTTTTTAGGTAGGTATACGCATTTGTAGAATGTATAGCCGTATAGGATTACTGTAAATTATAAAATAAATAAATCGTCCTTTAGAGTATGTAATTTTTCTTAATTTTAATTTTAAATATCATATAAATTACAATCATAAAAAATAAAGTCATTTCAAATTTTCAACAGTTACCTATATAAAATGTCCTCAGATATACATATCTCTTATTGTTTTTTATAGGTACTATATTTTATTATTTATCAATTTTTCTGGCTATACTTATCACTTAAACACTACGAAAGTCTGAGCATGCTTTATTTACTAACATTTTTATTATTATTACTATTTATATTATATTATTGTATAATATTATTTATGTTCAAATTATGACAGCTGATAATTAACAGTTCATTATCAACAAAAATCATTATTAAATAAATATGACATAATACAAATGCAAAAAATGTATGCAATAAATATATTTAGTATATAATGGCTGAAATCTGAATAATTTTTTATGTTAATAAAGTAATCATTTCGCTTTAAATAATACTTTATTTAAATGTATACTATATTATTTATTATTATATCGAAATACACCAAAATCTCTTATAAGATAAATAAGATAATTAAAATATTTACAACCTATATTGATAAATTATAAACGAAAATCAGAAAATGCCTAATACAATTAAGTAACTAAAATAGTATAATATTATTATTGCATTTTAAAGCAATATTATTTATAAGAGAAACCCAACATTAAATTAATTTAAAATATTAGTTTTTAAAAAAAAAATTTCAAATTGTATAATGTTTTATAATAAAATTATAAATTTAATATTGTGATGTGGACTTAAAATCCATAATAAATGAAGTACCTATTTATTATTTATATACAAAATTGAATTGTTAAATAATATATTCACCAAAATAAATCGATGTGATTAATTTATGTAATATAAGTAATTTGAATACGTATACATTGTTATTTGTTGGTTCTTTATTTTAACAATAATTTAACATTTTCCAAAAAAAATTTTTTTTTAATTTTACCTACATAAAATATGTACCGAATTATTTTTATAACGGATAGATTTTATGAATACTGATTTTAACTAGTTATATACAGTTTGTTTTTAATAATTTTCTCTTTGTAAATATATATATATATATATTGTGTGTGATAATTATACGACTTTTTTCTATTAATATTTGTATAATAATATGTTTTAAACTATTTATGTAGTTATCACCATGGGTAGGTACCATATAATGTTTAGCAGCCGTCGAAAATAATAGGGCGTAGGTACATGGTTGTAAAAAAAAATATATGTATATGACGCTTATGTAATTTCAATGACGGTTAAATAGCAAGGTTTTTTTTTATTACATGAATAATGCATTAAGGAAATATAATTTGAACGTGTATGAACATTATTGGACATATTATTCAAACTATTATGGTTGTCGTGTCTTCTTGACTTGTGTATATATTGTCGCAATTGCATACCTACGGTTATAGGTGAACTGTAAAAATACCTTTTACTCTATATTATATTTATAAAATTATCTATAGTAGTATAGTATAATATATATATATTATATATATATTTATACTATATACCAGATACTTACATATATGTATATATATATTGTTGGAATTGATAGTTATTATAGTACACTGAGTAAGGGATCCTGCAGTAGGCTTTCGTGATATTATATTATATACCATGAAGTATAAAGGTTAGGCAAAGCTAAATATAATAATAAGTTACCAATCATATAATATTCAATATTCATATACCAATCCTATTCAGTATTTACTATATTATGTGAAGATCATCTATAACTAACCACGTACTACATAATTTTATGTATTTTTTTATTGTTGATTATGAATGCGTATTTTGAAATAAATAAACTAATTAATACTGCATTTTATGGCAATAATAAAGGTTCAATTATAAATATACAACATTTTGCTTCGAAAATAAAATAATTACGGTTAAATATTTTATTGCAAGTCCAAAACTAACGTATAATAAGAATGAATGTTAAGTAAATTCCGTTTTGATTTTTATCTCGAATAAAAATATTTTTAATAAACTATAGTAACATACACATTCTTTCCCACCCATTTATAGTTAATATATTCCAACACTAAAATATTATCTATATTAACTCCGATCAAATAATATATTGTTACACAATACACTATACAGACGTTATTGTCTTGGAAAACATTACATTCACTGTTCACGGGATAACGAATGAGGTAGGTACTAATACATCTTTTATATCGATATCAGATATGATTACATTTTCTTGTTTAATAATTATATTAGTTACAGTCGTCACAGAACCTAGATCTGTTCAACTGTGTTTATGTGTTTATTATGACTATTTTAGTGGAATTTTGTAGGAATATAATAAATATTTGTAAAATAACTAGCATTCGTGTTCTAACTCTGCAGATACAATCTCTACGATACTTATTACTTATTAATATACAGTTCAAAGATATTTGTGAGTGCAAAGGCAATTTTAAATTTGTTATTAAAGTTTTTTTCACAAAATATATAATATATATTATATTATTAATATTATTATGTACCTTTAGTCGTATAGTAAAATGATAATGACTTATACCTTTAACTAATATTTCATTTTATTTATAACAACAGTAACAGGTTTTTTATTCTCACTAACATTTTAAGAGATTCTCAATTATCGAAAAATAAACTATATATAATTTCATCTAATTAAATGGGTTGGGAAGAGATTTCGAATTTTCAATCAAATAATAGCTCAAGTAATAAAGGTTAAATTATAACGAAAAAAATAACAACGAGTTCAAATTGTACAATAGATAATAGTACCTATAATTAGCGGGGATGGTATGAATGTTTGGGGTTATAAAACACAAACCGATATGCTTTTTAAACAAGCTATCAATATCCACGGTGGATTATGTTTTATTAATAATAATCAGTGTAACAAATTGTCTAAAGATTAAAAGCCTATTTTTATTTCGACACCAATTTATATATTTCAGTAGAATAAAAAAACTTCATAATTATTGAACCGACAAAACGAAACGTTTAACAATGATTCTGAAAAAAAAATAGTATTCATGACATTTAACTTTTACCACTTTTTTACAACTCAAACCTACTGTTTATTCCATAAAATGTTTTGTATATCTATATATTCTTTTGTATTATTGTCAATTAGTTAATATATACATATATAATTTAATTACTAACTTTCTAATTTAAACTGAACTCATTGTATATAATATATATATAAAAAAAAAGCGGGCAAGTGAGTACCGCTCTGCTGTACATTAGGTGCCGTATGGATCATTATTATATATTATAGGAGTGTTAAATTTGAATCCAATGATAGTTATCATTGTATACGAAAAACGATTCTGAACGAAGATGATTTGTCAGCCTAGGATATAATTTCTAGTGGTTGGTGAAAAAGGTGGTTTATGTTTTAATGGCCTGAATACAACAAAATTTAAGTTCTTTTATAATAATTGTAAGTTAAACTTATGAAAAACCTTGTATTAAATTTTCAACTCTTAGCTACTTATACAAAAATTTTTATGAAATATACCTACAAAATAATTTGCAAATATTCATGGTTTTGACGAATTGTTGTCAATATTTGAACTTCAAATGCTAATAAAAAAAAATTGCGCCTATGTATTCTTATAATTTTTTAATCACTATAATAATAACTTATGAGGAACTTCGCATTAAATTTTCAAGTATTTTGATAGGGCCAAAAAGATTTTATCGACACCAAAAAACAATTTTCAGAAAAATTGAAAATTTCAGTTGTCTATAAATAGCTCAAAAAAAGTCAAAATATTTTGAAAATTAAATCACGTAAAGAAAACGCTAATCTTAATAACTGGTAAAATTTTCAAGTATCTACGACTTATACTTTTTGAATAATAACAAATATTTAAAATCGTTTGAGGATAAATCGTTATCGTTACGCGATTTCGTTAAAATTTAAAATTCAAACGCACTTAAAATTTTTCCTATAATGATGCTTCGAGTTTTCTCTATAGATACTTGAAGGTAAACTTATGGAAAATTTAGTGTTGTATTTTTAATCCTTAGTTATAAACACAAAAAATTTTATGATTTTTCAACTTCAAATAATTTGCAAATATTCATGCTTTTGACGAATTGTTGTCAATATTTGAACTTCAAATGCTAATAAAAAAAAATTGTGCCTATGTATTCTTATAATTTTTTAATCACTATAATAATAACTTATGAGGAACTTTGCATTAAATTTTCAAGTATTTTGATAGGGCCAAAAAGATTTTATCGACACATAAAAAAACAATTTTCAGAAAAATTGAAAATTTCAGTTGTCTATAAATAGCTCAAAAAAGTCAAAATATTTTGAAAATTAATCACGTAAAGAAAACGCTAATCTTATAATAACTGGTAAAATTTTCAAGTATCTACGACTTATACTTTTTGAATAATAACAAATATTTAAAATCGTTTGAGGATAAATCGTTATCGTTACGCGATTTCGTTAAAATTTAAAATTCAAACGCACTTAAAATTTTTCCTATAATGATGCTTCGAGTTTTCTCTATAGATACTTGAAGGTAAACTTATGGAAAACTTAGTGTTGTATTTTTAATCCTTAGTTATAAACACAAAAAATTTTATGATTTTTCAACTTCAAATAATTTGCAAATATTCATGCTTTTGACGAATTTTCGTCAAAATTTGAATTATAAACTCTTATAAAAAAAAATTGTGACTAACGATTTTTAATTTTTTTTAGCTACAATAAAAACAACTCATAAGGAACCTTGTATTAAATTTTCAAAACTTTTTGGTCATCCAAAAATTTTTTATCGACATTTTAAAAAAAATTTCTCAAAAAAATCGAAAATTTCAGTGGTCTATAAATAACTCAAAAAAAGTCAAAATTTTTTGAAAATTTAACTGTATACAGATACTACTGACATTAACATTTGGTGAAAATTTCAAGTATTTTCAGTGATTAGTTTTTGAATTACAACCATAAAAAAAAATCGATTTGGTCGAAAACTGGTTTTGCGTAAAAATTGCCGTTTTTCCGTCATTTTTTTTTTGTTTTTCTCGATTTTTTTGAAAACTGTTGGAAAATGTTAACTTTTTACCTCTATAATGCACCAAGGATATTCACTTTTACATCGGAAACCACCCCCATAGTTTGAAATTGGAGCATTATTTCGACTAGTTATACTTTACACAGACACAAAAAAAAAATACACTTCATTGTAAAATCAATACATTCATCACTTCGTTCAGAATCTAAAATCTATAAATAAATGTACAAAGTACAATTTACAACATTTTTAAATTGATGAATTGCTAAAAATCTTTAATATTGGCCTAACCTATTTAGAGAAGCAATATTTATATTTAATCTAGATTCTAGGTGATTATGTATACATGCATATTATTTATTCAATTAATTAGTCAACTATAATAGCTATATCACATTAGCTATAGTATATTTGTATATCATACCTATAATTCGCATTCTTCCGTATTTTTCTATAGACTTAATGAATTATTTGTTATCCTATTTCTTTTTTTTGAAAAAATCTGGTGCTAACTAATTGTATCTCGTACTTTAACCATAGCTAAGAAAATTTCCTTATCGTTAGATATTTTTTCATCAAGTACTAACAATTTTAAATTCAATGTTTTGTTAATTTTAAGAAATAGTGATTTAATAATAATCATATATTTTTAATAATAGGTACATGTATTATTTAATTATCGTTGTAGACTTATAGTACTTTAGTACTGTTGTATTATATGTAATTATTTAAATTCTTTAATTGGATATTTACTTTAATTATAATATAAATGACTTAGGTCCCTTAAGCTGTTTATAAATGAATAAATAAACGTACAATTACCCGCAAGAACAATTAAATCAATACGTTTGGGGGTTCATTACCCACAATTCTGTAACTTATAAATGTATTTATTAATTTCGCTATTAATAGCCATTAAATAAATAATAATATATTATAGACTCTTAAGTTAGTATAATTCTATAATTATTATATTATCTATGTTTCTTATTGTTAATTGAAAGGATATTAATCCTATTATTCCAGTTGTTATTTCTATCGTTAATAAATTATTATTTAATTAAGTAATTTAATTAGGTACCAAGGTAAATACTAATAACTAATTATAAATAAAACAATTAATTTATTCATTAATAACTTTGTAATATGTACAAAGACTGAAAGACAAACGGTGTTTTAATCAATAACCATAATTCATAATTTTTTTTTAAATATTATACTACCTATTCAATTTCATATAGATACAGTCATATAGAAATTCAATTCTTCAGCCGATATACTTTAATATATTATCATTAAAAATGAGCAGTAAAAAGTTAAATAATATAAAACCATAGATCATATTAACTACATAGTTTACACATATTGATATAATATTATAATATAGTGCATAATATTATCTATACACGTAGTTAGTAGATTATGAATCTATATATTATATAATCTATATTGGTCTCATCCAACATCGCTTAATCATACTTTTAAAATTAGACTACAGTTCCATTATTTTCAGCACAGCTTCTTAGACCAACTAGAAAAGAATGAATAAACTTCAAACTTTGTATACTCAGCTTCAGAATCATAATGGGGTATGTTAGATCTACTCCTGATCCGCGGCTACCGAAGTTGAGATCACTTGTCTTCCATTTAATATCAGATGCAGATGAATTGCAAAATTCATTTTAAAATAGTTAGCTCAATCAAATCATTATATTTTCGATACGTACTTATTATTCATTTTTTTTAATTAGCGATAAGTATAATACTCCCAAATCAATGCTCGTCCTTTTAATCGCGCACAGCTAAGTGCCAATTCTTTATATTCAATTTTCACCAAAACGTTATAAAATCAAATTAATTCTAATTTTACGAGCAGCCTTACAACTTTCTCCTAAATACCCTACTCATTCAAATTCAAAACCAGTTTTACTATAGGACAGGAGGTACTTACTCAATACCTACCTTTTTTTTTGGAACCTTTTTTTTACAAATTTTAATTTTTCCAGGGTTAATGCTTATCTTTATAATTTTAGTAATATCGAGAATCACAACTCACTATGTAACATACATTTAATATGAATACTTCTGTAAGACTTTTAATTAGCATCACAGCAACCTTCACATGATTATTGATTAAAATTTTTAATTTTAAATATAAATACTTAGTATGAAATTATGATATACAAATACAGTGGCGAAGATACGATTTTTTTGGGGGGTAGGAGCTTAATATATATTTATGATACAAATTACAAGTTATTAATGAAACTAAACGTCATTTTTATTTTGTTTTAATCAATATAAAAGATTTTTTTGTCCCATAACTACGCCACTGTACAAATATATAATATATAACATAGGTACCTACTACACGTATTTAATTTTTCAAATACCATATAGGTATCTTTTTGAAGTTTAATCAAAATAGGGTATTCCTATTGGCTATTAATATTTCATTTCTTTCTTTTGAGCCGATTTTATAATATTTTTCTATAGCCTGATAGGTTATAGCCGTCAGCCACTACCTACATCTATAGATACGATTACACATTTTTACATCTTAATAATTATTAGGAAGTATCATGAGTTAATTATATTTTTTTATTTATTAAATAAAAAGCTAACCTAACCTAACCCACCCCATAATTTGATATTTCAGAATAATACCTACCTATAAATCAATTCTAACAATAAATGTTTTATACATTTAAATTATGATTATCAGACTGACGATTTTAAATTCTCAGGACGTTTATGAAATTATGCCTACGACGGACTACACAATAATAAATGTAGGTATACCTATTACGATTTACGTTTTATTAGTTCTATAGTCGTAAAGTAAGCTGGTAATAAATTCTATATAACAATGGTTATTAACATTTGGCATATTATTAATTATGATTATCTATACGACTTTACCTATAGGTACCTAATATCTATTATGGCAATTATTATTTTGTTCTTGTTGTTACTTACCTAATAGCATTATTTTTTACCGTTATTTGACTGGAATTGGTTTGATGTTCGAATAATATGGCTTTATACATAAAGGCAAATTAATTCTTTTATAAATTATTTACCATACATATTATGAGTAAAAAAACGTTACAAAACTAGGAGTTAAGAAACTAATATTACGTAATATGTTATATGTATAGCTTCAAACTTGTTTTTTGTCGTCAGACATTTCATTTTCAATTGTTGGATATTAAGTGTTTTTTAACTGTCGCATTGGTCACACTGGACGTGTCTTAAACTTTCTAGCAACTTCTATTTTGCTGAGGCTACAGCCTACAGGCAGTAGATAAGTAGTGTTATCAGCATTCAGTGCAATATATACATATTTTTTTAGTTTTATGTTTTTATTTAAAATACATACCATTATAGATTATTATTATTACAACTAAAATTTATAATAGTACATATTTTTCTTAAATGTATATTTTTTTAAATTATTTAAGAAGTTTTAATAGTATTTTGATAAACAATATAATATTTTTTATTTAGATATACCTAATGAAGCTAGATTTGAACAATAAAAAATTCCATTAGTTACTAGTATTTATGGTTTTAATTATTTTCAATAATTGAACTAGAATGGAAGGTACGTTGAGCAAATGGACAAATGTTGTTAAAGGATGGCAGTATCGCTGGTGTGTACTTGACGACATTTCAGGAACACTATCATATTATACGGTAAGCATAAAAGTAACAAATAATTTATAATTTGTGCAGACTTACCTAATCATCATCTTAACATGAAATTTAGAATAGAAATAAAAATTATTTTATGTAGACAATTATTATATAGGTTACAAATAATCTTATTAATACTAGGTAAAATGTATTTTTTATCTATAATGATCTACACATTTTTTATTTTTAACATCTTTTTTTTTTACTTTAATTTCTTCAAAGCATTAGGTATGAAACAACTTGATGACAAAACTAGTGTATGTGGTATGTAATACAAGAATACCAATTTTATTGAGAGTATCTATAATAGTTTACTACCTAAACATAAAAAAAGGAATTAATATTTAACTAATTGAATATGGTCAATATGAAATAAAATTACTTTTCACTTCAGTTGCAAAAATTATTTTATAATTGTTTTGTACTTAAGATTGTGACAAAAAATAAGTAGTTAAATTTTTATAGATACCTACCTAATTAAAATAAAAAAATTTCATTAAACCCAACAATCTATCTTATAAAATTCATTATATTATGTGTTAATAGTAGTTTAAAGTTGTGTTGTATAAACAGAAAAATAATACAAATATTAGGTTTTCTTTTTCATAATAATAATTAAATAATAATATTCAAGTAAAATAAATAATAATAGGTACAATATAATGTTATAATATTTTTCTTAGCATTTTTATATGCTTACTCATTTTTATTTGATATAATTTTTCTAAATTTTTATATGCATATTATACAAATGATAAGATAATTATTTATTTATTTTCTGGCGATTTAAGCTACATTTTTTTTTTTTGTCATGTATGTATTTTTGTAAAATTTGTAAAATAAATAAAACAAAACAATGATATCTGGTAGCATTCCATATAGGTATGCATTAGGCATGGAACAACTTGATGACAAAACTTGTAGTGTATGTAGTACAAGAATACCAAACTGAATCTATAAATAATAAAATATAAAATCATCAGAATAAAAGACATCCGATTATAATTTTTTTTTCTAAATAATTACCAATTGAATAATTGTCACATATTTTTTATACTTCAAAGTGAATTGATGATATTTTGGTCCCATAGATGAAAGTTGATAGTAAGCATACATAATAATATGTACTACAGAATTCACTAAAATTGGGAAAGAAGCCATACCACCTATAATAAATAGTTAGTTAGTAAAATAATTAAAATTCATCAATAATTTTTAAACTAAACTTGCTTAGTTATTGTTTTTTTACCTGGGAAGAATTTAACTGCAGCCCAAGCTAAAATAAACGTAGACGCATGATGATAAACATGAAGTCCAGAAACTTGTTTTGTCTTTTTACGTAGTATGAAAAATGCCTAAAATTAAACAATTTTAAATATATTACCTATTATTCATCATAAATAAATCTATTATTTATTAAATACAACCTACAGTTTTTGTTTTTTATAAGAAAATACCTATAAAAACTTTATAAAAACATGTATACAAGTAGTATATGTGATATAAGACAATAAAGTATTATTGGGTTGTAAGTAAAAAGCCACCTATTAGTGACTCTTAAGTTACTTAACTAGCCTATAGACATTAAAAATAAATAATATGTGGAACATTATACTTGACGATCATCTGGTCCTATTACCTACTACCTATTTTATAAGTTTAAGGAAATTTCATTATTTTTAATAGCCACCTTAATAGCTTAATGTTATATAATATTAAATTACTTAATAAAATTATATATGTTCAAATTGATGCTGACTATTAAAATGTCCACTTAAGTTTATATTTTATATAGTATATGTATAATATATATATAGGTAATAAAAACAAATTAAATTAATTTCATAAAAAATTTAAAATGTTTCTTGTCCCTGTAATTCAAGAAGTATCAAATTTCAAATTACATTATGATAATAAATATTATAACAGACAAACATAATAAGAAAATTAGGTAATCTATACATAATAAACTAATAAGTCTACTTATAACCTAACAATTTATATGAAATGCGTATTCCTTAGTAGAAATTGACTGTCAAAAATTATTATACTAAAAATTCATTATTTTTTTTTTTACTTTTTTAAATAATACTTACAGTTTCAGCAAATTCGACCAATTTTAACATGTATGTCCACCAAAATAGTTTAGCTAACTAAAAAAAAAAAAAAAAAAAAACCAATAATTGTATCATCACTTTTTTTTTTATTATTATTCAGTTAAACATTAGTTCAAACATTTTGTTTATTTTATATTTTGTTAACTACTTTAAAATGCTCTACATCATAATTTAGTATTCTAGATATTCCAATTCAAAATTCATAAGACTTGCAGTTCTAAGAAATATTCTTTAAAATTATATTTTTACATTATTAGATAAAAAAAAAAATATAGCTTTAAAAAAATGAATACTATTTATTGTGGCTAAGATCAATATTGCAATGTAAGTGTTATTATTAAATCTAAAATTAAATAAATTTATCCACTTTAATTTAAAAAAAGTGAGAAAGTAAGTAACCGCTCTGCTGTACAGTAGATGTCAAGTATACCTTATCATTGAGTAACTCATTGTAATGTATAAATTAAATTTGAATCCAAAGACAACTCATTGCTTACGAAAAGCGATTCTGAGCCAAAATGGTCTGCCAGCCAATATTGGTACTTTGTATATTTTATGATGTATTTATATTGCTATTGTTATGATTTATTTTACTATTAATATTTTATTCATTGTATGGTTTTAAACTAATAGTTTCAAGTCAAAATAAATTCTTTGAGCTACAAAAAATAACCAAAATCGTTATTCTTTATTAATTTGTCCATATTTGGAGTTGAAATATATGGTATCAAAAAAAAAATGTACTTATAAAGATTTTAGATTTTTGGTTTTAGTATGAACTATTTATTTGGGCTTTATATTAAATGTCTATTGTCTAAGCATTTTGTCCTAGCAAAAAACATTATTTTTATGGATATTTATAGAAAAACTTTGAAATATCTATAAATAGCTTAAAAAGAGTCAATAGAAAATTATACTTGAATAGTGAATATGCATTTGGTGGAAATTTCTTTTGAATTACCAAAAATTAAAAATATCGATTTTGTCATAAAACCTCCCTTCCAAATCTAAACATTTTTAGTCCTCAATGCTCCCTAAGGTGATGACATACACAAAATAAAAAAATATACTTACATTTTTATAAAATAAATAATTCGTCGTTCTGCCCCAAACCTAAACCGTTTTGAAATAGTAAAGGTTTTAATCATATGAGCTTATTTTTAATGTATTTATTTTATTCCTAAGTTACTACAAATAACTTGATAGTTAGAAATATTTCAGAAATCATGAAACTTTTATGAATGTGTTAGGCATTAGCATAAGCCTAAAATCAATGATTATTCAGTTAACTTTATGGTCTAATATAAAATAATTTAAAATAATTTTTTTCTTTCAAATTTACGTTAATTAGTTTTGTTATATTATGCGTAAGTATATTGTTCATTTCAAGTATAGAAGTTACAAGTATTATTATATTCTTTTCCTTACTCGAATCGAATGAGGTGCATTGGAGTCCACAGGTTCACATCCAAGGGTATATTTAGTCGTCCATCCAGAAATCAAAATCTAAATATGTAAATCGTAAACAATATTAATTGTTTTATACGTACACATAATTTATACTTTAGTACAATCGTACATATTACAATGAATAAAAATTATTTAGAATAATACTTTCCATATAAAAAATTAAGATGCATGCTACTAACTGAACTAAGTTATACACTTTTATTATTGGTAGTAAGTGAAAAGGTTTTCTATTTTCCATAAATTTTGGCCCTAAGTATAACACAACATATAAATACACCGAAGCACATGCTAATGTGGTTGTGATTCCTTGAACCATAGGCCATTCATTAGTTCTAGGATCTGAAAAAAAAGATTTCATATTATTTGCTATACAATAGAAGTTTATTTTATTTTGTATATAGGTACTAATACGCATTCTTTTATACATCTTTTTTTTCTTTCAAACATCATGATTTGATAAATAATTACAACTAGTTGTTAAATAGGCGTGTTTAAGTGTGAGTTATTAACGAAATTATACCTTTTTAAAGTTCAAGAGCTTCCGCAATAGTATTGCTAATACATATTTTTTTAATCTAACTGTTTCTATACTTATACATACTTATATTGATAACAACCTATAAACGCACTTAAGAGATCCCAATATTTATATAAATAATTTTAATTAAATATTTATATTTACAATAAATTGGATAACGTTTTGCACCATTATAATTTGTATTGTTTTCTATTTATATTACGTGATTATAGTACACCAATGGGAAAATATTGAAAATATACATTTGTAGGTGTTAATTGAAATTCACCTCGTGATATATTTTGAGTAGTGATAATTCAATTAGACGCACTATGCAATAAAATTAGTTATATTTATGTTGAGGCACACTCGGAATATTATAAAAATAAAATTTTAAGAAAAAATTAAGAAACCCCTGATTTAACTACATATAAATTTATACAATTGATAACATTATTTCACCAAATATTGAGATATTGATTGATTATTTTTTAAAAACAAAAGTAATTTTTTAAATTATAAACCTACTCAA
The DNA here is from genome assembly GCF_020184175.1 of Aphis gossypii. NCBI lineage: Eukaryota > Metazoa > Arthropoda > Insecta > Hemiptera > Aphididae > Aphis > Aphis gossypii. The sequence goes on along the minus strand of NC_065531.1, from coordinate 64,432,993 downwards.
TTGTGAATATGTGTATTCATATTATATATTTTCTGTATTAATCATTTTAATAATAATATAGATATTTAGTTTTTAAGTATTATTGACATTGGTGTTTGGTTATATTTACATATTATGTATATGAAGTGAGTGATTTAGTATTAATGTATCATTAAAATAAAGAAATATTGTCCACGTTAATAATATAGATATAAGTTTATGACTTTATGTGTATTGTACAATACAATGATTCCTAAACCTTTGTAATTTAAACCTTCCTTAATATAAAAAATATGAATATTTCCTTAACAATAATCTTATTTTATCGATCGTATAATGTTGGTAATAAGTACTATATACTATATATACTAGATGCAAATTACCTAAATTCTAAACATTAACGTACAAGTGCCAGGTATATAGTTTTAAATTCGTGATTCCTCTACCAAACGACCCTCGTTAGGTTAGGTTAGGTTAGGTACCAGAAAAATTTTCTGACCTGAGGCAAACTACCACTTAACTACCCATGAACCAAAAGTTTCTAATTAAATTTTTTTTTTAACTTATCCATTGCCGGGTACCCACCTACTCATTCACTCATTTTGGACTTAGAGCAATTGGCTCAATAAAAAAGCCTATTTCGGGACTCCACTGGCTGGTGTGATGAATAGTTTGTAATTATTTAATATACTCCACTCAAACAGAAAATTATAATAGAAAATACTTCATAAATATATATTTTCCCTATATTGTTACAATATATTTTTACATAAATCTGTAAAACATACAAATGTACAAAAAGTGTATATGAATATGTGATAAGAGTAGTGTTGGCTCAAAGTTACATGAGAAATAACTAATAAGTTACTTTACAGTAACAATTTTATAGTACATTATCATATTAATATAATAAAAATTAAAAAATATAAAATAGATTGTGAAAAATAATTCATTTCGTTAACAGTGATATTAAGAAATTTGAATAACTAGAAAATAAAATTACAAGTAATCTCATTGTGTAATATATACCTATTAATAATTAATATATCGTCCTCGCGCGTGTCTATCTGCCAACTTCATATTCTTAATTATAGATACTTATAAGTTATAACTATTTATTCAAATACCTAACTACTTATTTCCACTATTTTTTAAATATTTAATTAATTAACTAATTAGCTCTGCAAATAGTGGCTATCTCAAATTTTAACTAACACGAAGTGACGAAAATGTAAATTCATTTTTTTTTAGTTAAAGTAAATCAAAAAATACTTAAAAGTTAAAAATTGTATTGTAAACCGAGATCTCTTAGCATTATTTGCTCTTTTACAGTTATTATTTATAAGATAAAAATAGTGATAAGGTCAAGAATACACGTCTTGTTTGTTTATGATGATGTTCTAGATTTATAAGGTTAATACAAAACAATGTTTTTGAAAAAAAGATATTGTTGTCAATGTATATTTATAAAAACCTTATATACGTTTTAAATATACATAAATTTATTGTATGTTATTTATATATTTATTTATATATCTATCGGATTTTTTATATTATGAAGTAAATAGGTACCTATCTAAAAAAAGTTTCTTTACCAAATTTTTCGAGTTGAATTAATATTTAATACATCATAATAGGAATTTTAAGTTATAACTAATACATATTTAAGTAGTTTACTACGTGGTGTTAGTAGCAACATCAATTCTATAGTAATTCTAATTGTAATAAAATTAACAAACCATAAATTATTTTTACAATTGCGTGTTGTAAAAGTTATTATTTTTTTTCATGTATTAAACTTATTTAAAATATTACGTACCTCCATATTGATCAACAAAAGCATCTAGCTTTTCAAAAAATTCTTTCGTCACCTCCATCAACTTACAAATCTATTAAACTATTAAATAAAAATAAAAATATAGTTATTAAACTACCCTATAACATTAATTCCCAACCGTATAATTAAACTAGAGTGTCGCCACCTACGCGACATGTGCTTATAAGTATAATGAATATTTTTTATTTAAGTAGACATACTTTATGTCCCCCGCCTACTTACTTTTAATTTAATTAGCATATAAGTTAATACAATAATTTTTCTAATGTACATATATATATATATATATATATATATATATAGGTACATTATATCTTTGCGTAATTTCCTTGTCCACTGGAGTTATTGAACACAACATAGGTTACCGTACAATAATAATTATTATAATCTGTCAAACAATAATAACAATGATTTTATTAACAATTACTTTACTACGAAAAGAGCATAATATTTTTATGTAAATTATGTTATTAATTTGACTTATTATTTGCGATTAAATTATGATAAAAATACCTTTTTTTTTTTTTTTTTTTTTTTTTATTCGCACATATACACACACACAGTATAACTGTATATAATATATATTTTATTTTATTTTATACTATATATATTTTTATTTTACCTTTTATAATAATATACTCATTTGAAAAAAAGTTTTCAATTAATTTTTATTTAAATATGAAAATAACATACTGTTCATACAGTTAAAAAACTCATTAGGCGTATTTTAAATTTTTAAAGCTTAAATATTGTTATTCGACAACATTTTCAATAATTTTAAAAATTTTAATACATACTTGAAACGTATATTAATTACTGTATCATTAAAATGTCAGCCTCAATATACAAGGTGATTTAAAACTTGTAAACTTATATAACTTTTTGATTTAAAAAAGGATATATACTTATTACTTATTTTACTTTTAATTATTAGTTACTATTTATATTGCGACATATTATATTTTTTAGTTTATCACATTTTAAATGACAGCATACAATTTTAGATTCATATTCTTAATCCGGGTGTTTATGTGATGATTATTTTAATATATGAAAATTGATAATTAAAATAATAATATTTAATGTTTTAAGTTTAAATGAGCCTATTAGTTGACAAACTTATTAGAGATCTCTCATTTTAATTTTAATCATTTAATTATAATTATTTTATAATTTATTAACAAGTTTAAAATTTGATTTTTATTTATTGAATTTCTCAGAAAATATTTTTCTTTAGGCTATAAAATAAAGTTTATCCGAATGATAAGAATGACAATAATGTCGTGTTTTAATAATTTCAAGTTTTGTAAAAAATAATATTCGTTAATACTTTTTGAGAAAAATAAGCGTTAATCTTTAAAAGAATCTCTTTATTTAATATATGTTTTATTATAATTTATAGAAATAAATCAAAATAATATTTCACTTGTACTTCAAATTTAAACATGTGTTGAATTGTAAAAATATTTTTGATTTATTTTATTTGATAAATAAAAACGGATAATTATTTTTGTTTTAACAATCAATTTTTATTTTTTATAATGGATAGGTATATTGTAAATTTATTTTTGGTTACGATTTTCGTGTTTAAAATATTATCTGTAATTCTAATACATTCATATGTAATAATATCATGTATACATTATGATTTTAAACAGATCAAACCTTTATTTTTCTATTTAAATGTAATATTAAATATGTTAATTTGTATAGTTGGTAGTTAGGAGTGATCTATTTCACACAAAACATTTGTTATTTCAAAAAACAATGTATTTGAAAATAATTATTTTATTTCTATTTTTTAATAGCAATGTTTAATTTTAATTTCATATCCCGAAGCAAAATACTCGAAGAAATTGGATTTATAAAAATCATATTTCGTTCAAGTAGTTTATTAGTTGTAAGCATAACGGTTATCTATAAGATAAGTATAGTTATAATAGTATTCAAACTTCAAAACTTAGATTATTGGACCAACTTTTTATGGGTACCCATATATCACTCATATAATAACTTATAAAGTAATACCAGTATTAACTCTTAAATTACACGCTCAAAACTTGATTTGTATGTATCTAAGTACTTCTATTTTGCTTTGCAATAAAGAATATATAAAATAAATATCGTCATAAAAAAGTGAAAAAAATTTAAAAATGTTGATAAATATGTATATTATATTTAGATATATGTTATTTTTACTATATGAAATTTTAAAAACGTAAATAGTTTGTTAATATTGGGTGTCTTACTTTAAATGTAACATCGGTTTCCGGTATACGTCGCTATAAACATAGGTCATAAGATCTATCAACATAGACGATTACTATCTACAACTGTGTTACTTAAATGGAAATTAAAAAAGGTGGTCATTGACTGGTGAGGTTACAGGAAAAGTTGACATAATCCTAATCATGTTTATAAGTTTATAGCATACTACTTGCATAACCTTTAAATGATTGTTTAATATAAAAATAATAATTTGTGTTGAATAATATATTACAGCATTACCTATATAAATAATAGAGAAGTTATCAGCACACAATCGGTTATAGTCTAATATAATTAACATTTTAAACAAAAAATTACCCATTCAAAATTAATGTTAAATTTCAATGAGTTCTGTATATTAGGAGTTAGGACGAAGTATTTAGAAGTATAAGTACCTATATCGAAGTACTTCAAAACATTTTCTTAGAATTTTTAAAAAATAATAACGATTAAAAATAATAGAAATTATTTTTAAAAACTAATAGTTATTTAATTGAGTATCTTACGTTAAATGAATCACCCACTATACAGCCATAGGTATATCCCCTCTCTTAATTTTTGAGTAAATTCCCACTTCGCCTATATATGTATATCATCCATGTTTGACAAAAAGTTGTTACAATTTTTGTCAAAGTTGAGTAATATCAATATACTTAATAGTGTGATTTATATAAATGTTTTTGCTGAACTTAACCAGTAGATTTATCTTAATAAATCTTTTTCATTATAGATTTAGAACATTCCACATTTAAACATATAAGGTATAGGCGTATAATATTTATTATAACTAAAATTAAAATTATATACAGCAAATATAATAACTCAAAGTGTAACTTAAAATATTTTAATAACTAACTTAAATTAATACATGCATAATATGATACAGAAAACAGAATAATAATAAAAGTAATAATGGAATAGTTATAGTTAACTATTTATTACAAATGAACCCTATAAGAATCGTCTATAGTTTTAAATTATTAATGTATATAAATAGTTTAGTTTTACAATTAAAATCACATTTAAGTTTCAATTTAAAATATACAAATGTTTACTGAACGAACATGTTTAGTAAGGTTTATTAACTTTTAAATAAGGTTTAAGTTTTAAATTTCAATGACTATATTTTAAATCAAAATTGTCGGCCACACCAAAAAAAAAAATAATAATAATAATAAAAATAATATTATTTATAAACAGTAAACATATTTATATTAAATTATTATCATACAAACCTCTTTAGTTTCATTATAATAACCCCTAGTATATAAATAATTAAATCTAATAGGTATTATTTAAAAAAATGATATTGAATTTTACTTAGTGTGTTTAATGAATTTATTATTTGAATAAATGTATCTATGTGTTCATTATACTTATAAATAATTTATAAAATACATAAATTATATCTAAATTATTAAACTATATATATTGTAGAAAATAGCGATAATAAATAATGATGATGATACATAAATTGTTAAATAATAGTTATAGATCTTTTTAAAGTTATACATTTAAAATCATTTAATTGAACTTATTAAAGAATAGTTATAGCATGTAAAACGTATAGGTTTTATAATAAAATGCCTCTCAACTACGTATATTAAATATAAACAATTATTTCTAATCAACTATGTTATAAATAATCATGTTTAAAGCTTTCCTTTAATCTTATTATTGTTGTTATTATTATTATTGTTAATTTTTGTACTATTGCGATTATCTATAGGTTTTTTTGTATATGATTTTCTATAAAAATCGTAAAACATATAAAATACAATAAACACATTAGGTATAAAAACCAATCCGTAAATATTAGGTACTTGGCAGCCAGGAGTCAAATAAAATATCGAATTAACGATCAAGATACAAAATTGTACCTAGAAAAAAAAACAAGGGTCAACTTTAAGTATATGTATGACTGCGTGCAAGTAGTAACATAAAATATGCTAATGATTTATGTATATCAATGTTAGTTTTATGCACATATATTGAAACAAACTCGAACGACAAAAAAAATTGTCGGCTATTCAACCGTTACAAGAACATTAAAACTCGTGTTTTAGTAAAATATGTTCTTGTTAAAATCTGTTACTGATTTTAAAAGTCTAATTTAAAATATTTTAATACGTAATATTTAAACAATGTATTTACCATTTGTATGATAGTAATGTACTTTTTGTAACTGTTAATTTTATTTTGTATTCCTGGACCCATTGATGATAATAAGTAATATGAATACATAACCATGTGCACCATGTTGTTTAACATAACAGGTATCCGTACAATACCGCCTAAAAAAATTATTTATAAAATGTATTAAAAGAATTACAATTGAAAGTTTAAAAATTGCTACACACTTTTATATTTTTTATATGACTACTTATTTAGGTACATTCATAATAATAAATATTATTTTAACACAACTGTACATTTTCAAATCAAGAAATAATTGCAACTCAACATTTTGATTTTGAATAATTCGATTATTCAGAATTCATAAATTTCATCTAGGTATGTAAAAAAATAGCAAAAATTGATTTAAGAGGACTGAAGGATTAAACAACTTGAAATATCGAGTGCATATAAATTGGCCCCAAAACTAAAATTTTAAAATCTAACTAAAACAAATTATAAAAAAAAATAATTAGGCCTATTTTTTTTTAGATAAACATAGTTGAGTCCTTGATTTGTTTTAGTAATATACTAGTTAGTTCCAAATTTTTATGATTATATGCCGTTTCATAGTTGTGATAATTTTGGATTGTGACAAAATTGCGTAGACTCATTTTAAACATCAGTCGAAATGAATATTAATAAAGATAACACAAATTCAATAGGAAATTTCTAATGTTGTACATTTACATTGTAAGTCATAATGTATTTAAAAAAAAAATGCGTCAAATTTACATGTGTCAACATTTCATCCAATTATCTATGATCAAATCAATTAAAAAAATTTAAAATTGTCTGAGTTGTGTCTCGAGTAAAATCATTCTTCCTAATTAAACCCCAACTTTCATAATGAAGAACAATATTTTATATTTAATTTCTGCCTACGTTTATAACAATATTTTAGACAGTCCTAAGTCTGTGTTCTTTATTATATTACAGTAAAGACATAAATGAGAAGGTAAATGTTTTTGTAGAAACAGCCAACACCTTTAAGGAGTACTCAATAATTAATTGTTTTATAGTCAGTTTTTTCCCAGAACCCAAAATTAATTTTCGTTAGACTCAATTTGGGTACTGCCGCTCAAATGATGTAACACCTAGATACTACACCAAGTAGAAATTACTAAAAAATATTCGGTAATCAACTAGTGTAGTGCTCAAAATAATCAAATCCAGAACTTATCTAACTTCCCAAAAATTTACTTTTTTTACAGAACCATTTTTTAAGAATAATTTTCATATAGTTAAATGCCAATATGCAGTTTATTATTTTAAATTTTAAAACCGACATATTTAAAATATTTTATCATATATTCCTATAATAGTATTATTGTATATTTATTTTGAATGTATATGGAAATTTGATAAGTTAATAAGTTATAATAACTATTAACTATAGAAAGATATTAAAAACATATTGCGATTACCTGGATTTATTCTTGAAGCAATCCATATTAAAAAAAAAGTTGTTATGTGATGGTATATGTGGAGTGCAGAAACTTGATTTTGTTTTTTTCGAAGTACAAAGAAAACCTGTAATAAGTAAAAAAAATTCAATTATTTAGTTAGAAATGATTTAATCTCATAAAAATCGTGGTATTTATAAAAAAAAGTACAATATATTATAGTAAATAATCTTACAGTTTCAATGAATTCAGATAATTTTAAAATTGTCGTCCACCATACTAGTTTTGCTGCCTAAAAAGTAAAATGTATATAATATATTAATGATTAAGTAGGTTTTTTTATGCAAATAAATTTTATTAATTACGTATAATGCGGTTGGATCATCTGAGACATCTAAAGGATCACACCCCATTTTTGGTTTTGTTTTGAAATACTATAAAATAAAACATAAATATCTTATTTTATAATGAATAATAATTTAAAAAATTTTCGATAAGATAATAAAACAAGTTAAATTATAAATTAAAAATTAAAATTAAAAAAAAATTAAAAATCACCTCCACAGTAAGATATATACAAGCCAATATTTGCCCTGTATTGTAGATAGCTAATGCTGTTCTAAGTGTGTAGGGCTTTTTATTTGCCATGTAGTTTGGACCAACAAATTTGACAAAAATAATATATATTACAGCTAATAATACAGGGATTGCAGTTGTCGACATCATTGGCCAATCTTTAGTTCTCCAGTCTAAAAAGTGTAAATTGAATAATCATTTTCATAAGTTAATAATGTAAAAATTCTTACCAGGGTTAATCTGCCCATCAAGGATTTCAAACCACGTCATAATTACCATTTTTATTATAATATTTTTTAAAAAAAGATTAATAATTAATAAATTTAAAGAACACCCATAAATGTTGGTTATATTTATTTATAAATTGCGTCCAATGAATTATAAAAATATATAAGTTTCAAAAAGAACTCGGCGTTACTATGTTTAAATTTAAAAAAATTCAACTATTTATTAACTTGCCGTCGATCATATTCTATCATTGAGCAATGTAATGTCATCTTTACGGTTCTGATAAAAGGTCTGTGGAAATGCTTTTAATATATGCAATACTATTCATGGTTCAAGAAGACATTATTTCCTGCTCATCAACGATTCATAAATTCATAAATCTAAGGTCAAAGACCTCAATATGATAACTTTAAACAGGGTATTCCAGTAAGAAAAAACCATATAATCTAATATTTTACTAAGAATAGACTAAATATACCTATTTAGGTTTCATTTATATTTTATTACCTATAAAATAGAATATGTAATATGTTGAAATAGTTGTATTTTATTATTTATCATACAAATAGACAAATAAAATTTTTGAACATGATGGTTTCAAACTTATAAATAAAATAATTATAGAATTTGGCTTATGATTATTAACTGGACAAATAATTATACTAATTACTAAACTGTCATAATTCAATTATATTTTGATAGTGTCTTATTAAAAACTTTTAAATATAACAATGTTATTTAATCCATTTAATAATATTTATTAATAAGTATTTAATTGAGTGATGTATTGAAAGTGTTGATAAAAGATTGACTTTTGGTTTCGTTGCTTCTATAATAATTTAGGTATATGTTTGATTGTAGTACCTTTAAGAGTACTGAGTAAAAATTGTAAAAATATAATATGATTAATTAGTTATAAGTGGAACATTATTTATTACATTTTTCATACTTAGTTTCAAAATGCGATTTGTGTAGATATCTATAAATTTTTTAACATTTGAAATTTTTTGGAAGTTGTGAAATGAGTGGGTGCAGAAATCTTTTTATCAATTCTATCATGCGTATACAGTTAAAACTCCATTCTACTTGTATACACTTTAAACAAACTATTTTATTGTATTAACTATTTTATTTTATTATTTTTTTTTTTTTTTTGTTCCTTAGTTAAAATTAATATTCACACAAAAATACACTTGTATAAAGTCATTTATTTTTAAACAATGAATTTTTATTTTAGTCTCGGGAAAAAATGGTACGTGGTGTACGCCGTGGTTGTGTTCGTTTGAAAGGAGCTATGATTGGTATTGATGATGAAGATAATCTTACATTTACTGTAACAGTAGATGGTAAAACATTCCATTTTCAAGCAAGGACTCGTGCGGACCGAGAGCTTTGGATACGTGCTTTAGAAGATACCATACAAAAACAGTTGTATGGATATCGAGTTAATCAAATACAGGTAATTAATGTATTTAAATAAAATACCTTAAATGTATGATTTGTATAGTAAACATTTCAAGCAATAACAATTTTGTTTTCCTAGTTATAAAATTACAAAACAAAGTGTTCATTATTTACTAATAATTTCTAACGAAATTCAATGCCTATTAGTAATATGCTATTACGTTTAAACTTGTACTTTTGTGTACAATTTGTGTTAATAAAATTAAATAATCGAATAAAATTCAACATTTTAAGACTTAAATTAAAGCAATCAAATTTTTATTACTTATTTTACTTTATTTATTTTTTAAACATTTCATAATTGTTACTTTGTTAAATTTTATGACGAAATTTTCAAAATTAAATTGAGGTAAAATAGCTTACCGACATACCGTTGGTTAATAATAACTATTAATAAACTATGTTTATTAGATTCATTAGAGTTTATAAGATAACGTAAGTTCCTAGTTATTTAAAGTACCCCTTCATCGAAACTTAGGTAAACCAACTTTCTAAACAATTTTAATTAATGAACTATTCGTATATGAAATCAATAATTGTACAATATCTAACTTCTCAAAAAAATATACTGTCTTAGAATATGAAATGAAAATGCATCCTGTTAGGTTATTAAAAATTTAAATAACTTAAAAAAAATAGTTGTTTTATAACATCTTTAAATTGTGTAAAAAAAACTATATCCAAAATAAAAAAATATTTTTCGAATAATTAGTATTAAAAGAATCACCTAGTACTTATGTTTATTTATTTTAGCTTCAATTACTGAAATTGTTGGCTTACAATATGTATGCATAAATATATTAGTTTATATTATAAGACGAAGTTTAACAATATGAACATTTTACAATACGAATGTTGCAATAATAAATATATTGTTCGTCTTTTGTACGTATTAAATATAAATATGATGAAATAGTTTTTTTTAATTGTTTTATTTTATTCACATTATTAACCTTATTGTTAGGTTAATTAAATGGTAATTAATACATTTCTGATTCATGATAAAATATAAACTGTGTATTGATAGACAATTTATGTTTTTTGTGGAATTTAAAAAAATAAACATCGTTTAGCTGAATTTTAATATAATATATGATATCTAGTCTTGACTATTCAAGTATGTATAACTAGATGTAAAATTACCAGCTTCGCCCGAATGATTAAAAACATGTATTTACATATTTCAATTATTTACTGTATAATTTAACTACTTGACAATATTTAAAAATTTCTAGTTATTTTAAAACCTCGCTATAAGTCAGTAAAACATATTCAAAATTTTATATTTTAGCACATAAACCTATAAGTGTTCAGGTTTTTCTCACTTAAAATAACACTAACGACGCATATTTTCTCTTTAATAATTGACTTTGAAGACGTATATTATTGATATAGAACTGATTCCCAAAATTGTTTGATATAACTCTCTCTTAAAAAAAGGTGAAACTTCATGAGCATAAACGAAAAACTGTTACATCAAAATATACTGTGAATCCTCCTCTTTCATAAAAAAAAAAAAAAAATAAATAAAATAAAAAAGAGGATTATTTGGAATAACTCAGAAAAAAATAAGTAAAATATCTACCCATAATACATTGAGAAACTAGAAAACAACTTTTTTAAACAAAAAAAAGAACTTGCATGCTACATAATAGATGTGTATTATGAAAGAGAAACCTTTAATTTATTGTCAACCCGGTAGTAAGAAAACATATTTTTCAAAAGAGGGTGTATATTATTAAATTACAAGTGTAGTAGTTGGTTTATAAACAGCCATATAGGTAGTATGTACTGTATACGTTCAACACTGGTTGCACTAATCCAATTCTGACCTTAATTGCGTCGGTATTATTTTATGATGTACACAGTCTTCCAACGGAAATTTGAACCATTTAGCTCTAGTGTATATTGATTTTTTTTAACTAAGCAAATGGAATAGTCTGTTCATAAATGTACAGCAAAACCCTTAGTCCGTGTGTGTTTGAAGTAAAATCTACATTAAAAACAGTAAACCACTAAATTAAATGTATGTGCGCGTATTGCTTATTCAATATATAGACGTAGGAATGATGGGTGGATGTTTAAATATGTTTAAACCAACCGTAAGAATAAAGGTATTGTGATTAAATATTAATTGAATTCTTATTTTCATATTACAGATTAAATAAAACATAAATATAGAAATAATATAAATTATGTAACAATGGATTTTATTTTTGTTAGGTTAATAATGATGCTGTCGTACCTACTTTGGAAAGTTTTGATAAGAAATTAGGAGAAGCTGATGCTTATTTACAGCTTCTTATTGAACAAACTAAGGTTCGACTATTTTAAATATAAATAGATACTTATAACAATAATATTATATTATATAAGTATATAAATATATTATTTTCCAGAATTTAGAAGTAAAAATGAATTCAATGTGTGAAGAAGACAAAGCACATTGTGAATGTATTATTTCAGAAACTAATGTAAATATATATTTTTTGTATTAACATTTTATTATTTAATTAAATTTTAAAGGACTCTTAAATACATATTACATATTTATACATAATGTATTGATTCATATGTTAATATGTTATATATAAGATATGGAAAGCACTACTCACGTATGGTCATCCAAATGATCGATTATTATGTAAACAAAATACATTAACAAATTAGCTAACCACTAGTTTTAAACTTTATTTTATGTACATAATTTATACACAGTATTTAAAAGTTAGCATTTCTGTACGAGGTTTTTTTTTATTTCACTTTAAAGATAATTTTTGTGAGCATTTAAAAACTTAAATTCATGAAGACATGAAAAAACCCAAACGTCTCTCAAAATCATTTATTAAACATAACTGTTTTTTAAAATTATTCCCATGAAGTTAAAAAGAACTTCACCATTTCGTGAAATGTTCGTATCTATATGGAATCTATGTGCTGTCCAAACATATTTATTTATATTTTATTTGTATTTTGATTATTATGAAATTGTTTTTTTTAGAAACTAATGGACCAAGTAAAGCATTCAATTGTGATGTTACAAATAGCTAAGGTAATATTTTTAATTAATTTTTAACAACATTAATAAATAATAATAGTTATTAATTATTTATCTTCAGAATACCGCATTCCCTGTTAATGGATCATATAGAACAACATCTGTTTCCACAGATTATGATTTCCCTAGTTTAGAAGGTAGATATAATTAAAAATAAAAAATATATATTATTTGCATTTGTATCTATGTATATTTAATATTTAATTTTTTTTACATTTTAACTTTTTAAAAGTTTTGTATTATTAATAATAGTAATTTATAAAACTTATTTTAGGAGACACAGGTAGTATAGAATATGGAGCTGAATGTGAAGAACGTCCAAGAAGAGACTCTCAACCAATGGATAATGGTAATAAACTATTAACTATAATAACAACGTTTTAAGTTAACGCACTGTCAGTTTGTAACCTCACTGTGATGCGTATACAGAATGATTATTTTAACAGTAATAGTAATAATACCCATTACTTATTTATTCTTTTAACAAAATATTAGGTAAATAGTCGTTTACATTTTCACATTTTACTATCAAATGACAAATACTAAAAGTCATTCAAAAAAGAAAGTAAATTACTTGTGTACCCTTAAAACAACCCAAAAATGTTCTTTAGTAATATTATTATTAAAAAGTATAGGTAACTTTTAAATACAATTAAATTAATGGATAAAAATCTAAAATTATCCTAAATTGTTTTTTTAAAAATCTTAAAATGCTTCATCCGAAAATTTAATGCAAATAATAAGTAAAAACAATAAACTTTTAAAAATATAGAATCTATATAATTTTATAAATTATATATTTACGCATAAGCAATTATATTTACGATCTTAAATTAATTTTTTCATAACTTCGAAAGAAATATTAAAGTTTAGTAGAAAATATAATTGAAACGAATTATTAAACCGAAGTATCTACTGTATAGTAGTTAAAACTCTAATCAAATGTGAAAAATCCTAAGACTCGTTAGGCCTATACCGGTTATACCATACCTATCTGGCGCTGTGCGTGAATATATTTTTAAATTGTCAAAAAATAAAATTTTTGTGTTAAAAGATATTCCAGATGTTTCTTATTCTTCGTCTGAAGATGATTTTTACGATGCTTATGAAGATGAAGAAGAATGGTCGAAACCTAGTCAAACTGAACCAGTGCCTGCAATGCGACGGAAGTACAAGAACCGAATACTTGTCGGGTAAGTGTTAAATAATTTAATTTTTCGCGTTAATGCAAATTTAGTATAGGTAATATAATAATATTTACTTGTTCCTTTATTTGGGCTAATTGTTGTAATCATTGAAACAAAGTTTCGGAAAAAAATTATTCGATTTATGGGTAATTAAAAATAGAATTAAAATTAAAATTCCTTCCATGATCTTTATCTGGTAATCCATTCTGTACCCTGGTCAGGGTGCTGAACGTCACAAGATCAGCTGATTATATTGTATTTCGGCCTTGAACTATTATCACAACGTAATCATCCGTCTTCGTACTTTCGCACTTCGCAGTTCGTGTAATTATTATTGTATTCGTATTTCATTTTATACACAAATTGTTTTGTTAATCGATCGCTACTGGCCTTTCGTTTATTGTTTTATCTTAAATTAATATCAATTATATTATTATCTATAGTTTATCTAGTATGTTTTAAACAGCGATTGGTGTCTGGTGATTTTAATTTCTTAACTAATATTCAATTTCGATAAATATGTATTACTGTACCAGTGATTTTTAGAATATTTGTCGCATTTAGTAATATTAATATTAGCTGCTGTACAAACTACAAATGATTTCCCGTCTTTGGAATTGGGCTAATACCTCACCCGGGAATCCAGAATCAGTAATAACTGCCAACATGGGCCAAAGCCAAAGGTTAAAATTTTACCTAATTACCAAATTGCAATTTTAATGAAACTGATATAAATCTTCCAAACACTAATGATAATTATACATGCAAAAAAATTTGTAGCTTCATTTACTTAAGATAAAAGTTTTCAGCTTATTAAAGTTCATACTTTCATATCAGTTTATATATTTTAATTTATTTAATAATTGCAAATTTCTTTTTTTTTTTTAATGAGTAAATAAATTTATATACCTAATTTAGATAAATATGATATAAATCACCTACCTGTTATATTTATGATAGTGTTATTATTTGTGTTTCATTTTATTATTCATTTCCATCCATGTCCGTTATTGCATAAAAAATTTTCCTTAATAAAAATTAATTTTCCCATTTCATCAAGTAACTATAAATATTTTTATTATACATAATTAAACTTAATTTTTAAATTTTAATGTTAAGTTTTATAGACTAATGGGTAGTAATTTATTAGCTACTATATTTATTTTTTTTTTAAATTAAAATCCCAAATCTAATATGTAAATAATTATGCAACACTCATGTTTACTCAATAGTATAGGTACCTACTAATAGATAAATGTTAAGTATTTAGACATTAGGTATTAATATTGAGTGTATTTTTAATGTTTTTCAAACAATTACTATACAATAATTTGATATTATTTCAATAATTGTATATCTCTAGTGATAAATTGTAATGTTTGCATTTTATTTCAAGTAAATAGATTAATAGAAACTCATTCATTACCTAATTAGTTTTATCAATTATAAATTTCCATAAAATATAATATTTAAATTATTTTTTAAATTTAAGTAGGTAAACTAATAATTAAACTGTTTATTTACATTTCCTATAATTTATTTAAAAGTATTGAAATGTTTGTAGATACTTTGCTAAAAATTAAATTTTACAATACACATTAAATTTAATCTGTTATCATAGTATAAAATATTTATTTATATTATATTTTTACTACTCATAATATAATCTTAAGTTTGTAAATGTTTATTTTTCTATTTTTCTTATAGTGGAAATGAACCAGCTCTAGAAAATACTGGAAATTTGACTCAATCTGGATCTTCAGATTTAAATCAAATATCTATAGATTCTACTGATCGGAACATTGCAAATATGTCAAAAAAAAAGGATAGCAAAGACAATATAATTGTACCTACTTATTCAGATGGCTCTATAAATTATGATGGTACTAGAATAACATTTTATTTTATTTAAGTTTTTTATTTTTTTTTTTAATTGCATTTTTATTGTTTTAAAGCTATTTACGAAGATCAAGATGAATCTGATGGTAAGAAAAAACAATTGATTTTAAAACTTATAATATTTATATATGTGTAGTATAATATATTTACATAGGTATATTTTGTTTCAGTAACTATGCAGGGTTCGGTTGTTACTCATCTCATATCTCAAGTTAAAATAGGTATGGATTTAACAAAAGTTGCTCTACCAACATTCATATTAGAAAAGCGTTCATTATTAGAAATGTATGCTGATTATTTAGCCCATCCAGATTTATTTCTTAAGTAAGTGTTTCTTTTTTCTTTCTTAAATTTTAATTTTTTTAGTGTGTTTAATATATTTATTATGATTAAATTTATATTTTTGTATGTTTTGTTATTATTTATGCTGAATGTATTGTGTATAGAGCAAATGACTTGGAAACACCTGAAGAAAGAATGGTTCAAATAGTACGTTGGTATTTATCTTCATATCATGCTGGTCGGAATTCTGCTGTTGCGAAAAAACCCTATAATCCAATCCTTGGTGAAGTATTTCGTTGTCATTGGGATGTACCTGGAGTTACTACAGGAGAGTCAAAATTGTCAAATGATATTACAGCTCAAAATAATTCAGAAGCAGCTGCGCTTAATCAAGAAGAAAACCCTTTACCTTGGACTGATCCTGATCAATTGATATTCCTCGCAGAACAAGTTTCTCATCATCCTCCTAGTAAGTTCAAATAAATGTATATAATGTGCATTAATGTTTGTAGTTTGTATGTATACAAGACATATTCTTCAATTTTTCCTTTTTTAAATCTATGATTTTTCACAGAATCTGTTTCATATTATTTTTTAAATTAATATTATTCTCATTGAGTATGATGTATGTACAAAATATATCACCAATAGGTATTTATTTTATGTTTGTATATTTTTTAGTATCTGCATTTTATGCTGAGCACAAGAAAAAAAAAGTAACTCTTTGTGCAAGTGTTTGGACTAAATCTAAATTTCTTGGCTTATCTGTTGCTGTTCACCATGTGGGACAAGGGATTGTAAGATTACTAAAACATAAAGAAGAATACATTTCAACATTCCCAAGTGGTTATGGCAGGTACTTATAATCCTTTTAAAATTAATGAACATTTTATTTAAATTTTGTTTTTTTTTTTTTTTTTAGATCGATATTAACTGTACCATGGATTGAGTTAGGTGGATCTGTAACTATTACATGTCCACAAACAGGTTATCACTGTGCAATAGAATTCCATACTAAACCATTCTATGGTGGAAAGAAACACCGCATTACTGCTGAAGTATTTGGACCTAAGACAAAAAAAGCTTTTTTAACTATTTCTGGTGAATGGAATGGTTCTATGGAAGCTAAATGGGCTGATGGTGTAAGTATTATTTTGTTACTAATGTTTACTGCTAATAAATATTAAATATATAAGATAAGTTTAAAATAGATATTATACTTAAAATGCAGGAGTTGATAGATTGTTTAGAACTTTAGAAGCTAGTTAAGATGATTTATATATACATATATATGTATTTCCTAAAAATAAATAAATATAAAATATGTGCTGAGTATTTAGCTTATTATTACCGATCCACACAAAGACAAATAATAAAAAAAAATCCTTTTTATCCAAGATAAAAGAATCTAAAAAATTAATCTTTAAGTGTTAACCCAATATTAAAATTAAATATTTTTAGTAGTCCAGTTTTTTCATCTACTTTTGACCCCAAATCTAATGCATTTAAAATAATAAATTCTATTTTAACATAAAAAGTAATGAGTCAGATTTTTTGCAGTGGCTAATTTTCCAGGCATGCTTAAGAATATTAAGATATTTAGTAAAAATATAAAATTAATTTTTGTCATCAATAATATATTATGTGTTTAAAAACATAATGAATGACAAAAATTTCATCTATTTCTGTTATACTTATCTATGTTTATCTTGATTGTAACATTTATAGACATAGCATACAATAGCTGTGTGCTAGCAACACTCTTGTTATCGCTGTGAAATACTGATTATTCCGATACCTGCTCCACTAGGAGCACTGTACTAACCACCCAGGGGAATTGTCAATTATTTATATAATTTGTAAATGAAAAATTTATTAACTATAATACATTAAGATCAATGAGCAAGCCCATATTTTTGAGTCGGTATTTGGCATTTACCATTGATTTTTTGTGATGTTGTAATTTATGAGCAGAATCAGGCCATATATTAAATTTGACCACAGGTATCAAGTATTTAAGTTGCCCCACTATATAACTAAATAATTAGTTTTAAAAAATTGTATTGTACATTTTAGTACACTTAGCTTAAAATTATGTGAGTAATGTTATTATGAAATTTAAATATTCCATTAGATTTAAAACCTATGATCCTAGTGATCTTTACTTCTATTAATTGATTATATTTTTAGAGAACTGAAATGTTTGTTGACACTAAAGCAATTGAAGTAATTAAAAAGAGAGTTCGTAAAGTTGCTGAACAAGATACTAATGAATCTAGATACATTTGGAAAAAAGTTACACTAGGACTCAAGTAAGTGATTTTTATTATTTTTTGAAACAATTTTACTGTTATATTTTTTCCAGAAAATACCTTTTTCTTAGAAATTTAAAACTATATTTTTTAACACATATAAAAGTCACCTATAATTCTGACACTTATTCAATAAAATTTAAGTTAAATAAAATTGAATAGTAGATAAATAATAATAACTCACTATTCTTGTCAAATATAATAGATTTAACATGTGTTATCTAACAAACTGTTTTATTACTATTTATTTTTAGAGTTGATAATGTAGATCAAGCTAGTCAAGCTAAAGCTGAAATCGAACAAAAACAAAGAAATGAAGCTGAAATTCGAAAAGAAAATAACGAAGTTTGGATTCCAAAAGTAAATAAAACTTATAATAATATTTATTTTAAATAATACATTTTTTATTTCATTAAATTTTAGCAAAGATTCTTTATTAATACTATCATTTTTGTACATAATATTTAAAATATATATATTATACATTTTAATTAACTATTTTTGTTTTTAGTGGTTTGTGCAAAATGGAGAAAATTGGGAGTACAAATTTCCACTAGAAAAACAATTAGGCGTGACATTTGAATCAATGCCATCATGACAACCCAATAACTTAAATTAAAAGAAAATCCTAATTATGTATAAATATACATGTTTAATGTATATTCATCATCTAAGTATTTAAAATATTTTTATTTATATATTTAAAGATGTTTTGGCGCAATATCAATATCTATATTTTTATTCCCAATATATTTTTATTCGGTGACTTAAAGAAAAATGGTGGATAGTCACAATTTTGTTACAATCAAAAGAAAATTATCGTAGTGTTTTATGTATATATATATATATATATCTTATAGAAAATTATGTCATTATTGTTGTTACCAGAGTTATTATTTGTATTCACTTTGTATGTGAATCAGTCACATATACAATTTACTAGCTTACTTTTAGATTATTAAGTTTTGGTACTGATTTTGTTGATATTATTATAATAATTTGTTCATTTAAAAAATATAAAAACCTAATATTATATTGTAAATTAAAATTGAATGTAAGTGTTAAACATTAATTATTTATACACTAATATCAGATGAGAGAACAATATAATATTTATTACTTATCTCATTACAAATTGTGATTGACTTGGTTATTTGTTCTAACTTATGTTATATTAAACTATGAAAAAAAATAAAACTACATTATTATTTATTACTAAAAAATAATTGAGTTTAATATGTAGCCTTAAATCAAATATTTTAATTCAAAGAAATATAGTTATAAAAATATTATCATGTACATTTTTCTATGATAAATTTAGTTCTTCCTTTTTTACTTAATTTGTTGATCATATAATATTAATTTTGAATAGATAATTTTTTGTTTAAAATTATTATTTAAAATGTTAAGTATATTAGGCTTTAATCAATCTTGTGCTTATAAATACACTATTATTTATAATATATTATTATATACAAATGATTTTATTTATATGAGACAACCAGTACAGGGTTATACAAGCAGTGCATTACTGTCTTACATTGATGACTAACATTTTAGGATTGTGTTAACTTTTCATTTCCGTGTAGATAACACATTTTTATATAGCGATAGTTCTATACTTATAGAACTATGACCTATTTTTGTAGCGATATATACTTTAACCTGATGTTCCATTTAAAGTAAGAAACTCACTTATTAACAAACTATTTAAATTTTTTTAAATATTTTTTTTGTAATGTTATATCGTTAAAATAACATTTTTCTAGAAATATTAAATTTTTATCATAATAATTTTTTTAAATTTTTACTTTTTTTATAACTTCTTTTAAGCAGAATATTTTTTTGGAATACTGCATCAATGTATAAAATTTAAATTTTGGTCGATTAGTTTATTAGTAGTTTATGAAATATAATTTTCAATACCTAGGTAGTTTAGATAATGATACTTCGCAAAATCTTAATCCACTATTAACTACTCCTCTCAGCTCTCATCGTAACTTTAAATGGCATATAAGTAGATCCTAGATTTATATGCGTTTATAGGTACCTGTTTTTTTCAAACAGTCCAAAAGGAAACTAGATCAGCTACAAGTTATAATTATAGTCAATAGATTTGAAATACAAAGAGTATGGTTTTGTATATTTTGCCATTTTTTGACATAACGTACCTACAGCATATTTCTGTATTTTACGATTTTTCTTTAGCATTTAAAAAGTTTTTAAATACATTATGTAATATTTTGATAATATATAGGTAGTCAATATAATTTACGAAGGTGAATATTATAAAAATTCTGTCAGGACTAGTTATCTATAGTAATCAGCTATTATTGAGTAAGTTTTGTGTTTTTTGTGATCCTAATGCGCGTAATTTTTTTCATTAAATGTTATTTATTTATATTTTAAATTCCAAAAATAAGTGCAACAACGTCTAGTAGACTCCAAATTAACCATAATATAAAATAATTTTATGTAAAGACATTAAAAATAATTAAATTAAAGATTATTTTTAACTTTTTAAGGATATATTTCTACAAAATAAGGGCATAAATTTATATTTTATAGTAAATTTTATATTTTAAAGGTTTTAAAAGCATATAAATCCGAGGCTTACTTTTAAGTTATGACTTGTAAATTTTAGCTGATAAAATAATTGTTTGAAATTTGATTTTTATAAATCGAAATACTTCAAATTATTATAATATACCTATTTATATATATATACTATCATTGATTATACTTAGTATACTATGTATAATCAATGATACTATCATTATGGACACTATGTATTATTTTTTTTCTTATTCACTAATACGAAGTTTAAAATGTATTTAGTCATTCAAAAGAGTAAAAACTTTAAAAGCAATGCAATTGTTTTTCAAAAGTGTGTTTTTTTAAATAATCACTCAGTATATTATACACTTTTATTCTTGAGTATTAAAAAATATTTAAAGGTCATTTTATTTTAGTTATATATTTAACTGTTTAAGTGAATAGGTCAACCTAAAGTTATAATATTGTAAAGAAAATCATCGAAATAAGCAAAGTTCATATTATAATATTTTGTTAAAGGTTAAATTAGTTAAGACCTTATTTGTTAGGTTAACCTAACCTAACCTTAAGTATACAAAATTCGAATTGGTAATCGTTCCATATTTGTTGGAAAAGCGCATTTTTAGTTACCTCAAATACTACTTTTTCAAATTTTGATTTTGATAAATCAAAATTTTATAAAAATAATCTGCTAAAAATTTATGTTGGAAAAAGGAAGTTCTCATTCAAAAAAACAGAGCAAGGCTTGTATATTCTTAAGTAAGTAGTACAAAAAAAAATTAAGAATTAAAATATAGGTTTGCTCTATATTAATCTAGTATCACTGAACATTTTATTCGATGATGTGTACTATACTGTAGGTATTATGTATAAAATAATACAATATACCTTATATACTTTGTACACCTGCTATAGTTTCACAATAATAATTCAATTATATACTCGTACTTAATGACTAATGCGAATATTTTTAACAAATAAAAATATATTGTAGTTTAGTCCTGTAGTGCATCTCCACCGCATATCTCGTTTTAAAAATAACCATACGCGGAAACATAATATTATCATTAGGTATTATTTTTTTTATTACAATGTACGAGTACACCGTGTATACCATAGAGTAAGAATGTACAGACATACAGTAGGTGTTACCTATTATACCTACCTATATATATTGTCGTGTAACGCGTGTTTATATTCCTAGGCATCGATGTAAGACGTAGGTAAGTAGAAATATAAAATTATAAAATAATAACAATATACATTTAATGAGTAAATATGCTTAGGTACCCTTACCCATAATTTATTAAATTACTTATTATATTATAGTCAATAGTCATACACTCATACTGAAGAAAGCAGATTTTTAGGTTTTTACTTTAAGTATTGATTTTATGCAGCTCAATGCGGTCTAAAAATGTAGACGACTCATTAAAGAATTTTCAGAAAAAAAAATTATTTTACACACGGTACTATATTTCAGAGATTAGTGAACACTCCAGCCTATACCTTTAATATTTAAAATTATATAGTATGATTACACATAAAAAATCATATTTGTTCAATACTTGAACTGTGATTATTTCTTCACAGGAAAAAAAGTTTAAAAATGAAAAATGAAAAATGATAGAAAATAGAAATAAATAAGAAAGAATAAATAGAAACCGTTCAATAACTTGTTTGTAATTTAATTGAATTATATTGTTTTAAATGTACCTAACGCGCTGCAATAATAATTTTCAAGTTTGGTCATAATATATTATCACATGATGTGTAATGGATATGAATGGTAATTGTGAATAGGTATTATAAACTTGAAACTTCCAAGTTAAATGTAAACTTAATGTATTATTTTCCTTATGTTTCTGATCATAACTGGTGTTCACATTTGTAAGCTAGTAATTATGTATAAACAATACCTACATATTTTATTAGTTTAAGAATTATAAAACAAATATTTTAAGAGGTTTTTAGTGCGCATAAGATGTTAGACTTAGAATCATGTTTTATTTTTTTAAGAACCTAATAATCCGTTCTTAATCATTACCTATAATCATTACTCATTACCTACCTACTTATAATACTACTACATTGACCTATTGCTGCAGACACGCACACAGTCGTATCCTGTTTATTTTTAGTCGATCGCCATACGTGCGATATGTACACCTGCTGGAAGACTTGGCTCAATCGACAGCCAAAGATATAAAACGTAGAATATATACATTAAAATTCGAACGACAAGTAGGTTTAAACTATTATTCAATCCACCTTCCAATTCAAATTCTTAATTGTAACTTGTAAAATGTAAGGTAACCTACCTATAATAAATATAAACATTCTATATTTTTATTAAAATACCTATGTTTGATTAATAACTTATAAACACTTAGATACCTATACAATATACCTAGTTTTTATAGAGTGTATAATTTAAACCTGCTAATACATTTTAAATTTATTTGTCATACTTAACGTGTTTTACTGTATCTAGAATTCTAGAAACAACATATTATTTGGAAATTATATGTGTACCTACTTTACTTTTTTTTTTTATTGATACCTACTCCAACTTCATCGAAAATAGGTTATCCTCGGAGATGATTGGGGCCATTATATTGTACAAATTATTAATGCGATATCCGGATGAACAATAAATTATTATTAATATTATTACATACCATACGCGTTCTGCGGAGTGCCGGGTGTGGATATATTTAAATCTAACATAAATAAACGTATAATATATAATAGTATGGCGGGTGCCGAGTGTCTGTGGCGCCATGACGCTGCGGTAAGTGGTAACCGTCAACGTTGTATAGGTACTTATACCGACTATACCACTTATGCGCGGTAAGCAATTTAGTACACGTTACCGGGTGACTTCTGCGAAAGATAGTTTTCCAGCCATGATATAATAATAATATAGACATATTAATTATTATAACAAAATGTGTTCTTGTGCATCATTATTATTTCCATGCATCTAACAAACATTGCGTAGAAATTAAAATTTTTATAATATAATGTATTATTTGGTTTTACTCATGAACTAAGATTAATCTTAGTTCATGGTTTTACTTCAAAGGCATAACTAGGGTTTAAATTCTGAGGAATTGCAAAACTCTAAACCTCAAAATAACCCGTTATTATAAGAATAGTCGACATACAAACATTTTAAAATGTGGTAATGGTAAATACTATTAAAGTATGTACCTATTAATTATTTAGCTATTATGCATTATTGGTTTTACAATTTTATTTACAATAGATGTATTTTTTTCTTATGTGATACTCTATACTGCTGAATCGAAGAAACGGTCAATCTAAAATTCTATAAAAAAAATATGTACCTATAGGTACACACTATAGAGAATTACACGTAGGTACCTACATCCAACTATCTATAATCTTACCGGTTTTTCAATATTAATTATATATTAATACAAATTTATTCACTAAAATAATAACATAAATAAAATAATAAACTATTTCATAGATCATTTTTTTTTTAGAGTATAGAAGGATTAATCTTCGACATCCCCTAGGAGTTTCGTCATTGCGTAAGTATTGCAATACCTATACTCATAAAAATTTCAGTTTTCTGGAATCCCGAATCGCCGGAATTCCTAAAGTTTAAGTCGTCTATTCATCGTGTTTACACTTTACACCGCACACCGCACAACGCTCTGCTCGCGACGGATAAAATAATATATATAATTGTGTCGAGTAATATTAATACTATGTGCAGAGATCGACGGCGGCGGTAGCAAGAGCAAAGTTTATTTATACCGAGACGGGCAGTCATGGGCGGAGCGAAATCCCAGCGAAGAATCACGTCTCACGGAATACATGTATATGGTGTATATATAGGTACGTATATGTATTTATATTGTTCGTATCGAAATGGCCTAACGAAAATAATGCGCGGAATAAATGTGTGTGTACTGTGTCGAGCTCAGTGCGCGAGTTTTCGCCATACGACCCGCCATGTTAATGAGCGCCACGATGACCATCGAGAACAGGTAAAACGCCATTTATAGAGGAGGTGCTGGTGTTTTCTTTATGCACGGCAGTCATAATACGTATCGTATACATTGGGTGGGTGTATAATATATTAAAATACAGTTTGACAGATATAGGTATTAATAGAATCGTGTATGTGGTGTGAATAACGGAAACGAATTGCACGCGAATGTGTGTGCGTGTATTGTTATTATTTTTTGAAAATTAGTTCGCGAAAATGCAACACGTTAAACCGTCAGCGAAAGGCGACCCGCTGTGTCCGCTCGGATTCCACCCTCAAGTCCGTTGGCCGACCAGATGCAAACGGTGTTTCAGGTGAACTATTATATTTGTATTACCTACTAATATAATAATAATAATAATATATTAATACCATAATACCATATATACCTATACACTTTGTATTTTCACATATATTTAAAATATATTATATTATATTATATTATCATCTTCCTGGCGACGTGACAGGATTTTTAAAGTGAAGAAAGTACAAAAATTGCATATCTACTATTTACCGTATAACCTATATAAAAAAAATTGTATGCATGTATATCAAACGCTATAGGTAGATGCTTAACATTTAACGGTCAAGTGTAAAAAACAATTAAAATTTACTGGGAAGAAAAATACTATCAACCTTTCCTATAGAAATTACTAAAATACATTTTCAACTTTTCCATCAATAAAAAATTATTATTGGAAAAATTGATTTTAACACTTGCTTTTTTACAAGAGGTGAAGGCCAAATACATTAATTTTAATAGTTTTATTATTTTTACGTATAATGTAACCATATATTTATTTATGTATGAAACACCAGCGGTAAGGAATTGTATATAGGTTTGTGAATCTTCAATAGTTTAGCACCTCCTGAATTTGAACACTATATTTGCGTCAATGGTTATAGAGAGTATCGAACCCAGTACCATTGATTAATTTGATTTTATAATAGACTTTTCTATAATCCTTACCTAACCTATGCTTCATTCAATGCGCTAATGTATGTTTGCATACTTCATAGTTATAGTAGTTTATAATCAATATATTGTATTCATTATTTTGAATATCGAGTTTATTTTGTAGTTATATAAGCTATTTAGATATTAATATTAAGCAGACTAACCTTTTGTAATTCTAGAAGACAATTAAACAAGCTATAGGTACTACTTATTTAAGGTGCATAATATTAATAAGTCAAAGTATAATATATTATATATACATAGTCTTAAATAAATGCAAAATATCACATAGTGATCATTGATTAAATTTACGTGATTGAGATTGGTACCTACCTAGATGGTTTTAAGTTTAAATAATTTAATATTTTAATCTTTTTATCGTAAATATTTTCTAATTTGATTGTATATATAACCTATAGGTATGTATAATATATACTCTTATCAATTAATACATGAATACATATTCTGACTTTTTGAAGCATTGACAATTGGTGTAACGATATACAAGTCTACAAAACAAAGAGATAATATTTTGGAGGTACTTTACTACGGATTTTTAGTCGGTAAACATTTATTTACAAACTAGATCCAAATCAAAATTATTCCAAAGAATCAGTAAACATTCATATTCTTAGACCACCATCATGACAATAACGATTCCCATCACTTCTCAAAAATAATTTCTTATGATTATTACTTTTTTAACATTTAGAGAATAGGTAGGTATATTTTAATTAAATGAATAAAGTTCGCTTTAATAACTAAGAGGTACCTATTATAGATTTCCATATAATATAAACACAGCCGACAGACCACAGGTCGATTAGGTTGCAAAATATTATGTATTATTTTATTTAACTGAAATCGATCAAATATAGTCTTAACACTCTTAACCTAGTAAATAACAAGGAAGTAGAACATTTTACCACATTACAATTTTCCAACTAAAAATGCTATAAAATTATGCTATGGATTTGCAATACCTCCGCCACCCCCTAACCTCTCTATATTTGCGGCAATGGTTATTACATATGAGAAATTGTATTACTATAGTTGTAAATATTTTATGTACTACAGCCGAGTTTCGATAACTCGAATTTCAAGGGAGGTAAAAATTAATCCAACTTATGCATTTTTTGAGTTACAAATATTGCATTGAATATATAAAAGTTCCCTAGGGACAAAAAAAATCGAGTTATCAAGACTCGACTGTCTAAATTGTATGTATGTACTTTCTATACACCTTTGTTGCCCATATATCAGTTACAAAAATATCGATATTATAAGACTAAATAACACGCAAAATCCAACTATATAGAAAGTATATTAGAAACTAGAAAGTACCTAGAGTCACTATAAAAATAAAAATGTCTAAAACAATATATTAAATTGAAACAAAATATGCTTGTATGTGTTATGGTGATTAATGTAATATTTAACTAAATCTAAAAACCTATGTAGCTATGTAAAATAAAAAAAACTACCAACAATTTGAAACCACTCGATCGAGATGCTAATTTTTAGCCATTTAAAAAAATATGTGTTCATAATATTATATATGGACTAACCCTAATCAGCAAGCTGCAAGCACTTCTCCAATTATGACTTTGCGCGTCAAATTACTTATAATATTAAATACATGTTGAAGTACTTACCTATGTATACCTACCAATTGAGTATTTGAGTATTGAAAATGCAAATTTTGAAATCTTTCAAAGAACTACATAAAACTCATTTGTATGTATATTTATTTTTAATTATTTAGACGATTTATATTTTACTATTTATTTTATACTGAATATATAAGTATACACAATTAAAATATGTTATATTTTTTATTGACTTTTTATATAAAAATATGAGTACTTATGTATTATAGGTACCTACCTATCATAAAATAATATACATTATAGAAGAAAATTATAATCAGTCATCAATTTTAGAATTAAATAAATGTTTTTTAATTATCATACCGACAATTAAAAGATATCTACCAATTCAACTTTCTGTTCTGAAAATATATGGCCTTTTTTTACGTACATTTTTCTATCCGGAAAGACTATTTAAAATTAAAGTTGTATTTTACATTCAACACTATTTATATTTCCAGGGACTATAAAGATCATTCTAACAGGAATAAGGATAATGGAAAGCCATCACTTAGAAAAGATGATACTACATTATCAACTCCATCTTTAAATAACGAGTTTGTAAACCATTTTTATAGTTACTTAAAAAATATAAAAAAAACCATAATTATTAATTTAGGAAAAATGAATCAATAAGTTTAAAAAATATGTCATCAGATATGATAACAAGCAATAGTAAAAATTATTTTAAAGTAGACAAAGGTTGTGGATCTAGTCGAAAGACTACATCATGGACATCAACGCCAGACTTGACAACACTTTCAGACAGTGTTACATCTCATGTTGAAAAATTAGAAGGTAATTAATCTTCTAAAAGTAGTTCTTCAGTAGGTACTGTGTAATTAATTATAATATTATTTGCTTTTATTCTAGATGATGAACAAGCAATTCCAGAATACACGGTCCGTAGAAGAACAAATCTTTCACGCAAGGATTCTGTGGATTTACATAGTCCAAGAAATAGTTACAATGGAGATATCGCCCAATATACACCGGTGCATGTTAATATCATCATAACAATGTTAATATTCACTTGGGAAGTCAAAATTTCACAAAGGTTATAGTTTTAAATTGATTTATTTTAGATGAAAACAATGCCAAATGATAAAAATATGTATAATGATGACGAAGAAGATACTATTAGTTTAGCTGATTCTGATACTACGACTGATACTTACGCCACTATTATAAATGAAGAAGATTTACATGTGAGTATAATTCATTAATAATGCAACTTAATGTGTAATTTTAGTCAATTAGGTAATCAATGAAAGTGAAAATCTCTACAATAAAGTTTTAATTTTAGGATCAAGTAATGAATTTAAAAGCTGAATTAAAATTGACCAAGGAAAAATGTGAGAAAGCAGAACGAGAAAAGAGTGATATTTTACTAAGACGACTAGCATCTTTAGATACTACTCCTACATCTCGTACAACAGCTACTGAAGTAAAAACAAAAAATTATAAAACAAAAATAAATTCTAATAACATTAATTTTGATAGTTATTGAAGCACCAACAAAAAATTAATGATTTGAAATCTACTTGTGAAAGTCTCAGTGATGAAAAGAGAATACTTACTCAACGTGTTCATGAATTGGAAATTGAGCTCAATAAAAACAAGAATACTAAAGTGAAGTCAGACGATGTTCAATTGATTCGTTCTAAGTTAATAGCAGCTGAAACTAAAATTGAGGATTTGACAGAAGAAAACAATGATTTAAATAAAGAGATACATAATATGGAGCAAGAGATGAGAGATAATTTTCGGTACCTATATTTATGTGTAATTTAGAATTATTTTTTTATTACTTAAAGTAGTTGTAACACTTCATAATTATTAGGTTAAAATAACAGATATTGTTAACTCCTATAAGCTATGACCATTTTTTATCCTGGAAATATACCACTAACTACTAACTACTAATAAGGCACTAAAGGTATTTAAAAAGTTGTGGTATATAAGGGTAGATAATTATTGCCTATACATAACTCCTTACAAATGGTCGTGCTGCTCTGCTGCAGCTCACAGACAAGTATAATATAACAAATTTAAGTATTGTTTCACCAAGATTTCCTAATCTATAATTCTATATTGTCATCAATGTTACCTATCGGTTAACTTTTAAGTATCCACAATATTTTATATTAATTTTTTCTTATAATTAAAACATTTTATTTCAATACTAATTATTAGTGATTATTAATGTAATGTTATAATTTATTGTTTATAATTTATTTTAGATTCTGAATGGGGCTAGAAATGAAAATTTTTTCTTTTTGTCTTGACGTTAGATACTTTAAAAGCAGTAAAAATGGTTTGATTTTTAAGGGAATGTGTCCTGTAGTGAATCTTATTTAATGTATTAAGAAAAATGTGTTATTTGAATATGTTTAATTTTGAAGAAGGTATCAACAAAATCGAGAATTTTTATGTAACACCTAATTTTGATAAAAGTGATTTTATTTTTGTTGTAATTAAAAATAAAAACCTATGTGCTTGAAATTTTCAACAAATACTCAGATTAGCATTTAAAACACATATATAATATGATTTTCATAATATTTTGTCTTTTTTCTGCTATTTATATAATTATGTAACATATTTATATTTTACATTTTCAACATTTTTTTTTATCTTCCTTTGATAACATTTTGATTTGTGAGTAAAAAACTTGAAAATGTATTACAATCTTCCTCATAAGTTTATTTACATAAATTATAACCTAGGTAGGTATTTGTTACAATTTAAAAAAAAAATCATAGAAACATTAAACATTTCAATATAACTTAAATTATAATTTTTTATACACATATAATATTTAAAATATTTAAATTAACTTTTAGTTATTTATACCGTGAACCTATTCATACTGGTTTATGGTACAGTCTAAGTTAATAGTTAATAATATTCAATAAAATATATTTTAGTATATGCAAACCTGTTTTTCGTAAAAATAAGCTCAACTTTCAATATTACTAATTTAAAATAATATAAAAACAAATTAATAGCAATTTGAATACATATATATTAAAATATCTGATATGTTATCTAAGATCTCAATTGTTTGTTATGGTATACAATTATGAAAAGTACTTGGAAATTTTTCTTTTGAACTGTCCAGAATCTAAATTAAGTTGTTTAATAAGGTTAATACATTTTTAGTAGATGATACTAATGAGTTACATTTTGTTTAGGTATGTATTTTTTTTTTTTTATTCGCTATTAAGTAAGAAATGCAATTTTTTTTTAAATATATCAAGAATATTCTATTTAAATTAAAATACAAACACTTATGTAAAATATTTTGAATTAAAAATTCATATTTTAGAGAGGAGCAAGATAATGAATTTATTATGCTAAAACGAGAATTTGACCAAGTTTCAAAAAATTGTCGAATTTTAGCATTTAAATTGAAAAAAGCTGAAAGAAGAATGGAAGAGTTAGATAATGAAAAAATTGAAAATGACAAAAAAACTAAAGAGGTAATTTATATAAATACTAATACATATTATTATTGTTGTTATAACATAATATTATATTCACAGTTAATAGAACGATTACAAGGAGATTTAGAAAAATCTGAATCAAATGTATCACAAGGGGATCAAAAAAAAAGACCTATGTTGGGCATGATACCTAAGTCTGCATCTGGAGAAGTATTAATTGTTTATGAATAAACAAAAAAAAAGTATTGTATTTTTATTATTTTATCATAACTTATTTAAATATTTAGAGAGTTTCAAGAGAGTCATTAACTCGAGGTGATTCCCAAGAAGATCCTGTTCAACTTCAAAGAGATTTACAAGATTCAATGGAGAGAGAAGCTGATATGAGAGAGCAATTAAGATTTTCTGAAGAAGAAGTAATATTTTAGAATTAATGTTGGATTTTTAGCCAACATAAATCTTAAAATACAATTAATACAATAAAATAAAAATTGTAGGCTAAAATGTTAAGGAACAAAGTGAGTCGTTTAGAAGAAGATAATGAGTCAATGGTTTTGCAACTCAAAAAAATGGCCACAAAAACAAGTAAATATTAGATTATTAGATTATACTTTTCTTTAAATTAATAACAAAAAAATTGATGTATAGGTTATCGTCCTACAAATATCGCCGATAGAGATGAGGGAATTTCAGATGTTGAAGATGCAACAGAGCTAAAATTACTTCTTGAGCTCAGTGAACAAGTAATTTGTGTATTATTTTATAACCTAACTACTGGTGTATAAGTACTAACAAGTTTTTTAGATAATTACAAAAATAATACCCTTTTTTATGAATAAGTGATTTACTAGTTTTAGTTAAAACATAAAATGCTTTAAATTATAGGAAATTACAGTACTAAAAAGAAAATTAGAAGAATTTGAAGTAGAAAAGGATCAATTGAAAGCTAAAGTTTTAGAATACCAAACAAAACTAGCATCCAAAAAAACTTACAAACCAATATCAAAACCAGCCCAAACCAAGGTAATGTTAGTACCTAGTTAAAGTATAAGCCATTAATAATAAAATATATATAATAATTTTTGTCATTAGACTAAAGAGGTTAAAGCAGATTTTGACAAGCAAACAAAGGCTGTTAAGCAGTTAGAAATTAAAACAATGGACCTTGAAAACCAACTTAAGGTAAATTAGTAAAATTCTTATTAAGATAAGTTTTTTTTTAAATGTAAATTTCATGTGTAGATAGTTAGGTTTTTTTTTAAATTTTTAATATTTACTTTGAATATTTTTACATTATATATTTATGTTTATCTCCCACAATGTTATTTTATTGATCTTATTTATTAATATCTATAGAGTGAGAGACAACAGATTGAAAATTTAAAATCAACACATAAAAAAGAAATAATAAACAAAGAAGAATTTATAAAGAAATTACAAGAACAATCAAATGTTGAAGAAAATAAAAAAATTATGGATATTCAAAATGAATTTGAAAAAAAAATAAAAAGTAGATGCAATATTTACTTATTAGGTAGTCTTAATATTTTAATGTTTATAACAATTTAATTCTTTACTAGGAATAGAAAATGAAATGTTGATTGAGCGAAAGAATTACAAAGATATTTTAAATAAATATGATGTTTTGCAAAAAGAACAAATAGATGCTAAAAGTAAAATGGCAGCAGAAAAAGAAAAACTACAATGGTGGGTATAAAACCTTTAATATGTAACACAATTATCATAATTTTATTTTTTTTTAGATAATATGATTATTAGTTTTATTTTATTATAGTAGGTACTGTACTTTTGAAGAACCTATTTAGATAATAACTATATTATTTTTTAGTTTGTTAGAAAGTAGAAAAAAAGATACATTAAAAGTTGAAGCGGAGTTAAAATCATTAAAAGACAAGTACAACATTTCTATTGATTTATGGAACAAAGAAAAATTGGAAATGCAGGTTAATTTAAATCATTTAGATATTTTTATAAATGTTTTTAATTTGATTATTTTATGTTGTAGAAAAAGTTAAAGGATCTAGAAATAGCTCATTCAAATGATTCTTGGATAAAAGAGAAGGAAAATATGAAAAATAATTTGGATGAATATTTAAAAGAAATAAGAACATTAAATAAACAATGTAGTCAGTATACAGAACAGATAGAAAAACTTAAGAAAGATGTAAGTAAAATAATGTAGTACCTATTTAATTATAATAGTATATCATAAAAGATAATGGATTTGAATATTATGTTTTGTTTTCAGAATGAAAATTTACAACGAAATTTAGATGATTTTGAGAAGGTTGTCAAAGTCCAGCATAGTAGGTCAATGGAGACAGAATTACTAGAAAAAAATTTAAAAGATATGAAAATAAAGTTGGTTTTGATAGTTTAGGTTTAGCGATTATTTTATTTTTAAGTAATGTAATTAATCTTGTAGGCTATATAATGAAGAACAAGCTAGAAAAACAGAAGTTGCTGCTTTAAAAGTACGCTATGACAATCGCATGTCAGTTCTTTCTGAAGAGTTAAAAAATAGTCAGTTTCAAACACTTAGGTTCAAGAGAGAACGTGATTCATATAAGCAAATGTTGGATTCAGCAGATTCTAACCATCAGAAAGGAAATTATAAGGTTCAAAATAATGATAATCAGGTACTTAAATTTGTATGGTTTCGAGTTTTCAGATTTGGGTAAAGGGTAAACTTTTATTTATTTAAACTGTAATTTTTAGAAAGAAGAATATCACATTTTACAGCAACAAGTATCTTGTATGGAAGAACAACTTTCAGAAGCAAGACTTGAATGTTCTAGGTTAAAAACAGAATTAGTATCAGAAAAGTCAGCTTGGGAAATAACAAAATCAGAAATGACATCTTCTATTAATAAAGTTTGTTTTTCATAATATTACATTTTATGTATAAATTAATTATTGGCATTTTAGTTGGAAGAAGAACGACTATTAAATTCAGGAAGATCTAAATTAACAGGTTTGAAAGCTAGAATGGAGCTTGCATGGCAAAAAGAACGAGAAGAGCAACAACGTCTTTTACAAGAGACATCAACATTAGCTAGAGATCTAAGACAAACATTATACGAAGTAAATCAAAATATAATATACAGTATGTAATTATATGTATAAGATATTATTTAATCATCAATTAATAATGAAAGGTCGAACGAGAGCGAGACAAGGATCGTTTGGAATCAAAAAGACGTATTGATCAGCTTACAAAAAATATGGAAGTTGACCAACAAGAAAATAGGAAGAAAACTAATGAGGTTGGATTAAATTATATAAATATAATATACATTATAATAAATATAAAAATTATATCTATCTATATATATTCAAAATATAGATAAATAATATAAATAAATATAGATTGATAATTAAAACAATCAAACATAGGTAACCAACTGTTATTCTATATTAATTTAATCGTATTTACATTTAATAACAAAAAGAGTATATAATTATGTATTAAAATTAACTAATATAGTAATATGTTAACTATTATTGTTATTAAAGGCTGTCCACATATATATGTATTAATATATATATAATATATTTAGCACTTTTTGATATTAAATGTTCATTTTTAATACAGAAAAATTAAACAATTATTATTATATAGTCATTTTTATCATAATATATATTAGATGTTTTTTAGATTTAAATATTTTATTAACAAATTAAATTATTAAATACTATTCAACTGTGGAATATATTTACCTATACAATTTTATTAGAATTTGCTTAATATTTATTGATTTAGTTAAAAATATTTGAATAGTTAAATAATTATTTATATATTAATTAGATGCAATGTGATCTTATGGATTTGCGAGATGCTCATGCAAAATTAAGAACAATAAATGAAAAATTAAGAAAAGAAAAAGACAAAATAGAACAAGAATGTGAATCATTAAGATTATGCAATGTTCGGCTAAGAACTGATCCTCAGATTGAGGTTAAAATTAATAATTTATCACAGTTAATCAAAAGTTTAACTATAATGGTAAATGAAAACTATGAAATGACAAATAAATCTATAAACTCGATAAATGCACCAACACCACCAGCTAGAAGAAAATCATCTACATCTAGAGAAGCATCACCAGATTTAAATTCCAATCAAGTACTAAATAACAACAATAATGAAAAAATTAAACAATTATTAAATAAAGTTAATGAGGTGACTAAAGAATTAGTATTAAATACAAATCAACCTGATATTCGATCAAAACGTGCAGTATTTGGAGTCAGGTAAAATATATTGTTACTAATTAGTTTTTAGTAATGTCTTAATTTCATTCAAAATATCTGCAAATAATTAAACTTAATTTTAAAGTTAATAAAAAAAATAATTATTTAAAAATGTAATTAACTATTTATAATACTATGAAGATTAATAATAAATATATTAAAAAAAATAATATTTAAACAATATTATTAAATAATTTATTAATGTGTGGATATATCATAATTTTAAACCTATTATTGGTATAGATAAATTACTGTAAAAATAGCTATTTTAACAAATATGTAAATTTTTATTTATTTTTTTTCAACTATATACACATTTTTCAACTTAAATTATTTTCCTGGTCTTCCTGGTCTTAAATTAATGACAATCTAGGGCACATTGAAGTTAAAGATAAGCTCATAAATAGTAATAATTAATTTAATATATAGGTCGTCATCAACTGAAAATGATTTCAATGATAAGCCTCCAATAAGAGGTAGTTTGTATAGAAAAAGTCTTTCATTAGAACAAAATTTTGGGAATACTGATCAAGTGAGTTAACATATAAATAAAAATGAGTTAATTAGGTCAGATAATACCTATTTAAGATTTTAAAAATGTTAGGATATATGGAAACGAGATGAACGCACCCAGTCAAGAAATAAACTTATTAAACAACCAAATAGTTTTGACAGGTAATATTTTTATGTTTCTTAAGTTGGTTTTTTTTTTGTACATGATTTATAGACACATTAGTTGATTTAGTTAGCTATTATAAAATCTAATATAGATATTATTTTTAAATGGTTTTTAGTCATTTAAAAATATTGTGTTAAACATCATTAAAACTCACAGTACCAACTTAAAGTTTAACACTTAAAAATATTTTTGTTTAAATATAAAAATTAAACAAGCTTTTGAGTTTTTAGCCAACAATCAAATAGTTCTTCTAAAAGTGATATAGTAAGCGGAGAAAAAACTAAGAAAAAAGGACTTTTTGGCAAACTAAAGAAGTTAACTAAAAGTTCCAAAAGCTTTGACAATGATAGCGATTTGGTATGTATATTGAATGCCTATTTATAGTTTTAAATTTTTAATTCTTATTTTCATTGTAGTCCTTTAAAAGCAGCTCCAGTATTTACAATATTGATGTATCTTCTAGTAAAGATTCTAGAGGGAAACTTAATGATGTATTTAAACCTTCAACATTACCCAAGTAAATAAAAATAATAATAAATATGCAGATTGGTAGGTATATTAATAAATACTTGTTGTCTTTTATTGAACTTAATAAATGCAGCTTAAAGAAGAGAGCAATGTCTCCGTCAATATTTAGAAGATCAGAAAGTTCAAGGACATCTCCATCGCCTTCAGTACGTTCAGATGAATATGAAGAAATTTCTTAGATAGTTATTAACAATAGTAAAATGTTTGCAGTAGTTTATGGTCTGTTGCATGTAAGTGCAATTCAATTTATTACATTTAATCATCTATATTCTATATTATTAAAGCATTTGCATTCTTTACGTGATATACTTTACATTTATATAGTAAGAATAATTATTATTGTTTGTTTAATGTTTTTTTTTTTGAATGAAAACAATTTGATTTTAATTTTCTCAATAAGCTATTAGATATTAATGACGTTTTTGTTGTGTATGTTTCACTTTATGTAGCCAAGACTAGCGGTATGTGATAAATATAATATTACAATTTAAGACATTAATTATGTTCTATATTGTGAACATATTATTTTTTATTTGGACTACTTGATTCTTAATATGCGGAATAT
The DNA here is from genome assembly GCF_020184175.1 of Aphis gossypii. Lineage (NCBI taxonomy): Eukaryota > Metazoa > Arthropoda > Insecta > Hemiptera > Aphididae > Aphis > Aphis gossypii. Next base: position 64,395,636 of record NC_065531.1, on the reverse strand, counting down.
TATTTTGATTGTGTGGTAAAATGAAAAATAAACAGGATATGGAATTTTTTTTCATAAATTTAAAATCTTTTTTAACATTCGTGTGCATAATTAGTTTGTTAAATACGCTATATTATTAATGTTTTAATTTAAGTGAGAAAATAAATTATTGTTTTATAAAACAATAGTCACATGAACATTAAATTATTAAAATATAAGAAAGTATATTGTATACAGCTATAGTATATATATTATATTATATATAAACTGGGCAATTCTATTATTTAAGTTCACTTAACATTTTCAAAATAATTTTTTTTTTTTTTTTTACATAAATCTTGATCAATACTACAGTATTTACAATGAGGTAATGTCACAAGATTGTGGTTTGTGTAATTAGTATTGTAAATTTGTATATTAAAGTATATTTTGATGTTCATTGATTATTTTAGCATAAAAAATTGTTTTTTTATTTTTAAGAGAATATTGAGTACCTATAATTGAATGTGTTTTGAGAATATTAGCAAGGTTACAATAATATGCAACACAAGACAAATTATCCATTTCTAAAACACTAATTGTACAGTACTCACTGCTAGGTTAGGTTTAGCTAGCTAGGTTACTACTTACTTTATCATTGTAAAAAAATTACTAATATACAATAGCATAACAATTTGTATTATAAAGGATAAACTATAATAATCAAATTATATTATGATAATATTAAGTCAGAACCATAAACAGAACATATTCAGAACCAATGTGGATTGATCTACCTTCCACAGAATAATAATAGTAATAATCAGCGTACGATTGTTTACATTCCCTTGTTTTAACATTTTTAGAGTTTTGTTTAAAATATAAAGTAATACTTATAGGAATATATTTAATGTATTTTAATTTAGAGCTAGATTAAAATTTAATTAACTAAATATATTTATTTTGATACACATGTTGCTAAATTTAAAATGAGTATATCATTATCAGCTATGGTTAATTGGAGAGAGTTTTTGGCATTTACTCGTACATAACTGTGTATATAAACTAGATTCAGGGGCCTACTAGTTCAGTTCTACAATTTTTTAACCCCATCCCTGAGAATTATATATTATTTTTTAAACCTTAAAATTCAGAACATAGTTATATTATGTTTAGATGAACAAATAACATGTGTAATCCATACAACTAATATAAACTATAAATATTTAAAAATCATAAATTTCTCATTATAACACATAAACTGCGCATCATATTTAAGTATGTTTGTTATGACTAAAAAAATAGGAGTTTTAAAAAAATAATTTAAAAAATTGTATGACTTGTAGACTTATATAGATATACATATAGAATAGTACTTTTAAGATACAAATAAAAAACCAATAGTTCAATTGTCACACTTTTTTCTTCTTTTCTTTTTAAATCACTTTAAATAGTTCTTGAAAATATGATTATTCTTCAAACGAATCAGGCAGTTTAGATGTTATTTAATATTTAAAGTTTGTTTTATACCTCATATTATTTTTTAAAAGAATATTTATTCATAAGTTAATTGATTTTATCAATAAACAAATAAATAAGTCTAATAAATATTTTATTACAGTTATATAATTATGTTAATTATTTATATTACATCAATGAATAAGTTCATTGAAATAAAAGAAAATATAAACTATTGAAATATATACAGAATATATTTCAGTATTATATTACATATGAATTATACTTAGTAAGATATATAGTTTTCACAATTTCCATATACAACTTTCTAAAACATTTATTATAGCTACAATTCATTTTTAAAGTTAATTAATTTTTATTACAGTTTAGTTCCATAGAATGAATGGTTTGGTCCTTTTCCATATTTATGCCAATCAATTCCAGTAACTGTAGGCTTATTTGGTAAACATTCAAGGCCCTTAAAAATAAAATTTTTGATAATTTATCATACAATTTTGAAATAGAATAAAATATTACTTGTGCCTTATATGGATCACCAGTTAATTCCCAATCTCTAGCATAATATCTTTGAAGCCAAGGTTGACTAACATCACGTTTGTAAACCTAGAATAATAAATTTGAAAATTGCTTTGTTATATAATCCAATGCAAATCTATGCTATTTGTTAAGTATATTTGGGACAATATAAAAACATATGTTAGATATTAGAATTTTATACTTAGAATTTGGTTACTTTTTACTTTAAAAGTTTAAAATGCATAAAATATATTGGAAAAAAGCAATATGAGACCCTATAAGCAGATTTAAAACATTCCAGTCATTAAGCAAATATCACTCATTTGTAGGGCTATGAATTAAATGCACTAAAAAACCTTAAAAAATGCATTAAAAAGTCAAAAAATGCAATATAAAATGCCAAAAATTAAGTATAAAGTGCACTTAAAATGGTTTTTAATTAATTTTTTTTTATTTTATTGGTATTATAGGATATTATACATTAGTATATTACATTTTACATGCATAAAATTGTATTTATTTAATAAAAAAAATTAATAATAAAATTGTTGATTGAATTTGAATCTTGCGTAAAATTTTTTTTTAAATTTTTAAAATTGTGAAAAACAAAAAAAAAGGTTTTCAAAGATTAATGGCGGAATTTAATTAAAAAATACTGAAGAATGAAAATTATGACCTACAAATGCAAAATGAAAGTTTCATAAATGAATTAGTAGTTACATTATTCAAATTATGTACTAACAAAAAAATTGTGTACTGTGATCAGAATCTATTTATTTATTTAGATAGAATTTTATATAATATATTAAATATGAAAAATCGGTTTATTTACTGTGGAAAATCAGATTATTAGCTATAAATAACAACACACTTTTTCGTTTTTTATTCTACGGAATAAAAATAAATTAATACATTTCTAAAATATTGTGTATTGTATGATACCTACGTAAATGTCTGTGTAAACATCCATTATATTTTATTTATGATCATAGATATACAGCTAGCCATTCCTATTTATAAATGGATTGATAAATCAAAATGTTGTCCCCCCTTGAGAATTTTTCTATGGGCGCCCTTAGATCAGCTAGTTTGTCAACTAGGAAATCTCTGAGCCATATTCGCTTAAGTCTCCTTATAGTATAACCTAGAAGGGAGTTTGAGAATAGCTCAGAAATAAGGGGGTTGAATTGATTGTGGAGTCTTTTAGAATTTTTTAGAGTTGTTTTGCAACTTCTCTAACAAAAGGTATATGTAGGTCGGTATGAAGAGTGTTATTAGAGACGTATAGAGGAGCATAAGTGACATCAAAGTATTTTTGATTGAATAACTTGTATTTTGTTAATGTTTATTTTTTTGGCATCTCCCTAGAGTTGGATTCTGTAGGTCCATATTGGTTTAAGTAAAATATTGAATAAATTCATTTTAAATTTTAGATGGAGAGGAAATCTATCAAGTAGAAATATTAGATATTTCTACAGTCCTTGATATGATTAATTCAAAATTATATCAATTACCCTATTATTTATCCACATTACGACATTATATTTCTTTCACAAATGCAATATTTTTTTATAAGAGACTAAGAAATGCTAAGAGATACTTACGTTATCGTAAACTAATTTATTCGACAGAGAGTTGATCTTGTCGGGTATGTTTAACAGCACATATACGATGATAGCGGAAGGTAAGGCTTCGTACCACATTTTGAAGTCACTCCGATGTAAAAACGGCGTGAAATTTGGAAAACTCGTCTTTCTCGTCCGCGGTAATTTTTTTCCAACCCGTATCGGCCGTATCCGATTATTTTTTTAATATTTTTATCATAACAAAAAATAACCTGAGACGGCGGCGACCTCGGGCTAAGATAAGGATCATATGCTTGACCATGTTGGCCAACCAAATGTGACCGTGGCAGCTGCAAAACGCAGCTGCCACGGCCCCGGATCTGATCATCGGCCCGGCGGCCGCACTGTTTATCTCAATGGCGTTTGTTTGTTTACTGGCCATTCGCGATTGGCTCTGAACACATTAGCTGCTCAAAATGTACGGTGCGTTTTTTACGTTTCCGACTCGCGTTTACGGCGATGTTCTAAATAGTAAATAGTAAATAATAATAATAATTTCCCGGCTGATGCCGACGCCGAAAGTTTTTTAAATTTTATTTTATCAATATTCACTGGTCCGCAAGTCTTGTTCGTGTATCGTTAACAGCGCCGACGTTTTTGGGTTTTTTATTTTTTATACCGTGGTTTTTTGTTTTCGTTCGTTTCCCACGGTATTTTCTTCAACGGCTGGTCATGTGCAGCCAGTAACACTATCAATATCCCAGTTCACCGTTAGTCGTACGTATGTATTTTTGACGGAGTAAACGTCGCCGAAACCTCAACTCCAGTTTTTCGGCCCGCGCTTTTTTTGGGGGGGCTTAGTTAGCCGTACGCCACAAGCACACAAACCGATTACTCCAAGAAGTACCAGTTAAACGTAAGACGCCGCAATGTCTATCACACCGTTCAAGAAACGAGTCTGTTACTATTACGATAGTGAGTATCATTTTTTTTAGTTAAATGTATTGTTAGTACTGATTGTCATTGTCCTATGTCTCCGACACTTAAGCTATATATATGACTACTCGTTTTGGTGTCAGGTCAGCTACAGTTTAATAGTGTTTACTAGGTCTGTTTATTGTCCTTACAAAACCGGCACACAACATGAAAAACTTTATTATGCATGTAATCTGTTAGGGTTTTGGTTTTTTTTTCTATTTGTCCTTGTGCTTCTATATGACATATTCGTCTAATATGAACTGGATCTATTTAATATTGAAATCAATCATACAATGATGAGGTTTAGTACTTAGTTAAGTTGCTAAAATGTTATAGTCAGGTACCTGTTATTATAATTTTCATTACTATTTCTATGCATAGAGAATTAATACACTCTTAAAAATATTACTAGACATTTTTTAATTAAGTAGTCTAATTTTTGTTATTATATTTTAGTCAAAATTACTAAGTTAATCCATTCTATATCTGTAAAAATCTTAAGTATAAAAGACTTGTGAACCAACTGTACCTAGTTAATAATAGTTGATGACTTTAATTACTCTAGATTAAAATTTAATTACGTTTAATTTTGATGATTATAAAATTAAATACAGCCATATTCATTTAACTTGAATCTATATATATATTAAAAATTATCATTCTTTTTTGTTATGTTAAAATTATAAAATTCTTACCCAGATATAAGATTAAATAAAAATTCTAAAATTTGACTTTCCTTGTGTAAAATTGAATATACTCAACAGTCAACATATTTGCTAGCTAAAATATTTATTTCAACTTAAATCACAGTTTTGGTAGGTATAGTTTATTAAATATTATGTTTAAGTATAAACTATAAATATTTTAAAAATACTTGTAGTTTTGACTATAATATTTGTATACAATCATTTTCTAAAGTTTTCTGAAAAAGTGCTTTCAAGTATATTTATATATTTTTTTTTATTAAACATAAAAAGTAGGTAAATAACAATGCAAAATAAATTAATCTTCAGACTATAAATATGTTTGTTTTATATTTTTATTTGTTTAATTGATTAATGATTATATTTAATAGCCAAAAAACCTTTTATTTATACCATTTTACCTTTGGTGTATGTTTGCCATTTGTTCAAATGAATGAATACTGTTTAAATTAATTCTTTCTTCATTTTTAATAAAAATCATTGATAATAATTAAAAATGCTGTATTTTTTTTACTTTTTTTTAATAGTTCTGAGATATTATAAACATAAATTAAAAAAATTATAATTTAAGTATTACCTACTTACTTTTGGTATGGTATCCAAACAAAATGGTTACATATTATATTATACATAGAAAATACCTAGTAATAAAATGCATATTATTTATTTTAAATCTATAAGTACTATTAAATGATTATTTATTGTTATATTTGGTTAATATATACCTTTCCTAATTTAGGTCAGTAAGTATTTTATATTATAACCATAAGTACAAATTTAATGCCTCTGAATTATATAAGTGCTCTGCTAATAATATTTTTAATATAATTAAAAAATGGTCAAGATTTTTGATAGGAAATTTTGACAGAAGTACAATAAGAGATTTAAAATAATTCAACAATGTCAACAGTTTTGATTCATAATATACAGAATTAGAAAATAACAATCATTGCAATATTATAAATTAGTTATATCATTTAAAACTTTATTTCATATTTAATCTATTAATCTTATACTTGTACATACACAATACATCTTTATGAGGTATCATATTCAATAAAAGTTATCAATTTTTTTTATAAACATATTTATATTTAAAAAAGAAGTGTGGTCAAGTGTGTACTGCTCTGCTGTAGGTACATTAGGTGCCGTGTGGATCACTATTATAGTATATAGAAGTGTTAAATTTGAATCAGGTATCATTGTGCACAATGTTCTTTTATGATTATTGTAAGCCAAACTTATGAAAGATATTGTATTAAATTTTCAACTTTTCAGTTACTTATACAAACATTTTTATGAATTATATTTACAAAATAATTTGCAAATATTCATGATTTAACGAATTTTTGTCAATATTTGAACTTCAAACACTAATACAAAAAGTTGTGCCCATGTATTCTTATAATTTTTGAATCATTATAAGACTAACTTATGAGGAACTATGTATTAAATTTTCAAGTATTTTTGGGCAACAAAAATATTTTCATCGCCATTTCAAAAATAAATATTTAAAAAAATTGAAAATTTAAAGTGCCTATAAATAGCTAAAAAAAAAGCCAAAGTATTTAGAAAACTTAACTGTATATAGATAACTCAAATATAAACATTTGGTAAAAATTTAAAGTATTTACAGTGATCATTGATCAGTTTTTGAGTTACAACCAAGGTTACAACTATATAAGAAAAATGTTGAAAACTGGTTTTGCCTAAAATTTCCTTTTTTCCTTCACTTTTGATATCTGAATAATGGATTAAGGATATTCATTTATCCATTGGAAACCACCCTCAAAGTTTGAAATCAAAGCATTATTTCGACAAATAATGCTGTACATTCACAAAAAAAAAAAAAATCAATACATTCATCATTTCATTTAATATCTAAAATAGATATGAATTGTTTAAGTATAAAAATTAAACTTAGTGTAGGGTGCATCTCCTTTAAATGTCATATTTTTAAATACTTATTGTTGAAAGGTAGTTTAGTAATTAAGTTATTGAAATTTTTGAGGTGTTTTTTATCGATGGAAAACTTTTTCTATAAATTTCAAACAACCATTTAATTTAATTAATTTACCATTGTACATTTTTATAGGTGACATAGGAAACTATTATTATGGACAAGGTCATCCTATGAAACCACATAGGATTCGAATGACTCATAATTTGCTTTTAAATTATGGTTTATATCGTAAAATGGAAATATATGTAAGTCAAAATTAATATTAATTGTTGATGATATGTATTTTTAAATTACTTATAAAATCAATGTTTATGATTTAGAGACCTCATAAAGCTACTGCAGAAGAAATGACCAAATTTCATAGTGATGAGTATATACGGTTCTTAAGAAGTATTCGTCCTGATAATATGAACGACTATAACAAACAAATGCAAAGATGTAAATATATTGTCCCTTTTACTTAAACAAATCTATATGTAAACATTATTTAAAAAAAAAACTAAAACGGTTATTTTTTTTACAGTTAATGTGGGTGAAGATTGTCCAGTTTTTGATGGTTTATATGAATTTTGTCAGTTATCTGCGGGCGGTTCAGTAGCAGCAGCTGTAAAATTAAACAAGCAATCAGCAGATATTTGTATCAATTGGGGAGGGGGTCTTCATCACGCTAAAAAATCTGAAGCTAGTGGCTTTTGTTATGTTAATGACATTGTACTTGGTATATTAGAATTGCTTAAATACCATCAACGAGTGTTGTACATTGATATTGATGTTCATCACGGTGATGGCGTTGAAGAAGCGTTTTATACAACTGATAGAGTAATGACAGTTTCATTCCACAAATATGGCGAATATTTTCCTGGTACTGGGGATCTCAGAGTAAGTTAATGAATAGTGAAATTTAATTTTTAACATATTAATTTGTTTAAATTGTCAATGGTTGCAATATTAGTATTTGAATAAATTAGTTTTTATGATGTCTCGTGAATACTTAACTAATGATAATTTTCATAATTCTATAGATTTATTTATATAGTTGTTTAATATATTATGCATAAAATTAATATTTTGATTTCTTATTCATACTAGATTCCTTAAGAGTATAGTACATATAATTTAAAATTTTCTAATATTGTCTGCTAAATAAATTATACAATAACCATATTGAAATATATTCTTTATTCTAGGATATTGGTGCTGGAAAAGGAAAGTACTATGCAGTTAACATTCCCTTAAGAGATGGAATGGATGATGATAGTTATGAATCAATATTCGTACCAATAATTACAAAAGTAATGGAGACCTTCCAACCTAGTGCAGTTGTTTTACAATGTGGAGCAGATTCACTTACAGGAGACAGACTCGGATGCTTTAATCTAACTGTTAAAGGTATGACAGTTTTGTATATTATTATTAATATATAATATTATAAAATTCAAATTTAAAAACTATAAATAAACATTTTTAGGTCATGGAAAATGTGTTGAATTTGTGAAACGTTATGGTTTACCCTTTCTTATGGTTGGTGGTGGTGGTTATACTATCCGAAATGTATCTCGATGTTGGACATATGAAACAGCTGTGGCCTTAGGAGCTGAAATCGCTAATGAACTACCGTATAATGACTATTTTGAATACTTTGGGCCTGATTTTAAACTTCATATTAGCCCTTCGAATATGACCAATACAAATGCTACAGAGTATTTGGAAAAAATTAAAAACCGACTTTTTGAAAATTTACGAATGCTACCTCATGCCCCAGGAGTTCAAGTCCAAGGTAAATTTTATCATTCTCATAATTGTAATTATATGGTTAATTTTCAATATAAATTTCAAGTTTTAAATTAATTATTTACTATATTAATTTTTGTTATTAGCTATCCCCGAAGATGGTGTACGCAATGAGTCAGAAGATGAAGATAATGTTAACCCAGATGAAAGGAATCCACAATCAATTACAGATAAACGAATTGCACCTGATAATGAATTTAGTGATAGTGAGGATGAAGGAATGGCTCCTGGTGTAGGAGGTGGTGGTCGAAAAGATAACAGGTATGACAATTGGTTTATATTATATATAGTATAATATTTATTATATATATATATATATATATGTGTGTGTTATTTTTGTTTTAGATCTTATAAAACTGTTACACCTGCTAGAAAACAAGCACGTTTGGATTCAAATAGGATGGAAGTTGATGAACCTGAATTTAATATTCTTAAAGGTAATTATTTTTAATATGAATCTTTCAACACAAACAAAAATGTGCCATCATACTGCAGTGGCTTAATGCCAATCTTTTAATTCCTATTGTATACATCTTTTTATGTCAACTAATGTGATGTTATTAATTTAAATATCATGATAAAAAAATTTTATATTCCGTTTTTTAGTCAAAAATACATTTTTTAAAGTGCTGTTTACTATTTAGTATTTCAATATAATATTTTGTTTGACAATTTAGCCATTTTATAACATATGATTGCTAAATCTTTTCCTATAAATACTGGTTTTGTATATTATTTAATAATTTATTAATTCTTAAAAATATAATCTAATATACATGATACTACATGCGCATTGCAAAATATTTTTTATATTACCAATGTGTTGACATTTTATTTTATTAGTTATAAAAACAAAACATTTATTTAATAGTATAATATTACTTATAGTGATATAACAAATTGTATTCTGCCAATTTCAGATATTTTTTTATGTTTTAAATGGATTGATAGGTAGATTTTACAAGTTTCTAATAAAGTTAACATGACTTAGGAGAACATCTTTTATATAGTTTTATGAAATTATGTTGCATTTGTTTACAAGACTTAATGTATAAATGACAGTGTTTTAATTAATATTTACTACACATTTCTTGAATTGCATTTATTTTATTCGTAAAATAATTGGTTCAATGGTGTTTTAAGTTAGTACTATCACTTGATATTAAAATATTATCTTGATTATTGTTTTAAATATTTGTTTTAGATGAAAAAGAAGACAAATCTGTTAGTTCTGATGATTCTAATAAAAAGGACGCTGTCAAGTCGTGAATTTATGACAAAAATATATAATAAAATTGTAAATAATTGAAAAAATAAGTAAAACAATGATTTATTGTCATTCATTTGTGTATATAAACTTATATAATTAGGGCGGTATAATGTAATTTAGTAAATTATCTTTTTTATAGTTACTAATTTATGGTTTATGATTGTTAACTCTAATAATAACGCCCTTAGTAAGTTTTTAAAAAAATGAAGTAAGCTGCGATATTAAGTTGAGTATACGGCAAAAGATATTTTTTCACAACATTGTTTCTACATTTTTATATTTAGGTATATCAATTTGTTTTAGATTTTGTATTCATATTAGTTTATTCAGCAGCTGAAACATTTTAAACAAATGAATGTGATGACGGTGTTATATGAATTTTCAACTACAACAAACATTTTTTTATGTTTTGTGGTTATTAAAGTTAACAATTATTATTTTTTTCTTTTTCAAACTATTTTTATCATTACAATATTTAGTAACTTCCGGTAAGTATGAAATGTGTATAGTACAGACTAACATATCTTAATTTTCAATCAAACAAATTTTACGTGTTTTCAGTTTTGAAAACTTTTTTACATAAGGTCTTCAACAAATTTACCAACTCAGCTATTTATAATATAGTTGTAATCCATTTTTTTTTTTTTTTTTTTTTTTTTTATCAAATTTATAATAGTCTTATGTCTTATTAGTTGTATTAATTAGTAAGATCTAATATAAGATAATGATTTTCAATCCTAATTATGTATTTTATTTTGTACTATTAAATAACTATATATATATATTTTTTTTGTATAAAACAAAATAAATAATATTTATTACTTTATTTTATAACTACTCTGTGTTATTTAATGGATTTCATGACATTGGTTGGTATTATTTTTTTATAATTTAATACATTAAATTTAAAACTATTGGACATGTAAAACCAAAACTTAATCAGATATTAGTTATGTTATTCTTTAATTTGTCCAGTTCCATCTTTTCCTTACATTCTATAATATATTTTTATTTTATTTTTACCAGTGTTATATTCTAATATTTTTAATATCCAAATATTCTTCATTTGCTCTTCAAACAATTTAGAGTGGAATGTCTTAATCTATGCATGGAGTAGAATACAGTTTTTGTTGGTTTACTTCAAATAATTTTTAAAAAATTGTTCACACAAATTATCAAGTGCTTTACTACAGCGATCTTAAATGAGCAAATCAATATGAACCTTTAGGTTAGTAAAATCTAGATATGAGCATAAGTCTCATACCATGTAAAATGGCAAGTGTTAAATCTAGACTAGTGCTAATAATATTTTAGAGCCTGATATATTTTCATGTCGAGTAAAGTTTACATAAGACATTAGATTTGAAAATTACTCATACTAGTCTCAAATAGCTGTAGTAAGACTGGCCAATTTTAAAACATTAATCACTAATCAGAGATATAGCATTTACGTAGGTAACCACATGCCCACGTAGGTATCTATTAAAATACTAACTCGGAATAAATTGTTGATTAATGATTATACACTATAATATATTAATATTATAGTCGTAAAATTAAACATCATAGAAATAATGTTTCAATCTTGCTAAAAACTTGTGAACCATAAACATGACACTTCACATTCATATGTGCCAACTAGAAAATAGTCTAAACTATATTATGTCTATATAGGTATTAGCATTGATTATACATGTATAATTTATTAATTTTATATTAAATTTATTTATTATGTATAATCAATGGTATTAGTTTTGGACAACAAATTTAGACTTCAATAGTTAAATACTTAATATTGAACATTTGGACACAAATTTGTTGCCTTTCGAACTAAATATTTATATGTATAATTATTTATATAATTTAATTTATTTTTATTTTGTTTATTGCAAGTATTATTAAATTCCAAAACGCTGTGTAAAATTATTAATATTATAATTTTCTTTACATGGTAAAATTTTTATAATATTTTGAATTTTTGGACTATTTATATTATGGTTAGAAACTTTCGATTTCTTAAAAATTGTCTATTAATGCTGATTAAAAATTATTCACTGGGTCAACATTTTTGAAAATTTAATGCAGTCTCGCACATATTTTTCTTGTATAAATATAAAAATTATGAAAATATATGTGCAATTTTTTATATGCATTTGAAGTTAAAATTTTTACAAAATTTTTCAGTTGCGAAAATATTCTTAAGCTACAAGTATTTTCCGGAAAATCTTCAATTTTTATGCTAGTATATGAAAATTTAATAATTATCAATAAATTGTATTTTATTTTAATGATTTTGATATTTAATATACCTAGTATACCAATATATTATTATTATATTTTTAAATCTCTTATTAGCTGTATTTCAATATTTGTGTAGGTACCTAATAAATATTATCATGAAGTTCAGAAGGCTCTAATTATGTTACACAATTGTTAAAACTGAATGTAGGTATGAGAAAGTGTAGTGCCATTGTGTCGAGGACTCTGCAGTATTTATTTAAAAAAGTCTAATGATGTAAGTCTACCATAACAGTATTATTTCACCCTAGTATATATATTTAAAAAATGCGGAAATATTATTTCCTGGATGACTGCAAGAACAGCACGCATGGAGGTTATTAAAAAGTTATTTTTGTATCCAATAGGTAATAAAAAACCCTACAATGTTCTCAACCATTCATCCGAGGTAAAAATTATTTTCATTATATTTTTATTTAGGTACCAGTAACCCTATATTACAGCTTACCAGTAACTGACTAAAATAAAAAAAAATAAAAATATAATTATGGTGACCTACCTTATTTAGTATTTAATGGTGTAAATTATAACGCGTAGTATCTATAGGCCGTAGGTTGTACTTACATGAAAGTACCTAATACATTTATAAAAATATACATAAAATCTTTAATATAAATAATACAATATAATATTATATATCACTTCTGATTTCTCTTGTAGTCCACCAGCACTAGTAATCGTTTAGGGACGTGCAATTATCGTTGTGTATTAAAAATTATGATATAAAAACACTACGACAGTTAACACGTTACAATTTAAACTAATATTATAGTTGAACATTCCTTCTGTTTGGGTGATTGTACACACTATCGAGCTTAGATCGTGGGTTTTGGCACTCCGGGCCATCTGTTTTCCGCATTAACGCCATAATATAGGATCGATGAATCGTCCTGACGAGTCCACACACTATAAACACATTATAATATAATTATCCGGTCTAAAATCTTATGTTTTGGACAATTTACCTACCAGCTGGCAGCTAGCACTGGAATAGAAACCCGGGTTCTCGCATGTTTCACGTTTCTTTTTAATTTTACAAAATAAAGTACCAATATTATACATAGGTACTGAAAACGGACCTTTTAATTTGTTGTCGCATAATATATCCGTATAACTTTATCGTAGCAGCATTGATGCGATGAACTGCGTTGCAGGTGCAATTGTCACAGTCGATCGACCGTAACGCGTCGTGTTTTTATAAATCTGGCCGATTGTGCGAGAGTTTTGAGTCGGCGAAATGAACGTCGTCTCGGGCGCGCGGATAACCGCTACCGCAGGTCGGCGACCGCAAACGACAGTGCAGACCGCCGGCGGCAGACCAAAGGGCACACGGTAGGACGCGTCGAAAGTACGACGGTGGCCGCGTGTCGGGCGCACGACGAGTTTTGTCGATCGACGACGTCTGCTGCTATATGTATAAACGATGGGGCCTAACCTAACCTATGATGGCGAAGCGACGGAGTTTGGCCGAGACGAGCTGATCACCGTCCACCGGGACCGCGGTAACTACGACCGAGTCGGCCGCGCAAGCCGTTTGTTTAGGCGGCTGCAGGTCAGCCGCGGCGAACGGTGTTTGGCCGACGAAGCCTGCCGGCCAGCCGTTCAGCGAGTTCTGGTCGAAGACAGGGCGACGTCAGATCGTGATTGAAAACTTGGTCGATAACACGTTTTTGAACACGGTAGTGGTTTAAATAATCGTGGGTGCGATGCTTGTTTGTTTTATTGTTTACTCACGTACCTATTATATGGGTATTATAAATTATGTAGGTCTAAAACGATCATATTATTATAATATCATATAAAAATATTACACAATTCATTCATCAGCTTTGTTTTCGATTTAAAATTAATGGCGTGGTGTCTTAATAAAAAAACATATTTAGACATTTGAGTCGAAGCGATTTAAATATAAGAATTGTTCTCGCGAATGGAATTTTTGAAGGGCTTTCATATTTAGACGGCCAGTGTTCGTTTTAAATTAGGGTTCAAAAATCCTGAACAATAAAATGGCAGCCAGCGGGGGTTAAGTGTAATATGCTCTTTTAATTGGACAGATGGTTTGCATTTGTTCTGCTTTCACTACAACGGAAATCCAGTTTTATGCATTTGTATTTAATAAACTATTTTCATATAGTATATATTATATCCACTACGTTTTACTGTTTATTATTTTAGTCAATGTTCACACATAGAAGATACTCGTCATTAAGACATTGAATTAAATTATCAAGCTTATTCCATTAAAAATATGTTTATAATCGAATTAAATTTTACTAATGAATATGTTTTCACGTGAAAAAAGTGCAAGATATTCTATTATCTTTGTATTATCTCGTTAAATTGTAATTACCCAAAACTTAAAAATTTAATTCAATAATTTAATTTAATTCATTAATTTTACCTTTGTTATAATTTGATATTGAAATATTGCGAATTAGATACCGAATTTACCGATTTGGTTACTTATGTTAACAAATCGCCTTATATTGATACAGATGATTTATTTTTTACTTTGTATATTGTTGTACTTATATTTAAGTTTTGTATATTATACATTTATACAGATAGATAATCATAAAAAAAAATGTCTTATAGTAGCAGTAGGTATATTTCAAATTCAAATAAAAGTGGTGAAAATGGCTATTGGTCTAATACAGTGCTTCTTAACCATTTTTGTTATAGGGCCCCCTAAATTTAATGTAAAACTTTCAAGATCCCCCTCAATCAAAATCAGTAGTATATTTAATGTAATTCAAATATGTAGCACGGCCCGCCAGTTGCTCATCTCTGATATAAGGGAATGCATTTAAGAATAGACTTTAAAATTCAAATACAGCAAAATAGTACTAAATATCGTAAATATGTGCAAAAAATAGTAAAAAAAAATGTCGTGTACCTACCGCGATATCAGGGAAGAAAAATATTGTTCGAGTTTGGTTGATCAAAGACAAACCAAAGAAAATATTCGTTTGGTAAAATTGCCGAGCCCTGCCTTTAATCATAATATACTGTCTACAGAATATAAATTCGTATCGAAATACATTTAAATGGCACACACACTTATGACTTGTGCTCAATTGCATTTTGTATAACTCCGGCTATATTGCGTGTCTTTGCGTGTCTTTTTTTTAAATAAAATGTTCATCGGTGTACCTATCGAAATAATGACAATAATAATAATAATTATTATTTTTTTAATAAAATTATTATATTAAAAAAATATTTAGTGGTTGGGTACTAATTCTTCGGCACCCGACGACCGTAGAGTACTCGGTGTACGTGTTTCGACGGTGGCCACCCTGTATAGCGGGATATTTGAATCCCTACCGCTTTCAGCAGTATCCTGTGGAACCGAAGCTCTTCACGCACGTTTCGTTCAGTCGTGCGTGTGTGCGGTATCGTTTTCGTCGTGTGTGTTATTCGTTCTATCGATCGCGATTTTTCTGGATAATTTCGTACTTTCGTGATATTAAAATTCTCGTACAAATCGCGTATAACTCAATGAATTATGATAATGTGTAAAAACTAATACGTTTGTGCGTTTTCCGTATGTTCGGTTGTTCTTAAATTGCGCGATGCGATGCCTCGACGGTATACCTGTAAAAGCATGTCCATGTAGTCGTTGAATTGCAATTTTTTTCACTCGTCTGACTTCAAACGGTAGACGTTAAAGTCGAATAAAGTATGTACCTATCTGTTATAAATTATATTATATATAGTCAATAGTCATATACCTATCTAATATTCACGTGACTGTTACATGGCATCATATGATATGTTATAATCTCGGTTATAATTTAAATTATAAAAATAATAATATTATGTTCACTATATTAATATACAGGTACCTTTATATGTCTTACAATGATTAAACTTGGAGACGTATAGGTCTCCGGCTGGTTTAAAATAAATATTTCCAACATGATATATAATATTAGAAATAATGACGTTTTTACTAACGTGGTGTTTTAATTTTTATATTAAAATATAACTTGTAAGAGGCTTAACACACTACTGAAGCCAACAATCTCAGTAAAAATATAATATCTAATATGAAATAGAATCATATGACAACACACTTTATGTATGTCTAAAGCACATATTAATATATAGGTACCTAACAACCATATTTTTTTTCATACGATTAATGGTGGTGGAGGTTTTTTCATAATTTATTACCTACTAATACTAATAAGCCTATTTTAATTCGTAGGTGGTGTTTGTAGATATAAGTACAATAATAAACTATATTAGTTAGATTGGTACACTGCGAATTGATGGAAAATGAATTAATGACTATTAGGGATTTATGAGAATTTAGAGGGGTACCAACTACCAGTAATTAAAATCTAAGATTCTAATTTTGAATAATAGACAATACCTCAATAATGTTGGTAAACTATATAATTATATAAGATCAAAACAGATTTTCACGATATATTAGCTAGTTAATTTTTAATTAACTCATATGTTTATCTTAGTGTTGACATAATTTATTATGTACCTATAATTTATGCTACTCATCCGTACTACCATAAATTTTTCAATCTGCACTTTTTAAAATCGTACTTTTCACTATTAAATTTATTTACAAACTATTAAAATTTTAATAAATAAAATGTTTGGCCCTCTATACTATATTTAATTTCATAATGTAATTCACTCGATATTTTGTACTTGTCTTATATTTATCAAAGGCGAGAAATGCATTACGAGATCAAAAGAATTGTTAAAAGAATCATATGAATATACAATAATTATTCTTCTAGTCTCAGCTTTTATAAAAAAAAACCTTTCATGTTAAACTACATATAATATATATCATATATTTATGACACCCTAGTAGTATTTTATAACAAATTCTAAGTGCGCTCGAATAAATATCACTTGAGTCGTTTTTATATAGATTTTTTATAAATATTTATTCATTAATTTTTTTTTTTTTATAATATCAGTTTGTTTTAAAGAGCTAAGTTAATACACTCTGATGTAAGAATAAAACAAATGTAAAATAAAGTTTAATAATTATAAATTGTACCTATATTTTTAAAGTATTAAAATAATTTTAATGTTATATGTAGCTGCATAAGTAAATAAGTTCCAAGTACTTAGTAGCTACTAAATACTTATGTGAATTCTACTTATATGTATTTTGAAAATCACTTTTACTTTTTTATTTTGGTAATTTCAATTACATTTTAAAATATACAGTAAATAATTTTAATTTTAAAGTAAAGGAATAAAAACTATTGTAAAATAATTATTAATAAAACTGCTGTGTTAACTATTCATAAGCTCGAAAATTGATAAAATGTTTAAAAAATAAAATTAAAAATGTCCAATATATAACAAGGAAGTATATGTTTATGTAATAAAATCTGGTGATTTTTTTTTATTCTTTTTATAAATCAATGGTACGCGAGGCCTGTAGAATCATATAAACAAATTGCCTGCATACCTACAATGTCAAAATATACAAACATTTTTATAAATAATATATACAATATTACAACTGTAAACTCGTGAGTTCATAAAACAGCTGAAACTAAATCGAATTTCTGAAATACAGTAAATAATTGTACATTTGGTATCTCGGTGTTTTTGTAACATCTACATTAGCATATTATTAGGTACTTACAAATATGTAAAAAATAGTATATTCTACTGAATTAGAAGTTATAAGTTATTACCGAGGTTATTACTATCATCAATTTAAGTATTTAATATTTTTATCATATATCTACCTACTGATAAAAACATTAATAATAATACGTCTTAATATTTTAAATAACTATAATATATATCTATGTTATTTATTTTAAATGTTTTGAATTTAGAATCATAAAATTGAGGCAATGTTAGGTTTCACTGTCATCATGTAAATCTTAAGGCTAATTACAAAACCTAGGCTTTATAGTATTGTTTTTGTGAATTTATACATGCAGGAAATAAAAATAATTCTGGATGCTTACAAACGCTTAGTATGATCCCTTGCAATGTACATATAATCCGCATTCGATTGACTTGACACACACACACACACACACACACACACACACACATATATATATATAAAGAGAGATAGACTATAAGGTATAGAAGACGGATTAGGAAACAAAAATGTAAAAGAACTTTTCAAGAAAAAATTTAAACATATACTTATAAGTTAAAACCAATAACTTACTTGCTCTGTGAAATGTGAAAAATCTAACTCACAAACATATAGAGGTTTATATCTACATTATATATATACATAATACTTATACAAAAATGGTATCGAACATTTTATCATAGTAAGTTAGGTACCCGAAAAATATTTTTAATATAAATATATTTTATGTACTGTTTACCTTAAATACATTAGATTTAAAAATGATCTACTTATATATACGTATAGTTACACTCAGAGAGTAGTAAGAGTTTAACAATATTTAACATAAATTGATAATTGTATTGTATATAATTTGATTTTGAAATTTGGTACAATTATTTAATAAAGTAAATATGTTACAGTATTTTTTTAAGTATTATTTTTTATTATATCTAAATGGCTATGATCAGCTTTACAATTTATTAACTACTAATTTGAGGTAACTATTATTTTTTATTAATATTGAAAAGAGTCAGTTTTTTGGTACAAATTTAAACTCTATTTCAATATATTCTTTAGAATATAGGTCATTTTTATATTATGTTAATGATGTAGCTGATAATAATAAGCACATAATAATATCTATGTATTCTCAATGTGAAAATATTGTAATCTGCTTCTACTTTTTGTGCATTGCAAGTGTGTTCAAGTTCTAAAGTGCAAGAGGTTATTTCACATTCAGTATAATAGCCATGATTACATGCACTGCCATTGAGTCCAATCCCCTGGGTAGAAGGTGCTCCAGCAGCTGTTTGTTTTTACCGACACCCCGTGGTTGTCGTTCGGCACTTGTAATAAATACACGCACTACGCGACAAGTAGTGATATAATTGGAACTAGCGGAAAAGCGGGTAGATGGTAGGTATATAGTACAATGGATCACGTTCCACGCATTGTATGCTGGTCGAGGGGTAAAATTGCATGGCTTAGGTTTTTCGCTTCTATTGTACTTTTCCGGAAAACCGGTGGCAATATATATGCATATAATGATGATTATTGATTAATATAATTCATATTACAAAATAAATCACGAACCATAATATGTTTTACATTATGTGGTTATTAAGATTTAAGTAGTCTATCTTTATGTATGGACAGGTTAGGTATTATTAATATTTAATATAATAATATATATTATTATTTTTTCTCTTATTGTATGTAATTAAAAATAAAAACCCATCTGCTTTGAATGTAAATAACTATGAACGACTTTTTAATGATATTTCCAGGAATCATTTGACGACTCAAAACAGATTTAAAAAAATGTATTCTACAAATAGTTTCTATGAAATTAATTAATATATTTTTATGTAACCATAATTAACACTCTAAACTTAAGAGTTAAAACTACATAAAAAAATAGACAGTGATATTATATTTTATTTGTGGTTTTATGTAATTTCGTGAAATGTTTGAAGATTTAAATATTTTTAATAGTGGGTAGAGTGTTTATATATTATATTATACAGTTAAACCATTAAATCACGTTCTTTACCTATATAGACGTATTAAAGTTAGTTAGTGGTATTGAAGATAATAATTAATAGATGAACAATGATTTGTGTAATTATTATTTACCATTAAAATATAAATTAAATAGGAAAATTGTCTATTGAGGGTAGAAAATATAAATTATAATATTATGAAAGAGAGAGGCTAGATCATATAAATATCACTATCTTTACTTTCGTAAGTACTACCTACATTGCAATGTTTCTTAAAATATTTTTATTTTCAAAAACAAAATACAAAATTTTAATGTTATATTATGTACGATTGCATGGATATCAATTTTGTTTAATCAAAATGGTTTTCAAATTCAACGATTTAGTATAGTATTAAATAATAATACAATATGTATTAGTTTTTATAGATTTGAATGAGGTTTTTTAAATTAGAAATTTGAAAATTGTTATGATTATAAAAATCATAAAGAGGACGTTATACCCACATGTGGAGACAGCTTCCATCTTAGCACATCAAAGCAAATTTGCGTTGAGCAGAATCCATTTTATGATGTTTGTTTTAGGGCATCACACGAGTTTTCATTGATACTTTAATTTTAAAATGAGTTATCATTGTCACTTTTAAATTTGATATTAGGTAAATTAATTCTAATATAAAAGTTGACAGTAATACAGTATATTATAATGGGTTCTGCTGAACTCATATCTACTATATTGTACTTTAGTAAGACAGAAACAACACATGCGGTTAAGACAAAATCTTAACTACCTATATAACATTATTAACCTATGTATATTACCGAAAATAAAATGACCAACAAAGAAAATCAATTTTCTTATGACTGTAATTATTGTTATGTCTTATATGTGACCCCACACGTTTGTTGAGTAATAAGAACAAACTGCAGTAGGCTTGTCATAATTAATTTCATCTTGGAGGATTTATTATGACTTTGTCGGTGCTGGATAGATGTTTATGAGTTATGACAAACTGTTTTTACGCAGATGAAAGGGTTTCGTTTCCCCTCTTAAATATACTCTAAATAAAAATACTATGAACGAATGGCGGTTAGGAAATAAAGAAAAAATTCCTATCGAGGATATTATTATAACTTACCGGTGTATGAATGACTCCAGACGGATTTCGTTCCACAATTAGCTCTGTTTTGCTCAGTAAACACGTTAGCCGCTCTGAAATGTTGCCAAACATAAAATCTTGTATAAACGTTATTGATGTATTTAATGATTATTTTAAATTATCTAAATTATTTTCTTTTATTATAAATAATTAAATGTAAATTATCAATATTCTTTGTTAATATAATATTATATATATATAATAGTTCTATAGGAAATATTTAGTTCCTTTTTTTGAAACTATACTCGATAAAATCTAAATAAAATGTTTTAATGATTTTTTTAAACATAGTCACTTTAATATCTTATTGAATGTTCTGTTTAAAATGTTTGTTTATCAATTATTAATGTATTATTATTTTTTTTTATTTATTAAATATTTCTGCCTATACCTACTCAAAACTTAAATCATGAGAAAACTTGTCTTCAAAAATATTATTATTTAATTACCATACCAATTATATGCATTCAAATAAAAATGACAGAATTTTTTAGTTTTTTGAAATACTAGAGAAATACATCAATAATTTATTATTATTTTTTTTTTGTACATTTAGAGAAAATTTAAATAAAATAAATAATTTTGAACAGTTGTATTTAAAAAAAAAACGTTACACGTAATAGCATATATTATGGATGTTGGTTGTATTGTACTTGTATAAATTATTGCATTTTAAGTTATAACTTATAAAACGTTGCTTAGCCTATTAGTGGCACTTAGTAAAAACTCACGTGAGTGGAATCACTCATCATGATTTATAAATCTGTAGGGGGCTTATCCCCAACCACCTTCAATTTCTCACTAATATTTTACCACTAATATTGCATGATAAGAATAAAATAAAAATTTTATAAAATTAAAATTCTATATTATGTCGTCAAATCGTCATGAATCATAAAATCACTAAGAGTCTGAGCCAATTCGAGTAAATGTGTAACTATTTATATTAAACATATTTTGGCAAGGTACAAGAAAAAATATAATTATTTTAATTTATTGATTTTAATTAAAGAATTAATTAATATATTAGTAGGTATATTATTTGGTATTAATTTTATTTTATCATAAACAAATTAGTTAATTATATATAAATATAGACGGTAAAATACTATAATATAAAATAGTAACGGTTTGTTACTGTTATTTTAGTTAATGAGTAATGACTATTGCAGAATATTATATAGTCCATACATGGTTATCATTTCATCATAATTTTGAAAATAATAGTATCATTATTAGAAAATTTAAAATAATCTTTTCGTTATTTTTATAAATTATTGCAAGTGGTCTATGATTTAACACGATTATTACCTAATTTACATTATATTAATTTGGCCAAATGTAAACTCCTACACTAATAACCTTTTTAAATTTTTACCTGAAAATCAAAGATACTGTAATTTCCTACATAGACATTTTTCCCTTAAAAAAATAGGGTAATATTACTTAAATTCACGGTTTTGAAGTTAAAAAGCTCAAAAAGCTAAAAATGATCATAACTTGAAAACAATAAATATATATATAATATATAAACATATTTATTCGTGAACGTTTTGAAAGATGTATAGACTAAAACATATATTAAAATTAGAATCAGTCGTGTAACACAACGCAGACAGACAAAAACAATTTCAAAATATCAATTTATACTTACTCAAAAAATAAATACACACGAGTAGAAATTTTAACGTTTAGAGTTTATCTCTAAAGTATGCCACAAAAATAAACGTAAATTATTATGACTATTGTTTTATTAAATTTTTTATTATTTTTTTCAAAAAAATGTTGTTTTAAGTTAAATGATTATGACTGTTTTATTATTTTTTTTAAACAATTTTTGTTTTATGTATTAATAATATATTGCAAGACTAATACTTTTTACAGCAATACAAGCTGTATTGATTTTTATTTTAGTTCTTTTTTATCATCTTTTGTAGGAGTCAACACTATCTTTTATAAGAGTTTACCATTCTCATATTAATTTTGATACCTATAAAATATAATTTTTCTGACTTTTGAAAAATGATACTCTTGCCCTCAGAGAAAAATTACCGTGGGTGGAAGTGCGCCCTTATCACCTTCTCCTCAAATTCTGTCATTGGCTTGGCCAATATAGGTACTAGATAGAAAATATATTACTATTTATTTATTTACAACTGTGGTTGTAATTTATTTTATTATTTGCTTTTTTTTCATTTTGTTTCTGTAGATTACTTATACATATCAATTATAAACGTAAACATGACATAATTATTTAAATATAAAGATTACAATCTTCTTGGAAACGTATTAATATGAGTATTGCAATTTGAACCAGAATTTGTTATACCATTTTATTTTTTTTTCACAAAAAAAAACTGTTTGCAATAATTGTTGAATAGTGTATAGTGTATTTTTAATAATATGAAATAAAATACCTTAAAGATTAGAAATTTATACCTAAACAAAAAACAGCTGAAATACTGGAAATTTTATATTTTTATTAAGTAATTCATACTTACAATTTTATTGAATATTTACAAAAATGTATATTTCTAAATATGATACAAGTAATTCTTTTAAATTTTTTTAATCGTTTTTAGCTGTTAATAGTTTGTAACTTTATTTTTTTTATTATTATTTTATGTTAGGTAATACAATTTTCATTTAAAAGTTAAAAAACTTGAACATTTAATACAAGCTACAGAAGTTTAAAAATATTGAAATCGTATAATTTTTTTGTAAGTATTTTAAATATAATTGAGTATTTAAAAGATAAATAACAATTTTTTCAAACAGTTTTAGTTATTTTATTTTAATTAAAAAAATATTAATGTATAAAACTTGAAACTTCACGTGATTGCCATGGACCATTTATTGAACCGTTATGTACTGTATGCTGGTATTGAATTTTAACTTTATAAGTTAAATGTTAATAACATGTAACATACAATATACATTTTACATGTTATAACTACTTATAAGTATATTATTATTATTATAGTATTAAGTATAATATAACTTATAAGTGATGTTCGTGATGGTAAAATTTAGTTCAACATATAACCTACCATTTTATTACTGTTACTAACAAGTAATAGCTAAAGTAATACCGTATCATAAGATATCATTAAAAATATAGGTGGGTGGTTCCATGACACATTGTTTTCACTTAAAGTCGGTTTTTGTAGGCTAACACATCGATTAAAGTGATCTACTCATTAATGATGAGATACGCGATACGCAAAATTTACTACACAACAAAGCAAGTTCTTCAGTTAACTTTATAGTTCATTATTTATTGATATTTTGTACTTAGCTAATACCTACTATCCAGTATATGAATTTTATTATATAGGTCATGTAATATTATATATTATTGAAACGGTTTACCTAGAATTTTGCTTAATTAAATGTATAATATTGTTTATTAATATACATTTTTCAAGCAACTTAAGTAACTAATAATTAAATATTATTTTTTTGAATAACTATATTTTAATATATTCATATATTTTATTCTATTTTGAATTTAAATATTACATACCTTATAAGTTATAGGTATGTAATAAATATACATAAATATTAAATAGTCAGTCAACCAAAGTCATAAGTAATAATTATTATTAATTATTTAGGTATTACTATTGTTTATTGTTTAGTGAAATTTATAAATTTATGACTGGTTATAATTTGGCATTTGCCAACTGAATATTGATAACATGTTTTAATATTATAAATTATAATAAAAGGTAGGTGTAATAAAATTGACATATTCCTTATTAGTACTTTTTAATACATTTGTACGAGTAGGTACATATAAATATTAGTTGTATTGAAATATAGTTCTATAAATCTGAGAGAAACGTTTCGGGATGTTTGTTAAAACACAAACTTCAATCTAACCCTTTTTAACGTTATCGGACGATGAGTAAGTCTATTAGCTTTCTGTCGCTTGCGGATTCGATGAATCCTGCGATTATTTTTAATCAACACAATACGATAAATTACACTGTCAAAAACGGCGTAGGGTCAGCACATGCAAAGAACGGGGGATAAAAACACCCTCTTTCGTTCTACGGTGGGAGCATTTGTATAATGTATAAGCACATAGTGTGTCACCCTCTCCAAAAATTATGTGTCCGATCCGCGAACAATCGTTTGGGTAGAAACTTTTTTCAGGGTCGACACAACAAAGAAAATTGTTATTACAGTACAGAAATATAATAGAACCAATAATTTTTATGTATTATATTTTGATATGTATACAAACATACTGTTTTGATAGAATCAAACAATTATTATTATATGAGTAATCATTGAAATAATAGTTAAAAAGTTTTAATTCGGTTAAATACCATTTTGTACTTATGTGATGAATTTCACACGATGAATAGATACACCATTTACCTATTGTTTTAACCAAATTAACAGCAATGTTAAACGATTTATAGTAATTAACGTAGACGGTGTTTTTTGGACTATATATCGCGTTCACTTATCATAGCTTAATAGAATGTAAATAGTTTTATTCATATAGGCAAATCATAAATAGTGGCTATCAATAATACTGAAAAAAACAAATAAAATTGATTTGTATGATATTATTAAATTATTTAAAATTATTTAAAAATATTTTTAATATATTTTTTTTTTTTTTGATTAAAGTTTATTTTTTAGAAGTTATATTATAAAACGAATAATACCAATTTTGAAATGATAAAATATGCGATATCAGGAAGTATAGTTGATTAAAAAGGAACAAACTCATCGAATCGTGAAAAGGGAAATAAGTCTTCTCTATTGTTGTTTTGACAATCGCTGTAACTGACATATTATACTTTTACCATTGTGGTATCATTTACATGAACTCTGATATCAGTCCAAATAGGTTTCTTCATTGTATTTTTCCAGTAGTATAGAAAACATGGGTTATGGATCATAATGTCACATTTTTATTTTTATAAAAAGCCCTAAATATTCTTATATTTTAATTTTGACATTTATATTTTTCCCTTTCTCCCGAAATAATCATTCTGTTAGATACCTAAGTAAATTTATTTATATCAGTAGTTATTATTTGTATGACTACAGTATGGCAAACATTAACAAAAGTATAATGAATTTTTAAATGTGTAAAGCCTTAAGGATACCAAAGATACATCGCTATAACGTATTTACCTATACGTTTTTATACCTAGACATAGGTATCTGGTACATTATACTAATCATTGATCATTGATGATATATTAAAAATGTTATGTAACAGAAGTGCATATTATAAATCCTCAAAGAAAAATTGTGAAATAAATATTTTCATAGATTTTATTATTTTCAGAGATTAAATATTTTATTTTATTTTTCAGATGGCTACTGTGGAAATAACGGCTTATGGGAGGCCACCAAGTGGTGGAGGCATGGCGACAATAATAGATGGACGCAATCAACGGCTTAAAATTGGAAAAACAATTAGAAGAAAATCACCAATACCAGTTCTTCCACCTAGAATTCCTACACCTATGCCAAAACCACCGAAAGATAGGTAGGTTCTAGTTAGTACTGGTTGAATGTATTATATATAATTGTAGGTATTACAATTTACAAATTTAAAAATAAATTTAATTTATATCTATCGGCTATCGGCTATCAATTACTATGTGGTAATTTTACTATACCTATACCTAAGCCTCAACAATGACTAGTTATGAGATAAAGTATAAAATATAAATCATCACTGAATTGAAATTGGTTGGATCCAGTTAAACAATTATCTTTAAAAGTTGAAAAAAAATGAAAAAATAACTTTTTCTTTTTTAATAGTATAAAATATAAAATATGACTTTGTAGGTACCCATATAAATATATGGCCAATCGTAGATACAAGTTATTACATAATGTTTATTTATTAATTATTAAATAACTGGTGCCTAAGTGTCTGGTAAAAAAAAAAATGAAATGTCGATATTATATGTAGCACAGTATTGAATTGTTTTATAATTAAAATAGTTTTTAAAATGTGCAGTCCATATTTATACAGTTTCAAAAATTACTTATAAGTCCTCTTTAAGGTTAATCACCATAAAAGGCCTTGGGCCATAAGACTTGAGATTTTTCAGCGTACATTAATAATATTATAATTGTTACTTATTAAATATTGTGCATAAAACAAAATACACTAATTAATCTTAATTCTTAATATGAATAAAACAATTTATTCGAAGAAAAAGTAAAGACCTTGAGCATAAAATACTTTATACTTTTAAATTAAGACGAAATTATCTTAAATGATTTGAAAACATAACAAAATCTAGACTGTTTGTTTGTCAAAAAGGTACGAGTACACTGAAAAATCATAAATTTATAACATAGGTAAATATATTACTATATGAGTAGTTAGTAGTATGTGGGCATGTTTTCATGTAACGCTTAGTACAAAAAAGTGACTTCGTTTAAAACATTTTTAATTTAAATAAAATAAAAAAATTGATAGTTAACTATTATTACAAAATGAACTAAAATATGTTAATGGTCTAATCAGTGGCATATCTAGGGGAATTTGGGGGTTATACTCCCCCCCCCGAAATGTCTTAAAAAAATACTAATAATTTGAAAAAATAATAAATTAGTGCTTAGTAATTTTTTTTATAATAACCAACCCCCCCTCCCCTTGGAAAAAAACTAACTGGATACACCACTGATTATGCCAATATGTGTATAGATAATTATATAGAAATATAGATCATATTATTATGATGGAGTTAAAATTTGGGTTTTCACTAAATTATTCTAATAAAAAACTATATTAACACTTTCAATCAGTTTTTCTTTGTAAAATAACTACTGCTTCTTGGTTATTCCTATCATATTTTACATAAGATTTTTTTGTTTGTATCGTGGCCAGGGAGGGGAATATGAGTTCTCATGCTGCCTCTCAGCTCCCTGGTCATATCATTTATTGATCGACAAAAAATCAATAGTATCATTTACCAATCAAAAGTCAATAACAATAAATACATTATTTACAATAAGTAGGGGGCCTCTAACCGCCCTAAGGATGATCATTAAGCCCACATTGTTAACTTAACTAAGGATTGGTTCTTCAGTCCAACTAGTCTGCTTCAGTCTTCTCCTCTCCAGGTTCTCCTTTTGGCTCACGATAGCCTTGACCATATCCGGGAACAGGGACCAATTCTTCGAAATTGTCGACAGCACCCTGCTCTGCTGATGTCCATACAAGGATAGTTCATCTAGCTCGGGATTATACAGGAAATCCATGACGTCCTCCGGATGGGGAGGTCTACTAAGAGATCGAGATATCTCCTGTCTAGCTTTAACCTAGAAGGGAACGACGAAGATGGTGTGCTTAGCTTTGAGGTCGGGTCATAAGGATACTTACCTACCTATATATTATATTATAGTCTCAATATTATACTGCCGATATTCTATCTAAATCCCACTACATGTTTGGTTTTATTCCGCTTTATTTTTCTACTCAAATCCATTAATATTACAAGTCAATAATATATTGTTATTACAGACAAGCCTTCTCACTGTTTTTTTGATTTAAAACTATAAACTAAAATAACTTCAAATTAGGGTCGTTATTAGCTATTGCCGATTAATTTCTCTTCATACAGTTATGTATATCTATATTTATCTATTTCTACCAAACTGCACAAATAACAACTCAAGGGTTGTAAATGTTATTTTGTATTTAAATTGAAATAATTTCGTTAGATATAGTATTAATTGAAAAATGATTTACCTATTTATTATTTTTTATTTTTACAGTTCGTCAAAACTAAAAATTGCTAAATACGAAAAAACATATCAATCTTCTTTAGCGGCTCGGATGTTATTATTTACAGCTGATTCTGAAAAAGAGAATGGGAATCGTATAGTAAATAAGGTAATGAATTTTATAAATTTGATATCCCTTATAATATTGTAATATAGGTTATGAATATTACATTTTTAGGTATTTAGTTGTGTTTTAAATTTGTTTAAGCTTATTCAATTTTGTTATATTTTACAAATTGTTATTTTTACGATGTTTTAATTTTAAAATTAATTATGACCATTTTTAAATATTATTTTTTTTTATACAATATAGGTACTCATAACTTACTTAAAAATTAAAATACCATAAAAAACCAACGAAAGAACACAGACTATGTTCTCACATTTAAGTTTAATAATACGTCATTTCACTCTAATATTTAAGTTTAAACACATAAAATTGGAACTGCTGAATGTTTATTTTGGAATGGTAGGTACCTATGAGTTAGTAAGATACAAATAACACATGCTTGCACTACTTTTAGGAATTCTATACAAGACAATTTATGTAATAATCTGTTCGTTAGATAGCGTTCGAGTAGTAATGTATTCTAATGCCCGTTAGATGGCGTATAGTGATTCAGATTTTGTTAGTAGAGCTCTCCTACTTCTTATTAATTTTATCTTTCAAACTTTCTGAGTTGTTAATTAATTATTGTGTATTATCTGAACTCTGAATGATATAATTTTAATAAAAACCAATGATATTTTTTTATATAATTTTATTAATAAGTATTAATATTTTTGGTAAGTAATTATATAATATTATAATACTATCGCAGAGTTCTATAATTTGAAGAAGTTCTATCACTTGTTAAAGAAGTTCTGTACTGAATTGTAAAAATAATAAACTTAAAAATACACAAGTTTTAGCAAAATCATTTGAATTGTTTAACATTGTTCTCAAGTGTTTTATAGGTACTCTTATCTAAATTTAGTTAAGAATTTATTTATTTTGATATAGGTACATGCGTTATACAATTTATTGATATAGAATGTTGCCACTGGCGTGTATAAAACTTTTTTGCACATTTGCTCAAGCATAATTTTCTTATATGAAATTAATTTTCCTACTATACAGAAATGGATAGGTATATTCACCAATCGAGAACTTTCCAGACGTACTAGCCTGCATGTTGTTTTTTTTATAAATAGTATATTATGATAAATTTTTTTTTTTTAAATCAAATTTTATGTGTAGGTATCTATAATTACAATATCATGTACCTTCCTACTTTCAATTTGACCAAATTAAACAATTATAAATAGACAACTTAAACAATTGATGAAAAGTGGGTAAAATGTAGGTTTTTACTTAACTAATTAGTTAATGTTAACTTTCTAAAGTTTACAAACTAAATGCTTAAATAGTTTATTAACTAAATGACTTATCTATTGTCATAACTTTATTTTTGTAATTTAATTTGAAAAATAAAGTACACATAATGAATGAATCAATAAACATTATTGTATACCTAATCAATATGTTCATCGCTTCCATAGAATCTAAAAGGTTATTGTAGGAATCTTAGTTTTATTTTATGGGACGAAAAATATCACTAATTTGCGGCAAATATTCTTAATATTAGTTTTAAGTAAACAAATTCACCAAACTAACCATTCTCATACTGGATAGATACGTAAAAACTATGAATGTTGTACTATAATAGTACTATAATAAAATTATTGTTATTTAAATTAAGGTCAGTGTTTAATGCTGTAATGAGTATAGGTATAGGCGGTATAGCATTAGCTTATATATATGATAGCATATCGGTTTGAATAATGTTCATATAGGCCCCAAGTTAGTATCGTTGATGTTCTGAAGTTTTATCAAAGTCATCAATACTTTTTAGTTTTATTGTTATTCCTAAAATAATTTAAGAGTTAAGACCTAAGTAATTATTGTTAATTGTTTATACCCACATTAGCCATATTTGTTATTTTATATTAGGTATTAATATTTCTATTAAAGTAAAGTACTAGTTTTATGGTATAGATTCAATAAAGTATTTTTATTTTTTAATTTGCTATAAAAATAATATTTAAAAGAGTATGTATTATCTTTGGTATACAATTAAAAAGAAAAAATAGAGTTGAACAATTTTTTGAAATACCTAACTATGTAGAGAAGTGGCAGCAAAGTCGACTCAAGTTGTTTTTTCAGTCAAAACAATTATACGAATGGAACATTTTCCGATGCGTTGCGTGCTGTGGCATGGTGGTGTAATAACGCGTTGTATGCATTCTTGATTATTAAAAGGACCAACGGTTTGGACACTCGTAAAAGTTTACGATGTCTAGTAGAGGATATAAGAAGGAAGGGTAAAATACAAAGGGTACAAAGAGCAATTTCGTTGTGTTTAGTCTTTATAGCATCATTTTTTTATGGTCAAACTAAGAGAAATTCTTACCTGGCACACGATGAGTTTTTTTTTTGTTTGGATACACAATTTTTTTGCCAATAAAATTGACATTTACTGTTTTAAATACAAGATAGTTATAAACGATAACGAGTGTCTATAACGGAGATGACTCAGCTATATGTTATTGAGAGGGTGTGACGGTATATCACCTAAATCCTGTCATCGGCGATAAAAACAGATCTCACGGTGTTTCCCCTATATCACCCTCTAGTTGGTGTAGTTAAATAAATTATCTCCAGATTTATATAATATATACAAGAGGGCGGCTCAGTTACACAGCATATTTATATATATATACATATAAGCGATCATACCCTCAAAATAAAAGTCATAAATATTCGGTACTTTTCAAAATTTTAGCACAAATCCAATTAGGACGAATCACTTTTTAAATCTTAATATACTTTCAATAATCATATAATAATATATTATACCTAAATATTTATAGCTATTAGTTTATAATATACATATATAAACTTATGTTTTTAATATTTAATTAGCAAATTTATGGTTAATTTCATTATTAATTTGAATATAACTAGTGTATTTTACATGAAATAGGTAATATTTTTATGATTTTATTATATTCAATCTTTGAATTAATATTTTGTTATTATTGATAATTACAACATCATAAACATAAATATTTTGAATATCATGTAATTTGATGTTAGTGCATAATAATTTTTGCAATTATGTAAACAAGAAGGTTTTCAATGTTAAACCACAGAGGGGGGACTACTTCTGTGATAAACTTATATGATCTAAAACTATATTATAATATGCTAAAATTGCTTCAGATTAGTTTAGGTTGTATAATATTTTTCGTATATTTTATTTAAATAAACACTCAAAAGTTGATTGTATTATACAATTTTATTAATATGACCCTATTATGATTCTATGATGGATTTGTAAACAGCCCGGTTTTAATTTATATTTAAGTATTAAACTAAAACACCCCCCCCTCCCATTTATTCCTGGTTACACGCTTGGTTTTTTTGTAGTGTTAGTATAAATAATAAATATATAATGTTTTTAGTTTTTGGTGTAGTTATTAAAATTTTTACTTAATATTAACTTAATCATTGTCGCACGCAAATAAATATCATGTGAACGCTATAACGCTAGGGACAGTGATTTAAATTTATGCTACCTAATAAGATAAGAATTCATTAAATTGTAGAAAAAAGTAATTTTTTAATAGAGTGTGTTTGTTAAAAATCGTTATTAAATATATGGTTTTTATTTTCCATTTTATACATAGTTCATAATTTCAGCCTTCAAGTCCTGAAATATAATCATTTTTATTTAATATATAAACAGTAATATTTAGCAACTTTCAATAATCAACAGAAAATAAAATTCGGTATTCTTGAATTACGATTTTGATTAGAATAATTTTAGACACATATTATACTATTATTTTACACTGCTTACATTACATTTTACATACCTTTTGTGAAGAAACAAAATAACGATTAATAATATATGTGTCCTTGAGTACAATTTCTATATTCTATCGATAAATTCGAGAAACTAAAGCAATGAGTTAAATCGTTAAATTTAATTATTTGATTGAACTCGTTATTTATAAGTAAATCAAAATACGAATTTATTATTTATTATTCAAATGCGTCCAAAGTGACTTATTAGGTATTCTGATAGTAAAAGCGTCATTACAAATATATAGCTAATTTTTTCCTTCCTTTTCCAAACGATTGTCTTTAGTATTCCTTACATGTTGTTCCGGTTTCTCCCCATACATGCTACCATACTGGTCAGTCACATTAAGTCGTCCTGTAGAAATATCTTCGAAAACCATTTGCAGCCATGCAATTTCCCAACTCAACCGACGGCGATTTTTATTCTTTTTCTTTTTATCCTAGTGAAGGTTCTTATACGTGCATGGAATATTCAACAACATTTTCAACGTAATTGTTTTTTAACGATGTCAACACATTTCTAGCATAATCTGTTGGAAAGGAAAATGTTGAATATTATTTGTTTAGAAATAAAAATTATTTTAGGGTGTTTAATAAAAATAAAAATATGAACTGTTGATTATTTTATTAGTTCTTAACCGATGATAATTATTTTCACATTTCATGAATGGAATAGTTTGAGTTTTTTTTTACATATAATTTGGCTTATTTATGTTTATTATAGTTAAACGTCGCATTTATAAGTGAATTATTTTAAGTCATTATAATATTCTCTCTTTTTTTATTGAGATTAAGTGTTATAATAATTTTAGGATATAACTAAGTAAATCGATTAATGATCATGTTACCATTAAAAGTAATTTATTATGCAGTATATTATTATAATAAATGAATAAATTACTTAAAAGGTATTTCTTAAAATCGTAATTTTTTTAAAAAACGTCAGATTTAATTAGTTAAATACTTAAATTTTATACTTAAAATATTTATTTATACATTTATTTTTATTTTTACTTAAATGAATTTAAAGACTAGGTTTTAAATACATTCTTCTTTCTTTCCATGCTTCAGTATAAGTCATCAATAGTATTTATATGCATTGTACGTTTTCGTATTTTAAAAACGATTAAGTGTGATTTCAATTAAATATTTAAATCATTAGATTTTATAAATAATATTGATTATTGTGTATTGGATAATTTAAAGTTTTAAATATTAAACATTAAGCGGTCAGCTTTTTTCAATTAAGTTGAATTATAGGTTGAATTAAGTTTACGTATACATTTTTATGTATGTAATTCATTTATATAATCGGAAAAATACGACTAGCTTTTACGATTTCATAGTTTTTAGTTTTTTACTATTGAATACAGTTTATTAATAAACTAATTTTCATTAAAAATTTGTTGGGCTGAATTTTTAGCTTTTAACAGCTATTAAAAATGTCAGTGATTTTTTATATTTTTATGTATTATATGAAATATGTATTGTCTATACTCATGGATATTATGGAGTTAATACAAGAAAGTAAATAATTATAATGTAATAATTATTATAACTTATAAATTAATTAAGTTTAATATGTTATATTGTCTAAACTGTGACTAAAATATGTTTATCTACATAAAATAAAAATTGGACTATTTAAAAATATATATAATATAGAAACCAGGGAAACTAAAAATTGAGATTAATTCTGGTTTTGGTATCGCATATTTGGACATGATTATTATTGCATTTCCAAAATGTTAACTGCAGTTGAGATTGTAATATATCATAAATCATAATGCATGAAAACTTCTCTTGTGTAGGTATATTTATTGAATAGAATTTGGAATTGGGCACATGCG
The DNA here is from genome assembly GCF_020184175.1 of Aphis gossypii. Classification (NCBI taxonomy): domain Eukaryota; kingdom Metazoa; phylum Arthropoda; class Insecta; order Hemiptera; family Aphididae; genus Aphis; species Aphis gossypii. The sequence continues at coordinate 64,360,820 of NC_065531.1, read as the reverse complement.
CTGCAGTATTGATGTTTACTTCTTATACAATTGCTTCTAATAATAGAGAGTGTGGACTTCAAATAAAAAAAGCCAAACCACAACGATCCGCTTTAATCAAAGTTTCTTCAATGTCCCCACAATAGTAAAGCAACCTTCCTCCCTATAGCACTTGGGAGTATTTTTTAGGGAGGGTTGTTTTTTTTTTAATTCGTCTGCATATACAATAATTTTCTTTTGGATGTAGCTTAGACCCTTTTTTATGTATACATTTTCTTTTTTATTATAGGGTGTTGACTTCAATCAACCCTTGATTTATTTTTGACTATGTCTGCAATCATTAATTTAAAAAAAACTGACGAAGCATGAAGTATTAATTATTTTATTTTACGATTTGAACCAGATTGAATTTTTCCAGTTTTGATTAATCTTGAACTTATGCGATTTGTTTCTTATTTAGGGTGTCTAAGGAAACTGCTTAATGTAGGTAGTATTAAACATTATTTTTAATAATAATATATATAATAAGATACAGTTATTTATGCATAACATGTAACATGTATATTGTATATCATACCTACGCAGAATTTCTCGAGAATATAAAATTAACTTGGGTAGGTATTATGTAAAACTAATTAAATGTGTTTGTGTAAATTAATTAATTTTATTCAGTATACCTAATCAATAGTTCAAAAATTAAGTATTAACGAAGTATTTATATTCAATGCGTGTATGTACTATAATAGGATTGGTAAGTTTTAAATTTATTTATAATGTTTTATAATTGATTCGTGTTTTAAAATAATATCGACTGACGACTATGTTAACACATTGTTGAACTGTTTAATGGACAATCACTTTAATTGCATTTTAAATAGGTACTTATTTTAATGTATGATAGAAAAGTAATTTAGATCGTATTAAAATAATTACAAATATTTAAATAATGTAAAGTTATGGTTTAATTTTGTATTGTGTTTTTACGTTTAACTTGACGAAGTCCAAGATTTGATTTTAAAGTTAGTATAATTAATGATTTCTGTTTGGTGTTTTAAACGTAGGTAGCTAAGTTTACCTATTTTACCATTTAATTTCCGTAAATACGAAATTACTTACACTAGACTACTCGGGCAACCGGACCCTACACGTTCATAATATTCTAATAATTGATATTGTACCCAGCGCTGCAGTTATGCGTGAACATATGATTATAACATCAACTATGACTTTATCTAAATATATTTTTTACCATTCATTGCTCTCGTCAAATATTTTATACTGCAAGGTGTGGGTCAAAGTCTAAACCTTCAAATAAGTTAGCCTGACATTGAGGCTTGGCTTCATCACTCCGAATAGTCGTCAAACAATTTACTCTGACAATTTAATGAACTAACACTTCTTTGGTCCACTTTATATATAAATATATAATATATATATACATACCATATACACTGATATTGTTATTGTAGAGTGATGGCTATATAGCCGCCGCTTGGTTTTTGTGTGCTCTCTTCACCGCTGTGACTTATTGTCAATTGTCCTAAACACATTTAAAAGTACCGTACTCCCCATTCTTTCATGTAAGGTTTTATTTTGCTTGAAGCACATATATACATGTACATATATGTACATATACATATTACATTTATGGTGAAGGACGGACGAGCACGCGCATGTACCGGAACCCAATACACAATATTTTTGTTGACACTGTCGTGTCGGTGTTGTTTGCTCAATTCCCAATGCCGTCGCCGCCTCTGTGGCAGCTGCAGGCGCTTCGGAATGCTGATCCGATTAGACAAGTGCAAATTGTTGGAAGGGTGGCGGACACACACGGGGCCCGTAACTGCGTTATTCGCCCGCTTTTACCCTGTAGACCGTAAAATTTATTGGGGGGTCGGTAAACTTGACTTGAGCTCGTGGTTCGATGGAAAAAATGTCAACAAATATCGTAATCGCGCTATATATATATAATATATAATAAATATAGTATTTATGTATGTTGATGAAAGGACAATGTATTGTAAACGTTTCTTCAAAGACATAATTAAAGTTTATTTTTAATTATTTTTAATTTTAATTTAGTCTTGAACTTTTTTCCGTTTTTTTATTATGTATAAATATAATGTACCTACTTATACACTTTATAATATTTTATATAAATCTAGTAGATTTTTCTTCTTGAAATACTGTGCGGCCTATTAGTAATTGGTATGTAGTCTGTCGATCTACCTATTTTACTTAAGATAGAGTTTTATCGGAAATGTTATCATTCGTCTTTAACGATAAGCAATAGTCGTAATAATACCTAATTTTATTAATTGGATTTATAAAAATTATAAAGCTTTTTTTCGAACCCTAGTGGAAAAGCCTTAGTATAAATAGTAAGACACATATACATGTACATTCGACTGATTTTTGAGGGTCAAGATTGCAATTGGTTAAAGTTTTTTTTTTAATATTTTTAAATTTAATTTACGTTTTATGAATTATGATTAATAGTTTATATTTTAACTTGATAACAATGAATTATTTACCTAATATTATTTGTAATTTACTTACACCACTAAATATATTTGAAAATAGTTAACTATTTAAAAATTTAAAAATATAGGTAGATTTCTAATCATGTATATATATGATTCTATATTTTTAAATCGTTGTTACATCGTACAACAACATGTGAGCTACTTATATATTAAATAATACAGTGAAATTTTAGTAAAACAATTTTTTTAGCATATTATTTATTTAACGTAACATGAAGTAGTATACTTAAGTAATTACAATTTTTTTTTAAAATGAATTTCATAATTTTGGTCTAAAATAAATCATTAAAACATGACATAAATAATTTGTGTTTAAGTTATCCTTGGCTGTTAATTTATTGATAGCTTGTACACATTAAAATACTTAACTAAAATGTAAAAGTTATCAACGATATGCAATTTGTAAATCAATATAAAAGTAAAGTTTACACAAATACTTTACAATGATTAATTACTCTACCAAGTATATTTTTTACACTTAATTTTAGTGGGGACACTGTATGCGTTCCATTTGGTGATTTTGTTTGGTGTGCGGAGATGAAGGATTACATATATTATATCGGGGTAGATTGATTGATTCTTAAAATCCCTTTCATTTTATTTGTATCAAAAAAAACCATTAAATAAATTTTAAGCGAGTAAAATGCCCCAGTCTTTAGAATAATAAATGTAACAGAATATACAATATAGTATTTTTATTGTTAGTTAAAGTATTAAATGATCACATCGATATTAAACTTGATTTTAATTCAATTTAAAATTTAAACTAATTTTAACACTTTATTTTTAACGTAAGTAATTTTTTTTTGTACCATGTTTTAAATTCAAATAAAACATTAATATTAATTGAGTTAAATTTTTAATTGTATCTGGCTGTATGAAATAATTTTGTGTAGAAAATTATCAATAATTTTGTGCATCATTATTAGTTTAAAGAGTGTGAAAGTTAATATATTATTAAAATTTAATAATCGTGCCGCATGATTGATGTGTAATTTTTATTATGATTACGTAAATAGAAGTTTATTTCTACGGGATATAATACTTTAAATGAAGAATACTATTGATTAAATTATACCTCACTATAATAATTATTGGATATTCACAGAAAAATAAAAAATAAAATTCATTTTTAATTATTGTATTCAACAAATAACTAGGATTGGTATTTGGTGGTTAATATTTTTAACCATTATAAGAATTAACCAAATTTCAACCTTCAACTTACTGTTTATATTTTGCTTTCAAATGTATAGCTATAGGTAATAGGTATATATATACATGTAAATAAACTAAATAAATAAATAATAAGTGATGAAATATTTATTTAAATGTTATAAAGCTATTAATATTATAAGTATTGTAGATGGACTAAACCTTCTTGAAAATATCCTAAAGAACTAAGTGTCTTCTCCCACCCAATTTTTTCCTATCGACCTTATGTACTAGTCATACTCATAATACTATACCTTGGATAAGTTAAATTATTATTAATAATTGGCATTTATCTTGGTTTACATTGGTATACACATCTGATATCTTTTACAACATATCGTTTGTACCCATGGACGATATTAAAAAATATGCATGGGGGGGAGTAATCTTTAACATTTTTGATTAAATTTAGAAATGCCAACTTTTAAATGTTAAACAGATTTATTGAGCATTGACTGCCGACTGAAAATCTCTTGCTGTTGAGTAAATTGGATGTCATGTTGTTATCCTCACGACCACCATGCTGTTTGTTTCTTCGTATACTTAAGTTTTAAAGAAAATAAAACTCATTGATAAGTAGTCAACAGCTTACTCTGCTTATTCTGTGCACATTCTTATATATTATGTTGGCGTGAACAAACAAATTATTTTTAATGAAATTTCAGTAAATTTTGTTTGTTTTTTTATTTTAGTTTCTATATTATCTATATTCTATATAATATAATTGATACAATGCGTGCAGTTTTTTAAATAAAGCGGCGTTACAACATCTTTTCTTTTTCGACCATCCTCGAGTCGTCACAAAAAAAAACAATAGTATGTAATATTTTCAGTCATACTGAAGAATTAAAATAATATTATAAACTCTAATTTTTATATTTTTAGTTTAATTTCAAATGACCACCGTTGGTTCACATTTCTTGTAGAGTTAACAAAATCTGTGTATTGGAACGGCTTTAAATAAATACCACGGTAACCACAGGTATAATTGTCAAACTACCTTTATGTAAATGAAAGTTGATCGTAATGCATGATCCACGGACACCGGAGCGACAACTAGGTGTGGTTTATGGAATTTCTAGATGAGTTTAAAAAATTTCAAACAATGCGCCGATGTTGTGGCCTTTAGAAAAAAATAAAAATGTGTAGATGATGTACCGACAATATTACGTAATATGGTATATTAAACGTCGACTGCACGATGTCTGTTACTCTAGAATCCCAAGGTCAAAATTTCGACTTGAAAATTGTTTAGTTTTATTTTGTTTATTATGTAACGATTGTAATCACAAAAAAAAACTACGTACCATAGTAATGTTACCGGTATGGTTATAGAACAGTGGTGACCCAGGGGGATGGACCCCGGGTCTGGACCCCACCCCCTCCCTTGGCTCATGCCATAGTATTTATTTTTATTTTATATTTTTAAAGTTACCCAGAAAATAGAAAAACAATATATAAAAATATAATTATATAATAATATAATTGTTACATAATACGAAACAATTTTCAAGTTAGCATTTTGACATAGATACTAGGATAATACATATGATTGAATGTGCCATCACCAAATGTGGTCGTCAAAAATTAGTCACGCTACACGATATTAAACCATTGTTTACTGCAGGCAATGATCGACGTTATAATTAATAGAAGTGTCTTTATTCTCTGCCGCGATAAATCGTAATTTCCAAAAAGTAATTTGGCGCTGTAACTGCCTGAATTTTAGCGGGATACCACAATATTACCATATCGTATTCTATATACCAGAGAGTAGAATTCAATCCTAATCATGGTATATGTAATATACTAATATATATTAAGCCAATTACCTCCCTCCTCCAATGTATTATGTCATAGTATTTATGAGAAGGGTATTGTTCACTTGATACCTATAATTTTTGGTAATTCATTTTACTTTTTTTTTGAAATACGGATTTTTCAGTAGTTGATATATGAGATTAGCAATTGGAAATTTTTAGGAGAAATATGGAGGTTATTTTTATGATTATTATTACTATAGAAATTCTGGAGATCGACCAGCAGTTTTGTAAAAGATATTTTTAAATTTCTATTTGATTACTGATATAAATATGCGAATTCATTCAATAAATATTTAAAATGCATTTCAGTTATTTTTAAGAAAAATACAAGTTTTTGATGTGTATTTAAATAATTTTTAAATTTACTCGATGCTTCATGGATATATTTCTCCGATAAGTCTCCTATGACTTGTACACACATGACACATGTAAATGTATGGTATACAGGTTGTTCTTAATGGTGTTTTAAGTTGGAAATTTGTATGAGTTTAAAAAAATAATTATTGAATAGTTAAAGTGTAGGTACTTATTATTTTAAAAATGTGTTTCAGGGTAATTTACAAGTTGTACCGTGTCACTACTTGAGTGTACCGACCACAGTGGGCTTGTCACGTAATTTCGTATTTGAATACTATCTTTGAATTTTGAATCATTTTGAATTAAGTTTTTCTTAACAATGGTACGGGACAGTAGAACGGAGCTATTCCACTGTTTTTTTTAAATATTTTGAGAGCATCTCTACCAATTATTTTCATTAGTATATTTTTTTATACAAAGATTTTCTTAAAAAAAATTTTTGTATTTTGGAAAATTGTATCGAATAAAATATTCAAATCCGATTTGATCAATTTTACAACTTATTTTTATTACGATCTGTGGCATAATTTCAGGAGGATTTAGGTGTCGTATCCCTCCTCTCTCTTGACCTTTTTTTTTTTTTAAAAAAAGACGGGTTAACTACATTTATTTACTGATATTATTGAATATTATATTGAAATATTGAATATTTTGTAATTATTTGTTTTCATGTCACATGAGTAGATACATTTATTGCACTGAATTGTTTATGATAAATACAATTTTTTTTTTTGGGGGGAGAGGTATAGTTAAAATGTAAAAAAATTCAACCCTCACCCCTAAAAACATAACCAAATTACGTCACTGATTATGATACATGATACTATATCATAACGGCTAGAAGTATAATTTTAAAAATAAATATAAATTAATGTTGTTACATTTATTTAACTTAAATTATATTTTTAATGCGAATAAGATATACCTAACGATTATTAAAGTTGTTGTTTAAAAATAATTATTTTATATTTTTATCGCTCACAAGTACTATGATATAATGATATACTACGTAGTATTATAACCTGTATATTTGTAATCATATGTTAGTTGATTAATGATTTGAGAAGGATAGTCGGGACACAAGGTATTTTTAATTCAATATTTTTTAATAATGCTAATTTTTTTCAAGTCTAAAATATAAGACAAGTGCCCTTCCCTTTATTTAATTTTTCCTATGAATAATGGTTTAATGTATAAGTGACAAAATCCATATTTACTTGTTTATATGTAGGTATAATTTTATAATTACCAAATTTTGTATAGAAATAATAGAGTTATTATTATATCAACAAATTTCTTTAAGAAAACCTAAAACAATTTTTCAACAATGTATTTGTCTTTAACTACAGAATTACTCATAATTATTTTTCAATTATTGTAATAATCTTTTTTTTAATTTATGGAAATCCAGTACTAGGTATATATTATATCCATCGAGGTGATAAAAACAAAACCAATGGTCATACTATTTTTCGTGATATATGTACCCTATCCGGCGTTTTTTTTAAACGCATAGCTTCTTTTTAAACTTGAATGATATGCTTGGGCAATGTAGCTGAAAAAGATTGTCTATATATTATATCGTATGTTTGTATCTACTATATTATTATGATTAGAATTTGATGTAATGTTTTTTAGTTAATTTTTATTTTACGTTACTGCGTTAATAGGTTTCGTAAAAAGATTCATTATTTTAATTATTACTAAGGAATATATTTAAAATTTAATTATTTAATGTATATAAATGCAAATATACACAAAGTATAGTTAATTTTATTATTATTATTTTTTTTTAATTTAATTGTTTTCGAACCAAATTAGAAGTATTTTTTGATTTATTATACTAATAAAAATAATATTATTTTTAATTGCATACCAGTGTTAATATTTTTATGTAAAATTAATAAGTAGTATAACTGCATGGTTATTGTTTAATACTACGTCTTGTCCTACAGTAGTACAGTATATTTAAGTTGTTTCGCTTTAGATTTCATATCATATAAATTGTTATTGCTGATTCTTTATATTATGATGATTATAATTTTTGTTGATGTTAAACACACCTGAGCTCGGAGTATGGACAATAAGTTATATGTTATAATTAATAACAACTACTAGAATATTTGATTATATTTGTATTTAAAACAAAAATGTATATGTACCTATTATTAATTATGAAGTATATTCATATCCAAAAACAAAGTTTACCAACTATAAAATGTTACCTATAAAATAGTATATAATATTATAGGTTTTACTATACTTCTACGATGTTATCACGACATCACGTATCGCATAATGGTAAAGCTAAAATAATGGAGATAACAATATTTACTGCAACGCTATAGAACTTTTCACTGAATTTCATTCAAGATTAATGTATGTTTATTTTAAGAACGAGTCGAGACTCATGATCTTATAACAGTGTTATATGAGCCTAACTTAGTTTTGTTCTAATATGTATAAACCATAAATTTTTAAATTTACGTGTTTGATAAATGCGAAATTACCCTATATGATCAATTTCAATGCTGAGGCATGGAAAACTTAAGTTATTAAATTCATTAAACCCAGAATTAAACATTACAACTATAGGGACCAACTAATTTAATGAATATTAGTAATATCACATTTTTATTTTTGAATATTAATAAAATCATTCTCTACATATATGGATATAAACGTAAATTCTGAGTGAAATCAATATAGTTGTAAAGCGTCAAGAGAAAATTATTTTTGTTTCTCGAATTTACATAGTCATTAATCATTATTCTTTTCATATATTTTATAAGTGATGTACATAAGTTCAGGTATATACATAATAATATTATTATGGTGAGCAATATGGTAAACACCGAAATAAACGTTTATTTTTATGCAGTCCGACAGTCGGATGACGGTTCCTGTCGCTTTTAATCGGGTTTGTAAGACGATACGCGTGACCGCAGGCACGCGGCGAGTTTTTCGCACACCCGTTACACATATTGCACGCATTTAATATATATACCCGATATACGACATACGTGTGCGTATCCAATGCAACGTATACTAATACGAGTTACAACGGATCTTATCGTCTATTATCGTATATAATAACATAATATACTGGGTGATTCATTTAACGCAACACAATTATTCTTTCAAAGCCTATTAATATTTTTTATATATAATTTTAAACCTTAAAAAGACCATTTTTCCAAAAATAAAAATATTTTTACTATTTTTTTATATTGTTTTATAATTTTTTTTAAAAAATGATTAGAGCAATTTTCGGAATACTTTGTCGTATTTTTGATAAATAGTTTACAAGTTATAAGTATTTAAGGCAGTGATGAGCGAAGTGAGGTGACACTGAGGTACCCGCAAAAAATTCGGTCCAATATTCATCTAATGAGTCTTATACTATTATAATTAATAAACTATTAGTTTGAAATTTGATTTTTATAGATAAAAATACTCCAAATAATGTTGTTTAAAATATAAAACTAAAAAAGTATTTTGCCATTCATTGCATTCAAAATAGTAAAATATTAAATAATGGAAATGATGAAAAAAAGTAAAAAATATAGTTTTGAAAAAACTTAAAAATATATGTAAGAAATATTTTCAAACACTTTTGTTTTCTGTAAAAATGAGTGTTTAATGGATCATTTCGTGTTCAAAATATGTTTCGCATGTCGGATCCATATAATATAATATTATCATCTGCAGATACTGATATATATCTGGGTGTCGCATGTTCACAATAAGATTATACTCATATATAATTGAATATAATATCATTGCTGGTAAATATATATATTTATATATTATATACTGCACATTGCACTGAGAGTTGAGTAGCCAGCCGGCGTATTATATTATACCATACGTCGTTTTTTTACGGTCACGGAATCTCGACCGACGATTTCCTTCTACATAATATATATTATATTATATCATATATGCTATAATATATAGGTATATATAACATATCAACACGACCTGCACTTCACCTATATACCATTCTATATTAAAGGTTGTGACTTGGGTCGAGTTTATAGTACTCAGTCTTATATATGTGTATATAATATATATAGGTGGGGTTAGATGTTGCACCTTAAGGCAATATTATACTCATATGTGGTTCGGTCGAGGGTATAAGGTGCAAGTCCACACGTCATAACAATATAATATATTTTATTATAATACGCGAGACGGATCATTTACACGCTGCGAGTTAGCGTACTTCAACACTCTCTTATACGTATCATATTAATATGATGAATAAAACCGTGTCAACAAGTTGCTATGTACTCGGATGTTAATATAAATATCGTATAATCCTACGAAATAATAATGTGGAAATTACGTTGGTATAATTTATTATATCGATAGTAATACGAACGGCATATTACGTTGTAGCCACGTACTAGTGGCCGCGTGGTTATGTGGATATTTTGGTAGTTTAAAAAAGTATCAAGGGAAAAATTGTTTAAAATCAAGAATATCCGTAATGTAAAAAATAACCTAAAATCAAAAATTCCAAAAAATAACAATTTTAAAATAGGGAGAAAAGTATAGCTGGTAACTGTTTTGGTGTAGGTACATAGAAATTCTAGGTGTTACGTGTACCATGTCATTGAGTACTCAAGTCCTAATAATGCATGTGATAACTGATAAATATTGCACATGAAAACCGATTCTGAGCGAAGATGATCTGTCATCCTATATTATTAATTATATTTTATTATAAATTCATATAGCTATTATACTAATTTATTATTTTACTTTTAAGTATTCATGAATAATATTTTTAAATTACACAAAAAAAAAAAAAAATTATAATAATAAAATCGTTCTTTTTTGTTTAATCATCTAAATTTAAATGTTTAGAAAAAACTTTTGTGGGATACATATATTTTTGAAATTCACACAGCAATAGTGATTCATGAGAAATCTATGTGTTTTAAATTACCGATCGGAAATTTTTTATTGATATTTATAAAAAAAAAACTCAACAATTTTACTCAGGCAATTTTTTATCTAGATTAAGAATTTATAGTATATTAAACATATCATTACGGCGGTTATCGGTTCGCGGTGTCCGTTTTCGTGTTTGGTTTTGTTTTCAAACACACAGTCATTGAGCTTGACGACGTATTATGAGTGTCGTTTGGAGCGTGTGCGATGAATATATTATATTATTATTTGGCCGGAACGCCGAAGCGCGCGTCATTAGACGATATTGATGACGGTATTATAACCACGCACAGCACGAAATACCACGTATACCACACGTATACACGTATGCTGTTGCAGTCACAGAGGGAGCCGATGCGCGCGCGTGCGGTGCCGCGTCCGGAAGCACGACGTACGCGTGTCGCGCGCGCGGCGTTCAAAGACGTCTCGGCGGCGGACGTATTTTTATAATATTATTATAATTTATAATAATAATAATAATAATAATATGATATATTGTTGTTGTTCGCGAGCGCGGAGCAAATCCTAACGGCCGACTCCTCCCCCCCACCACTAATCGTCTTTCACTCCGCGCACAAGAACGCCGCCGCGACCACCCAGCGATCAGCTCCGCGCCGCGTTTTGATCTGCAGCCACCGCGCGCCGACGACCCTTGAATCACGTGTGTGTTTGTTTTTGTTTTCGGGTCCACAACAACAGCAGCCGCCGTCGTCATCTCCCGCCGTCGTCCCGTGCCACCGTGGCCGCCGCGCCGACGAAGAGGAAGGGGAAGACCGGCACCGTCACCGGACCAGTGCCGTCGCCGTCCCATCGCCGCCGAACGGAGGCGGTCGCAACAGCAGTAGTGCCGCAAACCCGGAACAGTCCGCCCGCAGTCGGACGCACCGCACGGACGAAACGCACGCGTTGTACGCCGCCGCAAAAGCCGCCGAAGACGAAGTCCGCCGTTTGACACGCGGACGTTTGCCTTTGCCGACGACGGCGATTGACTCCGAAGCGGCTCTCGACTACCGCAGACGACGGTACGGCATGTACGCCACGGCCACCGTCACTGCGGACGACCGCTATGGACACCGGTATGGGCTGTCCTCCGGCTTGATGACGCAGGATCCGAAGACTTCGTCGGCAGCCGCAGCGTTCTTCTTGAGGTCAGTGCTACGATTTTATAATACTTATAATTTTATAGTGTCTTATAAGGGTACGATACGCATACTTATGGTCACCGCATATAGGTACATATATGATATAAATTATAATACATTACGGGAAAAACGATTTTGTCTCGATTCTAAAAACAAATATTGTATAGAGATTTTTATATTCTTAATGATATTATTTTGGCTATAAATTTCGTCTGCCGTGTTTGTTAATTGGTAAAAGGTCACCGTCTCTTGTTGCGGGGTTCCATGATATTATATTGAGCAATAGGTCAATAAAGGATACGTCTTATGCTTGTGATTGAAAACTCTCGAAAACAATTCTTCGTCAATCTGTGCTCTTAATTCTACAAAAATATACTCTTGTTTATAGTTATTAACTTTGGTTTCAATCATAACTAAATACAAAACAATAAAAATATTGCTTTTTTCGTGTAAAGGGTTTTATTTTAAGTTTATGATTATCATAAATATTACACTAAAAATGAAAAATAAATTTAATTATGAATACCTAAACATTCATAATATTTTAATCGAATTTTTAGGAGAGACCCAAAATAAAGAAGGGCGTCTAAAAATTCTCTACAATAAAATTTCCCCAGAAATTCGTGCCTGCAAATGCTTAAAAATACTTATAAATATTTTTGCAAAAAAAAATAAAATGTTGCATTTTCGAAATAAAACCTATACCACGGTTTTTATGCGCCCCAAGTTTACCTCTGTTAGGAATGTTATAAAAGCACAAAAAGTTATTTTATGGATTATTTGAGATTTTGGTTGATAATGAACATCGATTGTGTGATTCCACAGTATTTTAAGTTACATAACAATAAAGAATTCATCAATCGGAAACATTAAGCGATAGTTAATCTTAATACATTATGAAAAATGTTTCATGTGTCACCAAAACATACTATATATCTGTAGATTATAATATGTGTTAGATACATATTGAACTATAAAATAATATGCTTACGCATATTTTTTAAATTGTATTATAGACTTATAGTCGAGTTAGTAAAAATAAACTTATATAAAGTTTTTTCATAATATATAGTATTATATAATTTAATACTTGTTACGAATTTATAATTCTACAATTATTATTTTTGTATAGTAAGCATTTTAAACATTGACCCGATTGAATATATATTTGATGTCTGTATTGAGTAGAGACTATATGAAGTGTATTAGATAATCGTATTGTAGTTATTATACCAATGAACCTTTCAAGTTTTTAACTAAATACGTAGTGCGTGTCATACATGAATGTATAATGTATATTATGCAGTTAGTTGATATCTCTAATAACAATCATTTTGATATTGACAAACTTTTGGTCTTTTACCTCGGGCGGTCTACGGGGTTACAATTTATAAATGGTAAACCATATTATTTATTGTAATCGATGGATTGTTTTTATTGTATTATAATATCAAAATAACATAATAAATTATATATAACCTAGAATATGTTTATTGATAGTGTTTTTTCTAATGTATTCATTAATTATGAATTCACGACAGCATAAAATAAGAGGAGCTTTTAATTTTAATAAATAATTAAGATGATATGTTTTCTAAAAGGTTTGGAAATTATATTACCATAAATTTCTAAATGTATACTTTAAATTTATAATAAGAAAATAGTATGTGGAAGACACAAATAAACGCAATTTTTATTTTTATAAACATCTTTTGAATAACATATTATTTGTTTAACATGCTAATTGTATATGTTTTAAATTTAATCAAGTGCTCATTGTCTGATCAACTTTGGGGTATAATGGGTATTTTAAAAAATAATTACGTTTTTATACTATTATTTAAACATTTAAATTCATTCTTTATTCTATGACCATAACGTTAAGACTTAAGATATATATTTGGTAATAACATTAAGAGTTTAACATCATAACTTAATAATAATATTCATAAGAATAATTTAAAACTATTATTTGGTTAAAAATATTCGGACAATCCGCAGCAGTGTCAGATGAACATAAACGTTTTGTTTTTTATATATGGAATGTACTAGTGTTATCTTAAATAATAAAGCAATAATTTCCGTTTATGTTTTGTCGAAATAAATCAAATCGTATAATAATAAACGCAGCGCTTTCATGAAATTAAATAATATGTATTATTTAACTCAATGTGTTTGGAGCATAACAATGTCTTACAAGTTACAATATTCTCTATAACTATATATTATAAGTATTTTTTTTCAATGTTAATAGTTGAAGGCTATTCATAAGCGATATAAATGAAATTAGTGGTGTTGGATGCATTTTTTTGTATGCATTTGATTCCGTCAAAAATGTTGGACATCCGGTAAAATAGAAAACAACATGTTTCAAATGTAGTGAAGCAAAAAAAAAAACAATTGACGTGTTGCACTATTCATGCGATCATCTCCGTCCATGCCATTAGTTCCATATACATTTTTAATGGTGCAAAAGGGACATGGTTCCCATAGGACGGGGTTTTGATGGTTCGTTGATCGTCTGGTCGTTGTTTTTTGTTATTGTTCTTTTTGTATCCGTAATATCCGTATCCGGCTTGTAAAACTATTACAGAAAGTAGATAATATAATGAAAATCGCAATGATAAACTCTATTATAATATACTATACTATTCTATTTAAGACTCGAGTATAATTCACAATATTTCTATACTGCAGTATAATTGCATAACGTATAATTTTTAAATCGTATTTTTTATGTAGTATTATGAGTGTTGACTACTATAATATGACGTATAGAATTTATATTTACAAACTTGTCAATATAAAAGGTATTATACGTTTTAATGTTTTTGGAATTCAACATTTTAGTTTTATATTATGGGATTTTATGCGGAAACCTATTTGAATTAAAATAATACTTTTTTAAAAAAATGCATAAAACACATATATTTCATATAAGGCAATCTCATACACAAAAATTATCAGATTAAGCTTGAAAATTTAGCGAAATATTTATATAATTAAATATCGTTTGAAAAATGTATTCGTTAATTTTTTTATTTTTGTGATATAATATATTGTCAGATCCCAAACGGCTCCCGTCTATTGTTAGCTAATTTCTGAAATTTAAAATAAAAACCCGAGTGTTATTCATATTGCCTTAGAACATGTAGGTAGTGGTGTTATAATATAGTTTTATAGTTGTAGACTTAATAAATGTATAGAATTATATAATCATTGAATAACTATAATATTTAGAACGAAATTTAATTACTAATTTTGAGGATTCTTCAGATTCTTGTAACTAGTCTATACGCCTATCCACGAAAATAATAATAACAATACACCGGTGTAGTTCAGAATAATAGATTTTATTATTAGTTATTATTGAAAATAATGCATTAATGTAAAATAAAATAGCATTACTACATGATTTTTTTTTTTTTTACAACATGATACAATAGTATAATATTTATTATCTGGTAATTTTCAATTTGCTGAATCTGAAATATTTTGATGGTAGATAGCGTACTCTGTACCAATAGTATACTATAACTCAGGTGCTGTGTATGTTATACTCTTACACCAACTATGAGAATTAATAATTTTTGTTTTGTTTTGCCATTCTCTTAATATCAGTGAGAAAGTGGAACACATGACCATTTCTTTAAGCTTTTCTTTATGGGGTCCTACCGAAAAACTCGATTATCATTATCGCATTTTGGATATATATGCTTCAAGGGGAGAAGGACTTGTTATGAAGTGTAGTGTCGGTCTGGTGCACTCTAAATAATTCATAAGGCCCATAAATCAGACTGCATTAATTAAACTACGTATATATAATATAATAATACGTGTGGTGGCGAAAGATGGAACACCAATGCAACCGGGGATCGTCATCATCAAATCGGTAGAATTAATAAGTACTTATTTTATTAATATTTATTAAAAGAGGGTTCATGCAGCAATTGCGTGTGTTTTCTCTCTGTAATGTCTTTCTTGAACGATTAATTTATTTATTTTTACAACAGTTTTATGTTATATGCCATTCTAAATATTCTTGAAATATTAACTCATTAATATCCTGGTTAACGTTTTATGATATATATATAATATACATATAACATAATATTAATATTCTTAACGAAAAAATACTAATAAACGCAACGCAATATGAATGGTTTTTATTAAAATCTTAATAGGTATTTACAATATTTTTGTGTTCAACTAATGGAAATAAAATTCAACAAAACTGTTTTATTGTCTTATAAAAATCATTTAGAAATATAATTTATTTTACATGAATATATAATAATGTATATTCAACAGTTATGTATTACAAATCCTGAATAATTTCACAAAAAAAAAAAAAAAAAAAAATGATTTAAATGTAATTTTTAATTTACTTTTTGGTTTAAAAAACTATTGATTTTCAACATTTTGTTTGTGCTTAGTAAAGAAAAAAATAATGAAACATTTTATTGAAATACAACTTTATTCTCCTTATTTTAAGAATAATATAGAATAGGTACATAATTAAACGTTTGTAGAAAAATATTTTTTTTTCAATTATAATAAATTGAAAGGAACAATATAAAAAAATTCTGATAGAGTAATATTAAACAATAAGTATAGTTTCTCATAGAGTATTTTGAGCCATATTTTGCCAGCTTTCATGCGTGTATGTAGATATTTTAATGTTTACCAATGTTATGAAATATAATAAAACATTATTTTATCAATCTATCTCATTGGTTTACGTGAATATTATAAGTAATTAAGTGTGTCTTTATTTTATGCCATTTTTTCATTATTTGTTAAAATTTTGGAAAGTTAATAAATAGAATTTGAAAATTTAAATTAGGTCTCTTTGTTTTTATGATTTTTTTTTCTAATTAGACTCGGAAAAGTCGTTCTATACAGTATAAATAATGGTGACATAAAGTATTTTTGAAAAGCTAAACATACAGAATGAGCATACAATATATATATACTATAATAAAATAATGGGTTCTCGACGATTGTCAGTTAATTATCCGTAACACATAAGAGGCGCACACGTATTATTATTATTATTATTATTATTATTAAGGGGTTTCGCATGCACTCGGCGTGTAAACCAAACAGATTAATGGGCGGTAACGGGTAACGGTGGCATGCGGTTATGCGAGGGTCGTATTTTTCGTATTGTATTTAAGGAGAGAATAATATTGTTATAAATCAATCAATAAAAATTTTAATTCATTAAGTCAATGCGCTTGTTATATTCTATAGTTGTATATATATATATATTATATGTATTAATATATTATTATGTATATATTACTTTGCTATGTAAATGATTCTTTAAACACATGCTAAATTCTGACTACGTACGTTCATATATATATATGTATTATAATAAAACACGTAACATAACCATTATTGATAAACATTAAAAATTCATTTTAAGTAAATAGATAATTTAAAAACTATGAATATGCTATATAAGTTTAAAAAATCATGTATTCATTTTTAATTTTATGGTTTAGGTATATATTGAAGTACATTATAATATTTATAATAATATTTTATTATATAATTTATCAGATGGCATGCATTAATGTACAGTTAAATATAATACAACCCATAATTATACAATATTATTAATAACTAAAAATAAAAATAAAAATTATATCTAATTATAAATAAAAATTATTACTGTAAATGCCTTATGGTTTTTGTAGATAAAATGAAAAAAATATCTATGGTATTCATACCTGTAATGTATATCAACTGAGAATTAATAGTGATATGTCTGTATTAATTGACACGTAAAAAATGTGTCACGTCCAATGTGCTTTGTTATATAGTCGTGCTTTTCTCTTTACTGCAGTTGAGTAATCGATTTGTTTTTGTCACCACCCTACTGAGATATAAGATTTACACAGGTAGGTATTATGAAAGAATCGTGAGCATTTAATGAAGAACACATGTTTCAATTTGTTATGCAAACTGTGTATGTAAATATACACAACCCCCTGTCTATTACTACTGTGACTATTTCAGAAATGAAAATAATGATTAATACTTTCATCATGTTTTCTCAGAGACTTGAACAGGAAACGTTCTTATAGTTTAAATGGGTTAAATTAAGTTAATAACTAATTTTGGAATTACATTTTTCATTTTTTATTTATTACAGCATCTGGAATAATATTATATTTTAAAAATTATTGATTTATTCGAGTATCTATTATAGATAGTTTTTCTATTTTTAAACGTCTTAACTAATTATAAAATACATTAGGTTTGTCTGCATCAACTGCGGATAATGTGCTTTTCATTATTTGTTGACGAGAAATATATAATGTAAAACGGATTATACAGATGGAAATTTAAAACGAAGTATTCGCAGGTATTGTGCGATGAGATAATAAAGTCCGGTTTTTTTTTTTTTATAGCGATCTCATAAATAGTTTTGCCCCGTTGCAGCAATGTGCAATGGGATCGTTATTCGTTTGAATGTATATATCTTTAATATGTATATATATATAGATATATATTTATATATTATATACGCTGTATATGTACGTGCAAACCTCTGTGGTCGATGCATATTTTACGATTTATATTATTATTATTTTGACGCGTCTAGAATTTTTTTTCTACCAAAGGTTGAATGTTTGATGAAAATTACGAATACATGATAATTGTTATCCTTGTATATATAAAAAAAATAATGATAATAATACCTAATGGGTGCATTCCTGTTGTTCAAGATCTAATAATTATTATTTATTATGTATTTATGTGTAATACTTCAATACATAAATAAATTAATAAAAACAAATATATTATTAATGTTCATTTAGTAGTGTTACCATTTTATAAGGTTTTTATTATAGTGTTTTTGTTTTAAATAATAAAAAATCGGTAAATTATACTAAATCTTATTTTCTTTCATTTTTGGTCCAATTTTCTAAGTATGTTTTAATAATAATAGATGCATTTTTTATTTTTATTTCGTTACAATATTTTAATTATTATACACATAAATTCAAAATGTATGTTTTTCGGTTTTGTTTAAGACATGACAAAATGTTTTGTCTTAAGATATTATTATAATAATAGCATAACATAATTATTTGTATGTACAAATTGAATCGTTTTTTTAAATTTCATGATCAGTTTATAGTTAAAAATCCTTATTATTTTTACAACTCTTCTATTTTAATATTACTATGTTATTACTTACTAATTTCAAATCATTTTTTGTACATATATATTATTTTAATTTTTTTTCGTTTTCTTTCAAACGTTATCACGATGAAAGTCTTGCTGACGGTTATCACGTGCCAGTGTAAATGTAAAGTTGGCGTGTGTCATGTGCGGGAATGATCGATAGCATTTTCAGTTTATTTCTGTATATAAGTTGGACAAATCAGAATGTTTGTAATAATAATGAATTCTAGATTTATAATAGGTAATATTATTGTGTTTTTATTTGAATATTAGAGACCTTTACAAAGTCCTTTATTAAAGATAAAATGCTATAACAAGGAACCGTGTTCATTGTGACAATGAAAATAGTGATGGATAACCATATAAAATGAATAATGAGCAAGTTCGTTTGGAATATAAATCCAACTAGCTCAATGTCGACCAATGGTCGTGCCGTATAACACTTATGGGTTAGTTTAGTCCATATAGTATGTACCATGTAAAATGTATATTCAGTACAGTATACTATTAAATTATAAAACTAGTTTTACATATAGTGGTGTATTGTTAATATATTATTTATCTTTATTTTTGTCTGGACTACAGTACTTAAGTTCGTATAAACGTGAACATTTTTTTTTTTTTTTTACAAAAAAACGGATATATTATTAGGTCGTATCCATAAGCGTAGGGTGGTCAAATTTGTTGGGGGGCTTTAGGCCTTCCCGGGGCGGACATTAACAAGTTTTTGGGAGGCTATGATTCAAACTGGGGGGCTATGATTTAGACTGGGGGCTATGATTTAGACTGGGGGGGTTAGTCCCCCCCAAGCCCCCCGCTAACTACACCTATGGTTGTATCAATCATGCCACGGTGTTAAAATGATCAAAAAAAAATGCGGAAAAGGTTTGACTAGTTTTAATATAGGTAAATCATTTATGAGTAATTTATATCTTGTTATGGACATTGTTTAAACTAAATAAAATACCTATGTTCTAGCTATATGAGGTTATTTAATAAATAGAGGAATCGAAAAAGTATGAAATGTTGATGTTAAACTTTAATGGATATTTTAAATAAAATTCTAGTTTTTTTATTAAAATTATAGACGGTGTCCTTACAGGCAACATATAAACATGTTAATTAAATATTATTCACGGTATTTTTTATATTTCAAAAACTATAAGTGTAATAATGCTATATTATGAAACTTTTGAGGTATTTCTTCAACATAGAAAAGTGCTAACGAATATTATGACTGAAAAATACAGTATTGAAAAATCAATATAATATTATATAATTTTTTCTAATAAGAAATTGTATAGAACTTTTAATTATATGGGTACCTATGGGTACCTATTGGTAATGATTTAAAACTTAATTCGTATTATTCAATTTTAATATTTTATAATAAAGCTACCTTTTTTCATCAATAACAATGATAAAATAATATGATATAAGAAATAACTGTATTATGTATTTTATTTTAAATAAAAAAAAAAGTTAGTACTGTGTGGTGAATTCTAAAAACAAAAAAGTTTTTAAGAGTTTACTGTCTACAGACTTGACAACAAAGCGCAAAGATAGTCTATTTATTTTTTGTACAGTTTTATTCTTAATATTTTAAACATCACAGTCAGTTGATAAATCAATAATGAAGATTAGCATAAAATGTTTATTTGACAAAATAGTTAAAGTATCTGCAGTTTTATCTATTATGAATATTATATTGAAGGTATTTTGAAAATAAAAATATAATCATTATTTATTTACCATTTCTTATGTACTGCATATTGATAATAAAGACATCTATAGGTATTAATACTGCTGTGAACTAATGAAAATAATAATTAATAACTTACAACTTGTTTAATTAAAATAATAATTGATTTTAGACTTAATTTCTTAAAACGTAAACACTACTATAAGTTAATTTTTGATTTATTTCCAAGTATCAGAAACAACCGAATGTCCGAAAAATTAATATTTAGAGTTTAGACTCTATTGTGAATATATCTGGTGTCACGTAGTATACATAACTATTAAGTTACAATATGAGAGTTGTGATGGGTGGGGTACGCTGGGAGGATCATGTATAAAAACAGTGATGTTTTGTGCTCACGTTTTGTGTGCTTTTAAATTAGTAAAATGTTTGATGTATATTGTCATCATTACGTTAAGACTCTCTTGGACGACGTGACACAAAAAATTGTCACCGTATAATATACCAAACACATAATCCAAAAAAAAAAAAAAAGAAGTAAAACGAAACTACAAACGAGTCACGAGCCATCATTAATTAAGTGTACTACCACCAACCCTGCCACTAACACTAGAGTCGTGGATTCACAGCCGCCGCTTGTGATATATTGTAATAATATCGTAGTGCACAATCTCACGCCATCCACCACCAAGCTCGTGCTCTTCGTGATTTTCTCCCCGTCCATCGCCTTCCCTACCGTTTGCACACTTCGGTGACATTAAATATACACATACATAAACGGGTCGTTCCGTTTTTTCACAATTGGTATTTTATTTTAATTTTTTTACATCTAAATTTTTGCCGATTTTATTTTAAAACCAAAAGGTATACATCATTTTCCATTTTTATTATTGTTATTGATATTATAATTTCTTATTTTGTTATGTGTACTCCAAAGAGTTCTTAGACAGGAAGTCATTATTTTTTAATTATAGTTGTACCGGTACAATATGATAAAAGCACAAAATAGTATTGTAAATATTCAGTTAAACATTTAAACGAGTTATCTGAAAAATTAATTTACCTAATTTTTTTTTTCGTCACTATAAATAATAATAAAAAAATATACATTTGAATATCAGTTAACATTATCCACACATTTAGTACTTATTCAAGATAAATTAAATTAAAAAAATAAATAATCAGTATTATTAGAAAATATAATCGTAAAATAAACAGCTGAGAATTATATTTATAAGCGAACGTGATAGTTTTTCATCATATTTTCTTTTCAAATTGAATTAAATCGTAATGGAAATAAAAAAAGACCTTTTTGTCGTTATTGCAAGCATATTTTGTGCAAGTAAACTTTCAAAAATCTGTGCTCCATAAAACTAAATTGTTATTACTTATTGTTATTGCTTAAATATGAAACAATACAGGATATATAATATACAGAGCACGCTCATTTTCAGTTGATACTTGTATCAGGGATTGCTGAAATCATACTTTCTTAATAATAAAATCATATCGCTAACAAAAATATTAACGATTTAGAATATATTTTATCAACAGAATAACGTTGTTACTCTATAGCATATTTTTATTAAAACATTTTTTTTTAGAATTGTATTTGTCGCCAGATTTCTAATTTATACTGTATAATTTTGTTGTTATAAAAAAATTATTAAAATTATTTCAGAATCAATCATTTTTATGTTTTTTTATACTGTAGCACCTATTTTTTTTCATATAATTATTTTTTAACTTATTTAATTTGCATTTAATTAATAATAAACTATTTAAATAATTATTTTATAACATATTTTATATTATTTAACAAATCCTTATAATAAATGAATAATTAATAAGTACTATTATAGTTAATGATTATATAGATACTAGATAACATACAGCTCATCATATACTTTTTTCTTCAAAACTATCGTTTTATTTAAATATCATAAATTTAAATTTGTAATGGTTATGTACACCTTTTGTCTCAAAAACTTTCAAATTTTTTTGTTTCTTTTCTTTCCATCTTCTATTATCAATGGATTATGTACCAGCTACTTTATTCAATGCACAGACAACAGACAAGAGTTTTATATATTAAACGTTTTTTACGTTGGAGCAGTAGTATATATAATATTGTGTTAATAGAATCATTAAACCCCATAAGCATAGAATGACGAAGGGGGTGTGGTGGTTGAAATGGACGTATTCTCTGCGTGAACAATGGACTGGAAAGAGAGCAAAATAAGAACAATCAGGCCATTAAAGTTAGTAGTCTTCGTTTGCCACGAATTCAACTTATCATTTCCCGCCATCAATCTGGCAGATTACTCCGGGAAGTTTGTACATATAGGGCTTTCCATTATTAAATGCACTAGAATCATTGTTTGGTTGCATTTAACTAAAAACCGAATACTATATACTCGTAAAATAACAAATTAAAATAAATTCAAAGGTTATAAAAATATAATATTATAAATATATTTTCAAATTAAAAGCTTTATCCTAAATTTCAACATTTTTTATTGTTTACAAGTATTGTATATTTTGTATAATATTTAAATCTTTTATGATTCATAAATGATATAAATAATAGTACAGTTTTTAATTTACTTTTGTCGCGTCGCAGTAAAGTTATTTATTTTAGTCGTGTCAACGATTTTAAGGTTAGACATTTTAGTTATGGTTATTCTTATCTGATCGTTTTTGTTCTTAGTTTTAAACATTACACGAAGTAAATGGTTTTAATACTTGTTTATATACCATTAGTACATTTTTAACGATGGTTTGAGAAGTTTATTGTTAGTATATACTCTACTCTCGTGTACATGTTTTATGTCAATTGCCTGACCCTTGTGAGTAGACAACAGGTAAACCCCAAGAATTATATTGTGATCTTAAGTATTTCGTTCATTGAAATAATACATTATTTTTGTAAAATATAACCATAGGTTAACACTTTTTATTTCATCATTTTATACCACTTTATTTGCATCGTATGATTAAAAAATTAAACAATCTTGGCATGACTCCAAACAAATTTTTTCATTTATGTTCATTAAATTAAAATAGCTTAATTTATTATTCTTTTGAAATACATAAGGTACATAGTTGAAAATTTATAAGTGTTTTGTGGTAACCAGTTTTATTTGAATAAAATATATATTATGTAAACTTATAAAATGTATATGTACTATTAGTTTAATATTAACTAATTTGTATTCTATAAATATTTAAAAATTAATTCACTTTAAAGTTTAAATAACTGGTTCCTACAAAACATTTTTAAATAGGTATTCAACTATACAAATCTCAAAAGAATAATAATTTAGCTATTTTATTATTGTGTACATATTATATTATATTAAAAAGTACAGGTTAATTTAATATTTAAATCAATCGCATCGGTAACATAATTTAATTATTTTTCGTTTAACAATATTATTTCAGTGTAGAAATGGTCTAGTATATTATATTTAAATATCGAACGACAGGTCTTCTCTAGCTTTAAATGTTTCATAAAAATAAAATTCTCAACTTTATAAGAATACACATCAGTTTAAAACAACTCACGATTTCAAGTTTTTGAATGTTGTGTAAATACTCTATTATAATAGTTTATAACAATCATTATCTTATCACAAAAAAATGTCTGAAAACTTATTTATACCATTGAAGATACGCCTCGTTTATTTTGATCATGTCCTTATTATTTATACTATATATTATTATGTTAAAAGTATTTTACAACTATGGGTTTACTATATTTAGTTGGAGAACGTAGATCAGTTTTTATTATTTTTGTAGTTGAAGCAGTAAATTATTACATTCAAGTAAATATAAGTACTTATACTTACTTACCATTATTTATTTTTTATATACTCCAGTACTACACTCATTGGTAATAAGTTAAAGCAATTGTATACGAGCTTTGCTATAATCAAACGTATATTTGTTTCAATATGTTTGCTATGTACTAATTTTACTGGGTTAATAAAAAAATTGTGGTTGCTGTTAAAGTTTTGAATTTATTTGAGGTATTCTTGTATAAATACTGTGGGTACTTTGTATAAAGTATCTAAATGGAGTATTTTTTTGGATGAACAATATTTATATGTACCTACTAGTTTTATTTTTGGTTTAACTAGTCCCCTTCTCAAAAAAAAGTAAGCAATTAGACTTGTTTCATAAGAATTATTATTGTTACGAAAAAGGTGCCGCGATAGCTTGGGAAAAGCAATTTATACGCAAATCTGTTTTACAACAAAACTGTCCACCAGGGAAAACGAAAAAGGCTTACAAGAAATGAATAAGAAAAAACATGAGGGGATATTTTTTTCTTGAAGAACTTGTGTAAAATACGGAAATAATTTCATTGCAGATGTTGTAATTAAAAAAAAAAATAAACCAAAACTAAATAGACTTGGGAGAAGAAAAAGTTAATTATCATTATATTGTTTTCGTTTGTTTGTTTTTCGTTAAAAACATAGAAGAGAGTTTGGTAATAATATTTAATAATTAGTTATAATTTTATAACTATCTAATTATAAAAAAGTGGTTTATTTACTCAACTTAATATTAATATTGTATTTTAAGAATTTTAAAATTCGTATCATTTTTTAAATATAAATCTTTGGTTTTATTATTTGATTTTAGTAATAACTAGTCTTCACGCGATGACAATATGCTGTCTTAGGTGTTTATGAGTAAATTATTCTTTTCTGTTAACAATGTTTTCCTCGTTAGTATCATCCTGTGTAGCATTTGTATATCTGACATAGTTTGCTCGTTAGCACAGCAAGTGGTGTACGGGTATGAAATTCTACGGGAAAACTTTGAGAGAAAATGTATTAAATGTTGACGAGAAAGCCTAAAACGATCTTAGAAAATTCTTTGTTTTATTTGATACTAAAGTTTGTTCACTATGAAGGATCTATTAAAATAATAGGGAATTTAATAAAATATCTACTTATGCTTAGTAGGTATATAACGTAAACGGTTGTATCAAAGGTACAACGTATGTTTGTAGATTGATTATATTAACACAGGTGCTATATTTAATCAAAAGTGTACCAATAACAAACCTTGATAAATTAATTTAAGACATATAGTAGAATAGTATTATACTTAAACTTTATACTTCTTATAACTAATTAAATAATTCACTTTTTGGATTTTTCTCTTTTGATGGCTCATTTTCACACCGAGTACTTCAGTTAGAAAAAGAAATCGTGAAAATCGGTCCAGTAGAACTTCAGATATAACTGTCATAAGAAATCGGCTCACGTTTTAATAATATATATAAAGATAACGATACCTATGAATAATTATTTCTTAAAAATTTTAATAATTTTAAAATATATTATTGTATTAGTGTTGAGGGAATAGGTAAAATATTTCATAAATTTTAGAGATTCTTAATAGCAACTGTTTTTCATGCAAAATTGTCAATGACATTACCACCATGGACTCGCATGTATCTACAATACTAACACTGTTACCCGAACGAACAGGTTGGACAATGAATACTTTCAGTTTAGTGATACGTATGCCCCATTGTTTATTCATACATTACGTTTGTTTATACATTTTGTCCGTTTATACGTGTATTATGGTGACGATTGTTTGAATAGATAAAAACTTTAATATAATTTAATGACGACGCGCGTGGGCGTGAAACGCGTTTAATAATCGTGATGTGGTGTTAAATATTAATAATTTAATATATTCAGCTAGTAAGCTACTGGTCAACAGTAGACTTCATGAATCGTGAGTTATTGTTTGATAAATAATCAAATCACAATATAGCTAACATAAGTGGTATTAATGGTTTAGTTTTTATATTATAATATAATGATATATAGGTAGGTACACAAAAATAGAAAAATAATAGTAATATGAATATTTAATACATTTATCTAGAAATGTTTTTTAATAAGTAAGTAAGAAAACCGTCTAGTTGCAGTATAGGTATGTTATACACTTTATTTAAAATGTATAATTATTTATTATATCAAGTTTGTCTAAATATTTTATTTTGCATAATAAATTTTAATTTTACAACATATTTACATATTTATTTTTATAAAAATGAAATATCAAATTGTTTATTTACTTGCATTTTTTTATTATAATTAGAAATGTATTATTTATAATTTAGGTTATACTTATATTACGTGAATTCTAAATTTTGAAGATACTTTCGTCTTATATGTTAGGTCTCTAAATTCTAAATAAGTAAATTTACATATTATATAATATATACATTTTACTATGACTCTGATACATGTATGATAATGCGTGAGCTGAATATATTAAATAACGCTATACAATATATCGAAGTCTGTTTGGGTCAAAAGATACTTTTCGATGAAAAAAATAATAATACCAGATTTTTTTTTTATCAGTATAACTGGTATTAAGTTTTTCAACCGTATGGTTTTTAGAAAATTGTAAGATTACTTCTTGATAAATATAGAAAAAAAAGTATAGGTTTTCAAAAATGAAATTGATTTAGGGTAGCTAATATTGTATTATATTATATTATAGTTAATCATAATGAAATATGTATGATAGTAAATTATATCTTATTTTGAATTAATTTAACTTATAGGCGTGTTTTAAAATTAACTATGCTTAGAGAGATGTTATCATTATAATCAAAATAAAATATAAAATAAACAACGCTTACTATATTATTGCAGTCTTACGTAGGAAGTAATAAATAATAACATTTTTGTATCAATGTGAAATTATGCCCTACTATGCTTTTTTTTTGTCTGGGAATAGGAACCAAGAATTTTATTGTTTTTTATTATAACTATTATTGTATTAGAGGTTTCTAAAAAGAAATGGAAATTTAAGCTAACTAATATTTTAAGAAAGAAAATGGGTTAGATGAATACTCGTACTATGAATTCGAGATACAATAGATACAGTCATTATATAATTAATTTATTCAGTATTGTAATTCAAATGAAAAGTACCAAATAATAAAACTGTTTTTTTTTTTTTTTTTTTAGTAACCGAATCATTATTTTTCAGTTATTATATTATGTATCACCTTTTTTCAAACCTAATATTGCTCTTAGTATCAAAATGATAGAATGAGATACGCAAAAATTGTTATTATTGTAATGTGTCAATAATTCAAATATTTCAATTGATTTATTTGAATTTATATAAAATTATAAAATTATTTTTTATTATTTTAGTTTTTGAGTGGAGTAAAGAATAGATTGGTTTTATAATGATATGCGTTTATTTTGAGTCTTTTAACATTTTAAGCATTACAAATTCTTAAATTTTCAATATAGAAGTAGTTTTTAGTAAAAAATTGGATGTATTTGGTATTTTGAGGGGATTATGAATAAAAATTATGAAACAAGTAGGAATATTAACATCATTTTTTGAAAATTTTATTTTATTTTGTAATTTAAAAAATTAATAAATAAGCAACCGTAGAAATTTGAAACATTAAATAAAATATTTATTTTAGTTTTTCAATTGTTATATGATTTAATTTTAAAAATATTTTGCGCTTTTATATTTAATTTAATTTTTGATTTTTCTACAAATATTAGTGAAAATAAATTGGTATGCTTTGTGAAAGGACTTAAAATTGTAATACAAGTAGGTTAAATAATCATAAGTGTTCTTATTACTTGAATTAAAAAAAATTAAGTGCTTAAAACCATAATGGTTTTTAAGCACTTGAAGTTTAATATTTTTGATAAAATAAAATATTTATATTTTAGTTATTATGTAATACTTTTATTATATCTTAATTTTTTTTGTATGGGCTTGAAACTTAGAAGTGTTGTATATACTATTATTAACTAAAACAATGATATTTAAAAATATTAATTTAATTTACCATGTAGTACTAATAGGCACTATTAATAGATAAATAAAAATATACTTAGAAATATAATCTGATACACGGTCTATGTTTAGAATAATTTTCGTATACATAGATCATGAAATTCAAATTTAACATTATATCTATTGCAGTAACCGGGTACATTCGACAGTTACTATACAGGAAATTGAGCTTCTTAGTAATTTAAATACTAATAAATTTAAGCAAATAAATAAATTATTGGTGCATTTATTTATATTTATTCTTCAGAGTTTCAGTAATTTCACGGCAGTAACTAGAAAGTTTTAAATGTATACTACCAACTAAAGTTTTATAGTGTAGGTACCTAAACTTTTTCATGATTATGGATACTTTAACTTTCTTTGTTTTTGTGTGATAAATCAGATATTTTCTTAGGTTAATAGTATACTTTATTTCTTATTAGATATTTATAGTGACTAAGTAAAATATCAATTGAGAGAATGACAGTGTGTATAAGTATATTTGCACTTAAATTGTGTAAATATCTGATTAAATATGAATTGTGAGTTCATTGATATACTTATCGTTACTCTATTCTCACATCTAATGTTTAGAAAACAATGTAAAATTAAATTCTCTTTCTTATGATAATCTAATTTCATAAGATATAAGTTCGGATATTTTAAAACTGAACATTAATTATTTAATATTTTTAAATTGTTATTTATATTATACGTAATAAGAGTTCTATTAAATATAAATTTAATTATAGTAGATCACTAAATGAGTTTTTATTTTAAGTAACTAAAATATTGTAATTTAGTTTTTTTTTTTTAGTACAAAATTTTATTAATGAAATAAAGACTTTATAATTTAAGCGTTGAGCTAAATTTTAATATTAACACTTAATTCAAAAAAAAATAAAAAATATTTGATGAAAATGTATGTATACTTACATTGAATTGGAACCGAATAAACAATACACGTCTAACGCTTTTATATAGTGTTTGGTATAGGTACCTACTATAGTAGTTTCTGTGGGATTTGAGTGTACGTGATGTTACGTTTGAGGGCTTTTGTTCATAAAATTCACTAAACGAAAATGTCACTAGTGTTGATCAAGAAAACACGGTTTTCTTCCAATATTATGTGCTGAGAGGTAAATTCACTATCCTTACCGTATTTAATTTACAAACAAAAATAGAAATAAATAATAGAATAAACTGTCTTTTTAAAACTTAGTTATATTAATATTCTACTTAACGTATAATATAAAGTATAGAATAATGTATAGAAATTAATCCATTTAAGAGTCTAGACTCATTATTATAAAAAATTGTTGCTAAGAAAATTGTATGACATTATAAAAAAATACATTATATTAAACAATTATATGTTAACACTTTTTATTGTTATGATTATAATATTTTTTAAATTTTACTTTTTTGAATATCAACATAGGTACATTTTTAATTTCATATTCGAAAACCGAATATTTCCCTGATTACTTTGATGTACAAAAAACGAATTTGGAATTTGAAGTTGATTAATTATAATTTATAAGTAGATATTTCAAGTTTAGATTTGGGCTATAGGTATTCGGGAATACACCATAAAGTGGTCAACTACCCCACTCACTCAAACTTTAAATACTTATTATCAGATATAATTAATTAACTAGGTACTCGTTTAAAATTCAATTTTTATATATCAATGTATCAAAGTAAAAGTATCTATTTTATAATAACTATACAAATTGTAAGATAACTAATCGAAGTATTTTGATCAAAAATGTAGATTAAAATGTGTAAAAATAATATTAAAAAAAAAAAAAAACACAAGCTTTTAGAAATAATGACTTTAGACACTTGAATGTTGAATGGATCACCCTTGAGGCTTATATTGTATAATATATAATGTAGCGTTATCGAACGCGTGATGATCATCCGTGTATTATAATACTGTAGAATGTAAAATGCACGTGTGGAAATTGTCACTGGTACAACAATATCGTCCAATATTAAGGGTCGGGGGTTCTGTCTTCAATTCCCACGGCGCGAAGGGGAAGATTTCCAAGTGTATGCGTATTATATCGCGTGACATTGCCACAACTACCGTGCTTTTCATATCTTGTCAGTATAACCTGCATGGGTATAACACGCGTATGGTGTGGCCACGGAATCAAAATCGGAGAGGGATATGTGTCGGCAGAGAACATGTTGTTATTATTATTATTATTTTCATCACGAGCCCCCGCGGGCATCTTATTTATGACGTCGACGTACGCCGTTTTCCCCTTGTGGCTCTATGCGAAAAATAGCCTTATTCTTTTTTCAGTGTCTTTCTTTATAGAATCTCTCTTTTTTTTCATTCTGTTCAGGACAAATGGTGTCGTGCATGTTTTTCTCACTGAGTATATATTATTATCTTCATATCTCTAACACTTATGATTGTTTTTTAAGCATTTTCTTTTTTTTTTTTTTAATTTAAATTTTCTCGTTATTATTGATTGTTTTTTTTGTTTTGATTATGTCTTGTCTTCAGATTTAATTATTAGATTTTGAAATATTATCAGTACTTAATCAGTTATTGTACATCTGTTATTAGTTTAATAATTAGTGAGTCGTATTGCATCAATATATAAAATAAGAGTTTATAAAAATTCGTTTTGAAAGTTCACTTATAAGATAGTAAAAATATGCCAAAAAGTATTTGAAAAGTTTAAAGTAAACATTTTAATAGTAGATTAGATATTTGTGTTTGAAAATTTGATTATTTGTGCATTAAGCACTTTTTCCATAAAAATATAAAGTTTAATACAATTTAAAAGTAAATAGAGTAATAATGTTATATAATTAAAAATAATATAAAACTAAGAATTATAGTAAGCTATACTACCAATTTTATTTAATATTTTATAATTTCTATACGAAAATAACATTTAATTTATGATCCATTTAAGTTTTACTGTTGTATAGGAGTTTTTAATATTAAATTATAATACCAAATCATTATAATATATTTGTACATTTTTTGTACCTACTTATTAATTGTTGATAATTTGATTTACAAAATTATCTACTTAAGTCTAAAATTTTAGTAGAGTTACAAAAAAAGTATAAATAACGTATACTTTTTCTTTTATTTATTTAAATAACATAAAAATTATTATTTGATTTATTAAATGTGATTAATTGATTAAAATATTAAATAGTGAACTGAAATAAAGTTTTTGGTAAAAGTATATATAATATTATATTGTATAACGTTATTTATAATAAAAAATATAAACTTAATAGGAATTTATAAGAATGCTCTTTTTTTAGATATGTATTATTTATTAATAAAATATAATAGGTTTATATATATTTTTTTATTCTTTAAGAAGATAATGGGCCTCACTGGACAAGTTAGTTTGGGGGTCCATGAGTTCACAATTTGAAATATAAATTCATATAATTCATATTATTATATAATTTACGAATCGAAATTAATAAGTATAATTAATACCTATATTAATGTTAGGTACTCCAGTTTCTTTTCTGATATTTTTATTAGGTAATTCATTAAATTTAGGCAATCATTGTATTGTAATAATGTATATTAATACTTTAAAAACACAGGCATTTTGAAACTATTGCAACCTATAAATTATTATAACATAATAATTATTAGTTAATTTATAAATAATAAATATTTTTTTCACGTTGTATTTTTTTAAAAAACAGTGATTTTGTACTATAATTTTAATGATAGATTTTCAAGGAAGTTAGTAGATTTTTTTTTAAAACTGTTTATACACGCATAATTCATTTATTACCTTTTTGAACACAGAAACGGCTCGCGGCTCCACAAGTTTCATAATTTATTTCTAAAAGTAGAATATTTAACATTAATAATATTTTTAAACTCTAATAGAAAAAAAAAAACGGTAAATCCAACTTTGGTCAGAATTGTTTTTACTTTTTAATGATTAATCAATGGAGGTATTAATAAAATTATCGAAGTTATTCAGATAAGAGACGTGATTTTACATTTACAATTGTATCATAATTTATTTTACAACCCATCTATTAACCATATATAGCTAGCAGAAACAATAATTTAATTTATTAGTCAGGTTTATGTATGTTGCATGTTGCCTATATGGTTCAAGTTTGGGAGGTAAATATATATATTATAATAAACATGAATTGTTTTAAAGGAGTATAGGTATTGGAGTTTTTCTAGTGTAAACTAAATAAAATTCAGAACCTCCTAAATTATACTACTAACTAAAAATTGAATATTATAATTTAATAATTGTTTTAGTAGTTAATTTAATACTGTTACTTAAAAATGTAATTTATTTCTTAAATATTTGAATGTTGTTTTTAGATCGCATTTCCTTTAAAAAATCTATAATATTACTATTAATGATTGCCTTTAAGCTTTATTTTAATTGATATTTTACTATTGTTATTTCAATCTAAATGCTGGAATTTTATGTACTGTATAAATTGAATTTTAACTTAATCAATTTTAATATTTTCTCGAGGAAAACGCCCAAATATTAGAGAAATACCCTCTTGAGACAAAAGAACCAAGTAACAGTTGACCATCATAAAATCGGATATATTTTTTTTTTACTATCGTAAAACTCACTAAAAGATCCGCAGCATTTACGTCGTCTGTATTACGCCGGCATCTGTTGACTGCGTCGATATAAGAAAATAAAGTTGCAACTCCCCCTTTTACCATTGCCAAAAACACTGAATTCCTTCCCCACTTTAGATAGAAAGTGAGAGAGAGAACAAAAAAAAAAACAGTAGCCTAAGAATCATTTCCATCCGATTTTCCGCCGATTTAGACCCAGCAGCCCCAAGGGTCGTAATAGCCGATGGCTACCTCATAAAACTCGAATTTTGCTTAATGCTGTTTCTTATCCAAAGTCTTTTACTTCACCTCTTTTATTTTTATTTCCTTTGGATTTGCCTAAATCTACCATTTCATTTCCAAGCGGACTTCGTCACAATTCTGATTTTATCTACTCCACAGATTGCACGGTTGCACTTTATGACCCTGAAGTTTCAAACAAATATATACATAGATAGGTACTGATTTTTGACATGATATCGTTATTAAAACATAGTTTTAATTTATTCAAGATGATAATACAATAGCTATTATACTTTTATAAGCATTTTAATTTTTGTATATACATTATACACCAATGACTTGACTGTTTAATGTCCACCTATATTATACTTTTTTAAATATACTTAACATTTGAATTATATTCATAGTTATGATTTATGAATAAATAAATAATAATGGCCTCGTAAATTATTATTTTGTATTATTTTCAAAATTTGTTTGAATTAAAGAGAATATAAAATACACATATAAATGTTTGAAATTGCTCATAATTCACTTAAAAATGAATGAACCGTAAATAATCAAAGAGACAACAAAAATAAACTTTTTAACTTAAATAAAATTTTAAATTTAAAATGGTGCAAAACGTGGAACAAAAATAATTGATTTGTCGTTTGAATAGGGACAAAAACCTGTTAAATGCACGTAAAAACTGGGATATTTTATTGTACGTTTTAATGGCACGTTTAGGGTTTGTCTTTAGACAACTATATAGCCTACAGCTATTATATGCAATGTTATAAATTTTATACAATTGCGATTTTGATCAACGTTATCCGAATGAAATACATATTTTAAAAAAAAAAACTGGGAACGTTATTGAGAGTATATAGCTTACTAAAGGGGAATGTCATTTCAGTAAAGAAAGGGGGGGATTTTGCCCAGAGAACAATAACAATGGTACTATGGTCGCCCCTGGCGATCGGAAATACGTCGTTCGAATCTCAACACAAACGTCTCTTCACCTCCTAAACCTATTCTACCATTAGGTCATTAAAAGTCCCTTTTATGCTTGCGCAATGCAGGT
Organism: Aphis gossypii; assembly: GCF_020184175.1. Lineage (NCBI taxonomy): Eukaryota > Metazoa > Arthropoda > Insecta > Hemiptera > Aphididae > Aphis > Aphis gossypii. The sequence goes on along the minus strand of NC_065531.1, from coordinate 64,326,104 downwards.
GAAACTCTTGTCATATAAAACGGCTTCACGCGAGTTACTACTGATATTTTTTTCTATTATTTACTCAGTTATTCATTTTTCCCTAAAAATTATTTATGGTTTGTTATCATTTGTATAAAGTTAAATTAAGGTTTCATAAAATTAATAAAACAGATTTAAATCAATCAGCATAATTGAATACTTGAATACCTATCGTTGAATGATATTTTGACCTAGATTTTTTTCTCTTAATAAATTTTGGTCTCTTAGTAACAGAAACAGAAATTTTTATGTTGCATGTCGAGAGTGATATTTCATTAAAATTGCATTTAAACCTTGTACAATATCACTAGTTTTATGCTGACCCAAGTCAGTCTACGACGATTAAAGTGACATTTTAATGTTCTCAGAAATGTATAATGTACATAAACATAATGTACTATTTCTTATTTATGTGATACTCCATAAAATATTGCAATACTATAAACTATTTTGAATGTGATGAAAATATAATTGTTTTTGTAATATACTTTATAGAATTTTAATTATTCTATTAATACTTAGTTATTAAGTACAATGATCAGTTTATTGTTCTGTAACATTTGTAAAGCCACAATCATAACTTGATATAAAAAGTAGTAAATAACGGAACAAAATAAATATAATTGTACTTACAAACCATAATAATATAATGCTATTTTATGATTGAGAAAACTTGAATGAAAAATATTAAATTTGTCTAGCTAACTTCATGGAATTATATTATTATTGTATTATAAATTCTACCAATTAAGAGAATACAAAATCGAATACATAAATGGTAGCGCATAATATCGAAAACAAAATTGTTCATTCTATGTGTAATCTCGGTGTCTATACAGTTATGCTACAATATGTTGTAGTGTTAATAATATTAGTGTAATTGTTTTAAAATTTCAATGCACTTATAAACATATAAAGGTTTAATTTTTAAAAACATTTTTTCTCTTCATTCATGTAATGAATAGTTGATTTTTAAATTTATTTTCTGTTAAATATTTTTATTTATTATAATTTATTAATGTACTGATGAATAATATATTATATACCTATTCAATACATTGAATTAAGTATTTTATTAATCTTTAAAAAAAAGTTTTTATCAACTCGATTAATTTTAAAAATCAAACTTGTTTTAAATGTAGTATTGTTTTAGAAAAACTTTAATAATGACATACACAGGTTTCAATAAATTAGAAAGCATACACTCGAGTATATTCTAAAAACCTTTTTGTTGAACAACTTGTTCTTTCTTTACAACGCGATAAAAATCCGCTATTGCATGGTTTTGATGTGTCAAGTAATATACCAATGAACCACTATCCCTTTATTTGGGGTTTTTCTATTGTTTTGGTTTTACGATTTTCTTTGCGGAGATCTTGGTCCATCAGTATTCCCCTTAGAAATGGCCCGTTTGATATTCCTTGTGCTTGACCACCGTCGCCGATAAAGATATTCGATTCGGATGGGATTACTGAGCGGAAAAACGTATATAAACACGTGTATACTTACCTGAAAGATACCTTTTATATATGTATGAAAAAACTGTTGGTAATATATGACTCGATTTTATTAGTAAGCAATGAAGATTTATTTTTCGATCAGCTATACTGCACATCTGGAATCCGAAATCAGTTCCAAAAACGACTTCTCCGTAAAGTCAAAAAAAAAAAATATATATATATATATAACGGTTGGTTTGTTAGCAAATCATGGTGTAAAGCGAATAACAAGTTTACTTATATATATATAAAGTACTTGCAATGATTATTTTGTTTGTAGTATTTTATTGGGCGGAGTAAGGTTGTGTTATTAACAGTTTTAAATAACTCATTGAAATTATGTTTTGTTCATTTTACTCGATTATAAAGAAAAGATATGGACTTAATTTTTTGAGTATCTTATTTAACTAAAAGAAATTTACTTTTTTTTTATACTAAATACGTTATAATTAAGTTTCTTGTACTATCTAATAATTAGATAAAGTTTATTAGTAAATTTTATAAAAATGTATTACACGTTTGTTCCTTATATCGTTATTATACTTTTTTTCTTATTTTTATACAAATTTTAAATTACCTGTAGTATTTCATTTTAATATTATGTGTCATTTGATTGCTCAATAAATAAATATAAATAAGCAAAAGTCGTTCAAAGTTTTTACACAATTTTTTTTATAAAATTATATTACTAGAATAAAAACCTTGTTGACTTTTGAGTAATAAAATAGCAACAATGGTTAAAATACATCCCATGGGAAATTTTCTTAAGTACCTATAGTATATACATACGTTAAAATATGTTGTACGTAATATTTTAATGACCATGTTGAATTTTAGTGTGGCTTAGATTACTCAAATTTTCACACTAAAACTCTCACAAATATAAGAATTTTATGGAACATGAAATTCCATATTATTTATTTACAACATGTATTAACTTTTTATTTTCAAACTTGAGATGTCTTAGCTGTTTGTAAACGTATATAAACCGTGTAACTAAAGTCGCGTAGTTCTTATATAACATTTAAATACTTCATACCTCGTTAGTCGTTACCGTAGGAACGTAATAGTTTTATCATTACCTATTAGGAAATTGTTTATTAATTGTAATATATATAATATAATATAGCTATAGCTATATAATAAGTAGTCTTATAAATATTTATAACTTTATGAGATATAATTATATTACCAAACAAATAGATAATACTTCAATATCCGTTTTTGAATTTTGTATATGATAATAAATAGCTATACTAATTTAAATTATTGTGGGTGAAATGTATTTATTTAAATAAATTTTTTTGAAAGTACTTATATTCATAAAATCACTGACTAAGATATATTACAAAATGGAATTGTATACAGTTGAAAATTCTTTTCTGTAGAACATTTTACAGAATCCTTATTAGTGTTTAGTAGTGTCTCGTTAGCGATTCTGTTATTATCGAGAAACCCTTCAAACTTTTCAACTTTTTTTTAGGATAAAAGGGAAAATTCTCAATTCTCGGAGGGGCTTAGATATATGGTTGAAAACAAGAAACAGAATTTCACTGGACACTTAGGTCATATTTTCCTCTTTCTCTCTTCCAGTTATACATGATTACAAAAGTTACATCATTTGTCAGAACATGTCGCGTGTGCCGCTGACAACTGCAAAAGCGTCGTTAATCACATTGTCTCGATCAAATTAACGTGTATTATTATAACAGAAAAACATGTGCACTTTCCCTTGCCAAAAATGTGCACCTGACGTACTACCGTTTATCATGTGACTAAATTAAATCTCGTAAATCGCTGGTATATTATACAATTATACAGCCCTTTTGTAGACAGCATTTTTTGATTGCTTGATTTATAATGGCAAATAGGTTATATGTTTTACGAAGTAATGTATACAAATAATTGATGTGTATAATTATGCGTAACGTGACCTGACAAATGCATGAATTGTTTAGTTTTGCATAGCTGTATGTAAATCAGAAAACCGATAACTTTATGTATTATCGTAGCTTTATACATATGTGATAAATGATAATATGTATTTCGTTTTTTTATATCGTTTTCTAGTTTTATAAAGTTATAATTCATAAACATATAAATCAGCGACTTAAACTATATTATGTATCTACTGTCAAAGTATAAAATAAAAAATATCGCAGGTGACTGAACATCATGTATATAGAATTAAAATTGATTTTTCTTTATAAGAACCCATCACCATGCCCGTATAACATAAATGCACCAGTATATTTTTGACTTAAGATGCTTATAGTGTTAATTACGTTCTGAAGATAAATCCCAGTTGGAGAACCCTGTTGACATTATCATCTACCGAATACGTTGCTCCTATACGATGTAGCATCGCGGGGGATTCACTTAATTGTTATACGACGACGTGTCTCGAGTCGAAGAGAGGAGGGAACATTATAGTCAAAGCCTATAACTCGCGGTAGTAGTCGATGTTGAATTTGCATTTTGGCCCTTTATAATAGACATTAGAACGGATTTCCCGGGTCGAATGTATAGAGACCAACTTCAACTCACCCTTATGATTTATATCTGAAGGGCTACTGAAACTTTCAACAAACACGGTAAATGTGATTGTTTTTGTTTGAGTTTAATATTAAAATAACTGTATAGTTATGTACCTGTGATACAAAATTATCTATTATACTGTCATTCAATTATACGTCACATTAAACATTAAATGCTAAGTAGTATTATGAGTCTAAAGTCGTTAATAATACAAAATATGGTTTTGAAAGTTAAGTAATGAAGAAAACTTGAAATATTTTGACAGATTTAATTGTGAAACCTTACGTCTTTATAGTGGAAATGTAGCAATGGTAAATAATAATAATTAAAAAATATTTTAAACTATATCAAAAATATAAGATAGAAGATGAAAAGAAAAAAATATGCGAATAATCGTGTAATAATTTAAGTGATAAACGCAAAAATTAATTAAAAAGTATCATAACAATTATTTTGATTATCTCTAATTTTAGTATGAAAATGTTATTTTCTGAAAAAGGGGTAGGTAAAATGTTATTTCTAGTTTAAAAAAAAAAGATGAAACCACCTGTAACGGGGATGTCGTTTCGACGACGACTCTAAGCGCTGTCAAATTAATCGAGCAGGAATGTATACGTCCCGGGCGCAACGAGTTTTGTTTTCCGTCTCATTTATTCAACGGACTCGAGCTGTACTAATCTCTTAAGAATTCCAAATTAGAATCGGGTTTCCGGTTATTCCGAGCACTTTAGACTTTAAAAGGGGCTTCGTCGTTTTAAAGGATCTTTGTAAACGAGAATTTGACGTTTTACCAACATACGCGCAGTAGAATTATATTTATTTTTTCCTTTTAAATTTATACAATAACGAAGTTTTCAAAATTAAAATGTAAAAAGAAACTAACATTAGGTATTGATACTATTGTATTCAAAATTAAAAAAGTACATTGTATAATATACATTTTAGAAATAAGTAGGCACTTAAATATTTAGTATTCAATAACCTTTTTTGTAAATTTTAACTGAAATGATCAATACATTATTACGTAGTAATATTAATTATTATGTCTAAAGTGTTCAAATTGAGCTTTGTAAATAAAATGAAATTTTGAGTAAGAAGCTTAAATAATATTAAACAAATTATGTTTGTTTAAATTAACCAAAGTTATTATATGTAAGTTAATTAATATTATATAAATAAAATACTCGAAGTATACTAATTTCTTTAAACATTGCTATCATATATCTTTAATAAATTTTCTAAATTACTAGTAATACTTTAAAGGACAACATATACATTTCTTATGATATTTTAAAACTTAACCAACATCTTAAACACAATCATATTTATTGGAATTATTTATTATTATTAATATATAATTATAATTATGTATAATTTAATATATTATTATTATTTATACAATTATATTATATTATAGTTAAAAATATTATCTAATTATACTAATCTTGTAGAATCTACAATGTAGATTATGTGATAGACGATATGGACGCTATATGAAAGAATAAAAAAGTAGATGATGTATAATTGAATCTATTACTATAGTAATATGATTTGACAATCATTTTATATTTTTATAAATCATTATATTGTAGAAAGTTCTTTGATCAATAAAAAATTAGATTATTCATTTTATAGTGTGTAGGTATCAATAACTTTCTTTAAATTCGAGTCTAGTTGAAGACGTTTTTCTTTACTAAAAGTTTAAGACGTAAAATTAAAACGGTGTGGAAATTCAGTTGGAAATTATCACTCATCTTACTTTCACTTGCCTAGCCGTCACCAGATAGTGGTGTGTTGAGATATTGAAGTTTAAAATAAATTCTTGGCAAATCACCGTATTCAAAATTGATTCTGAATGGAGACAACATTCATTTAAACGAGCTTAATTTTTAATTTTTTGTGGGTTTTCTTTTAAGAGTGCTATTTGAAATAAAAACTTAAGAAGATAGAACAACTATCTCATTTAAGCTACCATCTTGATTCGATTTCTGATTTATAAATATTTCTACACGAAAAAGTTTTAATAGGCATAAATGCATAATATAAAAAAGTTTTAAATGACAAAAATTACATTGTTAAACAAATACATTTATCGTTTCGTTCATAGTCTAAAACGATCATTATTATTATAACTAAATAATATAGAATCCTTAAACATATACGAATACATCTTACTCAAATTCATAAATCTACCTTTTATATGCCCTAAACTTTAACAAAAAGAAAAAAATAAATAAAAAAATGGGATCATGTCCTCGGGAAAAATAGGACGAAATACCCGTGTACCTGTGTGGTGTGCTTGGAATGCGATGAAATATATGAAAGGGCACATTAAAAAAAAAAAACACAGGCGGAAGGGTTTCACTGCAATATTATTCCCTATGAAAAGAATGTAGTGTACTGGGTCACGTGTGCGCGCCTTGCGCTGTTAGTCGCACGCTCCCGACTCTACGTCCAAGCACATTCAGTTACGTGCCGGCCGCCTTGTGACGCTGCCGTGCCGCCAACTCGCGCGTTTTGCACAACTGTGATCCTAACCCACGACGACAAATCATGTTAGTATATCATTAATTATTATTATGGTTATTCAATTTTTTTTTTTTTTTGATTTATTGTTTTGGTTTATGACATTGATACTGGGTATATAATTGATTAGAAAGGTTATTTTTTTTTCAAAGCTTGTTTTCATTATTTTAGGTATGTATAGTAGTAGATTAAGTAATTTATATTATAGTAATAATTCATAATATAATATAATTGTGTTTCATGATTTATTTAAACATAAGTCAAATTTTGTTGAAATTCATAATAATTTTAAATTAAAAAAATATTTAATTATTTAATATTTTTAAATGTATATTATTATATTTGCAAAAATATTCTCAAATACCACCTGTAATAAAATAAAATTGAACTCTGAAAATGGAAAAGTAAAATAAACTACTGTAAGTACAACAAATATTGGTGTAAATAAAAAAGTTATATAGAAATGGTCTTTTTTCTAAATATACACAAAATGCATGCAGTATATATTATTATTGTATTAATTTTATTCTTGAAAAAGGCCAATATCGATAAATTATTTTTTCAATAAATTTTAATAAACGTTTTAACCTAAAAAAATTATATCCGTTTAAAATTTAATTTATACGTTTATATGTGTACACTATACACTACTCGTATTTATATTATAGGAAATTATAATCGATTGGTTTTATAATATAATATCATAATAATATTTTTTTATAAATTATTATATAACAATTAATAAAACAAAAACAAAAATAAATTAATAATTTATTGTTGTAGAATTATTTTTTTAAAGAATCTTGTTTAAGCTCGACTATTATTTTTTTTTTAATTGATCTATAAATAAAATACTTATTTGATACTCTACACTCCATTGACTTTTATTAATAAACGTCACTTCTGAATTACATTGCAAATAAATAAATAAAATAGGTATGTTATAACTTATATTATTTTGTACTATCTGAAATTCTGAAGAACAAAGTTTTGAATGATTTATTTTTAATAATATGTATGTTATATAAGTATATATTATAGTACTTAAATACAAATGTACTTTAAATAGTATGAAATAATATTCATATATAAGTTAATAATTAAAAATATTCAAATAAATAAAATATAAAAAGCTTTCATGTACGTAATTGCTCTGCTGTACACTAACTAGTAACTACTAGTACTACTAGTAACTGTCAAGCTTACTTTGTCATTAAATTTAGATTTTAATGGATTTTAATGGATGTTTAATAACAAATCATTGACCATTGTATTTGATGAAAAAGATTCTGAGTGAAAGCGGACTAACTTTTTGGTAACTAAGACTACCAAACAATTATTTTAATTTTAACAATATTTTAATAATTAATGAAATTTTTTCCCTTTTATTTTTTAAAAAAAAAAAATGTAGAGAAATTTCAATTTAAACCTTAAAAAGATCTAATTTTATACTAGAAACCTCCCTCAAAGTTGATGATCAGAGAAATTTTCTATACTAGGAAAAATGTCTTTAGAGTTTAGACACACACATACGACAAAAAAAAAAAAAATTAAAAAATAAAAACTTAAAACTAAAAAAAACTTAAAAAAAAAAACTTAAAAAAAAACTTAAAAAAAAACTTAAAAAACTTAAAAAACTTAACTAGAAACTAAAATGAAAAAAAATACTTAATTATTTAAATATTTATAGATATTAATAGCTTAATTATTGGTTAAAATTATACTAACATATTTATTATAATCATTAATTATTGATAAACTATAATTTGTAGTAACATATAAGTTATATTTTTTAGACGTATTGTATACTATATTATATTAAAAACATTTATATCACTCTATATCTATTTTATTTTTAAATATTTTGAATGGCTCTAATATATATATATACATCGACTGCTGTTTACATGAGTAGTTACTGGAAAAATGATTCCATCGCTATGACACACGTTTTACGCTCGAAGAGAAATTATAACGACACTGCGATCATCCACATGCACATTTTGACGTTTTTGAACCCCTCCTCCATTTGTCTAAAACTCTAAACTGTTATTGCATTCATTAATTATTAAAAGTAACTGTTGGATTAAAAAAAAAAAAATCAAAAATTTTACTGACATCCCGGTAGGAGCTATTTAATTGACTAATTATGTAATAATGTTATACTTAAATATATATTTTATACTTAATGTTAGGTACCTAAACAATATTCAACTTGGAATTTTTTTAAAACAAAAAAAATTATTTCTTCATTTTAAAGTAAAACTAATGTTTTAAATTAAAAAAAGAATTAATCATAATAATATAATTATATAATTTAATCATATACTTTTTTTGTTTATTCTCTTACTTATGCAATTATACATATAAAGTACTTATCGACTATAATATAGTCAACATAGCTAATTTTAAAATCCATGTAGCATTTTAAATTTACAATTTTTGATTTTCATTCTCCATTGTAAAGAAATGGTATAAAAATGACTTAGTAAAAATCCAGGATTTTTTCAATTTTCTAAGAAGGTTTTCTGCGATTTCGGTTGATTAAGCAAGACGTTTGGCCGCAAAAATTGCTCTGAGAATCAATTGGGTTTCCTGCGAAATTCCAAGTTTTTTCGTTTGTTTTGTTTACTTTGGTCCTGGTGGTTTGATTTAGACGGTTACCGTGGAAACAGCGATGTACGTGATGTTGAGTGGACATGGACTTATTCTCAAACGAAATTGCATTTGACAATATACTTACTAAAAAAAGAACTAAAAGGTCACATCACTTTTTTTTATAAATATCATATATGTGTATGATAACAAACAATAATCCCATTAAACAAACAAATACCTAATTTTAAATATTGATCTTAAAAAATATACTTCCATTTGACTTAAATAAACTGATTGATTGTGTATTAAAATTCAATTGATAAAATTATTTTTTTGTATATAGTTTCAATGGTTAGATAAAATATAGATTGTTACGTAACCCTACTGTTAAATTAACTTATTAATACTTCAGTACTTTATTTTTATTTTATAAAAAATCACTTTAAATTTATAATATACAAATTGATAATTACAAAACTGATTGTTTATCTCTTTTAAGCATAGCTTGAGTTAGACTTATTGAGTATAACAATATTAAACTAAAAATAATATCATTTTACAATTATATGAATAAATATAGTATTATCAGTTATTTAAATAAAATTATCTTATATTATAAAGAAATAAAAACTATAAGAGAAATAGTAGATTTAATTTTTAGACATATTTAAAATTTAAAATTATAATAAAAATAATACAAAAAATAAATTATTATTCTCATATTATTAAGTTAAATTAAATTGACTTGAATGTATTTATATAGTAATATATTAATAATGCAATAATACTTAAAACTATAATTTTAAGAATAAATACCTATACACAAAGTTATTAACACTATTTTGATGTAGATGGATATTTTTTTATATTCATATAAGGCATTAAGGCATTGAGTTAAATTATATAGGCCCTAAGTAGTCCACAGATTATTAACCAAAACATTTTTTCTCATATTTGACAGGAATATTATAGAATATAGACCATATTTTCTTCTTTTATTTTCAAAATATGTATTTATTTTCTTTTATTAATCGTTTAAATATAAACATAATTACTACTTTTTTGTAAATAGATTTTTCTTTTAAAACACCCAAGGTTTCCTAACCTAACCTAACCCAAATCACCATATAGTTTCGACTATAATACTTTATTAATAGTTTATACCAAAATTTTAATTTTTATTTGTAAATATAAATTCTATTTTATCAAATAAAATTTTCACAATAATTATTATCTTTTTAAATTTCACTATTAGGAACTAAAGGATTAATCTTTTAAATAATATTATATTTCATTTATCTGGCCTTTTAGTATTTTTTAGAAGTTACTGTATCTTATAGTATTTTTATATTATATTAAAATATTCTATCAGTCTATTTATTTTATGTAGTTACGCATAACTAGTATTACTTATAAGTAACTTTATAAGTATTTAAATCCTTAGTGAACAGTTTCCTATACTTTATTTTTTTTTTTAAGAACCATATAGGTAATATAATGAATAAAATTATAAATAATAAAATTAAATAATGTCAAATTATAATATAACAGAAACATACGAACACATTTTTTTATCATTTAACTTATATAGAAAATGTTAAGATGCCCTTTTTCCAGCCTAATCGTGTTCAAGCAACCCTTTCAAAGGTCGTATTAGATGGTTCCTGTGTTCGTCTTTTACAACAACAGAAGCTCGTGTTCATAATCAATTTTCAATTTTCCCCATCCGTCCTGCCATCGGATTACTCTATCGGACAAGGATCCCGGGGTCCTGCTTGGGATTTGCATTTATAATGACCACGTGTATACGTGCTCGTGTACTAGGGATTAGAATGGCTTTAATTTGACAGGGCCCCGTCAACCCTTGCCGAGCCTAGTGGGTCCTAGTGACTTTGCGGAAAACTTGCTGGTTTAAAAATGTATAACGATGCCACGACTGTAGTGTATAATTAACCCCACAGAAAGAACTCATATATACTATATTAGGTAAAAGTAAAGCAAGGTAGCCCGTATAGGCAAATCAACTACATGTACGCGTAAAATACACGAGGGACATGGTACTATTTATTTTCAATTTTGACTACCATAATATTTTGTTCAAAAATAACGTTTGAACTATGAAATATAAATTTGTAATAATTATTTAATGGGTTTTTATATTAATGTATATACATATTTAAATCAAATTGTGCTAAATCAATAATTCCCCACTGCAGACTATATTATAGTGTATAGATTTTGTGTATAGATACTCCTGTTATTAAACATTCGTATAGTACAAATGTAAATAAAATATAAACATCGACTCAATATAATTAAATGCCAATAGAAAATAATAAAAATTAATTGTATTATTAAGTATAGGTATAATATATTAAAATATTATTTTGTCATATTACGGTGATTTAAACAGTATACAATAAAGGTGCATGAAAACCTGATTAAATACACTTTCGCTTTAAAATATAATTTAAAATAAAAACGTGTAATCAATCACGTTAAACTTGGGGGACCTCGGGCCTATCACGAGATAGACGTCCATTCAAAGTCAAACATAAAAATTATAGTTAAATATTGGTGCTAGAAAGAGTATAATGCAAAAAACTAATACAAAAAAGTATATAAAATAATAATTATATACTTCAAAGTTCATTTATCGAGACCATCTCCTTTGATTAAAAAACAATAATTTTTCAGTGTTTTTCGACCCCTTTCCAACTTAAATGATTCAGACACTCCGGTCTAAGTACATCGCTGAACATTATATCATTATGATGTGCGATGTGCCACGTGAATGTCATATATTTTCCGGTTGGAAGTACATGCGTAAAAATGATTCGTACGATTTCGTGTACGCTTTAACTAGGTACAATAACATGATCTTATTTTCGGTAGTCTTGCACATCATCTTGGACTCTGACGTTTCTTTTACGATAAATAATAAACGCCTCATCGGAAACGCTAACCCGTTAAAAAGTTCGAAAATCGTAGACACACCGTCGTATAACGTCTCGTACATAATACGCATAGGTGGGAGCGGTACATCCTCTGTATACATAGGTATAGTAACACTATATTTATTACCGTCGCGTCGCACTAACGTTTTCTACGGTATAATGTTTTCTAACTAATGGATAATATACCCTAGGCTAAAACGCCAGGATGGAGGTGGTCGGCGGCTGGCGAGGGGCGAGGGGCGAGATAGGGGAGGGTTTTCGGCTTATAAACGCATAGTGTGCGCGCGGGCGAGTGTGTGGGTATGTGTGGGTTGTGTGTGTGTCGCGTGACGCGCGCCCGTTAAAACGCATAAACAAAAGCGGCGGCACCTTTTCCGCACTGCCGCCACTGCAGTGTGTCGGAAACGTCGCGTCGCCGCGAGTTTTATTGCTAATAATACAACGCGCACGGCCACCGCCACCGAAACCGAATAATAAATCCGCGTTGGCCCTATCTCTCCCGCACGACGACGCCGTACGTATACAGTTAATGCGCGCGTTACGTACCCCCCCTCGCCCATGACGACGACGACGGCGCTTCCAGTAACCCCTCGCACCCACACACTCGGTGACTTTATCGCATCGGTGAAACAATATAATACGTGTATAATAATAATAATAATAATAATAATATCATGTAGGTATACGCCCAGATATTATGTGCTCGATCGATACATCGTCCGCGCGACAAGTTTTTTGAGTGTGTTTTTTTTTTTACCATATTTTGTCGTCACTTAAAATATTATAATATTGTATTAGTATAGACTGAATTTGAGTGTGTGCAACTATATAGGATTGTTACGAGGACTCGAGTTCTAGGAAAAGTTCAAAATAACACCCATCACGAGCGTCACTAAAGTTTGATAGAAACAGATAGGTGGGGAGCCCTATAAGATTAAACTTGAAAATATGTTGTAGATATTTTAAAACATAAATAATTATGTAGGTAATTATTTTAATTAAAAAAAATATATATATAAGTGTTCGAATTACCTAAGTTATCCTTGTTCAGTCAGCACTAGGATGATTTTAAATTTAATATCTATAAGTATTTACTTTCTAATTACTTTTACTACTAATATGTTAATACTTAATTAAGTCTAATTTATGAGTTTTTTCTATCTATTATGTTATATTATATACCTACATAATATATATATATATATAATATGAATATTGTGATAGAGTCTTACACGTTTAAACAAATAAATAAAATTCATATTTTAGTAATTCGAATTGCGGAAGTATTGTATAAATGCATATTTTAAGGATATAATTAAACTAAATTGTGAAAAATCAAAGTAAATATAAAAGAAAACACGTATTGGGTAGTTTCTAAACAAGTTTCCATTTCACAACTTATAATTAATTTCAAAATCTGTTTGAAAAAACTTGTAGAAGCGCTATCCTTTTATATGTATAATCCTCCCTTCCAATAAGTTTCTTTCAACATTCCAAACCTTTCTGCCGTTGCACATGCACATTTGGAATTCGGAAACCGTAGGCGTTTTTGCACTATTAAATTGAAAACCTGTGTAAAAAAACTTTTTTGTTCCGAATTGAATGAGTCAGCTGATTTTGACACTATTCCTGGCAAGCGCACGTACATATAGTCCATTAATCAAAAACTCAGTATATTTGGATGCGACATGAATGACTATGTATAAAGTTTGATTAGCCTCATTCGGAGATTCATTTTAGGTGTAGTAACATTTATCTGGTTACATTCATACGCATCCCAGTTCAATGAGAATTTTTTTACATTTTCGTTAAATATATATTATGTGTTTTTCTATTTGACAAAACAAACATAGGATTTTTCGAGTTCACAAAATAAATTTTTGATATATTATTATATTAATAAAAATAAAAAATAAAATTGTTAAAAGAATAAGAGTATTGACGTTGAATTAACGATTGTATTTGTTTGACTTTAACTATTTCTAAAAAAAAATACGTCACCACGAATAAAACATAAAATATTTGACCATTACTACGTGACTAGCGAATTAGAAATTTTCGCGTCGTTTTAGATACACAAATGTTTGTTTTTCGACTGCTTTGAAATGTGTTTTCTTTCCACTTAAACGTCGTGCGTAGCCGTAAAAGAATTACATTTCAATTCGCCCTCGGGACCTAACCGCAGTAAATGATGATTCGGCTTGTTCGTAGACCGTGAAAATTCCACGATTCCTCGTCATATGGTTTTCATCTGTAATGTTATCATCATCCTGGGGTTGGCGGATAAAACGCAGATGCCTCTGTGGCCGGCGGCCTACTGTATTTCATACAGGAGAGGATATGAGTGGATGGGACGAAGACACAATTTTCCAATTTCACAGACTTCTGGTTCAGCGTATGGCAAAATGAAAATACTCGTATAGAACGTTTCGACGGGTGTAATCCAGGATATACGCACCTTAATTAACCGTGGTGTCGATTTTAGTTTAACTGAAAAAATATAATTTTATATCGAAATCCATTCAGAGCCTACCCCCCATTACGACGAATTTCTTTATTTTCTTATTTAATATATTAAATTTTTTTTCTTTTTCACTTAAATGTATCCCCAAAAATAATTATCGTGATGTCGATGAAAACGGTTGGTTCGGAAATTATTCATAACCGTAATCATCTTTTCGATGGGGGAATCGGCAACGAAAACACTACAAGTACCGAAATGTTAAGACGATGCAGAGAGTATATTTAATAAGGGGATCGAGGAATAGTGTTTTTCTTCCATTTAAATTTTAAGGAACCTTCAAACATACTATTTTTGTAAGAGATAACACGGGTATTGCGATTCAAGAGAATTCCGCACATCGTTATTCGTTAATAAAAGTAAATAATACGTGCGAAAATTTGAAATGGACAAAATCAAATGAATACTCGGACTAGAAATTCTCATCTAACGCGATCGCTTTCTTATAAATGCTTTGTATATAATACGAATAACATTGCATAGCAGCGTATCTTTGATACAAGAATTTATTGATTTATTGTTAATTTTATAAACAGTGATTGCTATTGTAACCATAAAGAAAAAAATTACAAAACTAACTTAAACTTATTAACGTTAGGTTAGGTTAGGTATTAATTGTATTTAATATAATGTTTGCTATTTATAATCGAAATAATTTTAAAAATATATAATGCACAAACGAAAACATTTATGCAATTCATAAGAATCCAATATTTCACTTTGTTTTATGTTTAAAAATACTTCTTTCCTCCCAAATGTTTTAAAAATTAAAAAAATAATATAGTTTACAATCCAACTTACTATTGGTACAATTCGAAATACGAACATAAGTACATAACAATATATAATAATTAATATTATGTATTTATAATTTTTGTCTATTTATCAACAATGCTAGTAGTTGTAAGTAAAATAATGAAAATATCATATAAATATTTTATACAATTAATTTTTACGTAGCAGTAAAACATAATTATGTTTTTAATATCAAACGACATTTTTGATACCGATATTACTTAATGTTTTCATTAATATTGAAATACAACGATCAACTTTATTAAAAGCTCAATAAATGTTCCAAGCTTTATTATAGAATAGAATCTCGAATATATGTAGTTCTATATATTATATAACATATAGGCGTAGACGCACATCATTAATTCCACAATACACTTAGAAATACCACGAATGCCAAAAAAACCTTTAACAGTAATTGAAATACCAACAAAAGTGAAAACTCTAATCTGAGGCAATATTCCTTGTATATAATAATATTATAATGTTTTCAATTGGTAATATTAATCTAATTATAACAATATGAAGATTGTTGATATTAAATTTTAAATATAGATCATATAATGTTGTATTACAAAGTGTTATTCGATATTAATTTATTTAAATACCTACTTTTTAATAGCCGAATTTGGAATACCTAAAGTATTTTTTCAGCCGATTTTTTCTCAAACATTATTTTATTGTCTTTATTTTATACGAAAATAAACAAATTGTATAGATACCACAGACGTAACTACTGGCGTGAAACCAGTATCAATACATAATAATAACTGTTTAGTCATGTAATAATAATTAAGTTCCTATTGTATTAGTAGTCCGTTGTTGTTTACAAATCTAACGACTAGTATTATGTGTTCCGTAAAATGGATGACATGGCGACATGAGATAATACCAAAAATAATTTTGCGTATTATATTTGATACTAAATAAAAATATTAACCATTTATATGTTATATGTACCTTCGACCAATAAATAAGGGTAATATTTTTTTTTTGACTGGTTGTAAACAAAAGACGAAAATAATCCATTACCTAACTGCTAAAAAGTATTATGTATATTGTATTTGTATATATAGAGAAATCTGTTTCTGATTGATTCATGGGCGGAGGATAATTTATTCAAATGTCCAAGTTTAATCGTCCGTCAAAATACATACGGGCAATAAGCAGCGGGGTGAACTATATCGGTACACGTATTATTAGGTCCGTTAGTCAATTTGAACACACAGGGAATCCAGCTGGTATTTATTATACGGCAACGAGCGAGGGGTTTTTCATTCCCAAAACTAATTCTGTGTCCGGGCTGTAATATTAATGATAAACGTCCTGTGAACGAGTCTTAACGGATTTTTCGCTTATTTTTATTTATATTATACTATATTGTATACACACACACCTATATCAGCTATGCCTACTACACCTCTGCGTTGGTTGCACATAAATCCAAGGCACGTTCCAGTCCCCAAAGATAATTCTTTTCCATATAATATACGCGTGGAAATTACTGCAAAAGTTTAATTAACTGTTTGACTTCTCCGAGCTTATAACAAAAAGAATGAGTAGACATTTTTTTTTGTTGCCTTTTTTATCTTTTACAATTTTATTTTTTTTCCTGCTCATTTCTGAAGCATATAGTTTTATTCGGTATACAAAAATCCTCATGGTTGACAAGTGTATTATATGAAAAAAGTACAATCTTATCAATATATTATATCCAACTGAATCTCGAACGAAAGTAAATAACGCGAATTCTTCAATGAAATATACGTGTCCACGTATATGTTCGTATGTTTATTCATAAAGATACAATTTATCATAACTTTTAATGTAATAATAAAAAAATATATATTCATATGTATCAATTTATATAATACATAGCTTATGTAGATTAAAATATGTGATAAATAGATACAAGTTATAACTAAATGTTTCCATCGAATCTCATATTAAAACTATAATATTTGAATATTTGTTTAAGTTAAACATGATTCAATTATTATGTATATCGTTCAATAATATATGATTTGAGCTACTATTTTTTTTATATTAATAAATACTTAATATATCAAGATTTGATCGCATTACTGAGTGTAAAAGTAAAAGCATAAGGTGCGTATAAAAATTATTTATAGTGCGTAAATCTAAAGATAGGTACGAACTAAAAGAGTATTATATTAATTGAAATATTATGTTCGTTTAATTTTTTAATAAATGGGCTTAAAGTAGTATTTGAATAAAATGTTTTAACTCGGTTACTATAATTAATATTTAATGTACATACAATATTTAACCTTTACAGCAGCCATCATGGCCACTTGTTATTAATACAGTATAAATATTATAATATTCTGAACCCATCATGTCACCCAGTTTTTACGGCTCACATAAAAACTGCTTTCAATTAAATTCAATAAAATTATACCGCTTTAATGGGGATCCACATAACGGTTAGCGGTGAGGGAAAAGACGGTGTCGGGGTGAAGACCCGGATCGGGAGTATAAATTCCAGTCACGCGAATCGGTCGTCGTAAAGAAACACAATAGGCTTTCTATTTTAAAGTGCTCCGATGTGTTACATTATAATAAAAATGTGACACGTGGCTTATGCGTCCGAGGAAATATCGTTCGTAGTGTGCGCACCGGCACTTGCTGTTGCAGTGTATGGGACCTCTAGTTCCCGTAAAAACAGCTTATGGGGAGAAAACGATTTTCGGCCATAAAAAAGAAGAAAACCCTTCGTCTTTCATATACGCGGGTCTTTGAGTATAAACAAAAAAAAAACTGAAACATCGTTTTACATCGTTGAATCTGAAAAATGCCATACATCCCCGCGGAGCGACGGGTAATAATAATAATAAACAGTAAGCTCGTTTATAGGATGACGACGACGACGACGTCGGACGTGGAGCAGCAGGTGGGGCGAATACGTCACCGTAGCTCCGGGACGTTATTATAGTAACTTACCCCATCTGCTGCTTCTGCCACTGTTTGGCACCTATAATAAAACTACACCGTATGTACTATATACCGTTTGTTATTTTTATCGAAACACCTCGCTCCTACGACGGTCCTGGTCGTGATGGAGGGACTGCTGCCACAGCCGTCGAAACTCTTTTTTTCTCTTCTTATTATGTCCTTTTTCTTGTTCAATAACCACTTCTGTTGTAACGCACAAACACAGTAGGTATTTAATCCGATATTATTTCCTACGTCAAATTTCACCCCGAGGGCAAATTTAATAACTAATTTCATCATACTTTACAGCCGAATATCGAAGTATATGTATAGTTATATTTTATTTACGTAGTGCCTAAACTTCGGAGTTCAGAGGGTTAAATAAGTTCAAACATTGACGCGAAACGTAGCCGACCCGTATAAGACACGTTATATTATACATGCGTTATATTATGTACCTACAGCTATCTAATTAATTATTGCTATTTAAAACCCTTTTATTGCCAGATTAAATTATTCGTAGCATTTTCAAAAGGACTACCTATAGTAGTTATTGTTTTAAACTTAATTAAGATCTAATTAATATTGTGGATCTCTTTGTCGAAGTCATTACCGATATTACATTATATAAAGATTATAATGAAACACGGTTAATGTTTATCCTTGACATTTAAAATACCAAAGTAACAAAGTACGACTTTTTTTCTTTAAGAATAATAGTGAGTAATTTATTTAACGTGCACAATATATAAATATATAATATGTATTATATATTATACATATAGAATATAGATAGAAGCTTATAACTATCGATTGAAAAACGTAACACGATTACTAATTAAAATCAGGTTTATCATTAGAGTACCTATGTATGTAGCTTACTTTTTCTCTCACCGATTATTTA
The DNA here is from genome assembly GCF_020184175.1 of Aphis gossypii. Taxonomy (NCBI): domain Eukaryota; kingdom Metazoa; phylum Arthropoda; class Insecta; order Hemiptera; family Aphididae; genus Aphis; species Aphis gossypii. Next base: position 64,306,790 of record NC_065531.1, on the reverse strand, counting down.
ATTTAAAACTCTAAATTTATCGTTAGAAAATTGAAACAATGCTTCTTATCAACAGATATATCAATATGTTATTTCTAACGATAATATTGTTACTTATAATTCTATCAGGAGATCCATTCAACCTAACTATTAACGTTTTTTAAAAAAGTTAATGTTTTCTGAAATAATGGATGTCTTACGTTAAATAGACTACTTACTACTTAGTGTATATAGATATATATCAAGTTATTATTCTAATAAATTTCAAGGGACCTTATAAGTCAGCAGAATTAATCCTATTTAATACTTACCTGCATTATTTCGTATTGGTATTAGGCAAAGGCCCATACTTCAAAACCATATCTGGATTTAGCAATATTTATAACATTACTCATTAAATCCGAATGGTCGTTGCAAAAGAAGGATCAGTGGCAATTTAAAACTACAAACAAAAAAGTTTCATTTCGAGTTGGCTAATTTATATATCATCGTACTTTTGTTACGCCAGATAACTCCAGTGAAATGAAAAATAGCACTGACTTGCACGTACCTACGGTATGAACATCGCAAAAATGAAAACTGTCGTTAATCAAAAAACCCATAAAAAGGTAAAAGCGCAATAATAAATGGGGTTTTATAAGTAAAAATGGACCTACGGTTGAAGTTAAGTGCTTGAAAAAGTGAGAAACGTGGAAAACATTTATACAAGAAAACTGTTCTCGGGAATTATGTTACTATAGGATGTTCTTATTTACATTTCATGTCATTAAAAAAAAAAAAAAAAAGACATAATTATAACCATTAACAAACACAACAACAATTATATTTTGTACGTAGAACCACTGTTTGGGATGAACCACCTTTAAAATTGATAATGGTCACATTATAAGTTATAATATCAATATTAATTTGAAGCAATTTATCGTAGGTTAGGTCATTTTTAGTAAATTTAAAAGTTGCATATTACGTTTAAATAAAAATATTCATTCACTTATTGAAATTGCAATTTCATATCCGTTTTTGGTTTATGGTAAATCCCTCGTATTCCCATATTTACAATTTTCAAATATTGGGGGTATAATATGCTTGTATATAAATAATAATAATATATTATATAACCACGACTGCTGTAGGTCGTCCATTATATTATTTTAACTTCTATTGTTCGTTCGGTATATAATTTTATATATTTGTAGATTTCCTACTATAGTATCCCTTTTTATTTTCCTATCACTATCTTGCTTTCTACTAGATTTGTTTTGATCAATTTTCCTAATGGTGTTTCTGATCCGTTTTTCTTTTTTATCGGAAATATATAGAAAAAGGGAGAACACGTTATTATTGTCCAAATATAGCTTAATGTTTCTTTTATGTCCAGAATAGGGAAACTTTTAACACTTTTATTATAAAATGTAAAATATTACCTCAAAATTTGAGAAATTATTATTATTATTTTTTTTTTTATCATCAGGTTATATGTTTTTAAAATATAATCATGCCTAGGTAGTGTAAACTTAGTATAGGCATAATCTGCTTGTTATTTAAATTAATTTATTAACTTTTTTTTTATTCAAAAACTTGATAATTTATTTTTATGACCGATTAAGAAATTATTATCATAGAAGTGTGCACACCACATAATTATAATATAACTGTATAGTGTATACTTCTTATAGATGTTATAATTATTAAAAACAATGTTAAAATCATCACTGTGAAAGTTCAAAGGATTCCATTAAATTATGTTGATTCTATAGTATTTATTCAACAACTCGATCTCGTCAGTCGTCATATATACTTATAGTAGTTTTACATATAAATATAATACTAACATCTATGTAACCGTGTATAGGTCTATTACCATTAAAGAACACAGATTTTTTTTGTATTACTACGTAAATTTATTCAAGCTTGAACATAAGTTTGATTTACATAATATTATATATGTGTATATAATATTACATAGAATATTCTCAAAGTTGAAAACGTCTGCGTATTCAAAAAACTTAACAGCTATGTTATTATTATTACATGTGTTTTGTGGTCTGAAAATAAAAAGAACTCACGACTACCGCCAACTTTACTGTAATATATGGAATTCCTATACCTCCTAACCTATCCAAGGACACATTTTTTTTTACTATGTTATTACGCATTGGACACGGGGAATAATAAAATATAAATATATATTTCGTACGTCCAAGACGAGGGGTGGCAATATGGAATAAGACCAAACAGCATATATTATAGCTATATACGTATATAACATATATATAATATATATATATATATATAATAGGGAGTATAAAGAAGAAATTGAGGTTTCTCCAAAGCTATTAGAGAAGGGGGTGAAATATTCAAAACATGTTTTCCTCGTGGAGGTGGAGGTGGACGCGCGGCTGTCAAAGTTAAAAGTAGAACGTAGTGGAGGTAAAAAAAAAAGGACGCAAAGATACGGTGGGAGAGGATTGGCGTCAGTGAACAGGAGGAATATGAGCAGGCGGTGGATAGAGGGGATAAAGGAAGACGTGACCGGCACGACAACCTTCTATACCGTAGTATTGGACGTGATCGGGTTTCGGTATATCGTGACGTCACTCACCTCCACAGCCATGGGCACACATGAACGTTATATTCCTTTGGTAATGAACGGCGGCTGCCTTCTGTTGTACCGTCTTCACCATATATGTGTGTGTGTGTTTGTGCCCCACCGTAGAGAGATGATGCGTTAATGAAATTAAGCCTCATCGGGGGGCACTTCTGCGTTGGGTTTTTTTTCATTTTCATTTCGCCAGCTACTAATGATTTCTAAGTACGGGAGGGAAGAAACAAAGTTTCTTTCCACCACTTCTCTCAACCACGGATTGCTGTAGTGTAATAAGAAAACTTTCGGACACCATGTGACTGGGCTCACACGTGTCGTTCGACAAATTTTGAAAATCTTTCTACACTATAGTGCATTTCCCATTCATTTTGTAATAATGCTGTTGAACTATTGCTGGCATCATACATATTTGTTTTTTAAATGTTAAATATTTATTTTCATTATTATTATTATTATTATTATTATTATTATTAATTATATTTTAAACATTAAACATAATGCCGTTATAATTTAATTACATTTATAAAGTTATTAACTGTTAGGTTAGTCTAAATTCAACATACAATATAATACTAGTGACAGTGTTAAAAGTATCACTTTTTATATTTTTGTTAATATGATTTATTAGTCTCTAAAATAACTTGATTAATTTAATTTGGAGTAGGTATAGTATTAACAAAAACAATTTAAAAGTATAATCGGGCATCTAGATAATTTTTAAAGTAAATATAGAGTTAACTATATTGATTATTTACGTATTAGATGTATTACATTTTTATATTTTAATACTAATAAGAATTTACGCTTTAATAATGATCTGTTTTAATATTATGTGTATTTAAAAAAGGTTAGTCTTATAAAATTAATTAATTAAAAATGTCATACAGAAACCACCTATTATCTTTTAATAATGTTTATAAATAGTATGCAATATGCATATTGTAGCCTCGAAGCACTTTTGTTTCTAAAATGGTGAGAAGTTTGATCCACAACAACAGCTGAGTAAAATATAAAACCAGAAAAAGAAACCATTTTGAATTTATTAATTTTAAATTTACTTCTTTCATTTGTGCTTCAACAAGCGAATTTTAACTGTCGTCATTTTACACCCAGTCGTTATTTTTATTGCCACAACTTTCGTCTGAAACGTTTCACATTTTTCTATAGTGAATCGATACGATTACATGTATGTCGTAAACCCTAAACAGCAAAAGTTTTTATTGTATACTTTTCATCCTTTATAGCCACTGTTACCTGGTAAGATTTTATCTCTTCAAACAGTAGCGTTTGGTTATACTGGTACTCATGATATCTTTAGGTATTTTCAGAACTGCATATATCCATGGATTCCTGTATAATATGTTATTTTGTGAAAAAAAACCTTTTGAAATTTGAATTATCAACATATGACATTATTTAAAAGAAAATATATTTATTACTTTTCATCATTAAAATATGAGAGATATTATAAATAATTTTATTAATTTTATTTTCTATATATTATTATAATATATAGATATGAATTGCACTATAATAATATTTTATAAGCAATAAATATATTTCATATTAACGCGTTTTTAACAATTTGCAAATCTAATTTTATTAGATAAGTAACAAATAATGTTGTTTAAATTTTCACTAATATTCAAGATAAGTTAATCAATGAATTTTATTACATTTATTGTTAATTTTAAACATGCATAAACTTTGGAAGTTCGTTAAAATATATTTGAGTTAATTCTAAGTTTTTCTATACATGTCTTTATTTAAATTTGTTGCCAAACCTTTTTCCATTTAAAAAATTAAAACTAAATCGTCATTATTTTAATCTTAATAATCTTATATATTATTTTTATTTATCTAAAATATTGTGAAATCTTAATAATAAATATAAAATGTATAATAAAAGGTTTTTTTGACGTCTATTGTAGTACAGTAGAGAGTTAAAACAATCACATTGTTTTGAGAATAACAAACCGAAATATATATAGGTATGATTTATTGCAATATTATATTTAAAAATATATATGTAATTGGTGGCTGTAATACAACTAGAAATTCCCAAGAGGGTAATAATAATGATAATAATAATAAGGGTTGGCAGGTTAACGACATATAATACACCTATTCATATACAACAGCTGAATTTTGTTATCAGCGACTTCTATATAATAGGACATTATTGCCGGTCCTTCTCGCGGTCATGTAATTAAGAAAAAGAACGGCAAGTGCAATGATAATTAATATTTATCATGTAATTCCATTAAAGTTTACGGAATTTAATAACATAGGCCAAAGTGCGAGTAAAATTTAAAAACTAGTGTTGTTTAACAATGACAAATATATATTAAGAAAACATGGTTTTAATTAATCATTATTCATTTATGATTTGATTGTTAGCAGGGTTCCTTGCTTTGTAGGTACTCATGATATCATAACTATAATAATTAATAATATTATAATGAGAGTTTAAATCTAAATTCACAAAACTTATACAAATTAAATAATTTAGTTTTAGTGGTTAAAAGAATATAAAATTATTTAGTATTATCTATATGCATAGATTCTAAAAATCTACCTTAATGTTATTATTGTTTATCAACAAAACTCAAAGTCTGGAAGTTTTAATGAAAAACAAATAAAGCTCATACTAAATACATTTATTGGTATTATAATTACGATTTCATCATTGACCATTGTGTTTAAAGTTTATATAATACAGGTGGCCGGTTTAACAGGTTTTTCCCCATAAAACTGAAGTTGGCGTAAATATTTTGTTTTGCCGAGGATTTGCTATTTACGTATATAAATAAATCTATTATGTAGTAAAACGTCAACTAGAAACTATTAATTATGTAAGTTTTTCGATAGATTATTTACTATTTCAATAAAATCGCTACAAAGTAAATGCACGATTGCGTAGACTTCTTGAACGATTCCCCTAAAATAATTATGGGCCTGCTATTTTTTTTTTTTACATCATTCTGAATCAAAGTTTTGTTGACCAAACTATACTGAATAATATTTTGCTTCGAAATATGAATTAAAAATTTATGATTTTAGAGTGAAGAATTAAAAAATATAACAATATGAAAAATACAATTTTTTTTCAAAAAGTTTGTTTTTAATTATTTAAATGTATGTAAAATACTTTAACGTTAGCGTTTTCCGAATTAATAATATATCACGCTAAATGGATCATTCCGTCGTATAGACTGGATTCATTGGTGTCTACCATATAGTTGAAAACATTCTGACCAGAAATAGAAAATTAAAGCTTGGGTTACTATATAGGTATTACACATAATATCTATAGTGGATATATAAATCTGCTAATACAAATATCGGAAGATGTCTTGATGAAAAAAATCAATTTTGTACACTCCCTGAACAGTATATACTGCTTAATAATTAGGTATCTATAGATACAGAGATGTTCAGCTAAAATAAATGACTCGTAATATAAACACTAATATGACTATAACAACATTAAAACCTAGGGAATAACTATATACTACTAAAAAACTTGTATGTGTTGTTAGGGTGTGAGTGCGTAGTTAAGAATAAAAAACAATTTAAATTATATTTAAATATTATACAAGAAAAGTTTTCGTACCATTTCACATTATTTATTATTTATTTCGATCACGTTGTCGTGTTAAATCAATTAATTATAGTTTGGCTAATAATAACAATAATTAAAACAATATATTGTGAGTTATGTATTAAAAATTTAAAATGTATAGAAATATCTATTTAAAATTATTTTATTTACAAATATACTATTATACGTTATTGAAAGACAAATAGGAAATGTCTATATAAATTTTAAATTATTAATGCTTCCATTGCATATTTTTAAACGCTATTAATTAAAAACATTTATAATATTATATATAAAATTCGTAAAAGTAATTTGTACACGTAATATAAATTATATAGATGGTTCCAGGTTTCTGTATAGAACGTAATGCTGAAAATAATACTTTATAGTGCTTTATTTACACATTTTTTTTTATCCATTATACGATAAATTATTGTATTTTCTAACCCTTCTTTGACGATACAATATTTATAGGAAACGGATTGTAGGCACATAAATTTTAAATATCTGGCGACGTTTCAACATACTTTCCAATTAAATGATTCAATGAACTGGAAAGTTTTCGAATAAAACTTGTTGAAATCGTAAAAAAATATCCTCGAAAAGAATAATACAATGCACTTACCGGTTGTGTTTCCCTGGGGTTAGGTTATTGCTGTGTTGGGGTAGTTTTCCGGATGAAAACGATACTTTCGATGTGTTATAGCAAGAAAAGCCTATTCGAAAAATTGTTGTAGTGAAAGTTTTTTTTTTCGTACCAACGTTTTAAAGATCTTATTATGCTTGTCATCCGCATTCATCGACCATTTAACATTATATACTTACATTGTTACATGATTGGGTTGCATTTCACATTTCCATTTAGGTTCAGGCTAAGAGTGATGTAAGTGCCCAACCATTAACCCGATAATGCGTAGTAGGGATCAAATTTACTACCTATATACATGTGGTATGTACTTTAAATATTATAATTACATCATTAAACGCAGTTGAAGAAATATTAAAAAAAATAACTGTAGTCACAAGTAATCAAAAGTAAATCTTGTGTGAGAGGGTTGAAGTATTAAACCATCATCAATGTAAATTACAAATTAAATTAATACATATATATATATATAAATAATTAATGTTTGTTTGTAATTTATATTAGTATTTTACTAGTTTTTTAAACTCTAACTCACCACTATATAGACTCTAGTCTGCCATGCGATCTATAAATGGTAATTTAATTTTACAGTTTACTATAATGGATTCTAGTATAATAATATAATTTAATCTTATAACATACTTGTAATATGACCTATCAAAAAAAGGTTGGGATAACATTTAATTGGGAAACATTGGTATTTACTATTGACAAGCGCTTTTTACATTATTGTACCTACTATTATTATTATAAAAATGTAAGCAACTAAATGGTGTTTTTCAAAATGAATCGTTAGTTAGAGCAATATTAATATATCATAATAAAGTATTTAAAATATTTTTTTTTGTGTTTATAGGGCATCTCAAAAATTGAACCTAAATGGTTCACCTCACCGTAGAAAAAGACGGGGATCTCAAGGGGAAGATGCTATGACCACCCCACATGGATTCGCCAGTGGCTTACACAAACACGCGCCTCTTCTTCCAGCATTGTTGCAGCGACGGATTGCCGGAAAAGAATTAACAGGCGTGGGCAAGGTATGAATTTTTTCTCTTAGCAGAAATAAAATATATTTTTTATCGATTAAGCGAAACAAGTATAAGTTGACACTTTATTTATTACCTATGTACTTTTTTAGTTATTCCCGACGTGTTTGTACCACGTTCAATTTTCATGGTTTTGTAAATAAATAAAAATAATAGATGTATTATTAATCTATACGATAGAACAATTAATTGACATTACTAAGATGTGTAATATATAAGTTGAACTCGTCGTTATTTCTGAATTTTTGATTCGTAAACGATTATTATGTTATCACTCTATATATTTTAGTAAATGAAAACCATTTTTATGAATTACATATTATTATTCTTTATCATATTTGTGTCTTAAAATAATGCTCTTACATCAAATACATGTTAAACCAAATATAAATATATTTTGACGCTTTTTTATAAATTTAACGAAATAAAAATATTTGATGGTAATTTTGTATTTCGTAGTAATAATATTATTGATGGAGAAGAAGAAATTATTTTTAAAATGTCTTGTTAAAAGCTATTGAGTGTTATAATTTATAATGTCCATGTTCACTATGACTCGTGTTTTATAAAAGTTGGTACAGTTGAATTTTTAACACTTTGTTTCGCTATATACTTCGTACAGTTGTACTATATATTTAAGAAAACACTATATACGTATATATTATACATATATATATATATATATAATATATATATATGAACTGGGAAAAAGCGCGTTTGGAATTCTCGAATAACTACTCTTACTCGCTACTACACTGGTATAAAATAATAATAATGAAAAAAATACTTTGAATGAATACTTTTTTTCCTTGTTTTTTTATGCTTGTAATGCTTAAATTTGGTAGCAGTATAGCAGTAATATCGATTACTTAAATTGGAAAAAATCGTCTTCGCAGTCGTCGTAGTGGTGCCAAATCCGTTTTGCGTCCGGATGGTGTGACGGTTTTATTTATTTGCTCGTAGGCTAACGCTGATTTGTAAGGCTTATAGTCGCCGAACACGACATAAAGGGATTACCCTACCATGCTGTGGCCCAGAATTTTGGCTGTCCGTTCCGTTAAAAAGCTTTGCTATAGGTCTTGAATCACAGCTATTTACCTGACGAAGAGAAACTGTTATCGGCCTGCAAACGGCTCACTTCTCACACATTCTTCCTACTTCCATCCTATCTGTTGTTGCTCTTGGTCCGAAAAATCTTCACGTAGATACAGCACGTGTATTGCTAACGAGTTAAAAGAGCAGCGCATCCCTATACACCCCTCTCCAATGGTGCTATCGCACAAATGGGATTTACCGAGAAAGAAAATCCGGCATACAATTCTATATGAAATATACTGTTGACTAGTATTATACTGATTTATGTATGTCGTGTTTTTATAAAGATGTTGCTTACTAGATGAATATCAACTTAATCAATTTAAAAAATTACCACATCTAACTTTAAACACATCTAATATTTCGATATACAAGCCCAATTTTATACTATCATTACCTTATATTTATAGAAAAATAATTGTAAGAATAAAATGTAGATAAAACTGGTTTTAAAATGAAAATTAATTTTATATGTAATAAATTAGGTATTTATTACTTGAATATTGTAATTTAACTTATGGCACATATTTAATATATTTAATGAAGTAATTAAATAATAGTTTTTTTTAATGATCAAATAGTACTTACTTAAATATGTTGTGTTTATGCCTCTACTTCGTTTAATATATATAGTATATTCAAATATAATTTAGTATTTTATAATGGACATTTTTTGTTGATATTTTGGTATATTTGAACAAATCCTCTTATATTAATTTATATTGAGCGTATTATTATAGTGCTTAAAATATAATAGTCTTAATTAAAACAAATGTATGAATAAATTTAAATTGCTTACACTAAACTGAACAAAAAACACATTTAACGTGTTGCCGTTAATGAAAGTGAAAACTCTTGATAATTTAATACAACAAAAACCGTTTCTTTTCATTTTATAACGTTCATGAGATAATTTCTCTAAGGTTATTACTTATTTACTTATGAAATTAATATAATAGTGACTTTAAAAAGAAGCAATGTAATTTTAAATTAAACATTATGACAATATAAAAAAACCTCCCTAAAATTTATGAAAGCACTTTAAGACATTTTTTAAATAGTGTTCGCCAGTAATATTATAAACAAGAATGACATTGGAAATAAGAATCATTGTGGTATTCATCATCAAACGTCATATATAATATATACACTTTAGTAAAATATTCACATTTATTTATTTAAAAAATAATAAACTAAATCACTATTTTTTTCTGACTTTATGCAATTTAATACCATTACTTTTACGTTTTTTTAACCGCTGACCTACTTAGTATAATTGTATAATATTCACCGTTGTAGTTTGATACTCTAATGCTACAATAAAGTATTAAAATAAATTCCTAATTACTTAAGATACATTAAAAAAAAAAAAAAAAATGTTATTACCTCCTGTATAGTATAGTCTAATATGGTCTTAATAACTTATTTACAGAATTCAATAAAACATATTCAATAACGATAAATATAATAGTGTTTAAGGACTGTTAAGATGAATACAAATCGTTTTATATGAATTAAGTAGAATATTTAATTTGGGAAACGTGTAGGTAACAAAACATTGTTTGCGAGTAATTTTTATTAAACTTCTAGACAAGCGTTGTTATAAAGTTGTCTTGGCGTAGATGACTGTGATCAATTCGACATGGGACCTTCATATTATTATAGATTGGCCCCTCGAGAGATATTGTTCAGAGAAATTACTCGGGGCAATTGGTGAAAGGGTACATGTTTGTTAAGAATATTGTTTTTTTTTCCTATCTAATTCGTCGTCAGCCTGTCGTGGTATACTCGCAAATTATATATATAGATACAGTATATAGGCTAGTAACAGTATAATGTACGTGCAAACTGCGTAATACTGGCAGTTATAAATTGTCGCTTGTTAAATGATATAAACAACTGGGATCCCGTTTGGGTACACCTCGCTAATGGCACGGCCAATTAACCCTTCAGGGGCCTGGAATTCGGTTTTTTGGTATGGTAGTCGTCGGCTGGAGGTGTGGTGGTGTTAATACACACGGGACCCGGTTCTGCGGACAAACTAGAATCAACGAGAGAAAGAGAGAGACAGAGAGAAAGAGAATGAAAGGAAAAGGCTTATTATATGCATTTTGTGCACAAAGAGAAAATAGAACGGTGTAAAAAAAAGACCCTTAGAGCTTCTTGAGGGTTTTATAATTAAAACAAAATATTTTCCTTTCTATTATTTACTTAGTGCCGACTATGTCATTTTTAATTCTGTTACAAAAACGATTTTAACTTTGACATCAATATGTTTATCAAATGAAATATTATTTTTCTTATCAATCGGTACAAAAAAGAGTATACACATATTCATGTAATTTATTCGTGTTCAATTCTTACGTACGTTTATTAGCTATTAACTAAACTAAATTTTTCTGTCACATTGTTTCAATGCGTTGTATAGAAAGATCATGGGTAAAATTTATAATATCATCTAGGGATACAATTAAATGTACATAATATTATTTTAATAAAACCACCAAGAAGTTATTATTTGAGTATTATTAAAACTATTCTTAAAATTAAAAGACATATTAAATTATTAATAAGATTGTATAAATTTACTTTCAAGACGTTACTTGGATAATATATTTTTTCTTTAGCTTTTTACAAAATAAAATATATAATTTCATTATTTCTATTTAAACTAAACAGGTGTTTAGTATTATATTTTTTCTAGTCACGTTTAGCGATGACTCTGTGCGTGTATCATGTATTACTAATACATTTACCATCCTCACCTTTTCTAGATAAAATAATATGGCTTACACACTAGCTATCATTTTTTTTTTAATTTTTTTTTTTTTATAGATCATTATTTTATAAACAAATTTACGGAAAAGTTTATTTCAGTTTCTTGTTTTAAATTCTTGACAGATAAATTAAATAAATCTGCTTGGAAAACGTCAAGGAAATGACATAAACCCTTTTAAATGCCCAAACTGTCACCCTATAAATGTAACGAACATTTCAGCAAACGTTTTAACACTTTTTCTTCATAAAGGGATTACATTAGATTATTCTCTTTTCCCAAAACGAACGTAGACGTTATCTTTTTTCAATAACGTAAAAATTATCATCATAATACTAAATTAAATATTATTTAAATTCATTATTTTTATTAGTTATTACTTAACAATAATTTTTAGTCATTTAATTTAGTAAAAACAGTTATGGTTCAATTAAATTTAAAAATTTTAATTTTGAAAGATTTATTAGTTCGTGATTATTAATTGAATTATTTTATTTTATTTTAAAGTGCCTATAAGTATTCAAAAGTATGAGTAGTATGACCTATCTATTAATTGAACAATAAATGCATATGGTATTTTAAATATGTTATGATAATTTCTTAGCACTATATGTTTTATATGTCATAAGTCTATTTTGATAAAAAAAAAAAAAAATACAATGGTTTTTTGAACTATAATAATGTGAATTAGAATTTACTTTAGATGTATTCAGAATATCTACATTTTGTTATTATACAATGGTATTATTTACAAATCTTTTTATATTGTCTTGTAATATTTATAAAAATCAAATTTATTATTCAAAAACTGTTTAATATGTTCAAATTACCGACTGTGTTATACAATAATTCTATTATAATCAAATTTGAGTAGCAGTTAACTATTTTTTTTTTTGTAATTAAGCATGTATTATCTTATTACCCAAATTGTAATACGAACATGTATAACTGTTAATTTTTTTTTCTGAAAATAATTTTCAGCAATTGTATGATAGATTCGGTGATTAATCAGATCTCGACATATTCGAACTAACACTGTTTTCCATAATATAGTATCTCCGGGGCCTTTTGTCTTCCCTTATCGTTGATGCCACGCCCATTGTTATCGAACTTTCTCCCTTCGGGACAAACCGAACTTTGCCAACGAAAAAATTCGATTTCCCTAAGTGGAAAGCAGACCTATAAATATATAATAATAATTGGATTTGGAGACATAAAAAGTTTTTTTTTGTATTCGAAAGAAATTACTGATGTTATTTACATTTATATTAAATGAAACAACACAATAAAACAATTAACAAATTGTACGAGAAAAATTAGTATTATAATAGTTAGAATGTATTAGTACTTTTTGTGTATAATTTTGTATTGGTATTTATACTATTTTTCATAAATAAAACGGTATTAAAATTATTAATACCTATACGTCATACCTACATTATATATTTTATTAATGTTTTATCCTTATAATGTATTGTTAATTAATTAACTACTGTATAAATTGTTTCTGAAATTTGTTTTATCATACTTAAAACATGTTTTGACTAACTACATTTATTAATAAGTCTATACAATATCACTTTTATGTGGCATATGACTGGTTAGCTAATTTTTAATTCGAAAATAACAACTTAAAATGCCACTATACATAATATATTATATTAAAATAATATCAAAGGCGGTTAGAAAATCAAATTTCTCTACCTATAATATTTAATATCAGAATAGCTATATTATCCTACTTAAAAGCTTTATATCAAAACCACCGAACACCCCGTGTCTAATTATAATTTATGCATAAAACCATATAATATAATAATAGTACTACACATTGTTGCGTAGTTGGTTGTGTTGAAGTCAATATACATCCGGTTGGCCGTCAATACACGTGCAGCGCACATCCCAATGTTCTCGTTTCCTGTTAGCCCAAAGCCATTAGGTAGCCGAGTGTGGGTGACCGGCAGACCGGATTGAATTAGCGACGACAGGGCTTTTGCGGCCGTTGTTTTTGTATTATCTCTGTGATGGATTGAGGCGCGGTCCAGAGGGTCCTGCAGGGAATAGGGTTCCGCGGTTATTGTTATTTTTATCCTAACTCGCGGTATAGAGCTGGTTTAATATGACGGATAGCATACTCGATGGATAGAAATGCGATTAGATTTTCTTTTCTTTTCATTTTTTTTTTTTTTTTATATTCATCTATTTTTAATACGTTTTCCAATATGATATGGTTTATATGATTGCAGTTTAGATAGATTTTCTGCAACTGAAATATTTTATAATCCATAGGTAACTAGGAAATTATTTGAACAAAAGAAATTATATTATATACAATAGTTATAAGGTGTTTATAATATGCAATTATCCTATAATTATATAATATATGCTAAAAAATGTATAAGAAATGCAATATTATTCGTATAATAAATGTTTATTTAAATAGCTTGAATGTAAATTTAAATGTACAATTATTCTTTTCCAGAAAAATCAAACACCTAAGCTACAAATATCATTAATAAATTACTAACAATTAATCAGTGATTTTAAAATACATATGAATTATATTATTACTAAATATTAAAGTCTAAAGAGTAAATAAAACATATTATCTTAATAAATAAGCAAATAAATTTAGCTAAGTATAACAATACACACTTAAAGTAAACATACGTTAATAAAACTAAGCAATTAATTTAAATAACAGGATACAAAATGGATATTTACAAACAAAACACGTCACATTATTATAATTCAATAACAAAACTTACAAATATAAATCGCTATCAAACTCTATGGCTTCGGACAAAAAAAAGAAAGATTTCTTTAATTTATTCACATTCATTCGATCTTTTTTAAAGCCACTTATTGCTAAGACAAAGCGACTAAAAACTCGGTAATTTGATCGTATTAATTTCAATACATTTTCATAACTTATCGCATCAAAATAATAGTTAGGTGGTGTTTTCATATTTAACATGGCCTCCATATCAGCACTTAATAAATTTACGAATTTTTGAATTTCTAGTCTTGATAATAAAATTACATCTTCTAAATTTGAATTTGTTAAATACTTTAATAAAAAGGAAAGCAAATCAGTTAAATTCTGTGAAGCATCAGGAGACAATTTTATTGCAAACTGAGATCGGTTAATATCGAATATAGCTAGGGGTCGTATATATTTGATAAAGTTAATTATAAAACTCGTACGGTATTTAGTTACTTTATAATTTTCTATTTCGTCTATAAATTGAATACCTAGTTTTAAGTGTGTTATTGTCATCCAATAAAAACAAATGTATACCGTTTTGAATATGGACTTATGATAAGTGTACATAGCATATGGGTTAAATTCATACGTCGCTTCAAATGATTTTAACTTCAAGTCCATCAAAAGTTCATTTGGCATGGGTGTATTTGAAATTAGATGGTTCACAAAACCCATTAGTGCTATTTTTTCGGGGTCGAAATCTAAATCCACTACATTATCAGAAACATTTAAGCTACGAATAAATTCTTCAGTATCTTCGATATTCTTGTTCATTTCGTCTAATATAACTATGTATTCATCGTTTTTATATTTTAATCGATACTGAGTCACTATGTCTTTGTCGCTACACCAAGTGTCCCAAACTGTATACAATTTATCTAAAATCATAGTATGAACTTTTTTTATATGTTTCTTAGCAACTTCTATATCAACTAATGACGTCACTGGTTCAACTGGTATCTTTTGTATAAAAACAGTATCATATATATTGTTTAAGTATAAATTTAAAGCCATTAATTCACCGAATCCTTCTGTTTCACCGTGAGAAAGTATGCTTAGCATGTTGACAACATTTTCACCAAATTCTCTAATTGGTTGGTCGACATAAGTTTCTATTTTGTCAAACTAAACAAATTTAAATTATTAAATTTATATTAAAATTAAATTTTCATAAAATTTAAAATTATCTACTGTAATTTCTTATAAACAAGCAAAACTAAATAAATATGTTTATATACCTTGTTTAATGGATATGCATTTAACAAAGCATCACTCAGAACAATATGCTTGACAGATGATTCAACAAAATTACATCTCGCCGCCCTAAACATGGCAGATCTTATATTTTTTCCATGTTTACATGACTTTATACTTCCATGGTAAATATTTGGACAGTCATCTACTTCGTCGTCACGTTCATGATTGCACCCATATATTGCCTAAAATAATATTACCCACATTAATACTAATTTTTCATTGAATGCCTACTATAAATTAATTAATTTTAATTTTAAACACAATTTTTATATAAAATAGATGTACACAGACTAACTAAGCGAATAAGTTCATTAAAATTATTTTTTTGAAATAATATTTATGATTATTTTAAAAATTTAAATTGATGAGTAAATATCTTATTATTACATTAAAATTAACAAACATAATATATATTTATTTTATAGTAATACGAACGTTATGTATAATTGTATTAAATTTTAGCCGTTTTCTTTCACTTAAGAGTTCACCATTTTCATTGACAATAAACTTGAAATGTCGTGTGAAAAGTTTCTGCCAACCATCCAATTTGACATACTCGCGCAATTCTTGTTCTAATTTTTCTTTACATTCTGACTCCTTAGTGTCATTTGCTTGTGACGACCAAATTATTACTCCTACGATTATTACTAAAAAACTTGATTTAAACATTTCCCTATAAAAAAATAAAATAAAAACACTTTATGTTGTATGTATGTCATATAAAATTGCATTTTAGTTTTTGAGCAGAAAAATAAATGAATTAATTGTTTAACTATGTTTGGATTTTATATCTGTCACCATTTTTTGAAACATTATAAATGTAACATTATAAAAATCATATACTATGAGAGTGATTGTTGATAGTGAATTGTATGAAACTAGTATTTTGGAGGGCAACAAATTCTTAATAATTTTCAAAATAATAATCTGAAAAAAATCTTAATATAATTATTACCAACATTTGATACAAAGCCATTTTAAAATATTTTATTAATCTTTTCGTATGGACTTTAGGTCAGATATTAAACAAGATAGTTATTCTGTTATTAAAAATTTATGAAAGATGGCGTGACGGCACAGCTATTAAGCGAATGACCCGTCGAAAATTCCCGCATGGGTGATCACCTGGGAAATTTAATAACACACATGTCATGTCTTAACTTAATCATAATCATCGACGTAAGTTGTATCTAGCTAATATCTTTTAATAAATAAAAAAAAATATTGCGTTCAAAAACGATTCTGATCAGAGCTTGGAAAAATTTTGGAGAGGGGAAACTTTTCAATATAATACATATCATATTATATATACTTTATTATTTATTATTTATACATCAGTGTGACAAAATATATCGTTATAGTCAAGTGGTACTTACACTATTTTTTTAAAGTACCAAACATAATATTTTTTAAGTTCACTTTTTATTATTTCTTACTGACAAACATTAGAATAAAAACAAATTTCATCATAGTAAAACCAATGTATTTCTTTTGTTTATAATCTTAAATAATTATTATACGAAATAGGAACATATTTTTTAGGTCACTATTTGGGATTTGTTCTACCCACAGCAATTTTATAATGAATATAAATACTAAATAATAATAGTATAATATTAATCTAAAACAATATTCAAAATATAATCGTTTAAAAAACTGATCTATTATTTTGAAGTTAATGTTATAATATAACAAAAGGAAATATAACTTTTAAACATATATATTTAAACATTGTAAAATGATTTTTGTAAAAATCTATAGTTAAAAAACAAATGTTAAATCGATTTATTAAGTTACTACTTATATATTATAGTCACACCAATTTAATATTATTTTTTTTAATAAATGCAATTACTTGCGTTTATTATCATATTAGTTATTCTCTTATGACCTAAATATCAGAATTTTGCAATGCATATTATCGTATTGAATTTTACTAAAACTTAAAAACTACTATATTATATTACAGAATTTAGTTTTAGCTTAAAACAAGCGTTATACCTAAATTATTAATACCATCAATCATGTACATCATGATTTAATTATTGATTATGAAACAGAGTTTACTGTTTACTAATTCTTAATAATGTATAATATATGTATTTTGCATTTATAATATTTTTTAGCAAATCTATATAATAATGTAATTTACTAATTTCTCAAACTTTATAAATTTAGACATTAACTAAAGAAACATTGATGTATGGATTACCAACAATCTTCCCATATTTATATAATACTATTGTATAAGTACTCACGTAATGTGTTTTAGTTCATTCGATTTGTTATGATGACAACATACATTATACTGTGAACTGAAATATACACTAACTGAACGACTTATTGTGTTTAGTTTTACTGCAAACTACTGTATACAAATTTGTACAGGTGTTCCAACGCATTGTTTAAATAGCCTACGTTTGAAAGTCACTTGTTTTTATTTCTTTAAAATGTCTACACACTTCTCACAGTAACAATAGCACGTAGTATTATTTGATTGTTTTTGATATAAATTACCTAATAATTAATAATGTATTTTATGATTCAAAACGCCATAAAAACAAAAAAAACTTTTAAATTTTAACACCTCTCTTATAGAGTTTTTTTCCAGACAAAAATTAATTTTAACATATAATACATACGTATTTACCTTTTTTTACACGATTAAAAATAAAAGTTTTCGGTGAATATTAATTAAGATCGATAATAATATTTTATCAATTGAAAACTAATGATTTAACAATAAAATAATAATATTTATACTAGGCGATTTGTAATTAATAATCATATTATATTTCATAATGAATGTGGAATTTGTATAATTATGTATAGTTTAAATATTATGCATATTGTTATACAAAAAATAATATCTTATCATATTTTATCTGAATTGTAAATCGATTCGTTAAAGATCATTACTGATTTTTTCAATAAATTACAAAAAAAAAATCGTTATTTATAGTTAAATAAATAAATAAACTTGTATTAAATAGTTTGAATTTTTAAATTTAAAACCTAAAACCAAAAAAATATTAAATCAAAGATTTTAAATTTTTACTTTAAAACTAGTAACAAAATTCTTATATTATTTTGTTTTTTGTCTATAATAATTTAACTAAAAATCTATGAAAAGCACTAAGTTATATATTAGTTGTATATTTTTGTTTTATAATAGCGCTTTACAATTATATTTTTTATAAAATATTATTATAATTTTTTAATTTATCTGTTTTTAAAAAAAATATTGTATTTTATAATTTCTATTTTATGATTAGATTGATTATAAACTAAACTTTTTCAAAGTCTGCAATATAAAGTTTAAATATATAAAAAATTTCAGAAATTTTGTTAATGCTATATTGTGTTTTTAATTTCACTCGTGTAAAGTAATTAAATTAATAGACAATTTTGTAAATTCTATAAATGCGTTAGTAAAATAAAAATATTTAAAACTTTAAAAATTATAATAGTAAAAAAAATCAAAAACAATTATTATAAAATTGTTAACCTAAAAACCTAAATAAGATTTTGTAATTATTATTTTAGATTTTTATAATATTGTTTAATGAACATGTTAATATAAATATATTGTGTAAGGTGAAAGAAATGTACAAATTTTAGTTACACAGACCATTGTTTCATTATTACCCCATTTTTTGAGTTGTTATATGATGGTATGAAGATAATTATTTACATTTACCAGTGATTTGACTTAAATCAGCAATGTATTTACTACTTAAAATATACTATATCTATAAGTTGGCTTTAACATGATTATATTTGTAAGTATAGATATTTGTATAGAAGTTTTTTTAGGAAAACGATGAATGGTCTATACTCTATAATATACACAATATTAGTTTTTGTTAATTTCTATTTATTTTTGAATACGAACAATAAATAAAAACACTTCCAAAGAAATTAAAATATATAAATACCTCCTACATATACATGTTTATGCTATAAACTGTATAATTGTTTTTATTTGTTCATACATAAATTATTCTAATTTTATAAAATGCAATTCATCCAACGTATGATATAGTGAATAGGTAGGTACAGTCGTACTGATAATATTCATCGATTAACTTTATTTTAAAGCCATTCCAAGTATTTTACTGTGATAAGAATGTCTGCAAAACTTTATCTTTTCAATTGTTAAGTTTTAAATATACTTAATAGGAAATTCACAGTAGGTATATGCAGTATATGCAATTACACATTGGTAAAGGTATTTCATTATTCGAATTTAAGTCAAACAATACACACGCTTTAAAGTTGTAATAAATTTTATCAGTTTTATAATATATTAAAATTTATCGTGTGCTATTATCTATTTAATTCTTTATTTAAATATACTAGGGTTATTATTATCATCATCGTTGTTATTAGAAATTATGCAGACCATGCGAGAAAAACATCTTATGAGAATTATCTAAACATTTAAATTTCAAAATATTATACGCTTCGGTGTAGTAAAAAGTCTTAAAGTTTTTCACTAAAAATCTGATTATGGTGTAACTTAAAAAATAATGACTGTAAAAAAAGCAACAAAAAAGTTCATTTTTTAATGGTTTTTAAAATATAATACAACGTATTGAATTTATTTGAAAATGGATGTTACTTCCATTATTCAAATGTATTAAAGTCTTTTTTATGATTTATTTACAAATTATTGAAGTATTGGTTTATGATTCTTTTTTTCAAACGACTTCTCTTTGGAGTAAATAATATTATTTTTAGTCCAATCACACGATATGACGTTAAAATAATAATTGAAAAAAAAATGGTTTGAAAAAGTTATCCTGGTTTTTTTAAGTAAGTCTTAATTTCATTTGAAACTGTCAGGTGCCGAATAGTAAAATGTTAGCATTTACTTCATTCCTTTCCACAATATATTTTCTTTCAAAAACTTTGTTTAAATTAATTATCTCTTGCGTACATTTACAATTTAATCATCTCCTTAAAGTATTCTTCACGAATAGTAGTCAGTAATATATTATTATTATTATTATTGTTATTACATCAACCTGAATAATAATGACTGAATAAATAAATAAATTTTTATTTTTATATATATATATATATTCATATGATTAAATAAACAAAATTGAAGGAATGAGAGGAGAAGAGGTCAAAAGGGAGGAATTACATCGTATCGAGGAGCGAAGCTTGATTATGATCGCAAAATTGATGAATTCCACCGCGACAGTGTCGTCGACCCTTATAACCGGAAATGGCTCTTGAAAATTATTAACGAGGTTATTTGGACCTCGTATAGCTTTTTGATTCACAGATTTTTCTTTTTTTTATTTGTTGATTTTTTTCATCTTTTTTTTCATAACAACTGCATGCAATAAAATATAAAGGTAGATTTTCATCTGAAAATAAAAATAGTGTTATTCGCATGATAATATTTTTTTCCATTTTAATCACAACATATATTTGTCAAACGTTGAAATGTCAATCATTTTTTCACTTATTTTAGTAAATTATTTTTAAGTACGAATAATTTAAGTTCTCATATTATTTATTTTTAAAACTTGTAAATTTAACATAATTTTAATGCTTGATAATATTGTTTATTTAACATTATTATCTCACACATTTTGGTTTGTTATTACTACCTACTTATTATTATTACTATTATACATATGAAAGAATATATTTTTTTTGTTATTGCTTGGTTAATTATTATTAGTTTTTATAAACGTTTGTAATTAAACACGAAAATATGAAAAAATTATTGAATTTATAGTTATGTAGTTAATTTGCATAGAGTGTTTTCTTTAGAATTAATTACTACAGCTTTTCCTTTTGTTAATGCAAAGGTAATTTAATTGGTATTTTTCTCATATAAAAGTAAACTTTCATAGTTACATCATAAAAAACAAAATTAAACTACCTACCCCTTTTTTTTTTTTAACAATATAGGTAGTGAAATATTTGTTTTTACTTTTTAAATTAAATAATTCATTTTCATTTCTTAAAGTATTATATTCATTTTTCTTTATTTACATTGTAATATTAATATTTTTATAATAATTTGAATGTAAGTTTAATAGTATATTCTTACTTTTATTTGATTCTCCTTTCATTACTAACGAATTACTTATGTTTATAAATATACAGTATCTAAAACGTTTATTGGTTTAATAAATTTATAAGCATTATTATGTAATATTATAAAATTCATATTTTTGTTGGTTAATTTTTAAGAGCTCTATCAAATTTACCACTATATTTTCCTATCTTTTGCTACTTATCTCCAATATATTATATTCGTTTCCACTATTTCTATATCTTATTCTCTTTCTATACCTAGCGGTCTTTCCCCAAACCGGTCTTTTTTAAGTACCACCTTAATAAGTGAGTCCTTTTTTCTTCAATCCTGACCAGCCCATAATAGTCTTCTGTATATTATTTTAGCAATAATTTCGAGTCTTTGAAACAAGTCAGTTTTTTATTGTGACGTAATCTCCATTCACAAGTCAATACATGGTACATATTATATACTTAGAATTTTTCACTCAAACATTGCAACCATTATTTTTCTACATTTCACGAAGTCAACATTTTAGAACCAATTAATACTACTTGTAGTAACAAAGTAATTTAGTTTATAGTTTTCTTGATATGATCTTTAGCCAAACATACTTTCTAAATCATGATAATACATATTTCTCATCTCTATCCTAGGATCCATGTCCACCTGAATATTATTATCTTAAATTACCTACTATAGATCCTAGATATTTATCTCATATAAAATGGGACATTATCTTAAACATATTAATGCACTCGGAGTGCGGCATTTCGCTTTTATAAATTTTCTTTATCTGGATTCTTTGCTCCTTCATCTAATTATTATATAATATTCTGTTTTATCGTTATTGATTTTTAAAACAAACTTAACTATTATATTAATTAAAACCTACAAATGATGCTAAAAATGTAAAAAGTTATTTCCTAATAGATCTAAGTCTTCGGCATGCGTGAGTTAAGTCTATTGTCGTGTTACTTAGCATAACCCAGATCACTCAGACAATCTCATTTATTTCTTCGGCTATTTTCTCTAAAACTAAAATAAAGAAAATTGAGTAAACAGCGTCTCGTTGTCCTAAATTCCTGTGAATATTCTAACTGGTTTCTATGCTACATTAGATATTTTAATTTTGATATTTAGTATTCTCGAGGCTAGCCTTGATCAATACAATAATATGTACTAAGTGTCAAGGATTGCATTTTTTTTTATTTAAAAAAATAATTATGTGAATTAAGAACATATATAATTGTTTGTGACACCTAACTCACGTTTGGTATTGAATATTATTTATTGTCAAAACATCAAAACATCTATAGCAAAAAATATACATTAAACCTATGGGTGAAAATTGCATGATACTCGAAATGATTATTTATTCTAATTCACATATTTTCTCCCTTATGTAACACCTTTGAAATATTTGAATTTAGGAGGGGGATCACTGATAACTGCCGATTTCCAATGCACAAACCCTTATTTTTCATTTCAAAATAAAATAACTATCGAAAATATACGACCAACCTATAAAATATAGAGAGGGTGATTTTGTTCTGTAAAGAAATACCTATACGACTTGAAACGTCAAAAATATTCGTGTAATAAATCTTTTTAGTTGTGTTAAATTTAGTTTTTTTTCTTATGAACACATCTTTGTTATAAATAGTTATAAATCTTGGCTATTTAAATCGTTTTCACAATGTGAACACACTCGACAATAATATAGACTAAAGAATATAGTATATACAAAGTTTTCACGTGTTATTAGGTAATGAATTATAGTAATATTATTACTTTAGTATGAATGCAACACATTTTTATTGTTTTAATGTTTTGCTAACACGATTTGATCAAATCATCGATACCACAATTTAATTGTTATATTTTAGATCGCAAACTAGATGTTATTATTTTTTATTTACGAGAACCATAGAATTTGTGGTAATTATATTAAATTGAGAATTTTTTTTTCAAGCTTGATGCACACGTACGACTACTTGTCATATCAATGAACGAGGCGGTAGTGTAGTAAACATGACCGTTTTATTTGCAAAAAGTGCTGTTTGTCTGTGTACAACACAACACGACTATCGCGTATCTAAACCCTATGGCCCCTTATATACCCATCGATCTATAAATCTTGACAGCTGTGCGGATAATTAATATGACGGAAGAACCGTACAGAAACAAGGGTTTGGTATGGCACGCGTGTGCATGAGAAACTCTACGGCGGCGCGGTTATATATACTACATATATAGTTACCTAGGTACAAGAAAAGTACGTGACGTTACCAGGGACCGGGGAGAAAATCGATGGGTTTCCAATCGCATCCGGCTCCCGCTGTCATTTCCAATTTCCGCCACGGAAATAGTCCAGTGTTCAAAAAAAAAAAAAATAATAATAATAATAAAAAATGGAAATCCCTGTGCAGGATGAGACCAAAAACGAAAATTAATAACATCAAAATTAATGGCGTGTGCGTTAAATTTAATTTCGTGTTATATGCATAACGGATATTTAGAGTATGTATATGTATTAGAGTAATACATACATAATACTATATAAATATATCTTAGCGAACATAATATAGTCAAATTTTAATACCTATAATATTATAAGCTATTTATAATCTATGTACAATAATAGCTAATAACCAAAGTGTAGAAAACAAATAATTGTACTCACGTGCTTGATATTTTTTACATGATGTTTCATTTTTATATAATAAAAATTGGTTAATAATTATTTCAACTTACAAATGTTTACATTTTGTTAACAAACGTCAACACAATTTATCATAAAATTATTAAACGTATAATCACTATATATAACTGACTACATTTTAAAATGAAAATTGTAATATTTTATTAAATTAATATTTTTTTTTCTTATGTTTCAGGTATGTTAAAAATAAATATGAAATTTTGATAAATATATCAATATTACTTCATAAGGTATGTAATTTATGCTTTGTGCCTTTAAATAATTTGAATTCATAATTTATTGACGTGTAAAAACCATGATTAACTCCATAAATAACGATGCAAGTTAGGTATTTCGAAATTCTACGAATACTATATAGTGTATATGATCTATAATCGATTTAAATGTAATGTTAATAGTTAAATAAGATGAACCATATAAAAAATAATTCAGAAAATTAGATAGTCAATTTAATAAAATAGTAATTTTACAAGGGTTTTAATGTTATTTTAGAACTCATAAAGTGAAGTACTCTATTGTAAAAACGTTTATATTTTTCATTCAAATAGATTTTCTATTCTTGATGTAGCTACAAATATTTAAATATTTATAGACTTTAAATGTTTAGTAATTAAAAGAAAGTCAATAAACATTTGAAATAATATTGTCAAATATGACTAAATATTATTTGAATTTGTTAAAGGTAACTTTTTTATGAGTAGTCGCTATAAATAAACTAACTCTACTTACTTAAAAACATTGTACTGTAAAATTTCAAATAATATAATACTAAAAAAACCAACCTAACACTGATAAAAACCATTAATTTTTTTATCATCAAAGCTGATTTACATGATAATAAGGTTTTTAATGTAATTATTGTACAAAAGTATACAAAAGTACATCCAAGAATTGTATGCATTTAAATTATTTTTTATTCTTCCATTCTCTTGGCTTAGAATTGTTCAAAGATGCCAGACAAAGATAAAAGTCAAAATCAAAAATCTGACCATCAATATTATACGGTACTAGAATAATAAACTCGAATATTATCGATTATTTTGAAACAAACGGCATGAATTTTGATACAGGGGGCGTGAAAACAACCACATGAACTGTCATCCAAAAACTTTGGAATACGCACATCGATTGGACGGGGTTGAAGGGTTTCGTCGACTTTGGAAGTCGAGCTTATAGGGTGACAACCCTCTCGGTGTTAGCTCCCCTTTATCTTTGGGCTGCCGGACGGATATCCATCCATCGAAATGATTCCTCGCCTCAGCTCCACCGAAAAGCTTTTTAGAAAGACATTCTGTATGAAACCTCGTCGTCGTTCTTTTCACTGACAGCCACGTGACGAATAAGAAAGAAGTTTTTAGTCGAACAAAACAACAAAAGAAGTATATATAAAAGTGACAATACTCCTTTGGGGCATAACTGTCTAGGATAGATCTAACGCAAATAAGTTGTTCAAAGAAAACTTTTTTTTTATATATATTCACACGTCCATTAGACAGCACGTTGCCAGTTATATCTTACTGTCTCAAATGTTCATGTATATTTCAACACCACTAAATTTTACTGATCGTGCCTATCAAATATTATGCGAAGTCGTAAATTTTATAATAAATTACTAAAATGTGCTCTGTAATAATTAAATTTCTTTGGTATAATAATATTATCCTCATTTTCCGTTATTTATAATTTAACAAGTTATCGAATTCAAAATTATTGTTCACATATATTCAGTGTTTATATTTTCAATATGGTACCACTAAACACAAAAAAACATTGTTTTGTATTTGTAATTGACTGCTGGAAAATTACGAAACTCCATTCAAGTTAATTAATTTAATCATTTGTATAGCATGCAAACGGAATAAGTTCATTTAATCTATAATATAATAACTATGTATATGATTTTAATTCGTTTATATATATATATAAATATCCATAATGAAAAATTATTACTTTGAATAATGATAAAAACACAAAATATTAATTAATGACCTTAACGTTGACAGAAACAAGGGAAAAAATGCAAATGAAAAAAAAATGGAAGGAACAATAGGTACTGACATAAATTATTATAACATAATTAAATCTGAAGTCTCCTTTAAAAAATAAAAATAATCGAACCATAACGTAAAGCACAAGTTGTTCTCAATTTATATTGTAAGACTAAAATGTAATAATGTCGACATAAAATTTTTAAAATGTAATTCGAATTCTGCATTTGATTGGAATGTATTTTATGGTATTATAGTATTATAATTTTAATTTACTATTTCAACGTATATTTTTCCATTATACGATTTATATCATATTATTATAGCTGTAGACTTTGGTAATTTTTATTTTTATTTTACTGGCACATAATTTCGATAGATTCGAGGAATTAAACTTTTAAATCATTTACGAGGCGCCAACAAACCTTGTGCAATCTTGTTTAAACTTCATTAAACACCGAACTTCAGTAGCTGTCTGTCAGCTGTCAAATTTGGAAAATGCGAGTACCCGTTCATGGTCTGGCGCCATCACCTCTACTCCGTGGTCCACATTGCTAATGAAACAACCGTCTTCCTTCACACACAAACTTGTCTGTGATGGCCAAAAATAAATGCGATTCAATTGGTCTCGGCACTATTGTTTCCAAACTGTGGTAGTTGCGAGTCTGTATGAGAAACGATTCGGAAGTGAAACAGTTTAAGTCGCATCGTTATTTATTTCTTAATGTACCGTGAAAAAAAAAGGGACAGATTTTACTCAGCCCTTTAGAACGTATGAAATATTAATTTCCCTCTTTTTCGTGGACCGGAAGCACAAGTTTTTCTTGAAAAACTTTTTGTTCTGTCAGTAAGGGTCACCTGTATTAGGGGAAAAGTAATTGCACAATGTTATATACGTCTTCCTGTATTTTCTACAGTTTATTTTTTAAATGTGATACAGTGTCCGGCAATTATTTTTAGAGCAACAATAATATTTAGCGACAATATAAATATTAAAAATGAGTAAAATGAGTAAGTTAATCTCTTTTTCTTAATCTATTTTAAATTAGTTTTGATTGATATTGAATGATATATATATACATAAATGCAAAGTCTACTAAATCTGAAAAAGAAATCATTGAACTTTTCTATATTTCAGTAATTAATTTTATTCTCATTTATTAAGAAATTTATTTGGAATAAATGTAAAATATTCCACCAGGTATTTTAAGTTATTTTATAATATTTAGTTATCAAAGTATTATTTTTTTTTTACATAATGAATAAATTATTAAATAATATATATTTGTACCATCATTTAGATTTTTTGTATTATACTGTTGGGGTTAAAACTAAAACAATTTAATACCAATCAATATTAGTGTGAATATATAGCAGTCCAATAATTTCTTAGGAAAATATATTATATTAATTGGTAGTACAATATTTAGTTTTAAAATACTTTTTTATAAACAGTGATTGGATATGTTTGATAAAATGTATAATAGCAGTAGATAAAACATAATATTTATTACGTATTTTTAGTATAGTATTTTTATTTGACAAAAGTACATTGGATAATATAAATTAAAATCAGTAATCAAAAAATTACCTATAGTAATACTCGTATTATACATATACCACAAAAATATTAAATCAACATGTTAAACAAGATAGTAATATTTTAATATATTAACATTTACCTCAATAATTAAATATGGTTGGGATTTTAATATAGATGTTAGAATATATTTTAAATTACATCCAAAATACATGAAAAACATAGAAGAATAAACAACTTTTTAAAAATCAGGTTTGATACAGCTGTTGTCTGAATACTCGTCCTTTTTCACCTCGATGTAAGATTTAGTTGAGTATATAATATTATCATAATGTATACATTTGAAATCAATGATAAAACGAATCTGAGCAAAAGTGTGTTAAGACCACACTAGCTAAGATTTTATAAACTATTTTTTTTTCTGCAGTAGATAGATTTTCATTACACTAAAAGAAAATACTGAGAAAATTTAGAATTAACAATTCAGTGTTCGTATAGAAAAAAGTACCTTTGAGAAACTTATATAATTCTTCGTTTTACTCTACCTAAAAGGAAAAACATTTTTGTTAATGTATTTTTATAAAGTTAACTAATTCAAAATTATTATTATTATCAATTTAATATGAATACTTTAAAAATTATGCGGTATGTTTAATACCGTTACGGGTTTAATTATTTAATTTAACTTATGTATAAATGTAATTTGTAGAAAAATGTTTTAAATTAAAAAAAAAAACTCCTCTTTCACGATAAAACATATTTTTGATAATTTTTTTTTAAATCTAGAAAAAGCTGCAAGTTATTTTATGGGTTTTTGCTTTTAACACAATGGTCGTTTTTATATTAATAATAAATTCAAGAATGTTCACTGTACTTGGTTACTATAACTAGGAGTAGCGTTTGGACCTTGTCCGAAGAACAAAATAAACAATTTCATATCTGAAAAACTTAATTAAAAACCACTGCATTCCATTTTAGCAGATATTATATGTGCTTTAGATAATTTTCAGTTATAACTCGTATAGTCAAAACAATAAAGCGTTTTATATTAACAAGACATGAAATAATTATTTAAAATATTTGAAAAAATACAAAAAAAAAATGAAAACTAATTTTTTTCAAAGCAATTGATTTAATTAATTTTACTACATTATACCAAATAAAAACATTTCAATATGATACAATATGATATTATTATAAATATTGAAATGTAGTCCTTACTATTATATAAAATATAATATTTATAGTATTAACATTTCTAGAATCAGAAATAATATTTTTTAAATATTTGAATTAAGCTAATTTATTAAGATTAGCTATTGCATTATGCAAACAATTAAAGTCATAATTTGTATCCATTAATTAAAAGTAGGTATCCATAAGACCACAATTATTTGCGTCAAAATCATCATTAAATTAACACAACGTCATACTTTTATGTATTTGTATTTATATAAATACATAAGAAAAAAATTCCTCTTAAACATCTAAACCGTAAACGACGTAGTTTTAATAATTGAGTCTTACGTGGGCCCACTTCGAAACATCGTGCGGAAAACCGTCTAAATTATGAACCACTTAGCAATTTGGTGCGGCTGAATTGGGGGAAACCTGGTGAATTGCCAGACATTAGTCACACAGTTGCCAGTCGCGCCGGTTAAGGGGTAGAAAAGAGCACACTCGACGCGGAGACGTCGATGACGATTGGCGACTGTGAGCTTTGAACCTTCCATTAATTAAAGACCACTACAGGGTGTGTGTACTCCGAAGGATTTCTCCAACCCCTCCTCGGAGGCGCCTATTCCATTAACGATAGGTTTTTGGTGGGCCGACACCGTGGTTATTATTATTGTGCAGGTTTCACCTTACCCTGTCTCCGTGATGCTGAGTTGTGGCGAGGTGCAGTGTCGTTCGCGAGAGATGGAATTAAATTCTATTCCCTGCCCCACCTCAAATGTTACCTAAGAGAAAAAAAAACAAGGAAAAATAATGAAAAATATACAGGACCCTTTTTCAGTTGATGATTTTTCCCTCCACGCGTAGAGCTTATATAATCCTCTTTTGTAATAAAACGTATTTTCTGCATATTAATTCCAAACCATTAACGCGGTTTATAGCGTGTATGCAAAACCGTATTCTCGTTCACTACAGTTGTTTGAAATAGTGCTTTATTTTTATTACTTTTTTTTTCACTTGTATCGATCCGAAACGTTAGAGATGACCAGAATAAACACACGCATGAATAAAATTTTAGTCAACCAACAAGTGTGCTACTAGATTTGATCCTTCGGTAGACTCTTTTTTTCACACAAAAAAAAATATCCATTATTAATTGAAAAACGACGAATTCTTGATTTTCATATCAATATCATCATTTAAAAATTATCATTATTATAATTTTTTTATAATAAAGACGTGCAATTTTATTCATAATATTAAAACATAAAATTATTTTATACTAAGTAAGTATACACATATTTTTTTCATGTAAATATCGATGATAAAAAACCATTACACAGACGTTGAAATAATAATATATTATTTATATTAGATTTCAGTACGTAGATATAGCTTCCTTATTATTATTCTCTATATTATATTGTAGTTGTTTGGAGGGTATTTTGATAAAATACTCTTCAGAATTTCAATTAACACTCGCGTTTTCTCGGCGGCTGTGGTACAGTCATTCAACACATCGAGCCCCCCTGCAGACCATGGTTCTCTCTCGCACTTGTTCTCTCTCTTTTTTTTCGCTGCGTCTCTATAAAACTTTATTGTGCTCCGGCTAATTGACATGAGATTTTTGTTACGCCTTGTCGAACGCAAACACCACCACTGATGCCGCCGCCACCGCCGGGGTAGATATGGAGCTATTTACTATATACATACACGTTTGCCTATATCCTCGTTTGCCTCCTCTCACGTCTTGTTTGCGCGTGTCCCCGTACGCCCGAGATTCCTGCAGGACAATCGCCGCCAAGCCGGGAGAAAAAGCGAAACGGGGTTAGAGGGTGTGGTATATGGCGACCGTACGCACGGGCCTTAATTAATAACGACTAAACACATACGCGTGTACATATATATATAAAGTACACAATGCGTACACATCGTCGAACGTCCGCTCGCCACTTCTTTGGCAAATGAAAAAAAAGACGGGAGGGGTAGCGGTGACATAAAGAGAAAACAATATCGCCCCCTCTGCACTGGGAATCGATGGATTCCAATGGAACAACCGTGTAATTCGGTGAAAGGGTCGTCGCAGAAAATTTACATTGTATACTCTCACTATTTTTTTTTTAATTTTTTTTTTTTACATGACTATTTACTTTTTATGTAGATTGGAAACACCGTTGCTGTATGTATTTATGTATTATAACAATGTTCGACGAAAATATTTTTAATCTATGCGCGTGCACACTCGCACGCACGTGTCGTATATATATATATATATTATACAGACTCAAAAAACATAAACCCAACACTCAGTATTCACAAAAAGTCATTATTTCACGACCGTTGTGCTGAACCCGAAAACATTATTATATTATACCTTTACTTTGTCGTTTTTAATTGATCGTCTGCTAACATTGAAAAAAATATCTTTTAATAGATAGACGCCGTTTTGATAGCGACTTAAATATTTATTGACTATACCTAAAGTCTTTATATACGTAATATTTAAAAGCATTTTACTTCTACAAAATCATAAGTCTCTTATACCATTAATTTATATTTCAAGCCGAGCGATGAATATTGTATTGATTTTACAATAATTTTGTGTTTTTTCTGTTTATCATAACCTATTATTAAAGGTAGTAAAAATGTTTTAATTGCCTACTTAGGTAATGATTTTTAGTAGAAAATTTAATCTATAGTTGGTACTTTTATAAGACAAATGTAAGAATTACTACTTTTCAAATCAAACCAGTATACGACAAAACATATTATTTTTCTGATATAACTCAACGAACTAAAAAAAATATTTGAAATTTTGACTGAATATGTATTTTAATTGCTCAGACTCGTTTTTCGTATGTACAATGATTTATTATTGGCTTCAAAGTTTATACATATACATTAAAGTGACTTACTTCATTATGATTAACACTCTAAAATACCTATTAGGTATACTGCAGATCGATTACTTTTTTTCTTTCTTTTTTCTTTTTTACAATTAGATCATCAATTGTTTGGTTTTATCACGACGAATCACAATAGATTTTTTATGTCTATGTATCCTTACTAGGTAGGTTTATAACATTGCAAAATATTATAGATGATATCAAATCATTGAATTACAACCGTTATACTCAGTCGTTAATGCTTTTATTTACAATTTTTGTCGTGTCACATAACTGAATGCGTGTCGACACTGAGATAAAGAAATCCCGTAAAACATACTTATACTTATTGACTTACTTGTGAGTATTGGATATTATAGAAATCAACTACATAAATCGTCTTATATACGTTAAAATATCAATTCATTTTATAAAAGCACTCCCTTTGTAGGTTTTCGATTTGTTTTTTATTCAAAAAATTTCACAATAATTTATTATATTTGTAATTAATATTTTTTTTTCTACACAAACACAATTTACAATCTGCATAGTAGTATTATAACAGGTATATTTGATAATTTACAATAAGACATGATGACGCGATAAGAAAAATCTTTTCATTAAATTAATAGACCCCTCTATAATACATGCTATTTCTTAGTAATATAGTTTAATTAATATAAACAAATAATATTTATTATTTTTTCATAAAAATATTGTTAATTAACATGAACCATTTTTAAATCAATATTTAGTTGATCTCGCGATAAAAATTAAAATACTTACACTGATAAATATATTTATATAATATATAAAAATAACTATAATATAAAGTTTATTTAGGCTTCAAAAAAATAATTATCAAAAACAAAATTATAAATAATTATTAAATTCACTGTAGTATCTGATTGTGAAATGTCTATTGTGTAATGAACTTATGTTCAGGAAAGCCCGACAAATCAAATTATAATAACGTAACCAAGTTACCTGGTATGGTATTTTCTTTTGGTCACAGTGTCCAATTCTGTTATTACTTGTATCGAATTACGTGTACGACCCAGTAGTGATGGCATAAACCACTTTTGGGATGCTTTTCGTTTTCAAAAAGTAGAGAGAAAATGGAAAATGACCGGCTGCCTTTTA
The DNA here is from genome assembly GCF_020184175.1 of Aphis gossypii. Taxonomy (NCBI): domain Eukaryota; kingdom Metazoa; phylum Arthropoda; class Insecta; order Hemiptera; family Aphididae; genus Aphis; species Aphis gossypii. The sequence continues at coordinate 64,273,515 of NC_065531.1, read as the reverse complement.
TTAGGTCTTCCTGACGAAAAGGTCACAAAAATACGCGAAACGCCTACGGGACCAAAAGAGAAAAAGATTCCCACCTCTTTTATTGACGATATGAGTATTATGCTAACCCTAAGGTTTTTTATTTTCAAATATTCACTATGATGCGTGCATCGTATGGGGAATACTGTGTCGGCAAAGGATTCTCAAAGGTCACTGTCATTTTTAGGACTTAGGATGTTTTTTGTTGATATTATTTTAATTTTGTTTTCAATTTAATAAAACTTCACACATGTGTTTTTTAGTGAAAATAAAAATAAGATTTTTACAAAAAAAATTGATATGATTTATATTTGTACTAAAATATATAAACTCATTTGATTATAAACAAACAAAAAATATTACTTTACTAAAATATTTAATATACTGAATTATTACATATTCGAAGGAGTAAAGTTTAAAATGTGGAGTTTTTACATTATTGTTCTATTTTTAACTTTTCAACATTTTCGATAAATTTATCAATATTTTTACAAAAAAAAAAATGTACAATTTTATATTATTTGTATATATTTTTTTATAAGGTATCTAATTAAACATTTTACTTTATCTTAACTAACTACTTGATTTGATACATTATCATACCCATGCTTTTTTATAGACTTATTTTTTTTTTTTTTATTGCTCTAGTTACAATAGGTACCTACCTATTTATAACGAAATTAACCATTTTGAGTATTTTTTTATACAGTTATCAATCGATTAATTTTGTACATTTATTTCAACTAATTTTTCATACAATTTTAGTATAACTATTGCAATACTTAAGTCATTGATAGGATATATGAAAAGGGACTTTATCATAATTTATAAATTCAGAATGAATTTGTTTTTCTTTCATATATGTATGTTATAAACTGATTATCTAATCAATCTACCTATATCGTAATAAATAAAATATTATTGTATTATGTCAACTGCAATACGTGCCAAGTATAAATATTTTGTCATATTATATATATTATATATTCTTTATTCAATGTTGACATAATTGCATTAGTTTGTACTTATTTGTTTAGTTGACTTTAATAAAAAATAAAGTATGTAGACAAAAACAAAAAAAAAAAAAAATAACATAGTAAATCATTAACTTACTATATGTTAGATATTTGAATATACCTTTTTTTAATTGCGTTTTTTTCTAATAATAGTAAAATGGATGATCATATCATGATAGGCATATCAAATTGTTTAAAGACAATATATTAGTTTTTTTTTTTACAAACGACAAAATGCCTCTTTTAACTTTCGTTCTAATTTTCTAATATGTATTAAACGCCGTATTTGTATATACTTCTATATTTTTTTTATACCTCAACTACTTTATTTTACTTTTGTTGTGGGCACAATCTTGTTATGGTAGAACTGTAAAAGTCAAGTGCAGCTGCGGGCAATTGTAAATCGAGTTCTGACTAGGGTGGAAAACAGTAAATTTCAGCCAAGTCTTTATCTGTACCAAATAAGATAAAATAAGAGTTTTTAGCTCAAGATGTCTAAAGATATATAATATATATATACATACAGTAGCTATATATATATATATATTATTTTCAATGCATATTTGCAATAAAAAATATTAACATATTTGAATAGAACATTATACTTGATTAGGTATATATTTAATTTGTATGTGGATACTAAATTATTTTTCATTTATTTTTTATTCAATATTTTTATAAGATCAAAATTGTTTGAATACTATTTTTGAATACTAGCTATTATATGTATAGTTAAAAAATGCTATCAATAAATCGTTAAAAAATTAAATGATAGGAAGTTGCACAATTTTTATTAGTTACCTTTATAAATCGATTTTTATGATATGTATAACAAGTTAAAATACATCATATTATTTGCATTTAGGTCATATTATACACGTGTAATATTTTATAGAAATGTACTCAAAACTAAATTACGATGTAAGAATTATTATAATATTTTGTATTCTGTCTTTAATAATTAATCATAATACTTACAATAGTCAATTTTATTATTCATGGATCTACACTCCAAAAGTTTAACTAAACTTAAAATTAAATAGGTTTCTACTGAATGAAGTTTCAAGAATGAAAACCAGGATAAAACTTTTAATATAAACAAAAGTCTATCAATAGAACTTACATTATGTACATGATGTATATGTTTTAAGAGTAAAACAAAATTATGGATAACATTTTAAAACATTTCCAAACAGTTGAACCTAAAAAAATATTATTTTGTTAAGATTTAAATATTTGACAATTAAGAATTAAAATATAATTCAATTACTTGACATTTATAAAATAAATTAAAAAGTATTGAATATAGTAAAAGTCAAACCTTAAAATAATTTTAAAAAATATAATTAAATCTTAATTATAACACTTACGTTCATAATTTTGTATTTATATAATTATTTCTATACATTTTTTGTTGATCAAACCCGACTTATTGAGTTGCTGTCTGTTGACAATTCACCTAGTCATGAATAATGTATTACATGTATTCTAGGCGGTGTGTATACATTAAAATAGTAATATGTACTGTATGATATATACTCATGTTGGGCTTAAATTTTCCTATATATATACGTGAGTATCACGTTTCTACCTCAAATACCAATAGGGTATAAAATATTCAATTTTCACCATCGACGTCCCTCCATAACCGAACGACGTTCGAAGCTTGCGAAACTAAACAATAAAAATATGTTGTGCTAAAATCGTATAAATCAAAGTACTTATGTTTAATTTAATTTCTTTTTTTTTATGTTTTGGCTTTTACTGTGGTGACACACGCAAAGGTCGTTGCGGTGGTGGTTGTGTGGAGGTGCTGCGGCGTCGTCGTTGTAGTCGTCGATGGTAAAGCGGTAATTTGTGGGTTTCGCCCCGCTGTTAACTTATGCCGAGTGGCAGAAATTAATAAATACTACACACTCGGTCTCTCGGCGGGAATTCAATTTTCCTGACTTCCGGGCAATAAACCATCCCGGGGAAAGACTCGCGGCGCGGAACCTCCCGTTACATATCCCGTCGTCGCCAAACGAACGAGAAGGCGGGTGAAAAAAAAATAACACTATATCTACACTTGAAGAAAGCTCTCTCCAGTAGGATTCTCATTCGCTCTCGCTCTAACCTTCTGCTCGAACGTAAATAAAAACTGCATTGGTCGCTGCCGCCAGACCGGAGGGTAGGACAATTGTCGGTTTAGAGTAAAAGAAGGCGGCAGTGGTGCCAGTTAGTATATAGTACACACTCGTAAACTCATATATCTATATATATATAAACAGTGTGTTATAGCAGGCCACATAAATCAAGGCTCTCGCACATCCAACATCTGTATTTACCCCGGTATACTACCCTTCGCCGCCACAACTACCATGGTTGCTCCTTCAACAATCTGGCGCGGCTTTATAAATCATTCCGATTCGGCAGCCACCGCCGCCGCCTTCCGATGTCCTCTATTTATCCCTCCGTGCGGTACCACCAGACGATGATATAATATAGAAATCATTTATATCATATTATTGTACACACCAACACTCTGTATACAATGTTCGTATATATGTATATTGTCTGTATACACCAGCACCAGGCACTAGTAAAGTAAAAGCAATCATCCACATGCTCTGATGGGCGCCCTATCGCCCTAATTAGCGAACCGATTTGTACTTGTCCCATTATATAATATAATATATTGTATTAAGCCCGTCGCATTCGTTTTCACTTGTCGACTTCTCTAATATTAATATAATATATAAACATGCACATGCACCTATACGGGTTTCAAACACACATGTTTACGCTTGATTTTTTTCAACGATTCATTTTTTTGGTTTGTCAATTTTCTCCTCCCCTAATTTGTTTTATTTTTTCCCTATAATTATTTAAACATATCCATTAATCAAACAATATTATGTATGAATATAATAATATAATGTATACGATATAACAAACTACTTATAATAGGTACATTTTCATCGTTCGACAGGGGTACTTAAAATGTATGATTCCTTCGGCAATATACATTTATTAAATCCAGCATAGTTTTAAAATAATTATACAACACATTATATACACTTAACCAATACTCCCTGTTTTTAATATTTTTAGTTTCTATTATTATTATTATTATTTTTTTAATGAATAGTTTAAATAGGTTAAAAATAAACTAATTTATAAATATTGTCGCACACGTGAGTGATATCTACTGTATTGTACTTTTATTGAGTTATTACACTTAGGTATAACTCTTAAAAATGAACTTCATTAAAAAGTTTTTTTTCGTGAAAAAAAGTTAATATATTTTTGTTAACAGTCTTGGTGTACTATATGTCTAATGTCTATATTATTAAAATCGGGCTCGTTTATATTGGTTTATAATTAAATATTTACAGCTATTTAAATTTTAAAGTGATTTAACATAATATACCATAAACTAAGGAAAAACAACAATTTGGTATATTAAATATGTTGTTACTGATCAGTCATCAACAAATGAAAGTACGCCTAATATTTATTGAAAAAAAATACTATAATTATTATTAATATATCTATTAATTTATTTATAGTTATAAATTTTAAATTTATGATAAATAAATAAAACTAAAATTGATCACATTATTTTTAAGAAATCTTATTCTACTACTGCTGAACCCTCGGGTTCCATAAGTTTGGTCATATGGTTACTTTAATTAAAGACCGAAACATTTTTAAATTTAAATTGATAGCCTAGAGCATAAAAGTGATTGAAAGAAGGTACTATTTCTCTTTAAAAACAGATTCACGTCAGTGTCAAAAAAAAAAAAAAAAAAAATTATAATTACGCTCTAATATTGTAATGTCTCTATAAAAGTGTATACTATTTGTATTGTTACTAGTGTAATTATTCATCGCATAATAGTTATAAATGTTTTAATATATAGACATACATTAAATCATTATGTATATAATATTATAATATTATAATACGTATTATTGTAAGATTACATAATTTGTATAATACAAATTCAATGTATTTGCAATTTTAATAAGTAGGTACTGTAAAGAATTGAATTTAAATCGTTTGTGGAATGAATCAGTAGAAAATATACAGAGAGTGGGAGATCTAGGGATACTGGACCCTCGGGTGCCAATATATAATTATATTATACATTTATACATTATTATATAGAGTTATTTATATACTTATTTGAAATATATTGTAATAATAATTCTTTGTGATCGATTATATTGCAACAATGGATTTATTTGTGTACCATAACTGTTTTCTAAAGAAGATAACTGAAAATTAATTTTTGTTATTTTATTGAAATGCATGTATATTTAATTGACTAGTGAACCACAGTTGATACTGTTGATATGATAAAACTGCGTATATTGTATGCGAAAATAAAATCGAATATGAAAAATTATAAATGTGTTGTTAAGCATCAAATATTCAAAATACTTATAAAAATACAGTGAATACTTATTTTTAATAAAATAAAAATAATACCTTTGAAATAATATCACTTTACTTGACCCTCCGAGATAAATATTAAAAATCCATCACTGCCATGAATATATTGCGAATTAAACATTTATAATTATGCACAACGTTATAAGGCCTGCAGTGTTTTTTTTTAGTATTGTCTAAGTAGTTTTTACAAGTATAATATAAGTATTTGACGGGGTTTTCTAGCTTATTGAACATAAGTCATAAATACATAAATGACTTCTTGTATACAAAATATTTATTTATAAACGAGATTTGTTTCTTTATTCACTGGATCGATTAAGTGTAAATTTCAGGAGGAATAAATTTTAATGCAGCAATAATAAATATTTAATATTATCGCTTGATAGCGCCCACGTCAATCAAATCTAATTTCAATTCACTTTTGATACATACCGATATAAATGTGAAATGTGCGCGCAGTCCATTATCATGTATAGAGACGTTTTATTTATTATTTTTTTTTTATCCATTCAAATTCCTCGTCGCCCCATCGTGAGAGGTGTTTCATTCACACCAAAGCTATTTATCTGCTCTTTCGGATTGCCAGCCACCGTTTTTAAATGCACAGCCGACAGGCGCCCGTGTATATTTATTATTTCGTTACGTTTCCATCTTGTTTATATGCAAATCGGCCACAACCCGCAACTGCAACCCCGTGCGAGCAAGTCAACTCCCCCTCCCCCAACACACCACGTCGACTCCTGACACAATCGTATTATCTCGTTTCTCAGCCTACATTATATGTTTTCGTAAACATTCGTTCTCTGACGAAATATATACAATAATATATATTATATTATTATATATTGTAATACCTATCCACAGGTTTTTATTATTATTATCCCGGTTTACTTATTTTATTTCACAGGAAATAATAATTGAATTTCTCGCCCTATCCGTTTTGCGTTCCAACCCTCTCGTCTGCTGGTCTCGTCTATCACGCGTTTAAATTATAATTATTGTTGTAGGTATTATATCCGTATCGCACGCGACGACGTCTGTTGCGAAAATATATAGGCACCCCATATACTTATACTGTTGTATAATACATTTAATATACGAGTAGTATACGATATCATCTTTTCTTCGCACAAGTCGCAATATTATTATTTCAAAACCATTTTGTAGCCGAGATTTAACTTTTATTCTTGTGGATTCAAAACGTCTGTATATACGTAGACTGTTGGCCTTTAATTGTAAGACCAGCCAATAAACTTTTTGTTAAATAAATTTGTATATTAGAAATTTTATCTCATAGCCATAATTTTTTATGAACAAAACTTCATAGTCCATTAAAAGAAATACCTCAGGCTATAGTTTAGCTTTTTGTACGTAAAACTGTAAAAGCTTAATGTTGTTTTACTTTTATTAACTAGTATGTTTTTTATCCTCTCTAGAGACCAAATGTATAAATGTAGCGCATGAATAAAAGAGAATAAAAAATTATTTGGTCGGATATCGGACTACTTAGGTACCTACTTCCGAGCTTTCTTTAAATACTTTCTCTATAAAACTTTAAAACTATCACAGTATCAAGCATTTCCGATAGCCAATCTATTCTTCAACTTTATATACTAAGTTTTATGAATTATATTAAACTTTATAACTTTTCAAAAACCATCAATACACAATAGTTAAATATTGCTACAATATGACTGAAATGTATTATTGGAATTATCATTATTAATTTTTATACTACATTGGACTTAGCATATTTTTCTCAGGACAAATTGTTATATTCAAAGTTGAGTTGTTTATAGTATTATTAAGTTAATACATTAAATGATTAGGTTAGTTTCGAAAAACTTATGTAAATTCAATTACATTACTTATGTATATTTAAATGATAAAACTTTAAATTAATGATTCTTTAAATAAAAATGTTGTCACACATGAATTAATTAAGCGTGCCTAATTAATATTAAATTGTATTTGATAATATTTTTAAACCAAGAGATAACTTGAATTGTCTTATTACTTATTATTAATAACATTATTAGTATATACTACAATGTAGAAAATCATTAATAATTAGTAGTCATAATACCCAATTATTCTTGAAATATTAAATTATAAATTATACGATACACGCAAGTATTAACGTATTATAACAGTATGATCACTATTCACATGTTAAAAGACTCACATAATAAAAGCGTATACAGTAATATATGAAGTAGCTTCATGTTATAAATTACTTATAGTTAATTTATTTTTTCTATTCTCGAATAACGAAAAATCACTAGGTGACATAGAAATGTAAAATGTATACTACAAGAGTAAAATATGAAGAAAAAAAATTACTGCCGCCCTGGGCGCGGAGATTTTTTTTTCTGGTCCTCCCATCATGAATATACATAAAATCACTGATACGACGTCAAGGAAAAATAAGTTATTAGTTTTTCGGTCGATGTTAATACGCTGTTATTAAAAAGTAATGAAATCTGTAAAAACGGATAGCTTCTTTGAACCTATACATAATTCAGAAAAAAGTAATGAAAAAACATGATAAATTATTGTATCATCGTTATAATAAGGTTCCTTTACATTCTTTAAATTTATCCCCATGTCCCTGCGTCGTTTAATAATGCAACGTTTTTCCATTTTTTTCTGTTTATTGTTATTTTATTTTATTTTTTTTTACATATATAGACGTATTTTGACATTGGTCAAATGTATATTCAGATACAATGCAGCATGTTTCCAAGTACTTGGTAAATTGTTCATTTAATATAGTCTAGATTATTACGAGAAACAGTACATAATATGTATTTAGAACAGAAAGTGAGATAACATTATAATGTACCTATAGTTTTCTTTTAGTCGTCCTGTGCTTGCTATCTTTTGTCTCTGGTCCCAATTACTTTATCCTGGAAACGACAGTCGACGGCGAGGTGAGGGTGTTTCGAATATTAGCTGGCGGTGGTTGATATGGACCGGCGGGCAGATAGAGGAAAAGCGGTCTGACCCCAAGGGCGTCGTTTAGTTAAAAAAAAAGTTTTTTTTGCGCTCTGCAGGACACTTGATATTTTATTCAAAACAGTCTCCCAGGTATTGTTTTATGAGCGTCGTTTTAATGAATATCGGTCTTTATACTTTTCTCTAATTTTTTTAAACAGTTTTTTATAAGCGCCCACTAACATATTTCTATACCCTGGACTCAGTATATACATGTCGTGTTGTGTTACGATGTTGTATATACATATGTAATAGCACGAAGTTATACATTTTTTTTTTTTATATTCAGATTATATTTTTATTTGTTTTATTTAAAAAAAATGCTTTCTTAATAATATGTAATTTTGTTATCTTATTAGAATGTTTGTAAATATTTTTAAAATCAATATAGGTAAATGTTTTCTATTATTATGCTGATTTGTATTATAATAAGAATATTATATGAACAAATAATGTAAATTATCAATTTATTTTATAAATTACCTATGATTTCATGATTTCAGTTTAAGTTGTAAACCCATTAAATTATAATTAGTTAAATAATTTATAAAATTGTTCATCATATTATATTATATAGGTAGTGGCGTGGAAAGTGTATTTTAAACTCTAATCAAAGTATTTAAATAAAGATCCACACACTATCCATTACAACATAATATGAGTACATAATTTAAAACTGTACACTAATTTAGAATAGTTGTTAAAGTCATAGGTCATCAACAATTTATTATAAATAAAATACAACGCTAATTAATTAAACAATCATCCACAAAAATTGTAATTTGTAAATTCAAGATATGTCTTAGTGCTAAGTAATTGCATTAGGCAAACATCGTTTAAAACACCACTGCATATACCTATTTAGTTATACTATTTTTTGCAAAGATAACGAAAAAAAAATAATATAGATAAAATAGCAGATAATTTAAAATATTAATCTAGATAATAGATAAAAGATTATCAAATTTTTATAAAATGGATAATTTATATCTTACATTTGTAAATAGGATTTTCGATATAAATATGATATATATATTTATTTATTATATACATTTTAAGTAATTTTACACTCTTAATACGTGTTTTAAATACTGTTAAACATAGTTTTTTTACAAACAATGAACAATAATAATTACAAAAAACTTTAGTTGACCACATTTAGTAATAGATAAACATAAAAGAATAATTCAATAACAATTATTGTTATGAAAATAAAATAAATAAATAGATTACCTATAATCAAAAGTTTAGAAAAATCGACATCTATCCACAAAGATTCCACTTGAAAAGTTAATCATAGAAAATTATCTCGTTACTTTATTTCCGACAATCATTCTAATTATTGTAAAAAACTACATAATATATCTGGACCATATACGACGTACGTATATTTGTATCTGAGTTCAACACATGTGTTACAAACTTACACATCGTCGTAAAACTTTATAATTAAAATTAGTTATACTATACATACTATCTGCAGGTTTCCGACGTACCTAATTTCATGTAGGACATGGGTTTACTCATATAATAACATATAATAATATTATATTGGTACCTATATTGTTAATAAAACCATTAAGTATATTATAATACAGCTCATAACAGCTGTATAGGTACAATTAGTTGCTCCATTATATTTAACAATGACGTTTAATTATGCACAACATCTAATGATGTTTTACTGTTTAGTAATAAAATAAAATAATTTTATAATATAGCTTAAAAGTATTCATTGGTTGAACCATTTTTTACGATGACTCAGAGCATCACTTTCATTTGAGTATAATCGACAAAAAAGAGTCACAATTTTCAACATTTTCCTTATTTTTCTGATAGGTTTATTGTATGAAAATAAGGTAGGTAGTAAAAATAGCGTTCATTTTTCACTTTTTAAACTTTATACAATATATATGGAGAAAGAAGGAATATCTTATTAAACTCCACAGAGCGTAATAAACAAATGAAAAAAATCATCTAAAAGTAAATCATCCTTGTCGTCGTCCATAACGTTCATTAAGTCTTCAGGTCGGTATATAAATTTTCAACAATAAAAATATATCGGAACATAAAAGTATATAATAATATTTATTAAGGGTATAGTTTACCACAATGGTCGATTATAAATCTCGTTGACAGCAAATGAAAATGGCCAAAATTGACGGCAGCTCCTTTTATCCAGAGTGTATATTTTATAGTATATACTTTCGGACTTCCCTTTATCTGTGGATTAGTTTTAGTTAAATTAAGAAAATTAATTGCGCTCCAAAGACTGTGAAGTTTTTAAACCCACCAGCATACCGGTTGTTAAATCTTTATATAATCCGTCGAAATTACGGGACTGAGGAGAAAAAGTAATTAATTAATTTCAAAAAGAATTTTTTTCAAGAGCGTTTCATAAATTTTCAACTGACATAATATTATATATACGCGTATTAAAAAATGTGTATGTTTAAGCACTCAAGTGAGCAGAGTGTTATTCATGCGGTATAGTCAAACGAAAACAAAAAATGCCAGAGAACCGCGTGCGTCTGATGCTACGTTTTGTAAAAACAACCAAAGAATGTCTGTCTTCGTTTGATTTTATGGCTTCGTGACGGTCTTTAAAATTAGATTATTTGGCAAAAAAAAAAACAACCCATCCCCGTACAAACCGAGTGACAACCAAAAAGGGGTGGTTTTGTAATGAATATTCTTAAATTTAATTTTCTCGAGGAAAAACCACGAACCGCGCAAAACATTACTTCCTTTCATTGATGAGAGAACGCCCCAACGCTATATTTTTGAATTTTCACGGGACGTGACGAAAATAATTATTTAGAAACGTTAAAATACGTCAAATGATTTTTAGTTGAAATATGTATATAGCACATTATTTATAATGAAAACAAAATTTAATGATAAGTTTGATGTGAAATGTATATTATCCTTACGGAAGATTTGAACTTGTTTGTGTGATACCTACCATCATTTATTTTTATTCTGTTCGAGTAATACCCAGGATTTGTTTTTCCACACTGAAGGTTAATATTCAATTTACGCAGTTTTATCGATGTATTCTATACTCCTTATCAAGCGTATGTACAGCACATATTCTAAAAAAATTATAATGCAAAATCATGCATACACGAACGCACTTTCAGTTAAAAAAATATATAATAATAATCGTTTGCGAGAATATAATAGGTTTCATGTTTTTCGATAAGAACGATGATAAACATATATACATATTACATACCTATTGCGTGTACATTATATTTTATGTTCAATCAATTTAAATGCAGTCTTAAGTTCGTTCGTCAAGTAAAAAAATATATGACATCATTCACGTATTAAAAGTGATTATATATCATATATTATATCAGAGTAGAACTCTGATGAAAAATATCGTGAAATGCATTGTACCTATACGAAAGTACTGCATAATAATATGAAGAAGGAAATGCTATGGTGGGGTTAGACCAACACAGAAGGTATTGCTTCAAGGTGACCAATTATCTTAGAACAGGCGGTTAAAAGTTTATTGGTTTATTTGATTCTATTTCTCGTTATACCTATATGTATAGTATAAACTACAACTTAAATCATTATCGATAATAATATATATAGTAACTATTAATTATTATGTGTGTATTTAAACTAACCTATTATTTTAAACACTGAGTATTGATTATTTGCCGTTTGTATTAAACATATAGGTAATATAAACATGAAATTATACGTCTTGTACTCATTATGGTCGGGCCCTGGGCGTCAAATGACTGCAGTACTTATACTTGTATTAATATAACGTATTATAATAGAGTAACGTTGTGATCGACAAATAAATTAAATTTTCTTTTGAAAATAATATTAGCATAAAAATGTTTTCAGTTCTGTTGTTTATGATCCATTTTTATTTGATTAAGCCTATAAAATAAAACAAAATAATATATTGTTTCTCTTAAATATAATAATGTACAGACGTTTTACAATTTTCGGCTTAAGACTATATAATAATACGACGTACTTATTTTCACTATAAGCTTTTATATGTTATCAATTTCTGCCATTCTTATACTATTATATTTATACCCTTTTTCTTCGATTAAACTTTTTATATCAGATGCGCACTATATAATAATATTATATATTTTCACTTACGCTTACCTTGGTACATTTGATAATAATATACAATATTATAAACATTATAAACAAAAATAATATGTCCAGAAAATATACTCATCATTCATACAGCAATCTATATATTATACTATATAAATGAAATTTAGCATTTTAATACCTAATATAATGAAAAATACTTTTTTGTGTTGTCTTTTTATCAGTACCTATACATCGAAACTTTAAGTATAGTATAATATCGATTACGTAAATAATTATAGTTTTATACACATGGAATTATACCGTAATTATTGTAATAATTGTTATTTATATTTTATGTACATAGACATACTCGTATTACTACATACAGTGATTTAATATGAAATTATTGCTTACTTTATTTTGATCTTATTTCTTCAATAATGCAGTTATTCAAAATGACATTTTTTGGAAATTTTTATTATACTTTAAGACTATTTTTAAAAATATTTTATTTAAGTAAGTTTAAAAATCAGAATCTGAGTTACCTATCGTAACTTTTATTTGTGAATCATCCTATGTATTCAAAATCGTTTGATTAGAAAAATTGTGTTTCTAACTTATTAGAATATTCAACAATTTGAATTATAACGTAAATAATTTAATTACCTTAATTTCAATGATGTAATTATTATAAAGCACTTAGTGGAAATAAAAGAAGAGCTAGGGTTTAGTACACAATATTATCTAGTTTTGTTGTTTATTCAAGAACAGTGTTGAGTTGAAAGCTGAATTAGTAAAATTGTTGACTCTCCGCGCATTTGATATTTTTATTTTTACTTTTACATTTTTTTAAATTTATTTTTATTTTTATGATGGTAAGTAAAATTAAAAAAATATATAAAACAGATACCTATACCCATATATATATACATTATTATTATACATTACGTATTTTATTAGGGTTAAACAGTAAACCTTAATATATAATTTAATATTCGGATGGACTGGTCGCTATGCGTAACATCATGTATTGTTAATATAATTTTTACAACGTAAAATAACCCGGCTAACTGAGGTAATTTCATAATTTTATTTTGACACATACCCTTTCGCTCACTCATTCACCCTCCCATCTAACTCTGTCTCTATCACTGTTACATGTAACTTTTACGGTGTAAATATAACATAGAACCTTGCAGTACAAACAACGACCCCGGTTTGCTGGTTCACAACGTAATTTTTCAATTTTTCAATTTTCATCCTCACCCGCCGTCCACTACCTCTCGGATCTATTACTGGCTCATCGTACAAAAAGCTTTCTGGTGTAGTCGGACACATGTAGCTTTCATATTTATATGGTTTTTTTTTCGCCCCCACTACCCTTTTCCTTCTCCCATCTACGCGCCCAGTCGTTATACTGTTATACTCGCGTGTGTATTTATATATATTTATTGAATAGGGTCGTTTCTAACTCGCGCACCAAATTAATGGCGCCGCCGACACTGCACCGGCTACGAAACGCCGCGGAATATCGGCTCGGTCCGACTGAACGCATTAAAACACCGCGTGGGCCCCCCTTAAATGCTGATGGCATTTGCGTGTATATATCTGTGCGCGAACGGTTATGGGCCTCTATAGCCGTTTATATATTGGAGGTCATAAATTAATACCCTCATGTCTGACCGCCAGCCGCTAAACATTTTAGTATTTTACCCTTCAGGTTTCTGACGCGCGCGCCACCGCATTGTATGACACGCGTGAATAATATAGCTTAGGTTTTCACACTCAGGTGCTCGTGTGCGTATGTGTGTATACGGTAACAGTATAGTCTAAGTCAGACACGAAATCGCGTAGCGAGTTACATGAATTCAAGTATCGGGGAGTTTTTTTATTCCTTTTCGGTAACGCCCTAAAATAAACTTATAATACTCGCCGTCGGCGTTTGTAATTACTTTTTAACGAAATTGCGACGCCGATAAAAATACTTTTTCATTATATTATATTGTTCTTTTATATACATATTATTATTAAACGCGTATAAATACGGGCCAACGACACCGCTGCCGTCGATAATCGGTATTAACTGCTCAAATATAATGAATCCTCAGCTAAAGTCAAACTGTTTATTCGAGAACTCAATTTAGCGTCAGAGAAATAACCGTTTAATGGGTATGGCGATAAAACGTGTGTTGTTGGATGGAATAATAAACGTTCTTGTGGAAGTTTCTTCCGACGTTAAAAGTTCGGAACCGATTTCGGCTCGAATGCTTTTTTACGACTCCGCCAGCGAAATCGAGTCGAGCGAATTAATATGCTTAATGAAACACCCTGTCGCCAGATCTTAGACGGTTTATATTACTGATTGGTCGTAATTTGTTTTGAAACGTTTCATTTTTCGTATAGTCAATATAACACTATATGCAGCGTTATAATAATATCATTATCGCACTGCAGTTACCCCTTGCGGAACTCAACAAGTTTAAATTAATACACATTTAGATAGGGTTTATAGACTTGGAAACTACTGAATCATTTGGCACCAAATTTTGCACTCGTATTTATCGAGACTCGGGGAGATTTTATAGCTCTTAAACTTATACATTATATATATTATATTTTTTTTCTATATAAGGTGACTCCACAATAATTTTGTTTTGATTCATAAAAATTGAATATTATTTTGTTTATGTACCAGGTCTGATCAAAAAATTAGTAGAATATATTATTATTATTTATTTTTCGTAATATATATTATGATCCTACTTTACGTTGACATCAACAGATTAAATAATGCCCTTAAATTTAAACCTTCTTATATTCCGTTAAATTTAAACTACATACATCTACATATATTAAAATCAACCTCTATGTGAGTCCTTCTTTAAAGTCAGAATTTTGGGAAATCCTTTCTTAATGATTTGATGTAGGTACCCCTACATGGTGGTCTGAAAGTACGATGAACATTTAAAGTCTCTATAGATAACATATAGGTAGTTTTATATGTACATGTATTATGAACCAGCGAGTCAAGACTTATTATTTTCCATATATAGATATTATATTATGTATATAGTAAATAATATAATATTTATTATATAGGATTTCTATTGGTTATAAAAACACAAAAGAAACTTTTATAATATGATCTAAATATTACACAAAAATGAATGTGTATTTGTAGCTTATATACTCAAAAACTATTTGAAAATTTTCGAGATTGTTTTTAAAGATATCAGAAAAGTTTCAAAAGTAGTTTGAACTTCATTCAAAAATATATCAAGTGCTATATCCAATCCGCCATAAGCGGTTTGCCCATCTCTATCGAATTAGTTTACAATACACCTACGCTAATTTTCCACGAACCTACACTAAAACCGAGATACGTCAATATACATATAGCACCGTATTTTATATTTATTCGTAATTTTCTCAGTTCAATTCGTGTTATACAGTTAGTTCATATATAATATGAAATCTCATATAAACGTTTCGTTATACGTTTTCGCGTATATACGGACTAGACTTTCAACATACTCGTAGACATGCTCGTGTATTATAATATATAATAATATCATTGTATCCGAAGAAAATTTAGAGTACGCTGAACGGTAATATATATTATATAAACTAGACAACCAGGACCAACGCGTAAAATGAAAATAATATAATGAAAATACGCGCTCGCAAGTATGTTTGTATATATACACAATATGTGATGTTAACGGTCGGCGGCAGTGGGGAAATAAAATTTCGTGGTGGTCGTATAATATTTAACAACCGGACGTTATTCGCAACGGCCATAGCACGCACAGCTGCGTCACCAGTTACACATCGACGTTTTCAAATGTCCAACAAACTAAACGTTTTCATATGTATTATGTAATATTTATGTATATACATTTTTTGTTTCATCCGAATTATTTATGTACATAGGTAAATGCATTATTCATGTAAAAGTACGTGTATAATATTATATTATGTAATGGTGGAGAGAAGTGTAAAGAGAGTATGGTGCAGGTGGGCGAGAGAGTTCTTTACAGGTCTCGGGCGACCGATCAATTTTATGCGGTTATTCGCGAGTTTCCAGCGATATGTTATTATTGTGCACAAATACGCTTGTAAAACCATAACTATGTTTAAGAACGAACGTTCAGCACTGCCCCGAAGATTATCTAGTTATATAAGAAAAGATTATTGTTAGGTACGAATTACGCGCAGAGACGATCTTAAAAAAATTCACGGGGATGGAGTAGTCTTTAAAATTGCCAACTAGATTTGTAAATTCCAAATTTCTTGATGTCGAACAAATTTACCGAATACCGTTTGTAAGTTAGTGAAAATGCCTTATTCTTTTGGTTCGTCTCTTGGTGCGTGTGAGAATTCGAATACGATTTGTTATCCACTAGACATCGGTGTTATGATGCGATCGTTACATCTCTTTCAAGTTACAATCATCGATTTATTTATACACAATTAAAATATGAATTTTTATGAAATCATTGTTTTATGCTTAACCAGAGATTTTATTTTTTTACCTGAAGATTAGGTAGTCATTTCGTGGTTGACATCTGAAATTGTTATTCGATGTACTAATGAGGTATACATATTAAAACTCTTAATTTAAGAGTTGTTATAATGGTACTAACTCACATTGTTTTGAGGACTCTGAGTTCATAATGTCGCGGGATATTATAAAACATGAAGCGTATACGTCGCGATAACTGTTCGTCGTCGAAACAGTAGATAATTTGATACAGATATGAAAATTGTACGTAATATTAGATATACGTATGACAGATCTCGAGTCGTGGGCTTACGAGATTTCGTACCCCCGAGGCGTTTTGGGAGGGCACGCAACCGCCTTCCCACGATTTCCCGCAGCGCATATCAAACTTTTTGGAGTCCGTGAAGACAACGATAAAGCCTAGCGTGGTCGTCGCATACACGTACAGTATGTTTGCGCCGGAAAGTCAAGAACCCACAAAAAGAGTGATAGGGAGAGTAACGCGGTGGTTAGGAATCGCTCCGGGATTTGCACGCGACAATTATAATGTGTATATACTATATATATATATATAAACGAGTGTGCTTATAATGTATAGAGCAGCACAAAGGTTATAAAGGCCACGCGGCGGCGTTTGCTATACAGACACTTTAAACTTTGCGACGCCAGCGGCGGCTGTGCGATCTGTATCGAAAACGCCGGCGGTCGGATAATCTGTCCGAAACGGATACGACTAATGTGCGCGCAGCATATACATATATATATTATAGTGTTTCCTCCGCCGCACGTCATATATGCGGTAGTGCTCTAGCAAGCCTCACTGTGAGCCGTATAATAGCGGTAGCGCTCGCGTTTCCGGTATTTTGGAAAATTGCCTAAACTCGTATATGAGCACACACACACTCAAATATATACATAATATTATATATACGCAATGGTACGTATAATAAGTTCCACACATATATACATATATAAACATAACAGGTGACGGCGCGAAGAGACTTGGCTCGGTAACGACACGCCACACGCGGGCCTTTGTTTATATTCGCACAGACGTGTTAAGTATGCGAGCATTACATACGGAATATATAAGATTCTTATATACATGAATACATATATATATATAATAGGCGGGCTATGTGCACAAAAAAGATCACAACTGTAGATTCGATTTATGTTTAGGTACGTAATACATATATTGTAATGCCCACTAAAGTTTATATACGTTTATACTACATATAGTATTATTATAAGTATACATAATAAAACCGATATTATAATATGTGAAATGTATCTGTAAAAACTTTATAATATGATTTATAACAGTTTAAATCGTTTTATAATCGAAAAACGTTATACTCACGACCCTGCTCGAAATATTCCAATTATGCGAGTATATGATATATTGTAGTCATGTGACATATCGTAGGTACATATATTATATAATAAATGTGTATACTTACATTATTTAGTTGACCAAACTGTAAAGTGCCGTGATTTAAACTTAAACCTGTACAAAGTATCATGCCAAAAGCAAAATTTATATTTGTCAAAGTACAAACTTGTTTTTTTTTTAAGTTTTAAAGATTTGGAGACACGTATAGTCCATAAGTCGGTATTACCACAATTTTATTTATTTCATGAAATTAAATTTATATCATATTAGTTTATTTTTTTATAGATATAATTGTATATGATATTATGATTTATTAATACTAATACAATTCGGAAATTATGTTTTTTTAAATTTATCTGTATAAATTAAAAAAAAAAAAGAATCCAGTCGGAATAATAATATTAATAGTAAATTCATTACAAGAGTTTTCCAAGCAATTACGCTTAAAGGATATTATATAATCTATTTACTTTAGATATAAACTATACACAGCTGTCGCGTTTCTGTCAAGCGTAGGTACATTATAGTTAAGTCTTTTCAAATGTTTCTTTTCAAAACAAACACTTTACGCGATTCCATGCACGGTATACAACTCGTTCAATATAAATACCATTATAAAAGCAATAATGAAGTGTTGCATTATGTCGTTATTATTTAAATATACCTACGTACATTCAATAATTAAACACTGCATTACAATGTTGTATTTGATAATGTAACGTGCTGTAAACCAAATTATCAAAAAGTTTTGAATTTTAATTCTTACTTATACAACCATATTAAGTATCGCACTTGAGACTGAGTACCTTTTTATTTTTATATTAATACTTATTTTTCAACGAATATAATGTATGTTTTACGCGTGTGTTTTTCATATATGTACACTATACAGCGACACTTGATTATCGTAGTAATGCAATATAATAACATTAATCATTTTACTCCCGCAGCTATATATAATGTATAATATTTTATAAAACATATCATGCCATTTATCACGTATCAATTACCTGACCAATTTAAACATTCAGTCAATTTTGTTATATATATACACACTATAAACATACGCGTCATGTAATATATAGCTGCATTTATAATATATATATATATATTATATGAACGTTTTAATCCCTAGAGTCATTTATATATATATATATATATAGGCACATCGATTATTTCTCTGTTCAATCGAGATATCGATAGCACCGTCAAAATACACCCGTTTTCCACCGTAATCCCGAATTAATTGAAGTCGGTCACCGAGACGAATAATAACACCAACCACTCCGCTCGTATAATAACGACGACAACTTTTGCTGACAAACGGTACCTATATATATGCCCATAGCCCTATTATAGGTGATGTGTGATGTATTTATAAATGTATGTGTATGCAGTATACGCGCGCAATAATGTGTTTCGACTTATCTCGAATATCTGCACATATCGTATTATATTATTATACTTCCCGCGGCATATACATTCAACCCTTAACAGCTTCAACGAAACGTTACGCGTATTCGCACTGTTGTATATATATACGTGTGTGTGTGTGTGTGCGTGTACGGTCGACACCCTGCGCGCCCCCTGAACGAGTATAAGCAAACGTACGAAAGTCATCCATTATTCGGCTGTCTGCCTATATTAGAAACGTCTGCTGGCGGACCCTGCGCCGCCGGGAGAGTGCAATTTATTTTACGAATATGCTCGAACGGCTAATTTTTCATTTCGACGTCTGGATGTTATTTCTTCTTTGTATAGGTTTTTATTTTTATTTTTTTTTAGTTTCGGTACACGCCTCGCCGTCACCACTCTCCCGCTATCCTAACGCAGTCGGTCGACAACCAACCCTTCTTCGCTCCGTTGAAAAAATAAAGAAAAAACTCGTGCGCGCGTCCGAATTGGAAACGCGTTTCGCAACAGCCGGTGAATACTAAACGCGCGCCGGAAATTCGCGGTGCTATAGTATATACGCGTGTATACTTATACATACCGTTTGAGAACATAATATATATATATATATACAATAATATATAATATACAAAAGCTGAACCTTAAGATATACATATTTATAGTAAAAATACTACGCTTACTTATACACACACACACACACCTATGTTGTACATAAACGTTTCGTGTATGTGTCTGCTGCCGCCTTTATTTTATACGCGCGTGGCTTTATATATATTTAGGTACAGTCAATTCTCCCGTCTCTCGTTTAAATCTATTAAACGGTCGGCCGCCGACGGGGACGGCCGGTTGGTAGCTTTTGAAACGGCGCCAAGAGCCGACAATGACGAGGATAGGGGTCAAGTCCAAGAATTTATTTCCGCCCCGCCCGCGGAGGTCAAGACGAGGAAGCCGGACGGGCAGCGGCGGAATGGGCTTTGAACGGCAGTTTAACGAGCCCATGGGAAAGATTTCGCCGGCAGTCCCTCCCTACTAGGCGATAGAAATAAAAAATAAAAATAAAAATCCTTTAACCACCGCCGGTAAAGGTCAATATAATATACGGCAGCCCGTATGAGACGTCGTAAATGGCACGATCCCGTGTATCTACACCGGTGTAGATTTGTAGTTGTTGTGTAGTTGTCGGGGCGTTTAATCGAATTACACACATACGTATAGATATATTATTAAACGATTCACAGAAAACCGTCGTCGTTACATGCTCGTGCAACCCAAATAAACGATGAGACGGTTTGATGGTACGAAATTTACTGCGAGTGGTTTCGGAATCTAAATAGGTACCTCAAAGACAGGTTTATAGCCAAAACATTATCTATCGTTTAGTGTTCAAAAGTTGTGTACGGCTCAATTATTGACATTTTCTGGTAGATCATGATTAGTGAGCAGGCATACCATGATTTCATGGTCAATTATATTAAAATACGATAAAATACACAAGTCATACCTATGAAACCGGCTTAAGCGTGTACAATTCTATGTCTCCTATCGTCGGATCTTATAAATTTATGTACGCTTGTGTGGTCTTCGATGTATGCAACGATAATGATATACTTATAACTAATATAAATCAGTTATTTTTAAAATACTCCATGGTTCTAGTTGCTTCGACTAAATGGTAAATATAGAACAAATAATTTTTGCAGAGGTTTACAGTACTCTATGTTTAATGGTAATAATAATAATAATAATATTTTTTTAATAATATCAATCGGGTGCTAGTTCAAAAACTACGAGTAAATGTGTATAACATATTACATAAGCACCAATTCATATAATGACTCAAACGCTGCAGACTTTTACGTACGTGTGTGATATAGAATATTATAAGGTCACGACACATACTGTAGCCTTAAGTCTGCGTTTTTGATTAGTGCAAAAGATATGATATCTACACGATAGAAAGACTGAGAGTTCAACTTTTTATTGGTCGTTAAACATTGTTATTATTATTGCTATACTGCACTGACTATAAGAGAAATTCTGTTTATATATGAGCTACGTCATATTATGATTATTCCGATAGAAATGGTGCAACGATATTTTCTTCGGCGAAAACTGGAGAAAGACTCGACTAAAATGTTCTCTCTGTATAAGCCACTCTAAGCAGCCGATAGTACGAAGAGATGGAAATCGGGAAGCGTATTCTCCACTTTCCCGAACTTATCTCTTAAGGCTGTACTTATTAGTGTGTATATACGACTCTCCGTTATTTAATGTCAACGGACGGATGGCCGCCCTAAGCTATCTAATGATTCGCCGTCGGTTTTATCGCTTTTATATTCTCGTTATTATTACTGTCATTACACTGCATGGTGTATAACTGCGCGTATATTGTATAATATGTATTAAAACGTAACTCTTCTTTTATCTCGTCCGACAGCGATTAAATACGATTTTTGGACCGGTATTTAACTGCGGTTAATGTACACACAAGGGTGTAGAGGTAGCATCCATTTATAGTTATTATTATAATTTATTGATTAATTCAGTCGTAACCAAAGTTTAAACTAATGTAAATTTTGGGTGAATGTACATTGCAGTCGTGCCTAATGAATTAATTATTATTGTCAATATGTTATGTATATATAACTTCACATCAGTGTCATCACGTATTACTCGTAACATACGCGCGTATTGTATTTTACTAGAAAAATATTAAAATATTAGCAATTTGTTCATTACGTTGTGAGTACTTTTATTGAATACTGATGATAAACATAATTTAGAATGAATATTTCATTCTTTAGTAGATGCTTTAAAATCCGTAGTTATTGTTATCAAGTTTTGTTTTTATTCTTATATCCTATATTATAATATGTTTGTTTTCATACAAAAAAAAAGTCCTCAGGGATAATGATATGTCGAGAAAACAATGTAGTATAAAAAAAAAATAACGTGAAATATAACTGAAATACATAATATATTAAACTTTAATATACAGAGTGATTCACTAAACATGCTCCCTTTATTGTTTTTGGTTAAATATTTAATTTTTTTAATTTCTGATTTTTGAAATTGTTATACTAAGACCATATTTTCAAATTGTTGAGATATTTCTCATTATTAAAGAAGTGTCCTAATATGATAAAAATATGTATTTTACAAATTTGAATTTCTCTTTTTAGTGAAAATTATTCTATGGATAATTTTATCAAATATGTTTATGCTAAGAAAGAACAATAATCCTTAAAAATGATTATATCAAATAGATTTAATATTGAATTCAATATTTATTTTAATGGACAATTTTTACGAATTAGGTATATACATGTTGATAGATAGTTAATTTTTAAAATTGTCGAGTTCAAGACAAGCATATTTTCATAACCATAGATCATAAATTTATTACAATATGTTAAAAGAGTCAAATATTTAAAATTCTTCTTGTTCAAATTTTGATTTAAATACGACAGAATATTCAGGAAATTATCATCTAAATAATTTATAATAGAAAAAGCCAATTCTCGCTCATTAGTATCTAAAAATGTGGTCTTTAAGCGTATTTAAAAATTAAAAACATCAGATTTCGAATAACAACCACGATTGAAGAAAAAAGATAGTACCTAAGCATACTCGGAAAAAACGCTCTGTATATATTATACACAGTTGAGCTCATTAAAATACTAGAACACTGGGACAAATAAAGTCTTCTCCACTCCGTCATGTTATGTTTAGCGTAAGTAAGCCTGGTTTTATTCTGTGCAAAACAGAGAAGTCACTTTTATTGTAGTATTGTATGTGTACACTGTACAGCAATTGAGCAATACATATATATATAAACGTCGTATATTATTATAATTATTACGCTCGATTGTCATAACGTAATATAAAATAGGGAGACGAATGTACATATTACACACACACACACACACACACATACATATAATATATAATATATATATTATGCTTGTTTGTTTTATTTGATAAAATAAAAATACACGTATAGGATAAAACGCAGCTCAACTGTCCATCATTTAGCTGTGTACCTATACCCATGTTATAATAATATTATTATCATACTCGCACATAGACAAAAAAACGCGTGCACTAATTACGGAAAACGAAAACGTGCGCTCAGCGTTGTTATTAAAATTACATTATTATCATATTTTTTTTTTACCCTCCCGTAACACAATATTGTAATGGGATTCCGTGGCATGTTAGAAGTGGCGGGTAGGAGGTAGACCCGAGTTGTCTTGGACGGTGTATTATATACCTATAGTATTATGGCACAGTAGGGTGAAAACATCGCGTGACAACAGTTCGCAGCCAGTGGTGGCGGCAGGCGTATTGTGCACTTTCACGGTGCACACGCCCTACGACGCGACTTATTTCCCGCAATAATAATATATATATATATAATAACCTAGTAGACGCATTTTTGTAGGTGGTATATTATAGTACGCGTTGTGTATAATATATCGTGGAAATCTTTCCCCTACCCACTAACGCATAGGATCCTTATAATACATGCCGTCGTCCGTAATATAAAAGAAAAAATGTAGAATAATGTAACCGAGGCCTAGGTCGAATGGTTAGGTATAATAATAATAAAAAAAAAAAGAAGTAAAGGCGCCTTCTAACCTTAGGTTATTATTGTGTCCACCCGAGAACAACGATTTGCACGAAACGAGAGAAAAAAAACTATCAAACGGATTTGACAAAGAGACGCTCGAGAAGCGGGTGGAAAAAAATAATACTACTCGATATTCATAAAGTGTATGTTATATTATCGTACTGTACTCATATCTCTGGCAGACTGTAAACACTTTGGTCTGTTATTTATCGTACAGTGGTGGGACTCTTCTTCTTATTATTTTTTTTTATGGTCGACTGACGCGATGAACTTTATCTTACGTACGTCGAGGATATTCGATTTTCAATAGCAAATCTATTTTATTATACGGTGAGGGTAGCTTATTCAGTTATACGACTGCTGTAACATCGATATATATATATATATGGATATAATACATATATATATGCAGGAACATAATCCGGTTCTCAAATTAGGAATTATTGTACGGCGGCAAACTTGATTAAAATAAAACGAAGCTGTTAGGAAAAAACGTTTAACGAATTTTAAATTTTCTACCGAATAAACTATAACTAATAGAAATCTTCTATGTTAAAAAGATGTGTTAATAATATTGTAGTTTTATCTTTCCAATAACTATTAAAATATTAACATGTATTTTATTCATTTTATAAAACATGTTTATGATATAAAAAAATTGCATCCCTGCCGTGACTTGTAAATATTATATTATATAGTGTTTTTGCTGTTTGAAGTGTACACAATATTGTAGTAGTAGGTACTGTGTTTACATATAGTCATATAGTCAATAAATCTATTGTAGAAAAACATGTGTAACCGTTGTTCTATATGTATATGCATAGTTTATTGTACCAACGTTTAAAATCCAGATGATTGGTATTAAAAATATTATATCATTATTCATTATATAAGTAATATTTTGTAAGTAGGTACTTACACATGAAAAATTCGGATAACTTTTCAAGTCAATTTGCTTATGGCGTTTAAATAGTATTAATTTATGTACGATATGTATGATCTTATAATATGTAGGTACTTCACTGAAAATTCAATTTGGTGAAATACATAAACTAAAATCGCATTATTGCATTACGATGAGCCCGTTGCCGACATGTGCTTTAAACTAGAAAAGAACTTGAAAAAGTGCCCAGAAATTTTCTTCTCAAAAACTTTTCCCTTCATTTCATGAAATCAAATAAGGATCGAAATACTTGGAAGATTCTATTAAAATGCGTCCGCTTTGTTGAGTATAGGCCAAAGAAAATTTAACAATGTCCGTTTTTAAAAATTACTCTACAACGTATGTATACAATACATACAATATATGACGAGTCGGTGTGCTTTTGTTCTCGATGTGAAAGTTTTATAAAAGTTGCAAGGATAATTGAATAATGTGAAATTTGGGTTTGTATTGAACCGAGCTTATTAAAATATAATAAACCTCAATTAATTTATTATGGGGCTGCTTCTAATATTATGTAGATACTATTTTATTACGTAATCAAAACATATTCAACCGAACAAGAATCATTGTTTTAATATAATTTCATACCTAAGTAATTACAATTTTATATTTTATATATTATGTGAGCTTTAAATTGCCTAACAATATATCATTAATCATTATATTATAGATATTTCGATCGGTAAGTCTCTATACATTTTTCTTCATTTAATTCGAAAGCAGTTGCGTGCTGACAATTGAATATCTTGGAGTCTTTCTTATTTCACGTCCACGAAATAAGTCTATAAAAATACGCTAGCTAGAAGGTGAAGACGTATTGAAAACAAAATTTGATTAGACCAATGGCGGCGGTGCAGTGGCGTACTAATGGAAACGTATATAACGTAGTAGCGGTGCACGCTGCTATTGCCAACAGGGACGTAGACGTCTAAATAAATGTTGTTATTATATTATGTATGTTGCTCGGTGCTTGAATTAAATTGGGTGTGAACAAATTTACACGCCTAACAGTTTTTTCCTCTTATTATAAAATATCGACTGTTGAAAACCGTTTTAAAAATATTAATTACTCGAAACATGTATAACGTGTAAAACGTGCGTATATTGTAACACAGGATGATAACAATAATAATAATAATATTTGTAAGCTACTTATACTTAAAGAAATACATTTTGAAGAAAATATTCAAACACCGACATCACTTATTTTGTATAAATGGGGAGAGGAGTATTAATGCAATGTGCTGTCGACGAACAACACTTGGGAGGATATAGTGTTTGTGAAGAGTAAAATAAAAACCATATTCACATTTTTCAATTGTCAAAACAAAATGCTGTGTAGAGTGTAGTTACTGCAGTGTATCAATATCATACAATATTATCATTCACATAATATAATGATATGCTTTTAAACCGTCCATAAAGTAAAATTGGTAGAATCCGTTTAAAGTTCTCGTTACACCGGTCCAACTTCCGCAATATAGGCTTTTATTATACAATATGCATGCTCGTGCATTAATTAAACGCCGAAGAAACGAGCGTGTGCCATCTGGAAGACAAATCTGGTTCACCGCACGGAATTCCGAAGAACGACTGTCTACTGAAAACGCTAATTAATGATAACGATTGTGGTGACCATATTATATAATTTATGATTAAAATAATAATATACAGTTATACTTGTTGATAATATAAATATATTATATAACTGAAAAACATTTACGCAGTATAATATTAGTAAGATAAGTATGTAATAATAAACTTACTACCTAGTAAGTTTTATTTTACTGTTTTCTATTAATTATTATAGATTCTGAGAGTAGCGATGAATGTATTAATTTTACAATGATGTGTGTTTTGTTTTTATTTCTGAAGACACTTTAATGATAAAAACAAATGCTTTTATCATCAATATTATCTAATAGATGTTTTTTCTAATGAATTGGATTTAGTTAATTCTTTTGAAAAGTCAAAATTGAAAATCTTTAACACTTTTTAAAATAATTGAGAAAAGCTAAAAAAAATATATGAATATTTGTTAACATTTTATAGTGATATTAAAATAATTATTTGGTAACCTTGCTGCCTTCGTTTAAAACTGTTTTTTCATCGACGTAAACTGTGATTTATCACTGAATTAAAATTCAACATATCCATTACAATGCCTAGTTAATGACGAGGTATACTTGACTACTGCTGTACAACAAAGCAGTTACCTACTTCCCCCATTTTAGTTTTTTAATATTATACATTTTAATGGATTTTCATACGGAAATAATAATAATTTATAGTATAAACGCATGCCCCGTGTATTCAATGTTAAACATAATATTATTAAACGTATGTATATAATCGATATTCTCACCATTTATATTCAAATAAATATTATGTACTCATATTATTTTGTTTCCCTATAGGTAGTTTATTATTTTATTTTATTCATTTTTTAGCTTAATATTTTTCTTGTATTCAATATAACTTTATTTACAATAAATACAAAATAAATTGGTAAAAAGCGTAGTTCAAAAAAATAATGCAGAAAATTCTTCTTGATGGGCTTCAATAAGGAAACCGTCCATTGACAGCACCTTCTTTTGTGTATATATGTTATGTTGTTGTTTTTTTCTTAATGATCAGATCTGTCAAGATGACCACAATTGATTAATGTGTAAATAAAAATTAGTTCAATTTGTTTCTGATAAGGATGAGTATGGTTTAATATTATTTGTTGTTTTCTGATAATATTTTGTCAATGATTGTGGTTAAAATTAAGTTGTATGGGATTTTAAGTGATTAATTTTTAATCAGGAAAATGAAATATTAATTTCAGAATTTTTTTTTTTATCGATGAATTTATATTTTTATAACATCCATTACTTTTATTAAATATTTAAACCACAATATTTGTTCTCATCATCAAGTTATTTTTATAATCAAGTATAGGTTTTTATTTTTATTTTTTTAAATTTATTACAAATGAAAAATTGTGAAGATATGGAAAGGTATTTTATGTATAAAGTAATAACTGGTATTTGTATAAGACAGTTAAAAAATTATTTTAACAGTTTATTTATTATCGTAATTTTATTCGCCTACATATATTAATATAAGTACGACATAACATAGCAAAAGTTCATGTTTGATAACTTAGTATACATACATAGAGGTGTTCGTTGTGCGTTGTTTTTCAACATCCCCCTCGCCATTAAACGTACGCCTACCTATATAATTGACGTACTTAATCCGGATTATTATTGTCACTCTCATTGACGTAGAATTAAAAGCGCTTTTCTTGTCGAACCACGTTCACCGTTTGTATATAATGGTTACCTAGTAAGTTCTTTCGCTGTAAAACTCCCATCTGTGCCCTTACAAAACCGTCGTTCTTACACTATCTATTTTTAAATTGTAAACGTTTTTCCAAGTCAGTGTTAATAATTTCACTTTTTTTATCGTTTTCTAGGTCAAAGTAATTTTGAGAGTAACCAAAGGGGCTGGAGACGAACAAACAGCAGCGACGGCCGATCCGAGTAACTTCATGTCGGTGGACAAAAAGCACAGACAACTGACGTTAATTGATCCGAACGCACCTCCGGCCAGTGATGGTAGCCGGCGCGTGGGCGTCGCCGCTCCCAAAATGTTTGCCTTCGACGCACTGTTCACGCAAGAAGACTCGCAGGTAACACAAAACATCAATCTTACTATGCACACTGTACAGTGTAGGTACAATATAATATGCACAGTAGAAAATACAATAGACGCGTTGTATACTTGTATCGTAATCATTATTAATATTATCATCATATCAGCGTCGAATCCCTCCCTAGAGAATGGTATTCGGACAGCTTTTGATATTGCAGTGTTTTATATTAAAATGCATCGTTGGAATATATATTAGAATAAATTACGATTGAGTTCTGTGTGTATAACACATTTGAACCCTCGTTGTAATATTATTATTCTCGACAAAGATTTAAAGATATTCACTTTTCTTTCATGACACGTTTATTATACCGGTCGACGGTCGTTATTATATTATATACCAACATATTATTATTATAATATTTTAGTTGTTATTTTATCGTGTCGAAGATATGACACATATGATATCATAGATCATACGGAGTTTGTTGCTTTTAAAAAATTAAACCTATATACTCGTATTAATATTATTTTTTTATTTTTTCTAAAACCTCTACTTAGTATAATGAGATAAATAAACAAATTTAAACACGTATGGAATTAAAATATCATCTGACAGTTAAGATATTATTTTTCAATCTGTAATATACTATACAGTGGCATAATTTTTGATAGAAAAATGAGTGTCTACCCTCCTGAAATGTTAGCAGGAGCTGGATACAAAGGTACCCCCTCATACATATGTACAGATAAATAGTAGAAATATTTAAATATACTAAAATAAAGTATAAAAATACAATACATTTATAAAAAATGAAATTATTTGTTTTCCTCAAATTATTACTTATAGTACATATATTTCACGTTTCTTCTGTTGTATATAATATTTTTATATATGTTCTACGTTATTTATACATTATGTAGGTTACAAAACTAACCCATTGTTATTTTTATGATAACTCGATTATCATAACATTATTTTTTTTTCAAACATGATATAAACTTGTAGTACCTTTTTTATGAACTCACTTAATTTAATTTAACGATATGGTCAACTACGATTTATTTATAAGCCATAAAATAAGTTTTAAGACTTGTGAAAACAAACAATTTTAGATTATGGTTTTGATTTAGGTGAATAAATTATTTTTCTACCCCTTTCGCTAGTTTTTACCCGCTAATAAAATATATTATACACTTGGTATAAAGTAAACACAATGCCCACCCAGCTGATATTTCATACGCTGTTTTAATATTTTGATTTCGAACACAATGATGTGCTAGACATTGCAGACCAACGATTTATTAGCGAGGTTTGCAAGATTTGCGCATTATAATATCGAATTGTTATCCGTTCGAACCACGGCAATAGGGCCACGCTGATAAATTGTATGATAATGTATGGGTATCTATATTATATAACGGCCGCCGTCCGCACCAAATCTTTTCTGTACGCATGGCCGGTTATTGCAGGATGCAATTTCAGTGAAACAATATATGTACATATAATACTAAGCAAAGGGACACATAATATAACAATATAATAATATGCGAAACAAATAAATTACGAATCGAAATATAAGATTGCAGTTATAGCGTTATAGGAAATAAAAAAGATATTTAACCGATTATCCGCAAAAGCTCGGTGTTTGCGCAATGCGGCGGCAGACGCGCACGCACACGTAGGTATACGCGGCGGGGTCCATTTCAACGGATGCTGCTGCAGGTATATATAATGTTATATATGTATGCGCCGCCGAGTTTAACTGCATTCTGTTTTCGGTGCAGGGAAGAGTATAAATATGAACGTGGGAGGAGAAGTGGTCGATGGGTGGAGGGTTAACGGGAGACAGTATAATTCGCGCAACAGACATAAATCTCTGCAACTCGCTCCTGCTCGAATATAATATGTATATATTAAACATACATTCACACATCGGTCGTGTGTGAAAAAAGTACGATATGGGGGTGAGAAGATTTAAACGGGTGGGTACGGGATTTTCTGGCGGTTTACCGTCAATGCTCCAATAAAAAAAAAAAAAAAAAACAGGCCGTGGTTAACAACGGATATCCGTTTGCGGGGGAGCCGCTGGAGAGATAGATCGGAACTATAAAGCCGCTATCGGCACGCCTCGGTACGCGTGCGTGGTGTAATTACTTTAGTAGCGAAGAAAAAAAAAACGGTGTCGGCGACAAAACGGTCGCGGTTATCGAGGACAAAGTTGGGCGCGCGTACACACTCACTGATATACCCCTCATCCAAAAGATGCTGCGCGAGATCGACGTAAAAATAGCGCAACGGAAGACCCGGTTGTACACGGTTATACCTGTATATATATGTAGACGATATAATTTATCAAAGCTGACGTGGACTAACTCGGCAACTAGCTGCGTTACCGTACGCCTTATACGCGTGCATGCGTAGTGGGGATGAGGTCCCCGGTGGTTTACTTAATCTCATCTACGCGGTTTTTATATTTTTCGTCCGTTTCTTTCGTGCGAGGGCGTGTATCACATGCTCGCTAAATCTGCACCGCCGGCGACACACACACACCCACATATATATATATATATAGGTAGCGTATGATCGACAATCACAGCAGACTACTAACTGCAGTATGCACGCGTACAAGTTACACGAGCATTCACTTAGGAAACGCAGGATGTACACAAGATGATTTATACAAGTCCTATTATTTGTGTATACGTGCGTGTAATATTATTAAGTCGACACATCGTCGCCTGCTGCCCTTTATGTTTTGTACGCACGGAGTTATTATTATTATTATTATTATATTATTATTATTATTAATGTTAACTTTCATGTTAACCATAGTCAATTTCTAGCTAGGTTTTTAAAAATTATGTCGATCTGGCGAGACGAATTCATTAAAATATTGTGGAATACACTATTGCTACAGTACGGACACTTTTTAAACGATTAAACAATATGGGTGCATGTAAAAACGAAATTAAAATATAATATATTTAATAATTATACCACCTGTTATAATATTATACAAACGTCAAATATTTTTCATGATTGATAACCAGAAAAAATTATCGCAAACAAGACCATTTTTGTTTAATTTCTAAACGTATAGTGAAATCGATAATGAGCGCGATTATTTACAATTTACAAAAATATGTTTTTATACAAGCTCGGCACCGAAACAAATCCCTGCGTGAACAGTGAACACCTCTTTAAAATATAAAATAATATAATAATAATTAAGTATAATTTGAACATAGTATTTTAAAAATTTGCTTCAAAGTGCACAATATCCTCGGGTGTAAAATTACCTATTTTCCAAATATCAGAACGACGAGTGCGATAAACATGGCTGTGGGGTTGTCTTACACACATATTATACACACATTGATTTTTATTAATGTAGATTAATTATTATTTTGCGAGGGTATGAAAATAAAACCAAGAAACATAACATGGCATATACACAATGGACGATGCCAATACATTATGTTAGTGTTTAGTGGCGACGTGTTATATTTTTCCATAAAAACGCATATGCTCTATAGTCTATGTGTATAATATGTATACGCTGTTATATTGGCGTTATTTTATATATTATGTACCTACTGGATTTGACATGAGAAAAATTGCACGTCCCTTAAGTATCGTTTTAAGCGATATTTCCGTGGTGGTATATACATAATATTATTCGCTCTACTAGTATATTATATACTCGTACATATTTATACAATGTATATTATAACTCCATGTATTATAGACGCATCGTGTTTGCGTAATACCGCTTATAAGAGTTTGCATATAAACATTCAGTTTTTAGTAAATATTTGTTGAAGAATGAAAGCCATTAATAATGTTATACACATACGTTATGTATATATATTTAAATGCTCGTATTTTCTAACTTTTTTTTTATTTACAGGATCCCTTATTTTTTTAAACAGAACCTTTTAGTTTCACTATTTACCTATTATATAATATTTAATGGTTATTATGATTATGATGATTATGATACCTCTGACAATATTGACATCTATATTGTCAACGCTGCTAATAAAAAATAAAAATAAATATTTATTTTTTCACTAATATAATATTAAATAGGTAATAGCATATATTATCAAATCTAATCTAAAATTCAATTTAGCATTAAGTTGATGTATTATATTTACCCCATGCATGTGTATTAAATGTTTTTAATTAGTTAATAATTTATTATTAAGTACCAACCAAGAATTAATGTTAATTAAAAATCGCTTAACTGCCTTTATATACTCTATGAACTATAATAACTTTATGTAATAATTATTATAATATTGATTATAAATATTCATCTTTTTTCTCTTAATCATTGTATTATACTATTTTTTCATGATGTTCACGAATCATTGAATACGTTTTTTTAAAGAACAATTGGAATAGTTTTAATAAAATATTTTTAATGATTTAAAAAAAAAAACCATTTATTTGGCAGGTGGACGTGTGCAGTGCTACATTGATGGACGTTATACATGCTGTCATTCATGGAACCGATGGATCTGTATTCTGTTTTGGTCACCAAAATCTAGGTAAATCTATTTATTTATTATAAAAATCGCTTTGAATTTAAATAATAGAATCATAATAATTAATAATTAATGATCTATTCACCATAAAATTGAATTCTAATCATTTAACAAACGTCCGTCTAAATTGAAATGGTAGAATTCAGTTTGTTCGTTAAACAATTACGCTGTGGCGAGTGAAATATAAATGAAAGATAAATTAATAATAATAACCGTCACACACGTCAATAAGGAAAAATATATTCACTGTTTAAATTATACAATAACGGATAGCATGATTAAAAACGGAAGTGTAAATCATATGATATGTTAATGAGAAAATGAAAGTTTAATTTAGCTAAAAATCCATTACATTTATAATATATATTATTATACTATCCATAAATTGAAATACCAACCATTTTGGTGCAATACATGTATATTGTATAATAATTTCAATTATCTCGCCTAATTGATATCATAGGGGGATTCGTGTAATCAGATTATTTCAGATGATTTATATTATCTTTTTTTCATTTTGAATATTTAATATTATTTAGGTATTGTAATTTTATTTATAAACACAAATGCATATTAACGTATATTAATATTTTTTTTAATAACGCTTTTAAAGTTTGAATTTTTAAATAAAAATAATGTTACTTACCTCAAACTTAAATTTTTGTTAGTTTACAATTGTAATCATCTACACACATATTATTACTTATTCTAATCTAAAGTATTATCACAATATTTCATTGTTATTCTATACAGTATAAACTGTGGGTTACCAAGTATATGTTCAAAAGTTATTTATTATTATTGTTGAATTATTGTAATAGGTATAATAATTTATTAATTTTTACGAAATGTTTACGTTTAAGTCACGCAGTATATTTGTCATATTTTACAAATTAAAACTATTTTAAATGTGGTTATTAATGGAGTTAAATTATTGATTTAGGTAAAAACAAATTATTTATAGGGATGAACACGCGATTTATGATTATAATTTAAATTATGATTTCCATGATTGACACTGTGATTATATTTTATTTAGTCTCTATACCAATGTTTTCCACCATACACCATCCATAAGATGCGCAAAACACAGATAATACATAATAATATATATAAACGACCCTTGCTCTAACCCACCCGCAATCGAAATCGCTAAGCTATTTCCGCCTTCGGCGCATTATACGATAATAATCATAGGTATATGCAGGTTATCTTCTCGCCGTATTCGAAACTTATAATCGGGGTGACTTCGAAACTCGTACCATTTGTAGAAAACGTGCACATAACAATAATAACTGTCGTCTAAGTACACGTATGTGCACTAACTGTACAGTGTGTGTATTTAGAGAGTGGATGACGTATAGATACGTGCGATGAGTATCCACTTATTTCCAGTGCGCCTGCACGTTTTATACCTATTAATGAAACGTAATAAGTCGGTAGATATCATCGTATTTATATATTATACTTGATGCACAACCTTATGGGTGTGAACGAACGCATACCGACCGCGAAATCTATGGCATTATGATACTCTCCGTCCCGGATAGGTATTTTGGGTAGGTACCCTGAGCATCGAGGGTGTATTATAATGTACATATATTTCGTTTAAAATTCAACAGGCGGCTGCACCCGCGGCCGCGCCGACGACGAGCGTCGTATATATTATTGCATTAATATTATTATCACTATCACTATTATGTTTATCATTATTGCGATATCCGTGCTCGGCCGTTGACTTATACGTGGCGGTAAGTTTCGTCAAAGTTCACTGATTGTTATATTATAATATATAATATGTATTATACACAAACCGTCTTCGAGCAAACTTCATTACCCTCCCACCAACTTCCGCACTATATGTTTTGCGCATTCCAAACTCGTGTCTATGGTACAAACTTTAACAAGACGCCGGCAAACTAAACCAACACTAGACCGAGCCCGCGGTGCGATGAGCACAATTCGTTTGAACGCGCTATTGTATCAATCTATCTGTATAAATAAGTTCATTCATTATACAGGGTGATACTTAAACGGTTAACACTAATTATTATTTTAACTACTTATATATTAAACTTTTTTTAAATTTTGCTCTTTGGAATCAGAATTTAAAATCATAGGCCAAAGATAGCACACATCTACATACATATTGATAAAGAATTACGTCATACTATTTAATATTTTTTCCTTATTATTAATAATTTTAGCCGTTTCCCATGTGTTAGTGCCTTCTACCTGTATATCAAATATCGATGACTTTTTTTCAATAAAATGTGAGGTAGGAAAAGTATTATTTATGGATATGAATTCTATATATCTTATACACTATTATTATGAGAAAAATAATTTTGATGGAAACCAATTAAATAAATATAAAATACAAAATAATCTACATAGTTATATATTTTGTATTTTTTTAAATTGTTTACATAAAATACTTTTATAATTGAAAAAAAAAATGCCGAATTAATATTTAATTTAAACGAAGGGAAATTATTTTTTTTACTGCCCACCATGAATGGAAAAATCATTAATACTACTCTGTATTAGGGTGAAAAATGTGTTCAGACGTTCGGTAAAAAATGTTAGAATTGTATTATATTATAATATAATATATTTTTCAAAAATATAATTTCAAAAAAAAAGTCTTGAATAATGACGTGTGCTTTCAGTCAAAATAATCACCCCGTATATAGGCATATAGCACGTATGTATATTATATTTATGTTTAATACGCTTTAGCTTAGCTGCATTATATACCTATTGGCTATTATACGCGTATACGTACTAGTCGCGAATACGTAATCAACGCGTCGACGGCGGTCACGTATTATTTCATATTATATACTATGCCGTAACTCATGGTCATGTATCATTCAATGCTACAACTACCGTAAATGCAGACGGTGTGCAGTTCAACGCCTGTTAGGTCTCAAATTTATGTACAAAGCCTCCGAATTTATTTTGCACATTTTTTTTTTTTTTTTTTAATTATATGCTCCTACACGTCATAAGATGAAGGGAATAAATATTAAATAGTCTCGTATAAAAGCGCCATAATCCCGAAAACTTACTTGAGTAAAATTCCGGATATTAAATCTATTTAATTATAAATACCGTCCAAAATTTCTATTTAAATCAACAAATGTTTTATGAGTTTATTAATACGTATTACCATATAAAAATATAATATACACGCTAATGTTATTTTTAATTTCACTTTATAATTATTATTTGTGGTTTATTGGTAAGGTTTCTTAGTAATGAATTATAAAAAAATTATAAATAAATTGACACACGGCAGTATGAATTTTTATACATTTTATACACGAGCTTACACACAACATAACATTATTAACATACTATTATGTTAATATTATGTTATACTATATAATATATTTTTGTAAATAAATATATTAATAATATACATATTATACTTATTAGATAGTTATTATTTATATATTTTTTTATTGGTACCTTTAGCGGCCTTAAATAAATTTAATATTGGTGCAAAAGGATAAAAATTTTTTATACCTTTACCGGTTAAATCGTTAATTCTATAATATATATGATAATCGTCATCCACCGAGACATATCCTATAAATACCAACCATTATTTTCTATTAGGTATCTGTATTATGCAGTTCAGTATCCATTACCCATTTTCGTTGTGCGTACGTGTTAAATTACAAAATATAGATACTAATGAGTAATGACTATTGCTGGTTTTTAAATACACAATGAGGTTCCAGCTAAATTTTCGACTATTTACTTGACGTTTACAAGAATATTCAATAGTATTATAGATACAGGAATATCAATAGTAATAAACACAATACACATATTTACTGCTTATTATACTTCATCTTCCTAGGTAATAAAATATAGTTTTCGTTTTACACTAAGTTTAAAAACGTGTATTTGAACTTTGTGCAAAAATCTTAGTTGCGCATACGTCGTGATAAATATATATAATTTCAGACTTTGTATATGACAGTATATACGATATATCTATACATAAATAGCCACTATTGTATAACATGTGCCAGTAAGCAATATTGAACGGACAGGTTATATAAGTTTATAAACGATCGGCATGTGATGTGTAATGAACCGTACGAGATAAACTGGTAAACGATGAGATATCAATCACATGACAATAATACGCAACGCTGACTACAGATATAAAATAGCAAAATCTAATTTATTTCTAAAAATACAATATTTGTTTCGATTTTGACTGTGAATTAATAAAATAAATATAGACAATAAGATATAAAATTATAAAATAAATGGTTTTATATAAGACTACATAATTTATTTGAACTATCGAATAAATTGAATTGTCGTTGAAATGATTTCGAAATGCATTAAAGTTGAGTGTACAAAACATTTTTACAATAGTTAACTC
Organism: Aphis gossypii; assembly: GCF_020184175.1. Lineage (NCBI taxonomy): Eukaryota > Metazoa > Arthropoda > Insecta > Hemiptera > Aphididae > Aphis > Aphis gossypii. The sequence continues at coordinate 64,235,458 of NC_065531.1, read as the reverse complement.
TGTCCAATGAAAAAAAAAATATTGAACACTTATTTACGCTCGCACAATTAGAACATAATATTATCTTGTACATATTATAGTTTTGACTTTTAGAGATGCATTCAATATAATAGTATACTGTAAATTATAAAACCATGTTTCAAATGGAAAAAAATAATCTAATTTTAAATCAGTCTACTACAACCTAAACCTATACTACAGCTCGACGCTCGTAAATTCCCTGTAAACTCGGGACAATATTTAGTCAGAGCCCGAGGGTACAATCATTTTGTTAAATTTAAACGGTTTTGGGGTAGTGGAGAACGATGCTGCGGAAGCAGATCATCGCTGAAGGAACTGGGGAGGAAAGCTTAGTTGGTGGCAAACAACCGAAATGCTATAAACGGCATTTGCGGCAAACAGTCCGTCAGCTGTACCCTTCTAAATAGTAATGAAACCACTACCATCGTAGTTACCGAGAAAACTTTGTTTTGAAACAGCTTTTGGCGAAACTGATAAATGACAATGCTGTTTGACGTTTATCTTTAAAAATGGTTTTAAGTACACAAATGTAATATTATTCAAATTCCTCCAACCAAGAAACTCTTCAAATTAGGTACATTATAAGTTACCTAATATAATATGTCTACATAATATTATTATTACCTACCATCTTAGTCTAAATAATATTTATTCTGTAATTCATCTATTGCAATTTTGAAGCACTATAATTAAAGCCTTTGAATAAAATAACATGATGCAAAGTATATAATTACAAACAATAATATGAATAATGAATTGGTCTTTTAATTTTGTATATCATTGAAATATCACACAAGTACAACAGTCATGCACGCAAACTAGCAATCTCAACTATTATAAGCTTATTTTTAACATAAAATAACTATAATACTTTTTTTATGTTGTTTACATTTTAACTATACTTATACATATAATAATTATATTGCTTAAATACAACTAAAAGAAATTATAAACAAGTACTTAATATGAACACGGCAGAAACTATAGCAGACATTTAGCTTTTAATTAATTTTAATTAACTACCTATTGAATACTCAAGTTTGAAATAATAAGCGTGTTTGAATACATTTGAATGTAATATAGCACAGTTGATTAATGATTACATTGTATTTATGAATATAGTTGAAAATGACAAAATATCTATAGTGAATAATATGTATTAGTTATACATGTGTAATTAAAAAATATATATGTATTTTATTCAGTGCCTAATATATTAATATACTAATATAAATTATATTGTACGATGAACTCTAGACTTTTTTCCTCTAAACGTTTCACGTTTATTTAAAAAAAAATTGACGGGTCAATAATAAAAAACATAAAATAATTTTTTTTTTAATATTATTAAGTTATAATAGTTGAAGAACTATACAAAATAAACTTTAAATTTATTTATATATATATCATATATACATTTAATATTTATACTTTATAGTAAATACCTACTCATTACAATTTGTTGCAGGTAAAACGTATACAATGATCGGTTCACCGGAAGACCCACAATCGTACGGTATCATACCGTGCGCGATATCGTGGCTGTTCAAAGGCATACAGGAGCAGAAAGCGAGGACCGGGGCGCGTTTTTCGGTCCGTGTGTCCGCTGTAGAAGTGTCCGGACCCGCAAGTCCCGTTAAAGACCTGCTGGCCGGCCAATCCAACGGTAATTACATTTATATATGTATATAGTTTAGTATTATATCGTTTACTAAATACAGGGACCATTTAGACTTTAGTAAGGCTGCCTTTCTGTCCGCCACGATAACATCGCACACAAAAACCCTCAAAACGACGCTATCATATACGTGTACGCATTATATATATACATATACATATTAAGCACTTGAAACGTGCGCCATGTATACATGAATATATATATATAAATGTACGTGCGTGCACACGTTAAATCCAATCCCGACGGTAAAAATCCCTCAGAATTTTAATGTCTGGATTATCGGTAAATGGTATTATACCGCGGATACCATATATATAAATATTATATAAGAGTGCTGAACGCGTAGGAGGGGTAGAGTCGGTTTTTTATCGCTTGAACGTTCAGAGGGGACGTGGCTGCCGATAGAAACGGCAAAGGTTGTTTAAAAATTTCGGGTTAGGGATAAAAACTGTTGAAAACAGTCTGAAAAAAAAAGAAATAGTAATCCTTACGTTAAAGAGCGCGTTGGGGGAAAAGAAGTAACACGGATTTACGCCCTTTTTTAAGCGTTTTCTACGAGATAAGCTTTTCGCCACAGTCGTTTTGACTGCCATTTGAATATTATACAATTTATACGTCGGTTAGATTTTTATAGTTAAAAACGCCCACTCTGTATAATGTATAATATATTTATATATATGCGATTTGGTTTAAAAAAAACATCAGAGTCCCGACGGCTAAATCAAATCTGTTTTGTTTAGTTTTTTTCAATCCTTTTTTTTTTTTTACTCCTAACTCCAACACTAATATACAATCTGTACATTTCAATCCATCACCATAACGCCATCGAAAACTTTTGAATTACAAAACGTCACTAACTCTGTCTCGGCAATAAATTATTTAATGCAGGTATAGTGTTGAAACAAAATACACACATAAAAACACACACGTATATACATGAAAAAATAGTCGTTCATCGACTTAGTCTTATTATTCTAGACGAATAGGTAATTAGTTATTCCAACATTTATTTACAAACCACCCAAGTCTCTTGAAAGTATAATTACAATACCGATATACATAAAAAAAAATATATTATTATTTTTATGACGTTTAACGTGCTCTAAACACGCGACAGTCGTTGCAAGTTTATATTCGTGCCAATGCCTGTTTGATAATATTTCATATAATATGATATGTGTCTAAAGCACTGAAATAATTTAAATGAGAAAACAAAATTAAAACCATTGTGTTTTTATTACCAAAATCGATAGATGTATCCAAAAATAGTATGTCACTGCAAATCGAACAATTTATATTATTTAAATAGTGAATAAGCGATTTCGAGAAATTTTAAATCGTTTGCAATAATCCAAATGCTCGTATGACACAAAAAAATAATAAACAAGACACTGTACCAATAATAGTTAAATATGCATTATTTTCGTGAAACTCTTCTATGAAAATGAAAAACTAATACGATTTTTTTTCATTACTATTGGGATTTAAGTAAACATAGTTAAAGATTTTTGATATTTCTTATTCTTATTTGAGTGGATTTTTAGATTCTTGAAAGTTAAAAGTATGAAGCCCATAATTAATATGCTAAAAAAAAACTTTAACTTATTCCATTAAAAACTACTAAAATATTCTTAAACCTGAATATAATCTGTTTCTTTCAAATTATTCATGTAATTATTATTTAATTATACATCTAGTACATAATATAGGTGTACTATTATACTGTCAATAATAATAATACATCAAACAAAGTACTTACTCATAATATATTGTTCATATATAACAATATATATATATATAGTGATGTTCTATAGTGATTGGTAATTTTCAAAATAATTTTGGTTAAAATTAAAAAAATAAAGTATTAGTTTATCAAATCAAAAATTAAATAAACATGATCTCTTAATCTCCAAAATTTGCTGATACATACAAAATATATAAACATTCTTTTCTAAGAACTAAGCTGTATGTGATTATAACAAATGTCCTTATTTTTACCGCCATTGTGCTGTATAAAGTTAATAACTAAAATATAATATACAAACTTAATAATTTACTTTCTGTATTCTAAAACATGCAAGACATTATAAGATTTCTAGCATGAACTGGTTTCTATAGCGCGGGGTCGTGCTTCAGTCGTCACATCGCACAAATAAATAATTGTACATATAGAATATGTAGCCAGCAGTGTATACAGAGTGATTTACCAACCATCCTCATCCCCCTTAATAATTTATATTTTAATAATGAAATTAATTAAAACTTGATTTTTTGGAATGTTTAAATACAGTTAAAAACCATATTTTCAAATTCTTGAGATGTTTTATATTACTAAGCAGTATCCTAAGAAGTTGGAAACTTTTGTTTTTCAATTTAGACCTGCCTTTTCTACTGAAAACTGTATATTTAGTAGATTATTTTTTTGAAAATATCAGCACATCAAAATCATAATTCTAAAGAGCAGTTTTTAAATTATTCAAATTTTAAGGATAATAAAAGATACCGAGATTAATAGTGGATATTATTAAATTTATATTAATGTATCAACATTTATAATGTTTTTAAATTCCTCAATTAAAATAAACATTTCATCTAACATCACATAATTATTATTTTTGATATTTGTGTACAACTATTTTATTTTTATTTAAACTATTATATTTTTTTTTTATTTTATTCTTAGTACCTATATACACCGGATAACTTAAAAGTTACTCGTTAAAATGTTGAATTAGATACATCAACGTAAAAAAAAAATTCACTAAATAATTTATGGTAAAAAGAGGATTGTTACTACATTTTAACACTGCAAAAATCGTAATTCGAATAAATCCGTCGTTCAATGAATAATGGAAGGGGTGCGAGTATACTCAGCGAATCACTCTGTATACGGGTATAGGCGATGTACAGGCGTAAGCGATGTGACGACGTTGATTGTGGACTTCTCACGCGCGAACGGCGATCGTATAATATTGTTATAATACCTAATAATATCCTCGTGCGAGATGCGTATCGCGCATTGATAAATTATACATACGGTCACGGCGGCGGGACGTATCAAACTCGTGGAAAGTCTCGAGCGATCGGTCTCATAATATATGGCACTGGAACGTACACGCGTTCACGCATTAAACCGGAGGGCGGTGTGTACAGGGTGATCCACGCTTCGTGGTTTCTCCTCGAGATTAACGCGGAAAAACGGTGAAAGCCACTAGGGCCACCCTGTGCAGTTCGCACACTCGCTCTCGCGTGCCGTAATGAGATTTTGACGAAGGCGCCTACGCGTGAGTCGTACATATACAATATACGTATATAATATAATAACACAATATTACGACTGACTCTGTGCGCGAGCAAAATCTGAAAGTTTCCACACTCGCGTAGCGCATAATATTCAAACACGCGAATCCGCCCGCCGCCCGCGGAAGACTTTTCACCGAGTTTCTTCTCGCGTCGGCCGGCGGTCCATCGCTTTTGATTAGCGCCCGAGTCGTCGTCACGCCGTCGCGCATAATATATCATACGAAGACGACATCGCCGACTCGTACGAGCACGCATGATAATACTGCAATATAGGTACGCGACGAAAAACGTCGACCCGCGCACGCCTTCGCCCCGAGGATCATATATAAATAAGCCGGGCGGACGAGGCGAGCTGCAAATAAATAATAATCCTACTTTGTCGCGTCGACAGACGGCGCGGCGGCGGCGGCGACAGCGACGACGACGACGACGACTACAAACACACTGCAGCGGCGACGCGGACGAGACGTTTTTATTAAAAAGTTTCTACACGCTCTCGCGTGTGAGCCTCCGCGGCAGACAGACTCGACGTGACCGAACGGCGTGTATTAATCTTGATTTAGCGCGAACTCGCAGAGCACTGCAACGGGACGTCGCAGCTGCTACTCCGATGTATAATAATAATAATAATAATAATAACCTTACACTGCAGGCACCTACGTGTGTTCCAAAGGCCCTCTAAAAAACACTCCTTTTCGGAACACCTCGTCTGCAGTACACCGCGCCCCATTTGTCATAATATAATATACATAGTCATCACGGAGAAGTCTTCGAGGGAAGGGCTAAAAGTCAAAAGAGTCAGTTCCTCTAACGCATTTCAGTAGAAGAGGCGTGGATGATAAGCATACCTTTGTAGCTTATTTTATATTATAATAATATGCTATATTGAATTAGTCAAACTAACGGATAATATAAAAAATTATATATGTTCTGAACAACACATTACAGTTATTAGTTGCTACAAGATTAATCATAAATTAGTTTAGTTTTGGCTTACAAAAATCGAACATTTTTTCGTTGATTTAAACACATTTTGTTGTCATTGCCCGTTTATTATAAAGTATATGTTACTACTATATAATTCGAAGGAATTTGATTGGTTAAATTGTTTATGAATTTCAAAAAAAAAAAAATCTTAAATTAAATACTTATGAACATAATCCTGACTTTCTTTCTTAATTTTTAATGTTAACACATAAATACGTATACCAATCTTAACAATATTAGATTTATGTCAGCTTTGAAACATTAGCTGAATTTTCAAATTTTTGTGTTTATTTAAAAATTGTATATACAATTGAGAAATAGAAAATCATCAAATTATTCATTGTATTATATGTATTTCAAATGAAAGAATACCGAAAACGAATAAGAGATAGGATTAATGAAGGTAAAGGTTGGGTAATATAGTTAATTAATTTATATTATATAGTTGTAATACATCGCATATACTACATCAATATTAAATACTAATAACACCTCAAAAGTCAATTTTTTTGAAAACTTCATAGTAAGTCAAAACTCGAGTCGAAGAAATTCTATTTCCTTTGTGTTTTATAATAAGCAATTTAAAACAATAATGTTGTTCTGCTGTTTCTCGAGTTGTTCATCTTAATCTATGGCGACCTATTGTCTGCTGCAATGAGGAGGTCCACCTACCCACCACGACTTACACTCGAACTTACACGCTTGGCCCATTAATGTGAACGCGCACCTAATGAGATATCTCGCGTTGTTTTCATTAAGCACGTGTACCAAAATCTACGTACAAGAAACTCGCTAAACATTAAAATACCTATAGAACATATAAAATGATATATTATTATGTAATGTAATAATAAACGGCGGTGACGACGGCAAATCTCGAAACCTCATTTACCCTTTACAGAACATAACTTTTGATTAGGCCGCCGTGGCACTCGTCTCAATATAAGTATATTATTATATAGTTTCCAACCCTTAGCCAACCTCGTTATTTTTACCAAAAGACTAATATAATAAAGTTAAGAAATGATATTTTTTAATTACTCCTCTGTTTACTTATACCTGCTACAAAAGTGACAACATTTTTATGTTTTATTTCACTGCAGTAGGTATATACCTACTATAATAAAACGTGTATAATAACGTGTAAATAAGTTATGCGAGTATAATAAAAATATGAACCCTATCAAAATCCAATTAATATTTAAATTTCTATAACATAAAGCTATCCGCCGTTTAATTAAAAATGAAATAAAAATTAATTATATATGGTAGGTAATAAATATTAATACTTAAATAAGAAGACCATAACTATAAGGGAATAATTTATGAATTTATTTCATATTTATTATTGTTAATTTTTTTTTTTTTTTTTATGGTAGGTAATAAATATTAATACTTAAATAAGAAGACCATAACTATAAGGGAATAATTTATGAATTTATTTCATATTTATTATTGTTAATTTTTTTTTTTTTTTAATAGCTGAATATTAGTAAGAACCAATTTTTAAGTAATGTAACTACCTATTCATTCACTTAATTAATATTGTAGACATCATTTAATAATGTTTAACTTGACGCATAAATTTCAGTAATACTACAGTGCCTGTATATTTTTTTGAAATAATTGAATTCATAAAATAACATTTTACATAGTCTTTCACAAATGTAAAAAAATAAGAGAAACATATTATTGTTATATAGTTTACGAATATTCTTTGCATGTTTATTATTAAATAAACCCCAAAAATTGTGCTCAGCTAAAGTACGCCGTACGATTTATGTTTACATCTATATACATGCAACGTGTGTGGGTGTATGTGTATCTATGTATGGTGTATCATATTATAATGTATATTAGCAAATATATATTATATTATACGTCTTCCTTAATATCTTTAAACTTTTTTCGACGGAACGAATATGGTAATTCACCGTACGTGACAGTGTACGCGTGCAGGGTTCGTGACTCGTACGAGCTTACAACATAATAATAATTGGGGAGAGACATTCATATCAGATATCTTATTATTATACACTTTATTGTATTATACAGTATTATTATGTACATATTCCCACCTACGTTTCACTCGTGACTAAATAAATGTTGAAATAAAAATAAAATTTACAGATGGCGAAGACAATTTGCCGGGCCCTGGGGTGTACTTAAGAGGAGAAGACCCTGTGTTGGGTACACCGATGCAACACTTCAGTGAGCTACGAGCGCAAACCATTGAAAAAGCCGCATACTATTTGGATGTAGCGCTCAACATGCGAAATTCCTCTCCAGAGTCGCACATGTTGTACACGTTAAACGTTTACCAATACACCGTGCCGACTGGTTCATCTGCAGGTAATACCTATTATAAATAGTATTTTTTTTTACTGCAAACCAAAAACTATCTGATGATATATTATTTATATTATTTAATGTGTCGTTTTATGAAAATTGTACTTGTTAATGGATTTCAAGTGTACAATTTTTGTCAAGTACAAATTAAATGTTCTACACCAATATAAAAATATTATATGATTTTAATATTATATGACATTTTTTATGGTTATTATTTGAACGTTAAAAATTAATTAAGTCCATCGGTATGTTAAAAAATAATGTATTACTTTTTATACATATCATACTTTTTATTGACATAAAAATCTACCAACTATTTTCATAAAAAATATTTTAAGATTAAATAACATAATATATTAATACTATTTTTTTGTGTATACTTTTGCTTTGGTCAAGTTCGTAAAAAAGTTATTTCATTAAAAAATGCGATGATACTCATATAGCTACCTACAATGTATAAAAAATGTAATTTCTTTTTTCTTTATGACTTTGGGATGAAGAAAACTACATATTATTAAAACAATATAGGTACCTATATAAAACTAAATTTCATTTCAAAGTCATGTTTAAATAATATTTATATTTTATATTAAAGTTAGTGGTTTGTATATGTACCTATATTTACATTATTAATTTTAAATTTATTTATTTATTTATAGTTGCCGGAGGTCGAAGTCGATTGCACCTTTTGGATTTAGGCAGCTGTGAAAGAAGCAAGTCTTCCGGTGGATTGACACTTTCCGGTTTGGGAAACGTACTACTAGCCATATTTAACGGTCAAAAACATCTACCGCACAGGTTTGTGATAAGCCAAAAATAGTAGTATTACGTGTCTTATGTTATATTTAAAATCATAACTTTCTGGCCAGAGGCTTAGCCTGTATATAATATGTGAGAGACAAAAATATAATAACAAAACATCGTCCCCGAAGATATAATATATTATATCCCAAAATCCTAATATAAGTGAGATATTGCCTGGAGGGTAGACGGCAGTTCGATAATAATAAAAGGAGTACGTCACGTGGTGGTTTCATAAGGTCGGCAGGGTGACGAAAGTTTCGCTAAGATATTAGGCTATTAGAGTGAAATCCAAGGCAAGATTTCCCCTCCGGATAAACCCTCATATAGTGCGTTTATTTCATATATACGGGCTTTTATATGTATTCGTTCTAAATCAGAAACATAGGGCCTTACCTTAAACTTTAAAGGGTCGAGACGTTTTTATTGTGCATAAACCCACCCAAAATAATCTACCAGTATACGGTTAACGAATGAAATATTTATTTATTTATTTAACTATTTTTATTTGTTTATTTCACATTTAGAGAGCAAAAACTTACTCAACTCTTGAAAGAATGTTTGAACTCATTGACGTGCCATGCGGCAATGGTCGCACACGTATCGCCCACCGCTCAACAGTACACGGAAACTTTGTCTGTAGTACAGCTGGCTTCCCGGATACATCGAATGCGCAGACGGCGATTTAAGGTACTTGTGTAATAATATATTTATGCGAATATAAAATTATAATGAATAATATAAATTGTTTTTACAAAATATATATATTAAAGTTTGCGCTGGTTGACGCACAGAGTTGTAGTTATAACTTCAAAGGTGTTATTTGTTTAGTTTGTCGGTGTGGCTAGTGGCTGTGGGACTTCCGGAGATACTGATCCAAAAGTTCAAAATAGCGTAGGGTCGAGTGAAGTCGAACCTTCCAGCAGCGAACAGTCGGCTGACACCGTTATCTACGTTGGGCCCAGTGAAGAGACGGACGGTGAACATCCTCCCGTCCACATACCTAGCCTGTCGGCGGTGGAAAATCGCTGTCATCCGTTGAACAAATTGCTACGGGAACCTGGACAGAGCAAGTCTACGCCGTCGTCTCCACAACGGTCGATGTCGATCAGCGCCGCGGCGAGGGCACCCGCGTCCAAGGCAGCTGCCAAACCAAATGGCGTGTGTAGCGCACGGTCGTCGCCGGTCCGAAATCCGAAAACTTCGTCGACTCGTAAGGAACGGTCCGAGGAGAGATGGATTGACGGTCCGCGCGTATCCAAAAGTCGCGCTCACGGCGCTCGGGCGCTGTTGATGTCTAAAACCGACGACGGAAAAACAGCAGGAGAGACGTGGATTGATGGCCCGATGCACGGGACCAGTAGCCAGCACGCGAACGTTTACGGGTTCATGGACTACCATAAGAAGAACATGATAAAAAAATGGGTTGAACACCAAGTGTATCAGGTGACGGACAAACAGAACAGGCACCGTGAAACGAAAGAGTACACGACATTTAAGACGGACGAATTGGGTCCTAGAGGTCGGGCCAGCGGTCAAGAAGAAAACGGCGACGACGAACCTAAATGCGATCAGATGTCCATGGCCACCAGATCAGTAATCGAAAACAACCATCAAGTCGGCAGAGGTATAACATACTATTATATGATATATTATATTCATTTGTCGTTTTTATTCAATTTCTGTGATCACGAATTGAAACGCTGTATGGTCTTTAAAATAGATTTTAATCATCTTAAAACACATACCTGTATATTATTCAAGAAACCACATTGTTTTTTAGTAGTATCCATTGAACGACTCCGTGGATCAAATTCCGACGAATATAATGAAGAAGACGAAGAAATCGAACTAGAAATAGTCGAAGTTGAAGAACTCGATGAACCCGTCCCAACTCAAGATAGTTGCTTACAGGTATTTACCTAAAGTCTAAACATTAACACGATATACGTAATTCAACCTTATTATTTTGTTTTTTTAACTGTTTATGTGCGATATAGGTGACGGAAGAAGACATCGCGTTCTGTATGGGAGAATTGGAAAATCCATTGCCGGAAGTCGATCAGGAAGAACATCCGTTGAGAATACTCAGTCAAGAAAATATGACTGTAGTGTCTACATTTACAGGTATACACTTGTTTTTTTCACACCTATCCACTAATGAATTTATTTCATACAATTTAATATATATATATATTTTTTTTAATTTTTTTTTTTTTTTTTGTAGATTCACTATCAGTGGCCAACGATATTGATAGAGTATTTTCAAGACCAAGCGGCAACTCTTTTAGACAATTCAATCATCACAGACTTCAGTCAGCCCCACAACACGAACAAAAATCGTCGAAAGGTAAGTAGTAATAAATAATTCAAAAATATTGATTATTAATAATGTATGTTTAATTTTTCTAACTAATTTTATTCTTACAATAGATCAATTTCGATATGAACAACTGTCTCGATTACACGAGCTGTACAACGGTAAAGTCGGAGTCCCCAAACATGTTCCTAACAATTTCAACCACTCCACGTTACCTACACGCATGCAATCTGCCTCGCTGTCCGACGTTTTCAAAAATGGCATCACAGAAAACCCGTCTACAAATCACGATTTTAACCATGCATCCAACGATTTTGACAATAACAGCATCGCCAGTGAACCCGCTTACCTGTTGGTGTGTACCTATTTTGCGAAACTAAGTTGTTTATTCAACTTAATATATTCGTTATTTCAAAATGAGTGTTAGGTTAAGTTAAGGTTTCGAAAATATTTTTTTGCATTATCTTAAGTTGTTGAAAAAAAAACAATTCTTTTTATCATTATAAATTATAATTTTCTTTAATATTTTATAATACATGAGTTTTTAATTCCTTATTCCTAGGAAAAATATTTTTTGAACCAATAATTAATAGTTCATAATTGTTTAAAGTTAAGATTAGAATAGAGTGGTAGTCCACAAAATATTGTACCACTACTTCTTTAAGCTAAGCTTTATGCAGTACATATAACTAAAAATTATTTGTCCGATATTTATATTTATACTACAAATAATATTCTGCTTCAAAGTATAAAGTTAAAAATTAATGTTGTCATTCAAAAATGTCTAAAATTAAAAAAAGATTATAACAAAAAATAAAGGAAATATATATTTTCTGAAAATTTTGTTTTGTAATGACTTAAAATTATGTATGTAAAAGAATTTTTTTCAAAAATTTTGTAAACATGAGGGTCTTATTTTTGTTATATCACCTGCTCATATGCACATTATATTAAATAACTATTTATAATTCCGGTGAACAATTTTTGACTTTTTTAATTTTCCTTTTTCAGAATGATAATAGTCAATTTTGTCATAACTGTCGAATAAATTTGACAAGCACCGACGACTTGACTAGTAATCTGTGGATGCATTACGGAGAACTACACACGCTTAGTCGTTTTCATTCGTTTAAACATATGTGAGCCTCACAAAAATTACGTTTCTTCGAAACAGTATAACAGACTATATTATGAGTATACAATAATCTTTTATATGTTAGTAGTAAAAATATATCGAGCTTGAGACATCCGGATGGTGCGTCAAATCCAAATTTACAGTCTGAAACGTGTCGGGAGCCCGGAAATGGTGCCGAAGAATCCAAAGACAAAAAAAGTCAAGGCAGTGACGAAGGAGACATCGAAGAAGTACCGTATCCACCACCTTTGCAATCGGAACTATTGTCGTTGAGTAGAGACGGGTAAGCATCAACCGTATACTGTTGCGATAGCGAGATTCTTAGTTTTGACACTTTTCTTTTACCACCTGTAGGTTGGACAGCAAGAGCAGAGTGCAATCCGTGTTGAACGGGTTCGCGCCGTATTCAGGCAGGTTGATCCACAATTACTCTCTGAACACTAGAAACGACAAATCTCATGATCCAGGAGGGAACAATGGTAATAATTCATCGATGAATTTATTAATATTATAATTGCGTTCAAAATGTGCAGCTTAATTTAAATTTAATAACAATTTGTGTATAACGTACTAGGTACTATTGGTTATCGGTTGAAAAACGAACACAACGGCTGGAACGGTGGTAGGACCCGATTCGAAGATATTAAACAGCTGAAGGAGTTCAATTTGACAAGCAACAAATTGTTCAGCCAACGGTGGTTTACAGACAAACAGTAAGCGAAAAACTGCAATATTTACATGTACACTATGATATCGATGTAGCTAAGAAGCTATAATTAATATTATATGAAGTTATCTGTTAACATTTTTTATTTTTGTTGTGATGAATAATAATGTTCAATTACCAATTACCATTGATCACAAACCCGTGTTAGATAGATATAAGAAAAAAAGTATTTTAAATGTATTAGTGTAACTTGACTGGTAACCAATGTATAATATTGTATGATCACATATGCTCAAAAACTAAAATCAAAAAATAACCAGGGAGTTTACTCTACTTTATATAAAAAGTGTGTCAAGTAAATCTCATAATTAATTAGGTCACTGTAATATAGACTATAGAATATAGTCATTATTAATACATCCATTATAGAATAGATGTATTAAATTTGAATTCAATGACAAAACATTGAAAAACGAATTGAAAATAATAATCTTGATAGTTAATAGTTAAATATCTGAAATTTCTATAGTAGATAATAATATGTATTTTGAATAACAATTAAATGATAAAAGTTCAGGATAAATGAATTATATTGTACGTGTACAAATCCAATGTTGTTAAAACTTTATCTACTTATAAAAATGTACGTGGTTGTACGTTCAGCTTTTTTTGAATCTCGGTTAAACAACGTTACCTAATCATTATGCATCTCGTGTTAAACTTTCAAACTTTGGGTGTTAAAATTACAAATTTAATAAATTTTCAACAACAAAACAATTGAAATTTATATCATATCTACCCTCTCCCTATCATCAAAGTACCAACTAGGTCTTGTTTGTCATCTGAAACCACTCCAAACACTCCAAACATTGTTTATTGTAGCACTTTTACTGCTCAAAAATATATATTATCGTAAAATCTCAAAATCTAAAAAATTATTTCAAATGTTTTAAACGGTTTAGAACGACCTGCACTACTGTAAAATGTAGTGTTTGTGCTTACAACTTCGGCATTTTTGCCATCACATTACTCATGTGACGACATAACGTGACATAAATTATACTAGAATTTGTCACGTTTACTACCTATTAATAATAAATGTGGGTTAGAACTCTTTGTAATATTTTTTTTTTGTCATGTTTTAGAAACCCGAGAGCGAAGAATTTGAACGAAACAAGCAACAGTAATGCTACGGCCACCCATCAGAACAGCAAGTGTGATAGCTAGAAGACGGGATGGCTCAGTGATACGTGTACAGTCAAATGAATTTGGTATTATATAATATGTGTTAGAAAAAAAGAGTTTTGTTCGTTTCTACAAAGTATAGTATAATATTATACGTCATTATTATATTAAATTATTATTATTATTATTATTATTAATATATTATACGAACAGAGCATAATATTAGTACTCGGAGCGAGTTTAAAATTATATTCTATACATTTTACACGTTATCAGATTTTTTATGGATGTTAGACGCGTAAAAGTAAATACGTATAGTGTATACATATAATAAAAATATTATATTTTTAATAAGCACGTTAACTGCTGTGCTGCGCCGCCGACGATGTTTGTATTTAGATTCGGGTTGTCACGCCGCACAACACGCGACGTTTCGTTACGATTTTTAACAGAACCAGTAAAAAAAAAAAATAATAATAATAATAAAAACCCTAAAATTCGCACGCACCGAGTAAAATATTTTACTAATTATTTATTATTATATAATATTGAATTAGACTACTTAGATTTTTGTTTTTTTCTTTCCTACATAATTTTGATGTACCTACTATAAAATTATGTATGATGGCTATTGGCTATATAGCAATATATTATATACTTACTTATTGTTTAAAAAATATTTTGTACATATCATTTTTTTTTATTTGTTACTGTTTTTTTTATTAATTTATTATTTTTTTAAAGATAATATAGTTGTACAACTTAATAATATAACAAAATTAAACGATTACATCGAAATTAATTTACGTTTTTTTCATTCCTCTGTGTACACCTCAAAATTATCTATTCTGGTATCAATATATTCATTCAATCCAATCATATATTACAGTTGTTATTCCGGTTGATTATAATTTTTTTAAATTATACATCAGCATATGTTTTTATTTCATTATCGTTTTAAAAATGTGATTACTGATCGGTAATGTACACGAATCACAAATCTATTTTTTATTTTCGCATACTTTAAGGATAATGCATAATGTTGTTGTATATTTTAATTTAAGCACGAAAAATATGTCTTATGGAATATTTCAACGAAAGTACATAGTGTAACATTTCTAATATTAATTTCCACTTCCTAATTTCAATTTAATCACACCAATGATTTTATTTTTGACGGAATAAATGTAAAAAATTACCTATTAAAAATGTTGTGGACTTATTTAAAAGTAGAGTAACAGAGAAGACTTAGCTTACATAAAAGTAAATAGCTGTACTCAATTTATTTTGAAACTTTAATATGCTTCTCATTCATAACTTGTTGATGATTTAAAAAATATCGTTAAATTATCATTGCAAGTATAATATATTAAATTTTTATTGCGTATTTTAACATATTTTGACAAAATTAAATACACAATTAATTATTTTATACAACTTATAAATCTTAGCCAAGCTGAAAATAATATACGACAAAATCCTATCGCGTGATCACCATGGTTGTCGTACAGCACTTATACAGCATAAGAATTAAGATTGACGTTACCCATAAATAATATTGTTAATTTAACGACAGACCACTATAATGTTTGTCGCAAGTACACTGTATTAGTACACCTGTAATATTAACATGATGGTAAACTTACAATATAATAATATAATATATTATAAATTATAATATTTTGATATTATATTGTACAGAGAAGTCGGACCGGTTTGCTCGCGCTATTTTTTCTATTGAAAACCAATGATTTAGTATTTGTGTAAGTGGAGGAGAGGCCAATGCGATGATAATTAAATCACAATAAGCATGCGTGTATAGATTTTTCGATATTATCGAGTTGTCACCGTTTCATATAATATATAATATTATATTATAATGTATACAGTGGGTGTGTAGGTACTTACATTTGCGTGCATATACAATCAAAAGTAATTTACATGCATTTTGTTTTAAAAAAATATTAGGAAATTTTGGTTTTTTAGGTTTTTTTTAATTTTTTTTTTAAATAATTCGAACAAAATGTATTAGATATCTATATATAACTGAATTTATCGTTCAAATATGTCGTTTAAACGAGTTCTGCGTAACGTTGGCCAACGCATAGTCGTAATACTAATGTACACACAATAAAATATATATAATATATACAAGTCCTGACTGACTGATTTATAATATACGTAAAACCGAACAGATTCGTTTGAAATTTTTAGGTAAGGTCCTTATTACTCTGTATAAACGCATTAAGTAACGATTATTATCTAAAATTAACATTTTATGATTACAAATGCTCAACCAATGATTTTGTCATATAGCTATGTTTAGTTTTGTACTAGTTACAGGAAATAAAATAGTTATTGGGATTAGATATAATTTTAAACGTGTAGTCTATATTAATTTATTAAAAATACTGTGTAGTTTACATTCAACGGAATGTATTTTATAATTATATTATATATAATATTAAGAGGTAACAATAATTATTATTGTAAGGTTCAATAGGACACTAACCGTACATTAGGAAGTATAAAAATTAAAAAGTTTAGTTGACTTAATGAATATGTGCGCTAATGTACACAATAAATATTTACATAATATTAAAAAAAAATTGCTGTAGTAGAGCAAAGATACTTATGAATAGAGATCCAGCTAGTTAATGTTTAATAATAATAATAATAAAAATACTATCTGTTAGGTATTAAAAATAGTTTAGAATATAGCTTATTACAAAATATGTTAATTTTTAACACTTGATGCGCTACGCAACTGTTTTAAATTTTTTTTTTTACATTTATAAATTATAATGGTAGCAATAGTAATCACTAATCAGTACCTATTGGGATATCGACTATATAAATATTGGCGATCACCATCAGTCTCTGATTCTACATTTATTTTAATTTATAAAAACTGTAGGTATTATTTCCTTTTTTCTATTTCTATTTTATTTCCGATAACACAACAAGAATGATAAAATTCTCGTGAAGCTTCTCGTTTGTCGCATAACTCGCATAGCTAACATATATTATTTATAATCAATATTATATCAACTATAAATTATAGTGAGAGCAGATATAAGTATAACCCTCCCAGTTTATCTAAAATCTATGCTCATAAGCCATAACTTTGGAAATAAAAACAGTGTATACATAGTTTACTGTTTTCAGTACGTACTTTGAATAAATTACTTAAAATATATTTTTATACGTAACTTTTTTTTTTTTTTAGTTTAAATTTTAATAACCCTCTCATGTTTCAATACCATAAATTCTATTCTTGTAGTAGCAAAAAATCCTTACAATAAATCATGAAATTCTGTGATTTTATTATTTAATGATGAATATATTGTACATAATATAATATAGTTCTGTATTCACTAATAGGTATTTTAACAATGTAATATCTGTTGACTATTATATGTGTCTGAAAGCCGTGAAATACAAGTGCATACTTTTTACTTTTTTACATGAAAAAAAATACAACACGATTGCGCTTAAAACTATTTCATAATATTAGCTTAATGATTTAAGTTCACAGGCGCCTAGAAAAGGGGGTCAAGCTGGGGAATTTCCCCCCTGGCTTTTCAAAAATATGTTTTAAATTTAATGTTTTAAAGATAAATTATTATTTATTATATAACAAATCCTAACATTGCCCCTCCTAGTAAAATTTCTGCTGGCGTCTGTGTTTAAGTTTCATAAATTCAGCTATAGTTTATAGTACTAATAAATCTATATTATTATATTCCTGGCGCATTATAATTACATTATGTAAGGAATATATATATTTTTTTTAATATATACACTAGCTAATCGCATTCGATATGTTATTATAAACAATTTAGTATTTCAATACAGTATATAAAACTTACTAAGTAAGTAAATCATTATAATAAATTATCATAAGCATCATTGGACAATATTATAAATTGCTTTAAAAGTTACAACATAAAATATTTATTATGTGCTATCTGTTGTACTGTTATGTTTTTTGCAAATAAAAAAATGAAAAGTTTGCAATCGTGTTACGCCTGTCAAAAATATACTTACACCATCTGTAGCACATTTTGTACATCAGGACTGGTATAAGTTTAAGAACCACGACTATCGTTAGTTATAGGTAATATAACAATATTATATACATTAAGTTATAAATTTTTAAATAAAATCATATAATACAATTTTTTTTATACATTTAGCAATAGAATAAGTGTATAGTGTTTTCTAATATGCTGAGCATTATTTGGTAGACTTATTGTACGAGAGACGATTTTACCATACAGTGAAGCAACGATTCTATACAATACATCATCTCGCAAGCGTTACTTGTTGAACTATGTCTGACTGAGTCTGGTTTATCCGTAGGAATTTTTTGATTTGAACACAAGTCTCTCTTATACAAAAATATAAATGCGGGTGGTTATATTTTATTCAGTATAAAATATGCGTTTAACTAATTATTTTATATATATATATAATATTCTTGCATGTCTCACAAAACCTATTGAATACCCGCTAGGTATCTACATTTACTTCAATTACAGTTTTTAAATTTATTAAATGGTACCTTCTGCAATAACAAAATACATAAATAAAACACACGGGCGTATTATGGTTCGAAAATATTTTGTCTCCTATGGTCGAAAGGAACTTTGAGATTTTTTGAAAACACCGGTGGTACATGCGACAAACTTTTTATACTACCTATTATGTTCATAATATTATTATATTATTGTCTGCAGCGCGTTGACCCATTTAAGAGGTTTCGTTCGTTTCGGAGTCGAACAAGTGCAAGTGCGTCATCAACTGTATTGCAAAAGTCTATATTGCATAGTAATCATTCGTGTGTCGTGTGTATAATTGTTTACAAAACAAACACACCACTGAATTTTTCTACTTTTTGTCTATAATATTATAGACTATAGTAGGTAATCTAAAATGATATAATATTAGATATCATTGAAGTATGGATTTTTATGTAATTAAAAATTAAAAATATTTAAATATCGATGTTGTTATTTTTGCCAAAACATGCACAAAAGAAAAAACACGAAAATGTTTTTATTCGACATTCTTTTTTTAAAATTTGGATTGGATTTTATAAAACGGAAAAGTAATGAACAGCAAAATAAATTAACAAACTAAAGCTACTGATCTCTATAGAGTACCTAATAGATAATTATATAACAATCATGGAGGATATCGAAAATCGTTCAGCTATTTGATCTTATAAGTAATTATTACAACGCGACGTTCTTTGTTAACGATTGAACAAATATTTTTGCCGCAAAACAATGATTTCAATTAATATGTTTGGAAAATAAATAAATACAAAAATTACCAAAGTAGGAATCTTTCTGAGTGGTCAATTTATATTACCTATTAATAATAGGCTCATTGATGTGGAAGAAAAATTGAAATCGTATTAGCGTTTTTGTGTCTTATTAATAATCGGTGACCGGTGCTTCGGTGGTTACTATGACGCCATCTCACGGCCATACTACTGTACAGTTACGTTGTCGTCGTAGTCCAACAGATAGCAGTAACAAATACAGTACCTTGTAAATTGTAATAAACGCTAATCTGCATCTGTCATGATATTCTATAAATTGAGAAATTATTATATTAATTATTTTTTGTTTTTAGTACCGTTGGTACACACAATAATTTGTTGACTTTGTTAGCTATAAAATTAAAGAAAAACATACTTACTGAAAATGTCCTACTTAATTATTAATAATACGTCATATTAAATTGTACCTATCTCTCTCGCGATACACAAAAACAATTTACAAATTTCCCGACAAAATGATATTTTTATGTATTGGTACTCGGCTACTTGAGTGCAGTAAGCCAGTAAGTAATAAATACTTATTTTCATCGGACGATACGTGATTTGAATTTAAACAATTCAAACGAAATCATGCAGTGAAAAAAAAGTCGGAATCGTCATTGATCGCAATTTATCATTATTATGCGATTAAAAACGTTTATAAATTAAATAAAAAAAAAAAATCGAACGGGTCGTGACGTCTAAACGTTTGTAGAACAGTCGTGAGAACACTATAATAATAACAATAATCGATACGATAGTCGCGCCGATTTATACATTTAAACATTTTAAAACTGTACAAGTCGGTTTAATAGTAATAATATACTAGTATATTATCTATACATTATGATGTACCAGTTATTTGTCTTTCTAGTAAATCATCGTCGTCGTTCGTCTTGCACATTCGTCGATTAATAATAATGTCGGAGATCGATCATAAAAACACGTGTAGTCGTCATTCCTTAACGCCTGCATGTAGAGGGTATTCGACCTGTTTGTCTTACAAGTAAAATATTGAATATTATTACATCATAATAATATTTTTTCTATCCTCGGGCATTAGATACATTGCGTTGTAGTACGAGTGTACGACGAAGTCGATTGTGTATTATCACAGTCATTAATTTATCAATAAAATTCGTGTTTTACAAGACGGTAAATTGAAAACGATATCGTATTGACCGCGTGTTGGCGGGTTGATTAATTGTATAGTTATATAGTTGTAAAGGGAAAAGAAGACTTCTAGCAATGTTAAGGTTTCCCGGAAATTATGGTACTGTTCTCGATTATGATAGACAACGTATGCAAAATTATTCATTGTCCGGGCTGTAAAGAATTGGCCAGTCTGTATAGTTTCAGCAATATAAGCCAATTTTTTTTATTTTATTATTATAAATCTTCTAAATCTAATACTTAATTACTTAATTAGTTGAATATTATCACTGATCAGTCACCTATTGTCACATTAACTATTTATTTTTACAATATACCTAATCTTAAAACGACTGCAATAATTGGCGAAATAGCTTAAGTTACGCAATGTCCGATTCACTACGAGCAAAGTATACTTGGACCGGTCAAAATAATAATATAACTCTATTCGAAAAAAATAGGGCTAAGTATACATAGACCGGGCAATCTAAACATTGCCCGAAAGTCTACTTTGCTCGTATCGTAATAATAACTAATGGCTGGTTATATAGGTATTGTAATATCAGATATTCAGACTCGTATACCTATTACATCGTGGGTCGATTGTTGTAATTAAATATACCTACCTATAATATCACAACTATCAAGACGGTAAAGAAAAATTCTCAAGAAGAATATTATATAGACACGACGAATTATGACTGACAATAAGAAAAACATTATCGACTGTGGAAGTATAATAATATAATATATAACTTTGCCGTATATTCTATATACTTCTCTGACTGCACCTCCACCACCCCGCTTCGGTTATAGTCACCGACATCGCCAAATTTAATCTGCTGTCGAAGGCCAATACCATTTGTCATGTGTGTGGGCTTCTTCATAAACGATTTATTCTTTTTTTTCTGTACACACATATAATATTATAGCTATAATTTTTCAACCGCGAAATACGCGTATCGCATGTTCTATATACAGTTTACCTGTCATTGGCTTATTTAGGATTATTTGTTATAAAAAGTTAGATATTAAATAACCCGTAAAGATTATAGAGAGTATAAAAACTATATAGAAATTAATTTTTTAAAAAAAAAAGGAGGAAGTATGGGTAACCGCTCTACCGTACAAAGGCACCTCGTCGTCATTGATTATACTATTATAGATAATATAATTGTTAATGAATGTGTTAAATTTGAGTTCAAATATAAACCATTGTGTACGATGATAAATGACTTAAACAGAGATGGTTTAACTTTTTGGTAGCCAAGGTTACCAAACTATCATTTTTAATAAAAACATTAAAATACTGACATAATAAGTATTCGTGTTAGATTCTTAGCAGAGCTAATGGTTATATTGATTTAACATTTATGCGTGTTTCTTGTGTCTGAAAATACTTTTTTTAGTAGAAAAAATGCTGTGATTATCAGCTTCGATGGCCATTATTATTGTAGAAATTTGGATGAAGTTAAAACTATCAGAAGGTCAACATTAAAAATGTTAAACACTTTTTAAAATATAATATCGGAAATATTGGTATTAAAATAATTGTTTGGTTTCTTTGATTACTAAGAAGTAAAATTGTATTCATTACTCAGAATTAGTTTTTCATCGTATACAATATGCCATAGAAAATCATAGAATTAAATTTTTGCATACTCGCTACAGATAATAATATTCAATAATGAGATACAATCGAATCTTATTATACAAAAGATCGTTTATCTATACTTAACGATTTTATTCAGCATTTAATAATATTTTTATTTTTTAAGCCTATAATTTACACAATAAAAATTGATATTGAAAAGTATAGAAAGTTTTAAATTATTATTTTTATTTTGTTTTTGTGGCTTGGTCATCATTGAGTGCTTCTGTCACGGTTTTTAGCATGTTCAGATACATTCGTATTGGAACGATATAGTTTAAGCAATCTTCTATTAATTGTTGAACTGTAAGAGCAGTGGGCGTATATCAAACTTGACTTTACTAATTATAATATTATAGATAAATTGTTAAAGGTATATTCAGTTCAGAATTGAATGACATGGCGATAATTCTTGACGTCGATTGAAATAAGAAACGATTGTGTGACATTTTTAAATTGTTTTTTAATTATTTCTTTATTGGAGTTGGAGATATTGTGTTTCAGTATTCTTGTAAAATCGAGAGAAATGTTTAGTGATAAAGGTTTTAATTTAGTCTATGGATATGTTATCATCGTGTAGGTGGTATAATATAATATACCTACTTGAGATATAAACGCATCAAATATACATGATATTTGTTCGTGGTTTATGTGTTCCATTTAACTATATTATAATAGTAATAGACCCACTAAAAAGGTACTATATTATATATTATATAAGCATTATACGTGTTTTGTAGGCAGTATATATTCAAACTTATGCCTTACATAAAATTAAAAATAAAAACAACCTATGAGAAAAATATGAATTAAATTGCAATCATGTCATGCAATAAAATTACCTCGTCACGTCCACTTAGTATATTATATACAGATGATTAGGTTGTTCAAGTTTTTATTATCATAATTTATTGGAATAAATGTTTATGATCGAATTTAATAACATGTGTTGAGATGAAAAAATATATACGCAGGTATCTATGTACTACATAAAAAAAAATCGCATTTACCACGATATTATATTGCTCGTCTTATCACTTGTAATTTGTAAAACATGTACTGCAACTTTTATATTATTATACACGCATACTATAGCAAAAAAATCTGATATTTTATTGTTCAATTATAAATACGTTATTTTGATGTATTTATATGTATAATATATATATCGTACGTGTTCGCATATTATACTTATTCATATAGTTCGATTACGTTTATAAAAATATATAAATACAATGTATCAATATAATAATTACACTGTACAACGTGGTCAAATAAAAATCTATACAGGTAGTATAAGTATATGGAACTTGGAGAATATTATAAACAGATTATAGTGCACTTGTATGACCGGATTGTACATAGGAAATACAAATATAATTACGTCGGGATAAGACTTGATAACTAATTAACTACAATTTTCATTTTTTTCGATAAATTATTAAGGGCGTAAATTACATACTACCTATATACATGCACATTATAGGTATAAAATATATAGTAGTGGTGTATATTCATGATCGTATCGAAACAATTTGAATATCTTATTAAAATCAGATTATTTCACATTTAAAAATATGTACCATTAATCATTATTATATAATATTACTGATATTGATATGTATACTATAATAATATGATGATATATTAAATTAAAATTTGATAATTAAAATTACCTATTTTTATTTAATATTAGGACTTCTTTGCATCGTTTTTAGAAAACAAATGTACCTAAATTATTATGCGAGTTATTAATTATTATTATGTTATGTGCAAGAAAAACATTTTTTTTCGTACTAGTCAGAATATTCAACACCAAATCATACCATATCAAAACGATACCGACTTTAACGCTTTATCCGTACTTTAATCATGGGTTAAATAATAACTATATTACAATCAAATGAGCGTGTAAACGAATATTTCCCGGGCCATGAAAACAAAATGAGTTTTACAAACGGTCCATGTTTCTATAAAGAGAATATACATGAATATTAAATAATATGAGATTTTGACTATTTGAGTATAATAATAAGTTACTACTTTAGTATTATTATTACTTACTACTTTAAGGACTTTAATAAATAAGACGTATATCGCAGGCTTAACCCACAATATAAGCTTTTGATTTGTAGACGAAAACCTATACCTACTTTTCTTTTTACGACATGATACTATGATAGGTATGTCAAAATATTTCAAACCTAAAGAACCGTAATCACGTCGGTATCTATAATATAGTTCTGCAAAATCTGTGGACTTACCACACGTCTTAACTTTATAATAATATGTGTAATGTGTATATTCATAACAAAAACTATTTGTCTACAAAATATGAACAGTGACTGCGTACCTATTATAATATATATATTGAGTCATCGCAATTTCGGCAGACGAGACTCGTGTTGTATACGTACCGTACACGTATTGTACCTATATCATCATGCATACGGCGTGTATCGGGTGGTGGGTACCTGCAGATAATTTTGTCTTCCGAGTTTTTTAACCCACAACAGCGTGTACGACATGCGCTTCGGATTGTTCTTTTATTATACTATATGTACATATAATTTACGCACACACAACACACGATACCGCGTATTTTATATACATATAATGTATGTACATGAGATCCATTAGATTTTTAACAAGCAAATAGGTGTGTATCAGTGCGACCCGATCGCGTCTGCTCGCGGATATAATATTTATGTTGTGGTTTTTTGCGCCCGGTATCGTCTGCATCGCGGTCATCCTCTGAGACGCGAACACACGGACATCATCGAAACGGACAAAACGTACGTATACTATACAGTATACATATGTGTGTTTACATATTATAAAATAATACGCATAGATATATACGTATATGTATATGTATATTATTTTTTTTTTTTTTTTAACAGGTTTATAATAATAATAAGCGCGCGGTGCCGAATTTCGGCGCTATTTATCGCCCCAGGCTGGATGACGGATCAAAAATAAAAAAATTTTATTATATTAATGCTATATAAATAAAAGTATTAAGTAAATGGCCGGGTGTATTTTTGTCTCCGTCCTTCTAACGTACAACACAGCAACTATGAGTTCAGCACTATCCGTTTTATGTTGTTAGTAATTAATATTAGAGTACCTACATTTACCTATTATAACAAACTTTAAAGTAAGAATATAATCAACTCTCTTAGAGTTGTGAACATTTTATAGTCATAATATGTATCTATTTAGCTCTAAACTCACTTTAAAAAGATAATAACAATAAAAGCCTTTAATAATGTTAGTAAGATGGAGACACACACACTCTATTATGACATCCTACAAACACAATTGTATTGTGATTAATGTATCATACAATGTAAGATATTATATTATGACGTATTAATCACTGTGTTTTTGAGTTTTGTGTGTATATTATGTTTTCAAACCGTTACATTAATAAGTTAAAAAAAATATATAAAATAAATTAGTTAAAAAAACGTATAGTATTTTAGTGTTCTGGAGTCAAGTGTACCCCATCATTAAGTAAACAATGTACATGTGTAATAATTACATTAGTGATTGAATGATAACCGACAAGTAACTATGGTACATTGTCACGATTTTTTTTTTTTTGAAATCACACAGAACTGTTGACACTTGACACATTAGTCGGCACACTGGTTATGACCCTGTAAAAAAATATACATGGTTTAATAGTAACTATTATATAATAATTATTATCATACTGTGATATCAACAAAATAGTTTTATTAAACTAGTTTCAAGTAACTTCAAGTGTTTTCACGCCTTAAAACTCTTATATCGCTCACTTGTCAGACCAAATCTCGAGTATGGTTCTATTTTATGTGATCTCGGTACTACTATCTCTAACTCATGACAAATTGAATGTGTTAAACATAGGTAAGTTTATAAATTTCACCAGCTATGTACTTATAATTGCCATTTGCCGCATAATTATTGTTCTTCCATACCTACTAAAATATTTTTGCTTTAACTCCCTTCAAATGATCGAAAACACTCAGTAGTGAATATATATATTACCTAAATAACCTTTTAACGATAAAGCCTTCTCCATTTATTTGATTTTGAGCTCTATTCAAAGTATCCTCTCGTCAGCATTGTTGCACCGCTCATTATTATGAAGATAATTAATTTATAAGTGGTATTTGCCGTTTGTGTCATTGCACCTTTATGCCACTATGAATAATGAGGATCATTCGTTCTTTTCTTTATAAACTTGTCGTTTATTTTTGTCTATTTTACTGAATGATATTATAATCAAATTACATAATTTACAACAGAGGTGACATTATGTATATATTTTTTTTTAATATTACTGTTTGATTATAGATTACGACCCAAATCACTTCAGCTGCCATTTCAATTTCTTAGTTTTTAAGTTTTTTGTATCAAATTAATCATATGTATTAGCAATCATTTTTTATAATTCAAAACTGTAATGCCATATTTAAGTATTTATTTAACGTGTTTGTCAAACAACTGAACATACAGTAAAATATTATTTACTTATTTTGGACTAATTACAATTTACAATTAAGTTTTAGATTCTGAACGAGGTGATGAATGTATTGATTTTACAATAATTATGTGTATGTTTTTTTGTGTCTGTGTACACTGTATAGTGTATACAGCATAACTTGTCAAAATAATGTTTCAATTTCAAACTTCGAGTGTGGTTTCCGATGGCAAAGTAAATATCCTTAATGCATTATACAAGTCAAAAGTAAGAATTTCCAAATAGTTTTCAAAAAAATCGAGAAAAAAAAAGTGATGAAAAACGGAAATTGTTATGCAAAAGCAGTTTTCGACAAAATTGATTTTTTTATTTGATTATAACTCAAAAACTAATTACTGTAAATACTTGAAATTTTCACCAAATGTTTATATTAGCATTATCTATATACAAATAAATTTTCAAAATAATCTGGCATTTTTAAGCTATTTATAAACAACTGAAATTTTTGATTTTTCTGAGTATTATTTTGAAGTGTTGATTTTTTATCAAATTTTTTATTTGATTGCCCAAAAACATTTGAAAATTGAATACAAGGTTTTTTATTAGTAATTCTTATTGTAGTTGAAAAAAAATAAAAAATCGTTGGTCACAATTTTTTTTATAAGCGTTTAAAATTCAAATTTTTACGATATGTATCAAAATCGTGAAAACTTACAAGTAATTTTGTAGTTGAAAATTTATACATATTTTGTATTCATTTCTTAGGTTAAAAAATTCAACAATAAGTTTTGGAGAAAAAGCGTTTGAGTTTAAAAACGTTTACGAAACCACTTTTTTTAAATTATAAATGTCACTGGCAATATAGAAAATTCAGGTATTTTGCAAACTGCCTAGGCATTATGCATATTGCCGACTCATTTTAAGCAATATAAATAAAACATATAATTTTAATATTATTTTATATATATTATTGCTATTCATATACATATATTATTTTACATATATAACATATTATTAACATACAACTTAAATTGTATTATCACTTAAGCGAAATTTAAAAAAAATAAAAGTATACAAATGATCCCGCTTTAAGTCCTTTGAATATATTATATAAATACTTTTTCTATAATAAGTATTATAGATACTACCGATTGGCACACGCGGTCATCCGTCCAAATGTTTAATTGCTTAAACCATTTCTGCTCTCGTAACACAAGTCTATTTAATAAATATATGATTATTAATATATTTATAATATATCAAATAACAATATAATATGTTACCATAGTACCGTAGAATGAATTCCGTTATTTTATACTTAACACACTGCTTTTTAATTAAAGTAATATTTACATTAAAATTTAATACTAAATTTAGTTAATGTAAACCTTGGTTGAGAAGAGTCAAAAAGTATATGGATGTAAAATCATTATATATTTTGACATTAAAAAATATTGATTACATCCTGAACAATAATATTGGTATATTTAAAATATTTTTTATGTACATTTAGGACCAAAAATAAAAATAAAAATAAAAATTTCTATATAATAATGTGACTTGTTTAAAACGTTTTATAAATTAAGTTAATTTATAATCTATTGCGTAATGCCATGAAACGTGAAATACCTATTATTTATTATTACAAAATTGATTTTGGTGATATTCTAAATTACACTATATAGGTACACCATTCTCACGACAAATACATCAGTAATCGGTTCGTGGTACATTTATAGTAATACATGGACATTTAAAAAAAACCTTCACCATAATTATTTTTTATTTAAAAAACATGTAAATAACACATAATATATAATGCATAAAAATATATTCCTAGATAATAAATTATAATAGTGTTGTGGACGTGAATAGAGGCAATAGAGACAAGATGAATGTTCATACGCGTATCGAAGCGTAGTGACATTAAGTGTTGAAGTTCACTCCGGATGTGTGTATCATTGTCGTCATTCTGAAATACAATTATAAATTTATTCGTCGTACCTGTTATCGATAATGAAAACGACACAAAACTAGTTCACATGCCACGGGAATCTAATTGTGCCTCAACAACTTCCAATTTACACAATAAAACAACTGAACAAGCTCGAAGAATTTATAAAATAAATTAAATATCTAGTTAAATTATTAATTATATGTTTTATCGTCCTTATTTGGTTAATACCTAACCTAAACTAGATATAATAAAATAACTGTATTTATACTTTTATACACTAATTTATGTATTTATAATTTATATAAAGTTATCTCTTAGCATATTATGAACAATAGTGAAAGGTCTACTATAACAGATTTTTAGGATGTTGTGACTCTGTCACTCTGATGATTTGGACTATCTATATTATTATCATATTAGATAAATTTTAATAATTTTGAAACTGCTCCATCAATTTTTGATTTACATTAACATATTATACAGCCAACTCGCGATACAACGAATTTAAAAGAACCTAGAAAGAGTTCAGTACATTGAATGTTCCTTACATCAAAGCATCCACCGACCACCAACACAATTTTATAAAAATTCAAAATTTAAATCAATACACTATAAATACATATTCATTTTAATAATATATATTTATTTACGTAAATACATCGAGTGGGCAAAAATACTTTTAATTATATGTTGTATGTATATCACCAGATTTTTAAGAGAACGACAATTTCATCCGTTTATCGAGGTTTAATCTAAAAATTTACAGTAAACAAAAGATTTAAATTTAAAACAATTAAGTTTATATTGTAGTAAATAAAATGTATATAATTAAAAATATGGTCCTAAAGTTTGTTTGAAAATTCTAAAAATCAAAGTTTGAATAAATTCATCATTAAAATTAAAATTAGCGTGATAATGCTATAGAGGAATAAGCCAGCGCTTAGTATATCTGAGTATATAATAACCAATAGTTCTCTATACTTTTCTAAATTAATTTAAAAAAAATTGTATTCGTAAAATATCCTATTTTATTGCAGAGGGAAATTAATTAAATTTATCTACGTACCTGTTTATTAAATGTAGATATATATATAATATATTGTAATATTAATATCGTTATTGATGAGTAATTTAGCCGCTTAATTCATCTTATAACGTTTAATTAAAGACCGACATCGTCTTGGCAGTAGCGATATCCGCGTTTCATATCGATTTTTGACCGTGGTAATATTATTATTTAGGCAATACACAAAGGTATAATATGGGTGGAATGCTATTAATTTTCTATAGTTACGTGTGAAACACTGTCCGTTTGAGCGTCATCTTGTAGCGGATATGATGGGCCTGCGACGGATATAATATAAGTTACGTTTGCAAATCGTGTAATTTTATAGTCATCTTAGGACGGTTCGATGCGGGTCTTTGACGCGTATAGAATCGCGTGTCGTGTGTGAATCGGGAAGCCCCTCGTCGCGAAATCGAATCCACTTTCAGCCGGCAATGCCTCGGCAGCGTGTAGATAGTTGTCGTGTCATCAAGGCAGTGTGGCTGCTGGTTTATAATTTATTACGACATAACGATATATACCATATTATACTGTCGTTACTGAACCGCACTCAAACGGTCATCAGACCACAACCACGGTGTATGTATGTGTGTATGTGTGTGTGTGTGTGTGTGTGTGTGTGTGTGTGTGTGTGTGTGGTGTGTGTGTGTGTGTGTGTGGTGTGTGTGTGTGTGTAATGTTATGTGTTGTCGGACTGTGGTATAAAGATCTTGCGAGGCGCAATTATTTTATCTATAGACGAATTGACGATTCCAACTATAAGGTATCGATATTGAATTATTCTGATTGATGACTATCGAAGCGCGCATTCTGCAAGTGTTGTTTTTCCCCGCTCGGCACCAACTATTTTTCAGGAAGTTTTAAAAAAAACAAAAAATATTTTTATATTCATCATTAATTCTAATTAAGTCTATTCTTATATTTTTTTTTTTTTTTATAGATGAATCTTAAAATCCATCAATATAATATAATATATAAGTACAACTCCATATCGTCATAGCGCATTTATTAATTATTTTCTTTGAATATCAGTTAAGTGACAACTATCTCATTTCGACTTATACAAACTTATATACATAAATTTAAGATAGCATAATCTGCGAGCATGCTAAATTAACTATTTCTAACACTGACTAATAGGTATGAATATCTATTTTGAATATAGGACAGTAATTAATTAATTTATATTTAAAATGTGCTCTGGTTTGTTCGAAACAATGTATTATAGACAGATTAAAAAATACCAATATTTGAAACTACACAAGGAAACTACGCTCCTTGCCACCTATGTAATGAAAACTGTCCACGACATTAAAAACTTAATAACCATACTAATAAGTAATAACTAACACAGACTCCCACGTGTGGTCGTTCCCACTAGTTTTTAAATTATCTCATTTTACTTAAATTTATTATTAAAATAATGTATAAAAAATACCTAATTGAAAACATGTTTGTATAATTATTATAATATGTAAAATTTTAAAATATAGTAATCCATAGCAAAATGACCATTGCATAATGCATCTGGTATTCAAACGCTTAAAATCGTAAATTTTTATAGCTAATAGTTTATTTGATCTGAGTCAGGAAAACTTAGGTATTTATTATATATTATATAATATATTATATTGTATTTTATTATTGTACTACAATATGGTAGCAGAAAAAAATGGTCGACATAATTAACGTTTATAGATAGTACAGCAGTTTGATTTGCCGTCATTGGTGGTTGTTTTTTTACTCAATAATAATAATAATGAAAAAATGGCGTTGAATTTGTTTACACAATATTACAAGTCGAACTGATTAAAATTAGGAACGTACACCTTGCTAAACACAGTACTACGAGTATAATATAAGTACCTACTATGCATCGCATGTCTGTTTAATTTATAATGTATGTATGTGTAGCATTATTATATATAATATTGCATAAAGTAGTAGCCAGGTAATTAAAGCGATTTGTATTTATTGCAAGTTTTTTGCTTTTATCTGCACAATCGCACATCGTTATTTTTACGAACTCTTATCGAATCCCGGACATTGTAAATTTCAAAAAGATATTATCGGTATTTTTTAATGAGAGCATAATGTAATCGTAAATAAAATATCTATCCGCGGATATAAATGTATATCGAATAGATAGGTATTACATTTATGTGTACACTATATAATATTTAGGTACATTTAATGCATATGATGCGTGTGTGTACCGTGTACCAGTGTACCAATTATTATTTATAATAAGCATAAAACATAGGATAGGTACTAATAAACGCCGCGCGCACTATATTATAGTCGTCAAAAATTAAAATTTTTGCACATTGCACAAACGAATATACACATATAAAAAATAATGATACATATAATACGTTTGGGACTATGCAGGTATCACGAAATGATTTCCTCTTATTCATTCGCGTCGTGAGTGAAAAATACAATTACAAATTTAAACGCGCTAACAAATGATTGGGTTCTTAATCAGAAAAAAAAACTAATAACGAAGAAAAGTAGTAATTTCCGCCAAGTACTTATAAATATAATAAGATATTTCGTTTGCGTTTTACCACATAAAACATTATGCATTATACATATTACATTATATTATATTAGTATACGCGTACGCGTTCATTAAAATAAATATTTTAATCGAAAACATTTAGTAGATACCTACACTCAATAATTAAACGGCGGGGAGTGAGCGCGGTACATGAGTTTTAGATTAAATTCCTAGTGGTAATAGTGTGCTCGTACTATACGTAGGTACAGATGAAGCCGCATTATATGTGTTTATTATGCATATATATGTTATTAAAATGGTCATTGCTATTATTATTATTATTATTATTACTGTTATTAATCGGTATCGGATAGATTGTTCAGAATATAATAATTTAATATTATGTATTTTGTAGGTATATACTTATATATATGTATATTATATATTATGTATATAGGTAATCGGACGGGTATACATACATATTATACGTATGTATATGAGAATTTTGACGAACAAATTTTTTTAACGTTAAAAAATATCTGGTTTTTACCTGTATGACTGTACGTCTGTACCTATTCACGTTTCGACGAACACCATTTAAATATAATTGTTTACCAGAAACGTTTAATCATAATAATATTATATCAATCGTTAAATTATGCTTTGGAATAACATATTATGTCCTGTCAGTTTTGATGAGTATAGTACAAATGAAATTACTACTAAGGAATCGGAATAATAAATACAACGACTGCAGCATGACAAAATATATAGTTATACACTGTTATATTTTTTATTTATAAACACATTTTGTTTTCTCATACCTAACAACGAATCGTTTGAAAAAAAATATAATTTCGATAGTTATTCCTCTACAGACTATAATGCGATAGAGGCATTACTAAAAATCATATAATTACTTTTGGGCAATGTTGCGGAGTCATTGCAACACAAACAGGCAGTTTTTATATTATGTATGTATTGTTATAGACTGCAGTAGTTCATTAAAATCTTATTATATCGTATATTCACTATACATGTATATATTAAATATAAATACATGAAAAAATGGTATCGTTGTATATTATATTTTGTAGCGGAAATAAAACGAGTAGGCGATTAATGGTTAGGTTTCATTAATTATTGTTCATTGACTTGATACGTTTAGGTTATACACATAAATATACGATTGTATAGATAAAGCTTATTTAGTAGTAATTACACAAGGTTCAAGGTCAACTTATTTTGCAATTTCTAAGCTTACTTATAAAGAATTTCAGTTACTCAGGACCTAGCAAAGGTTTTCGGTTACATATTTAAGAATCTATAAAAACAAAACTTTTGTCACTATATATGGTATCAAAATTGTTTCTATTAGGTAATTATTATTTATCAAATATAGAAATTTTAAAATATGTAGGAATATTTTGTCAACATTTATTTATTAATAATACAATTAAAGACTAAACGTATTACGCACCATCACTACATTTTTTACATGTTAGTAAAATTATTGGTAGGTTGTGTATTTAAACTTTAAGTATTAATATATATCAATTCTATTTTATATTCTTTTTTTTTGCACTTAATGCCTGGATTAAATTAATAATATAAGTTGGCATCATAATATTTTATACTTATTTTAAAAAGAATTCGAATATTAGATTGATATTTGATGTATAATATTTAAATACTTACAATATTAAATTTCACGACTATAGTGTTATGGGAATCGATACACAAACCTAAAAAATAATATGAATAGTATAATATTTTGTTTTTAACTAATATTCATTTTATTTTTAGCTCAAATGTATTATATAGAGGAATTAATATCATTACATAACATAACATAAGTATACAACTATGTATAATATATTAATATATATATATATATATATATATGTGTGTGTGTGTGTGTGGGTGGGTGTACCATGTACATGTGCATGTAACACTTTTATAGTTTTACGTATACACTACTTCTGTATCAAAAATGTAATTAGTAGTGAAGTATAAATGTTTCTCAAGAGTCGTGTATTTCCCAACAAATGTTATAAAAGAATTTCTGATCACCACATTAAGTCAATAGCGTACATAAGAATCTATTAGTACCTAAAAGACATATTCTATATTTATTATAATTTATTTCATGAATAACTTAATATTAAAATAAATTCGATATTCACTATATTTCAATATTTTAACTTCTTCTCACTTAAGCGTCCTTAAAATAATGAAATTTAGAAATTATTATGATAGTTTCTAAAAATTCATATAGGTATAGTTCTGTAGTAGGTTGCAAAATGACCAAATTTTGAAAATTTAGATAAAATTTTTTTTTTAAGTTCCACGTGATAAGTTATGATCTAGCAGATTACTATACATAGTAATTACTAATTTATACTATACCTACATAATTTAAATATAATATGCATGTATACATATATGATACAGGTACGCGCGTGTCGTTCTAAGTCACGAAATAGTGACGACTCAAGACACGGAAGAACTGGGAACTCTTAGCGCGCGTACTGAAAAATTTAAATTATTACGTTTTTATGATTGAAATAAATATAGTTTTATGCCCAATTTAGCTATTTTGTGTTGGTAATAATATATTTACTAGTACGTATATAGATTTTCGTAATTATGTTTTTTAATCAACGTGTTTTGACTAAACGTCAACAACGTCGGCGGCATACAACAAATATTTAGAAAATAATATTACTATATTACGCTGTATTTATATAATGATATAGGTATAGAAGTGCTGCCTGAGCTTCGTGTTTGTGTGCGTTTTTAAAACGATAATGTGTGAGTAATCAGTACACAGGTAATAATTACTAAATCGTATACTTAGAGAGACGTTTCCGCAGCGTATGAATAACAGAAGCCCGCTTGACCATTTCAATTTTTAAATCCAAAGACCACAAACAAGTCTTAAGGTACGTTTTTTCTATAGCGTTCTCCGTGGCCTCCAAACACTGGTGTTCGATGCGGTACACTGTGCTGTAGCCAGATGGCGAATAACTTTCAAAATACATAAGTTCAATAGTACATTGTTCGACGTCGCGACTGAACGCTGTAGAAAAAACGTACCTTAAGAGCTTAAAAAATAGTTTTCGAATGTATTATAATACATACGTATGGGAAAACGCGCATCTTCTCTCACTTTAAGATTGTTTTTTTACTTAATATTACAGGTACTTATAGACGTTTATAATAATAATCAGCAGTTGGTAAATGTACGAGTACGTGGTAATAATTGCACATTCTAACAGATAATTTTGTTTCAGGTCGCAAATTTTAAAAACGGCCGAGTCATAAATTATGGGTCTCGTGATATTTATTTTTATCAAACACAATAAATACATGCATTAAGTCCTAAAGTATTTTATCAAGTAACGGAGGCTGGTTAGAAAGTCTCCAAACTTTTTGTTATAATTTAATATTTTTAATATTAATGATTATTAAATCAGCTTAATTTTAACTTTAAAATGTGGTAAATTTTGTTGACGCTGTTATCAAGATAACATTAAGATAAAATATTACAGTAGAGCCAATTCGAATATTGTCAAATAACACTATGGATTCAACTCGTGCTTAACCTAAGCTATCAAATATCTTGGGACCCAGCTTACGTTTTCTCGTTTCAACTTTCATTTGTAAAGATGATATTGATACATTTTTTTATTTTATTTTGTTTATTACCTATTTATAATATTACCGTATTGGTTTTTCTAGAGAAAAAAATACTAAAAAAACTATACTAATATAATAATAAAATAAATACCTAGGTATAATAATTATATAATAATAATAAAATAGAATTCGGTGATAATATGAACGATTGTAATTATTAACCATATGAGATACATGTATATTATTATTCAGTGTTATAAGTTATAAATAATACTCAAATATGCATTATATTTTTATTCTTTATATTATTATGGCGAATAAAGAAAAACCATACTTAATATACCTACTAAAACCCGGACACACTAGAATAACACTTGGATTTTTGACATCAAAATAAGATTCATTTTACTGATGGGATGTCTCAAATATAAAAAAGATGTCGATTAATGCAAAATATCAAAGAATCTTGGACGTAGCACCAAGATCCAATTTTGCAAACAATTTAAACTCATATTATCAAAACTATCTCAGATAAAACAAAAGTAGGTACAACTAATGACATATGGCCCATATGTTACCGAAGTTCATAATAGTAATAATAATAAAGGCATATAATATAATATATAAATTATATTCAACAATAGCTGTTATAAAAATCCTTTTAAGCAGTCGTGTTGAATATAGAGGATGGTGACGAACAATAAGGAACAATACCGCTGTATTCCTTAAATGTATTGTATTTTGTACTTTTGGAATGTAAAAAAAAAAATGTTTTAAAGATTGTGAAGGTTTACCTTAAAAAACGGTAAAAACGGTCATCGCGTGAAAAACGATAACGTTCGCGCTAGAATTTTGTCTCTATATAATAATATATTCTATACAAAATATTGATTTCACGAGAGTCCGTATGTCGTATCTTCGTACTACACTATACCTATTGTAAGTAATTTCGAATAAAAACCACACCACGGGCAGCCACAATATCACGTTTCTCGTGCGCATACTTACATATAGGTACGGTGCACCTATAATACTTGTACGTATGCATACACATATGTAGAGGACCGCGTGCGTAAGGTCCTCGCGCGCTTCATCCGCCCGATTACACCGAGAGGCGTTGGTGCGTTAACTCGAAGAGAACATTGGACGCGCGCGTCTATACGGTCGCATATACCGCATACTATAATGTCGCGCATTGTACACATTATAAAAATGTAGGTAGCTCATATGCATACAAAATGAATACGGTTTCTCGATGAAAACGCTACACCACTTTTACATATAATACTCCTTGTCAGGGTTTTGACTCACTGAAACTAACTACTGTTTAGAATATCCTCTATAAGCAGTATATGTGTAGTGATGACTATATAATTGTTATATTTAACGACTTTATACATCCAGGTAATTAACCAATCATACTAAGCGCTTCTTTTTTACATTAAAAACGTAGTTATTCAAAATCTGATTTGCGAAATTTTTAAATATATATATATTATTGAGATACAAACTTTTGTTTTTCAGACGAGAACCGCCCCTTTTTTTACAGTAAATTATTTAGCGGTTAATTTTTCTAAATATTTTTACTATCAAAATTCAAAAAAATAGTTTTTAAGTTATTTAATTTGATAGGTTAATAAAGTCAGTATAGGTTCATGATATTTTAAGAGTTACAGTGAATTCTTGAAAATGTTAGTAATTAATATTATAATATTAATAATTTATAAAAATTATTTAAATACAAATAAACAATAGATATTTTATACTTATGTAAAACCATATTTAAGGACTTTTATCATTAAACATAAACATTTTAATAACTAAAAACTACACGTTTAAATAATTAATGAGGTACGCTAATATTTTAAAAAAAATATACGTTAAATAATTTACAGTAAAAAAGGATGATTCTTGCATAAAAAAAAGTTTATATCTACACTCCCTAAATAGCTAATCTCACAATTTGAAAATACTATCTTTAAGTATATTAAAAATTTCCAAAATCGGAATTTGAATTAATTCATAGTTAAAAAAACTGGTTGTGACCGTGCCTAATAAATTACCTACTTTACTTCTTCGGGTGTTGCTAGAGATGTTAATTTTATTGGATTTTATTATCATTATTCTTAGTAAATATGTTATGCCAATTTTAAAACCTTTGTTATTAATAAATATTTCCGCTGAAAAAACTCACCTCATGTAAACACCGAATAGATTTTGATTTCAAGCGTTGATCGAAGTGCCGCAGACTGTTATGTTGTCTTTTTTTAGTAAGTATATACCTATAGAAAACAATTAAATCAATATTTTAAAACTGTATAAAAATGTCACTTTAAATTTTTGTCAGAAAAAAATAGTTTATTTCTATCAAAACTTTTTAAGCAATATTTAAATTTGAATCGAAAGATATAATTTTGATTTTAAGTCCCAACTGTCTATGCACAAGTCTGATGCCTTTATGTAGGTACCATCAACCTGTTTGAAAGAGAGGTAGTCGATAGACGTATAATAAATAATAATGATTGGTACGACTGCGACTGGTGATTATTAATGTAGTACCTATTATTTTATATTTTAATGTCCGTTGTAAAAACTCTACGATGACAAATAACATTATCGCGTTATTATATTATGTAGTGACAGGTTTTGGTTTCATTGTTATTTATTTTATTATTTAGAAACGCCCGCAATCAACAGGCAGCCCCTCACCGTGTACATACTTATAATACGTACAAGTAACATCAGGTACAATCGGATTTCGACCGAGCCGCCGCCCCGTCATCCCCTTTATTGCTGTCAACGGTTTTTTAACACGGCGTTTGGACGTCAAAATGTTTATAACATATAATATAAGAGACCTATTGTGTTCTTATACACTGCGATTGTCGAAAACTATAGTTGACGCGGGTGAAATGAACAAAAACGTCCGTTGTTGTTTTTACTTTTTACTTTTAACGGTCCGAGTTTCGCAACCCGATTGTAGTTTGTTGGTTGTTTTTGTTTTTTATTTCTAAGTGTTTTTGAGAGCTCGACTGCAATTATTTAAATTTAAAAAAGGAATACTTAATATGTTAGAGTGTCTTTTAAATCAGAAAATACATATCAAAACTATTAATAATCAAAAAGATGAAATAAATTATTTAGTATAGATATAGTTCCGTACACATTTAATTTTATTGTTTTTTTCTACTATATAATTGAATAAAAAAAATAGTGAATTTTAATCTTTTATCATTCCCTATTGATTTTTCTTAATGAACTTGAATCTTGACAAAATGTTTTTATTTCATTTAAAAAATAAACTCAGCTGTATGGTTTTAATAAAATCCATCATGCTTAACTGTCGTAGTTGACTATAAAACCTGCAACAGGTATCAATTATTCTCACGAAACCTTCCTTTATTATTTTTAATGATTAGGGAATATTGGTGCATTGCCTATGAAAAGCAGTGAGAATTATACTATTTTACAGTTAATAAAAAGCTTTATGATATTCTTACAAACTTATCGAAAAAATAAAAATCACGATCTACTATAGACCTATACATATATATATGCATATGGTCAGGTTAAAACGTTGGCATAGGAATTAGAGATTATAACAACGAATATATCGGAATCTCGTACAGAAGTCAATAATCGTAAATATACGATCGCTGTATGTATATTTATATTTACTATATAATATTATGTATATTATGACTGGTCGTATAATCGTAAAACTTGGTATGTGTGCACAATTTTCTTCCTAATCATATTACTAAAAATGCTTACTGATTCTATCCATATACTGTAAGATTTATATTACGTTTATATATTATCATGTGTTATATTTTTGAACGTTATATTTATATAGTTAGGTATATTATGACCACTATGAGTTTATCAGTAGGTAGTATATATATAATACTATATAATGAAAAGTTATAGGTCACTTTGTACCTACAAAACACGAAACGCAAACACTTTGTGAAAATTCAGAATTGTATACTAGTTGTCTTGTTATATTATAAATTATAATATATACTAATAGTATAAAATACATACAACATTATTTAATAAAAACGTGTCTGAAATAATGACAAATTATAAAAAAATATATTATTAAGTTATACACAATTTTAACTAAATTGAGACCAAAACGCATCAAAGATTGTTATGAATTATGACCATATTGATACTGCAGACCATACTGTATTATCGTTACCACAAAAGGCACACTCGAATCTCACCAATCTAAACTTCCAGTGAAATTTTAATGGTAATCTAAATTTATATTTTCAAAAATCTTTTTTTTTATTTAATGCATGATCAGCCAATGCATATATTAGTTGATATTATTTAACAAGTTTATATTATGACCAACATTTTTGTGTTTATTAAAAAACTAATAATTTTAAATGTTCTAATCTGCAATAAATACGTATGTCATTGAACTAAGTAATAATAAAAATATTTATCTTATTTTTTTTATATAGTTTATCTACCTGATATATAATATAATTCATCTGTCCAACAAATTATTTATTTATTGATTTATACTTTAGCTTCAAAAAACATTATTTGTTTGTTTAAGTTAATTCAACTTAATTGTATAAATTTGGTTTTTGTTTTTAATGATATAATCTTGTAATTTTACGGCTATGTTGTGCAAGTTAAGTCAAATAGTACTGAGTACTCTGTCGGTTTTGTTGATTTCATAGATTTATGAGCAACATGACGTTATTAGTAATTATATGTGTTTTGTATTGTTATATTGGCCTCGCAAGTATTACATATTAATGATTATTTTTTAACATCATGTTAAAAATTTTAGTGTTAATCTAGTTAGTACGCCGATTCCTATTCATATTTTATTATATTTTTAAATATGGATTTTGCATTTTTTTAAATCATTTTCTATAATATATTATAATTTATAATATTATAGTCTTGAATTTCGGTGTTGGTACTTGTATGTTGTTAGCAATATAAGTTTGCCATTTAATTATTATTTTTATTTTTGTTAATTTTATAAACATATTTTATTGAAATAAAATATTTAAAATGATCTTCACAATTTATTATAGGTGTATATAAAATAATATAATATATTCTAATAATGTTTCACAAAAAAATTCTTGAGTAAAATGGTTTATTGATTTTTACTTTAAAAAAACTTTATAACATCGTTTTCGTTAATTTATTGACTTAGGTAATAGGTTAGG
Organism: Aphis gossypii; assembly: GCF_020184175.1. Classification (NCBI taxonomy): domain Eukaryota; kingdom Metazoa; phylum Arthropoda; class Insecta; order Hemiptera; family Aphididae; genus Aphis; species Aphis gossypii. The sequence continues at coordinate 64,194,025 of NC_065531.1, read as the reverse complement.
TAACCCTACACCAAAATTTCCCGCGAATATTCCATTTTGTTTAATCTTATAAATCTGTGTCATAATTAGTATTCGTAACTGTAACCACATATTATAAAATATTATTAGAGTTTATCACGATTTCTCAACGCCTTTCAAACATTCAAAATTTCACGTTTTAAAATGATGACTCGATTTGAGAACTTGTCCATAGTATTTTTAATCGAATCGATGGCAGGCATGCGTATTATAAAAGTATTTAATATCGACATTTATTTAAGTACATACATCACTATACGTATATTAAACTATAGACACGACGTTGTGTTAGACCACCGCGATCATGAAATAATTTTAGATATTTATAAAACGCGAAATCGTAATACATAATAAGCGTTATATGGAATAAATCGATCTCAATAAAATTTAATATTATAGTCTGCGTTGCTATTACTTATACGGAGGTACCCGAACGCTCCCAAGACGCGAGTGCACCGCACATACATCGCTGTCGTGCTCTTAAACGTTGAATATTTAGAAACGACCATTATCGTTCTGCTTTGTGAGTATATTAGCTTTGAAAGGAACGCGATAGTAATTAATAATTATACTCGATTTGGTTTTACGATTTCGAGATGTATTTGATTATCCATTGAATACGTATAGGTATATATAATAATATATTATATGTTAAAAAAAAAAATAGTTATCTTTTCTAAATTATATCTGCAAAAATATATCGACATTAAACCACCGTTGACACATTAGATTCACGAACATAAAAATAAAAATAAAAAATCATTGATGCATACATTTTGTTATGAGACGCAAATAGATATGGATCTAAATATCTATTTAAAATAGCATTAATTAAACCCTATAAATAGCTGTGCTGTATTTTTGTAAGAAAAATTAAATTACTTCTTCTCTCTCCACTCACTACCACCAACATCTTGTCGAACCAGCCTTAACCTAATTATGTGATAAGCTATGCGTAGCTTATATGATACTTAAAACAAGCCCCCGGGAGTCGAACAATAATGTAATATCAAATTACAAAAATGTAAAACAAAACTAAACAAAACGATAAAACAAAAAGAAAATTCGACGTGATTTATTATTGTTTCGCTGAATGATATATCGCCGTCGATACTATTGTGCTGCAGTCATTGCGATTTCCGTCTGATGGTAGGTATGTATAGTATGTACACATTATTAATATATATTATATACCAAACGAGTCCATTGAAACCCGTATGTATGTTATAACTTTGCGATATTTATCTGTACTAATAATTTATGTACACATTATTATTTTGGTTAAAAAAGGGGGGTTACTGCTTTGCTATGATTTCGGGAATAATTAAAAAATTTCTCTTCGAATATTTCGGTAATGAGGTTTTTTTTCATCTCGTGTCTCATACCCAAACTATACATCGACTTTGCCTACTTTAAAAAACAAATCGTTATTAACTAGACACGCGCTTGACTCACTGTACACACGCTATGCTCACTATATTCTGATATTACCGTAAATTGTCTAATAATTATTATTAAGAACAGCCGTACTCTAAAACATCCATTATATATACTATTTAGTTTACTATACACATAATCATGTTATATTATTATTCCTTGCACACAATAACACGATTATATCTAAGATAACCTATACAACTCACCAGTCTATTCAAGAGTGAACAGTAATTGTTGAAAAAGAAATACCGATTTTTATGAGCGTAAAATATATAATATTTCCCTTAATAAATATTTACAAAAAAGTACTATTTGTATATTATATTGTACCTATATATAGGATATTTTTTTTTTTAAGAAGAATGAAAAAAAATCCTTATTTTCCATAAAATTTATGCGATAACAGGTAAACCAACTGTTATTTTAAAAATAAATTTAAAAAATGGAGAACTTGCTTCTGATGTAAATAGTCTGTTTGAATTCAATAAAATGAATAAAAAATTTAGATGAAAATATGAACTTGACACATTAACCAAATAAAATTGTGGATACTGTTTTTTGATATTTTTTTTTAATTGCTGTATACGAACATCATTGAAAAGGTCAAAAATGCCTTTTCAATAGTGAAAACAAAACTTAATTATTATAAATTAAAAATCAGTTTGGAGTATATCAAACAAATTGTGAATTTTTAATGTTTCAAACACTTAAAAAAATAAAAAAACAAAAATTATAACATTATCTTTAGTAGAAATTTAATAACGGAAACTCGAGTGAAACGAAAAACCATTTTTTAAATTGTTATTTCCACCAACCAATGCCCTACCACAGTAAGATATTAACCAAAATCAATACCCTTCAATTTTCATTCACAGTTTTATCTATGCTTATGCTTGTACATAAAGTTTATATTAAATGATAGGAGTATAAAAAGATTCATTATATTTTTAAGTATAAATTTTTTAAGCCGAGGATACCATTAAACTAAGAAACTAAATAAATATATCCACAAAGCTCTAGTAGACGCCATTTTAGTCATTTTATCAATTTATTTATTTTAACTATCTTATACAAAAAATATTTTTCTGTTATCAATGCCTAACACGTTATAATTAACAGCATTTAGAAGGGAAATGATAAAATCGGTGAAATAACTTTTTTTCTAAAATAATGAGTTGCAGCAAGAATAAATTGCATTGTACAATCTGTAACTAAACCGACAAGATACATTACGCATATGAAGTTCGGAAATTTATTTTATACACCTACTATACTCGATGTATATACGCTGTTCGTTAATCAATTTGTATTTTTGCATTGTTTTTTTACTTCGATAACACAGTCTTTTACGTTTATTATTATAGAAAACGATATGAATATAAAATTAACTACCGTAGTTTATATAATATATCTTACCGATAAGTTATTAGTGGGTATTATCATAAATAGTATAATTCTTTTTTGCACTTTACATATTGACTTTTATAAAAAAAAGTTGCTAATTTATGAAGTTTACATACAGACATACAGCAATTCGGTACTCACTAATTTAAATCAGAACATGTTTTCCAAACAAAAATGAAATTTTCTGTCTAATTTTTCTCTTTCTCATCAATCAACGAATATATATTCATACGGTGTAAAAACTTTTTGATTTGTCTGATGTAGGTATTATTCAAGACTGAAAAAATAAGTAGTATTGATATTGGTATATATTTTACTATATTATGAATTCATATAAAACTTTTAAATTTGACTAATCGGATTACATATACTACATACTAACAAAAAGTATACTCATAAGTCATAATATTTAATAATAATGTTACAGGAATTACTGGAAAACATTTTTGAAATAATTATACTTAATATTCAAAAATATTATTCTAAAATGTAATAAAATTATTAGCTATTATTATGTTTTATACTTTTTATAGGTATAAAAACGTACTTGAAGATTTATATGTATATGATTTAATCCGAAACCTCAAAATAACTATTTTAGATTATTTAAGTACTACACATTAAACTTCAACTTACCATATAGCTGTAGCTAAAGACCGGATATTTGTATATCACACTTGACACGTCTGAAAAATATGCCAAAAGGATACATAAGGCTTATGAATTAGACAACAAAAATTTACGTTTCCTTAATTTCTATAACCAAAGATAGCACTATATGTATATAAAAAAAATACTGGTTGAAAAATGAAATTATGAACACTCCCCAAGTCTCGTCTCAAGAAATATGTGTGCGAAATTTGATGAAATTGTTTTAATAGTTTCTAAATTTATAAGTTCTATATAAATGTAGGTAATCATTTATAGTATGTAATAAATATAATTACTAATCAACGATCACAACTCTATCAACGACGTATCGTTCAAAATTGTCATTACCTATAGGCTATAGCTATTAGCTAGGTACTGTGAAATCCGGGAGCCACACCTCACTGACAACCATTCGTTCGTTCACATGGTATGACGCTCCACGGCTAAACCGTAGTTGCCGATAAGCTTTATTGTTAACCCGACCGGAAAAATGAAGCGATGACGGTTAATCGGAACTGAAATAAAAACACAGTGAACAAAAGAATTTATACTGTTAAATTATCTAGTTTTCATGTCTCAAAGTATGATATTATTTATATTGTTGTTTGTGACAGCTCACGTGACTGATCGAAAATGAAACTATATTGTTATATTCAGTATTACCTCAGAAAACACATGCACTGACTAGATAACTGGAACGCAACTAGCAATAATTTTAAAAATAGTTAATAAAAACAAAATAATTTCGATGAAAAACAAATTGTTCATACACTTCATTTACACATCATTGTTATTATAATGGTCGCTGAAGAGTACAAATTGGAGTTATTCAGTTGTCTATATTTTGCATCCTTCCTCGTCTCGTGTACTAATCTCGAGGACACAGAAGATGTCATACATTTCGTCTGACCAAAAATTAAATTACCCATTAGGTTTGAAATAATAATCTGTTTCAAAAGAATTTCGTTTCACTGGTAGTATTTATATAATTTATGAATTAATAGTTAGGTCTTCGGTATCGGTAGACGACAAAACAAAGATAGCTTAATATTTAATTTTTAATTATTCTAATTCAAACGGTGCGAGTTACCGACGTGAAAAATCACTTTGACGGTTGTGTTTCCCTCGAGCTGCAGAAAGAAAGAATAAATTATCACGATTATACACACAGCTTGACACATCACAATCATGCTCACTTCATAGCACCCTCGTAGGTAGATACTATACTTAGTAGGACTATAGTTTTAATGATTATAAACGTAAAACCATTATTTACAAGTTACGATAGTTGTACGCTTAACTGTAACTAACCCATCGGTTTTTTCATATCATATGTACATAATATAATAGCGTGTACATGAATAAATATTATATAATTTAATATCCATCAATACAGACCTATATCTGATATGATTTATAAACTCAACTATTGAATTCAACTAGGTTTCTATACACGCATTTTTATTTTTTAAGTATTTATATTTGTGGATTAAATACGGTGGTCAACCAAAATAAGAAAAATAATATGATATGTAAATAATATGTAATATCGTAATATATGCGTTTGCTTTGCACTCGTCCACTGCGGAAGCCTAGCAAAACGCATAAAATGTAATATAGTTGTGTCGTAATCATGCGATATTTCAGTCGTATCCTTGAATGTTTTACAATGATTTTAACTACTGCTATATAGTACATAGTCACTTTTTATGATTTCCGAGTCAATTGTATAATAATATATCTTATTTTTTTATCTAAAACCAATTAAAATATAAAGCTATACATAATTACACCAGTTTATTACATAGAAATCATATTTTTTATACGGGGCCACAGTGAGATTATACCTAATGTGTAAAGCAAAGGACCTATATCATATTATTATGTTTAATATACCTATGCTGTCAATTGTTTTAGAACTTTAAGAACTTATTTTATAAAAATATGACGTATCATAAACTTTTAACAATATATTACGTATTATACTCGTATTACTTACATTACTACAAGTGATGTAACTATTTTTTACTTTTTCCATATTACCAGGGACATTTTCCTGGGATATATTATCTTTAAAACGCTGATGAGTTCAATAACTTAAAAATTACTAGTTGGAATATCGACTAATGTATAGGTTAGGTCATCAACATCAACATTTTCCAAAAATTGATTCTCATTTGAATAAAAGAAGTATTTATCATAATTAGACTAATTTTAAATGATAATATATAAATTCTATAAGTATTTTAAAATATTGTTCAAGTTCCTACAATTAAAAATTCCAAAATCAATACCCGTATTTAAATATATTGATTAACCACGTGGATAATTAGATTGATATGGAATATTTAGAAAATACTTTTTATAATAATAATATATTATATAGGTATTTTAAGCTTTTTTTTTTAAATTATTTTATTCACGCATTATTTTATTCAATAAAAGTAATTATCATATACACGAACTTATACAATATCACGAGTCGTTTTTTTAAATATTTAAGTGAAATATGTATTCAATTTTATTATTATTATTATTATTATTATTGTTTTTTCATTATTTATTTTTAACAAAAAACTCTGTGAGTATATATGGCATATCGGTTCACTATAATATATATATTCTTATGTATGGATATTAATCTGGTTTCTCACGCAAAAATCGAGTTGCTTATTATTATTATTGTAACGACGTTATTCAAAAATAAATGTTAGCACACAGAGATCCGTCGGCAGTGTTGGTTCTAAAAACTAAGACGGGATTGGCATATTAATATCTAATTTGTAAACGGGTTAACACTAATAAACGTATATTATAATATTGCAGTATTCATTAAAAATCAACGACACGACATTAGATTGTTTGATAAAAATAATAAACTGTACGCTATATAATATTACATTGCATTTTTAGTAAATGCTTGTTCCTAAAAATATTATTAGTAGGGTGAAAAAGTTGTTAAACAAAAAATAACGTAGATTGATTGTAATAAATACATGATTGTTACAAAAATCAAAAAATAATATACATGTGAAATGTATGATTAAACACTTTTATAAAATTATAATATAATTAATAGGTAACTAAAATATAAAAAAGATATTTTTTAATAGTATTTTAAAAATTAAGTAAAATACTAAAATGTCAAATAATATAAAATTATATTTATTCTTTTATTTTTAAGCAACACCTAAGCTAAAAAGAAAACTTTTTAAAAAAAAAATATTAAAAACATTTTCAGTGTTATAAAAAAAATTATTAAATATTTTTATCACCATATACTGGTTTATTGGAATATATTTAAACACATCTATAGACATTTTAACAATAAAAATACACGCGAACGGTTAGGTTAGGTGTACACAAAAAATATAAAATGATAGTCAAATGCTACAACTTCTTTGCGCAAACCCTAATTATAAAACGATGATCTACACAAAGCTTGTTTCTCAGATAACTTAAGCTTATTGTAGGTATATATAGTTATTTATATAAATTTTCTTATTGCCGAATATTACTTTTTATAAAATATGAAATATAAATTTGCTGTTTTGGTAAATTATAGCTTATATTATTTAAATGGTCCCATTACATTTTTCTTCTGTTTACTAACTGATATCTATTTATTCTAAAATTATTATGGGCTTAATATGTACCTAAATATAGTTATTGCCTATTGGTATAACTTTTCAACTTTCAAATTTTATCGTTTTATTTCTCGAACTTTTAAGAATAAAATACAAAAAAATCATTTTTATGAATTACTTTATAAGTTAAGTTAATCACTTTTTGATCTATTTGCATATATAGTTCTAAAAAAATTTAAAATATGCAAGTACTCATGTACCTACTTAAAATCCCTAAAATATGTAGTATTTTTTTTTTGAGTGGCTTAATTAACAATATCATTTTAAATTAGAAGAACGTTAATTAGAACACGGACGATTCTATATGAATCAATACGATCATATTGCATTTAAATATTCTATCGATCCGCAGCTATACCTACTGATGAAGCGGTGCGTGAAAGGTTTTAAACGTTCAAATCGTTCTACATCTATAAGAACTTTAAAAGACATGTAGTAGTGATAAACTTTATTTAAAAAAAGCCATGCAAAAATAATCCAAAATATACATCAAAAATAAATACAAATATGCGGTCTAAAAATTCAACAAATGTTTTGAAAATGAAACATAAAATATATAATATTTTATCTTTGTCATAACACTAAATAAATTTTTCTTACGATATTTTTAATATGCAAATACTAGCAGTATCTGTTTTACTAATAATATAAAACGTTTCTGAATTTTTTATACTAGTTGCTACAGAGTACAGACTGCAATAATAATAGTTTATACAAGTAATTTTAGTTAGGTACCCAAGATAGGTGTATTAGGTATGTTATTTAAAGTTATAATACCGAATGGTTTAAAAGTAATTACATCGATCACGTTTTTAACTACAAAAAAATAATATATATATTATCGACATCAGACAAAAGCATAATATGGTATTAACCATAAATCATAATATTAAACCTATACTTCTCAATATTCTAAACACAAGAAAAATCATTTAAAAAACTTTTGAGTTTATACAATATCTATTATTTATGCATAAACTTATTAATGTATACACAGTGGACACATAATGTAATAGGTATCTACAATAAAACGATGCCGTGCTCAATTATCTATTAAAATATGCATAGGCATATAAACTGTATATTATATTAGTTTTTGTGTCGTTGATTTTTTTTTTAAAGCAAATTATACGTTATATATAGGTATAACTATAGAATAATAGTATTATATTATATTATATGTATGTATCTCTATACATTTGTATGTTAAAATCTAAAACTGTTTTTCTTTATAATATATGTTAGGTATATTGTATATATAACGCATGTTTCGTTTAATTTACATAATTTGTTGCGTATGTGCATTATATTATAATGTCGTATAGTTCGTCGTTTGATTAAATTGTGAATTTTGTCGGAAATATTTTATCGAGGTTACATAATAAATAAACACTGTAATCGACCAATTAGACTTTGTGGGATAAAAAACGGCCGTGTTAGAAATTCCCCGAACGTATTTTGATAGCTCAATAGTAATAATTAATATATTTGATTGTATCGTTTTGTATATTATAATATATAAATACATGAGTGCGCTATAATAATTTAAAAGACGTTTCCAATTTCCAATGCAATAGCTAGTTTTGTTGCCGCTTAACCAAACCGATCCTGCGGATCCAGCAACCAGCAGAGCTGTGTCAGTTTGCAACACAAAAAATTATAAATATTTTTTTTTATTTTATTAAGAAAATAATATTTACAATCTGTATATAACAAATACAATAAGTAATAAAAATAAATAAATAAACACATATTTGTATAATATAGGTATACATAAATGTATACCGTGTAGATAAATACAAGATAATATTCATGTATAGAAATATTAAAGTACATAATATATAGACATGATAATATTCATGTATAGTATATATAGACATGATAGAAAGGATATTATGTATACAATATACGGTAAATTCAGCAAAATTCAAACGAGAATAATTATTATTTAAAATTATTTTTTTTTTGTTTACCATTTCTAAATCTAAAGATATTTTTTTTTGATTATTTCATTCAAGATATTATGCCAAAGTTTCTTGGAAGTGAAAACAAGAAATATTATTCACTGATTATAAGTAGGTATTTTAGAAACAAATATATTGCATATTTGCATGAAATTCTATTCGTACATTTCGGCCTAATATTTGGCCTGCATTTTCGAAAAATCAAATCATATAGGTGTCAGGTTATTGGTGATCATGCCGTATACATTCAAATAAAAAGTAAAGATATTCAAAACACAGTACTTATCGAAAAAGTCGTATAAAAAAAATTATGAAGAATAATGACAATACAATTACTAGACTGAACTTGGTATTATTTAAGTATTTACTTAATTATTAACAACATTCTAGACTATTTTATTACTAGGTATTATTTATTAATTTACCACATTAAATATCTTTAACTTAGTTTAGCTAAAAACAATAAAATGGGACTGAATTTACCAAATCCGGTGAGTTTGCCCCATTACCATATGACTAAACGATAATCGGATATACATACCGATGTGTGGTTATTTACATATTATAATAGACGAATCGTAAGAATTTACGAAAACAAGAAATTTTATCACCTTGCAGCACGCATATTGATGTGTTCTATAGTTGTACCTAATAGTTCTACGACTATACTATGAATGATACGTGGTTGGCATTAGAATTCTTTCCCTTCTAATTATTTGCGATAAAAACACATCAAATTCTAACCTATTCCGTTTAAGCATACACAATGTTACACAAAGTTTCCCTTGGTTATACAAATACACGTGTCTGTGATTATTGGAATGATAACTTTTTGTTGAGTTAAAAATAGTCAACTCTGTAAATCTATAATATACTGTGATCTTATATATATAATATCTATTACACTCAAATATTCGACTATTAACATATATTACAGGTACGCCAAACGATAACTATATAATATTATACCGAACGTGTCGAAAACGATGACCCACAACTTAAATTTTATTGTCTGTGGAGCGTAGAATTATATATTGTATAATATTATATCATGTTACCATAATATATATAATATAACATAAAAAGGTATAATAATGTAGATTTAAATTTTTGAATTAGCTCGCGTCTCGGCGGCAGATGAACGATACAAACACACGATTGCCTACCACCCGACGCGATGGTAGCTATATTTACCGTAGTTCGTAAGGCATATACCTATATTATGTATCTGTTAAGTAAACATACATACACACACACACACACACACACACATATATTATATATGTATTGGGTATTATATACACTTATTACATATAGCCATATGCGTTCAAACATACCGCGCTTAATACTTAAATATATCGGCCGCTTAGCGGTACGCCGTGTAGAACTTGAATGGAAAGTCGTCTCGGGATTAACTAAATACATTATGTACAAGTATATGTATATATGACTATACATCTCGGTTAGGAGATAGACGTCTCCTCTAAATTAACTCTCCGAGTAACTGCGCCTAGTAGACGAGCGATATTAATCTCGGCGAAATCTAAACGCATTCCTTCTGAGCTTCACACACGCATTCACTCACACTAACGCACGTCTACTCGGTCGACAGTTTTATTGTTATTAGCGTCCCGTTGAATGTCTCGCTTGGCATAGTCTGCGAAGTATATATTATATTTATATTTCTTTGCAGTTGACACGCGTGTATTAAACATTTTTCGATTATTATAATATTTTCCTATTATGGGTAATACCTACCCAAATACAAATATATATAATACGTACTTACGAGTCCAGTACGTTTCGAAATTTGGAAGTTCGACGTTGTAGGTAAATTTCATTTTTCGTTTTCCCGCGACTGTGTAGCAACCAGTATATAGTTGTTATGCCTTTATCATACCTCCATTTTGCTAAAAATAAAGATTTTGGCGTCTATTGGTATAATTTTTATAAATTATAATTCTCTATCAATTTCCGTAATGAAATTTACAATTTTTCTCAGTAGAAATTCATACAAAGAAATTTAAAACAAAGAAATTGACGAGTAAATATACATTCATTATTATAAAAAGCAAATAGACAGTATGTCCAAATAGTAGAATAAAAAACAGTTATGGTCTGTGATTACCGCTTTTCTTCCATGTAATTATTGCAGTATGTCCAACCAAATTAATATTTTTAGTTTAAATTTAACATTGGTTTCAAAATAAAATTAATACATTTTATACCATGTTACGTTTACTGATAACATGGTAGGGATTTATAGTAATTTAAAAAGAATTGACATTATAATAAATGTTTTTAGTTGAACTATTAAATCTTACATTTTCAAAGTGCTAAATATTCGTTATTTTTTTCTCCATTCTCGCCTGAATGTGTATAAAATATAAGTATCAAATAGTTTTCAGTTAATCTAATATTAAAGTGTACATGTCATTACAACTTTATTTAAATATTAAACAATCTTATACACTATACCTAGATAGTGTGTTAAAGTATTAAATATACTTGTATAACTGCATTGATACTCTAAAGATATCAGAAAGAATTTCGCACTACGACTATGGTAAGTTTTGTGTTAATAAGTTTTCCTGTAAAAATATTAAAATATACCATATTTTTAATTTTTAAAAACTAAATATTATTTTAACTCTACTAACTAGTTTAGTGTTAAAAACTATTTTTATTGTTACCAAAAAAACTATACATTTTTTGGAGTTACGTATATTCCGTTGACGATTATATCGGTAGAGCAGATATAAAATCTACCTATATGTGGCTATATAGTATATATATGTAACTAGTGTATGCCGTCTTCGGTCATATTATTTATCGCTGTTATTATATTTAACGCTGTACACGATAAGATTACTCGGTGACGTAGCTGCAGTTTAGATTTTATCATCCAAAAACCCATCGGTATGATGGTATACTTTATTTTGTAATACAATGCGTGTGTGTGCGTGTGTGAGTATAAGATCCCCAAAATTTTTTTTTGCCAGACACAAAAACTTAGTCATAACAGTAATAAAGAATAAAACGTAGTACCTATACGTAGTATGACTGTTTATAATATAATGTATAGTAGTTGTCCAAATTATCTCGACCCCTCGCACGTAGGTATGTATAAGTATAATATTATAAACTATATTATGTTATACGCTCTTAGCATTTATATATACAGGATGATTCATCAAGAATATGCTCACCCCTATTTTTTATTTATGTAGTTATTTACGAGTTGGTATTTTTAAATACACACTTGAAAACTAAATTTTCAAATTTTCAAATTTGTTGGTATTGCTTAAGAAGTGTTCTGTGGTAATGAAAACTTTAACTTTTACTGTAAATTATAAAATAGATAATTTTTTTGAAAATTTTGATTTCCTAATTAAAAATTAAAACATGTATAGTTTATCAGTTATTAAAATATTAATATTAAGGATAGGTAATAGTTCTTAAAAATATATATAAAATAGATGTAAATTTGCATTAGTATTTATTTAACTTGAACCATTTTTACAATTCATAAATGTTGATGGATTAATATTAATTACAAAAATGTTCAAATTATCATACACCCCAACTTTCCTAACTTATTAAGATTTATTATTCATATATTGTCTTTAGTACACAAATTTAAATAACTTAATAAATAATAACTATTCGTTCAAATGTTGATTATAATTTAAGATACATCAACAATTTAACATTTTCAAAACAAAATGTCTGCTTAATAATTTACTGTAGATAAGAAAGTTTTCATTTGAAAAAAAAAACGAAAATTTATATCTTCATTTGATACTCCTTAAATACTAAAAAAAATCTCAAGAATATTAAAATACGTTCTTAAAGTATCATACATCTATAAAAAATTCCAAAAATCACATTATTGAAGAAAAAAGGGGTACCTATACTTGCTAGGTGAATCATCCTGTATATATAATATAATGGTTCTTCTTCTCGTCCTGCAGTTATGTATTTGAAGCCTGATGGAAATGACACGTGGACGACTCTGGTTCTTCAATCAGATAATATAATATATATAATATAATGTGTTTATGTATAAAGTGAGTTGTAACGGCGGCGTTGATGTGATATAACATTTAAGTGTATAATATAATATAATATAGCTGCGTCATTTTTTTTTCACAAAACCAATTGCGGATGGATCTTGAAATTTAATATTATTATTAAAATATGGTCGACTTTATATACATGTATATGAAACGATAACGGATTTTTTCGTTATGTGGGATGTCGTTTTTTTTTTTTCGTGCCGTAATTATATTATTCATAATAATAATAAGTATAAGTACGTGATAAATTGAAACTCGGTGAAGTTTTAATTATTATGTTTCAATAAATTATCATATAATATACATTCAATGTTTCAGTCCAGACTCGATTTTCATCGAACTTATCACCATTTTGCGATCGTTTTCACACTACTCTTTTTTATTATTATTTCGAACTCATTCCGGTATTATTAGTTGATTAGTTTAAATTATGACCAAATAATACAATAGTCGGCTAAATTATATCATTATTATAATATTTAATATGTATGTACTATAGGTATCATAAATTCATAAATTTAAAATGATAGCTCACTTAACCTAAATATTTGTTTAAAAACCATTTATTGGCCATCATTCTGTACATAACTGAATATTTGCACTTACATAAATATAATATATATAATATATATATATGTGTGTGTATATGTATATTAGGTCAGCGGGGAGGATGTCGTGGGGTGGTCATCCATCCGGAATTGAACCAGGCACCTCGAAGTATTGCAACAGGTTTTCGCTTTAATACAAAAATGACATGTTCAATGATTATTTCTTAAAAACTCCTGGTAGAAGGAATATATTATACCTATTCTTATACAAATTTGGAAATGGTACCAACTTATATATTACCTATACTGATGTTAATATTCTTTGCAATTATGAAATCGCGTAAAAATTAATTTAACAAAAATCGAATTATTTATTATTTTATTTTAAATAATATATTAAGCCGAATCATTTTATAATAAATTACGACGCGATGACGTCGATTTATACGTTTCACGTAAAAAAAAACTAACAATTAACGATATAAATTAAATTGTCGACGACGTGCTCTGGTGCAACGATTATAATAAATATATATACCTACCTAATCTTAATTTTATATTTTATTTATAGTTTTAACTTATAACATAGAGTCACCGTTATTGTTATTATTATTACACACACTATGTATTTTATTATTATTATTATTATTAACGCGGTATAAGGCCGCAGATAGAAATCATAGTTGTGCCGCCGTCGCCAAGAGAATAATCGAAAAAAATATATATTTCTGATGTCGTCGGCCTTAGGCTACTAAGACGGGATGTGGGGATAAAAAAAATAGGTATAGAGTGGCGCCCGTTAATGACGACCGCGATAGCCCGCCACCTCCGGTCCTTCGACGTGGTCGTTCCGTCTCCTGCTACACGCGGAGACAAACACACACAGACACATTTCCTGCACCTTCCCTTCGTACCCGTTCATCACTCATAATAATATAGTTTTTCTTTCGATCGTCGCGTACAATATAATAACATATAATATTATTATTATTATATACAGACCACAATTACACAGGTAAACGTATATCGGCGGCGGAGTATAGATATATACAACGTACATATAACATTATTATTATTATAGACGTATAGCGCCGCGTGTTAAAACGAAAATGTGGTGTAAAAATTCAATTTTTCTGGTCTTTGGTTTGGAGTAGAGAACAAAAAAACTGTTGTGAATCGAATTCGAGAAACCTGCGGCGCGCACACCGGAAATTGTACGCGCTGTGTACACGGAACTCTGCTGCGATGAATCAGTGATGATGTATAATTTCGGTATAATCAATTTGACTCGTTTTTTGAGTCGCCGCCGCCACTGTCTTGTTTCATACGTACACACATTAGTATGTCCAATTTGTCACTTTATTACATACTATTTTTTTTTCTCTTCTCCGATAAGGGCTGTGTGATTAACGAGGCCGACAAAACGTCAAGTTTTCCTCATTGTATACACCTCGACTATATATAATATAATATTATTATTATGAAATACACATAGAATACTAGTATAGTAGTATATAACCATTACGTACATATACACATACATTGTATTATAAAGAAATATTATAAAATTATATACGAAAATCGCAGCGGTGACGTCAAATTTCTCTGACCACGGGATAGGTTAGATTTCCGTCCAATTAGTCCCATGGTTGCCCGACCACGTCATAAAATAATCATATAGGACAAAATTATCGCGTGTTTTGTGTCTGAAAAATGGAGCCGGCTGGTTGCCATCATATTTATATGTATGTATATTATAAATAACATAAACGCATAATAATTTCGTTTAAATTTCGCCGTATATCCACAACTCCCCCAAAAGCTGTTTATCGACACACCATTTATTTTTTTAAGTACATTTCGAAACGAATAATTATTGCGTGTAAAACAGACCTCGGTTGAATAAAAATAAAACGGTCTTTTTTAATTTTAAAACAAACCGTCGTCGTTGTCGGCGGCGGCAATATGTAAGTGTGGCGAGCGGCAGTGTTTTGTTCATAATGAACACGTTGTTTTCTGCTAACCACCGTTCCGAAATACTTATAACGACCTGCGAACGCGTTGCGGCTCTGTGCAAATACTCGTCGCCTATATTTTATAATAAGTGCGTATAAGCTAAAAAAAATATATAAGACGATATTATAATATACGTATACGTTTGCCGGACCAGTTATTCGAGACCGCATAAATCAAGTAAATTTCGAGTAGAATGAAAAAAAAATGTTAAATGTCTGAACTATTGGAAACCCGCACAGAGGTCATGAGACGCGGTGGTGGGTACCCGCGCACGGATACGTCTCCGCTGAAAACAGAACGACCGAGAGCGGTTGTCGTTCATATAGTTTAATGATACTATATATTAATATATAATATAATATATACAGGACGATTCATCAATAAACGTGCTCATCTCCTTTTTTCTTCAAGATGCCATGCAGTTATTGAAAATCTAGTTTTTAAAAATTTTAAATATACTTGAGGACCATATTTTCAAATTTTTGAAATTTTTGTATTACTGTCTTGTAGAGATACAAAACTTTTGTTTTAAAAATAACAATCATTCTTTTATGCAGTTAATTATTTAATTTGTGTACTAAGGATAGTATAAGTTCGTGATATTGAGAATTATGCTCATTTGAAAATATTACTAATTTATAAAAATGATCCTTCAAGTATTATAAATACTAGATCTGATCTTACATCTATAATTTATTCTTATGTAAAATCATATTTAAGAAATATCGTCATTAATGCAAACATGTTAATAACTGAAAAACTACACGTTTGAATTTTGAGTTGACCACATAAAAATTAAAAAAAAAAATTATCTATTAAATATTTTACAGTAAAAAAAAAAAAAGGATTGATGGTTCTCATCTGAAAGTAAAGTATAATAAATGTGAAGAAATTGAAAAAATTGAAAACATGATCTTTATAAGTCTTCAAAAATTTAAAAAATCAGAATTTGAATAAATTCGTTATTAAATAAAAAAAATGGGGGGTAACCATGCTTGGTGAGTCACTCTGTATATATATTTGTATGTCATGATGCATAATATAGACTTGTTTGTATACACGCCAAAAACGAGAATGTTTTAATTAGAAATCCCACAATCGTCGCGTCGTTGTATATAGGTAGTATACACGACGTATATCGTATTTATGTATATACATACCTGGGCTGTCCGACCCGTAATCTTCTGCGGACCATGAGACTCGATGTCTTGATATTTTGCAATAATAATTTTCATTTTAACACGCACTCCGCTGCATTGATGCGGATATAATATGCGAGTTGATTTTAGTTGAAGTTCATACAATATTTTCAGCTCGATAGTTAATAGGTATACCATTATAATATAATATAGGTATAAAGTCAACGATGTTTTTATGGTAATTAAAAAAAAAATGAATTCCCTGTATACAAATTAAAGAAATAATATGTAAGTCACGTGAATAAGTTTAGTTAAATAAGTTCGATATTATATTTTTGTATTATCATTGTTTTAGTCTCGTTTGCATGCCTATTAAAATAATGTGAGTCATTCAAATAGTTGATTTGAATAGAGGTATCTTTGGTTATTTTTTTTATTTTTTGAGCATTTTTGAATTGTTTTTAGAGTTTTTAAATCCAGGCCATAATCATCACTTTAAGCGAATATATAAATTGATTAACTTTAATACTGGGGATTTATTTTGCAATTCAATTTTTTTGTGTTATTGTGATACAATTAACTACAACTACTACTCTTATTGGACATTAATGTCTAATGATAATTATCATACAATATTTTCGTAGGATTTTCAAGAAAGGCTAGCTGCTTATAACATGTATAAATGTATAATGTTCATATAGTAATATTATAATATGTATTTAATAGATAAAGTAAGATTCTTATTCTTGAATAATATAGGCAACCGCAGTTATATCTAAAAATGGAAATCTTCTTAAAATATTGTATTTTATTATATTCCCGAATTTTCAGAGATATCTTTCGAATTTTAAATTATAATGTTCATTCATCGAATATTAAACTAGACTTTTGGTAGTACATAATAAATTTCCTAGATATACTTTCAATATCAGACAAAATTAATTTAAAATCGTCCTTGTTGAATCCTCTATAGTCTAGAGGTTCATTGGAATCTGAATGCATCCATTAACACTTTTAATCGTGTATTTTTTTCACTTGATGTTTATAAAACGCGAGAACCAGGACTTTAACGTCATCTAATACTAATACTACACAATACACTTTTAATTTAATAAAATTAATTAAGAATTACTTCAATCACGTTTTTGTTTGCATAAATTATTTATTTGACATTTTGTCAAATTTGAAGAAAAAATTCGGATACTAATGAAACATTTTGCAGGATCGTGAATAACTACGTTATAGTTATGGCTAGCATATAATCATAGCGCATCTAGGTTTTTTAAATTCACCCTGCGTATAAATACGAAACAGCTTAATAATATATATTCACGAGTACATTCTCCATTAAGTTATTATACAAAAAAAAATATTTATACTAAGGTTAAAAGTCCTAAATATTATATTACAGCAATTTCATATTAGATTTATTATTTATTTATTATTCTTGTACCATTTTTTAAATCATAAAAGTTGATAGATTAATATTAATTATTAGATTTTTCGGTTTATTATATAGTCCCCGTATCTTCTCAATTTTTCCTGCTATTACTATGCACTTTTATTGTTGTACTTGGTAGATACATTAACTTAATTAAGCCACCATCTACTTGCTTAAACATTAGTTTTGATACAATAAAATTGTCAGGTAAAATTTTGAGCACACCGTAGAATAAAAATACTTTGTGAATCCTTAGCTCGCGTATGCACCGTATTTCCGTACAATCAAAAAAACGAAATCACCGCAGCTTCGCATTCTAAAAATATTTTTAACACCAAAAGTCCATATGCCATGAAATTAATTAAAATATCGCTATATTGATGTAAAACTATGTTGAAATTAAACTATTATATTTGGAAATCCATATCTAATCATAAAAGTAGAAATAGTATGATAATAAATTAGAACTCAACAAAAAACTAATATCCAATTTATAGATAAAAAAAATATAATTATATAACGTCAACCAAATTGATAGATTGATTTAGTTATTACTAGTACTTAGATTTAAAATAATTTGATTTTAATGTTAGTGATACATTTTTTAGATTATGTTGTTTCCGGTATTATTTATCTAATATTATTTTATTTAACTTTAATAACACAATATAATTATATTGTATTAAAACAATAAACAAAATTAAGAAAAAACATGTGTTGATATAAGGTGTTAAAAATAAACCTTGTAAAGTTAAGATGATATATTATAAAATGGACACGATGCATGCGCAGTCACGGTGCATTAAAAATTGTCGCTAAACAGTAATAGGTAATAATGTACAATAGAAAAGAGTGAACCTCTTTTAAAAAAATAGAAGATTGAATTTTTATACTCTCTAAGAATTAAAAAAAAAAATCCTATGACTGAAAATTATATTGTCTTTAATTACATAAATAAAATATCCGAAAATTTGATTTTGAAGAACTACATTATTGAAAGAAAAGGGAGTTTAGCATGATCGGTGAATCATCCTGTATATCACTGTGTAGGTATACCCTAATATAAAAACATACGGTACCTATTGCCAATATCCTTCAAGTTGCATACCACTGCGGCTAACATGTGTATGCACCGTGTTTACTGTATTTTAATACCATTACAAAGTTATAGTTATATCTAAAATCGTGTGAGTGTATGTGTGTGGAAGGAGAAATCCGATCGTTAATTCGTAATATAATTTATAGAATATAGAATAAATGTATGTACATGCTCAACGCACACATGTTATATTATTAGTCCGGACGACGTTGACAGTCTTTTGTTCATTGTTAATATTGTGTTTTTTACCTCAATTAATTTTGTTTGAAATATTCAAGGTCATTTTCCCCGTTTACGTTAATATATTTAAATTATAGCGGCGCGTATTATACCAATATATATATATATACATATTATATGTGTGTGCGTGCGTGTGTCTGTGTGTGTGTGATGTGAGTTTTTATTTTATACTTGTGGGCTACTTACTGCTAGAAACTAAGGAATTGAAATTCTGCTTTTTACTTCCCTTCCCTGTCCAGTTTAATATCGAGAGTATACCTATATTATTGATATAACTTCGGTATAATTAAAATTGAACGAAATTATCTTGTATAAGAATAATATTGACAGTACAAAGAAAAATCATCAAGACTGCTGCAATATTTCGTTTGGATATACATCTTTTTTTTTTGCATTCGCATCCCACGCCACAAAATGTTGTTCCATAATACCTCTAATTTGTGAATATTTTTTTCTTTTTCTTTTTGAGACCCCATTAAAAATAATATTATGTAAACTTGACAAAAAAAATAAATAACCTAATAATAAACGTAAAACGTAATATAGTTGCGCGCAGATCACTGCAGATTGTATCACATATTGTTAAATTTATCGAACCAATCTATCTTTTGATTTGAAAATAAATCACTTTTTATGCTTCTATGGAAAATAAACATTACCGCCCAAGCACACAAAATTGAAAATAGCATAAGTACTATTTAATTAATTTAAAATGGAAAAAATACAAATAAATTTAAATCATATTTTTAATAATCTATTCTATATCTTACCTACTTATAAGAAATTACTAGATTTTTTGGTTACCTAGTAATTAAAATTTAATAGTGAAAGTTGGAGTTTTAAATTTTATATAAATTGCTTAAATAATTTTCTTTAAAGTTATTTATTTATTTTTTTATGAAAAATATGTAATGTTTGTTTAAACATCTTCGCATGTAAATACAAATAATTTTGAAATAAAAAAAACATATGCTAAGGTAATTCGGCGTGTATACATATACGAGTACCTATATAAGTATATTAGAATATTTCAAAATGTGTAAAGCGTTTATCAATATTCATTATTCATAGGTAATGTACCGCACGTATAATCTAATATAAATAAAAAATGTGTGTATTGTAAATACATATATGCGAGAAAAGATTTTTATCATATAGGAATAACACTATATCGGATTCAATAGGAGGAGCTGTTTAAACTTTAAAAACAGATTCGGGTCCATCTAATTCGATCAAAATTATAATATGTTAGTCTATACATATAATAATACTATTATATTGGAGAAGTTGTATACCCTCGGAACCTCCTCCTACTATAAATATATATATTTATATATTTATATTCACCTAATGTAATATACCGTCGCCGCGTTGTCCTCCGGCAGTGTAATACCTACAGGGGTAAGTGATCGATTACTTTTGTTTGTTTGAGAAAAACCATCATCGTCGTCTATCTATGTATACACTGCGTGTGACGGTCGCGATGAAAAAATAAACGAAAAGACAAAAAAAAACATCGCAAACAAAGAATGTCCGGTTAAACAGGTCCATATTTACCATTATTATTTTCATGTGCATTCCTTTTCGTGTATGCCGCGCGCGAGTATACGTAGTCCAACAGCTGCGGTAAGTGTACATAGGTTCCTGTATAATATATATATATAGGTTTGTTCGTATACACAAAACACATAGGAGAACCGATCGAAATGGCAACTTGATACGTTTAAGGCGAAGCGTTAAGGCGGAATTCTTTCTATAATATAATGTGTGTACATATACATATATATGAATGAAGAGAGAGAGAGATATCCAAACACTTCTCACACTCGGTGCGCTCGTTTGCACGCTTGTATAATATATAGGTACACATGGTTTTTTGGGTAATACGATATACGCGGTGACGATGAGGGGAAGAAAAGAGTTTTTCAAAAATACTTCACAAGGCTAAAAACGCGTTATCGCGTGTATATTGTATATTGTTAAACGATTGATTTTTTTAAGAACTATTCTATTCGGTATTTCGGTTTCATAATTAAAACATTCACAACAAGTATATAGTCATTATACAATTATCCTTATAAAAAATTTGCATGGTATACAGTTAAAAATCGAATCCTGCATACATAATAGACGCCCACCAACATAAGTATTATTTGTATTACAATTTACAATACAATATATGCATGAGACACATATTATTAAGTTTTATTTCTAACGCCAAATGGCAATCTAATATTTTAATTAATTTACAAAAATATACAGTTGATAAATTAAAAATAAAATTAGAAATGATATAAAATAAGATAATAATTAATTTATGTATAATATAATGGTTAATTATTGGTTAATGTATACAAAATAAAAATAAAAATTATAGAATATTGATATAAAATTAAGTAATGAGAGGCGTGAACTAAAAAGTTAAACGTTATTTGCAACTTTAAGTATTCAATGCGAAATATGGTTATGTTCTGGTACATATAATTTGGATTAGATTTTAGAGTTAAGATTTGGAGTTTCAAATGATATGATTGCAAAGAGATTAGGAATTTAAATCATCAAAATCGTCATGTACGCTTTTGTATTGTACCTACATACACACGCGCGCGTATTCTGCATATGCATACATAAATATATAGCACGCATGTGCGCGTATATTGGATTAGATCATTGGAATGTCTGGCTGATTAACCGTTAGGGTATTTATATTTTATACTCTATGCCTTAATGTTAAAGTTAATTATAATTTAATTTCTCTTTATCGATCGAATTCGATATATATTATGATGCGTTAATGTGTGTGCGTCCGCAGCATATTAGATAACCGAAACTGCCGAAGACAGTAATTATAGTTATACTCAGATAAATTAAGAGCAAAACGTTAATAATAATTTTAGTTGTTGCTACGCTACAGCAGAAGTCACATATTATGTATAATATATAAATACCTAACCTCTATACATAACATATATTATATAGTTAAGTTCGGGACCATCAGTAATGCGGATAAAACGTCTTTATGCGTTCGTTCTAATTAAAATATCTGCCTGTATAAATAACTATATAGATTATAATATATAGATATAGATATTTATTATAATACGGTTTATGCGGTTTATTGTGTATACATACATATAGTGCTCGTATTTATAGATATGAATCGCGTATTATAAAATATATTATTATTTTATACATTTTTAATTGATTAATTTCTTCTGATATATAATATTATAAATCTCACGGTGCATAATAATATGACTTTAATGTAGAATTACCGCCTAGCTATTACTAATATAATATTTATTTAATATACTCTCTACCAAGGCCGCCAACAGGGGTGTCCAGGAAAGGACATTGCTCCTTTGATTTTTTTATAAATATATATCACGCGTAAAACAATGAAAAATAATATCAACAAATTTTAAATTAAAAATATATTTTAATTTCTTTGGTAGTAGTGAAGATTTATAACAAGGTTATCTAAATAAGTTTACTTGCAATAATACCTAGAATCAAAGGGAATAATCGTAAAAAACCTCTTTGTTTATTTTTATTTTAAGTCGTGTGTAAGTGATTTTACTTGTGATATTATTAGATATATACGATTACAACAAATATAGATTGTATACCTACCTATGCTGAATTGCATGTAAAACTTATTTTAATTATATTTGTAAACTATTATTTTTCGGAAGAATATTTCAAGCAAATATCTTTAGGTGTGTGATATAATTTGGACTTTAAAGTCATTTAGGATACGTCGAACTTTAACTTTTAAATGTCAGCCTCTGAGTTTTATTCGATTTTAAATTGCGTGCACGTAATACAAAATACAAATTGACCAGCATTAAATAACAGTTAAGGTATACATATATATAGGAAAATTCTTCTCCACTTTTTTCTTTCCGCTACAGCACTTGAAATTTAAACATAAAAAATGCAGTTTAAACGATCGTTATTCGGTTTTTTTCAAACGCTGTTGTTACAATATATATATATTTATATATGTAAGTATTTTTTTAAGAGTAAGAAGATACTAAAACCATTATAGGTCATGACCAGACTGGTTGGATGTGTATAGAACTACATTAGTTAAATGTATTATATCACACTCAAATGATTGATAAATTGTCATATATATATAGACCCAATCCTTTTCTCATTGTTGCAGGTTTGGGTAAGCCGTCTTTTTCACACTGTAATGTACCCGACACTTTCTCCGGACGGAAATCTCTTTACGTGGGTCTAAATACACGTATGAACAGTTTACACAACTGTGAAGTGAGTACAAAAAAAGTAATATATTATTATTTATATTACTTTAAAGTCTATGCATATACCTACTTATGATCCAGTCAAAGGTTTTATAGTCCACGTAGGTACATTATATCATAAACCCCCCAAGGTTGTCGGTGGTAGAAAAAAAATAATATAGTAATACAGAAAAACGTGACCAATCGGGTAACACGACAATTTTTTTTCTCGTTCACTTCTCGAGTTTTGTATGACTGTCAACTGGCCAAGGTAATTGGTACAATGTTTGGTGCAATATATATTACATTTATGTATATTTTATTATAGTATAGAGTATTATTATATATACCTAAACTAGATAATATTATATAAAACTATGTTCATAAATTATCGTACTCGTAGATAGGTAGTGAGGATTTATTGAAATAGGGTGTAAATATTTTTCTATTTCATTTGTACTTTTATGGCCATTATATGTATATGTATATAATTTACAACGTTTTTATTTTTATTTTTTTATATTTAAGCAGTATTTTAATAATATTTGTGATAATATACAATACATTTTTATAGCAATAATGATGAATAATAATATAATAATTGTTGCAATAGGTACCGCAAAAATTAAAAAAGACGATTTGTAAACAATATTATTTCAAATTATATTAATTATAAATATAATAAGATGATAATATCTATGTATCTTTGATTTTAATATAAATTATATGCTTGATTAATACTTACACATTTTAGCTCGAATCTTCATTTTAAAATAACGATAATAAATCTTCCTCGAAAAGTTTTGCATTTTCTAAATAAGCCTTCGGTTAGGTTTCAAAATATATATGCATAACATAGGTGTATATTATAATTAGGTATATACGTGTAATATAATACATGTAATTAGAAAATGAACAATATTTTCGATCAACTCAATCATAATTATCATTAAATATAATAAAAATATAACTATAGCCTATAGGACGCTTATTGTTTGTTTTTCATGTGTCAACTATAAGGACGTGTTTCTGTAAGGTTTAATTCGATTAAAACGTTTATATTATGTATCTACAAAGGCATTGTTTTAAGACTAGTCTTCAAAATTATACTAAATTAAATCATAATGTATAGTTTTATTAAAAATATACTTGTTTGCATCAATGTATTATTTTCATAATAAGTAGTAGACTAGAAATATGACTAATTATTATTGTTGTTGAAAATATTCGTTAAATGAACTGAATGTACCTATATTTTAGAAAATCGCGCGTGCGTATAATATTACTACATTGTATATATGTTCAAAATATTATATTGGAGTTGTGACACTCTCCACATGTGCACATCATTCACTATTATAAAAAGTTTCATATTATAGGCATTAGTATGTACTATGTATATATAGTATAATATATAAGTGTATAATGTATATATACAGGAGAGTAAGTGAGAAATTAACTCTCATGTACCTACCTATGTGTATTATATTAGTGGTTCATTTTCGTTCATGAGTGACTTCAATGTTTTCTTTTTAAATTATTATAACATATAGCAATTTCATCTGGGCCATGTGCACTATGCAGTCAAATATCCATATGTAACACCATAATAATATATTTGTATGCATTAGTATTGCAGTTAAACTATAGTATTTTAAATACCTATTGATACCGCGGTACTAGCCACTTTTTCCAAATCTAAATTTCTAGATGAACATTTTTAAATACAATTTTAAAAGACAAGATTAAAATATGTATACATAAACCCTATTGAAAAAAAGGAACTAAAATATCTTAAAGAAAGAATAAAGATTTTATTGAAATTGATCCAGTACCTATAATCTATATAGTTGCAGAAATTAATCATTTACAACAAAACTCGATTTTACATTTATATAACAAACATAGAGTGATATTCGATTTGCGTGATTCTTTCTTTGGTTTTCAATTCGAAGATCATCCATTCGGGCAAGACCCTTTTTCATTACACAAAACGTGCGTTTTTATAGACGGTATGTGCCTATACAAGATATATTATGTTAGATATTACGTGACCCCGACATTGTGCAATTGGTCTTACCCTTGATGTTCGTTCATGACACCATATTATTATTATACTCGGAGGTCAAATGATTTAATGTAGCGTTTTCGTATTTTATTATATTAGGTACCTGGTACCTAGGTAATTTTGTATATTATTCGGTTGAAAAACTAAATTTTCTACCTACGATGAAAAGTAAATAATACACATGTGAGAATTTTATATTGCCTATCCTAATAATATATCATATACATATAAATGGACCGACTTTAATGTGTCAGTTTAACTGCATCGATGCTAATATCTACCTATGAATGCGGTGCTTTGACCGATGTTTGTACGGACGGCACGTTTCGGCGAATGCTCGAAAAACTAACAATACAAATGAAATATCGTCTATTTAAGGGTTTATAATAGATAGGTTAATTTTTTTGTAATAATATTAATAATAAAAAGTGTTTTCAAAATTGAAAATTTTTAGGACAAATTATTTTAAAATCATTTATGTTTTACAATTTATTGTATAATAACTGCAGTTGAATATACATAGGTCAAGCATGCTCACCCCTTTTTTTTCAATACTGTAGTGTGCAGATATTCATATTTTGATTTTGAATTTTGTAATTACAGGTATAATATGTCATCGTCTTATAACGTCGTACAACATAGCAAATTTACATTCGGTAAATCCAACTGGTTATTATCAAATTTATAGGTCAGAGAACATCATCTGTGGTTAAGCTATGTTTTTCCAATATTTTAATTTGAGTATTAAAAATATTACAAGTTGAAAATCTTTATATTTAGCTTAAAAATTAAAATACCGAAAAACCAATGTTTAAACACAGATAATATTCTTAGCTTAAACTTTGATAATGGGTCAATTTACATTAATATTAAAATTTAAAACACTCAATATTGAACATTAATACTGGACCTAAATTTGCTACGTTATATTTTTGAAAGTCGAAGACACATATATGCGAAGGTTCTCTTAAAAAGTAAATTTTATATTTTCAAACTTTTAAATTTTTTTGTACTACTTAAATAGTAGTGTCCAGTGAAAATATCAACTTCTATTTGTTCGCCTAAAAATTATTTTGAAGGTAATTTTTCTGAAATTTTGACATATCATAATCAAAATTCGAATGAATATTTTATTAATTATTTTATTTTGTGCCCATGATAATGGATTTATATAGAAAATATACGTAGAGGCTATTATAATATTTGAAAATGTTAGTCATTTATATTTATCTATTAACATAAGTCATATAAATTATTAAATTGATCCAATTATAATAAATACTAGATATATTATTATATCTATTTTATATTTTTGTTTAACCATTTTTAAAGACTTTTATTCTTAGTATAAAAATTTTAACAGCTGAAAAACTAATTATTCGAATTTTGAATTAGATGCATCGATACAAATTTTATATCAACATTTTTAAAAAAAAAATATTCTCTAAATAATTAACTGTAAAAAAGGAAAGGAACTCACAAGTTTTTATCACCACACTTCAAGTAGTACAAAACAAATTCTTTCATAAATGATGTTTAAGTATATTAAAATTTTAAACATTCCAAAAATTAAAATATGAATAAATTCATCATTAAAAAATAACGGGGGTGAGCATTTTTGATGAATCATCCAATTAACGTAAAATAACTAAAACATTTTAGTTAATTTCAACTTACAACCCTGTACCCCATGCAACTTACTAAATTATTGTTGAGTAGTAGGTGGATTGTTTTTTAACACATAATTTTCACCGAAATAAATGTTAAACAAAAACCAGTTACTTATCTCGGCAGTTGATGATGATATATTCCATGGTGAATGTGACCATAAATAGAGATACCTACTCGCAATAATAACATTAGTTACTTTTAAGATTTTAGTATATCAACTTATTACAAATGTTTACGATTTATTCATCCTTGTCCATTAGTAATCTAATCCCAGATTAAGATCCGTAATTTTTTTTTTATATTACCGTAATAAATGTTACCTAATGGGAAATTAAAGAAGAAAAAAACCAAAAGTATTTTTATTGGTGTTGAACTATTGATATTATATGTAAATATAAAAAGATACATTTCGATGTCAACGAAACAACCGAAGGGCGAATAATAATTGATTGTGGCGAAACTAAATGCGTTGTTTTTCGTATAAGTATTTTCGCGCAATATAAATTGTTTTTATGGTTGTTTGTTATTATTATTCCATCGCCATCGTATCCGTTTGAAAGGAGTGTATAATATAATATTTAGATATATTATTATTATAGGTATTTTTCTGTCAGATCATTACTTTTATGTTTATACTTGTATGCATATAAGTGTGCACACATGTGTGCGTATATGTGTATTTATTATATTAATTATTTTATCGTATTTGTGAAAATGGTTCACGCCCTTATCGAAACGTGAAAAAAAACAATAAAAATTAAAAACCAAATTGCACTCTTTCACGCTGCACACTCGATATTAAAATAGGTATATAAATTTTGTATTGACTATCGACGTAGTAAAAATCATTCATTATTCTGAAAAGTTTTCAAATGCGTACTGCACCTATTTATAATTGAACATATAAGTGTACTCATCGCCTAACATAATAATATTATATTGTAGTCGTTATTTAAACGGCATACAGTAATGTTTTTAGATTATAATTTTTTTTTAACACTGAACAATCAAAGATTGATATTTTTAATAATAAGCAGTAACCAATAAAAACTAGGTATATATTTTATAGACGAATATGTAAGTATGGTGTATTTATATTTTAATGGGCAGACGCCCACCGTTGCCAATACGTACAGACATGCATATTGTAATATATTATTTTATACACAATACATTTAATGATATATATAAACGTACAGGGTGTGCCCTAAGATATTTTTGTCACCATATATGAATTATAAATAACTACCTAGCTGAAACACTGAAATACACCCACTTACAGCCCTGTATACATGTATAGATTTCTGTGTTTGGAGCTTCTGTTGCTTGGAGACAATACTTACGCAAGACTAACCAGTCAAAAGGATAATCTTATTATTTACAAACCCTCCAAAACGGTATATTATATTATTTTATGTGTATGAGGTATCATACACTTGTCTTAATATCACCCAGGTGACCATCACGGAGTGCAACGTAAATTCTTATCACGGACAATTACAATTATTACTAATAATAATATTAACAATAAGACCCTCGATAACAAATCCCAATAAATTTTTAAATATATTATTTTTATATTATTCTTATTGTACGGTGACTTTAACGCCAAACTACGTCACAAATCGTATAAGCAACGTAGCGGCATACTTAATTACTTAGCGACACGATAATAATAATAATAAAATAAAAATTGTAACCTTTTTTCTAAACAGTTGTTCGAACTGGACAACGGTAAGGTCGTTTTTATATTTTGACGGTTTAAACAATAATAATTGAGCCAAAAAAACTTGTAACTAGGTATTTATATATATATATGTATTTAGTATTATGTATATATGTTTAATTTAAAATTATGATTAAAACGTATTGTTATTCACATGAATTTTTTTCTATTCACTATTTCCGTTAGATACTGTTATGTCATAACTCATAATGTAAAAATATACATAATTCCTCGTTACAGGTAAACATGATATCTATTTTCATGATGATTTTATGGATATTAAATTTTGTTTGTATTCACAGGAATATTAACAATAATTAATGTAGAATATGTAGAATAAATTCTAAATCCAGCATTATTACATTATTTTATTGTTAGTTATATTATATTTATAATTGTATATACTTAATATAAATGGTCGTGGGTTCCGGATAAGTGGTATGTTTATTTTAAATACATATACATAGGTTAGAATATTGAAGTTTAATCTTGAGTTTGATCGAATATTGAACTACAAGTATACCTACAATACATACTAAAAACACTATTGTTATTAATACCTTAACACACATATACAATATAGACATGCATGATGCATCACACAATATCTCATAATCATCCATCCGATTTAAATTTAAGCTTTAATGTAATAATAATAAGAAAATAGAAATAAACAATATACTTAAGAAGACGTGTCCTGTGGTGATATGAACTTCTGTTTTTCAAATGACAACCTTATTTCTTAACTGTTAATTATTTCACAAATATCAATAATAAGTGTTATATTATTATTAAGATCTATATTAAAACAACTATATATTCTTCAGTAGCAAATGTAAGAATACTTCTAGATTTCAAGTGTTTTTTAAACCATTTTCAATATTTGACAGTGATAAGTTTGAATATCTTTCTTGCGCCTTGCTAATCCATAGTAAATTTGTTTTTTGTTACACTATGAAAATTATAAATACGTAACTAATTAATTAAAATTATTTTTTTTTTTTTAGGGAAAAGACTAATAAAATATTTAAATATTTAAGAATCTTAGGTGTTAGTGTTAGAGTTAGGTTATAGTTACATAATATAATAACTACTAACTACTAACTAGTATAGTAACCTAATAAAGTAGATCTTATCTTATCAATATACGATGAGTATTTTAAAATTTGCTTTCATCGTATTTTATTATATTATTATCACGTGGTTAATGTTGTGTCATTTTAGTTTAAAATTTGGATTTAGTAATTTTCAAGGAAATCATTAATTATTATTTACCTCCATTTCAATCGTACATAATATAGTCTAGGGCATACTCGAAGAGCTGTTTTTATTATGATAATATACTAAACATTGGTGTAAAACAAGAAGTATTGCGACCTCTTATAAAGAAAAAACGGTGGTCTATATTTAACATTATTTTTTAATCTTTTCATTGATACATGTTTAAATTTAATCTTATTGTAATATTTATACTATATAATAATAAAACGTTTTATTTTATTTTCAGACTACATTTACAGCCGTTACAGGATAACTAGATTTTTAATATCGGAACAAACAAACCAACCGCAAAATATGAGAAATGGCTGTCTACGTATTATAAGGTAAGATTTAACATAAGATTACCATAACTAAATAGTATTAAAATATACTTAAGTCTACCAATAGGCAATAAAACACAATGCTATTATAAGTACACATAACTGTTTGAACAGCTTAATAAATTTTACTAGAAAATATTTATAATTTGGAATACTTAATAGAGTGTGATTATTATGTGTGCTTTCTTAAGAGTAATAGGAGTGTATGACATTGTAGATAATGTAGTTAACATACACAACATAAAAAAAGCTATTGTCTAAAATGAAGTAAAGATGTAGATCTAGAAAAATTAATAATAATAAAAATAAATATATTTAGTACTTATTATATAATATAGACAAATTTACAGTTTAGTCTATAGGTATATTATAGTGTTATTTTACCTTAAAATTAAACAGTGTAGTCTAAGTGCTCAAATCCTTTAACCCTTTCATAGTTTTTGCTGATAGTACTACGCGTTTTCAGCTTGCAGTTAATAGGAAAACAATGTTTCTTTTAACATTTTACATATTATTGTTCATTTTCAAATGCATATGTCAAAAGTTTTTATTTAACTATATTATTCTAAACCATATCCATAAATAAAAAGTAAAAACTAACATTCATTGTTTGTCTTTATATCATATAAATTTCTGCTGGGATGTTAAATCTATATTTTTCACCGATTTTGAAAGAAAATTAATCGCTAATAAAAATATAAGCAGTAGATGTTTTATTTATTTTTGATCAGTATTTGACTCATTTGCTTATAGTGTTGGTCTTTCTTTTCAGGTTAGGTTTTTTCATACACAGATGATACTTAATATTATGTTTGGTATTCCATATACGGATAACGTGTTTATATACTACGTACATAGGTCCCTAAAATTTATTAATAATAATCTATTTTATTGTGTCAATCGAGTGTTCACATATAACAATAGTCTGAGGGTAAAAGAAAACCGATTAAAACTATCAGTGTGTAAAATAATTTCGATTTGTACCCTCGATTCAAACATAATATAATATATAACTATATCTATAGGCCAAATGAAATTTTTATATTAATAATCTTGACGCGCGTTACCTTTGTGCGTATTGCGTATGTGTATTTACGATACAATTCACACGATCTGTTCACCATGTGGACCTTATATGTAACCCAAAAGAGCCCGGTAATATTTTGAGGACCCCTGGGGTCGTACAAAAGACGCGACCTAGACCGATTTATTTTAATTATATTTGGTCTGTGTGAGATGGATGTGTGTAGATGGACGGGGAAAAAAAGATCATTATATTATACATTGAGGTGCGACCGTACCGCGTAATGAAGCGTACACACTACACGATAATAATAATAATAGTAACAATAACAATAATACAACTCATATAGGTATCGACGAGTTCGTAGTGTTCATACGCGTGCGTGAAACGGGATGTTTTTGTTTTGGTAAACACATCTTGAGATTGAAGAATAAAGTGTTATCGGACAGCATAGTCGTCGTTGTCGTCGTCGACATCGATCGATCAGATCATTGTACGAGTAATATTATATAATACATAATATGTATAACATTGTACAATATAATAATAATGTATAGGTATTATATTCGAACGATGCGCGAGAATGCTGACCGCGGGGTAAACAGGAAGCAAAACTCGTATCGATAACACAATCGAAAACTACTACTTCTACTACTACTACTACTACTACTATTTATACTTGGTATTAAACTACTATAATATTATATTGGTACTTACTACAGAAACGAGTGGTATAACAACATTGATCATCGTATATTCGTATAATATATTATTATTATTATTATTGTTATTATTATGATTATTATGACAGTATATGTCATAAATATAGTTAAGTAGTAATTTACAGAATGATTCACAAACATGCGCATCCCCTCTTTTTTTCAATAACGCAGTTATTTAAATTCGTATTTTTGAAATTTGAATAAATTCATAATTAAATAAAAAAAAAAATGGCGAATCGCCCTTTATATTATAAATTATAACAATATTTGCTGTACAAACATAAACCTACTATATATTATAATATATATTATAATATACGGTGTAAATGAATATTGCGATTATTTTATTATAAGTATTATTATATGACGAGTGGGTTATATAGGTATAAGTGTCGGATCCGCGAAAATATATTAGTTATATGACTGAGTGATCGAGTCTGGGAGGTGTAGTATATTACATTAAATTATGAAGGTATAAGTACGAACTTATATGTATATTATAATCTGGGATTTGTATCGGGCCATCGCCATAAAGACTACAGTGTTATAAACACGATCTCAGTATACACATCATATAGAAAATATAATATACAAATAGTCGTGTGTGAGATTAAAAAAGATGAAAACAGTCATTAAAAAAAATATGTCTAATGTTGTATGAATAAGAAAAATGAGTCGTTTAAACCGTGTCCCATAGAATAAATTACATATTAATATAACTTATTACTTATAGCTGTATAATATGTATACACTGTTACCTGCTATAATAATATTATTATTATCGTCTCTTACGCATTACGTAAAACACAGAATATTCACATCTCTAAAAATATATTTTACACTGTAATATTACAATTTTCTTTGTGTGGGGTAGTATATACTGAATGTTTGTATATAATTTAGGATACGAATCGTGATCAATGAATATTTTATGGTATATGGAATATTTAGTATTTACCGTTCGTCGTGCATATAGGTTTTGCAAAAATCCAATGTCCCTAGGTTAAGTTAGGTTACGTAAGTGTTTTTTATACCGATAAATGTATAAGATATAACAAGAGGAATAAATTAGTGCATTTTATCAAAATTATTTTGTTGGAGAGACGAGAGTATTAAAATAAGCCTAATGTAAAATTACATTCACATACCTGCACATAATATTATATAAATAATAAATATAACTTCTCACTGTGTGCAAATTTGATATCATCAATCACAATTCTATAGAGTTAATAGTATCTATATGATTAAAAAACCGATTAGGGTAGATTTCAATGTTTTCAAAGTTAAATAAATCCTCTCCATAACATAGCTTAATAACTACAATGACCCTTATACCGTATTTTTTAACAAAAATACCTAGATGCTGCAGTGTATATTGAACGTGACGAGCGATAACTGCTTTGCTAGGTATATAATAAAAATTATAATTAAAACAAACCATATATTAATACCAAAACTTTCTGTATCTATTACATCAAACAATCATTGAACATTGGTATATTCTTATATTTACCCATATTCTTATTTTTTGAGTTGTATCAATATTTATAATTCATCCACTTTACAATAAATTAAATTATATACGTATATTATTGTACTTAAATCTCAGTACAAACAATATTCTTCATAAATATATTATATTGGTTGCAACATTATTTATAATATTATATATCCTTGATTTCAATTTCAGAACCCTCCCTTCGGAGTTATTTGTCATTTTAAATACGTATTTATTTAAGTACCTCTTTATATTATTTTAATGTTTTTGAGCCCTTTTTATTGCAGAAAATGTATCGCAAGAATTTAATGATTATTGAACGGAAACTCAGTTTTTGCATTTTACATAATACTCCCGGGTAAATATTATATGGGTACCTAATGCGCTGTAATAATATATTACAGGTAGTATATAAATGTATATATAGCATACCTATTACACTTGACTCTATAGTCTATACGTCAATAAACTTAGCAATTTAAAATTTGTCTCTAAAAGGACGTTATCAAAATTACGTTACGATCAAAGTTTCAATTACGACGAGTTCGGAACACGCCTATTACTTGCAAATTAGTAGAGTAATTAGTAATCACATGCGTCTAACAGCAGTAAAAAAATCTGACTCCTTAATTAGACATAACTCGTGAGAAACATTATTTACGCGTTTAGATTTATTATAGTACACTATTTTATTCATATAATATAACGTACATCATTTTAGTATCGGTTTTTTTTATGTATTTTTCTGCGATCATAATAACATATACTAATTTCTTGAACCAGCGATGAATTTATAACTTAATTACGAATACGAATCATCGTTTTAATACGTACATTTATTTACTATATTATATACATACTACTATACTAGTTGATCCTGTATAATGCATTGTGACAAATGCTCGTGACAAATTAATTGCTCATGGACTTATCTATTTTTAAACTTAATTAAATGGAAATTACACAGATTTTTTACACAGTTATTTGGGTTGTTTCAGCCAAATATAAAATACAGAAGTAAAATTATTTTTAATTTTAATAACTATTGTATTTTATGAAACCAATACAATCCAAAAAATATTCGTTTTTCGAGAACCAATACATCTCTTTGTGAGCCCCTCTTTAAAATGTAAAATTTAAAAATTGACTTCAAAGTGCATATCCTTAGGAATAGGATTACCAATAAACCAAATTTCGAAACCACGAGTGCGTTGATTTGGCTATGGATCGCTTACATACGTACAAACATTGGCTTTTATTAATATGCGTGTAATCATCTAAAATAAGTCATCCCTTTGGTCATCATCGACACATTCGACACCGCCATCGTGCTACACACATTTTTCATCAAAATAAAGAAACTAAATATTCGATAATTTTCTTATATGTTTATAATATATTGCATGGATATTATTTGCGATAATCGTGTCTCATTGGAATCTAATTACCACCGCCAAACACGGCACACAGAGTCTCGCACATTATAACCTGGTATAATCGTTATAATACGTGAGCCGCGCCATTGCAACTAACCAATTTTTTCCGCGCATGCGTTTATAACATATACCTTCTGCTTATACCCACTCCACGGGTCTATTAAAAAAATGAATGAGTATAAAGAATAATATCGCAGATCTATATAATCATTATTATTTATATATTTATAGATATACGTGTGTACACACAACGCATACGTGTTCATAACAATATAATATACCTATACACACACACATATTATAATACACGAATACGCGATATGTACGATTAACGAATCTCATTTATGAAAATAAAATTGACTTTCTCATACTCATTATAAGCGCGTGTACTTAATATTAAATATATGCAACATTTATACGTCTAAGGGAGAGGTAATGATGCGTGCCCACTAGATGGCCACCCGCCCGTCGTAAATTAAACCTATATATATATTATATATAGCCAGTATCCGGTATAAATTATTATTATATAGGTTAAGTTATGTATCTGTAAGTATATGGAACGTATATAAATGCTTGTCGTATATATAATATAATACTATTGACTGTAGCAGGGTGTTTGTATACATATTATAATATACATTATATGATGGTAAAATATAACTTGGACTTAATATTTTCTCGGACAAAAATAATATTATTTAATGTACACATTTATTTAAGTATTTGAGACGTCTTTTCGACGTTCGCTATTTTAATATTATGATAACATACGTATAAGCGCGGGTTTGAATAATTATTGTAAAAACGAGATCTATTCGTGTGATTAAAACTGCTACTATTAGAATTTAAGTAATAACCACTCTTATAAATAATCATTCCATAAAAATTAAATATAATTGACAACTGCACTCGAAATCTTGTGCGTTATCCTCGAAAGAACGTCGTACCTATATGCGTTATTTCCATTTTACCATAACGCATGTATACCTACCATATCAAAATATTATACATTATGAAGTTTCAATTTTATGTGTTAAGCTTAAATTTTAAAATGAAATTACCTATTATACAATTTAAATATAAGAAAATTATCTTTTATGTTCTTTTAATTTTTAAGCAAGTTATAAATATGTAAAGTATTAATATTTAAAAATTGAAGTACCTATATTGTAAAAACCTGAAAAGATTACATACAAATAATATTCTTACCTTAAAGTTTGATAAAAGTTCATTTCATTCTAATATTTAAGCTAAGCAAATACAATTGAAACTACTTAATGTGTTGGTATGACTGGTTTAACACATGCAAGTAAGCTGTTCTCTTAAGTTATTAAATTTCAGTGTATTAGTCGATTGTATCATACATAATAATATTATGCCTAAGTCTTATATTTTTCTCATCCAAAAAATAGTACACTTGTTACTTGTATAATAGTATACTATAATTATGATAATAATAAAAATAATAAATTACCCTCGTGGAGCTTATTCTTTTTGTAATACGAGAATATAATATACAGTATTATAAAAGTATTATAATATGTATGTTTGTCAAGTCGGCCGTATAGTCACAACGTATATTACCTATACATCTATATATTATACTATATAGAAAAACGGTTTAGACTAAAATGTCATTCGGAACAGTTCGTGTATTATATGTTTACCGTTATTAGGTACCTACCTATGCATTGTATACAATATACATATACATTAGATTTACGAGTACCCGATGATAACTCTCGGGATAATACGCGTGCTGTGCACCGGAATACAACTAGAAATTATGTTGTACACTTACTTGTAAATCTATGCGGTCGCACGAATCCGAATAGAGAATATAAGAAGAAAAACCCCCATGAAAAATGTTTTTCTCAAAAACTCGTTGTTCCCACACTAATCTCGAGATTGATTAGATCAAAATATAAACGTCGTCTCGTTATTTTTATTTCAAAATTATACCTTTGTCTGACAGAGTAATCCAATTATTGTCAAGTAATTATATGCAACTTGATTGATGTCAATTAAAATGCGCCTCATAGACATTATATACA
The DNA here is from genome assembly GCF_020184175.1 of Aphis gossypii. Taxonomy (NCBI): domain Eukaryota; kingdom Metazoa; phylum Arthropoda; class Insecta; order Hemiptera; family Aphididae; genus Aphis; species Aphis gossypii. The sequence goes on along the minus strand of NC_065531.1, from coordinate 64,156,283 downwards.
GCTACCGTCGTCGGATTCTTTTTTTTACTCTTTTAGCGGTTTTGTACAATCGAATTTGTTTTTGAAGATTCAGTGTAATGCCATAAACACTAGCTCTATAATACAAAAATTAGGATTACATACATACATATATATAGGTAATATACTAAATGACGAATGAAGCCGTGTAATTAGTAATAGCGTGTAGAGACGACTTCGTAGACAAATTTACTAACTATAAGTTGGATTTTTTTAATTTTGTTTTCCTGCAATTTAATGTTCACTTTGTTAATAACATTTCAAATGAATATATATATACATATAGGAATGACTGTATTATTTTGCAATTATATTTTTATTTAGTGGCTCGCAAAGAGTATACATAAATAGTAAATACCCAACTAATATAACTGCGCACCGATTAGATTAATCTTCTCTGAAGGCCACGGTTGGATATAAATATTATAAAATAATAATCAAATGCAGATGAATTCTTAGCCTGAAAAAAACGCTAAGAAGAAATTGTCTCTATACCTAACTTATGTACATAACTGTATAAACATTATAGGCAATACTTTATTTATTGGAATTATGGCATGTAGTTTGCGCAAAAAAAGTTGCAATTTTATGTTCGGCAGATGGACATGTTATACATAATTTACCCCCAATATGAACATTTCTAATTACCAATAGACAACAATAGATACTTACTATATAAGTTTATTTAGGTAGGTACTGGCTAATAAAATTATTAAACATTTAAGTTTTCCTTAGAAAACCCGTATGTAAAGATGAAATAATCTAGAAATTTATAACATTAATATTTTTATTTTATAAGTTAAATAAAAAAAGTCTGGTTATGACATCCAAATAAAATAATATCCATATTTTACTTATTTAAAACTTTATTTTATTTGTTTTTAATTTATATTCTTACGTTTAATTTTTAATATATTTGTTACCGGTACATAATGTATGTAGTATAATTTAAATAATATTTTAATACTATTAATACCTTTTTTTTTTTTTTTTTTGCGTGTTTGAACCGACGACGCCGCGGGGACTGCTTGCGCATTGCTTCCGCGACGCCGCCATCGTTTATTAATGAAAAGTTTAAATTACATTTTATTAATTTTTACAACCGTTTTTGGTCCCTTAATGGGCGCACATATTAATTATTTATACACTTTAGGTAAAATAAAGAAAAAAGTTACATTGGTGGCTTAAGGCCCTCTGTTCGCATTGGTTGACTTCTCGACCCGGCTTTGCTGCCCGCCAGTCTCGAAGTCACGTTCTTGGTCTTCCCGGCCCGGCTTGTTAGCCAGTCGGCCTCGAGTCTCGTACCTCTTGAATTTTCCTTCCGTTGTACTGGAGTTCGCTTCTCGCCAGTGATGGTTTACCAGTTTTCCTTCTGCAGTCTCCGTGTTTGCTGTTTAGTCGTCGTTCCAGGTTCGCTCAGGTCGCTGCATCGCGTGGGTGTCTGCGTCTGCAGCCCCTACTTCCTCAGCACCCTGACGATGGCAAGTCGTGCTGTGGGAGTCTTACTCCTGCGCTGTGGGCCCTGCAACCCACTGTCGACAGTTTCAGATGAGTTTTCGGGGTGCGGATAGTTACGCCGTTGTTCTGCTGCTTCCACTCGTCTCCGGAATCCGTCCTCGGCTTGTTGTTGTTCTCGGGTAGGGGCGATGTTTGCCCTCGGTCTGATACCTGCCGGTGTTTTGGTTTCATCAGTTTTCCTTCTGGTTACTCCGTCCGTTTGATCTTGTTGCTCGGTGCGTTGAGTGATCGGTCGGCGGAGACTTGCGGCATTCGACGAGCAGCCTTTTCCCAGATCTGTTAAGATCACCCGGACGGTCCACCAACCGTCAACGGGCATCCTACTAATGCCCCTGGGAGATAGTTTCGGAAATGGTACTAAGGAGCTCAGTGTACTTGCCGTTGAGTCTTCGTCTAACGTTCCCGGTCGTCCGCGCATCGAGCCTTCGGCCTGTGTTCCGGTAGTTGAAGGGCGATGTTGGGCCTCTCTGGTCGCTGTTTTTGACCCGCCGGTGTTCGGTTTTATACAGTTTGCCTTCTGTGCCTCCCCTGTTGGCCGGAACCGGAGTTCCGTTTCCAGTCGGCACCGCGTGGAGGTGGGGGTAGGACTCTGCCGACCAATACTATTAATACCTACAAATTACTATAATAACTTATTATATACGATCTCTGAAATAAAAATATAATAATTAATATTTGAACGCCATATTATATCAATATTAATCAATATAAACTTTTAAAATGAAAAACAGATAGGTATGCAATTATATGTATAGTTCAGGATTTATTAATTATTGAAACTATTTTGGGGGAAGTTAATTTTGGATATAAATGAATTTAATTTCGATTCCGTACCTAGTTAGATGATCAGTTGTATAATAATATATATACCTTATATACTTATTGTCTCTAAAAGTATATTATGATAAATCGATACACAAACAATTGTAATGTTAACAATATTTACGTGAACCCGCTGCAGGGAAGGTAAATATGTTAGAGGCTGGTGAGTGTGCAGAATGCATGTCGGTCGTTGTTTGCTGCACATTATAGCTGGGATATTATTATTATTATGAGTTAATGACTGCGCTGTCAATGTTGGATCAGTAAAACCATAGCTTTATACCTACCTATCATGCTTTTATTACTATAGACGTTATAAATTACGATTCTGACCGCGACAAGGTTCTTAGGAAATCGAGCAGCCATTATACGGTTATGGGGATTTTTTCTTTTTTCACGTACTCGTATAATATACCTACAATATAAATACACATGATATAATGTGCTGAGTGTTTGAGTGATTCACTAAAAATGATCAACCCATATTTTTTCTTTAATAATAAATTTATTCTAGTTTTAAGTTTTGAAGTTATTTAATAATATTAAACTTAAAAACCAAATTTTGAAATTTTAATATTCTTTAGGTTAATAAATGTTTTGTAATGAATGAAACATTTTTTTTTATAGAAATATGGGATATACTTTAAAATATAATAAATAAATATAATATGCAAATTAAAAATTTAACGTGCACTAGAAATATTATACAAATAATAAAATTAACAAAATTAAATAGGTGTTAAAATATAATTCAAACCTGTAAGTAAACTGGTAAACCTGGATAATTCAGCTAGTATTATTACTTAATCATAGGTATATCAGAATAATTTGTTAATTATAATGTATTAATAATATTAATTAAAATGTTCAAATTAATCGTTGACTGAAAACACCAATGTCAACTATTCAACCCATCAACTATTTATAGCCACAGTCAAATCGTCAGAAGTTGTTTTCTCAGCTTCTAACCGACAATACATACATATTATTACTCCCTCTATATAATAATAAGAGAGTTCATATTAGTTTGGGTTGAATCAATCTGAAGTTGTCTGCTGTAATTGTAGTATACAGGGCCGTAGGGGATGAAATTTCGAAGCCACCAGGTATAGGCACACTCTTAAACTCCTCTCGAGAGTCGAGATCGTACACATACCATATTATTATATTATATATATTTAATATATATATATTATATGCTCAATCGTATGATAATAATATTTTTATAAAATGACCTTCAACTTAAATAGGATATTTTTATATACCTAGTAGGAGATATACACGTATGTGTTTTAGAAAAAATCCAACAAACAAATTTAGATCTATTTTGAATTCAGAACTATAATACCTAATTTAAAAATAAAAAACCTTTTTAATTACATGCACGTGTTCCATACATGTTAAATTGAGTATATACCGAATGTGTAAGGAAGAACTAACCATGTCCTTTACTTTCAAAAACCTCCAATTTTAATTAACTATAAAAATTACAGACAAACAACAGTATACATACATACATTATACATGTAAAATGTTTAAACATATTATACATTGATACAGTATTTTTATAAATTATTATTACGTTGAATATTGTTTTAATCATTTTGTAACTGTTGCAATAATAATAAATTACTATAAACAAGTAGTCAACAGATAAGCAAACTCAAATAATTATAAATAGCCGTTTAATACCGTAATCACTAAGATCACTTTTCATGTTTCTCCGTAAATTCGATTATAATTTATTCACTAAATTAATTCCTATGTATATACTACGATACTAAAGATGTACTGTACCTGGCTGTATTTTGTTGCATGAAATATCAGGCCATGATTCGTGTTATCGAAGCTTCGTTATCATTTACCATGTTAAACACTTAAACACGTGTAATATTAATTAATTTAATTAATAACTGAACCATACCTCGATATTATAGTATTATAAATACTGAAGTTATCGAAAGTTTACTTTGCACTAGCGACGATTTCTTTGAAGTTTGTATAACCGTCTGCTGATGTTAAAAATTCTTCTTTGTAATAATAAACATACTTGACACTTGTCTTCTGTTACATAATTTTAACTATTTGTCTAAACAACTTTTAAAACAAATTGTGTTGGAACATTTAAAAATATCACCCTCAAATAATGTATGTACTTTTCTAAATGTCAAATTAAAAATGATGCACAGGTTTAGAATTTAAAACTGTATATGAAGTGCTCAAATGTTTCTATAAATGATTCCATAATCGATTATCATCTCATCCTAGTATACTAATTCAAAACTCATCTCTTGATCAATTCATGTTAATCTTTGTTGACGCCTGAAGCGTAAATGTTATCAATATCTCTTACGACCTATACATATAATAATAATTAATTAACATAATAGAGAGTGTCTTAAATAGGACAGGTGTCTTCTTTCATCACTTAAATGAGTTTTTTCCTGTTGTTTTCACATATTATGATTACTATTATAATTTGATACGGATTGTACATTAATCATAAAAAAAAATTTATTTCACTTCGGTATACGAGTATATATATATATATTTAATAATTAATATATGAAGTACATCATGCCCAAGCCTTAAAACAGTAATCAGCGCTACCATGAAAATATAATTTAACGTCCGAACGAATAGAGAAGGATTATAAGATCGCAGATATTCGTAAATCGTAAATCGTAATAGTGTATACACTATCCAGGGGTATTGTTGATTTAAGGTCATATGGGTGGTAAACTTTGTATAGATTTGTTATTACTTATTAGTATTTACTATTTAGTTACGAAGTATTTGTGTTGAAATGTCTGTAAGGAATATTTTACCCCCACTTCCCAGTACGAATAAAAAACTAATTTATGCAATGTTTTTAAATCAAATTACAGTCTAAGAGATATTGTACCAGGGAGAGGATGTAAACATCCTAACTAAACTATACTCCTCTTTAAGGGATAATTCACCCATAATGCAGGAAAATTCTTTCCGAGAGGTTTATTAATTTCTGATACAACGTGTATATCTACATAGTTTATAATATACAATATGAACGTTTTACATTGTATTCAATAATTTGCATAATAGTTCATCAACTTTTAACTGAAAATAATTTAAAAAAATTTTTCTCAGGTATAAAATTATATAGAAAATGTACTTTTAAAAAATCTTTAGATAACTTTATCACGCGATTTTTTTACACTAATTCGTTAGTTTTTTATATTTTTTTAGATGACCATATAATATTAACCAGTAAAGTTTAAATAAGTAAAATTTTTTTTGATTACCTATTTAAAGTATCTTTTAGTTAATAAATGCTCAAATACTATAAAATAAATCATATCGATCACTGTTTATTTAATGCAAGTCGGTGAAAAATGGTTTTTTTTCGGGTTGATAGATTATTAGGTATATGATTTGGTTGACACGAGTGACACATAGACACATTATAATTATATACTTTTAAATGAAAAAATATAATATTCTATTATTATTACAACGTGAAATAATTACATATTATAAATCTATATTGCGTTGTTACAAACGATAGTTGTTATAACTTTTTATAAACATTTTATAACTGATAATTTATTAATTTATCCCTAACTTATTTTATCGGCACCTTCACGCATGCGTTTTTTTTATATATAACATAATATACACATAAATTATGAAGATATACTCAGAGCCTTGTTAAGCAATTCAACTCCCCGGGGCAAAATTTTTTAGCGCCTCTCCCCTACGATTTAACTATTAATTGTTTTTTTATTATATAGATCTCCATAGGACACCATATTAACACACAAAACGAAAACTAACTAAAATAATATATTCAATATTTATCATATTTTTCGATTAGATCTGGATCATCAATATTGCTAGTTTCAAAAGACTCAGTCTCAACTAAATAATAAATTAAGTAATTATAAAAAGTATAGGTCCACAATTAAATTTGATACGATTTTTTTTAGTAAACTTAATAAATTGATTAACTAGATTATATTTTAATACCCAATATCCACCTGTTTCTAATTTAAAAAAATAATTTTACAATTTAGGCATTTTTGAGAAAAGCAAAGCATTTTTTGAACATTTTCTTTTGCACTTTTCCTAATTTTACTTCATTAGCTTTCTTTTTACTTTTATTTAGCAACTCTATAATGACAATAAGCAATAATTTAAAGTTTGAATACCAAACTATAGTTATCAACAAGCTAATATGAACCAAATCACCCATGTCATAAAAAAAATATCATAATGCAAAATAAATAAATTATAAAGATTAAATTATTAGCAATTGCAATTTATGTATTTTAAAGTAATGTAAACATTTTACGAATGATGCATTAATGTAATATTTATTGTGTCGATTCACTCGATTATAAAAAATAAAAATAAAATGCGTACAATGTAATAAGTAATAACTAATATCTAATAGTACCTACTCAAGGTGTCCTTTGTATATTATTTATAAAATTATAACATATTTGGTTTTCAGGGCCACAGATAGCATACTATAATCGCAGATAAATACTTACTTTTACAAAAGTACGGCAGCCGGGGGTAATTGTCCCCTTTGCTCTCACCCCTCAACAAAGCTCTGAGTATATTAAATTATTTTTCAACTAAATTTTAGTATAAAACTAAGCATAATATTTTATGGTTTAATAAATATCTATAACCTATGCACGTTGTAATTATATTTTTTAAATTAAATTTTCAATATACAAGAATAAAGAATTATAATATAATATATAATTATACTTAGACTATATAGAAATTAATGTAATAATAATTATCTGTATAAATTAAAAAAGTTATTAAAACTTTAACGTACCATTAATATTCTTAACAAGTCCATTCTAATAACATTTTTAACTAATATTTTTTCACATAATGTTTATTCACTGTATTGTTTTATTGTTAAACATCCTTGCGGCTTGCGCATTGGGTAAACTATAAACTTGTATGTAAATTACACGTGGTACGCCAAGAACACAATAACACAATACATGCATTGACCGCGAGTCCGTTTTCGTACGAGCAAAATATAGTATACATTAAAAAAGGAAAAATCGACATTTTTTTTTATGCTACACTAGCTATTACAAACGCATATCTATATATTTTATACTGATATAGCTTGTTTTGCTAATTATTTATTTGCGAAGAGTCTTCTTTGATTTATCGTTTATAGTGTTTATACCATATTATTTTCTTTCACAATGCCTGCAATTTCGTAACATATAAACGAATTAAAATTGACCACATTCGATTGCGTTTGGATCAAAATAAGATATATATATATAACCTCTTATTTCTTCATGTCATTCTTCTGTATACACAGTACACACACAATAATACAGCTATAGTGTTGTTGTATAGCTTAGTCATTTTAATCTTTTCTCTGAGGAGAATGATCTATGTACATACTCTGATACTCATTTCTTCATTATAATTTCTAAATGTGTCAGGTAGCTGTCGTATATAAATGTTTTAATATCACATCTACGGACTAATTTGATCGACCATTTCGAATTTAATCGATTCGCAGCAAAGAATTTTGGAAGATTCCGATGACAGCTTGGTGTCCACACATCTTCCGTTATCGATAAACCAATATTATGTATACAGTAAGAAGTAATATTACAAAACATATTATATAATATATACCTACCTGGTAGTAGTAGCAGTAGAACTAGTACAAGTAGGTAGGTAAAAAAATCAACAAAAAAAAATATCTAATATGTACTCAACTAGTGAAAAATGCTAAAATTGTGAACTATAAATGTTACACGGTCGGTACCTGACAATCAATAAAAATAAATATAAATTATAAAGTATGCATTAACGCCCTCAATTTACTGGAAATCGTTGAATAATAATATATACAATCAGTCCGGGGGATGTGTTCGACAACCGGGCAATTTATATTTTATATAATATAATGGGACATTTTTCCGTTTGACTCGACCGGTTAATAAATTAAAAAGTCAATATACAAATATACATATACTAGCGCATAGCATATTGTTATCCATGGAATAATATAGGTGCACCACTGCAGCGCGTGCACTATAATGCAACAGTGCAAGCGTACCTATATTAACAATATGTGTATATAATATATATTATGGAAAGAGGGGTTGGATATACTTATATATATATTTTATTCGAAAAAGTATATATATATACACACATATTTATAATATGCCCTAACATCTGTTTATTCGATGTCTCATTAAAAATCACTCCATAAATTAGATAATTAAAAACACAAATGTCCGTCTTAGCGTGTGCTCACTTATAAGTCCGTCCATATATTTTCATACATTTATATATATATATATAATATATACTTATTACATGCGCACATATATACTCTGCAGCAGCAGCAAATCGCTTGTCGTTCTCTGTGCAAACACCCACTAAGAGTTGACCGACCGAAAAAAATTTAATCACGGATACTGACTATAAATATATTAAAACACCTATAATATAATAATATTATATAGTATTATTTATATACCTATACCAATAGTGTTATCAAAAATTAGAACAAAAATTATTCTGATATGCTTTTATGTATTTATATTTTACAGTTAAATGTATTATATCATAGGTTATACTTAGTACATAGGTCGGTAATATAAATACAAACGTATAAGATATTATAATATGCTTCACGCCCAAAATATACGACGGGAAAATACCTACGCACGAATGCAGGATAGATAATTCAAAGACATTTGCTTCCAAATCGATATTAAAAGTAATAGCAGCTATTATGTATGTATAATATGTACACGTGTACGTACATGTATATTATCGGGGCGTTACCATTCCGATATATTATATTATATATATGTATGGCGGATAGCAGCGGCTAGAATCCATCGATAATTAAAACTGTAAATTGATTATTCGTGCAATTTTATAGAACTTAAACGTTTGAATTTTTTATTGAATAAAAACGATTCATTTATTTATAATATTACACAATATACCTAATTGTTGAATACAAGATGATACACCAAGCATGGTCACCACCACAACTCCCTTTCTATTAATAATTTATACAAATTTAATTCTTAAAATTTTTAAACGTAATTAAAGGCATTTTTTTATAACTTTTGTATTGTTTTTTTTTTTTTGTTTACCACTTAAGGAGTTTTTTTGTCGATAAATCATTCTCAGTACATAAAATTAAATAACTCATCATCTATTAGTTCGAATTTTGATTGCGATAAGTCAAAATTTCCAAAAAAATGTTCCGTTAAATAATAAATTATCGAATATTTAAAAATATTATTTTAAAGCATAATGCATATAATAGAACCTCCATTAAACAAATTTCTGTTTAACGAAACATTTTATGGAACTATACCAAAAACGTTTATACAAAAAGTTTCTAATTAACAAATTAATTGTAGGTATCTATATTATTTTTCTGTAGCAAATTTAAAAACTATTGTACTCTTAATCTTAAATATTCATAATATACACGTTCATCGATCAGACTTACATAAATAAATGCTAGTATTTTTATTAACAGAATGGTTCAGAAGTTGTTCAACAGGATATTAGAAATTTCTACGAAAACAAAGAATAAAAAAAAAGTATAATTTACATACCTACTTAATATAATTTAAATAAAATCTTTTTATTTTAATTAATTTATTAATAAGATATTACACATAATAAGTAATAAGTAATAACATATTAATATATTATTATTCACATAAATTTAGTATACTAAAAATGAACTTTTTAAGTGTAAAAAATATTATTCCTTTTCAAATAAATGTCTTATTAATGAATTTATGAAGACCTTAAGGTTTGTTAACAGAAATTCCACTGTATTTTAAATTCTAAAAATCAATATCTGAATAAATGTATTGTTAAATGAAAAAATTAAGGAGAATATTATACTTGGTGAATCACTCTATGTACGCTTCATATAGGAACGTTCTTGTGTCTGAAATAATAACGGTAGCGAGACTCTTTGGTTCATTAATACATTACATTACCCTAGATTACTATATTATACACAATATACATGGCTTTTTACACCACAATAAAATTGCAAATTGCAATAGTTAGGTAGGTCAATAAAAATAATTATATTATGATAAATATCATTGTGAGTTGTGACATCGTCCGTTGTATTAGATATACTTGTATGTATACCTATAGCATAAAGTACGTGGATGTACATTATTATTATACGCGCAGACTGGCTATGGCGAAATGATTTTTTCTCAAAAATAGATATTATTAATCAAATCGAATTTCTTTTGCGGAACCAGTTTTGGAAATTAGTCATACTACGTTGTAATTAATGTTTTAGCGTTGTGCTTTTGTTGAAAAACTAATTTATAAACGAATTACAAATAATTGAAAATACCGGTTTGTTTTAAGGCTCAAATCACCCTGTCATTTACTGAAGTAAGGTTATCACCAATTATATTCGCCAAAGTACAAATTACACATTGGATACACAAAAGAACTGGTTTCGAGATTAAAAAAAAAAAAAAATGAAAACAATTAATTCAATTAATTTTTCTTTTCGTAAAATATCAAAAACAATTCTTTTTTATTTCTTCTATTAAACGAAACGCATTTTCCAATTTACAAAACGCATAATATATATTTAATAATAATATTGTATGAACGTCTTCAGCTTTGGTCCACAGTTAATATAGTTTTTAATGTTTCCACTTGAACATTCCTAAGCCCAACCTGTTCCATCTCAACTTACACTTGTTTGTAATCATATAATAACATTCCAAACGGTTTGTGTAATTTTGAGGAAATCTTTCAAAATATAAATTTCTTGAGCAGTATAATACAATATTTATGTTGTAGATATATGCCTATACAACATATACTATATCCATTTAAAACGTTTATCATTATTGTGTATAAGCATTATACAAAGGCAATTTACTCGATTATAATTATACCTATCAACTATATACAATAATGAACGAAATGTTAAAACCGATCGATAAAATTCAACTTATATTATTTTTCCAATAACTATACATCGACGCAATAATATTAATACATACTATTTTATATAGTGTCATTTGTAAGTACTTAATAGGCACATACCTACGTTTACTAAAATAATAATGCGTAATAAGGAAAAAGGAAAAGAACTATTTCAATAATTTTTTTTCCCAACCAAACGGGTTTATCTATCGGATATTACAGAATAGGTTATTAAATGCATTTTCTATAACATTATTAACAATTAACCTCGTTCTAGTAAACTATAGCATAATATATAGTGCAGAGTAAAATCTTATTTTCTGTGATATACTTCCATATAAGTAACTGCAGAGTGCAGGGTATTCCTTATATAATATATAAACAGGTTGTGGGGTAGGGAGAATAGAAAAATTCATTGAGTACCTAACTATATAATATATGATACTTATGTATATGCGTTTGTATAATTATGTACAAAAAAGTCTAGCTCAGTAATATATTATAGTATAGTTACGATATTATTATACGAAGTGATTCATTATAGTATATTTATATACACCTTTGTATAATATAATATATATGATTGCCGGATACTTAGTGTAGGTACTCGTATGTACAGTAGTAGGTAGTACCTATAAGTAGTATAGTGATAGTACAGTAGTAGATATCAAACGTATTATACTTAATAAATCATTCTGAGTTTGCGCCACTTATATATATATATTATAAATATATAGGTACCTAGTAGGTATCTACAGTATATACTCGTATGGTTAGGTTTCTTAAACTTGGTTGCAATAACGCGCGCGCGCGTCTAATTAACGGATCAATTATACTTCTCGCTTGTATAAAAACATTAACTTTACACAATATATAATATAATGTAATTGTGGCTATATATACTAGCTATTATCATAAACCATAATATACATATAAGGGTCGTCATATTTCGCAGGAATTTCCAATGTATAATAATGTTCTTTTAGAGTTTTTTAAAGCAAATAATTTTGGACGACCCTGTTTTGTAATAACCACTATATTATTATGTATGCCTATTTAAATAACAAAATAATTTCATTCGATTTTAACTGTATTATAATGTATCATATTATGAAAAATCTGTGTATATTTATAAACACAGTAGCTATACCTACGTGAATTAATTTAATGCGTAAAAAATAAGCCAATTTGTGATAATTTTACTCACATACACACACACACACACACATATAATATATATACATACAAACGAATCGTGTTTCAATTAATGTCACTGCATACATTTACACAGAAATTCCAATGCGAATTATTTTGTGCGAAAAAAAAGTAAATTTGTAATGATCTGATAGGAAAAAATGTATACAATATTAAAGTAGCTACATATTGAATCATATAACAAATTGGCACTTATTTTTTAAAATGAACTCACAATTTAAATATTTAAATTTAAAAACTCTGTTGGCAACTTTCAAAGACAGCATATAAATACTGAATTTACAAATTATGAGTATGTAAATGTACCTATGTACATAGTTGTTTTTTTACACCACATACAATTAAGTTGATTATGTGTCACCACAAGTTTTGTGAACATTTTAATCAAATCATTCTACATGCAATGTAGTAATAATTGGTATCATTACACATTTTCGCAAAATGCTTTACGTACCTACCTATTCAGCGACTACACTCAGTTTAGACATTTAACGATTTTATTTTCCAAATAATAAATTATAGCGGTTTTATTAGTAATTAAATAATAAATGCATAAAAATGCTTTAGTGACAGGTTATATACTACAAGCGATAAAGCTATAATAACATTAATCAGAAGATATATTTCATATTATTATATTAAATATATATATAACCATATAGGTACTTTCTACTTTGAGTTTTTGTACATATAATCTATCTAGTCTATAGTATAATATATGTTATAGATTTTAATATTTTATTATTCAATATTATGCTATCAATCTAAGTCCAGACTTTGTTATCTTTATAAAATTATCAACTAATATAATATATCATAAATCATGACTAATTTCAATAATATTAATTTTCCCTTTCATTCAAATGTTATACTAACTAGCTAATGGTAAGGTACATAATATTATAATATATTAATGAAAACATATATCTATAATATTGTTCAACCATATATTTTTAAAATTAGCATTATAATGATGATACTTTGTTATAATTAATAATTATTAAATGTATATATGTAACTTATAAATTAACAATCAGATAACTAAACGATAATCTTTTGGCATAAGACATGCTCAAACGTCACTGCTATCGTCGGAAAGTCAAATAATAACTATTTTAATTTTATAAGATATCTAATAAGTCTCTTAAAATAAGCTTTTAACTGTGTTCAACCGCTCGATATTTAATCACACTAAGTATAAATATGGATAATTATTCAATTATATAAAACAGTAGCTATATTATGTTGTATACCATAATTAGGTAAAGACTTATATAAAGAACAGTACAATTTTCTATGTATTATATTATAATACTATAATGATATAAATAATATATAATATTTTTCAATTATTACAATTTTCAAAGCTAAGAAACAAAACAAAACTCATTATTAAACCAATACATTCATTACTTGGTTCAGAATCAAAAATATCCTTTAAAATGTGAAGTATAGGTTAGGTTTAATTGTCCGAATAATTTATTTACGGTTTCAAGTTATGAATGTAAATATAATATTGGATTTAGAATGATATTTGTTCTTTGTGTTCTTTTTTGTTTATATCATCAGGCTATAGATCTGGGAAATATCTTAACAATTATTAATAACTGGAGGGTGGTTTTTAGTAGCGTTTTGGTGTTTTCTGAATCTCCTTGAAACCTTTTTAATTAATCAAGAAAACAATAATACTTACGTTTTTTTGTTATGATCATCAATTATTAATTATGTTAACATTTTCTAGATATAATGTAACTATCAAAATATTTTGGTTCGTTTATAGACATTTTAAACTATTTTAATTTTTTTTCCAAGTTTAATATAGTTGAAAAATAAATTCTAAATTTTTATATGTATTGTTTTTTGAAATAAAGAAAAGTTTATCATAAAGCTAAACAAATTTTACAAACTTTTTTTTAACACATGTTGTTGTAATTAATAAATATTTACAAAAAGTAATCACTTTCATCAAACGCATGGGTTTATGAGTTATTTTATTGTAAACATATTAACCGTTGAACACTTTAACCATTTCACATTATTATTAAGTACTTATATATTATACTAATTTATATAAATTAACTTTTCAAAATATTTACATAAATTAGACGCTATTTATAATATTTTATATTACATTATAATACGTATTCGTCTACATCATTTTACGCTATGCAGTTATCGTCGTATACAGTATTTACTTATAAAAGTACCTATTAATGACAATTCTGTATAACATCATTTTATAATAATTACTAATAATATAATATTATTATATGCGATATTTTTGCAAAAGTTAATTCAACCTACATCGTAGTACTAAAAGTAACATTAAATACATTTATTTTATAAAATATCTTTAGAAATAGAGGCTGACAATATATCCTATCTAATCAGAATCGTTTTTCATATTCAAGATTATTGATTTACCATTCAATTCAAATTGAACACATATACTATAGTCACCTACTCAATGACGAACTAAACATTCTGAACTACCTATATAGTAGACTGAATTCCTTGATATTTTTTTATTTCAACCTTTACGTTTAAATATGATAACTTTCATTTATTGAATCATATGATTTTATTTTTCAGTACCTACTATTAACTTCATTAAAAATTCTATAAATTTCAAAAAACAATTATTGATAGTTAAAACTCAAATATTACGTATCGTGTATTATAATCAAAAAAGTATTGATTTGAAAAGGTAGTAATAACCATTATTGAAATATAATAATAATAATAATAATAATTTTTAGTAATTGTCAACAACAATATGTTTACTATTGTAATTATTTTTATCAGTTAAAGCTTTAGAACTATAACTGACGCAGTGGTATTTTCGTTTTCATTACCAACGCCTTAGCAAAACGGCTGCACTATACACATATTATAAATAATATATAAAATGTAGATTCGGGTTTTCGACGTGTATTATAAAATATATATTATAACAGTGCGCGTAGTATTGTATTTCAGCGCCTAGGGACAATTTTCGATATTATAATTATATGATGATCATAATACATAAATGCATACAAATTATTAATATAACATTTTAACATACCCCATGTGTATCAAAAATGCGTAAACAGATAAAAGCGAGTATTCAGGTAGCCAAGTACTACTGTAAAATAATTACAAAAGAACATGTGTTTATACAAAACGCGTTGCAGGCCAACCTACCATAGGAATGTGTATATTTATATAGCTATACACACTTATAATATAATATAGTGTATATAACATCAAAGATAAGTTTTTTTAATTGTATATAAGCATAATATACTTTATCTAATAATGTTAGGAGTGTAATATACGGGGGATAACTACTAACCAAGGATGAAAAAAAATTGAATGTTTTTTGCTTAAAACTTAATAATAAAGTTATAATAAACATACTACATTACTACCTATATCTCTACCTATATATTAATATAAATATATAACGTATATAATATTTTGGCTCCAGTTGGTGTATTTAAATCTCATCGTGTATGATACATTAAAACATACACTACATACATCATTAAAGGTATTAGTTTCATTTTTTCCCCATATTGATTATACTTATAGTTAAGAGTATTAGGTAAAACTACGTGTTCTGTGTTTTATACACTTATGACACCTATTTTTTCATTGATTCACGTGATACTTGAATATATATGTTAGGCTAGTGTTTTGTCACAATTTACCGCTATCAATATACCTACGGCAATCAGTTAATTCTGAAAATACGGTGTTATTAATATTTGCGGATAAAATGATAAAAATCGTGTGAGTTGTGGACGAAACCATAAAAAGTAACGTACGAATCGTGGACACAAATATAACACATTAATTGTGGACAAATTCCCAATTATTATTTTTGATATACCTAACAATTATGGACGTCAGTAAATTTCTAATATTAAAAAAAATATTTTTTGGTCTACCATTTTCTGTCCCTATATACACTGGACAACTGTTTTACAGATAAATTGATGTCTATGCTGCCGGTTTACTGTACTGCTGTAGTGCTGTACATGATTTTATAGATTATTATGTTTTTATAAACTATATAAATATAGATTCTATTCTACTTAGTTTCCTCCAGAAATATAGGCAGAATTTTTTCTTCGATTTCTCGAAACACAAATGCTTGTGAAAATTTTCATGCTAAACTTAATGGATATATTATGTTTTATCGTAGTCGCTCTAATATATATATCTCAATATACTGAAATACAAACTGGTAGCTATACAAAATTTAAAACGTGCAAAACACCTGTCAAAAAGGAGGCATTTATCAACAAATAAATGTTGCAAATTGCAATATTCAAGTGTTGAAATTAGTAGAGTATCATTTATGCAGGCTGTTTCAAAAAAGTGTTACTAACTTATAACTTTTTTTTATCATTCAAATAACCTAGGTACCGTATTATATCAAAATGCTCTCTAAAATTTACCACCCGGAGCCCAAGCCCCCTCAGGCCCCCCTAAATATGTCACTGTATACAAGTATATGAATTTAAGCAATAGACAAAAATAAGTTTTTATTATCGTTAGCCATTTATTCATTTAATTGGTTTTTGCATATAATACTGCAGACTATATATTATACGGTATAAAGAATAACACATTAAAGTTATGATACCGGATACTTTTATGCGTGCAACAGACATTCATTTGTATTGCCCCTATAGGTATATTTTCATGGGTACATTTCACTATTTAAACTTATTAATAGTCACGGATTGAAAAAAATCCTCATCCGTAATGGCAGCTATATACCACGCCGCACACACCGTCACTGTCTCTTATAATATATACTGATGTACAGTATTTGAATAACGCGTAAATAAAATTGGCTCGTCCGCAACCGACCGTGACCACAAGTACTACCCAATACCTTTAACGTATGCGTTACGATAAGACGTCGTATATGCTCCCCGGAATTCTGTGCGGTACACATAAATACGCCATTTTATAAAGGAACGAGAAAACAGACGTGTAAAAATACGCATGTAATGTTGCCGCGCGCCGTATACGATATTATATTATATACACGCCAACTTATATTATACACAAACCGTTTGTATAAACTCTATAGCCCACTATACATAATATATGTGACGTGCACCGACTACTATGTACAACAAGTGATATTGTCGTCAATACATATATAAATATATATTATATTCTGTGGCTACTTATAATATTATATGTATATATCGGACAGAAAAGAGATCAGTTGATTTCTAATATAATATATTATCATAACGCAACCCAAGTTCGCAACATAGAAGGTACAAACGGATCACAAGACGACAATAGTATACATATCTCAACATCTTCGCGATTGCACTATAATGTTGTATATTAATTATGATAGGTACGAGCGGTTGAAGGAAGACGCCGATAATATGCCATTATAAACTCTCTGGCACAATACAAAAGACAAGAAATTATTATATTATTAACGAAAGGGCGCCTACATCTTTCAATCAAAACCGATATTAACTATAATGTTCTGGAGTACCTGCATCTACGTATAAATAATAAGTATATCTATTATAAGACATAAGTGTACCTACTTACACTAACCTACCTATACCCATCTACATATATTTATCATGCAGATACGAGGATGCGGAGAAATGATAATGCTCTTAAGTCATTAATCGATATTTATATGCACAATAAAGGAAACCATTCTCTCATCGAGTATTATATCTGTATTGAATATTTCGAAAATATCAAAACTAACAAATAATAACTATAAAACATAACAAATAACATATTGCTAAGTCTAGCACAAAAGCGGAAATAAGAAAATAATACAACATAATATTATTTACTATTATGCATTATATTATAAATTATAATATTACAAGAATGGTGGGTACCTATATATTGAATTAAAAACAAACGGAATTAAAACTGCAGTGCCGTTAATTTAAATGCGTTAGGTAATGACTTACTAACACTATGGATATTAAAAGTAATGTAAATTATGTTGACACCGGAGTTGACTGTATTTTCCATATGATACACCTCACTGTGTAGGAGAATTATTATGTATATAGTTAAATCGAGAAACTGAAAATACCGGTTAACCCGAAAATAGCTGCAGCGATGACATTGTTGAAAAATAATATGTTAATATTATTATATACGATGGTGTTAATAAATCAATGCAATTGATAATAAAAAAAAAATTAAAATAATAATTGGAGGTACTCGAAGTTTTTGTCCAATTTTGTGAAAACTTGATAGATGCATAATCGAATATAGCAAACTCCTTCGTCGATACCGTAAACACGCATGTAGTTGTTTTCCACGCTATACATTACGCGCTCAATGACAATAATTATGTTACTCTCTTGTCAAGACGGTCACGAATCACGATAGTCCGAACATTTTTTAATGTAACGACATCGGCCCCGGTGACGGACTCGAACACGTCCATCACACCGTCTGCGTTTTCTCCAGTCACAATTTAATAATCATAATAAATTATTAGCCACCTTATAAGATAATCACATTAATATAAATACAATTGGCCCAACTCACCATTTAGGATATTATTCTCTTACAGATGAAATTGGAGTACTTATATTATATTAATATAAAAAAATAAATAAGTAAATTGTTTTACATATTATTTTGTGATACAGTAAAAAAGTTAAATTTGAAAAATAATTTTATTAGATGTGATAATAAAATAAAATAATATTATGCTTATCATATACTCTGTCGTTGAACCGGAGGCTGCCAGACGCGCTAGGAAGACGATCGCATACGCGCGGGCGAAAGCCGAGTGAGGAGCACGGCCGAGCCGTCCGTCGCGCGGCGCGCACGCATTGAGCCGCACGCATGCGCGCCAGCCGATTCGGCATCGTTCTGATGCTCTCGGTCGGCCGCCGCCCGGTACACGCGGCGCACCGAGGAGCTGCTATTTTAGCAGCTCGTGCGCCCGACTCTCGGACTGCAGCGGCGGCTACGGAAAACCTGTTTCGCGCCGTCCTTGTCGGGTCGCCACGGTGCGGTCGACGTACCACACGGCGGCGGTACCCGCGATCCTTGTGGACGAAGGCGGCGCGCGCATCGCGGGCCCCGCGACACCCGAGAGGAGTTGGCCCGCGCGCGCACGCGCACGATCTCCGCATACGCATACTGAAGCACGCACGCCCAGGCGCGAGCACAGAGCCGCACTTGTGGCGAGCGCACAAAACGAGTTCTGGAGCCGACCGGGACCGAGTCAGTCACTGCACAACCGCCATACCGTACGTTCGGGCGTGCCCGCTTTTTTGTTATTTTTCTCTTGTGTTCCGCTTCCAAACCATTATAATATTATTTTATCCACTCGGCTTTCATCGTTGTGAATTGAAAATAGATTATAATATCTACGCATTTATATTGGTTAGCTGAGAGATCGCATATTATTAAATCATAATAATTCCGTTCCGACGTATCGTGTTTTCGTTTTTTTCGTGTGTGCGTGCGCGGTGTGTGTAGTGTTTTTTTTTTTAAAGGTTTTAATTTTGTTCATCCTACCTTGATGATCTATTTGTGTATGTGAAGTGCGTATACGCTGTGTGCGTGTCGTTACAACCGTTTTTTTTTTTTATAATTTTGCATATTTTTGTGATTTTTTACGGTGATATCATATCTCTATCGTTATATTCTCAGTGCGCCGAAAATTAAATTTGATCGCGTGTTGTTGTTAGTTTAGTAAGAATATTGTGCGGTCGAAATACACCGTACACTGTTGGATACTTACCACTATTTTTGGATTAATACAAATCTTACAACGACCCATCGTCGTCCCTTGGGAATCGATATTGCAGGACACAGGTACTTAAAACTTGACTAAACTTTCGTTGTCCCCGTCTCGTGTCTCTTAAATGAAATACAGCTACTGTATAGACAGTCATTCGTTATGATACATGTATATTCATTAAGTTTAGTTATAAACTGAGATATTGGTCTTAGTAATAGATTTGTTTTCGTTGTTAATTGCGAGTACTATAATATAATCGTAAAGGTCGATCACACGTGCGTTCAACAAATATTTGGATGAGGATGATGTCATAACGTATTTAGCTAACATATAGGTATATAAAGTGCACTTATACAATATAAATATCTTACTTATTTATGTGTATAATATGTAATAAAAGATGTTCCGTCCGGTAAAACTATGTACAATTTTTTCCCTTTCTAATAAATAAAACATAGAGGTCGCCGGTCGGAATTTATATTCAACTCACGTGTGTGCGTTAAAGTCTCTTGTAATATTTTATTACTTACTTCACTTGCGTTCAAGTCTCCCGAACGACGTTTTCGCACAACACTTTTCCCATACGCACGCACCGTGTGCTGTCGCAACATTATTAGATACAGCCGTGATTGTCTGGTGGTGAGAGGTGGCGGTGGTGGACGAAAATTCGTACCAGTTTTTTGATAATGCATGTGTGCTGTATATAATATCGGGATTCGGCGGACGTAAGCGAACGAGGCATGAAAAAAAAACTAAAAAAAAAAATAAAAGAAACCAAACCCAGTAAAATATTATTGAAAATATTTGCTCGTCTGTCTGTCACTCGTTCCCGTTTTAAGATTTATGTTATTACCGAATTCGGGTGGATGCGTCTGTCGCCGGTTCTTTGTATTTCTAATTATATTTTTGGCATAGAATAATATACCTCCTATCTATATGTATAGGTACGCATACGCGTAATGTAACTTTGTCACAGGGGCTAAACGAATATATTTTTTTCCGTTTTTATAATATTATATGTATTATACTGTCAGACTGTATACGTTTAAATAGAGGAACCCCTTCGCGCCTATACATTTTATTGCTTCTTTTGTCGGGCCTTTACTCATACTGCACAATACAATACACCCGACAACAGCACATTATCATTACTATTATTATGTAAAGGATATTTGTTTCCTCGCCGTCAAAGGGCCCCGCTTAGGTCGCCGGTGTAGTTGTATATATATTACATTACACAACTACAACAATATATTTTATGATATGTATAGGCACAAATACGTGTTGTGTTGAGTGTTGACACGTCGAACAGAACTTTGTAGATATTGTTAGGAAACCGCGTGAGAAATATCTGTTTTCACACTCCATTCATCCGTATGTATACACACGTTATATTATCCTAAAACCTATATATTATATTATTATATTACTGCCCCGCTGCCGTATTATTATGTCTGTTACTAAGCTGCAAAAAATCACGTGCCAGGCTTTTGATAGTCCTGCGTCCGTCACAAGTCCATTATACTCCCAGCATATTAAGTATATAAACATTATAAACAGCAATAAAAAACGTAGGCAGTGGCACTAGGCTAACCCCCTTAATAATATTAATTAAATATATAAGTATTTAATTGTTAATAAAAAATATTTTCAAAAATTTCTAACGTTTTAAGCCCTCACTTGAAAATTTTCCTGTTTGCATTACTGGATTAAGGCCGTTTGACGATGTATTCATATACATTTTAATTGTTATGACCGCCAGTGATAGACAACAATATATAAACGCGATGAGGTGTGTGTGTGTATGCATGTGTTGTTCAATTGTTATATATCCTGTCAAACGTCAATATATAACGGTGTCTCGTTAAAATCTTAATAGTTTACTTAAAATGTAAATAAAACCGTGTAAGTATACCTATGTATTGTATTTTATTTCTGATGATATACTCGAACCCTTCGAAAAAGGTGTAACCGGAAAACTGTTGACCACGTCAACGTGTCATCAAGCGCGAGTTGGTCGTACACAAAAACGTGTATGCATGTTTAGTATATAATATATATGGGTACCAATACTAAGTTAGTTTATCCTGTGTGATATGTTTTGTTTCGTTTTAATTTTTTAAGAGATACAAAACTATTTTATGTTAATTTGTAGTAGACCGGCTATTATTTTACATTCGAATGGTCAGGTTATTCGTTCAGCCTACTCACCAATCGAATATTCTATATGTACAGATAATTATGGTACATTTCCATAAATCCGAGTCGTGCATGTTGTTTTATGCGACACAAATACCGGTGCAAGGGGGCTTGAAGACCTGAGAGAGTTAAAGAAATAAAGAGAGTGATGATGAGTGGGTGGGGTGGGAGAGTGAAAGAAACAGACTCCCTATCTACCTGACATATCTGATCGATTAACGTTGCATTTTGGTGTTCGTGGGGATATATAATATTGGTTTTTATAAAACGAACAAAAATATAATAAGAATAAATAACCCTTAGTATAAAACACAGACTGTCTGTAATTATAAAATTATTCAAATCGTTCGTCGTCGTTTTGTTCATTTGTTTCTAACAATTTCAAAGTAGTTTCCAGATTTCTACTAAATTATATATTATTTTGAACGTATTCGTAAGATTTCTTTTAATTTATTTTTCGTTTCTGCTAGAAGCTTGTAGTGAAGTTAGATGCACCGCGTAGACTCGAAATATTCAACTCACGTAGTCCGCTTGTGTATGCGTACACACAGTACACACACATATCACATATAATAAAAAAATAATAATAATCTGTGGATATTAAAAAAGAGCTGCATCGTTGCGAGATAAACGCGATGAGAGGAGACCTACTTGCTTCCATAATAAACACCACTCATTTCTAGGTTTTATTAACTCGTTATGTATGTGAAATTCCATCTTTTAAAACAAGTGTTATGTGTCTCGTTGCACAAATATCGGTTATTCCTTTTTTTCTATTTTCTCGTAGGATGCAACGAGAGTTGTAAAATATCCATATTTATACACAATAATCTTACATAATAGCTGGTATAAACATAAATGATATTGTCTGGTGATAGAAACAATGTTTGCTTGTTGACTTACGGCGGGAACAAACATTGGGAGTAGTTGAATACTTACATGTATTCTATAGGTGCAATAAAATCTTTACTTAACTTCAAAGGACGTTTGCCGACTCGCAGGTAGATTGGGTGCATCGTATAGGTTATATATATAGGTAACAAGTGGACTTCAAAGACCGTACGTGCCGAATTTCGTTCAAAAATGCCTATAACCCTCGGGTATTGTAAAACATTGCACGTCAATAAACGCATACTGCCCGGGACTACGGGGTACATATTATAATACTTTGTTCTGAGACGTTTACAATTTTATAATAACCAAAAAAAAGAAACTCGCACATAGGTACACCTACTTTACAGAATCACCGTCGAGTGTCATTCGATGAACATAGATTAATGGCCATCTCTGTTGCTGTTAGCATTATTTATTAACGTATATAAGATAAATGAAAAAAAAATGTTCCGTTATATTTCCAACGGCACATTTGAAGATATTTAAAGGCAGGGATATAATGTAATAATGGTTTGATGTTTTATTATATAATCGTGTTTAATCCTCAGAAACATTTTGTCTAAGAATGAAACTTGACATTTTATATTTATTATTAGCTAGGTATATATTCTTTAGGTTTTCGATACTGAAAAGAGAAATGTACCTTATTGGTAACAATGATGTATTTTCTTTTTCAGTGTGAATTTTTCCAAGAAATTTGTTGAATTTAAATTGTTGAATAAATCTATCTATTATTCTATACATTACCTATACAAATTGAAATAATCAAACACGTTATTTTAGAAATATTTTGAAAATGTGATTTTTAGATTTTGTCTGAGCGTAGGAGAAATAAATATAGAAAAGAGTTAATCGAAAAAATATAATCAAGCGTGGTTTGAATACTAATACACTAATAATAGCTTTTCCATATTTTTGCAATTATTACTGTATATTATTAATATTTTTTTTTTTTAAATGCAATTCATTTAACATTTTGATCGATTTTCATGAATCATGACAAATATTTTAAATTTTTTTTATGTAAAAGATATAAATAGTAAGCGACTTACGTTTTAGTTAGGTGATATAAATATTACATGTCTACATTATTTTTTTGTTAAATTCGTAAACGTCATTAATTTTCGTATGATGTAGCAGAATTAAAAAATAAGTTATCGTCGTAGATATAGAACCTATACCTGTCCTATCTATCTGCCATATTTTACTAATTTTAAAAACAAAAAAAAATAAATATTTTTTCAACTATTTTTAGGCACTATTATAACAACTGTAATTTGTGTTAACACGATAATGACGAGTTAATGAAAACGGAGACAATACACAGTTCTCACAGAAATTATCTCCGTCTGTCATTCGTGCATGCCACGAACGAAATACGTTTGTATATATCATTTATCCTTCGGAAATACACTAATGCTTTATAAGTGCTATTATACACATATTTCGTGTCGTACCTTTCTCAAGTAGAAAAAAAATAGTACATAAGCCCGCGATAATGAGTACCTCTAATCGCATTTTCTTCTAAAATTCGTTCGGCCCACTGCTTGAGACTACCGTAGCACGAATATAATGTATCTTCTATGTATATAATTTGATATGTATTCCTATTATACCAGTATTGTGTCATATTCTTAATACGTCGTAACTGCCTAAATGTACTCGCGTCTCTTTGATATATCCCGTAGGCGCCGTAGTTTCTGGCACTTATATCTATAAAGTATACACGTATATTTATACATTATATTCAATTTCAAAGTAAATTTCGATTTTTATTGTTATTGTTGTTGTTATTATTACTATTATTATTTAAGGCGCCAATCGACCCTTCACTGATGTCTATTAATTTTTGTTAACAGTACGCAAGATGTGTTTGTACGTATGTATATACCGCGGATTTTTTCTTTTTCTCTTACCGAATCTCATCGTCTCCTGCTGACTTTGCCAAACCACCCCATATAATACACATCGCACAATATAAATATTATATTAAATATATATATATATATATATTGTCATCCCCGAGCTCTCTCACATTGTAATCTGGTCCACGCATTCACGCACGCGCACGATCACCACAAACGCGCACTATATACTACGTTGCTGCAGTATAGGTTTATATATATATATATTATATACATGCCCGAGCTCATAATATAATAGATCCCGTGTATACGTTGAGATGATTTATGATTGCCGATGCCCCGGAACGCCCCGGGCTTCAAATTCGAATGGATCCCTCTCGCGGTCGTCGTATTCGTGTGTGTATATACCTACGTATACCTATAATATAGACTTTTGTCCGGTGTGGGTGAACCGAGGGTGGTGCGATGGTTGAGGCGCATCGACGACGGCGACCAAATAACGATTTAATGATGATGATGGTGGTGATGATGATGATGATAATGATGATGACGAATAAGAACTGCGCCGTGTCTGTAGAGCAATTATTATTATTATTACTGTTACCGGCGGCGGCGCGACAAACGGGTCGGTCGTCCGTCGCATCTCCTTCTCATCTCGTGCTCCAGCACCAGCAGCATCCATTAATAATGCGTGCTATTCGAAAATATAATATTCGCGTTGTACGCGACCTCGGTACTTAAAACATCGTAAAAAGTACGTTCTTTTCTCGCGCTGAAACAAAATTTGCCCTCTTGTATTATAGGTAGGTATCGCTTTTTGTTGTTCTCACTATACGAAAATTTGTATTTATCCGCATTTTATTTAGATCTTATTTAGTGATCCAATAGTTTGATATCACTCACTTCAAGACCTTTATTATTGTTTTTATAGGATTCAATAGAAAAACGGTAGCAACGGTTACCAGTTCCACCGTAGTACCTATATATATATGATAAGATATCGGAGTATGTACGAGAGTGTACACTCGCACATTCGTGTTGTCTCGGTCACAAATCTCATTAACTGCAGCAAGACGACAATTCCGTGTACGAGTATAATATTATCAATAATTAAAATGTATAATATAGTGAGTGTGCGTGTAAAAGCAAATATCATTGTTGTCGTCGTTGTATCGTGTGTTTGAAATATTATCGAAAGACCACGGCGCGATAAAAAGCTTAATTTCAGCGGCAAGTACGTGCGATAAAACCGACAGTATACAATGCGTTTTTTTATGGACTAACTAAATTTATTTTTAAATATTATTTTTATTATTATATATTATTGTATCTTTTGAAGAACACCGTGTGTAACACGTCAATCTCTCAGTTCACTGTACACTATATACCATATACGTGTACACAATTTGTATACGGACAAGGCGTACTATAACCTCGGGGGCCCCATGTGTAATGCGCGCTTATCGTCATCTCAGTGCTGCCGTGTCCGCGCGCCTCGGCATCTATGGTGCACTGCTGATGTAGCCTCCGACGACGCCAAAAATCATATTATATATTATAAACTGGAAAACGATATCGCTGGAGAACACGAACGTCGACTCGACTCCTTGTGTTCCACTGAATATCGGTAAAACCACTTGAAAAAAAAATCGGCATATACACCTTTAGGATATATTATTCATATTATTCAATATTCATACCTAATAATTAATAACATATATTATATCGGCCTGCAGTATGATTCGTTTTATCTGTAAACCGTTTAAACATTAATATATTATTGTACTATTATATTCAGCAGACATTATGTAATAAATATTAGACTATTAAAAACATTGAAGGAAGTTTAAAACTTAAATTGCTTTTTTTTTTGTATTAATATTAAAATGATAACTACAATTTCAAATTTCAAATTTTAAATAAATATACATTTTTACGTGTCATCAATATATTTATTCATAATATACTGCAGAATGATGTATATAGATACGGCATTCTACTGATTATTTTATTTTTTGCTTTTTAACGTTTACAATAATTATTATTTAAAAATAAAATAAAAATATATTATTTTATACCAATTAATAATATTTACGATAGTTAACGAATAAAAAAGTAATACATACACACGTTCTACAGATAACAAAAGTCTAAACAATTGTGTATATGTTCACGATCTTCCAACTAAATATATATACATAAATGTGAATGTATACATATTTAAAAAAAAACTCGTGCTATAAACAATTAAGTATTATAATATATCAAACATTTTATTACGTTCGCTAATGTTATTATTTTATGATCAAAATATTATTTACTTCAATATAATTATTTTATTAGTTGTGGAAAAATGATACCCGAAAACGTAATATATATTTTACGACGATGCATTAGGCGTGTAAGAACCATTAAGGATAAAATTAAATCATTTTTTTTTTTTAGAATCATTTTGTGCATTGTATTAATAATTATACGTTTTTTGTGTATAAACTAAATGCGCATGTACATATTATAGTATAATAGAGTATATTATAGACAGTGTGTTGTAAATAGATAGGTGCCGCAGCTACTTAGGTACACCGCACTTTGAATATCGTCGATTTAATTTGTACACAGTATCATATCATTTCAGAAATGAAAATCAATTATAAATTATAATCGATAAAATATTTCTAAGGTCAGGTTACAATATGTATAAATATTATATTATCATACATTGAGATATATACACACATATTATTCAGGTACATTTGTCTGGAATATTACGCGAGGCGAATAATAATAATAATAATAGTTTAATAATAAACTGTATAATTAACATTTTCAATAATCGAGAATCTCGTTTTGAATTTTTATATCATAATATATAATATATAGGAACGCGTACACCGCTTTATAATATGTAAGCATATATTATATTTTATAATATAATAGCGTTCTGAATTTTTTTCTTTTTTTTTACTTATTTTTATCGATACCATTATCATAATATCATAACATTATATCGTATTAATATTGCTATTACGCGGCGCGCATTGTCGTTTGTACTTTTTACGTTTT
Source organism: Aphis gossypii (assembly GCF_020184175.1). Classification (NCBI taxonomy): domain Eukaryota; kingdom Metazoa; phylum Arthropoda; class Insecta; order Hemiptera; family Aphididae; genus Aphis; species Aphis gossypii. The sequence continues at coordinate 64,127,930 of NC_065531.1, read as the reverse complement.
GAGTGATATCGTATATTAGATATAGGTACACAATCATTTATATTTAAAAATATGAAAAATCGCTGCGGCTCCGTGATTAATCGCGTTCGTATATACCTACACATATCCTACCTCCAGACCTCCTATACCAGCTGCAGTGTGTTCGGTATACGATTACATGTGATGTTCGTCGATGCACCGCATGCCCAAGCGACTTCTGGGATTCGTAGACACACGGTCATATTATAATCATAGGTACCTGCCTGCCTAGCTGCTATATTATTGTTGGACATATTATGCGTGCACAATATAATATTGTAATATATCGTATAGACGTGTGTTAAATACGGAATTCAGGCGTTTCGCCCGAACACTAATATTATAATAACAATTTCGATCTGTGTATAGGTATGCGTGTGTATGTGTGTGTGTGTGTGTGTGTGTGTGTGTGTGTGTGTGTGTGTGTGTGTGTGTGTGTGTGTGTGTGTGCGCGCATAATAATAATAATATATTCGTTTAGGTTTTCGTGTTTGTACAAATAACATATTATACATATTATTCACCGCAGCGCGCTCGTTAGCTCCTCGAACACAATATAATATTGTATATTATAATATACGACAGATTCCGTCTTCTGGTTTAGAGCGGTGCGCCTACTAACGGGGAAAAATGAAAGAAAGAAAGAAAACACTCCCGTAAAAGCACATATATATTTTACGAACGTGAAACCGTGGATAATTGCGCTCTGGTTAGTCGAACAGATACGGACCTGCAGTCTATATGGTCGTATTAATATTATTATTATTTATTATGTATACCGAATACTATATAATAATACAGAAGATGGACGCAACGCGAGACGAGATATAAATTATTATCATTATTGTCATGAGCACTGAACTTATAGTGCACGTTGGCGAGACAGTGTAAACTGTAAATGACATAATACCTATTTATGTAATACTATTATCGCAGTATATAAGTATATTATAAACGACATGTTCAATATTTTTCGTTAAATTATTACAGGTGGATTATCGATACAATATTATACATTTATACCTATGTCTCATATATATTATTTAATAAACTATACTATACAGTATTGTTAAAAAAATAAAAATTGCATTCTTTCCCGTGATGCCGTAGCGTCGACACAATATAACTATATACTGATTGAAAAAAAATACGACGGGGATGGTTAGGTGCCATGCTGTGCAGTGTGGTAATATAATATAATATGTATACAGTTGAGCCGATTATAATGAAGATAAATCGTCAGCCAATTTATATATATATCGTAGAATCGGATGTCCGGGAGACCCACGGGTATGTAATGTGCGTATATTTCGTTATTATATTGTAATGCTCATATTATAAATTGTATATAAATATATAAGTGTCCGTGGGACGAGGTGACAAACTTGTGGTGAACTGGCTAAACTTGGCTGGTGTCCATGTAGGTTCTACGCGTGTCCCATATATGCAACGTGATTTTTTTAAGGAAAAATTTTGATTTTTTTACAAATCGAAATCGAACACGCGTTAACATAAATAATTAAACACATACACGCGCATGCAATATACATTTTTATCGAATATAACGAGACGCTTATTAGAATATTCGATTGATATATTATACATATATTATACTCATATGTACATATATATGAAATATTATAATACTCGACGAGTACCTACGCGAATAATTATGATTATACGTCTACGGCAGTGGTACATTTACAAATTTTATTTCACTAGATATGTGTGTTTGTGTGTGTGTGTGCACGTGTATTTGACGTACAGCCGGCGACTTTACATATTATTATTATTATTATTATTATTGCCTACACGCGTATACCAATTTGTTACGTCTAATGATTTTTTTTTCATGTGACGACCGAAATACGCGAATTTATATCTACCTATACATTATATAGCTATATTTGGTATACGATGATAATGATGTACTAACTATATTATAATATTTTATTATATATTCGTAGACACAAATTATTTTTATTATTACTATTATTATTACGCGCCAGACGCGTATACCTATATATTATACACTAATACATTTTGTATATTTTATTGCATAATATTATCGCGTTAGGTTCTTCTCGACAAATCGAGTGTCCGTCTAATAAACAAAACATTATTCAACCATATTTATAAAATTTATGATAATATAGTCGACTGGTACTACACCAAAAAATTATTGTATTATTATGCAGAAGTGTTTATAATATATATAATATAATGCTCGGTTATAATAATAATAATACATCCGTTTAGCTTAATATATTATACACTATGTTGTGTGTTTTTTTTATTTTTATTAACAACACGTAACAAATTTAACTAATTCACAGATTTATAAAATGTATATTATATACATTATACATAGATAATACCTAGGAATATATAGTATCATCTACATTATTTTATATATATGAAAACACTTATAAGTGCCTAAAACAACTAAAGAACTTGTAATATTCTTACAGTAAAATTATAACAAATATATATATATTATAATTTATAACATTCAATAGCAGTGGTAATGAATTTTTCCGCGATTAAATCATTAAACAAAAAAAAATACAATAAAAACCATTTTCCAGACGTTACGCTCAATAACTTAAATTAATTTTCTAATAAAAGTTTATGGTGATGTCACTGTGTACCGCTTCGATTAAAATCTTAATGGTTATTGTCCTAATTCAACGTTTCCGTTTATTTGCTACGATGTGATGATAAAAGAGGAGAAAAAACAGTCGGTGTGCGAGTAGTCATGATTTTACTATTAGATTTACACGTTTTTGTCTATTACGCTTTCTATGTACAAATATACATATAATATAGATGATAAACACGCCATAATAATACGTTACAACTTATAATACTATATATTATTACGTTTTTCTCGGGAATCTCGCGCGCACGGGGTTGACAAAAAGCGATTATTTTTTTCCCTCACATTTCTTTACATTTTTTTTTTTTGTCAAACGCCTACGTGGTGTAGTATATATATATATAAATAGTATTTATTCTTACCCAGCATCACTTAGTGTTTCAATGACCTTATCCAATAGTCTTACCATCTACACACACACACACACACACATACACATTGTAATCTGCCGGAATCATCTTTAGTTAGTGTAATACGTACCAACATATGTAGTTATATATAATATATATATATGTATATATCTGTGTGTACAAGTAGTATATTTTCCCTCGATACCGATAAACGCATAAAACGCACAACCTCTTCGAGAACATTAAACTTTATTAACCATCATATATACATATATATATATTTATATATGTGTGGATGTGTGTTGTGTGTGTAGAGACGGGATACCAGAACTGTCTATGTGTATATAGGTACCTACGAGAAACTTTTTATATCACTCGGGTATATAAAGTGTGTGCGTATTGTAAACATAATATAATCACGTCATTGCCGTATGTTCTATCTCTCGCGTACGATCTATACGAGGCGATATCCTTCGTCCTACGTCCCGAACGATCAAACAATGTATAAAAAAATATATTGCAGCGCATATTATATATATAAATGTGTGTGTGTGTTTGTGTTTAAAATAATATATCCGTAAATAAATAAAATAATTACGCCATGTAACAAAACAATACAACGGATGCTTCATTATTATTTCTTTATATATACACCCTAAAATTTCGCGGCCTCGTAAACATTTTCGCGTCTCTCCGATGCGACGGCGTGCGGTCATTCCACGAATTCGCGCTAAAACCTGTTTTCAATGTGTGTATGTGTGTGTGTGTGAGTGTGTACGCCAATACACCTTATGTTATAATACATTTTTTCGGTATATACACATTTATATATATATATAACAGTATAATATACCGCTGCGTTGTTTCGCGTCAATCGCAGTGTGAGCGCCCGACGATTTCGTATCACATAACTACAAAAAACGCGTTAAAGTCTCTTTGCGAACCTGCGCCAACACTACGGACAATGTGTATATAAACATAATACGTATATAATAACTTATATTGTGTATACATATAAACGTGTAAAATATCACTCACGTTACACTCTAACAAAATATGCTTAATAATTTGTATTTATTTATTGATAAGATTTATATACATATACAATATAGCGGTATTGTTATTGTTGTCGCGCTATATAAATCTATTTACTCGTAATATAAAATTCGTGGTATGTACTGAGGAATAGATTAGGTACTTATAAGGTCTATTCATATGAAAAAAATATTAAATACGCGATCCCGCGGCATTTACCTACATTATTATAACGATTTTGTCTACTGTCTATACATATCTATATTATAAGTGTACGTATCAAATTTACCGATATTCGTGAAACGACAAGGGAGCGTATATTGTTAAAAAACATAGATATCTATACTTTTCTTTTTGATCCTATATATGTGCGCGGTGCAGGTGTGTATGGGTTATTTCACCCTCATCTATATATGTAGGCTATGATGAAGCCGTTTGTCGATTATCTAATATCTGCCGTGTGGTAGTTTTTACCCTCTCGATCTTATCGGATTAAACGCACGTCCGTATAATAGATTGTGCGTCTCCATATAATACTATATATATATATATTCATTATGATAGGTACATATTCTACTTAAAAAAAATGTAGGTCGCATTTTTTTTACTCTATTCGCTCATACAGAAAAGATCAGCCTGCACCATTGCCGTCACCGTCATCACCACTGCAGTGGAGGCCCCGTGTTTCGCGCGTGTAAAATAAAAACGAAAGAATGTAGAACGGGTAAAAATATAGAATTAAAAAAAAATAATAATAATAATCAAAATCAAATATATATACCACGATATAACACGATAGGTAGGTATATAACACGGATAGGTATGTATGTATATATATAGAAATATATACATACGATTCCTACTCGCAGATACAACATGATGAGCGTGTGTCTGTGCAGTGTAATGCCATTCAGAGTAAAACGCATAATATACTATGTGATACACTTGTGTGCGTGCAGCGGTCGTATATATTTGTGTGTGTGTGCGCGCGCGCGCCAGTTGGACGGCTCTGCGCGCAGATCACCGGGCTCGCGCTCGCGTACGGAAACCGGTTACGCGGTAAAAGTTAATTAACTTTGTACGCGTATTATTATTATACACGTATGCGTGTGTGTGTGTGTGTGTGTGTGAGCGCGCGCTCTCGTACGCACTCGCAAAGAGATATTTATAATATTTCGTTCGAGTTAATTTTTGCCGCGTCCCAGTTCAAATTTTTTATTTTTTTTTATCGTTTATATTATCTCGTAAATTGCTTTTCGTTTTTCGTTTCGTCCTTCCCCCCGCGCATAAGCGCGTACTACCCAATAAATATATATATAATATATGATGCGCATTATATTATTATTATGTACATCTTCCGGACGGGGAACACAATAAAATAATAACCTCATCGGCGTACAATAGTTTATAATATATATAATATAAAAGTACGCGTTCGTTACGCGCTCGGTAATACGTACTCGCGGTGAAGTCCGTACACATTTTATGTATTAGGTATACGCGCACAAGAGGAAACTTATATATTATTATGTGTGCGTCTGTGTGTGCGACTTCTGCATCAGGTTTGATCGCACATTTTTACTCTTTTTTTCTTTCTTTCTTTTCGTCCAATATTCGGTGGGAGCGGCGGCGGCAATATTATACATACCCTCGGCGATGTTGGTGGCGATGACTAGTTTTCTCACACGCACTGCAACTGACACACACACACACACCACATGCGCACACACCGCACAAGAATTTTTCACGTGACGATTTGTATCAATTAACCGGTCATTAGGGCGCGAGGAAAACCGTATATATATACGCTGCAGTTGATGTTGCTGCTACTACTCTCTAATGCTGCAGCGTGAGTGCGGATTCGATGGGAGAAAAAAGGGTTATTAAATAGCGATTTGTAGGGACGACGACGAACTACGTCGACGACGACGACGATGACTGAAGAAAGAAATACATAATAATACATATTATATAGTAATGAATAAAAATTCCAGAATTCTTTTGTCGAATACACATAATAATCGTGTGTGTGTGTGTGTGTGTGTACGGTGGCATCCATTATGTCCGCCGCCGCAACAGCAGCCGTGGTCCGTCCCGAAATGTATATAGTAAACTATTAAAACAGATTACCGTGCACACTTAGTACATAATATCCACACACGCAGACATTACATATCAGCTGCAGCATAATGTAATAATACGTGCATGTTTATTTATGTGTGTCTGTAATGTGTATGTGTGTTTTATTATATAATATGAAAAATAAAAATTATTCGTATTTTTTCGACGTGGACTGCGGGTAGGTCTGAGATATAATTTCTATATTTTATTAAACCATATTGTATAAAATACAGCACACATAAACATGGTTATGTTTTTTTATTAATATAAGTACGTAAATGATGAGTCTTACTGCGAGGCCTCCGCTACCATTAGTATAAAAGGTGCGATATGACGTAGTACAAGTACACGAACATTAATGTTCATGTACAAGTATTATACGGGGTTAGCCAATTTTCAGGGCGCGATGGTCGCTGTAGTATAAATTTGGCTCGGAGGGGTAAAACCACGTGCATATATTTCTTTTTATTGTTCATATTATATAGCTGGTTTTTATAATCTTATTCTAAACATAAAGTATTTAATTTCGGTTTTCCATATGCACAATTTCGTAACATAAAATGTAGATATGTATAAATATTATTGTAAATAATTAAATATTGAAATATTATCTTTCTGTGTGTTTAATAATTCGAGAGCCACCAAACTGTTGTTGTGAAGAGACAATAGAGCCGCGGGATGAAAAAATTTGAAATACCTCTGTACCATGTTATTATGTGAATATGTATAAAGTAAAGAAGTGTATAGATCGTAGGTATTGATACTGTGGCGTGCACCGTAGTTTACCGACGCGAGTGTTCGTCGTGTTTATCGTTCGAATTTTATATTTTATGAAAACGTTATTGTTATGTTATTGTTTAATTTTGCTTCATAACAATCCCTCAACCCTACCGGCACACCACCAGTCGCACACGCATACACCGCCATTATATACTTTTATAGATAACGCACTTGTCACGGAAGTATACCTACAAAACAGTAAACCCCGACCCTCGCACGTCGCACCACCTTGGACCGTGGTACTACCGACGTGAGCTGCGCTACTACAACTGTTCTAGCCGTAGCTGAACTGCGATGCTGGATGCTGGAGAGGGGGGTTTCGTTCTCTAAGAATTGGTAAAGCAGCCCCGCGAGAATATAGGATAATGCGCGCGATATAACTATATAACAACGAATATAATAACAATAACAACAACGTTATTGTTATTGTTGTATTTTGTATTGGTCCGTCGTTGTACATCACGAGTGTTTCGATATTATTTTTATAGTATCCATGTATAGGACACGCGGGTCCTGAGATATTTCGAGTGGTATTATATATTATTTTATATTGTAGTACGCATAATAATATATTATAAATTGTGCATATGGGGTTGACGTTTGTACATAATGTTATGAATTTATGATATATGATGGGTACATATAAATATATTTATATAATAATCATAACTGACATTCTAATGCTAACGATATAATATTTCGCTGCTTGTATTTATAATATATAATAATACAATGAAACTCCCATTTAACGAAGTACTTTTGAGAACCATAACTAAATTAGTTTGAGAATATTGTTCTATTCGAGTTAAACACTTTACTGCAGAGAAGATGACACCGTAAAGGAGGTTCCCGCATGTTCACAATCAATCGAAATCTTATATTTTTATTTTTTAATATTTCAACAGTACTCTGTTGGTAAAATTGTACAAACGTTTTGTATTGGTAGGATAATATAATATGATATAAATATCGTCTTACGCATTCGCAAGAAGCATTCCGAACCGTCGGAATATTATAACGAGACAGTTTTAAAACAAAATTAATATGCGCTTTGAATATTAAAATGGTAGTAACTAGTATAATATATTTAAAGGTCACAAGACATGCTACTTCTGTATATAAGCTATGTGGTTCGTTTTATACAATCTTGCATTGTGTTCGAATTAAAAATTGCATTACTGAATATGGCCAGTTATAATTTCCCATTATTCAAATTTATTACGAATAGCTATAACTGGATAAGTTATATTAGGTACAAGTGTGTGTATATAATAACGAATATATATTGGTAAAACGTCGTATGTGTACCCGGGGCGAATTGCTGACTGATTTAAATAAAAACATTAATATTTCTATCATTGATAATCATAACGAGAGCAAAATCGCGTTGGATATAATAATATATATTATTCAAAATGGCGAGCGCGTACTGCAGTGATACTCTATATAATATATACACGTCGCAGTATCCATATTATCGCATATATTATATATATATATATATATATATATATATATATATATATATAAATGTATTATATGTGTACGTACGAATGAGCTGTTTATCGGGAGCCTACGTCGTTTGCGTTCACACACCTCGGGGGCCCTCTTGTCGTCGTTAAAAAATACACCCTTCAAGATCCGGAAATTATTCCGCTAAACAAAAAAGAAATATTTCTGCGCCACAGAACAACCACGTCGTTTTTTTTATGTATACTATACAACTCGTGTACCTACTAAATGGGTAAACGTGGTAACCGGCCTTTAACAACCCTCCGAATAGTAGTGGCACCGAAACATAAGGCGTGTGTGTGACTGCGTATGATTGCGTGAGTACGTACTACGTATAATATTATGTATATTGTATACCGAGTGATTTGCAAAAAATGTTCAGACAATGCGTGACCGTGTATAAAGTGCAGGTGCTCGCATCACGGACCCTTGCACATGGACCCGGGGAGGTTTATTACGAATTTCTTTGGCGATCGTCCTGTACACATGTACATATTGTTAGGATATACGCGACCTTGAAGGGTAGTACACCCCGACACCAGCCGTCAGCTTCTCGTGCAGGCGGGATCAATTAAATATGGCTACCTATATATATACAATACTTGGCGTGGTCTTAAGAACGCCGAAAGAGAAAACGTATATTCAATAATAATGCATCCCTATTTTTGTTTTACCGGAGAGGCCGACCGGCGCGAAAAGGATAGTCGAAAATCGTTTTTTTTTTGTGCACCGCCCGCCCGCGCACGCATATTATATAGTAAGTACGTCTAGCTATATCCACGTGAACGACAGAGATTTAGATGGAAAGAGAAAAAACTCCGACCCGATCTAATAACTGCGTCAGTTTATAAGTAGGTATAGATATACGTTATAGGAACGCGAGTGTTCTGCCGTTAGGTGTATAACGAGACCCGCGTATACTATACGTTGTAATTATTATATTATATTATTTTTATTATGTTTTACTGTTTAAGAGAAAGAAAAAAAGGGATGATGAAACCTAAATAAACCTACCCAAATAGGTATATAACTAGGTATAAAACTATTCACATCAGCGATCGTGTTTACGAGTAATTTTTCATGTTATGTTGATCGTTTACTCTATACGGTCGACCTCCTCCGCCAATACCACATATATAGGTTGAAAATAATAATTGCACTAACAACTTAAACTAACCGGTGTATATAATATTATACACAAGTATAAATGACTTAGAAAAGATTATGATGGCCGTATTGTATTTTTTTTATAAAATATTTCATAACGGTTTTTTATTTTATGACGAATTCGCTTTTAATTAATCTCGGTTTCATTTAATCAAAACTATCACGATTTCTTCGAGTGTTATAATATTACGGTAAAGAATTTGATACCATAAAAATATTTATTAAAAATTATTAAATTAATTAAGCTAACTTCTTGGTGAAAACAATTTTTCGTTTGTGTAATTTACAAAAAAATATTAAACTAGATGTTTGAGTTTATACATTTATTTAAATTATTAAAGAATTTATAATGATTGACATTTATTTTATAATTTTTCCTCAAGTATAATATATGTAATTGAGTTATTGAATATTATTTTTTTGGTTGTTAACACTTCACGTGAAATGAAAAACATTTACTCAGCTGTATAGGATTTCAACTACTGTATTTAAAATACAATTTACCAGAAGTCTCTAGCCCTATTTATTATTTATTTATTTTTAAATCATTTGTTTGATATATTAACATTTGTGTTGCACTCCATATAATAAACGCACAATGTTACAGAATGAGGTATCTTGTAATCGTGTGTATATATACGTATCGCCGCTACAGCCAACGGGTATAATGGTATACGCACACACGAAACCGTTTAATATTATTATTATCTTTTCAATACGGTTGCAGCGGTTACCGTTTATGATATTATATTATTTGATATACTTACTGGTTTTTGACGATAATAATTCGGTCGGGCGCTTGTTTATATTTGTACGTAATATAATATAGCTGTGCATACTTTTTGCGACTCGCAGCGGAAGCCTGTTTATACGACGTATTTGGGTGTAATGGTGAAAAAATGAAATAATAGAAAACGTAGGTATATATAATATACATATACTATGTACGATTTCGAAATAGATTTCCGGTCAATCGTCGGACGTTAAAATATTATTATATGTAAAAATACACGACGAGAGCGCGATCCGGGGGCCGTATACTATATGAGCACCTCGACGGTTCGGGGTTCGTACACTCATATACGCATAATATATAGAAGACGACGGTGCCGTGCGTGGTATTGCCGTGGCGCGGGGTCGTCGGGCTCAAAAATGTCTTTCGTTTACCGACAAATCTCCATAACAATTAGCATAGGATTTACATTTATCTTCGAGTTCATAAATCATTGCGATAAACTCATTGCTCGTGGCACAATGCGCATACGGCGTTATATATACACACACACACATACATATATATAATATATACAATATATAAAATAGTATAGCTATATGCCCACCTAAATTATTGCGTTTCCGTATGTGTATAATTTAGTATTTTTAATCGAAACGGCCGGGCATCCGACACTGCCGCTGTCCAGTTATCGTGACCGCTCTTTTGTGCGATACAAATAATATTTACTCTCCTCGCGAGCGGCACACGAAAATCCGCATCGTCGAATAACGAAAATCAAAAATTTGTCTCGTCATTTTCCCGTTTGGTTTCTAGTCGTTATACCGTATAGGTTGTACGCACCACGCGTGTATAATATACGCATAGAATACACCGATAAGTGATGATGTTGTACATCGTATCCTTCGCCGACATACTGCACACATATAATATTATAATATATAGCGTATGGATATAGTGGACTGAGCTCGTACCCCGCGGTATTGCGGTCTATATTATAATATAACAATAATGTGTACGTCCTATATACATACATACAACGACTGCAGCAACATTCAATATTTCAATCGATCGTATATACGTGTACGTAATATGTAAGTGTGCGTGTGCGTGTATGTGTGTGTGTGTGTGTAATAATAATGAAAAGGTAAAATTTTTCGAACGGGATGATTGCCTCCAATTTTAACACTAATGGTTGTTTAGGAATTCCGTTCGTCCGGATGCCGCCGCCGGTCGGTCGGTCGCCCACTCCGTTCGTAAAAAAAAAAAAAAAAATGGCCAGCGGTGTACCAGAGGAGTCCAGGGGGCTCCGTCGTTAAATAAATGTAAACTTAATGATGTGTTCGGGGCCACAGCCTCCTGACGACGACGTCGGTCGGCAGTGAGCCCCAAAATGCGGCGGCGACAGACCCATGACGAAAAAAAAAAACATAATAGTATATATTATTATAACAATAATAATAATAATAATAATAATAGTACAATATATTCGCGTCGTATTATTATTATATATCGCGCGCGCACTGTAGGTACAAGGCCTAGCTGCAGTGCTGTGTACGGCGTACAGTTTTGGGAACAGTTAATAACACGTATATATATATATAAATACAATCAAGTATGTGTGTGTGCGCGCATCGCTTCGGGCTAAAAAGCTTGTTCCGGACGGGTATCGCGTTTCAGCACGTACGTATATAAATATATAATATTCGTGTATGTGTGTGTGTGTGCATTATAATACACGAGTACACACACCACCACAAAATATATGTATATAGGACCCCGTAGGAATATCGTTTACACGGTTTTCGCGTGCGGCGAGTATTATAAAAGTGTAGGTGGCCGCACATGTATATCAATATCATATAGTCGCACGCACACACACACACACACACACGCGCGCGCGTACTCAAACTCGCACACGTAATATTAACAATATGTTTTACCGGGTGCTCGGGCTTACGATTTTACACACATTATGCATATAATATTTAATATCATATTCTATATGCGGTGTGACGTGTTGCGAGTGGAAAATTGAAAAACCGATTACGCCGGTGTCCGATTTCCCGTGCCTCGAGCTCGGCGTCCGGCGGACGACTGACGCGCAGTCTCTCTGCGGGCTGCAATCGCATCTCGGTAATCGATTTGATTGTGTTGTGTGTCATCATCGCATACCCGCCGTACCGTCGCGCGTCAGCGGAAGAAAGACTTAAGACGGACGTGCGGACATGGGTTTCAAACGGTGGACTGCACACCGCGCGACCCTATAGAGAGAAAAATAAAACGCTATGCGGAACGAGTTTCCTGGATTCAAAATTTAAATACCAACTATTTTATTTTTATTTCAATTACCGCGCTGTCATTATATTATATTATATATACCTAACGTCGTCGTCGTCGCCCGGCCGGCCGATCCGCAGCAGCAGTCAGTGATGCTTAACATATTAATACAATATACACAATAATAGGCATACGTATATTATAATACACGCACGGTGTACCGCACACGCGTCGTCCCCGCGCTTTTTCCGCCGTATCACCTATGGTATAACCTCGCGATATATCGTCGTCGTCATCGTGTAATATCATTATATAGGTACATGGACACTTCCGATCCGATTTTTTGGAACGAAATTTTCAAAACGTACGTATTCGTTATAATAATACCTACGTGTATATTTTATATTCCATACCTGGCCGCCTCCACGCGGTATAGTCACGTCCTCGGGGTTCACGTCGTAAAAATATAATATACGTATTCACGTTTCACTCGATCGTTTAAAACAAATCTCATTATTGCTGACAAAAAAAAAAAAAAAACGAACCACGTATTTATAACGATAGATAATATTATGGTGAAAAGGAATATGGTTTCGTTTAAACGGCGGAGGCAGCAACAGCAGCAGCTAGCAGCATTATCCTCGCGCGTACCCATTATACCTATAATACGCGTAATAATAACATTACGTATGCTGCGCGGGTTGTATATTTATTATAATATACATTAATATATACACAGGTACGGGCGGACGGTAAAAATCGTTCGGTCTATTGTTTTTTCGACACGGGAATTATGTTTGCTAGTTAAAATAATTATCTCGTTTGCTGTGCGAGTTTTCATTGACAATAATTATAGAGTAGCCGTGGTTCTATATAATATATAAAAACCTCCGACTGGAAATGTTATTATTACGCTCGCGCCATCGTTGGCGAACGAATGGTTCGTCGTTATAATATTATTATTATATTATGCGGCTCGGTCAGTGTGCGTCGACCAACGAAATACAATATAATGCTATACATACATACATACATATAGGCGGGTATGGATGCTATAGCATACTCTCGCTCACACAAACGTCACTGCGAGTAGATCTATCTACGTGTTAAAAAGTAGCTGACCAAACATCTTGGCTCATCACTCCGTAGACTCTTGTTTTCTTCCTATACTCGTGCCCTTATTATCGTCGTTCTCGCCGCTGTCTCCGTTCGGCACACTCCCCCTCCGATAACGAATTGTTTAGTGTCAATCGTAACTATACACATCATATGAATATACCGCAGAGAGAAACGAGAACGTTTCACGGGAATTCTTATACATATTAAAATAAAATATATGTTAATTTAAAAAAATACCACTTTTTAAAAAATCGAAATTTCTGTAAATAAGAAACGAAAAGCTGAGAACTGATCTGTCATCGTTTACGTGACTTTCTGATGTTTCGATTGGTTGCTGAGGGACTTTAACGAATGTATCTTTTACCGCGTTGCCACGGCTTGTTAATTATTTGATAAGATGTAAGCTACTCTCAATATATTCTATTAGTAAGAACTATTCTTATTGTGTACTTTTTTACATTGATTAATTGCCAAAAGTTTCATAAATTTTTTCATTTAATAAATACATACTTTCAAAAATGTATGGTATGCTTTTTTAAACACTCTGCAGTATTATTTATATCCATATTGTACAACATTGCACTAATTCGTCGATATCTTGTCTAGTCGTTTGCCCTCCTCTATCGTTTAAATAACAATGTTCAATTATAATATTACAATTATATTTTGTTAATTAGAGTTACAGTCGGGGGTATCTGTCATTATTATTATTACGGCCGTGGATACAACGGGCGTTTGATTTTTCGAGCTAGAAACGTGTATTTTATGTATAACATGTATAGTGCATTAAAGATTTCGTCTTCCTCTGCGGCCGCCGATATAATAATATAATATATAGTGAATTACGATTTTCGTCTCGAAACCAGTTTATCGTAGAATAATATTCATCGTGCATCCATCGAAATTCCGATATTTATTATTAAAATTATGTACCATTTCCTTCTTCCTATACAATGTACATATATGTATATGTTTAACGTTATTATAATATATTATACATACGTATGTCTGTATTTAGATGCTCTTACAAACCGATAATATAGTTACACATCGCTCGCCATATCAATAATGGACCACATCACCACTCTCTCTGCACTCCCTCACTGCGATACAGCGTGTCTATACCGACGGTTCACGTAAAAATCGATTAACTGTTTCAGGTCTTTACTATATATTTCTACATGGACAGTTGGCACCCGGAACTGTGCGCCTGGTCACGAACTATCGTCCGACGATGATGTTCGATTAATGTGTAATATCATTATGTTTGTCTATATTTATAATTAATCGAAGATCCGCGCGTGTGAAACGTATACCCGGAGCACGTAATAATAACATCAAAAACGGTTTAATTTTCGTTTATATGTATTATGTAATGACGAAGCGCGTGATGCAAAAGCCGCCGCCGTGGTTGTTTAGTATAGGTTCACATAAGCTATAATGATACGTTATCGTCATAATCCATAATTTTACGTATGATCGGCACAAACGAAAAAAAATTTATCGCACTAATTATTGGTATATACGGCTCTTTTCGGTTTATCACTATGATGTGAAAGCGTCTCCGCCGGAAAATCGTGAATTTTTAAAAGAGAAAGTTTCTCGAAGCTAAGTTTTCAAGTTTTATGAGAATATAACACAATTTTTAGAAAGGAGGACGCGTAATAATATTACTGCTCGGAATACGCGTAAATCACCGCGTGCGCCGTACACAGAAACCAAACCCATATCAATATCATATAGTTTATTGCTTATTAGCCATATCGTGGCAAATTCTGAAAGAATATTATTGTTTTTATATATTTTTTTTATAACCGTCGTCGTGCGCGTTATGTCGTTGATTTCCAATCGCTAGACGTTCTCGTGCATTTATACGGTTTAGATGACATTATTCACAAGTGGCATACAGGTATATTTTATGCTTAATTAGTGTACAAATCGTGATTTAAGTAGATATATAATATTATGCATATGACATGGTTATCCTGCCGTGTCCCCGTCGACAAATATGGTCTTAAATACGAATTTCGCGAAATATTTATGTAGGTATATAGTGTGCACGTTTGACGGCACTCATTGATTTGTCTTAATCGTTATATGGCTAACACACGAATAATCGATTTCCACCGAGCATTAGTGTAACTGCAGCTGCTAAATTTTAATAAATATTAAACTCATATTAACGCATTAGACGTCACTACTGTTGGCCCCGCCACCGCTGCAGTAGTCGTACATTTCGTAAAGTAGTGTTAATAATAATAATATGCACAATGACGACTGAAATACAGTGATTGGATGTAACAATATTATTAAGAAAGACACATCTTCGGGCGAACGTGTATACGTGTTTAGTTATAGGTATGTATGTGTAGGTATATCTAGGTACCCGAGGTAAATACGCGCGGTGTTCGGTCTGTCAAGTATACTAATAATAATGATAATATAATAACAGGGCAAAGGATAATAATTGTTATTCATCAGTAGTTTTGAGTGGTGAAAATGGTGACTGCGGGGAGGGGTTTTTCTACGGTCAGCAGCGTGCTGCAGTGTAATTGTTTTGCTTCGACTACATCATATTATATACATATAGCTACACGAATTTGATATCACGTAACGCCTCTACGTGTATATTAATATAATATTATACGAACACGACGCGCGTAATATGTGAAAAAATAAATAAAAACCGCGCTGTAGGCTCGTCACTCGGCAAATTATCATTGTACCTACCGTTATTTTGTACACGACGATCGAACACGAAACATTGCATCCGTGTATTAAATATAAATAGGTCAATGTAATAATAATTATTATTACGTTAACGAATCGACGGAAAGCCAACGAATTATGTACGGCAACTACGCGCTTAATCGCGAATCGTCGTGAAGTATAGGTAGGTACTTTGAACCGTTCGTGTACGATTCTGTGAAGTCAAACCAAAAACGGGATACGTAAAGATAATAATATTATTATCATTTTTCAATAAATATAATAACGATTCACTACTGGCGATCTCTGCGTACATCACCACTAACCGTTTTCCGAGTCGCTGATCGGTCGTGTACCGATGGTATAATTATACGATTTATGTGTGTGTATGATATTGATAACGACCGCGAAAACACTGTACGTTTGCGCTGAATAATTTATATTCCAGTTTCACGAGAATTGAGTTATTTGTTGGGACATCTCACACACACACACACACATACGTTGGCAAACGCGATAAATATTATTCTTCCCGGAATCGTGTCTCTCATCGCGTGTACACATTATAATAATATATATATCGTATCGAATCTCGCGTCGAAACGACTACTACTATGTACTGTAATACTCATGCATCGGGTCGTCGGATATTGTATAATTCCGTCGGTTTCGACCTCTCTTGTCGTGCAGTGTTTCGAACGAAATTCACTTGTCGCATAAAAACTCGTGTATACTCGTTGTCGCAACTAATATTAATATATAAGGTATTACAATTCCGTAGTCTTTAGTAATCGAATAAATACGAATAAATATGAATATAAAATAATCGAAAAGAGATTTGTTGGAAACACACAAAACGGTCTGTCCGGCGAACATATCTGTTTGATGACGATGATGGCGATGACGATGATGATCGATGATAATAATATATATATAGATAACAATCGTATACAGGACGGTTTAATATAATATGAAAATACGAGTCGGTTGACAAGTGTGAAGTTTTAAATTTGAAAGCGATCTCCTATCTCATTGTTCACCTCGTCGCCGTCGTCAGAATCTAATCTATTACATCACAACTTTTTTCTTCCACTCGTTCTTTGGACGATATTTTTTTCTCATTCAGACTCGTCTGTGGCAACATCGGGATACATCAGCTATATACGATCGTATTATATAATATGTAGACAACGACCGCGGCTCCGTTCTCGTCATGCGGCCGATTGCTCTCTGCACTGCACGTCGTGTACCTCGTACACATGTCGATATATTATATAAAAACGAATGCACGTTTGTACACAAGGCTTGTAAATACTTTGAAATAACTGAAAAGATTTGCTCGAAATATTTCACACGAACAAATCCGTTGAATAGTGTTCTCGCTTCGTTTTTCAACCCCCTATAGGTTTCTCACAAAAATCAAATAATATAAAATTTATTACCTAACCCGACCAACGTTTACACAAATTAAAATAACGATTTATTAATATATTGAATTGATGATTTTTAGGTGGCCGACTATGCGGTGGTAATTGAACGACGGCGATGGGCCTGCCGCGATGGTTGTGCCTGTTGGCGGCAGTGGCCGCGGTGGCCGGCGAACACGAACGGCACCTGGACGTGTCGGAGTCGGCGCCGGTCGGCACCCGGATCGGTTTCATCGGCGACGGGTCCAAAGACAGCGGGCCGCCGTACCTGATCGTGCCGGTGCCGGGCAGCGCGGTGGACACCGACCTGATAGCGGAACAGAACACGGGTGAAATCAGGACTCGGGTGCCATTGGACAGGGAGACGCGGGCGTCTTACACGCTGGTGGCGATACCGTTGAGCGGCGAGAACGTGCGCGTGGTGGTGCGCGTGATCGACGAGAATGACAACGCGCCCACGTTCCCCAGCCCGTCCATGCACGTCGAGTTCCCGGAGAACACGCCGCGGGACACGAAACGGACGCTGAACCCGGCGCGGGACTTGGACCTGGGACCGTACAACACGCAGCGGTATGCGATCGTGGCCGGTAACGTGAACAACGCGTTCAGGCTTTCGTCGCACCGCGAAAAAGACGACGTGCTCTACTTGGACTTGCAGATCAACGGTTACTTGGACCGAGAGACGACGGCCGCCTATCACCTGGTGATCGAGGCGTATGACGGTGGCGTGCCGCCGCTCAAGGGAGCCATGACGGTCAACGTGACGGTTTTGGACGTGAACGACAACCAGCCCACGTTCAACCAGAGTCGATACTACGCTACCGTGCCGGAGAACGCCACCGTGTCGACGAGCATACTACAGGTGCACGCCACCGACGTGGACGACGGCGACAACGGCGTTGTCGAGTACTCCATCAGCCGGCGGCAGAGCGACAAGGAGGGCTACTTCACGGTGGACCGGCACACGGGCGTGATATCGGTCAACCGGCCGTTGGATTACGAGACGCGCGAGGTGCACGAACTGGTGGTGGTGGCCAAGGATCGGGGAGACCAGCCGCTGGAGACGACGGCTTTCGTCACGGTGCGCGTGGCAGACGTCAACGACAACCAGCCCGACATCAACGTGATATTCCTGAGCGACGACGCGACGCCGAAAATTTCGGAACGAGCGCAACCCGGTGAGTTCGTCGCCCGCATATCGGTCCACGACCCCGACTCGAAGCAGGAGTATTCGGACGTGAACGTCACGTTGCAGGGTGGCGACGGCCACTTCGGGCTGACCACGCAGGACAACATCATCTATCTGGTGATCGTGGCGCTTCCGCTGGACCGCGAGTCTCGGCCCAACTACACGCTGAGCGTGATCGCCACGGACACGGGCAGCCCGCCGCTGCACGCGTCCAAGACCTTTCATCTGCTGGTGACGGACGTCAACGACAACCGGCCGGTGTTCGCGGCGCCCGAGTACTGGGCCAGCGTGTCCGAGACCGCCGAGCCGGGCACGTCCGTGGCCCGAGTGGTGGCCACCGACGAGGACGAGGGCGAAAACGCGGCGCTCACATACAAGATGCGCGACCCGCCTCCGCTATGGTTCCAGGTGGACCCGCAGACCGGCGTGGTAGCCACCCGGGACCGGATGGACTGCGAACGCGATCCCGAGCCCACGTTCGTCGTGTTGGCCGTCGACAACGGTCGGCCGCAACAGCTGACCGGCACCACTACGGTGCACGTCACCATACACGACCTCAACGACAACGAGCCGATATTCGACCAGAGCTTTTACAACGTGGAGGTGTCGGAAGATAGAGCTGTCGGATCGTGTGTTCTCAAGGTAAGTGCTTCACGTTCGTCTATTTATAAATTATTATATGTAGGTCTTAAGTAATATTTAGTCTTTCTATTTATCAAGCTAAAGCTTGAGAAGTTTTACGTATAAGGTTAGATCAAATTAAATTTATTAAAAATGAATAATCGACAAAAAAATATCAGAAAAATAAAATTCGTTTTTAAAAGTAAATATACGATGGCAGACGGGAACTTGACGTTTTTAAAATGAACAATACTCAGTTATTTTTTATTGAACTTTAAAATTTAATACTCAAAGTTGTTTGTAATGAAAAACATTTATCAATTATGACATTTAACATCGTCTAAGTGATGTTCTGAAATCTGAATGGAGTTAGAACCTGAAAAACGTCAGGTTCCGGTCGGTCACGCTATGTATAGAATTTAATACAAGGTGAAGATCTAGTTGTTTGACATAGTATGATTATTAATTAAGATACTACGTGTAATAAGTAATCGATATAAATTAAAATTTAAAACCTGAGGTATATAATATATAATACTAAACAATCTTTTGACAAAATACTGTATAGATCGATTGTAACGATTTAATGTATAGGTACATTATATTATTCTTAAGTTTGTAGGTGTGCAGTTTTTCGACGTTTTTATCACTATAAATCTACCTATTATAATATGTATATGGATATAACTGTCTTCTGAGTATACATGAAACGAATTTTAACTTTTACGACGACGGACGTTATTGTTATAGGCGGTAGTGTTGTTATTATTATTATTATTGTAATTATCGTGCTCGTCATCGTGGTGAGAACCCGTTTGCAGCCGTCGACCGTTTTTCGAGATTTATATGCTCGCACAGCTCATAATAATAATAATAATAGTTATATAAATAATAATAATAATATTATTATACACCCATATAGTCGAATCGAATGATACTGTGATTATAATATACGCGCGCGCGTTTCATTGTGGGTACCTTTCGTACCACATATTATGCGGCGTCTGTGTTGGGAGTGGAATGCAACCAGTTTAATTAAACCGTAATCGACCGTGCCCGCGACCGCGGTCATAAACTTTACTCTGCAAACAATGTTTGTGCGCTCGCCGCGATGGGCGTTCCTATTTATCGGGCGCTCGAGAGGAGGTGCCGCCGTTTTATTATTATATACGCGACATTTATGAGAGACCGTATTTATAGGCAGTATAGGGAACATACGATATTATTATTACTATTATTATTATCATCGTATACATTGCCGATCCGAATCGATAGATCACAGGACCGATGACGGTGCAGTGTGCAATATAATATTATTATTATAATAACAATGACACGGTGACGATTATTGTTATTAGCGCGGGCGGTACACAATGTATGATATACTCACATTGCCGATCATCGCCGCCGCCGTAGATTTCGATCGTAAATCGCACGGCATATCCACGACGTCGATATATTGCCTATATATTATTACCTAGTTATATATTATAATAATGTTTATACGGCACAGGCGACCGGCGCCCCGAGAGCTATACGCGCGCGCGCACGTCTCCCGTCCCATTGTCAGCGCTACCTGCAATATAATATATAATATAAAGGAAACATTTAATATATAATATAGTGACACACTTTGCACTTTATTCTCTCCTCCCTCGCGCCCTCGCGTTGTTTATCGGGTTCACGCGGAATTTTAATGGAAGTCTATAAGTGCGTAAATAATATAATATATAATACCTAGAACACAATACGCTGCACTCCTACATTATACGATGCGCTATTTCGCATGTAAATACATTATATATATGAGAAATAGCTGCAGATATATACTGATGGGATAAAGCGCATGTGTGTTTTAGATATCACTACTAACTGCAGTAAAGTATCTTAAAATCCATATAGAGTAGTGCCATTATCGGACATTTTTTCATCATTTTAGAGAGGGGGTGAAATTAAAAACATTTAGTTGCACGTCGAAACCACCCTCTGCAAAGCTTGTAAAATTATCTTATTTTAAATACCATATAAGGCATAACTAAGCATGATTTATTTTAGTCATTCTGCAGTATATCATACTATTTCGTATATAATATGTGTGTATGCATGTGAAACATTACTTAAAATAAATAAGAGTGATATAGGATCCTAAATAAAAGTTTTATCATCGACTTTTTTTGTACAATTATTATTTACTTATTTTTATTTGCATTTCAACAGTATCATCTTTGAGGCGGTTATTTTCTAACTACATTTATATGTATGTACGTTTTGATAAGGCTTAGCCCCCTCGAGCCCCTTACCCAATTTTCGTCTATAGCACTGATATAGTGTATAGTATAAAGAAAGAAGATACTTTATCCGGTACAGCAGCGTCATCGCGGTGGCCTGCCGAAAACGCCCACGCCGTTATAAACAATATGCTATATATATTTTTATCGTATAAATATAATATACTGCGTGACGACGTGATAATCTACAATAACAAATAGACCATATATATTATATTACATAATTTACCGCGGTAGTAGATCACACGAATGCGATCGATACTGCAGATTCGTTGTATAATAATAATAATAATCGTCCGCAATCGCTAGTGTGGGTGCACTACAACTGCAATCTATATGGTGCGCGGACCCTCCTCAAGCCCCCAGCTATAGGTATATAAATCACAACGCCACGTCCGGTCGATATCGGCTCGTTATTAAAAGCGCGCTTTAGTTTTCTACGAAACGATCGCCAATCGATCGCGATAAATCCTTTTTGGTGATATAAAATATAGCATCCAGTCGACGTTTTTCGCCGGTATCGTTTGCGTCCATTATAGGCTTTATTATTATTACTTGAATGCGCTCGTGTCCCGTTCTACGATAAACTCCCCACAACCACACCTATAGTAATAATATATAATATATTATTATAGTTTACCATTCCGGGGAGAGATCGCCAGTTCTGCACGTTTATAATATTATTACGACATCATATTATATACGCGCGCGCGTATTTGTGTGTGTATAGCGTTCTCGCGACGACGACATTCCTGCATCAGCAGCAAGTGGATATGTGCCGACCGCGCGCCGCCGAGGTCTCCGGCGGAGACTTAAACGCCAGCCGAACTGTTTTAGCAGTTTTGCAGTACTATCAGCCCTACACCGGGCCAACTCGCGACGTGTACTTACCTATTATACATATATATATTTATATAACCAGCACGCGTGTATATTTATATATATATATATATATATTATACATATATACTCGCAAGTACACGACGCGACACGGGTAGGTACATCTATATAGTAGTCGCGCGTTATATGCAGCGGTCGTGACTGACTTTGGAATTCTATATTACGTTTGCGACGTATTTATTATGCGCGTATACCTACATATCTTCGATTGTATAGCATAGGTATATAATATTGTATATAAGTATACCACGCGTGCGTATTTAAATGTTATACCCGACTAGGTGGAATATAATAGTATATATAGGTATATATGTATTATATTTATATATGTATAATATGGTCATTGGAATATACATATTCTCGTCGAATTCCTGTACCGCTGTTATATATTATACCAATATTGAATATACATATGTACCTATATGTAGCTGCAGGTATATAGAAGTATATGAACTGCGCTCGATCCCGCGAAACTTTGTTATGTACCTCGATGCATATAATAATAGTTACATAAGTACACACACACAAACACATAAACACACAAGCCAGTATAGAACAGGTGTGTGTTACCCTTAGGATTTCTGCAACAGGGAGGAGTTAGGTTTCCGACCACATGATATATATGCGAGAGTCTGGTATTCTTTTATTCGTGCGTGTATAGAAAGCGATTTCGGCCGTCATGAGGTGTTGGACTGCTGCAGCGTATACATTATAATAATATTAATATTATTATATTATGCTGGTGCAGTGAGAATCGCAGACGGACATCGCGCGAGAGGTGTGCCGCCCCGGTGATTTTCTTTTTGCTCATTAAACCGTTGTACGGGGTGACGATGATATTTCATATCTTATAGTATCAATATATACATATATACTGCATGGAGAGTCTTAAAAACTGGCGAATACATATATAAATATTTGCAGTGTACACGCGAAACGAGACTGCACCGAGGGGGCGGCGATATGTGTCGGTCGGTCGGACTTGCCGGTGAATATATATCACGACCGGGTCTCGCCGCATGGGTCCCCGTCGTCGTCGCTGTCGTATAGTTTTAGTCGCCGTCGTCTGCCGCGTCGTATTTTAATATAGGTACGCGCATATATTAAACGTAGGTACGTATATAAGTATGTACGTACAAAATCGATGTATAGTGTATACTTACGTGCTCGTGGCGAGCGTGATGTGTGCCCAGTGTACTGCTTCAGCGTGTTGCTCGTCGTTGCACCGTATCGGCGAAAAATTATCGCGAAAGATATTATGATATTGTATTTATATTATAGGTATACATCTCGTGTGCGTGCACATAATGTAATGTCATGTGTGTGTGTGTGTATATATATGCGAGCAAAAGTGAACGAGTCTGTAAACATTCGCAGATAACTGTCTATCGTCGTTATTATTGTATAGTTAAACGCACGTTGGGATATGATGGTTAACTATAGGTGCGATGAGACACGTGCGATTGAGAGAAATGCAACAGGTATGGATGATAGGGTGAGTTCCTGCCTATCTATGCACAGCATATTATACTAGTCGATCGAACCCACTGTACGCGTGTACATTAAATTAAATAAACGCGCGGCTAAGCTCCATTGGCCACCCAAGGTAGATCTGTCGGTAATTGTCATCATAATTTATCGATACCGGTGACCGCATACTGTGTGCAGTCGGTCCAATGTAGACTCCTCATAGAGTGGACGGCGCGCGCGCGAGTCGGGAATATAATAAAATTAATAGAACGCGTTTAATGACGTTGTTATTATTTTACGGGTGTTAAAAGTTAAAATAAATAAATAAATAAGACTCACGTCGAAGGTGATTTTTTTTTTTGAAATCCAATCCGCAATACGCAACAATCGACAAATAAAAATATAAGAAATAACGTAAATATTTTTATACATAAATCGTCAATTTTTACCCAACCATGTTTCGCAATGGTGACTACGAAAATAATATTATATTATAATAATATATATAATGGAACGTGCGTGGGCTTAGATCAGAAAATCGTGTCGTGGGGTTGTGCGACGGGCTCTCCATGCCACACTCGCCTCAGCTCTCTCTCTCTCTCCAACTCGTTCTCCATATTTATACATACGAGTGTATGTATGTGTGTACACGTTTTACAGATAGAAAAAAGTTCTACGGACAATATAATATAATAATAATAAAGCTATACGCGCAAGTGGTTTCCGGCCTCCGCTCGCGCGTTCCGTTAGATTGCGCAAAAGAACATAACGATAGAAAAAAAAATAATAATAAAACGCACCTGTTTTTGCTTCAAGCTGATGTATACATAATACGATATTGTATTACCACAGACATATACAGGATAACCATGGTAAATACGCAATAATAATATGTGTCATTTCGTGAAATGAAAAAGAAATAATAATAAGAAGAAATATTTATCGGCGGACGTCGTATATCTCTGTGCGACTCGCGCGCACACACACGCATATAAGCACACGTTTACTTATATATAATATGTGTGTGTGTGTGTATAGTATTATTACATAGCAAACGAGTGTGGGACATGAATATTAAAATTTCGATCAAGGCTACACCGTTAATTACCCGCGCGCTTACGTGACGGAATCGAAACCAATCAATCGGTGACTTTCATTGAGCGCGCGCGACCACACAGCATCAGCAGCAGCTCCATATATATACACGCACACGATATTACAGAGTACATAATATTATATGTGCTCGTATACGCATTCCCTCACCCCTCTGCCCACTTTCCATTCATGTCACCTGCGAAGAAACT
The DNA here is from genome assembly GCF_020184175.1 of Aphis gossypii. Classification (NCBI taxonomy): domain Eukaryota; kingdom Metazoa; phylum Arthropoda; class Insecta; order Hemiptera; family Aphididae; genus Aphis; species Aphis gossypii. Next base: position 64,102,248 of record NC_065531.1, on the reverse strand, counting down.
AAATATATCTATGTATATAGTACTATACACGCGGATGAATATATATACATATATGAATGGGTTAGGTATATATAGTATATACAGTTCACCATCATGTGCCGTGGAAAAAAAATTACGAAAACAGTACGCGCAAAATAATATGTCATGCAACTAATAATAATTAGCCCGCTTGCGGCACATCAAATACATATGTTATACCTATATTATGATGATATGCGACTCGTATCGGTTATGGTTATAAATGGAAGCGTCGTCGTAAGACGCGATAGAATCGTTTCATCGGTCGTCGTCGTAGTATAATAATATATTATACTTCTGCGAGGTAAATCGTATTCATCGCTGTACATTATATTCTTGTACGAAATGCAATTATATATTTTAAGAACAATTATAATACTTATAAGTCATAGATACCTCCTAATCGTAGAATAATTTTAAATAGTTAATAAATTATGTTTTTAAACGTCATGAATAAATTATCGTAAAAAAAATGCCTGCATTTTCCAAAATAATATATATTGTCAGATTTGCCGCGACAAAAGAATCACCCTGTACGCGCATGTACGAATAATAATTATAAATTTATATATATTGTGTCTGACGTGGATTTATGTATTATTATAATATGTGCGCCGCGTATATTAGTCTGGTAGAGTACAGGATATACATATATATACTAGCGATTATCGTATTATAAACTGGTGACGTGGTGTCGGCGGCAGCAGACGCCTGCAGTTAATTCGCGAGTGTGATTTTTCTCCGGTCGATCTTAACATGTGTATAAATATATTACATAAATTGAATGAAAAATGATATTTTTTAAGAATAATAATGTAGACGGGTAAGAGAGACGTTGGGGGAAACGGCGGTAATAATGTCATTGGACCGGTTATGTGCGAACGCGCACGCGGTCGCCACCGCCAGTTGCAGCGGCAGCAGCAGCATCCGCTGGTCTCGCGCAACGTCTCGACGACAGTTATATCTTCATATTATTATTATTATTATTATTATTATTATAATAGCCGTATCCCGTGTCATTAGTATAATATGATAACTATATATACGCGCGTAATATATATACCCGCAACAGCGCATTGCGTTTTAGGTAACGACCACGCGCAACTTTTAGGATTTACAGGGTGCGTTCAGTGGTATCAGTCGTAACTATTGCACATGGGTGCTGCAAGCGGTTAAACTGCACTCTATTGAACTTGCACATCTCAGTCAGCTCTGTATTTATACGTATATCCATGGCAATAACGTCGCGGGGTCGTCATCTATACGGCCGTGAGATCTGTTCCACTGCAGTCGCCGCCGTTCAAGCCCAGTGGCGGCGAACGCGCAGTGCGTATTGTAGACGATATTTACAAATGTACGTGTGTGTGTGCGTATGACACTGCAAATATCGTCGATGTCGCTTCGTCGCGGATGCCGTGTAGGTACTGCGGCATATAATATATATACCTACACCTATATCCGCCGCAGCGCGTTTTGAGGGGCAAAACTCGTTATTTAGATTAATAGCCTCGGCGTGAATCGTGAAAGTGATTACGAGCGACTCGGTTATCTGGTGCGCGATCATCTCAATAGCGCTACACTGCGGAAAACGGTTTATCTATAAATTACTTAATACGTGAGATGATCGCATGATAGCCACGGTCTGCACATGTGCAGTGCAGTGTGTAGGTATATTATATTATATTAGATATATATATATAATTTAATATAATACCTGTAATATGTGCCGGGTCGCAAGTCGCGACTGCGCGCAGGGCGACCGACCGACCGTGCAGCAGTGCATCGCTGCATACATGTATAACCAATATACCGACGTGGTCGTTTTATCCGGTCGCATAAGAATGCAACGGCCGCGTAATCGTTTTCACACCTATACACATAAACTAGTTAGTGTATTCCTGTATGTGTGTGTGTGTGTATGTGTGTGCAGTTTTCAAGCGTTTATCTATATAGGTACATCTGCACGCGGGAGCATTACATTGGTATATATAATATATATATATAGTAAGTACAACGCGCGTCGTGAATAGAAGTTTTCGGTTCGTTAACGAATTTTTTTTCGTTTTATCCATTATTCTTATAGGTATAAACTGCAGTATTTCGCGTATATCGCATAATGTGTTTTGTTGTGCGTACAATGTACCTATACATCTTATACTATATAGAATATTAAATAATACACATTATTTAAACATCGATTCCGGTTTTAATATATTATATTATGTTACTTTTTATAAGTATACACGCGAATATAATACGGTCGCTGCTTGATCATACTTAATAATAATGAAAAATTTTGCGATATCTTCGCCACCGAATACGTAACTAATAATATTCGATAGGAAAATAATTAGAAGCGTTCTAATGGTAGGGTATGCGAAACGGTACACCGGCCTTTCGGGCGGAGGACGAGGTGGCGGAGATACAAATCCAATCACTGCAATATGATGTTATTATTATTTAGTGGTATCCGCCTCGGGCTTTCCAATCTGGTTTTTAATGTAATTTTTTCTCCTCTCTTTTAGTCCTACCCTTCCTCTCACCACCCGCAGCAGCAGCTGTACCATCATCGTTGTAATTTTGCAGTTTGGGATATCAGCCATAAATATTATATTATACTGTATACGTGCAAGTATTATAAGACCTCCCCTTAACCGACTGACTCATTTACCCTGTAAGCCGAATCCAATTTGACGGTGTAGGATTTCTTCATAATAATAATAGTCATGAAGAACATTTTTGTATGACTCGGGCGAAATAGTTACTGTTTGTTTTTCATCGAACATGTTAATAGTCGGTGGTGATAATTGGATGATCGCAGAAAGTAGAAATACGAAAATCTATATTAGACATTCATTTGCGTGCAGAGCATCATACTAGTGTCTACAAAAACTCTTCGTACTTTTTAACTGAGACCTCTGCCGATTAACGCCTCTATTCATATTATCTAACGATTATCGATTTTGGTGTCTAACTTGAACCCAAACAATAACAACAATTGTAATAATATTATGGCGTATAGTCCACAGACCGGTCATCACCAAGATCGCCCAATCGTCGCCGGTTCGGCGGCAGGAGTCGCATGATAATATTATATTACTTGTACGTGCGGGAAAACGGCTGTGGAACGCGCTATAGGCCTATATAATAGTATTACAATGGCAAGCCGGGCGGTGATTGCGCGCGTGCGCGTGCGGGTCAACTCGCGGAGGTATTTGAATAAACAGAAGAAACGGCTAGTCGGCCCCGGCGGCGCGCGCGGTCGCGACTCACGATGTATAAATCCAGATAACCTTGAAGTGTCCGTGTGCCATTCGACGACGTATTACACACAAACCCGCGTATAATTTATATTATAATAATATTTTATGCTTTTTTTATATAGTATAGGTATATTAATATAATATTATATATGCTAAAACGTCTCGTCGGTGTCACTATATTTGGGTAGGTTATTATACATTTCCAGGAATTTTATTTTCAATTTCAACAATTATTTTCTTCGCCCGTTTCGGATCCGGCACCAAAAAGGGATAATCTAGAAATAGTGACCTCAGATTGTATTTTAGACATAGATAGGTGGGTGGGCAATGGCCTGCAGTTACCTTTAGTATTTTAGTATTCACTACAATAGAGGTAGTTAAAAATATGACAAAACATTCCTTTATCTAGTTTTTTCTGGTCGGGTTGTTATGGATTATTAGACTATTTAGCTTCTGAACAATTTCAAGTTCACCACGCTACCGCTAACCTACGCCGACGATCACGCGATGACGATACATATATTATATCGAATAGGTATAATGGCGCGTTTGCAATGTATGGTCGTTTGCAGCCACCGCCGTCGGTTTTTTTCGCTAAACACGTAATAGTTGCGTACCTTTACAATATAATGTGCTTGCCCGGTCGCAGTAGCGATTTCGACGCGCACGCGAATCTCCAGAGTTGTACGTTAACACACAATATTATTATTATATATTGGCAGGCGGGCGAGTGTAAGCTACTGATCGATGAAGGGGAGGGGGTATACACACGCACGGTAGCCGTTCCGGTGGTAAAGCTGCCTTGGGGCGGCTGCTGCGACCCGCGTGTTCTACACACACATCAAGTGCGCCGTCAAAATTTCGTTATTATTCATTACTATTAGGTACGGGTAAAAAGGCATATTATAACGGTCTCGTAAACAGATGGATCATTAGGTAAAATACTAAATAACGATACCTAGTAATGTTACAGTATTAAGCTTGAAACTTACTTTATCTGGCAAAAAATTAAGAAACATAAAAATACACGGTACTATATCGCGATGTACTTGGATTTTAGTGTAGTTATTTCAGTTCACGGGTGAATCGGAATCCGTGTACCTCGCTTTGTCGAAATGGCTGAGATGGATAATTATAATTTTTTTCGAATCTAGTTCAAAAAATTCTCTAAGCTTTCTTGATATCTCTAAGAACGAGCAATTCTTTATTGACCTTTGATTCTAATATGTTCTCTAATCTTTTGATATAACTTTTATTTAAGTCGGTCAAGTAGTAGTTGATGAGATTAATTCGTTCCGACATACATACAAACTCAATAGATACGTCGTTTTCTGTCTCGACCGAGCAATCTATAATGACACCGAATAAACGTATGAAGTTTTTGGCGACGGGAAAGAAAAAAACCATGACTAATGACGGTACCCTCGCCTGCTACACCTGTATTCCCCACACTAATTTTCCGACCACAGGTATAATGGGTTTTTGAACGAACTAAAGACGCCGCCGCGCCGCGTTAATCGCTTTTAGTAAGTTCATTACCTATGCTACCTACGACCTACCTACCCATACCTTTTTGGTCGTTAAAACCGCTTCCGCGGTCGATGCAAGATAATCATTTCGTCCGCGTTTCTCCCGCCCACCGGCGATTGCTATCAGGTGGAGCATATATCACCCCCTTGGATAGGTACACCCCTTTGGCGATCGGTCTCCGTAGTTATAACGTATAGTATCCGCGGTGATAATATTATGTTTTTGATTACGCTTGTGAGAGAAATCCCGTTGGGGCAAAGCCTGCGAGATTTACGGGTCATCGACGTAATATTCTGCAAAGATATTTTGTTTGTACATAATATTAGGTATATATTATAAATGTGTGCACTCGTCTCCCGCCGTTTCAGACCCAAAGCAGATATCGACTGTACCAATTTGTAGTTACGTTGTTCTTTTGCCCTTGAGCCGTATACGCGCACATAAATAAACGAAATCCTGGATAGGTTCCTCTATATATGCAGCAGTTGTTGTGACCACCGCTGCAGACAGCTATCGTTTCGTGGTCGTCGTCGTCCCGTGTAACAAGGTAAAAAAAAAAAATAATAATAAAAAACCGTTTAAATCTCCGTCGCACACACATACATATAATATGTTACGTGTTATGGGCACTCACTGTCTTCGGCAGCGGAAACTGCTGCTGCTGCTTCTACATGCGCCCGGTAGAATATAGTGAAATCAATTAAAATTTGTCTTATTTGTATTCCCGCTCACCACATCACGAATGAGAAAAAACTAAAAACTACTACTACTACTACTATTGCCGCTTTTAGAGGAGTATGTATACGTATACATACAAAAATATATATATAATTCGACTGATGCCGCGGGGGTAGCGGAGAGGGGAAGGGGTGGGCGTTCATAAATCTCGCGGATCGATGCGGTGTCCCGAGACGGAGAGCTAGAAGATGAATATAATAATAATAATATTATTATTATTATTACGAGGAGGCGATATTGCCTAGCTCTGGCATTGCATTATACACACATACGGAGTGTGCGAAGGTATACACTATACGGGCACCTCTATAGGTATCTTATACATGATTGTGGTTCGGCTACTCAACGCGAGCGCAGCGTACACACGCACATATTATATGAGACGACGACGACTACGACGATTATTATTATTATTATTCATCTGTGGTATTTGGCCCAACTGCCACCGCCGCCGAGTATACGTTAGACTATTCGTTTATATAGTAGCCGGAGGCTGACTATTTCACACTTGATCCGCGGCGCGCCGTCTATATGTATACCTCCTCTTCGCGTATAGGTACGCATTAATATTATATTTTTTATCTTTACGCGCTGCACGCGCGTGTCTGCGATACGTTATTACACGTGTGTTTGTTATTATATACATCCGATCGCCGGCCGCCGCGTCAGACGTGAGATGAGATAAAATTATTATTATTAATATATATTGTTGGTGACGACCATAGCTTCCCGTCAAAATTAACCCGAACCTGTAACACTCATAAAAACTCTTTAAAAATCATACACTTGAAATTCATAAAACCCAAATGATTTTGTTTTTGAAAAACCAAAAATAACCAAAACCCGAATAATTTTTATCTTAGGTACTACGTTACTCTGTTACCCCCAAAATCAGAATTTTCACATATTAAAATATTATATAACTATTTAGTAACTAAGTGCATTAATTATTTGTTTTGGTGTTTATAGAGGAAGGTATGGTGCTGTAAAGTTATAGCACTACCGCGTATAGGGAATAAATTAAATGCTCGGGGTGAAAACCAAGTTGCTCTCAGTATAATGAATCTGCAGGGGTGCCAGGATAATGTTTCTCGTGGCTGAGCTTAACTCTATTATAATGTAAATCCATTTATAATCACGGTCACGGTAGACTAAGGTCCATAATAATATGCTCTTTATCGCTGTTGTGATTTTTCAGCTTTCTCTCTCTCTCCCTCTCTTTCTTTCTCTCGATTGTAATTTCTTATCGGTTTCGGGTCAAGTATCGTCGTTTTAATATACAAAAATATATCGAATTTTACCCATAGCCGCGCGCCAAAGAGTGTGAATATAATATTATAAAATTGCCTAGCGGCCGCGGCAGAGGACAGAAGACGGGCGATTGAGATAGAGTGAGTGAGGCGGCCGCGTCGACTGAGACGACGGCGGCGGCGGCGGCGGCGACGTCGACCCGCTCGGGCGTTAAGGGGAATCCGGCGCGGTGGAATGCAATGCGTCGATGTGGAATGCGCGCTCAGCGGCGGCGGACACGCAACACGACCACGACGTAGGCAGATGTCCGAACCGGCAACGGTGCGCGCGCGAGCTCTCGTCTCTGTGTGTGTGTGTGCGTGTGTGTGAGTTGACTGTTTGTGGACGCTGTCACACCAGCGTCGTCGCCTCACGTGATCGTTTTCTATTATTATTATTATTATTATCATTATTGTATAATATTTTTGTTGGACTTATTTTAAAGTATATCATATCATAAGTATAGAGACGCTCGCGGTTTACTGAGTGGCCGTATCGAACCGGCGGGATATCGAGATACCTATTTCCCGCTGGGCCGCGGATGGTAATGGGCAGCGAACTGCAGCTCGTTTAAATAATTAGAGGCATTTCTGCTAAAAAAAAAAATTAAACAATAAAATTGATGTTGAAAACAAATTAAAATAAAACTAATATCAGAGCAACATGTTCTATATCCAAAACTTACACGCAATTATCGATTTAATGATTTAAATTGGAAAGTTAAAAAAAAAAACAATAGTAGGTACTTATTCTCTCCATTCTTTGAACTAAAATGCAAATTCTATAACTCGGTCAGTCTGAGATCACAAAAGTAACTATTCAAAACGATTGTAGAAAAGCAACTTTTTGGAACAATCTACCGTTTTAAAGTCCTACTTTAGAGTAACGATAACGATTTATTTGATTTTCTAGCTCAGTTTTTACATTTCTTATACATTATTTCCGAGGTATCAATCAAGCTACACTCCAAAACGTTTATAATATTTAAATCAACATAAAAGTCCGTCACTGATAAGAGCTTCAGGCTTAGTTCATACTCTTCCCATTTACTTATTTTGACAGTTTTTGGTACAGGTCGTATATTAATAAAGTGTAAAAAAAATCTTAAAAGGACATCGTATCTTATATTGTGTAACCTCTTTATTAGTTAAAAGTAAAATACATAATACACCACAATTATTGAGCTTTCGAACTATATCGACGTGCTCTTCGTAAAACCTATAGGTTCTCGTACGTTAGATTAAATATACAATTGTGTTTGCCTCACGCGTTTTACGGTAGCCGGCAAGACTTTCACCGAAACACCTACTGACCGCGCTCTACGCGATATGGCGGGGTACACAATTATAATATGATTATTAACGAAAAAATTAAGAAATATATGACTATACAATATGCAGCAGCCGTGCGCACGTACGAGGGTTGGTTACGAAGGAGTATTGCGGCAGGTACGCATCATATAATATACCTATATAATATACAATACAGTACACACGGGCATTATACGATAATTATTATTATTATCGTAGTATAATATATTATGTAACGTGCGTATATATACATATATGAACGGTCTTTGTATAGGTAGCTCATCTGTGTCCGCTGCAGTGTATCTACCCACACGACATTATAATATATATACCTAAGTATAATACCTATGTATATACGCTATATTGTACGTTTGTCCGTTCAAAGTCCGAGTATACACGTATAATAATAATAATAATATGCTCGCTACGTATTATTATTATATATCGTTTGTATGTGTGTGTGTGTGTGTGCGTATGTATCCGCCGCTACCACTGCAGCGAAGAGACTTAGACGCTCGCGGGAGGGCAGTGGTGGTAGTGGTGGCAGCGCACAAGGATTTGCGGGGAAGAACGCGGCAGCCGTTGACAGGGTGGAGGGTGGTTGAATGATCCGCAGGTGCAGAAGGGGGAGGTGGCGGGGTCACAACAAACCAGACTTGGGTGTACGTAGCGCTTATATATACAACTACGCGACCGCCGCCGTATCCATTACACCATTATGCTAATATTTTCAACATCGTTTTCATTTGTAAAGTAACCAAATGAAATGCGAGATAAAACGTACTCGTCGCGCGTATTTATATACAATAATATTATATATCTGTGTTTGTGCGTGTGTCTGCTAATATACGCGCCCGCGTGCGTCTGTGTGTGTGTGTGTAATATTATAATGTGCAGTGTACGCGCTGCAAGAGAGCGCGCTCGCGCGTGGTTCAATGAGCTTGTGGCCCCGAGGAGACAAAGACCGACTGCAGGACATGGGTGCACCCCGCGTGTGAGTTGAAACGAGACCGACCGTTGTCGTATTGTTTTTATAAATATATTTTTTTTTTGTATATTATATAGGTACGCACCGCGGTACACGCGCAACGGGTATTTATTTATCTATATATATATGCGATTGTGTACTTGTGTGCGTGTAATGTGCATGCTCACTCACACACACAATCGCATATAATATGTAATCCTGGCTAGGAGATAAGTATGTATATAAGTTCGCGGTTCACGGTTGTGTGTTTTTTACCTATTCTTTCGTTTCGTTTTGCCCAAGGGGCGCCGCGCGTTCCGTCGTCTCCGTCGTCGTTTTTTATATAATAATAATAATATTATGTGCTTGCAATGTGTGTTTTTATTATTATTATATTATTATTATTATAATGCCATACTACAGCGGGTGCAGTAGTGTATTATAATATTATATGTATATATATATGCAGAGCGGGGGACATTTAAAAATGCCCGTTCCTTTTTTTTTTTTTTTTATTCGTTCGTGATCAACAATTGACAGCGCCGGAGAACGGCGGAGTCCGACTTTTCTCTATGCGTATATTATATTATATAGTACTATTCCCGTCGTCGTTATAATAATAATAATAATAATAACAGATCCTGGCATTGTAGTATAATATAGAACCCGTAGAAATCGATTAAATTCGTGTTCGTGTAATTTATCGAAATGCATCACGTAGTATAGTTTTTTTTCATCAATTTTAATTTACCGCCACTATAATATTATTATTATTATTATAACCGTGCACCACTCGTGTGTTGTGTGTGCATCCCGTATATATGAAAATGGCACACGATGCATTTATATGTGTGTGTGTGTGTGTGTGTGCGTGCGTGTGTATTAATAGTGAATAAAAAAACAACGAAAACCGGAGGAGCGAGCGCACACCCATACACATATACACGCTCACAAATACACAGGAACGTGAACAGCGCAACTAATTAAAGAATCCGCTCGCGCATATTATATTATATAGACAGATCCGATCCACGTCGCTCGGCGGCCGTCTCTCTCGCGCCCGCGCGGACCCTGTGTGATCCAATTTATTTTTATGGCCCCGGTGAGCGCAAGTTTAAACGTAATAATGTACCTAATGAAAAAATAATAATAAAAAGAAAAAAAACGAAATCGGGCTCGGCCAGTCGCGCAGTCCGATTAAATTATCAGCAATTTAGTATAAATACATTTTTTCGTTTATTTTTTATTATTATTATTATTATTATTTCGTTTTTTTTCCTATAGGTAATGCATACATATATTCTACTACTACACTACTACTACAACTACTCATTCTTGTACTACCGCGACGACATACCGGCGGCGGCGCGCACACATAATGCAATTTGAGTTTGAAGCACGTTTTCTGTTCGCGCGTGGTCCATAATCGTGATGATGATTCTGTGTGCCGTGTGATATTATGTGTATTAATATAACCAGGGAATTTGTTAATTTTTCCCAAACGGCTCAAACATAAATTTATAATGTCGTACAACGGTACACTTACTCGCCCCGTCGGTTATCTTCTGGTTTTTTATGACCTTACCCCCCTCCACTACAATTGAGGTATACCGCTCTTTTCTTTCCACGTGCCAGACTTGTCGTTTTCGACACCAATGTGTATACACACGCACGCACTGCAAGTGGTGACAGATTTTTCGAGTGCACCTTCCTCACCCCCACGCACGCCTTTATATATTTTAGAGCTGGCCGGGCCCCTCGCGAGCGCGCGCGCGTACTCGATACGTCCCGCGGTGAAGGACAATGATCAGGTGTTGTGTTCGCCCAACAGGCGGTCGCCGTCGTGTAGTCGTCGCAGCTCTCGCGTTTTCTGCGTATTTTCATTATTCCACACGCACACGCTATTATTATGATTTTAGTCGGTTCCCTCGAGTTTTCTTTCATTGTTCATTATACTTTATTTTTTTCACGTTCATTTGTCCGGGATACATTACGAGCTTGTTGTGCGGTACTCGTGTGTTGTATACGTTATATACATCAAGTGGTAGGTGTACGCCGAAAGGAGAGCGTATTTGAGATCGGCTCTCAAAGACCCGCGTCAATTGGACCTATACTTCGGTCCCCTGCTATATTACTGTTAATCCTTTCCAACGATCGCAGGACACCGCCTCTATACGCACACCTGCCGCTACACAATTTGTTAATACTTATTTGATATTATGTATACGTTACATGCTACACGCTGTCATCACACATACACACACATACAAATCTATATACATCACAGATCAATAGATCATCTATATTCTGTCTTAATGTATATTGTATACAATTTGAAATGTAAAAATTACTGTGCTAAGTATAACCGTGGAGTCTCTCACGAAAAAGCTTGCATTCCGAGTATACGTAATTCATATCATTATAAATTTTATATTCCAAATATTTTCCATCCCATTTAGGTAACGGTATAGTCAGTGTTATAGGATAGGGATTTAATATTAGGAGTGGTTGATTTCATATAAGCTATTTTTGAACATCATTAACGCCACGGTTCTACTTTCAATGAAGCAGTACTATGTGTTTATTCAATCACACGGTTAAAATCACTTAAAACGTATTATTTACTGCAGTAATAAGTAAATATACATGAACAATCTACACTGCATGGGTCGCACGAATATAAATTGGTAATTATATTGTTCGGGAAAACAATATTTGCAAATGTGTACAACTTTGTCCATGTATTATTGGTTTGTGGCGTAAAATATTGCTCGGCAAAATATTCGGTATGACGGTCACGTATAAGATAGGTGTACCGATGGAGTTAAAACATCCGTTTTGTATATTATTACTATTATTATTATGGTTTTCTCACAATGATCGTGTGAACAGAGGCGTACGGAAACTAGAAAAAAAAAAACGTTTTGTCGTTTCGAATATATAATATGTCCATATAATATATATAATGATGTGTGTATGTGTACGACGGGCGGACACTATTTAAATATTATTATTCAACTCAATCGATATTTTACCTAGTCGTGCGCGTGCGCGTGAGCTCGTGCGTCCGCAGCATTACATATCAACAGGTTTTATAATCGCGTCGATAACGATCTGAAACATCGCGCGCAGTTTACGTTGATCGATTATCGATATGATATTATAAACACTAGGTAACCATAATACCTATACACAATTTTATATATATATATATAAAGTGTCATAATATACCATATTTTTATTTACTATTTTTTTTTTATGAAATAAAAAAATAACTTTTTTCCTACAATTTGTGCACATAAATCACAATGTCATAGTATAGTAATTTTTCCGGGACGTATTTCATTCATGCTTACATAGTATCGAACACACGCGTACTCACTAACATAGAATATATACCTGTTAGAATTTTTTGTGCATATATATATACGAGTATATATTATATGTAGTATTATGATGTACGTACAAGTCACGTGATAATGCACTCAATTTATCATATTAGGTATATATTTATGTATATATGTATTTCCAAGTTCCAACCAGAAATATTGTACTATCTTTCTAAAATAACATACACCTATGACCTGTATCTTGATTTTATAAATTTTAATCATTCCTAATCGCAACAAGTGTACCGACGGCAGCGGAGTTGTTGAACCTCGCGATATTTACGATTTATATATTATTATTATTATTATATGCGCTTTATGGACGCAAGTGTACAGTAACGTGTAATATATTATGTAATATGTAAAGTATATATAGTTTTACAACCAGACGATGATAGTACCTTCCTACTATATATTATATTATAGCGAACGTATGATATATATGATATATATCATTGCCTATATATACTTGTATAATGTAATATAATATAATTTACTGTAAATTGTAATTATATAACATTCCCGTAGAGCAGCGTGTATGTTATAAACATATTATTATTATTATTATTATTATTATTATTATTCGTATCTGCATAGGACCTACTACACAGTACGTTGTAATTACAAACCGGTAAAGGTTTCAAAATTGATTTTTAATCTTTCTCGTTTTATTGCAGTGCAACATATATTAATATATTATATATACGCGCTTGCAATATAATTGCACTGAACACTTAATTTTGGGATTGATATACTCTGTATTAATAATATAAATACTAGCCCATATAGAAACAAAAATACATTTTAATTCATATCACTGATGGACATAAATACATCATATTATTATAGTACTTATTAATTATACAACACAATGTGCAACAACAATAGCAAACAATTATAAAAAAGATAATAATACTTAATAAATCGTATTTTTATATCAAAGATCTTAAATAAGTTATATACAATGACAATTATTGTTGGTTTTCATCTTCGATTTGGCATATTTTCAATCATAATTTTGATTAACTATCGTCTTCGGTATCACACTCGTAACTCGAATCGATTACTTCCTGTTTAACCGTTGATTCGTGCTCGAGATGGTGTTGATGGTTGCGTTGGTGATGCTGCGGTCGTTGCTGTGTAGACGACACAGTTACACGGTTGACGAATGGTTTCAATGGTGGTTCGCCCACAGCCCCTGCCGGTGGACTAGACACAGAAAAGCCTTCAAGATCGGGGGTCGTCGAAATAAACTGCGTACCGTACACTGCACCCGGGGGATGATGTAGCACTTCATCGAACTTTATCTGGGACACAAGCTGCAGGATGCCGATCTTGAAGTTAAGTTTTTGCTTTTCATCCATCGATTTGATAGTAGGCAACAACGACACCATGAAAGATAAATCACCGTCCAGCTGACACAGCGCGTCTGCGGCTGTTTTACCCGCGATGTTATTGAGTAAGTCGGCTTGCTTCTGTATGTCCGGTTGCAAAGATTCCGATCTCCCAGTCGATCCTGGAACAGCCGAGGGTGTCATCTTCACCGCCTGTTGCGAATTTCGAGACGAGCCCTCGCCAAGCGTGTTTTTACGGATTTTCTTTCTCTTTACTGGTTCGCTGCCACCGTGGTGTTCTGCTGATCGACCAGAATTCGAATCTTGTACAAATGGCAACAGAAACTGTAGATGATCGAACAGATAGTACTTTTTCCGGTGTTCAGGCAGGCACTGGGACTTCTTTCTAGGTTTGTTGCCCTTGACGTCTTTGACGAACGAGTCTTTAATGTTTGTCCACTTTTTTTTGACGTCGGATACTGTAAATACGAAAAAACCAAACGATATTCCGAATTAGGAGGGTACTATAATAACTATATGTATACAAAAACATAGGTTACGATTATAATATGATATTATATTATATTACTTGTTTACCTCTATCACGTTTATCGAAACCACTGAGTGTGTGCCAATCCGAATAAAGGTTTTCAGCGATCTCTGCCCAGGTATTGGCCAACACTTCCTTGTTGAGGTGGTTCATGTCAGCTGCGTCCCATATGCATGACCGCTTGCGTACTTCGTTTATGAGTTTTTCCGTGAAATAGACCATAATTATGTCGTCCGACCGTCGGTTATTATATTATAGCTGGAAGATTTTTACGACCAATAATACCCTGTACCGGTTGTTGTATCGTATATAGTAGGTATATGCGTACTCGGTGGCGTTTGTTTACGACTACCACGTTATAGTAAATTATTAACGACGACTTCCACAACGATGATGATGATGATAATAATGACACGCGAGGACGGTGGCAGAGTAAAGGTACGTGCGAATAGGTCCGTGTTCGACCGTTGACTGCGGTCTTTACGGGAGTCGGCAGTCGCCGCGCGGTACGAACGGAGCGAAAACGGTTACGTGCGGGTCCCCGGTATCCGCCGGACGGGCGCCTCGTCGATCGATAAATATATAACAATAACAACAACAATGCGATAATAACAATACCGATTACACACGGCCGCCGCCCGTGTTCGCTAGAGGGTCCCGACGGTAGGAAATAACGTGCCGGCGCGGTGGTGGACGGTTCCGGGCCGATCTGGTGGGGCGAGTGGTAAACGCGCGCCGCGGCGGCCGGTTTGACCGGGTCGCTACGGCGGATGCCCGCGTTAAACACATCCGCCCGGTCGATTCGTCGTCGTTCCTCTACCGCCGCCGGTGATGCGCGCTCAACGCACTGCCGGCCAGTGGTGCCAAACCTGCGCGCGGCACCCACGGCGCGGTCCGAGGCCGGTGCGGTCCGGACGGTCATGCAGCCAACCCGTGATGACGCGACTGTCAACGACTGCCGTCGACGTCAGCGCCGCTCGTGACGTGCTCGTACCTTGCTGCAGGGTCGTTGGCCAAATCAATGCGTTATAGGGTCTGCTTGTTTACCGTTCCTCCCTTCTTTTATAATATAACCACCACCACCACCACCAAAACGTACGAGAAAAAGAGTAAAAAAAAACTATACGACCCGATCGCGCCGCAGTTTTATATGATATAAATATTTTAACGTTAATGCATTACCTATATGTAATTTAATAGTATTTTACACGAGCGTTAAAATATATTTTTATGAATAGATAATAATTAATTCCTGAAATATTCGACCGGTTGTCGAGGGTAATTTGGTGATCGTGTACGTATGCGGACAACGAACGCTGTTGCATTCGTATATCATTAGTCGTTACTGTAGTATATATTATTATTATATTAATATAAGTTTACATAATTAGTCCGTCTTTCCGTTTTTAACGACAATATTATAAAATCATTGAGCGACTGAAATGAAATGTATTCATGGTTTGAAAAAAGACAAACAAATAAACAAAATAAATATCGCCTAATTTAAGAAATATCCGAACCCTTCAATACACCAGACAGTTCATCGCTCAGTCGTCGTAATACCGTAAAGGCACGTCGTCACCACTTATAATTTTCACAATGTTTTATTAGTCACTTACCACTCCAAGATATATAGGTACTCACACACGTATTAGAGAAATTCGATATTCGAACAGGATTAAAATTACATGTATAGTTACCGTCGTGGTTGGAAACACGCGGTGGTGCGGTCCATTACCTTCTAACGCGTATCTCCCACTTTATTTATACCTCTTAATCTCTATACCCGTAGACACATTACAGGTATATATTTATTGCATATAATTCCTCGTGAGTTTGACTATATTTTTCTCGTTAATCTCGCCTGCTAATTTGTCAACATAATAATATTATATATGTGCGTCCTACAAGCACCTAATCTTAACCTAATATTTCAAACGTATTTCATCCCCAATAAAATGTTTTATTTATAAAAAACCAACAAATCTCTTCAATACTATATATTATTATAATCCATCAAAAAAAAAAAAGTATTATTATAATTATTAACATCAGTATTCCAACGTCATGTGATGTGCTTTTATAATTTATTCAAATAGCTTATGTTCATTAAATTTATTAATAAATAATATAATATCATCACTCACTCACTCGTTTGGTATATCAAATATGATAATAGCAATGTACCAATAGTGTATACGCTGGCGTTTATTATAATTTCCTCTAAGAATTGTCGGAAGTCTGAATGTGTGTTGATATTCTAATTTAAAAGTATATAGTAATACTATAAAGCTGCAGGTACGTGCGTATTGGAATTATATACATAAATACATTATACGCGGCACATTCTTCATTATTATACGACGATGGCAACAAAGACTACGATAATATTAAAATGTGTATGAAAAACACGATTTAGGAATATATTTGTAACGATCGGCATGGCGAGATGATGAGAGGGATATATGCGAGGCGCTCGGCGTAGGCAAAACCGCAACGTGCCAGCGTTTAATGTCGCCCGGACGGCGGTGGCATGATATTGTAATATTTTTATTTATCGCTATCGTTTACCCGTTACAATAATAATAGTAATAATAATAATAATAATATTGTCCGAACGAGTGGGAAGAATCGCCTCTGTAAGCAGCACATTATTACAATATCATTATACACGCCGCCTTTGCGTGCCCGATCACCGTCGTCGAGACTACCGCCGACACCGGCGCAAATGTGTCGTTGTCGACGGCTCCGGGTCGAATCGTGCAACCATTGTCACCTGAGCTCGCAGCAATAGCGACGAACGACTTACGTTATATTATTATTGTTGTTATTGTTGTAGTGCATATATGAGCGTGTGTGGGTAT
Organism: Aphis gossypii; assembly: GCF_020184175.1. NCBI lineage: Eukaryota > Metazoa > Arthropoda > Insecta > Hemiptera > Aphididae > Aphis > Aphis gossypii. The sequence goes on along the minus strand of NC_065531.1, from coordinate 64,084,995 downwards.
ATATCCGAGGTTGAGGGGAAAAAATAAAACGTAAAGAAATGGAAAAAAGTAGAAATAACTTTGATAATATACATGTATAGGTATATAATTCGTAGAGAATAGAAACGATGGTCGGCGCACGACACCGGCAAAGAATATAGTATGCAGGATATGGAGAGAGGCCCACGGCGGGGAGGGGAATTCGCCTGCTTTATGTATATATACACTTATTCTATTCACTCATTTAAATAATATATACTATATAGGTATTAGATGTATAAATGCCGTATATAAACGAGGACACGACGACGACACCTCTCGACTCGCGGTGGAGATGGTTTTTTTTCGCCGTTCGTGAAATTCAAATAACGGCTAGCCCTTCTCGCCAGGCGCGACAACTGCAGCAGCTATAATCACGTTCTGACCCGCGACGCCGCATTTATAATGTGCTGTGCGCGCCGACTATAATATAATATAATAATACCTTCTTTATACATATATATATGTTTTTTTTACCGTATATATTATTGTAAAACGAGTATATAATATATAGCTCGGAGTATAATAATATAATATTGTATTTTCTTTTTGCGAAGAGGCTCTATATTATAAGCGCGCGCGTGCACGATGTGAGGAATTTCGATTCGTTTTTCTCCACTTTTCCGTTACTCTCTCATTCAACTTTTCGACCGGAACGTCAGATCGACTAATTTAAGCGCATATCATATACTTATATGTGTATAATAAGCTTACGGAATAATAAATTTGTCCTGATCAGTATCAACAGGTTAAAAAGGTTTAAAAGGGTGGAGGTACTATACCTATTATAATAATATACCTTCTGTGGTATATAAAAAGTTTAAGATTCTGTGTTATATTCAGTTCAAGAGCTGCGATTACGTCGACGTATCGCATTCTTCTCACGTGGTATAATATAATATGCATATAAATAGATACTGTTATAATACATTACAATTTACAGCCCTTTAAAACAGTAATGTTTATATATATTATATTATTTTTCGTCCCCACGACTTGTAGGTGCTAGGTACACGTTGCAGCCAATACCCGTTTAGAAATATTATATTATTCGTTCAATCGCGACACGAACCACTGGTGTATTATACTGTAATGTCACGCGCATTTTTAACATATTATAATATAAAGTTTGATCACGACTTAAGGTAACACTAAAAATCCTACTGGATGACACTGCATTTAAATGAGTTTTTGAACGTAGAAGGTATATACATATTTTATAAAATGTTTAAATTAACCGAATTTTTTAACTTTTTTGACCTGCATTGTCTAATCCTAAATTCGATACTGACAGCAATCATTACTCAACTTTAAATAAAAAGATATTTATCATTCAATTTTCTTATTTTTAAGTAATATATTTTCTCACACAATGATGCAACACTTTCTTTAAAACAACTGAACTACTGTTTTAAATTTTTATAATCAATTTCTAGCCATCGAATTATGAAAACAAATTTTAAATATTTGAATACTACACAATACAATATTTTATAAACGTATTTAAATATCTTAAAGTAAATAGCCGGCGTTGAGAGGTACATCTCACGGATTGGTCATCCTCGAAAGTGCGTGTTTATTTTGCTCGTGAACCGTAGTGATGTCTATGTATGTTCGAGCACTTCTGCTGTGTTTAAATACAGGTCCTATACATACAAAACCGTTGGTCTAATGAATCTTAAAAATATCCTGTGCAAACACAAACCTCCTGGGTATTATACGTTATAATAATACATCATATTATATTGTATAATAATAATATATAATATATATACACACAAACACATACGCCTGGCGAGTATAATATTATACTAGCGTTATTGCGTTACATATATATTATATATATGACGAGGTGGCAAGGTGGCTACGGCGCGGCGCTAATCTGTCAGTCGACTTGACGTTTATTAGACGTGTTACATTTTTGTTTTATTGTTACGAGCCGTTTCGAATCGTCCTAATCGAGAGTGTTTGCCCCCCGAGTGCGGCATATAATTCTCCGTGTATTACAGTGTATGTGTGTGTGTATAGTGTCGGCAACACATCTCGCACATATATACACATTATACTGCAATGACGGCAACGCGAACGGGTTTGGATAATTAGCAGAAATGAAGAGAAGAGAGTAAAATCATGCACACGCTGCAAGACTGTTTAGTAAATTACATAATGTGACCGATGAAACGGATTTGTTTTGTATTTTCGCGATTTCGGTTATCTTATTAAAAAACCGAAATCTATGTCCTATATTATACACACGTAGGTACCTACACTACGTGTTTATACGATTTATTAAATTTTATATATATTTTTCGTCTTCGTTGGTCCCATACGATCATCCGTCGCACTCTCGAATTATGCTACATTGCTATTTATATTTTATGTGCTCCAATTTGTTCAGTCTATAAATGGCAAGGCTATAACAACATTCAATTATTGGTTATATTAAATTCATATTTTCCATACATACGATCGTAAGACGGAGCTGACAACTACACTGGCGGGTGTGGCGTCTTCTTAATATACGCGTGTCTGCAGTGTTTATTTATGTAATATTATATACGACATTCGTCATCTCGCGTATATCTCTGATACTGTTCGTTCGAAACATGCACATTCATACGTCATACATATTGCTGCACACAACTTCAATGAACCATAGTAATATATGAATGCTCGAGGAATATTATTAATATGCGATTAGAGTTAATTACTACGCAAGCGCGCGCTGATATATTATTGTAATATATTTCGTATTATAATATACCGAATATATACGCTGCGGTGTTAAATATTCTCCAACGTATACGGGACGATACTGATGACGATGATAATAATATTATTACGTTAGATGTATCGTGTTTGATGTATGATAGCGGGTACTATATTATTATTTATCGGATGTATAGGTACGCAATAATCCCCCTGTCCTACGCCAGTTCAGGAGAGAAAAACTGCGTGCAGCTAGCGCGCACGTCGTCGCGTCTTTAATATATACGCGTGTATATCATCATTATATTCCAATATATCGCATCGTACGATCTTCGGGTAGAAGCGAAGATTTGATGATATATAACTTCGATCGTTCGCATAATGTCTAATATTAATTTATATAGTATTGCGCATGTACTTATAAATACGTAAAAACACTCGGATGCTATGTAGGTATACCAGATGATATATTTAACGTAAGACATTCATTATTTAAAAAAATAATTTTCAATATTTACGTCATTGTCGTTTTTAAATTTTTACTTTTTTGAATGAGCATTTTTAATTCTTGATTCTAAAGTCAAATATTTTTTTTTTAAATCGAATTTTGGAATAGTTGTTTATGCGACTCGGTTAGTACATGCCTGTTTGAAGTTTAGATAAATTGTTTTCTAAAGTTTTTTCAGTACACAGCCTATTGCAATGCGCCAATACTCTAAAAGTCTCAATACACTATACATCATAAATTATAAAATAGGTATATATACATCACATCCATGTCTCGGTTTCTTATTTTTATCGCGAACGCGCGTATTGTGAAAAAATAACCTTATAGCAGTGACCAAACATATATATTACAAGCTGTAGCTGACGACCACACGGGGTCGCCGATTGTTTTAATACACGTGTAGTGCAATAGTAATAAGCGTTGTCGTCTTCGGATGTATATATATATATATATATAGTTAATAAAAACCATTCCGAGATTGGCTATAAGCTGCCGTGGTAATAATAATATATGTCTTTGAAGCCGCGACCAATCGATTACAACCGCGCGACGGCAGCGAATTGTTGAATGCTCAGAGCTCTGCTCACTCGATTGCCGCGGTTGCCATACGCCATCGGGACATTACAGAAATATGATAATAATTATTCTTATTTTTTTTTTTCGAACGGAACTCGTACACTACACATACCTAATAATAAAATAATATGTACAATAACATTACGCATACCCATATGCATTATATTATTTATAAAAATATAACATAATCGATGTCGATAGGTGCTCAACTATGATATAACATGCGCTCGGGTTTATAATTTTTTTTTTCTATTTTCTCGATTGCTAGTTGTTCGATTAATGTGGCTTTTTATACATATGTGTACATAATAGTGCGGTCGAAAAATGACACCTGAGTATAATTTATATAAAATAACTCGGTAAAGAAAAAGACATAAATAAAATTAAAAAAAAAAACACATATAATATACATCATCACGCGGCGGCGGCGACGACCAATACGACGGAGTTGCGCGGCGACTACCTATCGGACCGGAAAGACGGCAATAATACAAGTGTAAAAAAAATACGAGCAATAATATATTTACAAATAATGCAATTGCCGTCGACGGACGTGTGTATTGGCACACGTCTCACTACAGTATGTATAATGATGATGATGATAATAATAATAATAATAATAACAGTCACAATTAATAATATCAAACACTTTACATTCTCCTCTCGCGACGACAATAATGTATAAGTGTTATTATATGCAGCTTCTCATTCTCGCACACGCTGCAATGCACGACGACAGTCGATAATAAATTTATATTATTATATTATACGGAATGTTTTCACTGCACCGCGGTGTAGCGCTACATTATAATATATTATCGATTTTTATTATTTTTATTTCATATACAATATTGGCGTGTAAGTACGTGGTTCGAACTTCGAAATATTTTTTGGTAAATCGGAAAGACAGCAGAATTTGGTTTTTGGTAGTATCGTCACTCGTGGTCGTATTATAACCTATCGCTACATTTTCTTTTCATTATTTTTTTTCACCCCTAATACTATGTTAGCTTTTTACTAATATATTATTGTGCAGCATACATACACACATAAATAAATACTCCGTGTACAATATCGCCCGTATAATATACGCGTATTTATATTGTAATAATATGTCTTTGCGCTAACGAGATGACCAACAATCGTCGGAACGCGTTTCCAGTAAACACACACACACACACACACACACACACACACACACACACACATACACTTATATATAAACACAGACCCGAGTATACGCATTATTACGTACCTAACTCTTTACACAAAGGTTGTACTTACGCACATATAGTATGCGTGCGTCACACGTGACGTCTAGTCAGTGGTTATAATATATAAGTATATAGGTATTATATACCTATTATATACCTACCTGTAGCGGCAACAGCAGCAACGCGGTGTGTATACATACCTATGCGCGTGGTCATTGTATTGTCGACGACAAAATTCGATACCTCGTTAGCATAACAAGCGTACGCCAACGAATTATTATATAGTTATTATTTCGGCTGCAGGTTGTGTACAGGAGAGACACGGTTCAATTGTCGCCGACTACAGTACATTATACAATATGTATAACGAAATAATATATTAAATTACGTCGTACCTATATAAATACTACATAGGTAGGTACTCGTATCTATTATAATATAGCCGTGTTTTAACTAAACGTTTGTTTCGTTATCCTCCGTCGCCGCTGCATATTTAGAGTATATTATTATATATATAATATTTAGGCGCTATATATTGTTATTATAGGTAGGTACTCAGTTGCAGCTGCTGTGAACAGCAAAACAATTAATACGTACATTTTTAATGCTTCACGCACACATAAGTATAATACTTAGGAGAGAAGGATTCAGAATCATTTTAAAAACCTCTAATTCATACGTTGCTGAAATATTATAGGTACTATATAGTATATACTGCGGAGTGTATATGATTATGATCGCAAATATCATTTATATTAATTATGTTACAATAACCAACTTCCGAATCGATCGACGAAGTTTTTCCTCTTGTAATGTTATTGCGGTTGATTTTATCTCCAATTTCGAGAGGGGGGTCTCCTACCAGTGTTACGGTTACTGCACGTTACCATGCCATCACTACTATATAGTACGACATATACCAATCAAATTTAGGTTTAGCTGCAATGACCGCTGCACCAGACGATATGCGCAGCACAAACAGTTACAGCTGCAGCCATGGGTTTAAACGGGACACAATATTTTGATTTATTCCTCGTTTGATTGTTGTGGGTACATTTGTTTTATAAAGTTATTATTTGACTATTTTCGTCGAAACGGTCGATCATTTTTATCATTTATTATATTCTACGTGCCACTTGCTATCCGGAGCACGATCACATATTTCTTATACCACTATGCACAATATTTATAGCTAAGTATACGAATCACGCGGGTCGACGGTTACCCTGCATCTTTAACATTTAAATAAACTTTCCATACGAACGCGTTACAGCTGAAGGTATGGGTCTTTGATGTGTGCGATCTACAGCGACATCGTTACCGAGTCTCAGTTCAAAAAATCGACCAACCGCCAAAACGACGTCAGATTATATATCCGTCGAGTCACGAGAAGATTCGGAGAGAACCGGTTGCACTTAGTATATTATATATACGCGACTGATCGATTCAAAATGAATAAATTGTTGCGCTCATGTTTTATATATATGTATGTATAAAGGTATATACGTGTGTGATTGTATATTACGCGCATGTACCTACATAAAATATAATATTTCGAGAAGACAAGAAAACATACGATTATATATTTTATACGATAATAATATTATATATTATTATATGGAGAATGTTTCGCGTATTATATATCCGCGGCGGTGGTATTCTCGCAATAAATTTCAATTACCTGCAGTAGGTATCTACTCGTGTAGGGGTAAGTACCGCCGCCGCACCACCACAGGCGGCACATAAACTTAATTGTACATTCTCGTTTTATGGTCGGCTTTCGATTTTATTTTTACTTCATCTTCCCGGCGCGAATCGCCGCACCGGCTTAGGTTATAATGTTATATTGTATATATAATATAATATATACGACGGCTATACGGCCAAGCGATTAGTCGGATTCACCCGTATAGCAATTTTTTTTTTTTTTTTTTTTAATATTTTTTTTCGTCGCAAACTGTCGTAATTTTCTTTTATCGCCAAACGATATCGTACTTAGCCGCGTGTCGTAGATAGGTCCCCGCGTTCATTTCTTTTACCACACATAATAATATTATAACGTCGCGAGTTATGTGTTGTTATACAGATGATATACCTTATAGTATAAGTATTGCTACTTGTTGCTGTATAGCACGGTGCATCAATCGCGAAACAAATTACACGATTCGCAGCGCACTAAACTCTGACATCGTTGCGTCGCAATCGTACCATATAGGTAATAATAACAAAAAAAATAAAAATAAAAAAAATACAAATTATTTATTTGCGTGAAGTCTGCGCTGCGCGTTTTATTCTTTCTATTTCAATTTCAGTTTATTATAATATTAATATTATACATTAAAATGGCTGACCAACTATAGATTTAAACCGTTTTATTATAGATAAAAAATACACGGTCGGGGTTATTTCCACGCACAATATATCGCGCGCGTTATTTTGACGGATAGTATACATATAGTGACTTTTAAAACTACGCGAAAGGCATATTATATTATTATTTTGCTGTCGGCGGTTTTTTTATTTCGTTGCCCATCATCTATCGTAATTTTTTTCTCTCTACGACATGTACACCGCGAACGTAATAACAATATAATAACGTATAATATACATATATGAACAGCGCATAATATATATAAGCTCGTGTGTGCAATGAAGTATTTGTATACATGTATATAGGTAGGTACTTGACGCGCACACACCGCGAGCGCTCGTTCGCTCGCACAGGCCCACCACTGTATAGCATGATTAACTGGCAGAAGGCTACCGGATAGCCTGATGGATTGCCTTATAACCCACGCCTCTGAATCGTCCGCCGCCGCAGCCTTCTTCTGTAATATTGTTCCGGTGCGCTGCTGGTCAGCCGCTGCTGTGACCGGCGCTTGAGAGAAAAATGTGACTTTGGGGGCCGACGTACACACAGCACTGCTGCAACATCACTGCCTCTCTATAATTCCGTTGTTAATGAGCACCGATCCATTGTGTGTTGTGTGTTTGCCTCCTCGTTCATTTATACGCGTATGTATACACGTATACAGGATGGTTTACACACACGCACGTATATATATAGGTATTACTGTATACTGTATTATACTGCAGTGTGTATACATCGCAATAATATAGGTACTATTATTATTCCGCTTGCAGTTCCGTGATTTTTCCGTCGCCACTGATTAAAGGTCGACGCGAACTCTCTCGAGTACTTAATAACGAAAACGAACATGTGGGTATATGCCATTATTAAATTATATACACGTGTGTATAGTGTAAATGCGTGGATATGTCCAAATCATTTTCACACGATTATTCATCGCGTCTGATGCAAATATAAGTAATAAGTAATAACTTCCATATTAATAATATAATATATAATGTATATAGTCGATAATATTATATTATTATTATTACTCAGCTTGTCGTACATACGTACCTATACCTAACATTACACGTTGGCAGCCGCAAAGTCGTATTATCTATATATATAATATATTATATACGATTACGGTATACCTGACTGCCTCTCGTTCTAACTCATCGACTGTGAACTTTAATATATTATTGTCTCAACATATTATAATCGTTCGTGTTCCTATAGTATAGATCAAACACCAATGTCAGATCTAATAAAGCGGTGTTTAAAAGACATCTGTGTGATGATTAGATTATAATGAACTGTTAATTACGTTAAAATGTATTAAACTTGTATGCTATTTTAATTGAGAATAATAATTCATCATGAAGAAAAAAATTATCGTTATCAAATTCGTTTTCTTTCCTGGTGACTTACAGCTTAACTAAAAATAGTTTATCGAAAATTTATCGAGCATTATTCAAGATAGACAAGATATAAATTTGTTTTATATTTTAAAACTTTTATAATATTTATTATTAACAGTTATGTGTTGTAACCATAAATCGAATATACGTACATATTATAAAACATCTACCAGGAACTTTGAACTTTTAATTTAAAAAAACAAAAATAGATAATGTCGACTACCTGATTTGTCAACGATTTACATTATACCGACACACCGTAGACTAAGATACACTGAGTAGTGCGTACCACACATATAGACGCATATACCTACACTATACAACACACGCGATAATAATAATAATAATAACAGATACTTCATACCTATTATTATCATATTGTAATATGTAATGTGAGTAGCAAATTCGCGCGTGCGCGCCCCGGGAAACGGACTTACGCGCTGACACCCGTTCCGGAAATTTGGTTCTTATAATATAGCCTTCGGGGTTCTCCGCGGAATGGTCTGTCAAATGATAAAACGCAACAGTGCTACGGCAGCGGTCCGTCGAATATATACCATATAAACGATTTACGCACCTTCCTATCACGCGCGCACATATAAACACACGCATACCCGCGCACGTACAAGTATTTAATATTATAATGATACTATATGCGTATAGGCTCGATCATAACTCGGTCTAACAAAGATTTTAAACGGAATATAATAAAATATAGAAAAACGACCGACGCACGTCATATGGCCCCGTTATAACAACGATATGAGAGTCCAATTAGGAGGTCCGAAAATACCCGTGTGTCTTATATTAATTATATTTTACGTTGATGATATTTATTCGTCGACGGTCCGGCCCCGGGACAATATTGTCGTGCCGCCGCGGCAGTGGTCCGCATCACGAGCATTATCATAAAAATGTTATGTATAATAATAAGGCGCGTGGACGGGGTCTGCGTATTGGGTGTATTACGATAAACATGCATGATATTAAATATTATAATACTACTATAATGTCTATATGTATATAAATGCGCACGAGCCAAAATATCGACGAGCAACCCGTTTCCATTCACAACGCGGCAGATGTCGCAATATACATAATAAAATATATGTTTATGTATATACGGCGCGGCGACATTACAGTGGCGACGCGGTTATTGTATCGCGACGATATTTCCTCGCCAGATTTCAATAGATAATATGCGACTGTAGTTGCGGACTGACCATTTTTATATAATAATATATTACCATTATTAGCCCCCCCCCCTCGCCGCGGTATTGTTATATTGGCCATAAAATGAAAATAGAAAAAAATCTCCGAGTCTGCAGCACCGCCGTCGCACATTATATATACATAATTATATATATATATGTATTGTTCCTCTCTCCCGCGCAATTGAATTAGTCATAAAGTTTGCGGTCTCTATGGCGGCAAATCGTCGCGAATACGTGAATAATATGCGGCGGTGCACGCGCATGCACTTGCACATCCTGCATGCGCACTGAGCGACTATATACGTTTATATACCTACAGCAATATGTGCGTGCAATAATTAAAACAATAGCTTGTACAATTAACGTTGTACCCATCGGTTACACGCATACGCACACACGCGCACTCGTACACGGATGCATTCGTATATTATATGCAGTGCGACCCCGCGGTGGAGGAGACCGCCAGCGTCAGAAGAGGAGACGGCGGCGGAGCTGCGGCAGTGGCGGCGGTCTCTCTTGTCTTTGTCACCGGGTCAAACGTTTTTGCATTTTATTCCCATCCACCGGCGCAGCGCTCACATATTATTATTATACGCGTATATACGTAGAGGCTCTGCAGCAGCAGCAGCAGCGCGTATATTAAACCCTATCTCCTTCGGTCGCCGCCGCATATAGCCACCGGCATCGGCAGCGCCCAACACCGCCGTCACCGCCACTGCAGCATCCGCCGATATATATTGCCCGAGCCGCCATCTTTTCAATGTCTCTTTGTCCCACTCAAACGGGCGCGCGCGCACATTACATGCACATTATTTCTAATTCTTCCGCTACACGCGCGGCGGCATTGTAGATTCCATTCATGTCACTTTGGTTATTCAATACGTATATGTATATATATATATACAGGGTGTCCCGTGAGGATTTACCCATTGCGATATCTCCTGAAATAATGGACATATCATAATTCTGATTTTTTAATAAGACTCACAGGAATAAGAACTACAAATATTTTATGTTTTAATTTATTTTAATGTTTTGGTAAAAAAGTTAAAAAATATATTTTTTATTTAATTATTTCAAAAAAATCGAAGATAGCCATTTTGTAGAGTTAATTTTTCTGAAAATATTGACGTTTCAACATTTTGATTTCATTAATTTCCTGATTTTTAATATTTTTTCTAGTTTCTAGAAAAACAGTGAATTATTTAATACCATAGTGGTAACAAATACAGATAACGAGATATCGCAATGGGTAAATCCTCACGGGACACCCTGTATAATGCGTCACATGTGCAGCGCGCGACCAGGCAGTGCACCGGCAACTGCAGCGGCAGCAGCCCAGTAAATATACTGCAGTCGGTAATATGCAAGAGACAATTGCGCGAGGCGGCTGCTGCTGCTGCTGTTGCTGCGTATGCGCTAGAAGAGAGAGATTATAATATGAGCTCAGCACAGTACCTAGATTATATATAGACGTATTTATACGTATATAGGTACTGCTCGTTTGTGTGTATAATATTATGTTTAGATCTGTTGTGGATTTTACACGTTTGCATATTATAATAACACGCGCGTATACGCGTATATAAGCGATGTTTATTTATGTACAGGATATGTCGCGCAGGAGTCGGTTTATATATAGTACAAAATATGTGTGCAGGACGTGTCCTGCTCAGTTTGAAAAAGTCTACGAAATAATATTATCATCAATTATGTCATTCGTATGTTCGAGGCGATAAAAAATGCGTGTCAAAAATCATCATGAAATATATTTTTTTCATATTATTTCGATTGTGCGATATAATACCTACAATAATTCTTCCCGTGACCAAGACTATATGTGCGTATAGGTATTCTAGATACAATTCGTGTACCTATATAGTATATGTAATTAATGACTCGTTTTGGGCAATTATGTATTTTTTTTGTCAGATCAATATTTAAAAAAAATATAAATATTTAAGCGACGCGACGGTGGCAAGACTATCGGATACCTCGAGAACCACGAGAATGTTCGTGGGGACCACGCGCGTTTACACACGCGTATATAAACATATAGGCGACGTTTTGTATATTATACCTGCCTAACTATGTATAATATGTTTTAAAGCAGTGTGTAAACGTTATCTCGCGATGTGCCGATAGATCTTCTGCAGCGCGCGTGTATAGAAAGTTTTTGTAATAGGAGTCTGATCGAATTAACCGCCGCCGTCGCGCGAGATAAATAACATAGATAACGCGCTAGCTCTTTCTGTGCAAATACTCCGCTCACACACACACGCGTACACATATACACACAAATATATATATGTGCCGGCCAATATTTTTAATTAACAACCGATCGGCGGCGGTGGTTTTTTTTTTCTTTCCCTATACATACATAAATAGTCGTACATATATTATATTATATGGTGTGTGTGTGTGCGCGCAGTTCCTCGGTGCAGTGCTGCAACTCTCTAGTTTTGTAATTAACGAGAATTCTGCTGCACCCATATGTGCGGCGGTGGCGCGTACCTATGCGTATGCGCATTTAATATACCTGTACACGACGACGAAAACGGCGACGACGAGACACGGCCCACAAACTGCATTTACATATTATGGGTACGCGGCGTAAACGGCTGCAGATGCGGTCCTGTTAAGGACGATCGGGAAAAAAAAACCGTACGATGTATAATAATATTATACGCCATATGTGCGAAAAGTTGTGAATAAAATGTCCATGTCCCTATGTCGTAGTTTCTATCATATACCTATAATATTATGTACACCGGGATAGTGAGTGGTGACACTCGTCGTCGTAGTCTATTCCTCTCGAATTATTAAATTATAATATTATGTAGCCTATTACCTATTAATGGCCAACAGACGACGATGAGACGTGTGTTGCTCGTGGTCTGCAGTTGTTGTAATCGGTAGGTATGTAATCATTAATCATATATATATATGCTGCAACAGTATACACCCAGAAAAACTCGGCCGCTGATGTGTATAATAATAATATATTATATATGTAGTATATGTACATATACCTACGTATCTTGTTCGAGCTAATGTGCCGTCGTCGTCGTGAAAAGTGTCAAACAAATTGATTAATCTCGCACTCCATAAAACATACGATAGCACTTTAAATACAAATGTGTATGCGCGCGAGAAGCGAAAAGTAAAAGAAAAATTGTAGAAAAAAAAACGGTGAGGAAATCGTCGTAGCCTTACCTCTTCTATAGGTACATTATATTATGTAGGTACGTGACGACGACGATTCCCGCGTGGTGGCAAATGGATGTTAATAAATTTGAACGGGGGAAAAAAAATCGATTCGAAATGTTGCCGAGTGAGATATTGTAGTTTTTCGATCATTAATCTAATGTCACAGAGGTATTTATTTATTTTTTATTTATTTCGTTTATAATACACGTGTATCTATATAATAATAATATAATGTACGCCGAGTGTATGCAGCACCGTCAGGAAAACTGGCCTGGCGGTGGGAGGGAAATAATTCCCGTCCGTTGTTCGGGGGTTCCGATGAATATATATATGTATAATATATAGGTACACGATGTCATTATTATAATATACGAAACGATGACTTGCGCCGCCGCCGCCGTTCGCAATAATAGGAACTTTGATTTCGGAGACATCGCGCGCGTTGCGTCACAAATATAAAAACGAATTATAAGTCATTGTCACGCGGCGCCCTGTTCCTATAAAACACGTCATGTTAAATATTATGCTCACCGAAATAACTCCTCTCTGCTCCGACAGTGCATATATTATACATAGGTACTGCGATTATTTTTATTCGGACCGTGTTCGCCACCGCTGCTATAGATAAAAATGCATATTATTATACAAAATAATATTAATTTATAGGTATGATATATATAGGTATATATTATGTTTAAGCGGTAAACGTACGGTTCGTCCCGCCAAAATTGTTTACGCTACCCAGAAATGAAAGAAAAGAAATATATTCTATAATATTTATTTTGCATATTTTTAAGTTATTACTTGTTCGAAAAAAATTACATTTTTTATTGTAAGTTTTTTAGTATTTTTATTTTTTTTTAATAGTAATACATTTTTAATTTCGGATTCCGAACTAAAATATTAGTTAGTAATTAATAATGATGATGATAATAATAACCGTATTATATCGCTACCGGCTACCACAACACGGAAGCCAATTTTCACCCCTGCGGACGTATACCTATATTATATGCATTGTACACACATTCCCATATTATACCAGCTCGTACACCGCTCATCATCAAATATATGATACATCGGAAGGAAACAATTCACGTGAATTTATGACGCGTATAATAAAAATAATAAATTTAAAAAGGCGAAAACTTATACATCCCGTACAAAACGTAAAATGTATATTATTATATTATGTTATTTAGGTATAACGCGTATCTATATCATATATATAATATATAAATATATCAGTGCACAGACTTTCGAATGCGGAGACCGATGTATCATTTATTTTTTTTTTTGGAAATTGTCCAGTGCGCGCTAATGATTTATTGGTACCGGATTGGTGTACCGTTTTGCGTGCAAAATATATATATTATAATATTAATATAATGATAATAATATCTCGTTGTCATTTTTCGGCGCGCGAAGCTATAAATTAATATATTATATATATTATACACGGGAATTATGTTAAAATAAAAAAAAAACTGTAATATATAATACACTCACACGCTCCTTTATTATCCGTTAGCTACAGAATTAATAATCGCGATTTGTTTCGTTTATTATACAGTGCAGAATACCATATATGTACAGTTTGCGTTGTATATTATGTAGTTAATCGTAATTCATTTTTAACCCCGCTACACCGTTTCTCGATTTACACTCCGTTTACTTGTAAGCTATATATTATAGTATTATATTATATATTTCGTATATACCTACAACTGATTCCTATAGGTACTTCGTTCCAATATAGATTTACACCCTTTTTTTGTCCATCTTCCGGTTCATACATTCAGTCATTCAGTATCAACGCCAACCGATTTCGGGTTTGAATGTAATGTGCTGCTTTAATAGATGCATTTTGTATATAATATAATATAATATTTCATTTCGCGTACGTCTGATCATTAATCTAATTGACACGGCTTGCCGGACCGCTCTCCAGACTAGTATGATATAATATATAGATATACGCGCCTCGTGTGCTGTAGAGTGTGAGAAAGACGGACAACAGTTTGTTATTTGTTCAACAGCCCTCGCATATTGGGCAACCTGTGGCTAAACACGGGGGGAGGCCGTTTTAGGGATGCGCAATCCATTATATACGATGTCATATTATTGTCGTAGTCCGTGTGAACAACAATGTAAAATAGTAAAATATTATACTGCATTCGCCATATATATAACCTATATATTATATAGGCGGTATATCTGCGTACAGTGATACGCACATTATATACCATTAAGAACACGTAATACATATCTAATATACGAGTTATCGAAATGATTTATTGCGGCGGGAAACATTTTTATGTTTTATTTTTTTCCCGTTTAGAACGTACTTCCGATAAATGATTTATTATTGCCCCGTGTGCGTGTATACACGCATGTAGGTACCTATATACATATAATATGGTTTCCGTCCCTGCAGTACTCGTGTAGGTCTGTACAATACAATACCTGTTGCTGTAGTATACCTATACCTATATATATATAGTTGTCGGTATATATATGCTATAATAATTATGTTTTCGTCGATCCTGTAGATCGCGATTTTATCGATTTTGTGTACACAGTGATATTTTTTCTGATTTATTATTATTATATTTATCAAAAAATTCTGTAATGCGCACAATACATAATATGAAATATATGTAATACATACATGTAAGACGAGTGGCGAGAGGAGACGATATATATACCTACATACACCCAAACCTACGTTGACTGATGGCTACTCTTCACGTACACACACACACACTCACATACCTACATACAGACACACGTACATACTTACGTACATACATAGTACATACACACGTACGTACATAAATACGATCTACCGACAGGTTTGATCCCCGCTCCAACCGACTACCACCGCCTTATAGTTATTTCCACAGCAAACTCTCCGCCCTGTCGCCGCATTCTTCCGGATAATTACTGCGCACACGGGTTTCGTGCCGCGTTCTTGATACATATATACACCTATATGTATGTATAGTTTATATCAAAGAGAAATAAAATGTTGGATAAAAAAAAATGGAAAAGGAAAGGAAAAAATAATAGGTACTCCAATAATTATTGTAATTCGACGAGAAAATTAGATTTTGGAACTACCTATGTAGTGTATATTATATTATGTCTGCCTCTCGCCGTCACTGCAGCCGCCCAACTGTCGAATTCATCAATCGACCACGACGATTATAATGCAACGGTGGTGGTGGGTTGTAGTCCGGTTCTTCTTATAGTCATCGCACATAATATACGCGAACGTACACACAATCATATGTTTTATATTTTTTATTATTAGGTATATATTTGTGCGGTATATAAAATAATTTGCCAAACGCGAGAGAAAACTCTAGAAAACCGGTCTCTCACTCTCGCGAGTAATAACCGGCGATCGGTTTTAAGTTATAACAAATATTATTCTTGCAATCGACAAGTGACGACAACTCCGTCGATATATATCTTCTATGAATATCTATTTTCATAATAATAAATTATGGAATGTTTATGATTTTTCACACTAAAATGTCTTTTACCTATATATTTATCGATATATTATCTACCTATACCTATGTACTAAAAATTGTGATTGTTATTTTCGTAAATGAAGGGACTTTTACTATTTAAATACGAATTTATCATGACGCGATTAGAGACATGCTAGTGCGTCGGATAGCACACAATTTTTTTTGTAAAACTATACCGCGAGAGCGTTTCACGCATATCGCAGTGTGTATACCAAATTTCATGGACACAAGTCCTAAAATAATTTAAGGTACGAAAAAATAAATGGAAAAACGATTGGTTATAATATAATATAATAACAATAATGTACTGTTGTATATTTATACTAGTCAGAACAATGGTAATAATAAGTAATAAATACAATAACTAATAATGCGTTTTACGCTCACTCGTTATACATCGTACACGAACAGAGACTAAACAATATTCCAGTCTTTGGTAGCCAAAACATTATTAAAAGATAATGAACTATATTTTATGGAATATGTTACGAACACATTATAATACACGTATTTTAGATTTATTTCTCGAAATTCCTCGTACTTATATAATATACAACACAAACACAAGCAATAATAATAACAATAACGCTATCGAAATTCGAGTGGCCCGAAAACATTTATTGTTATACATATTGTATAACAACATATTATATGTTATATCAAAGGGTCGTCGTCGTCGGGTTTGGTATATAATATATAAAATCATATACAACCACTTTATTGTTGGCGGCGTGGTGAGTGGATTATGAAATTTCGCACGGTTAATTTGTTTCCAATGGGGGAGGAGGCCGAGTTTTTACGCCGTTTTAATACGAGTCTGGAAAACCTCAAACAGCCATACCCTATTATATATATTACAAACACACGCACGCACGCACGCGAAGAAAAGAATATAATATAATATAATACATCGCATTGCCCTTGATGCTACAGCTTCGGGTGTACAATAATAATGATAATAATATGTACGTCGCCGCCGACAATTGAATCCATCGCTTGGTGGTGCTGGTGCTGCTGCTGCAGGTATGTCTCTTTTCGCGCGAAGGTCCTCCACACACCCGCGAGCCTGTACACAATGGTCCCCGACGTTCCCTATTGTCCCACGAGCGCATTACATATTATATAATACATATATAGTCGACGTATAATATTATACACACACATACACATTACACACACACACACACACACACAATATATACTTCGGTACAAAAGGAGATAGGATATAACTGCAGTGCAATGGGTGTACTGGACCGTTTACTTGCATTTATCGACTATTCGGTGGAGTCTATAATATAAGCGATCAGTGGAACACAATATGATGAAAATAAAACAAAAATATTACGTTTCCACGATTTTTGTGTCGAGATAAATATTAGGTAGGTAAACGCAATACAGATATTGTAAAAAGTGATATGTTCATATAATTAAATGGGGGTATGTATACATTTATGAGATATTTATTCAAGGGGAAAAAAATGATTCACTTTATCGGGTACCTAAGGTCGCGGGTAAGAGTAAGATCTCAACGTACAATTCTATAGAGTTCTAAAAATGTTTTACATTATCTAACTTAAGTATAATATACCTATCCTGGTTTATCTATAATTACCTTTACTAGCTATAGTGCAGCAGGCAATATTCTTTGATCTATTTTTTCTGCAGTATAATATACATAGGTATGACTATAATGTGTATAATGAAATCACTGAAAGTATATTAAAATTTGGTATACATCATCATATATTATCTATAAATATTATATATGCATATAAGATTCATGATGCAGCGGGCGGGATATATGTATATATAAATCGCGCGTATATTAAAAAACGTGTACGAAAACTAGTCTGCACGCACGCCGCCATACCGTCGCACATTATATTATTTATGTTTTATGTTTATTATATTAAATACAACGTGCGCGCGTAGCGGGACATTGCATTTTCGTCTGCTGCAGGAAATTATTATTACTATTCATATTTTTCGAAATTAAAAAAATTCTAGATGTCTTATCATTTAATTAAAACTGGGCCGCCACCGCGGTTTCGGGAAGACCGCTGTTCTGGTTTCCTGTTTGCGCATATAGGTATGTATATTATATGCATATGAAATACAGCAGTGTATACAGTGCACTGGCCACGAGTCATAAATCGTAATAGTTATTGTTGTTTTTTCTACGTGTGAACTGTAAGGATTTCGTCGCCACACGGGTTAAGTAAAAGGTATAATTTTAATTTTAATTTTATTTATGTGTGTATGTGTGTGTTATTATACAATGGGTCTGTCTATAAATATGATATAATAGAAATATAATTAGGAAATTTTGACCGGTCGCTGTCAGTGCTTCAAAATTATTCACGTCGAAGTCAATTTGTTTCTTTAATGTATTACCTACATTATTTATTTATATAAGACACTAAATTTGCAATTAAATCTTCCTCAACTTTAAATATTTATATGTGATTATACACATATAATAATAAGTATCTTTATCCTTTACGCGTGAATTAATAAATATATTTTGCGATTATGTATATGTATATAATATATACCTACATAATACAACATGGTATTGGAACCTATTATACCTATATACATAATTGTTCATACCAATTGTGTGAAAAATCAATTGGCGTTCGCATATATATTATATATAAATAGAAATAGGTAGGTATTCGTTTATAATTATATGTGGCGATTTAATATCGAATATTATATCTACCTAGTCAATAATAGTAGGTACTCTAAATACATAATATGCAATCAGCGTATATTTAAAATCCACTCACATACCGATTATGTATATACATCGAAAAACAAATTTAAATTGTGCGATAAACGTGTTATTAAATTGCACACGCTACCTATATAGGTAGGTTTATAATATATAATATTAAAATATAATAAGTATTATGTGTGTGCAATTTTTTTCTTTGCTATAGGTATAGGTATAACATATCCTCTTTGTCCCAGACGAGTGTTTATTAAAAATATTGAAATTAATATAATAATAACGATTGGTTCTCCCTCCCCACCAGAGCTTTTCGATATACCTGACCCCGCCATCGTTTATGTATATCACACAAATATAATATATGTATATATAAAATGGCAGACTCTATTTATAATATATTATATTCTCTGACATAATTACCGATACACAATTAACAATATTATTCGCCTTGATTGGTATCTGCTATATAGATTCAGGAACGGGTTAGGTTTAGGTATACTACACACATATACACACACACACTCTCGCGCAAGCCGTGGAGGCCGGTTCGTCTATCTATATATATATATATATATGCAATTACGGAGGTGAT
This sequence comes from Aphis gossypii, assembly GCF_020184175.1. NCBI lineage: Eukaryota > Metazoa > Arthropoda > Insecta > Hemiptera > Aphididae > Aphis > Aphis gossypii. Next base: position 64,064,901 of record NC_065531.1, on the reverse strand, counting down.
TGAAAAACAAAATGTCTTCCCACGTTAAAAAAAAATGCCTTTTTCAACTATACAGATGTACCTAATTCATAATATAAATAGAATATATACACACTATAAAGAGTATAATATGTGAAATGTAGTTTCTTTCCAAATACCTATGTATAATATTATTATCGTGTCATATAATATATAGATAGTAGGTACTTATGTATACATGAACGTGAAATGTACAACTCGGTGCATGTGGTGATGGAACCATAACGAAGCGCGCGTTCTATTTTACAACATTTTTTAATGTCTTATTAAAAGCAAAAAAAAATAATAATAATATATAATTGTTTTTGTTCTTTCAATATACATACATACATAGAGATAGAAGAGATTTTATCTATTTAATCAAACAGCGAATTAATTTGTTCGAGGGAGCTAAAATATTTTCCAACTATAGTATAATTATATATTGTGAAATATATAATTTACAAAATTAAAAAAAAAAAATTAATATAGGTACTTGGTAGATACAAACGTACCTATCAAAACGTATATTATGTTTATTAAAATAAAAATGTGTTATATTTTTATGTTTAACCAATTTTCTCATAAATGTATTTACTTATAATATGCATATCCTGTTATTAAAATGAAATATTTTTAACTACATATATGACGTAATAATCATATTATTTAGTAATTAATAACTGCAGATTTCATTGTACCTTTATGATGTATATAGTGTATACAGGTAAATAGATTAAAATACTATATATATATTATATATAGATATAAATAATAAATATATACCTACAATGCTTTAGAATCTATATTATAATCGTTTTGAGATTCGTCTCCAAATCATATATTATATTTTATGAAATATAATATATTATAATATATACTTATATTATTCAATTGCCTCATATTTTTGTTTTCTATAATACAACGAGTTGTTCGTTAATATTATATGATATAAATTATTGAAATTATATTTTTATAGTGAGTGATATAATATTTATGAGAAGTTGAATTCATTTAAAATATATAATATACCTACATTTATAATTTTTAATTGTAAATTATGTTTACAATTTTTATTTCAAGTATTTTTTATGTAATAATGCACGTTGATTTAAAGTCAAATTAAAAAAAAAAACTTCATGTTTTAATAAATACAATATAATGTATATAGTTACATATTATATATTATAATATACAAAATGCATTTGATTACCTTTTTTTCAATTTATTAATCATTATACATACCTACCTACCTATATAATATTTTCAGTTGTCTATTATAAGTTATAACTTATACATTCTATATAACAATAACAAAAATGAAATATTATAATGAATTAAAAGTTCAAATAGCCAACAGGTATGCTTAACAGTTTCAACGCGCGTAGATAATTGAATTGAATCGTAATACCTAGGTCCTATACCTATAATAATGTAAGAGTTACCAGATCATTTCAAATAGATACACGAGTTATATATTATATTTTATATATTTGTGTATATACACGAGATCAAATCGATGATATATTATTCGTATATATAATATAGATAAATATGCAAAGTAATTTGGCCAGTGGCCACGCATTTGCGTTTTGTATATCTACTCAACTAAACTTATCGAAATATTGTCGAATTAATTTATATATCGTACCTATATAGTATATATATTTATACATAAAAAACCAAAAATACACGTAATTAAATTTTATATTATTCGTAAATCGAAATCGTTATGTGCTTGAAAATTTTGTCCGCCGTGCGTATTACCTATAAAAATCGGCTATTTCTATTTTTATATTAGGTATATTATTTGTTAGTATACAGGTATCTACTACTTTTATAAGTCGTGGTATCTGAAAACGCGGATCTATAGGCAAATAATCGTCAGCGATCACAAATTATAATAAGGGTAGTTATTGTGGCGAACGCATTATTTCTATATACTCGCATTCTGCGGCTTACGGCACAACGTGTACCCATATATATATATATATTATATAGTTGTTAAACACGCGATTTACATATACTATTATTACTATTATCATCGTCAAATGTATGTGTACTGCAATTTACACACAAACAAATACACACACATTACACATAGACATATATTCGCGACAACAGGCGGCAGCGCCCTAGCCGTAATGCCACCGCTCATTATCTGCGAGTCGGCCAATAGACGTGCCGGAATCGCGACGGCCGCCCAATGGACGAACTTCGGGTCCCCACCACGGCGGCAGCACTAATTACGCGCCGACCGGACGCGCAATTTTTCATTAGGACCCGACGCCGCCGTCATTCACGTTCGTTATACACCTTATACACATTATATATGTATACGTGTAATGCCGTGCGCGCGTCTATCGACCTGGTGGGGTTACCGCGATTATTTATTTATATACGCACGAATACGCCATTTTTGTTTATTGTGTTATTAATTTATCGTATACATAATATTATAATAGATATGTTTATGCAAATAAAAATATACATAATATATTATATTATATAGTTGTCCGTATAGGTCGCAAACCGCAGTAAATACCTATCGCAACGTGCACAAAGCTCGCGGTTCGCGTAGAAATATATCATCCCTTATTCGTTCGAATTTTTCACACGATTTACGATAGGTTTGCCTATATGTAAGCAAATATTGCATCATGTTTATTGAACAATTTTCGAAGTCAGTGGCACATTTAGGATCCGCAGGTGGTGGCTTTGGGGTTGAAGCTACTCCTCCCCTCAGAAATATGTTGCCTTTAATCGTTACCTATATACATCGTTATAATAATTTTTACTGTGTCTGTGATGATGTTCACCGACGATAGTCGAATTAATGGTAATTGCAGTGCATATTGTTTCTGTTAAAGGGAAATATAGATAAAAGCTTGAAGCTACCCTTATTCAGGAAAAAAATTCTAAGTACACACCAGGTCGACGTACTGTAACCGTACATATAGGTATCTATACTGCAGGGTGAATGTCGTTGCATCAGAGCTTTTATACCTATAGATTCTATATATATTCGGATAGCTCATTAAACTCGTTGTCGCGGATGTTTCTATACATTTTATATAGGTACCTAATATATGTTCAACATCGTGTAAATCATATTATCGTTGCGTTCCTATTAAATGCGTAAATATATTAGGTAGGTATATACCACGCTCGAAAGGCAATAAAATATACGTCAAGGAAGAGTTTATAAATCCCACGTGTAGTGTGTATACCGCACAGCATCAGCAGCACTCGGGGCGCTGCAGTTAGTGTATATATGCATATCCTACGACTCCAACGACAATCGAATTTATACGTTTTCGATATCGATATATATTATAGGTACCTACGTATGTATAGGTATTATATACGCGTATATTTTACCGTAAGTCTCGTCGTAAACCGTCGTCGGTCAAAGACCGCGCGCGATAATGGCCGCGCTCACAACAGAATATAATAGGTATATAATATATATGTACCTACGCCGTCGTCTTCGTCGTAGATTATAATATACTTGCGGTGAATCATAACACGCGTGTCTGTGCGTGTTTTATAATGATTTTGCATCATCGCTCTGTCTACTTACAAATACCTATAATATATTATATATAAATATATTGTCGATTCCTTTATATATATATTTACTTGGTGTTTATGTATTATAAATTTAAATTTTAAGCTTCTATACCTTTCGATTATGTTTATACCGAAGCAAATTGTATAAACGTATAAGTACACCTTTTAAATTAATAATTAGATCACGATAATGACTTTATATTATTTTGACTTAACTTTTGAGTGATTTAGCCGGCCAAACGACTCGACTCTTTTACGTCCCTCGTATATACAGTTGCAGCTGCAATATAATTCAGAATGCTGATTTCGTCAACCTCCAAAAATGTTAGGGCCGTTATATTTGTACATAAATTCTACTCGAGTATTCGAGTACATTCATTTATACCAGCTTCGCTCTCGTCTTATAAAGTATACATTAATATATATGAGTAACGTCATAAATTCTGCGTGTTTATAATACGCGTATATACGCAGTAAAGATGATAACATAGCCCGGGCACTGAGCGTCCGTTCGATTTGTTCGGTGCTGCGACTGCGGTGTGTGTGTGTATGTGGACTGGACCATGGAAAAAATAAAGGCCATTACATTCTTTACCGTAATTACGGACTCTAATGTATTCCGGAATAAGAACTGGCCATGAAAATTTCAAAGTACCAACTTATATATATATATATACCTATTATCTATATAGAAACTTCTGCTGTAGCGTAGGTACACACAAAACAACACAAACCGCACACCGTAATTACACAGGAATGATATTTTAGTTTTCCAACGTGTATACCCGCGGCCCCGGCATATCATATGATTATATATGTGTCCTTATATATATATGTATAGTGTGTACCGCATATATATGCGTGTATTGCGGTCGATAATCCCATTGTTTCGTCGCTTGTCCCGAACCTGTGTATAATTTGATAATACCTATATAATATTATTTTATATAGAGCCGGGAAAACCAATTTAACTGTATATTATAATATATATCTATATAAAATATACTGTATAATATAGTAAATACCTATAGCTGATGATGAGGGGGTGACCATCGAGTTAAGTCCGCAAGCGTTACAATATCTATTGTATATAATATGAGGATATTATATATTATTATAGTTTATTATTCAAAGCTGTATATAGTACAGACACCTATAAGTGTTATACATAAATGTAAGTAGGGGGGTGGTTTTAGCTCTCCCTGCAGAGCTATTTCAAGTCCCACATATTTTATTACATTGATATATAAGTACCTTAAATATTTAGCGTTTTATAATTTCATTATGCAAATTATATCGTACTCGTAGGCTGCAACTATATATACGAATACGAAATTTCCCAACGGAATTCCGAAAAATTCGTTGCAATCCGCTCCGTCGTCTTGAATATTACTATATATAATCCATTATAAGGATTTACAGTAGGTACACGATGATATATGCTTCGTTGTTTGTATTCGCGAACATGCGACGGCGGTGTGTGTACGTATATATATATATATCTAGTAATTACCATTATTTCCATACGCATATTTTCTCATCGGAAAGAATATTTCATCGATCTTCTCCCGCCGACTGACCCTTCGGGTCGACCGTAATAATCGAAAGAACAATGAACGACTCTGCATGTACAACTACGGCAACGACGACGATCACCACCACCGCCACCACTAACCCTCACGCGACACCTTGCGAACCACATTGTCTTATGCGCACATACAGCGCATATATTCACTCCGCGGCTCTTCCCCTTCGACGAGACCCCATTGTCCGCCTCACACCGCAGTTTTTATATATTTCTCTTTTTTACATAATATTATAATATACCTACATTACCCTTTTTTTTCATATATATTCGTATAATACGTGCGCGCGCGCGCATATGTACGTACTGCACATTGTTTCCAATGTTATATTATATGCACACAATAAATACACGTCGTCGGCCATAATATCAGACGCTAATTGTTCCGGACAAATTGTGCGAGCTCGCGCGCGTCTCCTATCTCTGTCTTTCTCGTATATAGGTACACAAATATATGTGCGCTGCATCCGAGATAAGATCGCTGCCTTCGCGTATATATGTATAAATAGTATGCCGACCAACGTAACCGACAACGACGCACCACCCTAGTGCGTTATCGAAATAATAAAAAATAATCGTCCTTCGAACTTGTATTATATATTTTGTACTTACATGTATATATCATAGATGTGACAGCGGCTAGGTAATGTGGGTAGCTGCCTCCCTCGACTAGATCTACGACCTGAGGTTTATTATATTTTATATAATATAATAATATATTATAGACGGTCTAAACACATCTATGATAATTATAGCAGAAATATGTGTTCGTCTTTATTAAAATATTGTTATGGTCGTCGATGTCACTATTATAACACTATACCGAACACGTATTCGTGTAATTCGTACGTTAATCTGACAGGAGAAAAAAATATAAATACCTATCACGTGCATCATCGGTGGGGGCAAAATATATATCGACTTCATAATATTATTACACAAACCTAAATGGATTTAAGTGTTCCCGTGTCATCGTGTCGCGTTTTTATACATATTTGTGTACAATATATATGAGTAATATTATATATATAGGCACCGCGAGCATTATTGACGTTATCGGGTGTATAGCTGTGGCGTCGTGTACAAGACATAATATATAATATAATATTATATACTGGAAACGGTAAATCGCTTCTCATTAATAACGCTCGCGCCGCCGACCAGATAACGCGGCGAAGAGGCTCCGGTCAGACGCGGATGTGGCGTGTGAAAAGTCAATGCCGCAGCGGCGGTCGTTGTCGCCTTGTGTACCCGTGTGGGCCGAGAAAGGCGTATAGTATGTATATTGATTAAAGGGTACACTTTAAATATAATATAAATATAGAAACGTTGCTCACACTCGCGTAATATATTATTTACTTTGTATATATATATGTGTGTGTATCGTCTTGGGGGAGTCCTTGTGCGGCGGCGACAGCGGCATAATATTTTACATTCCGATTTTTATACATAATATTTATATAATTATATAAAACCCAATCGACGGGTTATAATCGTGTAATTTTTTATTCGGGACATTTAAATGTGTCAAAAAAAAAAAAAAATATATAAATAAGTAATAACTATCTGATGCTATATTAGTTGTGTCAAAGTATACCTATATAATACACGAATAGGTACTGATGTGATGTCTTAGAAAAATGTAAAAATCGACTTACCTATACTCCTTTTAGATGCATACTTTAAATTATCATTCGTCAAATTTATATTATGCCATTCGTCCGCACGCGTATACATAATATATCAATATATTATTATATATCTCACTATATACATCTGCGGTACAAACGTTTATGTATAACTCAATAGGTATGACTGATTTTAACTCTTGTTCGTGTTTTTCTCGTTATTGTTATGCGGCATGACAATCGATGGTAGCAGCCAATTTCATAGCTGTCCGATAAAATAATTTGCCGGGCTCCGCGATAAGTTATAATATTATATACATATTGTTCTTATTCTACTTATACAGTATACGCGCACGATGATCGCTAGTCGTTTTGTTTCTCGTGCATAATACTGCACAAGTATATGTACAGGGTGGTTCACCAAAAATGTTAACCTGCTATTTTTTATTTATCTAACAATGCGTTAATTTAAATTATAATTTTAACGAGTAGTGTTTCAGCTATTATAACATAATATTTATAGATATAATAATGATAAAAGTTCTTAAAAATAATTTTACTAAAATATAAAATACATATGTAATATTTTGAATATTTGATCTATATATTGTGTACTGTGTATTGTACATCGTTTATTTTTAAGGGTGAGTATGAATGGTGAATCATCCTGTATATTAAATAGGAGTATATTATATTCGTCCGCCGCCCACACAACGTCTCGCGTGATATATCCGTGCGGAGGCCAACTGCTGCAGCAGCTACTTGGTGTATACCACGTTTAATAATATATTATCATTTACTATCGCATCATCTCGTGCGTGTATGTATATATATTAGTTGTACTGTGTACTGTATGTACCTATTATATATATAGTATTAAAGGCATAGACGTTTTTCCACCGCGTTTGCGTAAAAACTGAAGAGACCGCACACACTGCGCGGCGTTGTGTGTTTTTATGCCGCGACGACTGCAGAAATGAAATTAGGTTTGATCTTCAGTGAATCTATTATACACAATATCATCATCGCGGGGGATTATTTTTTCGGGTTTTTTTTTTTTGTCCTAAAGAAACGCCCCCGAAAAGGTCGCGTATATAATTCGTACGTGTGTGTATGTTTTTGTGTAATAACAAGACTATATATGGCTGCAGTGGCGTCTTGTGTCTGCGTATAGCTACGGCGTACTCGATGACCCGTCGCAGTAAAGACGGCGGCGACGCAAATCAATTCTTTTTCTCTCACAGGGAAAAACGCCGACACACGTTGTTCTAATTATTATTCGAATTATATATGGGTTTAAATAATATACCTACGCTTCTATATTTCTTTTTTCGTGCCGCCACTGCAGCTGAACAAATCCCTTGTTATTCCATCCCTATATTATATTATATTCCACGCTGCAACATATATTCATATTTAAAAAAAAATCAACTTTTCTTTAGTTTATAAAATGTCTTTAATACAGATTAATAAATTTTTTTTAATCATTTTTTACGCGATACCAAAGTTTTAATTACAAATAAATCAAATTAAAATTAAAATTTTATTTTTAAATTACATATGAATTTGTTATGTTCACCAACTTTTAATATATTATGTAAATTATAATAGTTCTTAACCTTGAGTGAAATTCGGCACTTTTGCATATTTTCTAAAAATCTTGAAATGTCTTACATATTATTATAGTTTTTTTTATTATTAAAAGCGCTTAACTTAATACATATAGAATTCAGTAGATGCCAATATACAAATCAATTAACTGATGGGTATGTAAGTTGTTATTTAGTTTGTAATAATCTTTTTATGAATATCATATCAAGGCTCAAGAATTATAACAGGTTATGGACTCAGACATGACCAACAGTAAATTGATATAACTCGCATCATGTAAATAATATATTATGGTACCTATATTACGCAATTTTCAGTTACAGACTTAACTAACAGGAAATTATAGCTTTGTTCTTTGTATAGAAAAGTTTGTACTATAATAACGATTATAAGTGGTTTTTATTTTAAAATTCGATTTATTTAATTAAACGAAAAACATAGTTGATAGTGTAAATGTAAAATATAAATAATACTGTTTCATCAGATTGTTGTGTGGTAGATAAAAAAAGTATAAGCAAACTATAGAAAACTATTTCTATAATCAAGATCTTCTGTTTACACCACCCTCTACAACTTGTACGTATAGTGATGTTTGTGTTTCGATTATATCTCCAATATATAATGGAATAGTAAAAGAAATATTTTCTCACATTTATCGATGACTTTACACGTTTTACAATTATCTATTTATTGGAAAATAAAAGTCAAATTATAAATATACTGGTACATAACATTTTAAGTACATGAATTATTCAAACGACCGGAGAGCAACTATTTTTCTCGACGAAAATATTTACATCGTTTTGGCTTAAATACGCGTATAAGCGAATTAATTGGACCCCCCATTGGATCATCGCCGATCGGATCGGGGCATATATATACATATATAAATTACATTATTACGATCGGTGTTCAGAGTGCAATAATATAATTCCACGCGTGCATTATAATATATTATTATTATTATTATGCAGTATGCACACACACTCACACACATATACACATTGAGTCGATATTTCTCCTAAGCCGCTGGCCGGTGTAAAGACTTATATTTATATATATTATATATTATTATGTTCTACTGTTGGGCGGACGGAGGGGAGGGGGTGCTTATATATAAAAAAAAAATAATAATAAACTTTACATGCGTGCACATACCATTATATACCTCTATAGTCTTCACATATATACATATATTAATATATGTATGAAAAACTCGTAAAAATCGTCGTTTTAATAATATTTATAAACGAATAAATTCTGAAACGGCTCGTAATTTAAACGGTGGCCGCGTGGCGGTGGGCCCTCTCTCACTTCGAATTTATTGGACCGGACCGCTACTGTGGGACACACGCGTTCCGTGCTCACAGTATGTGGGCGGAATTATTATGACAGATATTGCTTGTCCGCCGTCGCCTTTTTATCGTCCGCGTTCGGTTTTCAATCGCCGAGCGCGACAAACACCGTTGTAATACCGGCGTATATCGCTGCAGGTACCTATAATACCTATTATAAGTACCACCGCGAAGTGCCCACGCCTGGAAAAAAAAATCTGTTCGTAAAATAGTTCATCCGCGTAATAGTCGTAGTAGTAGTAGTATATAGTCTTAGTTCATTCGGGCAACATATATTATAGCTATAGAATCTTATTTATATTATTATACCTATTGTACATTATAGACCAGCAGCCGTCGAGAAAAACGCGGTCAAATTCCTCGGGTACATTTATAATATTATATATACGCGAACACCCACCCACGGCGGCGAAATTCGTCAATTATTAAACACTGCACACACACACACGATAATATACGTCAATTATTTTAAACAGACGTCGTATAGTCGTCATCATGTCCTCCCGTCGTGGTCGTATATATGTTTTTGTTTTCCCATGCGACGAATACATTATATATACATATTATATATTATATTATGTGCTCGCGCGTCTCAAGTTTATATATATATATATATACGTGTGTATGTGTGTGTGTACACAGAAACAAAGAACTGGGCCCACAATTATTGTACTATATATATATATATGCACTATGCCGTGTATTATACCGACTCTTGGAAAACGACCACCGAGTCCAAAATAATGATTGCCCATCGTTGCGGTCTCCCCCGCCGATGTCATTGGTCGTGTTTTCTGGTTCTCTGCCGTCGTCGACGCCGCCACCGCCACAGCTACAACCGTCAATTACCGCCGCCGCTTCCCATCACCCGCGCACGTTGCGTAATAACTACTTTATACATCATCCATCGCATACTACATAATAATATTATATTATACGCTCGGTTCCTCTCCTCGTGCGGTGCAGAACATGATTACTTTCGGTTTTTTTTCCGACATAATATATTTTTTCTTCTTCCCGCTATACCCCAACCCCTACCCGCCCGCAGTCGTCCTACCGATTTTATTCCCGCGGCAGCGCGTTTAATGTCTCTTCGGGTGTTTAATGACCCCCCTCCCCAAATTATGTATAATATGTATATATATATATATGTGTATGTGTGGGTTGAGCGCATACATAATAGATATACATGTTCCAAAAACCTGTCATTTGACCGTCGTAATTTCAATGGAAGAAACGGATATTATATACATATAATATATTATATTGTAATGGCGTGTAATGATGATTACTCTGCCGCCGCGCCGCAACAAAGGAAATAGATCGAAATGATCGCGAGATATTTGGTGCTGCAGCACTATTATATTGTATAACGCGCGTCACTCGCCGTTGGGGTTTTTGCGGTTGAAACGATTTGCATTCTTTCGTATCGAATCTCCGCGCGCGCCGTTGTGTGCACAATTTTAACACGTTCGCGTAATGAAAATCGTATTTCTCACTCATACTATAAAATATTTAACTACACATCGTCGACCCAGTATATATAGGGTATTATTATTATTATACATTTGTGTATTTTTTCTTCTTCTTCTTCGAGTGATGAAAAAGGCAGATGGCAGGAGGGCGCTCGTCCGACATCATTAGTCCGCCGCCGAGAACAATAATGACAGGTTGTGGGCACCACGTCGCGACGACGAGGGGTATGCGTATAGTATAATATGGATAAATATATATATATAGTGTGCGTATAAAGATATATACTCGCATTCTTGGCAATGTGTGTGTTTGTCGGATACATACCCTGAACGTTATAGCATTGGAAACTTCATGACTATGCGAGTTTCGTGCCAGGGTAGCCAACCCTTGTCTATCAACTTGGCGAACCTACTGCAGGTTTATACTATAATAAATTTATGTGTAAATCCAAAGTTTTTTATAAGCTCTTTCTCATATCATATATACCTAATATACATTTTTATGATGTATAATATATACATTATACATTATAGGTATGTGTAAAAAAATTAACAATTTCGCCGCTCTACAGACAATGAATAATTCTAGTGTAATTGTTTTCTTTACTCGATCTATGTTTCTATAAAAGTACCTATTTATAATATGTGTATACTGTGTATAGTGTACCTATATACAAGACGAACTGAGCGAACCATTAAAAGATCTACCGGTTTACCGACGACCACCACATCAACCCAGAAAAGTAGAAAAGAAAGCCTATACTGCTGGATGCCATTTATATCGATCCGTATCTTTGTCGTCGTGTTTGCATATGTATATATATATATATACTCAAACGTGCGAGGACCGTGTGACCAAAATGTTCGGATTGTCCAGACCAATAAATTACCGCGATTTATATGAATACAGAATAGTATTCGGCGATATAAGTTCGCATATTATAATATCGTTATTTAATTTAATTTTTTCATTTAAATATTGTGCAAAAATTATTTTTATCGTATAATAGGTACATATTGTATTATTTTAGTGTTTTGAAAAAAATCACTATCTACGATTTCACCGTAATACTTATTGTATACACTATACACAATTTACACTCTTCCTCTAAACATCCATTAATTATTGATCAATATCACGATCGACATTGCAACATATTATGCATTTCAATTATTCTGATATTTATAAATATAAAAATCGATTTACCGATAATGACGATTTATTGAATAACGACACATGCGCATCTCTTTAATAAACCGCATGCTAGGTCTGTGCAGAGTCAATTATATATGTACACCGCCGACAGATGTATATTATTTTATATGCTGCTTCACGAGGTTAATTTAAGAAGACGACGCGTACCTAATGTTTATTATTTTTGACAGCCGACTAAAAGGGTTTTCTGGTTTTGGTTTTCCGTATGCGTTTGTTCTTTTTCACTTATTCCATCTATACCCGCCATATAATACGCGTTTACCTGACACGTCAATTCATAATACGGAAACGTCTTTTCGTAATTGATGGAGCTAACATTGTACCCAAACAATCTCGTCGTTGTAACTGAAATATATATATAGTATTATAGTCTAGCAGCGACCACTAGACGGATGATGGAATTCGGTACTTGCACGATTTTATTCGGATGACACTGCGCGTCGCGAGAGACTTTAACGCACGTGCATTGTAGTTGTGTGGTACTATATTATCTATAGCGTTGGCGGCGACGGCGATAACGAGCGAATGGATTAGGAACAGTAATATTCTTTACATGTTTTTCGTAAACGGAGGCGATTAACAACAACATCAGCGATGTGTCTTGGTATTATTTTTTCTTTCCCAAAACGAGTCCTATATAAACCATTTTTTTTATGTTGTGCGTGTGTGTATACGATTTAACATTTTTTAACAAAATCATAATATAATATTATTATATAAAATAATAATATTATAATATACCTACCTATCTTTGTTGTGAATATATAGTACATTAGTGTTGCAGCTGCTCAGGGTGAGTATATAATATGCGAGCCTGCAGCTATAAATAGTTATATTATTGTTATAATAACCCACTGCATATTATACAGGCGTTTATATACCCATGGAAAAGTCGCGGGAAATGGTACTCGGCCGTTTTTGTAGATATATATTATATATGGGCGCGTATATTAAACGAGACGCGCGCACATTCCATCGTCGCGAAATGTCGGCGGCAATTGTTTCGCGAATTGTTTTATGGGACCAGTCTCTTGTGTCGTTCGCAAAACCGTTATCTCGTCGCTGCCTGCATGGCTCGTAAATAACTCGAACCCAAAAGTGAATTATGCACTGGAATTGCTGCTGCAGTGCCGTCAAAACAATGGTTCCGAAATCATTAGTGTGGCGGCGACGGTGGTGACTTTCGGGAAAGCTTACCAATTTATATATTATACGTGTGTTTGTGTATGTGTAATGCGCGGACACCGTTAATATAATAATGGAAACCGGCTTAATAAATCAGAGTGAGTTCTCTCTCTCTCACACACTCTTTCATCATATATATTTATATATACATTTAAAATATAAATACATGCAGTACGCAGCATCAATGAACCGGAGACGACGAAATGGTAGCCTGTTTCGCTTCGGAGAACAATGTGTGTGTGTGTGTGTGTAATAAGGCGGAAAGAGACAGGCTGGTGCTATTCTCAAGGACTCGAAAACGTCGTCTGACAATATGTATGGGTATGCAAAAATATATCGTTTTACCGCGTATACAGTAGAAAAATCGTCGTTACGTGATACAATCCTGCAGATATAAAATTATCACTAAATCATTGTTTTAATCACGTCACGTTTTTTCTTCGCACATATATACCTATTTTGTCAGCTAAATCCGCGCTTAATCCCATCTTTCCGTGTATACTACTTAAACATTTATTTAGGTATTAGGTGCATGGTTACATTTACTATGAGCTATATAACCGATCGCCATCTTACAGTCATCGTAAATCACCGTTTTATGAATATTATATTATATAGTTACCTATGTGTGAATGCGCGCACGAGCTCAATCGTTATATATAATATAGGAAACGTCCGTTATCATTTTTGCGACTTCAACCATAACACATAACACACTCGTTCAGTCATTCTTATACAGACATATTATAGACACACATTTACATACACACACACATACGTATACTGTACCTATATACATTTACAGTTTATACACACCGATAATGTTGCCAATTTGAATAAACACGTTTCGTTCGGTGTTAATCCGTACCGTAATTAACCAATAATCGAGTGTGTTTTCTCCCTATCTTTAATGGCCCCTGTCAGCCGTACGAATATGTATATATATATACTGCTACAACTGCAGCATCACCGAGATCTCGCGCGCGGCGTTTTACTTTCCTCCTCCTCGCCGCCGTCCGACGTGCGACTGGGACATTTCAATTAAATACCTATATATATATAATATATATATACTATTATATTATGTGAGTGTTATGTGTAGCTGCGAATAAAAAAAATCACAAATTTATATTATTATATGAACATTTTTTTTTTATCGATTGACGCATACATTTTAAACACGTGTATTTTTACATTGATATTCCCAAGTTAATATCGGATTTCGGATATCCGTATTTTCGATGTAGTTAACTTTCCTTTATAACCTACAGGAAAATTATGGTTTTTATTTTTTTCTATTGACTGGTTTACACTGTATAATAGTAATAATTCCACTGTTAATTGCAACTTTATCGTATACGAGACAAAGGGGGATGAACGTTATAGCCATGCGACTGTCATCGATTATTAATTATTATTTTTCATGTATGTACATATACACAAAGCCATTTAATATTAACATATTTTTATTATTACGGTTAACAAACTCCGGCGTAAGCGCGTGTAAGAGCATAAAATATGATTAAATATTTCAATATACCCCATAATAATAATATAATATACACGATTTATTTTATATATTTTCAAATTATTACGATATTACAATCCTGAGTGTCGCATCCATGTGTTTATTTATAATATCATATTGGTAATTACTAATTTATGACCGTTGGCTATTTTAAAGATGTAATAAATGTAGCGGTAGTCGCAAAAATATAATTGAAGAATGGTATATAGTCATGCGTAGTTGATGAATGATCAGATTTTAAAAAAGAGTGTGCGAAGAAATAGATTAAAAAATTACTCCTTCTTCGAAAGACTATCCCAGCAGTGATCGCTATTTTTTCTGGCCTGCCCATGTATATTATTTTGTATACATTATTGTACTTAACTAAGTTAAATACCGGTTTAGGTGGGACCCCTCCGCTGGAGATCAATCACGCGTTTTCATACGTAGGAACCTATGATAATAATATAAACGTCATAATCGATATAGCTGCGCACACTGCAACACCATATATTATCGCAGTAAGTCGTCGTTAGAATGATATTTCACAACACCGTACACTTAAGCAGGTACGGAATAACACCCTAATGCCTATTATAATTTATAAAATGTTCGTTTCTTTTATCGGTTTAATAAAGAATTGCCTTTATCGCTGCTCGTAGATTGTATATGATGTGGCATATTGGTATATATTTAATAAATATATTATATATTCAATTTTAGCAACTATTTTCATGATTCTTTGGACACGATAGTGCGTTATAATGTTTTTATTTATATTGGCCGCTAACGCTGGTTTGTAAAGTATAAACCTCTTCTTCCTCACTCCATCACCTGCTCCGCAATTTGGTTAAACTAAATATCATTGATTTTTTTTTGTCGAGTCAAGTGAATAAATAATTCGGTTCGTGATCGTGCGACAATATCACAGCGGTAGGTTTAACAATCGTGGCGGCACAAAAGCTCGAAACGTTCCTCAGACAAATCCGATTAGGTATTTTATATTTGTACATAAAACATAATATGATATGGTCCTATATACATATATACAAAAACATCGAGTTTTTCAAACGTCGTCTGCGATGCTTATCGATCGGAATCTGCGTGTGTATATCATCTGAAGCGTATACCTAATAATTGGAACTTTGAAAGAGGCGGTGGGATGAGGAAATAACTCGACGACGACCGGTCGCACACGCACACATAATATAGAGGAGATTGCTATCTGAGCTCGGTGGTTTGCATATTATAATCCAAATAAATGGAAGACCCGGTCCGGCTGTACACAAGACCAATATATCATTTTGGGGATAGTATTAATTTGTTCAAGTACAGCGGCAGGCTTATACATATTACATAAAATATAATATATAACGACGACGATGCTCGCATGAAACAACAATGCGATGATTATTATGCACTGCAGCAACGGGCCAACCGGGTGCAGTCCGGAGCGACGTCGACGCCGAAAATAATTGGATCGATAAACGCGTAATTTATATATTTTATTCTTTCCCCAAAAAATCCCAGCGTGTCGTTCACCTCGACTCCTGGGTGCACAGAAGCGCTGCGTACACCGTAGCAGCGTGTGCGTATATTATATTTATAATACGTATACGTGCTTGTAATGTTTTATTTTTATTTTTTGGCGCGTAGGACACATTTTTCCGCGGAATCCGGTAATGCTTGTTTTATACACTTTTTTCCCCGTCTATACCCTCTGCTCACACACACGCAAGCGAACACAAATGTAACCAATAATTCACACGCGCGGGTCTTTCTGTCAGCGCGCGCGCCGGGGCCGGCTGTCAAAACGTAACAAATTGCTCGGAGCCGCCGCCAAAACCCGAAGACGACAACGCTAACGATGACCACATAATTATAGAAGAAACTGACCAGCTATAATATAATAAGACACTCGCGCCTGTATTAATATATCTGGTCGCGGGCGCCTGCACACATGTCACGCCGTAATGCAATATATAATAATATGTATATTATTATGATTTAATTTTGGCCATTTCCTCGTTAATTCGGAGTTTTATATCTTGTTTTCTACATGCAACTGTCGTATATTTTATCCACACCAATTTTTTACATATATAAATTTAAGAATAATATTATAATGGTGATATAAATTATGTGTAGGTGTATGTTTACGTATACCTACTCGTATACAGAGTGATTCGACACGAATGTCCATCCTTATTTTTTCTTTAATAATGCACAATCTTTCAAAAATATGATTTTTGGAAATTTGAAAAACAAAAATGTTCAGAAGACACTCGTCAATACGAAAAATTTAAAAAAAATGAGTAATAATGATCTTTAAGTATATTTAACCATTCAAAAATCAAAATTAAAAGTATGAAATGAAAAATAGAGTTGAGCATGCTCGGTGAATCACTAGGTATATATTGTTTACCAATTGTATTATTTTATACGAAATCGGTCGCTTTAAACAGTTCATAATAAGTATATAATGGATGCCGACGTATGCGACACGCGACATGTATCTTCCTACAACCGATAGTCTGATACCTACATACCAATATAATGTATTATTATTATAAATATGAACGGAGGCCATATTAGAGCGCGCGTTCGTGTTTTGTTGAAAAAAACGAAACTCGCAATTATACAGCATTTAAAATCTTAAAGCTACCGTTTTACGACCGTATAATTACGCGCGGTCGCAATTATCGCGTATACGTATTTATTATGATCGTTTAAAACACTGCACGCCTCCCGTCATGCATTTATATATGTATAAGTATCGGGAAATCAGTTCCATGGCGTTTTGCGAAACAATTCAAAAAAATAAATAAATCGTGTGTGTCTGAATTGAATAAATTTGAAACATAACACACACACACGCGCGCGCTCAGCCGGACACACGTTATATATTATGTATAAGTATAGGCATTATATAATAGATCTAGTTATGATAATTATTATTCATCGACGACTGTTGTATAGCGTATATACACATAGGTAAAATACAGGTACATAATAGATACGTGGCGTGCTAAAATTAATGATATTTACTCTGTTCGGTTTTTTCATATTTTTTTCAACCGCATTTTTCGACGTTTTTTTTCCTAAACCATTTTACGCGCTTGCAGACCGCGGACGCGGCCGAGTCACCTACGATATAATAATAATATATAGTATAACGTATCGTGTAAACGCCATACGAAACAAGTCGCGATAAGATGCAACAGCTAGCGTGTCTTATATATTATATTTTACGAAAACAGGAAACCGGCGGTATAATAATACGCCGACATTTTTGTTTACATTAATCCGGTCGATTTCGATGCAGGTATATAAATTAATTTATTATAATATTACAATAATAGAAACGCGGGCGCCCACACCGCGGTGGTATGTACCGGCTCTCTATACCACTGACCCGGTCCACGGCGCTCTCGTTTCTTCTCCGCGAGACGCGGAATGCGCTCCTGCGGGCGGGCGCACAAAAGCAACGCGCGCTCTGCTGCCGTGAGACCATAAGGAGACGCGCGCGCGCGTGCGACAGCTGCGGCAATTGGAAATGCCGTTTCGGTCACCCGTTGCTCGTTGTCGCCCGTCGACATATACGCTCGCATATGTGTATAAGGATACGCGTAGTTATCGCCTCGGTCGATCTGCAATCTCTCCGTCCCTCAGCCTCTCCGCCGCTCTCTTTCTAGCCGGTGGATGAATTCAATTTATGATCTTGCAGACGCGTACAGCCGGGTCGTTCACCGGTGGTGTGTGTGTGTGTGTGTGTGTGCTTGTCCGCTGTTCAGTATAATATTATATATTATATTATTACATCATATATTATTATTTTCGGTTTGTTTTTTTGTCGTCGACTGTATAATATAAGTAGGTACCTATATAGGTATACTGTTGTGCGCTCGCCCGTTCAAATTAGTATGCGTGGATTGAACGATCGAAATTATTATTATTTGTTATATTATGTATACCTATACATAGTTGTACGGCTAAATAGGCGTGTGCGACTTGAATTTCAGGTGGTACCCATTACACCGTTTTTGGGTCCTCATCTTATTTATTTAGACCACTCTTAAAAAATCAAGTAAATCGTAATAAATATATTTAGATGGTATTAATTTGATATTTTATTTATTATATTTAAATAAATAATAATTATAGTAACAGACAACAGTACTTGGAAATAACAGCTAATAACCTCTGGTCCGAGAGCTTAACTTAAGAGGTTACAATAATAATATGTTAGAATGTGTCCTAGCACTTTCTATGCAAGCGTTCAAAAGTCTAGAAACATAAATTATACTCACTGTTTATAAGACACGTTTCTGAACTTACTGAACTGCATGTCTCGTACATGTATATATAATATTTCACAAAGATAGGAAACGTCTTTGGTAGTATAAAAAAACAAAAATCTTCTGTCGTGCCCAATAAAAATTGTGTGAATATCACTCAACTTTAATAACATGCCAATAATAATAAAATAAGACATTATTATATATGTAATGCGTATATGATACTTTGCTTAAAACGCATTTTTTATCGTAATCAATTTGCAATACGCAGAACCTAACAAAACTTAAAACATTTTTCACATGTTGCGTGTATTCTCTATGATTAATAACGATGAAATGACATACCAGTTTCCGATTTTAATATACTTAATATTCTGTTGCTACATTATGTCTGGCCAACTTAATTCATTATCATAACTCCTAATGACGTCTTTAGTAGGTGTACTTATCATATACGCACATACGAATCGCGCGTCTGCTGCACCTGAAATTTTTTCTAGGACCCATGAATAGGACCAAAATATTATTCCAACATTTACATAAACTATGCATAATAATGTTAAAAATGACCAATGATCATAAATTATTAAGAGGAATATTTCTAACCAGTTGTTTTTCGTTGGATTTCAATATGCACATAATATTATTATAATGAATATTGTAACATCAAATTATAAAATTACCAAGTAAAAATAGTTTGTACTGTTTGGAGTGTGCAACAAACTTGGGTGTCATCTAAACTTTATAATATATATAGTGTCATAAATAAAATCAATCAACAGTTGTGTTTTGTTTACGAATTAAAACTGCTGTTGCAGCACAGGCCAAAGTATTTTGTGTATCTAAATACTCGAATTTAAACTAGGAATACATACATAATAATATATATTATATAAGGTTACACCCTCGTTAGCATTATCTAAAACGTCGACGTTTTCGTAGATTTCGACGAATACATACATTATTTAATAATTTATACACCGCCTATGTATATCGTATATAAATCGTATTCGAAATGTTTTTTTTTTTCTATAACCGTTCACTGCGCATAAAGACACGCATCGAGTTCGATTGGCCGAAAATAACGACGGATGCTAGTATATACATATTATTTTAATAAGTAAACGTACATGTATTTTATGGGTCGTTAAAACAACGACGTAGAATTCAATTATAAACGATATGTATTGTAAGACGCATCGTATACCTACGCGCGATGCTGCGTCCACGGCGTTATTATAAATAACTATACGAATCGTGTGACGCGCTCTCTTCGGCCACACTCCGGTGGTGCGTACCGATATACGCCGTTATGTACATTACATTTTATATTCCGGCTTATAGCTTATTATTTTCTCGTATACGATATTATTTTAATAATGTGTTCCGGCGTGCAGTACTAATGAACAATGTACTTTTTTGTCCCACAGGTGTCGGCATCGGATCCAGATTGCGGCGTCAATTCAATGGTGAACTTCACTCTGTCCGAAAACAGTGGACCGTTTTTCATCAAATCGGCAACCGGCGATATATGTCTGTCCAGACAGCTGGACTACGAAACTCGGAAACTGTACGAGTTTCCGGTGGTGGCGACTGACAGGGGTAAGTGTATTAAATGAAAAAAAAAACAATAAACAACAGTTTTAAACATGATTGGTATTAAATCCAACCGACGGCAACCCGTGATAGGCTACGGTGTTATATTATTATGTATACAGTATTTATAATATTTTAAGTGATTGCTCGGAAAATCATTATATTATATTACGTACACAAGCGTGTAATTATACCATATTATAATATGGATATGCCTATAAACAGTACTATAGAAACGCCTTTTCAGGGAACATAAATAGCTGGTATAACCACCTGCCCTTATGGTTGTAGATATTATATTTACGCCATAAGTCCATGACTGCGGTCGGTGCACGCCTTTGTATAATATATAATATAGACGGCTAAATATCAAATAATGATGGTTTGACTTTTTTTTCCACTTTATTTCGGACTTTCTATCATGATTTAAATATCGGCGTTCTTTTTTTTTTTTTTTTTTGGAAAAACGCGTATATTATAAACCGAAATAATTTTGTAATATATAAGTACACATTTTTATGTATTAACATGTGCACGGGTTACCGTCGATAAATCAAAGATCCAACTCGAGCAGTCGCGCGCGCGTAAACCGGTTGACTCGCAGACGCGTCCGATGCTTATCGGGCGGTTTCGAGTGCGCTGCAGAGCACCTCCAAGTGATCCGTTGAAATCTATCCGACCATATAGCATATATCTCGGCCTCACCTACTGTTGCACCATCAACGGCCACCTGCTGCTGTGCGTCGTTGTGGCTCATCCCTTGTCTTTCAACACATCTCTCTCTCTCACACACACACACACACACCCATACCTTCTATAGCTTATCTCTCTTTTTTCCACTATCTATCCATCTAATATAGCTACTACCTCTCCCTCGCACGCGCCGACTCTGTAGTATTGTCGGGTTTTATTGCCGCTTTTCATCGCCGAGGACGTTACGCAATGATATATTATACACCCAAACCGCGTCCGCCAATTAAACACCCCGCGAAGTTGCAGTACCTATAAATTATATTTATTTTGATTTACTGATCGGGCACTAATTTTCTTAATTATTATATCACATATTGTAGTAAACAGTTTTAAATTTGTAGTGGCATTCTGACGTAGGTCCCTGCCCGTATTTTACCGGCTACCACTAAAGTGGTATTATTTCACCAATTCAATTATTATAATTTATATACACACTCAATGGTCATATAATATTATACCTACATAAATAAATATATTATAATAACTGATTTTATTTTGTAGGTGGACTGAGCACGAGTGCCGTAGTCAAAGTGGACGTGCAAGACGTCAACGACAACTGGCCCGTATTCTCACCCTCCGAGTACAACGTATCCATCGTATGGAGCTCCACCGAACAAGGGCCCATTGTCACGGTCCGAGCAAAAGACGCGGATTCCGGATCATTCGGTGTTGTTTCCTACTATATGATGTCGGCTAAAGGTATGTGAAAATATAATTATTATAAATAAATTGTAATATAATCATCGTGTGCAGTTTTTATAACGCAGATATTTTGTAAATGTATCTATCCAATAAACCATCGATATGCCATTATGCCATGCCGCAGGCTTATCCTACAATATAATAATATATATTAAGTTAATAACGATATTTTGTTCACATACGATACGTTTAAATTTCATAGAATCATAGAAAACGCAGGTATATAATTATTATGTACAGCAATAGTAAATAATACGTATATAATATTATAATATATAAGATAATTTATAGTACAATATCATATAATAGATACTCAAATAGAATATTGTATATCTAAATTCGAAATTTGAAATAACTACATATACACCTTACAAGACACGTAGGTTTTTACCTAAACCGCAATAGTTTTCAACTTTAACCGTAAATGACGTACGTTCGTATGAATTATCAATATAGTAGGTACATTGTTGGATTCACCATATAAAAAGTTTTACGTCCGGACAGTCGGTTTATACATGATTTCTTAAATTTTTATTATTATTTTTTTTTTTAATTTTGTGGTTTTCTCGGTCGTTCTGTTATACCTATTATTACGTTATGAATATTCTGTGCATTATAATAGATCCACACAAAGGACAATTCGTATACACACACCTACAATAAGAGTAGATATACATAGTATATTATGACTACAACTATTTAGGTACACTTAACTGACAACCAAACACTCTTTATATTTTATTGTGTTTTTGTCATGTTTATATACCTATGCAATTCAACGAAAACTAAACATATACTTACTTAGGTACCTAAAATATATTTTATATACATAGGTATGTAGTGCAATTATACACATATATTATGTCCCTATCCCCTGAAGAGATAAATAAATAAATTTATATATTATTATATTATTCATATAGTTGAAATGTTTCTTCGATAAACTCATGCAGTCTTCGGTTCAGTCGCTCGGACGTTTTTTAATAGTCCAGTAGCTGATACATTATACAATCAGATAACATATAACTAACTAGTATAACGGCGTATAGGTATAACTAGAATTTTATCAATGAGATGATCTATAACGAAATATCGTAAAAATATTTTAGCAAATGAGTTACCAAATCACATTTTTTTTATCATCAAATTCGTGTCGTTAGAAATCATTATTTTAACCCCATATTTACTACCATAATATTCAACGATATAATATATTATAAGTGGTACCCAATTATATCCAATGATACAATGACCTAAACCTATACTAAACCCGACTTAATCCCATTGCGAGGCTACAGTAAATTTAATGCATTCGTGTTTTTTTTTAGTTACTATATAAACAATTAAGTTGGATCGACATATTTTATTCTATAACGATATAATATACTTACTATTATACTCAACTGTTCAACTGTATATTATATAGTGCATAATATAAGAAATTTTAGTTAGTATTTTTCTTTTACTTATATTTTTTTGATTAGTAATGATAATTTAAATTTTATTTAAAGATTGTTTTTGTCAGGTATATACCTAGAATCAAATTTCCAATAAAAATATTACGATTTTAAAACTGTGTTGACTTTTTAATCAACACTTCAAATAGGTACAATAATTTATTATGTTAAAAAAATATTGAATCGATATAATTCACAAATATTTATTTATTAATTTATCACCGTAGGTATATTGAAATTAAAAAAGAAAAACAATAATTACACTTATTTCCAGATTTTTGAAGTACATGTGCTTAATATTCTCAACAATTTTTTTCGTACATTGAATTTACAGCTCTAATACTTAAAATAACGCCTTTGTACTTGTGTTTACAGGACCTGACAGTGAGGACTCGGAGACGTCGTTCCGGTTGGATGGCAATACCGGTGAGATTTGGGCTGCACAACTGCGGTCGGGAGTTTACAGGCTGATGGTGGCCGCCAGGGATGGTAGTGGTTACGAAGCCGCCCAAGTAGCCCAAGTCCGAATCACCGTGTTGGCTGCAGACCCGGCCAAACCATACGCCGTGTTCGTTAAGTCACAATACTCATTCACGGTTCCGGAGGACGCGCCGGTGGGCACTGCCGTTGGAAACGTGGAGGTGTCACCCAATCAGTCAGGTATGTACAACTACCCCCGAAGATTTAAAAATTCTGTGTGGTGATGGGTGGGTGACTAGTTGGGGGTAAGTTCTCCGTGTCGCTCAAACGTATATATATTCGCACATACGTAAGTATAAAGAAAAGAGGAATCTTTCGTGCGGAAACGTCGTCGTACAAGTCGTAATAGCATATAGTATCTATATAGTGCAGGTGTGTTACGGAGATCGCTAAAACGGCAGCTCCTTCACGCACACACCGAGACCAAGCCGCACGATACAAAGGTCGAATACATGTAAAATAAAAGAAATCGGAATGCAGCATGGTACACATATAGGAATGAATCGAGTCGTGAAGTGTATATATATCTCACAATAATACGTCTTCATTTCGTATCCGATCACGATCCGTTCCGGGGGGGTAAGTTACGAGACGTATACATAATATCCCGCGCGCGCATATATTATACAATATGTATCGTCTCAACCGTGCACTCGGAGACTTCTCTCTATATAACCGTGCTGTTTCCCTCGCAGAGTCGTGCTAGGCATATATTACTGCTAAGTAGTAAGTATTATTATTAGGTATACCTTTATCTGTGCGCAACTGTTTGGAAATTTGGCGGCCACCGCGATCGTTTGCACGAACGGCCAGCTCATTATAATGATACCACCCGACGACGGTCGTCGCAATACGACACGCGTCGTTGTCCGCTACTCCTTCTGCAGCAGATTGAAATTCACTAACTAACTGGTTCGCATGTGTACACATAACTATATATGTGTGTGTATGACGTGTCTAATCGACTAGGTCGATCAATCGGTATAATATAGTTATATATTTATTCTCACGCACTCCTGAGTTTATCATTATCCACGTCCAACAGAATGATATACTAAAAGACCCTTTTTTCCGAGTCTGTATACGGCATCGAACTTATTAAGACTATAAATCAGATATTTGATGCAAAATAAAAATGACCATTTATTTTATACTTTTTTTCAATACATACGATAACATTCACATAATACGATCACCTATCAGATCACAAGTATCAAACTTCAAAATAGTGTAAAATATTATCGTTAATTTTAAAAATTATTTCTATACATGTATACTTGGCCTTCTACTATTATCGAACAACATAATCGACATCTCTTACATCGGGCGATAAGGCCAATAAGAAAAACTCCTTTCAATTATCAAAACTTACAAACGTACAACTTACATACATTTACGACTCGATCCGCGCGATGTGTATATATACAATGTATAAATAATAAATTTATATTATTTTAAAATATACACTATACACGTATATATATATTTATAAAGAATACGACATATAAGCTTCGTTGGTGTGTGTGAACGCGTGCGTGCGTATATAACGACCACAATTTATGTCCGTTTACTTATCTCGCCCCAGTCCCGCAGTAGTTATTTATCACCGCCGCCGCCGGTACGAACGAATTTCTCGTCGTTATTAAAATTTTATTCAAATTAAATAAACCGGAACGTGGCGTTTTTTCGACCAAAGACGACGAATTTACGACGAGTCAACAATAGACGAGAAAAACAACCAAAAACCGAATATGTCATATTTCGGTACGTGGACCCCTCCGATATCGGTAAACCGCTGCTGCACCGGGCGATGACGACGATCGTTCCGAGATGGTAAAATAAAAACAACAAAAAATCGTCGCGCGGGACGAGATTTATGTAAATCGTTCGTGGTTTTCGTGTATATATATACATACTGTAATGCATATATATACAATATATACACCTATATACCGGCCAAAACACACTCGATTCTATTAAAATCTCTCATCGTCCTACGGATGTGCATATTATTATATGTATGCAGTGTGTGTAATCTCATCCCCACTCTACCAATGTCTGACTTTTCCGAGCGTCCGGTCAACCGGTGTTTCTGGATTTTAATTAAATGGTAATCTCTCCGAGTTGCGCCGCGACCCTCTCCGCGGAATATCACAACCCGTGTACTAACTAGCTGCCCTCCAATCTTTACAATAACATAATTTAATATATTATCATACTACCTATGTACATTGATTGATATCCGTATCTCAAATAACAGCCGCAGACGAAAGATAGCACGTTGACGCGTTCACGGACGGAGATAACATTTGCTACAGCCCTGCCTTATAATATTAAATATCTGCAGCTATACTACCGAAGTAATATGCTCGTCATAAGGATATCGATCATTTCTGATTTGTTTTTATTTCATAAAAACTATATTTTTTGAATCTAAAAGATTTTCGATCAAACACGGGGAGTGCTTGTCTTTTTTAATTTTCGAACAAACCGGTCAGTAGAAATTATATAATACCTTAACCTCTTACATAACGGCTACTGGTCAATATTTTTTGTGTGTCCGCCGCTTCGTTGACATTGTCGTATTATATTATTATCATCATTATATTCATACATATATACATATATACCCCAATACCGTTGACAAGCGCGTTTAACACAGTCGTAGTATTTATGTACTCTAACTACTAGATTTACCTACATAGTATTGAGTGTTTAATACGATGATAATATAATTTCTCAATTTTGATCATTTCGATTACGATACTAATTATGGTAGAAAAGTGTAATTCAACTTAGGTATAGCCGCTATAATTATCAGTCTATTTAACACGAACAAATTTGTATTATAATATTGTTTTTTTTTTTTGTCTAATTTACATACATTTTTGTTTTATGCAAATTAACATTCTACATTTACATTTAAACTAGGAGAATTAGTATTAAATACGATCCGTTTTACAGGTTTGGACGATTCAGAATCTCTAAGGTACGCAATACATTCAGACGAAGCGAACGGATATTTCGCTATTGACCCGGTAAAAGGAATAATCAAAACGACAGCCGTGTTGGATCACGAATCATTCGAATCGGTTCTACTCAACGTCAAAGCCTATTCGGCGACGAACAAATATTACGGGGCTCACACTCAGGTGAGTGAATACACATAATAATAATATTATATTTAATAACATTTGTGCACGCATTCCTACAACTCTGCTGTGTTTATATACGCGCCATGATGTTGACGTATTACATACAATATAAACGTTCGGTTTTTTTTTTCTGTTAAGGATTTTTATTTTGTTCCATACACATAAACATAAACTCTTGCTCTATAGCGATATCAATGCACACACGATTGGTTTAACGAAAGAGACCTCGATCTGTTGTAAAACTGTTTAATTGCACCAGTGTTCTACTGCAGGTGCGCCAAACGGGGGGGGGAGGAATGAGGCGTTTATGAGTTTATGTTGACTTAATGGTCTACGTACGCAAAACCTTTACAACCCGAACGCGCTCAACACTGTAACGGGGAAATGTATGTGTGTGTAATAAAACAAATCCCACTTAGGCCCGGCGCGACGTTTCTTTCAAACGCATTATACTTAGTTTGTTGTTTTTACCGATAGTAAAATATATCAACGGATGAATATTATAATATTTAGGTACATATAATATTATATAGAGGTACCCGTAGAATTTGCTGCGGATAAGCAAGTGTATACGTATAATATGTACCTATATATTTATGTATGAAGATCGTAAAACTGTCAATATTTTCCATAGACTCGGACGAGTATGCATACCTATAATATAATAATATGCCGTCACGGTGTGTGTTATATATTTTTTTAACGATTGCAGTTTCTAACGACTGCACATTCATCACAGTGCCTACTGAAACTGCAGTTATATTTATGACGGTTATTTCAAAACGTTTGCTCTGGGACGCGATTATAGATTGCTTTAAAATAGAAAGTATTCATCAGCTATATAAAGAAGATAATAATATTATTTTATTATTTAAGCAGAATTTAATACTGTTACGCATTAGGGCGACGTACTTTGATACATTTTTAAAATAATTTTTGCGAACAACACCTTATTTTCATTGGCCGTGTGTCTATACTATATATGTGTAATCGATTATAGGTGAACATAATAATCGAAGATATAAACGACAATTCACCGCATTTCGATTCGAGTTCGGTGAGAATTGCCGTACCGGAAAACGTAGCGACAGGATCGCCGATATACACTGCACACGCAACCGATCCAGATTCCGGCGCCAACGGACAAGTACATTACGAGCTGATTGCTTCCACGCAAGAACCATCGTACTTCCAAGTGGACCACAACCGTGGTACGATCAGTTTGATCCATGGACTGGATTACGAGACGGTTCACAGGCTGACGGTTACCGTCATCGCCAGAGACTCGGGGGTGCCATCCCTGTCCGACAACATGACCCTAGTAGTGGATGTCCAGGACATCAACGACAACCCACCCGTATTCGAGCGACCACATTACGCGGCTACTATCTTGGAATCATTACCGGTCAATTCACAGGTATGAGAATATTTATTTTAATAATAATATTTCATCTATATGCCATCGTATTTAAAAATTTAAAATACATATTCCTATTAGCTAATTTACCATAAAATATTTTTCTCGTTTAATAGTTAACGTAAAATTGTGTGTTTTTTTGCGTATTTTGGAGTTTTTTACTTTTTATTTCAAGTTGTGGGTACAGATTAGTTGTTTAAAACACATAATACTACAGCTTTGCAGAATGTAATGCAGTTCGCTTTTTATGTCCTCGATTCTCCCCAAATGGTTATAACTAATCGTAGTTTTCATTTTATTCTTATATGTACTTATAACCGAGCCCACCGAAAACGCTACGACATTCTCACGTCATCCATCGTCACGACACTCTCGTTAATTAATAACGGTACAACGCGGGTGCCTATAGCGCGCGCGCAATGACCATCGACTTGCGAGGGGGTCACAGTCATGATTTCGCGTCGGCATATTATAACGGAACCACACGACGGTATTGTCCTCGCATTCCAATAATAATAATATACTATTACCTATGCCCCACTGTTCGTAGCGAGTTTATTATTTGTATACATTATAAAAGCTGCAATCTGCATATGTAAATCCACCGGAAAGACGCGGTTTTCCGATTGTGTAGTGGTCATTTAAATTTAAAATTTTCCAATTTACTGAATTTAAACATCCAGCCAATAATATAATGTAACTGTGGGGAATTTCACAACGGGGTATGTTGGACGACGGCGGTGGGCGAGCAACAACACTTTCTACAACGGGTCGGCGCGACTATAGCAAAAGTATATTCCGTGGGGCGAACCAATTAAACAATAAACGACGACGGCTAGTTAATGCGCGGTACCTATAATACGCGTATACCTTTAATAATATTATTATAATAACGCGGACAACAATGCACGTGTATAATAATATAATACCTTCCTTCATAATAATAATAATAATAATATAATGACTGATAATCTAATACACACGCGATATACGCACGTACCTATTTGTTGTGGTACATATCGCGAGCTGGAAGGGGTATAATATAATAATGATTATTATTTATTATTTAATTTTTTTTTTTCGTTCGAGACGAAACGCCCCATGATGGAGTCCACGCCGACCCGCGTAGTGTATAGCGTACAGCACCCATAATATCTCCGCGGAGAGACCATAATAGAAGAGATACGATAACATTATAATATAATAATAATAATAATAAAGGTATCTACATGTATATATATATATATATTGTAACGAGATCGTCAACCGCCAAAGACTTGAATGATCGGGAGCGGGGTGTACAAAGACAAAACGAAATAATAATAATAATGTATGTACGTCTTTTTATCATATAGTATAATATATATATGTATATAATACACGAGAGGAGTTGTATATACGCGTCGACATTGGCGCTGCAACCTATCGATTTTCCCCGGGGACCCGGCATATTATATTTTTATACGCATGGGTAATATATTATTATATTATTAACATCGTCACGCGCGGGGGGGTGTCGTGCGAGGCCCCCAACGAGGCGCGAACAATGCGTCATTGTGTTGGCAGAACTGCGCGCGTCCCGATAATTACTCGTCGTCACTGGGGCCGAATCGCGGCGGCGGCCGTGATTGATGGACGGCCGCGTACGCACGCCACCTAATAATATAATACGATTTGACGCGTCCGCCGTCCCCTCCGCGCCCGCCGCCGACCGTCTCGCCGGGGTCGAGCGTATAGTTCACGCCCGGGAATGCCGCGCAGGCGGTGGTCGCCGTCGCACCGCGCTCGCGATATATGCCGGGCACGACGTTTTCTCTCCGTCCGATTTTATATATTATTATAATATCCATCGTTCGTCGTTTCGATAACCGCTCGTTGTGGGTGCCACCCACCTATACCCACAATACGACTGACGCTGCGAGTCGTCTATGATGGGGATCCGGACGAGGCGTAGGCTGCGAGGTATATAGGTACGACTGCAATCCTGTATATTCACGTGTAACATACGATACGACTTTGCAGCTATATTATATTATAATATTATTATGCGCGACGATCCGACGACTGCGACGACGACGACGACAATGTGTCGGATTTAGATGCGTATCGCGTTCGTCTCGAGACCTGCAGAGTGGACGTGATATTATATTAAACGCAGCTACGTGTTAATACCAGGTGTACGGTAACCCGAGCGAGCGACGCGCGGACAGTATAATCTGGTCGCGCGGACGCCGATAAATTAGTGGGCCGCGCTGACGTTAATCTCGCGGACTCGATTAATTCACTTTAACGCCCGTTGCAGTGTTAAAACCGCGTATTCCGCGTACATATACGATTATTATCAAATTCATAAACGTGTTCTACATTAAATCGCTCGCGGTATGCGCCGAGTAGAATATTATATATTATTACACGATACGTATGTATATTATATTATGTACGATTCGTCGGCGTCGCGATCCGCGATAATATATATATATTGTCAACGCCGCCGATTAACCGCATAAATCTCTCCCTCGGACAGTGATATAATATAATATCGCGGTACCCAATGATATTATAATGTGTAGGACGTAGGTACTTATTTTCAAATTCTCCAAGGTATCTGAACCACCCTCTCGCTGTCCCAGAACGGGTGTCGTAGAGCGATTTATCAAAAAAATTAACGAAAAACGACCAGCGCGTCAATGAGCGACATCCCCTGAACGCTGTACTTGACCTTTATTACCTTATTATGTTAATGGAATGAAACGATTTGTGTTTAGTATAATAACATCCGCTTTTTATTTATGCCTCGTAGATCGTTCAAGTGACGGCGTTAGACGGCGACAGCGGTAACAACGCTCGGGTCACGTACCGGGTGTCCAGTGGCGACGGAGGCGGATCGCTGGACGTGCACCCCACCACCGGATGGGTGTACGTCAAGAGCCCGCTGGACAGGGAAACTCAGGACACGTACGAGTTGACAGTGGTGGCCGCGGACAACGGGTCACCGGCACCACTGGCCGCCACGGTGGTCGTGGTGGTCACCGTGGCCGACGTCAACGACAACGATCCCGAGTTCGACCGGGAGTACTACGAGTTTCACGTGGAGGAGAACCGACCGGCGGGCACGGTGTTCGGCGCCGTGTCGGCCTCGGACCGCGACGCCGGCGACAACGCGCTCGTCCGGTACTCGCTCATACCGTCCAACTCGAGTTTCAACATCAACCTGTACTCCGGTAAGTGGTCACAACATTATATTACATACAGGTTAGGTTAGGTTAGCTTTAATGTATTTGCATTGTTGGAAAGTACAAATCAAAGGGCAATATATATGAGATTTGATCGAACCGATGAACAGGATAGAGTTTTCTCCTTTTGGGAGGAGTGACAAATTCGCGGCGAGACTAAACAGACATGCGCGCACGCTTATATTATATAATATATATTATAATATTATCTGTTCCCGTGGATTGAATAACACTGACGGAAAAAATATTTGAACAGTTGATGGGAAACCTATTTTGCTTTACGACAGTCGTATATCACTTATAGGTACCTATGATATATGTATATTTATTGTGTATACCGAGTACACGCGCGTTTAACAACATATAACATAAACGTCAGTGTAATACGTGTGACACCGATGCGCTATTTTATATACGTGACTACGACTAATGAGCATCAAACACGGTGGCATTTTCAAAATCATTTCCACTATACCTCCCTCGTACGCCTTACGTGGTTCGCGCCTTTTGTTCCTCGACGCACGTCGCACACGCTTATAATATACATAGGTAACGCGCGTTTAATTAATTCAACGGTGTTGCCGACGCGAGGTCTTTGCTCTCAACGCGCGACACGATCGACTATATTATATTTTTGAATCTTTTCGTTCCTATTTATACTTAGGTACCAGGTACTTACACAACGAATAACACACAAGAGGAGCACACACACTATGTACCACGATATCGTATAATACCTGTACAGCATAATATAATATTTATTACCTAATTATTAAAATACGTTTATAATCTCTATTCGTAGGTTTAGGTATTGTTAGTTCTTAGTAGAATATAATAATATACCGTGGTAGTAATTAATAAATATTATACAGCGTGAATTGTGTGTATTCCGAGAAGCAGCGAACACACTCAAAAGATCCGTTTCCCCCTCCCGTTCAATGACTAGGTCGCATTTGGGGGCCAAGCTTTTATTATGTGTATCATCGTATATTGTATACGGTTTTGATTGACGCACGTAGCACGAGAATAAACAAACTAAATAGGAATACTTGTGTAGATATGTACTCATAACCACTTAAGTTTTTATTATTATTATACGTACTCTATGTGTTAGGAGGTCGTATCGAAGACTACTTACGCGGCGCGCATTCTCTCGACAGCACAACACACTCGAACTCTGTAATAACTAATAATATCTCCGCCACCATCTGTAGAATGTGCGTGCAAAACAACCGATTAAAAACTATATTTATAAATAAGTGAGTTAGAGAAGTATTTGTACTTACATATCACATAGTATTTGTCAATAACAACAAAAACTTCTGTTAATGTTATTTTTCTTTCACAGCTGGTAGTATGAAAAAAAAAATAATAAAAATTCGGCTCACCCACGTTATTTTATAATACACAGGGGGTAGATACGTCTTTATAAATACAAAATACTAATTACAGCGGTCTGGTGCATCGAACATATTCGTATAATAATAATAATAATAATAAAGAATAACATATTACGTATAATTTATAAATCGATAGCTGCGGCGACGGCGGTGGCGCAAAAGCAATTTCCTTGTAAATTATGGTAGTTATGTAGACAATTTGGGTCGGAATATAGATATGATGTGTATAGGAGGACTACGGTGCGGTTGTGGCTGCCGCCAAATTACGGGTCGACTCTCGGGACTATTCGTGTATAATATCATATATTGTACTCATACACAGGTACAAGATATATAGTATATATTATAGGTACGTACGAGTCTATGTGTGTGTGTGTGTGTAGATTTCGGTTTTGTGCGTGTCTGGTTTGCGTGCGTCTCCGTCCTAGTGATCGTCATCGTAGTAGTCTTCGTCGCCGTCGATGACGGTGTATTGGTAGTGGTTTTTTTTTATAATATATACAATACCTATATAGTTGCTGCAAGCTGCCGAACGCGGTTATGATAATACTAGATGTATATATATATATATAAATGCGCGTATAAGTCTCCTACCTACCCGAAGTACCCGCGTGTAACGCGCGCGTTGTAGCGGTTGATGAAAAAAAAAAAAAAACAATCGGAGAGGCCTTGAGGTCGGATACACCCTGAGGCCTGCGTATAGGTAGACTTCATATACCTAAAATATACCTATACTACCTAGCCGTATATAGCTGCTGGTGCTGCTGCTGCTGCTCGATCACTTACTTTAGTGGTGGCTCCTTATTATTATACGCATCGACTAGCCGTTGGCTATACCCGGGTATATATATAATATATAAATGAGTGTTTGTGTATGTGTGTGTGTGTGTGTAAAAATACAAAACGAACAGCCCGCCTACAAATTGGTATTTTCAATATGAATAATTAATCACGTCTCGGAACGGACGAAAATATATAATAATAATTCCGACTTTTGTGTATATGATCCGTCAGCCGCCTCTGTGACTTAGAAAAGCGCCGCTGACATATTATACGTATTTTATATTATACATTTGTCTATTACCGATGATGATATGCTTACGCGTAGGTACAAATCTGGACTGCACAGTCGCAACGACCAATAACAGATTTCCTTCCGGGTTTCGCAAATAAACGAGTTGATCACTAATATAAAATAATAGTCATCAATCGAGTTTTAGTTTTTGTTTTTATCAACTTGAATGTTTCTATTAAACTTTTTTTTAACTATGATTTATTCTTTTGCTTACGTATTCAAGTATACAATATGCATACAGTAATAGTCAAATTTAATTATCGTCTTCTTATAATATATTGACAGCTTTATAGAGTAGATATATGAGCTTAAGAAAAATAGTCAACTCTTTAGGCCTTATTTTTATGTATGCATAAAAAAAACATAGCACATAATTATAATCGTGTACAATAAAATGAAAAACAAATTTTCTGAACCTTGTGGAAAAATTATATTTTACTAATATTCTGGAATTCGTGAGCTATAAATCGTGTTGGTCAACGACAAGCTATTATTATTTTAATATACCATAAATTATAAATTATTATATTCAACATATTTTGATGAATCAATAGTAGTTATGATAATATAAATATTGTATTAAAAATAATATTTGACTGATCTTTTTTTTTTAAGAGATCAATAATTTGAAAATATAATAATTAGTTCAAAAATTGAATAAGATTATTGAATTATATTTCTTTGAGCCTGTTTCATTCCTTAAATTTGGTTCACATATCATACATATTTTATCAACGCGACTAATATATTATAGGATCAATACAATAATCGTTTTTCTGCTACAACGACTATCATAGGTTTAAGTAATAAGTAATCAACTAATAACTAATAATATTATAATATCTTTGGTGGCGATGCAGTTTAACCGGGCGAAACGTGCATAAATACATTTTCATATTGTAATATAATAAATTATTGTGCATTCAAAATTTATGTCTCTAATTTTTCTTTTATCACGCAAAATGCCCATTGTTTTATTCGTTTTATCGTCTCCGAGTTTATTGTTGCTCGTGAGGATACCTACAACTGCAGCAGTATAACGACAACAATAAGGTTCGCGGAGAGTACCTATACAATAAAAAAAAAAAACCAGCATTATACCACTGGTAATTATACGTTTTAACGTCGTGTGCGTTATCGGTACTATAGCGGAAGATAAATAAAATACCGTGTATAGTATGGGTGCATATTATACTTTGGAACTGCAAACTCTATCGCAATAATAGCAGTTAATTGCGTATACTTATATAATAACAATAATACAGACCTGTACACGATAATAATAACAATAATAATATTTTAACCGCTCAGCTGTGATGGAAATTATAAGCTACATGACATGCTTTTTAAATAATACAATATTATGATATTATAACGAATTACAAAGTACTAAATACTAAAACTTAAATCTAAAATTAAGACAAATTAAGAAAAGAATACATTTATTTTTTAAAATTGATATAATGTATTAAAATCAAATTTATTAGAATCAAAAAATCCATTGAAATGGAGCTTATTGTTATATAACCGAAATTAAAATCACTAAATCTGTACCATAACTTACAGTATTGGAAACCTACTAGAGCCAGTAAATGTGGACCAATATTGCAATAAACCAATTTATAGTTGGTTGTTCATAAATAAAAATAATATCTGAGTTGTTTTCTAATAGGAGACAGAAACAATTCTCTTTAAAAGTTTGTTTTGTATCCATTCATTCCATCTAGATTTTTTAAATACATAGATAACTTTTGAGATCCAATCATGGATTCAAATTCCATAGTTGATTACAGTGCAGCGATAGTCGCACAAAGAAATAACATAAAGTTTTAAGGCATGTTTGTTTAAAATATGAGAATTCCTATCAATAAAACCTAACATTTTTAAAGATTTATTCAAAATTGTATAATAATGGAACGGATCCAAAATATATAACCTAATGTTTAATTATTACGATACCCTATTTTACTCATTATCATAAAGTTTATAATTATAGTATACAGTTATATATTTAAAGTGGCTTATTTACGTTATTATACGCAATAGCCAAACGATATATTAATTCCTAGTCCGAGATTGTCATTCATTATTAATATCCGTCCGTCGTCGCACCGCCAATATTACCTACATGTGCACCGCGAGCGTTAATTAAACGGGCTACCTACGCGTGTAGGAGAATCGTCGTCGAAACGATTGTCTTATATTATATTATATTCCGTCTCTCTCCGCCGGATTCCATTCGTTTCGTTTCTAAATTACAAGCGGCCAACGCCTCCGCTGATTACATCGATCATTAAAGAGAATATCCATGTGTGTGTGTGTGTGTATGTGCTGTATATACACGCATTATTTGTAACACCAACTCTTTTACGCCCAGAAACGCTATATACATATTATCGATTTTGTAAAAATGTTTAACCGTGATGCGATTTTTTTCTCGGATCCATCACGCAGTACCGTCAGTCGCGATTAGCTCTGTACAATCTCGGTAAAGATTGATGGGGGGAGGTGGCCTCACCCTATAGCGGAATTTTCTTACAGAAAAAAAATACCTATCCCGAACGTACAGACACACGCTCCACACATTAACTGGTATATTAGGTACATTATAATCGTTTGCGCAAAGGACCTGTGTCTGAAGCCGCCGTGTGGTCCGCCTAAATATTGACAATCCCGAACGCGGTGTGCGTGCGTTCAACAAAAAAATAAATACATTTGAAGCACAGCTATTAAAAACGTCAACCTTTTTTTCCCCTCTCGTGCAACGTCTCCGTATATACACTATTATAATAACATAACAGCCCCATGTTCGCCGGGCGTCTGCGACGGCGTATATATACATATTAATAATAATATGTATATAGTGCGTATAGGTAACCCGTCCGCTCTCGCGTTTATGATACAATCCCAATATTTACCTCAGACGGTCGTAAAAAAATACTATGACGGTTGAACGGAGAAAGTGTATATAAATAATAGACGGGACCTTCTAAACTATATAACAATAATACGACGCTCGTGTGAGGCGCGATAAAGAAACGCAAACACTACATATGCATATATGTGCCCGACCGAACCCAACGACGACCGATAGACATCATAAAACTAATTTTTTCTTCTCTTTATTACAATTCTCGTTTGTGCAAACACATTGCAGTACACGGCAATATAGTAATAATAATTAGAGTTCGAGACTTCTAGCATTTCAATGTACTTTAGAAGTGAATAGTCATTGTAGAATATTATTATCCATTTCTTTTGTCAAATCAAATACATAGTTAAACTTAACATATTATATTGTTATATTTTTCAAAACTTCAAGTGTTTTTAACAATATCATACTTTAGTATATTAGCGTATAATCTATGTATAAAAGTAGTTGCATATTCAAGTACAAATATATTTTGAACATTATTGTTTGTATCATTAGTTCCAAATCTCAATAACACATTTTTTTTTTTTTGTTTATACACAGGTGAACTAAGTACCAAAGAGCCTTTAGATCGGGAATCCCGGGTTTGGCACGAAGTGATAGTCGAGGCCAGGGATCAAGATGGTGGAGTCAGAGGTCGCAGCAAGCGTGTAAAAGTCAAGGTAGCGGTGACGGATGTCAACGATAACGGGCCTGTTATCGTGGATCCACAACAAGACGTGGTAGCAGTTCGCGAACAGCAGCCGCCCGGTGTCGAGGTGGTCACTGTAAAGGCTACCGATCCTGACCAGGGCAACAACGCTACACTCACGTATTCTATACTCAAAGGTATGTGTGTCTTACGCAATTATAGACTAATACATTTGAAATTGAAACACGGTATATATATTATGTATCGGCTCTACCAAAAAAAATTACAAACAAAAATGAATAAAATATTATTTTAAAATTGTTGTAGATATATATTATATTATGTTACAAAATATAACCAAACATTAATGTACTAACTCTGCGTTTTATATAGGTCGCGATTCCGATGGAAACGGCGAGTTTTTCATCGATCGCATCACGGGCGTGATCAGAACCAAAGTTTCACTGGACCATGAGGAAAAATCAATGTACAGACTTTCGGTGGCGGCGACTGACAACGGACATCCGCCCAAACAAACGATTCGCATGCTCAGGGTCGAGGTGCTCGACTTGAACGACAACCGACCCACGTTCACCAGTTCCAGTCTCGTGTTTCAGGTATGGAATCGTTTTATTTCCTTCCATTAAAATAAAATAATATAATGTATATCATTTATTTTGATATCATTTATAAGTTCAACTCGCCCATACTCGATGTTAATGTATTTTATATACGGCGGCCAAATTCGAATTCGCCCCGTGGCTAATTCCCTGCGTGCACGCTCGGTCCGACGGTGCTTTGCTGCATCTAAACAAATAAAACGCAGTTTCTACCACACACAATGCTACCGAGTTTTCGATAATCATTTATATAAATCGGAAAACATGATATCATCCGTATATTCATATATAACCAGTTCCTCTCGTCATCGCGTGTATATACATTTTCGTCGCCCAATTTTTTCGCTCGGCAATAAATTTGAATGTCTTTCGTTCGTTCGTACATATGTACATTGATATCACAGAGCGTCCCGCCCCTAACGCGCATTTTTGAAATCCGGAATAAATTGGATTAGATTGGAGAACATAAATCAACGGAGAAAGGAGGTCCTCAAATGCTAATTTGTATATGTGTGTGTGCACGTATAGACGAACGTTGTGTGTACGAGACACGACTGCATTTCGAAAATACCCAAAAATCTAGATAAAGTCATTACCTGTTAACCTGTTCATTTTCACGTGGTTATTGTTTATAATGACAAAAAAATAATAATAATGAATAAACAAATCAAATGGTAAAAAATAAATAAATAATAAAACTCGAATTCGTCGCCGCCGCGTTGTTGCAATGCGCTTGAAAAATCGAAACTGGTTTTTAGTGTTGTCTTCATGTGTATGTGTGTGTGGTGCAGCAGCAGCCGAGAAATACGATTGCGACCGAAATAAAGAATATAAATAAAATATACGAGATAAAAACAATTCGCCTATATTCAATTGAAACCGGGTTTCAGACGACTACGACAACGACGATGGTGTGTATGTATACTTTTTGCGCCGCGTTTGTTCACTGTGACTTCTCTTTACTTATATTTATTGTTCGACTTTTTTTCTTTTCTTTTTTTTTCATTTATTTATTCCATTCTATCTCTCCGTACGCATACACACATACACAAATGACGAGATCCAGTGCTCACGATAAGGCATTGTTACGCGAGCAAAAAAAAAAAAAATTACTTGCATAAAAATAAAACAAAACAATAACGAAATCGAACTTCTTGTGTTTTACATATTATTATTATTGCACCGACCGACCGACCGATTCCTGTCGTCGTCGTTGTTGTCGTGGTCTGTCTTTTCGGCCCTAATGAACGTCTCTTTGTGTGTCCCGGTGATTTCCTGAACGCGCTTCGTCCAACGACGTGTACTTTTCGTGAACAACTTTTTTTTTCTTCCTCTCCTTATACCATTCCGACGATCCGAATCAGATATTGAATTAGTCACGAACTAACGAGATTTGCATTTATAGTTTTAAATACCACGCGGACCGTGAAGATTTATACGTTTTCGATTTGGATCGGTTTAATTAAGAGACGCGCGTTAGTCGAGTTTTACGAAATGAGATTCTACGTGGACGCGAAGTGGGGAAAAGAATAAAAATGGACAACCGATTTTCTCTCGCGCACGTCGCTGTGAGACCATTCGATAACCGGCCGGAGCTGATCCGTCCGGTGATTGTTCCCAAACGAAATTTACTCCAGACCGACACGAATACTAATATGGAATTCCTCGACCAAAACTCTCCTTTTTCGCATACGCCGTGCAGTTATTACAACGGTAAACGTTGAAAACAACCCATAATATGTATACCTAATGTATAAACGGTCGAATTTCCGTAAAAACCATCAGCACGCATGTCAACTCGCGACGAATAACGTAGTTGTTTGTTTATTAAGACCAAAGTGATCAATATTATAGTAGGTAGTAAATATTGATGATTGACGTAGCCTTACAAAATCTTTGAAATAAACTAGTTATGGGTATAATTGAATAATATAAGCAGGCACAGTAAACATTTAATCCGTATTATAACTACGGAATTAAATATTATTTCGTAGTCGCTTTTTACACGATTATATTAAAAAAAGTTTTAATAGCAGTTGGTTTCGTTTTTATATACACACTTATACCATAGTACGAATGACTTACATCGACGATGCCGTTGCTGCTGTACGTGCCGTTCGATTCTCACCCACACACGCCACTTATTTCTGTACCGGTTCTTAACAGATTTTTTTTTATTTTTATCGCAGGTGAAGGAAGACGCGACCGTGGGTAGCATAGCGGGCCGCATAGCGTGTTCGGAGGGCGCGGGCGCCGCGTCGGCGGGCCGCGGCCAAGTCAAGTATACGCTCAGACACTCGGACATCAGCCAGCAAGTTTTCGACCTGGATCGGAGCACGGGAGCTCTTATCGTGGCCGGTCGGGTGGATCGGGAGACGAAAGCGACTTACGAGATGGAAGTGCACGCACTGGACACCGGTGCCAGCACCAACCCGCAAAGCAGCTCTGTGTCGGTGCGCGTAGAGGTGTTGGACGTAAACGACAACGCGCCCCGATGGCCGGAAGACCCGGTCTTGATAACTGTGACCGAGGACGTGGCTGTCGGCTCGGTGGTGTACAACTTCACCGCTTCGGACGCTGATGCGGAGGCCAACTCCGAGCTGCGGTACACGTTCGTGTACCCACATCCGAAGCGGGAACTCCACGGGACTGAGTCGGCGTTTTCGCTCGACCCGCTGACCGGCATGCTGACACTGGTCGAACCTCTCGATTACGAAACGACCCGCGAATACGTGATGGTGGTCCGGGCCACCGATCAGGCGGTCAACGTCACCGAACGGCTGTACGCGGACGTGACGGCCAGGGTGGTGGTGCAGGACGCCAACGACAACGGGCCGAGAATCGTTTCGCCGACGTTCCGACGGCTGTACGCCGACGGGTCGGCCCGACCGGGCGATTGGCTCTGCGACGTGGTGGCCGTAGACTTGGACTCCGGTGACAACGGCCGCACGGTGTACACCATCACCGGTGGCAACGACCACGGTACGTTCGGTATCGGCTATGACACCGGTACACTGGTGTTGGCCCGAGTACCGGACACCGGCAGAAAGCACACGCTCAACGTCACGGTCGCGGACAGGGGCACGCCGGCCAGGTATACGCACACCACACTCGAAGTGGCGTTCACCACCAGTGCTGAACAGTCGGTGAAGTTTGCCCAGAAGCTGTACTCCGCCAACGTTTCCGAAGACGCGCCCGTCGGCAGTTTTGTCGTCAAAGTCACTGCCAACTCAAACAACAACCGTAAGTCATAGTTATATGATATTCGTCCAATTTTTCGCCATTGTGTATGGGAAAAATTTAACAGTAGTCACGTCATTGGAGATGTTAAAATAAAAAATAAAAACACAACGAAAATACCTATTATTTATCCAAGCCATTTACTATAAAAACGATTTTCACAAATACTTATATTGCATATTATTATTTATTACATTCAAATATATAAAAAGCAATTTTATTATTTGAATATAATAAAACCAATTTATTTATCCGTGTTCTAAGTAGGTAGAAGTTATCTCATTGTTTCTTATTCAACTTTGCCACTGCAGAGTAACGACCACACACGCAATAACATTCTGTTAAAAAGCGTAAATTTAACATCTCGTAAATGTGTCTGATGAAAGTTCCCCGTAATCCTCCTCACAAAGTAATCACGACAAACACCAATTTTATTATATCTCTAATATTATTGACGAGTATAACATTAATATTGCATTTAGTTTTAACGTTTATAAGCGTAACGCATATAAAAAAAAAAACTTTTACACGATCGGAATTTAATGGTACTGCTTTATAATGTGCGTCGGAACTGTTTAGCATATATGGGACGTGAGGCGCGAGATGATTGGATTTCATATCTCGAACGCGCGACTCGATATTAAAAGTCGTTAAATTTGCAATAATGAATAAAGAGTATAATTATAGTAACCTATCGATTGAAAATCGAAACGTTGATTGCTATAACATTATTATAACCTACAGTTATCTGTGTTCAAGTAATATTCAAAATCTTATTATACAAGGTTGGCGTTATTATATATAAAAAAAACCGAACCAAACTAGTAATTATTATAAGTTGCAATATTATATTATTTAAACCACTTCGTCTGCGAAACACGTCACAATCTTGTCTCCTCACGTATCTAACGTATATTATAATATAAAGGTATGCGTTAGTAGTATGTAAAGATAAATTCTAAAAGAAAATGATTCAACATGAATAGCGATTAATGTAATACAAAGGTTGTCATAGTTACCATATTTGTATGTATAAAAAAGAATCTGAACAAACAAATTTTGCTTAACTTTATAAAAAAAATACCTCCAACATTTTTATATTTTTAAACATAACTTAGAACTTCTTTGCATGTTGGATAAAAGAGAGTTATTAGAAAGGATGGTGCTGGATTATAATAATAAAATTACACAATGCAATAACACTAATGTTAGCTGTCACTTAGTGATATTGGTGACTCCAAAAATTGTTGTTTTTAGGTTTGAATAAAT
The DNA here is from genome assembly GCF_020184175.1 of Aphis gossypii. Classification (NCBI taxonomy): domain Eukaryota; kingdom Metazoa; phylum Arthropoda; class Insecta; order Hemiptera; family Aphididae; genus Aphis; species Aphis gossypii. The sequence continues at coordinate 64,021,511 of NC_065531.1, read as the reverse complement.
ATATACATGTATAAAAAAAATAAGAATAATATATTTTATTATATAAAAAATAGGACTTATATTCACCCTAAATGTATACACTTTCCTATATTACAGTAATTGCTCGTATACACGGTGACATAATTTATTCTCAACAACAAGCCGCTAGTAGAAATTGCTACAATCGTTGGTATTTTGTATTTCAGGAATTTCTTATAGCATACCTGAAGGTGCGGCCGACAACTGTTTTCGCATTGATAAAGACCGAGGAATAGTGACATTGCAAAATAGAATAGACCGTGAGCGAACCTCTCGGTACGTGTTACCAGTCTACGCGACGGATGAGGTTAAATCAAGCACGGATGTGGTGACACTCGAAGTGGGCGTATTGGACGTAAATGATCATAGTCCTAGGTTCAAGCACGACTCATGTCATACGTTGATGGTGCCCGAAAACCAAGAACCGTCGGTGATTCGCACAGTGGCTGCCATGGATCCCGATTGGGGATCTAATGGTCAAGTAGTATACAGCATCATAGGCGGAAATGGAGGCAACAAGTTTCATCTAGATCCAAAGACGGGTGAGTTGACGGCTAAAACGCTGGACCGGGAAGTGCAGGCTAAATACCAGCTGCAGATAGCTGCCCAGAACCGTGGCAGCACGATGGACGGCCATTGCAATTTGACGGTGATCGTTGACGACGAGAACGACAATGACCCGAACTTTGAACAGAGCAAGTACGAAGCTGTCCTATCGGAAGACGTGCCAGTCGGCACCAAAGTACTGATGACCAAAGCGCATGATGCGGATGTGGGTGTGAACGCCAAAATAACGTATTCGCTATCCAATCAAACAGAAAACGTTTTCCAGATCGACAACAAGACCGGAATCATCACCACCGTGGAGTAAGTTTGGCAACTTTATTCGATATTATAATATTATACACCGACTATCTATGATCTTTTTTCTAATTTATTTTTTCAATTTTTGTTTTTATAGAAGTCTTGACCGAGAACGGCAACCTAACTATTGGCTACAAGTCGTGGCCAGAGACGGTGGAAAGTACAATCCTAGGTCATCCACAACGTTAGTATACATTAAAGTGCTGGACGTCAACGACAACACACCGGTGTTTACAAAATATCCGTTCACTGCGGAAATTCCGTCACACGTACAACCCGGAATGGACATCGTTCGGGTGTCGACCATCGACAAGGACGAAGGATCCAACGCCGACGTCTTGTATTCGTTCAAAGAAAACCAAGAAGCCGCCGACCGATTCCGGATTAACCCTAATACTGGCGTGGTGACGGCATCATCCAGTCTAGCCTCAGACAACGGTCAAGTGTTCCACTTGGAAGTGATAGCCACTGACAAGGGAAACCCGCCGCAGAGTTCGTCAGGACTTTTAGAGATAAAGGTTGGTGAAAACTTTGATCGGATCCCTGTCATGCGGTTCAAGAACTCCACGTATCACATAACAATACCGGAAAATTTGGAACAGCACAAAGACGTGCTCGAGGTAATTTTATAATTTAGTACTATTATTTAAGCATAAAATATTATACAAAGTGATTCAACAAGCATGCTCATTTTAATAATTAAAATGTGTTTTTTTGAGTATATTTAAAAATCTCAAAAATCAAGATCTAAATAAATTAACTATTAAAAAAAAAGTTGTAATTGAGCATGCTTATATAGTGAACCATTTGTGGCCTGTATAGGCACGGTGAAAAACAAATAAATTAATATTTGTGTTTCCCTCATATATTTATAGATTTCGGCTTATCGTAGCGACGGTCGGAAACAAAAAGTGTTTTATAAATTGGCCCCGGTCAACAACGAGAACGGTCTGTTCTACATCGACGAAGAAACGGGCGTGATACGCGTCGGTCAATCGGAGGGTCTGGACTACGAAACGTACAAAACAGGTATACACTTAGTTGCCATTGCGCAAACCGATGCTCCCGCATCTGTTTTCATGTGGGGATACGCAGACGTCTGGATACACTTTTCCGACCAAAACGACAACAGTCCCGTATTCACGCAAAAGGAGTACACAGCAACGGTGGCTGAGGGTAACTCCAAAGGCGCGTTCGTCGTTAGAGTGGCTGCCATCGACTTGGATGACAACGAGAACTCGAGGCTATCGTATCACTTGGTTGACGGTAACCATGATAACGCTTTTGTCATCGATCCGACCGACTCCGGCATAGTCAAGACTAACATTGTGCTAGACAGCGAGATCAGGGACACCTACAAGCTAACCGTCATTGCAACCGACGAGGGTTCGCCTCAGATGACCGGTATGGCCACCATTCGGGTCATAGTTATCGACATCAATGACAATCGACCATCCTTCCCACCGCGACCCGCCATTAACGTCAAAGAAGGTATGTGTAGAATTCATTATTATTATTTTTTTTAACAACAACAAATTACATATTAAATATACCTACGTATTATGTAGCTATTAAATACCTCCTATAGGCTAAAATATTATTTATTGTTTTTTCTTTTTATATTTAGCCTATTCTTCATAATTTATTCACACTTTAGTTTTTAACAATTTTAACATAATATATTCTTTATATGTATTAAAGGTCTAGAAGTAGGAAGCATGATAACAACAGTGGTCGCTAACGACGTGGACACTTATCCCACTCTGACCTATTCTTGGGCGCCTTCTGTGGGAATAGTGGAACGAAAGCTTTTTGCACTAGACAGGTATAGCGGAAGAGTGTCGTTGATTGGAAGTCTAGACTACGAACAGACACGAATGTATCGCTTGGGCGTAGTTGTATCCGACTCGGAACACACGGCGTCCACAGAGCTAACCGTCATGGTTACCGACGACAACGACAACCCTCCAGTATTTGATCGTCCTTACTATACTTTTACGATGACAGGTTTGTTTTATAAAAACAATATTACATAAATAGTCTCCAGAACCGCTATTTATAACGATATAATATTTAAACGCATGTATTTATTGTTGATGTATATAGAAAACGTTTATGGAGAATCGTCAATGAAAGTGCTTGCGAAGGATTTGGATTCTGGACTGAACGGACAAATCAAATACGGACTGGTGAACGACTTAAGCGGATTCAGAATCGACCAACAAACCGGTGTCATTACTGCGAACCGATTAAAGTTCGATCAAAAATTACTGCAAAAGGTAATAATTAAATAAATCTTGTAAATTAATTTTCCTTTCAAATTAGTTTATATCAATAATTATAACTATTGTTTTGTGATTTGTTTTTTAGGGCTTTGTTGATTTGTTGGTATCCGCCACCGACCTAGGAACTCCTCCACTTTCAACTATTATCGCGGTTCGCGCTAACATACAAAATACGGCGCATTCAAACACGGTGAAATTTACACAAAACGAATTCAGGTAAAAAAAATATCCACAACTCACTAGGTCCCATCATAACAAAAATATTATCTACGCATTTTACTAATTGTTTGTGTATTTTTTTTTTTTAATCTTCTAGAGTATCGGTTCGAGAGGACATCGTTTTGGGAGAATCGTTTTTGAAATTGTTGCCCAGCTATACAGTGGACAGCTCGGCACAGTTTAAAATCGTAGAAGGCGACGATGAGAAAAATTTTGACATTATAAGTCCAACCGGTGAACTTTTCGTAAAAAAACATCTGGATCGGGAAACACGCGATATATATTCACTCAAAATCACAGACAGCGTCAATAGCTCATACGTATTTGTCCACGTGATTGTCGACGATGCCAACGACAATGCTCCTCAGTTTATGGTGAACGAACAACAAAGTCTTCTGTCTTTGCCAGAGAACACACCCATTGGACACTCGATCGTTCGAATGGTCGCTAGTGATTTGGACATGCCACCAAACTCGGATGTTTCATATGAAATAACTTCGGGTAACAGCAAAAATTACTTTGATATCGATCGGAGCACCGGTGACGTTTACGTCAAGTCGATGCTGGATTGTGATTTGGACGTATCCGAACACAATCTAGTGGTTAAAGCTCAGGATGGTGCAAAATCGCCAGATCAGCAGCTGGCCACGGTGAAGTTGCTCAAAATACGGCTAGAAGACGTCAACGATAACACTCCGCGATTCCCCGTTTCGGAATACTTGGAGTTTGTGGGAGAAAACGAGCCAATCGGCGCGCTGGTGTTCACAGCCAAGGCTACGGACGCGGACCGCGGCTATTACGGACAACTCAACTATTCAATCGCATCGTCGGCCAGCTATTCGGGTGCAGACGATTCGTGGAAAATGTTCAAGATAGACGCATCGTCGGGTCTGGTTACAACCAACGCCGTGTTCGACTACGAGGCTAGGAGCAAATACACTTTTACAATAATCGCCAGCGATGCTGGGGACAAAAACACTAAGGTCCGTGTGAAGATCGAGATCGAGGGCAAGGACGAATTCGCACCGCAGTTCATCGAGAGGACTTTCAAATTTATGGTAAACACGGTTGACTTGCCAGTGGGCTACGTGATCGGACACGTGTCGGCCACAGACAGGGACAAAGGACCCGAAGGACGGGTCGTATACCATCTGACCACGCAAAACGCGTACTTCAAGGTAAACCGGACGACAGGGGCAATAATCGTGAAGAAGAAGATCGATGGCAACTTTGACGCGACGCAAGACATAAGCCTAGTGGTGACAGCCAGCTCGGGCAAACAAGGATCGCTTACTAACGTGAGCGTGGTCGAGATATCGTTCGACCCCCTGTCACAACCTGGAATGAACCTTGCCAGCAGCAGTTCGTCGGGCAGCGGCATAGGTGGCAATGGCGGAGGTCAAAACGGAACCGGCGCTTCCGGTGGAAGCTTAGTAGACTGGATTATTGGCATCCTGTCAGTGGTCTTACTGGTAATCCTGCTGCTTGGAGGCATTATGTTTTACTTTCACCTCAAGAACAAGCAACACCGAAACATCAACAAACCCGAGCTGAGCGGACATCAACGGACCGACAACACGTACGTGGACCCCGGCGCCTTCGACACGATACCAATACGGGGCGTGGGTGGCCCACAGGTGGTCGGCCAGTTCGCGCCTCCCAAGTACGACGAGATACCGACGTACCGGAACAACAGTAGTACTACAAATTCCGGAGCAGCCACTACGTCAGACCTGTCGGGCTCTGAAAAATCGGGTTCCAGCGGCCGGGGGTCGGCCGAGGACGACGTGGAAGACGAAGAAATCAGAATGATCAACGAGCGACAAAACGCGGACGAGCTTTCCGAAGTGACAGCGGCGCGCAACACGCAAGAGTACCTGGCTCGCCTGGGGATCGTGGATGCGCAAACAGTGGTCCAGCAGGTACCGCCGCACCTACCCGAGGAAAACCGACGGCTATCGTCGTCCAGGCGGCACCGAAGGCCAATGGAGAACATCGACATGTACGACGAGGACGAAGCCACCGACGGTGACATAACCAACATGATATACGCTAAACTCAGCGACGTGGGCAGCGAACGCGGTGGCGGCACCGGCACAGTCGGGGTTGAAGAAGACGGCGGCGTCGGTGGCGGCGGAAAGTCTTCGAATAGCAGCACTGTGTACTCGGGCTCAAAAGTACCGCCACCCCAGCCGTCCATGGTTGGGTCGCTCAGCTCGATCGTGCACAGTGAAGAAGAGCTGACCGGCAGTTACAACTGGGACTACCTGTTGGACTGGGGCCCACAATACCAGCCGCTGGCGCACGTGTTCAACGAGATCGCCCGGCTCAAGGACGACACCAATTCGGTGAAAAGCTCCAACAGCGGCGCGGTGTCCACGAGTGGAGGTAGCGGTGCTGGCGGCGGCATCAAAAACACTTCCGGCAAGAAATCCAACGTTCCTAACCAACAGCAGCAGCAGCAGCAAAAGAGCGCGCCGCCGCCACCCCCACCTCTGTTGACCAACATGGCGCCCAGGGCCCTGTCCTCGTCGCGACAGTCGGGCAGCTCGCAGCAGCACCATCACCACCATCACCACCACAACCATCACCATCAGGCCGTGCCGCCACCTATGCTGCTCGTGCCTCGATCACCGATCAGTCACGAGACCAGTCCGGGTTTCAGCCAGTCGGTGGCCATGTCGCCGTCCTTCTCGCCATCGCTGTCGCCCCTGGCCAACCAGTCGCCGTCCATATCGCCGCTCCACTCGGCCGCCTCAACGTCTGCCCGGCAAAGGCATCATCAGACGGCGGAGGCCGAACTCAGGCTGTGATAGTGACGTTTGCGCGGTGGCCGAGCGAGCGACATTCGCCGTCTAAACGACCACGGCCGTCCAAAGGGTGTTGTGTGCGTGACGCGACAAACAAAAAAATTTAAAATAATAATTTATAGTCCAATTTTGTACTCACACTAGCGATCCGTTTCGAATCGTGTCGTGATCGTCATACGCACCCTTTCGTCGGCCGTTGCGTTTTGCACCTCGATTTACCATGTAATAAAATAGATTAATTTATAGTTATTAGACTAATTGTTTTATGTGTATATAATATAGTCTTACATAATATTATATTATATATATATAATATATATACTATATTCTCGAAACGGCTGTATAATCAAAGGTAGATATAGTTTTATAACGATATTGTGATAATTATAATTTTTTTTATGTATACCTACCGATATAGAATTATACGGACGGTATTAATTTTTTAGTGAAAATTTTAAAGTCAAGCCGATTCAAGCGTATAGTATAGTAGGGAGTCGAACCTAAGCGTTGCCATACTTAAAAACGAAAAATCAAATTTTAATCGCGTACAAGCGTTATTGTAATTTGCTCACTTTATTTTCTACACGTATCATATATATTGTACCTATATCTTTACATATGAATTTATTGTGTATAAATTATTATTCATTTAAACAAACACTAACTTTTATGTATTGCGACAAATCATATAACTACCTACGTATATACATTTTAGATATATTATATAATATTATTGTAAATAATTAAATTGTGTAAAAAAAATATTAGAATGACTGTATAGTATTTACTGAATCGTTTGACTTTCGAAAACCACAAATAGGTACACAACCTTTCCTATGTACCTCATTGTGGCTTATTGGCGTCAGCGATTTTCAGCTATAGAATGATGTGTATTTTGTACTATAGGTATATATAATATTATAATTATGATGTAATTTCGTGTTATCATTGATAAATAAAAAATATTTATTCCTGCCATTTACTTAAATGCAAAGACTGTTTTCAATAACTTTTCTTATTTTTATATAACTTTTTTTTTATCGATTTCCGATGAAATTTTTGTATAATTTTTTTTACTTTACTTTTACGAATGGATAGGTATGCAGTTATAAATAATAATAACAACAAATAAATAGCTAATATTTTAAAGTTAGATATAGTTTTTTGTAATTTGTTTACCATGTTTTTGTACAAAAAAAATCGATGTTAAACCTTTGTAATTATGAACATTAAAAAATAAATCTTGCAATGATATAATATTAACGGTGTAATGTATTTTTAATTATTATAGTTCATCATAGTCTGTCAGTGCATTTTTTAAAATGCTGAGCATGCCTATACATGTATAGAAATAAAACTTTGTAACTTTGTCTACTGTACCTAAGTACTTTAAAAACCAGATGAATCAGGAGCGTAGCAATATTATAACTTAATTAATATTGGCATATTGCTAGTATTAGTATTATAGTTTTTTGAAAATCATTTACATCGGTGAATATTTTTCATAATCAAGGACACAAACTATTATATTTAGCTGTGTCTATATTATAATTTCTGATAAACGCGACAGTGTTGAGTGTTAGTGCATGAAAGTCCTTGATCTAATCCTTAGTATTTTCTTTTTTTTTTTTGAGATTCTCTAAATTTCTAAAACTTTTATGTGTTTTATTATTTTTAATAGTAAAATACTTCCATAAAAATTTAAAAGTTTAAGACTCAAAAGTGTAAACTGTTGTAAGTATAATAGAAAAAAACTTATCTTAAAAGTAAATAAGTGTTTTGTAACAATTATTTTTTATTATTTGATTTGAAAAACTAAGGTGTTAAGGTGTTAGCATTAAATTATTTGGTTTAGAATAATTAATTACTCTGGAATTCAAAAATAAACTTTTAACACTAATAAAATACATTTTTACCAATACTTATCTTTAAAAAAATGTAATCATCGCATTAGTAAGTAAACTATTTATTCACATTTATTTTTTATTGTAACCTATTAAATCATATATCTATTATTTATATTTAGGCAAAATTCAGGACTTGAGATAGAGTAAAAAGCTACTCATATTCAGAACTCTGAAATTCAAATTAAAGATTTTCACTTTTAATCATTAGACTGTAGCAAAAATAAATATAAAAAAATATTATTATAATATAGTATTTTAAAATAATATCACTTCATTCAATGTTTTATTTTTTACTCAAACATATAATTAATAAACTTTTAAATTTAAATACAAAATAGGTATAAAAAAGTGCTTGTGAGTGTTAAAATAACATAATAATTAAAATAATTTTCTTAACGTATACAACAACCGAAATTGGGAAGACATATTATATTTGGTATAAATCTTACAACTAATGAAAACTTTTTATAAAATTATTATTGTGCTAAAATCAAATTTAATTAAATATCTTTTAGCAATTAAGCTAAAAAAAATATATATAATAAAGATAACTTAAAAATATTGTAAATACATAATATTATATAATTCTTTTACTAAAATATAATTAATATTTTTTGAAGGAGCTCTTTTCAGAAAAAATGTCAGATGCTTTCTTTGACAATGAATAACCTGATCGTGATTTTTTTGGTCTATTATTTATAACAAAAACATTTTCAGATTATTTATCAATTAATTTTGTACTGTTAAAAAATATAAAAACTTACTGTTTTAATGTTGGAGACTGTTTGTTAATCACCAATGTAGAACTTGATTTGCGGCGCATTTTTACAGCCATCAACCGTTCATGATCACTCCTAATTACAGTCATTCTTTCATGTACAGATCCCAAAATTAAATCATTCAAATCATAGCAAGCAGAAGTAAGCTAATTAAAAATTAAATAAATAATTAACATTATACAAACCAAAAAAAAAATAATAATATTCAAGAAAAAAACTTTAAATTTAATATATGTACTTGATTAATGATTCTTCGATAGAGATCTAAATCAGATTCAGTAGGTTGTTGCTTTTTTAATTCCATATACATTATCAAAGCTGTCTTCAATGAATCTAAAATAGTCTTTTTAAGCATTTGAGCTTTTTCAGTTCGTAATAGTCTTCTAGTTAAATAACCTTTAACACCAGCATTTATAATAGTTGCCGCAGCATTTTCTATTATAGTAGGAGCTTTTGTCCATTTTACTGTTCGACCCCCATGTGTACTATGATAACATATAACATTTTGCCTCAAATGTAGAGGACGAGGTGATATTCTTTGTATTCCACATTGAATTGACGGAGAACTAGATATTTGTTTCGATATAGATTCTGAACATTCAGACCCATCAAAAGACATACCAGATGTACTTTGCCTGTAATAATGCCTTACTGCAATTTTTTCTCGCTCTTCACTCTGTTTTTTCATTAAACTAGACAATTCTTCTTGATGCCTTGTTTCTAAATCTAAATTTACTATGCGCCATTGTTCAGTTTCTAAATTTAACTTCTCAGGAGTTTCGTAACGTATGTAGCTGCTACTTATAGAATATTCATCATCGCTATTTTGACAACAACAATGTTTCATAGATTTGCATGTCATTGAATTGGGACTGCTGTTGTTATCATAACTATTACCATTAAAAACAGTTATCACACTTCCTACGATACTTTCATCATTACTAAAATTTGTTCCAATAGTAGTTAGGCTTTCTCTTTCATCTTGATTTTGTTGGTCAGATATAATATTATCTTCTGTACATTTATTAATAAGATTCAACTTAATGGAATTGTTTGTAAGATCATGTTTATGAAATGATTTAGGAACAGAATTGAGTGAAAGACTTTTAACTTTCAATATTTTTTCATCATTATCATTGGTCATATAAATACTAAGTGGTTCAGATTTACTTTCTTTACTATGATTAATATTGTTTTCTACACTTTTTGGTTCCATTAATTGTTGTTGAACTTGACTATTTAAAAATGCTACCATTATTGGACTTGGCGATGATAAAGTATATGAATTACTTCTTAAATGAGGAATTTGTGTTGTTGATATATTATCTCCGTCAACATGGATAGTAGTATTAGCTACAATTAAAAGTTGAGTTGGTTCTTGTTTTGGAACCAAAGTGTTACAAGAATTTTGAATTAAATTATGATTTGTTGATTTAATATTTGATTCTTTATAAAGAGAATTATCATTTAAATTATCTTCATTAAGCGTTATTGAATTATTTACAGTTAAATTACTATTTGATTCTTGCTGTGGAATCAAAGTGTCATCAGATTTTTCAGTTAAACTAACAGTTTCAAACTTTATAATTATTGGCTGTTTATTGGAAGAACTATCATTAGAATTATGCTCGTCTTCTTCTGATATTAATGTTGGTGTTTCGGGAGAAATTGAACCATCAGTTTTTATCCCATTAAGTATTGCAATTTTGTTAATATTATTTATATCATTATAAACAGGTTCTTTTAACACTGTAGTAGGGGATTCATAGTTTTCAATTTTTTGCATTTCTGTACTGGTAATCATTACTCCACTATCCAAGCTAACTCTTTTACCCTTGAATTTATGTTCATAAGCTATTGCTTTTTCCTTATACTCTTTCATTTCTTGTCTTTTTTGATCTGTCATCTAAATTTTAAAAATTTAGTAAATTACTTAATAGATAATATTATTTTATGTATACCCTGTCGAGCAAAAAAGGACACAATGATAAAGATTCATTTTTATGAGCATCTTCACACATTATCATGCCATAGTGGAATCTATTTCAATGATAGGGTGTTAAATGGGACGCTCATCTCTTGCCCGACAGTATATACACGAAATCATTGTTGTTATAAGATAAATAATAAAATAAATGTATAATAAACTATTCTAAAATAGTGTAGATAATAAGATATAAATATAGATTCTTCGACTTAAATACATTTTTATAGTTTTTTAATAAAATTTATTTAAATACTTTAAAAACTTTTTACAATATTTATTTACCTTAAATAAGAACTTTAAGTAATACTAGTTTTTTATGGTGGATCCCATGAATAATTAAAGCAATATCAGATACTGGATGAATTTCAGATGCCAAATTTAGTAAGTATTTTAATGTAATAGGATTCAATGAAGTTTTAATTATTTAAATTTCAGACTGAAACTATAGTGAATTCTCTTCATGTACAAATGTTAAGTAGGTAAACAATTTTGTATATATGAACATTGAACACATAAGTCAAATCTTAGGTTCAATCAAAACGTATTATGTAATAATGTATTTATGTACCCACATAGAATATATTATAATTATTATATAATAATTATAATTTATAATCCAAGTCAAATATAGTTGGCCCATATTGGCCCCATACTCCATAGGTAGTTAATATATTAAATAATCCCTATATACACCACTATCTCGGAAGAAATTAAAATATTGAGGTAATGTAATTAAATATTTAAATTAAGTGATTAAAATACGTGAAAATATTAATTATTTTAACGAAAACGAACTGCACAAAAATTTAAAATATACTTACAAATGGCGGAACGATTGGAACACCAAATATTTTAATACAGGACACGTACATATCCGTTTTAAACGCCATAATGAATAACAATTTAATTATGTACAATGTAAAGGAATAAATTAATATTTGAGTACTTTCGTTTACTAAATTTAATTGACACAGTGGACGACAGTCGTACAATTGGGGAAAATCAAAAATCTCCCCATAAAATAAAGAACAAATATCTCCAGGACAACGAAGAACGCCGAACGGAACGGGTACTCACTACTCAACGTTGTTAATTATTAGCCAGCAATAACGTTCATCTGGGGCCACTACAGACTTCTATATACTACAGATATTATATAGAAGTCTTAAGTATTATATAGAAGTCCGTAATCCAACTTCACAGTTCACACACGTAAAATGTTCAAAAAAATTATCAGAAATGAGAGTATTATTTGTACCTACCATAATGAGACTTTTACTAGACAAATTTTGAGTAATAGCTCATATTAAAATTATTTGTATTTTTATGTTATTTCATTATAAAAATGTAATACCTATTACATGTATAATAAATTGTAATGAGTTATAAATAATCATATTTATATCAGATTTCTTGCATGATTTTTTTTAAAGTTCTACTCTACAATAAATAATATGTTATTGTACTACTATGATAGTTGATTTGTCCTTAACTTGTGTTTTCCTTCAATCAAATAGAGTATATTACTACCTAATATATTTTAAAAATTTAAAATAATGCTCTAGTATCCAAAGTATTAATTAAACATAGTACTTATAATAACCATACTTAATTTAAAATATTTTAATGTTTAAGAAAAAGCCAAATGAAACCTGTGCTCACATATTCAAAATCGCAGTTTTGTTGGTACATCTCCACCAATTATTACAGATATTAATTATGAAAGATTGAAAGAATCTATCAACCAAAATGATGTATTAATTATTGATGTACGTACCTACTAAAGAAGAATTAGCTGCCACGGGAGTTTTACCAAATAGTTGTAATATTCCACGTGTGTAACACATTATTATGTTTGTAATTAATAGTTAGTATCTACCTACCTACCTACCTAATTTTATTTTAGATTCTGAACGAAGTGATGAATGTATTGATTTTACAATGATGTGTGTTTTTTTTTTTTTTTTTTTTGTGTCTGTGTACAGCATAACTAGTCGAAATAATGCTCCAATTTCAAACTATGGGGGTGGTTTCCGATGTAAAAGTGAATATCCTTGGTGCATTATAGAGGTAAAAAGTTAACATTTTCCAACAGTTTTCAAAAAAATCGAGAAAAACAAAAAAAAATGACGGAAAAACGGCAATTTTTACGCAAAACCAGTTTTCGACCAAATCGATTTTTTTTTATGGTTGTAATTCAAAAACTAATCACTGAAAATACTTGAAATTTTCACCAAATGTTAATGTCAGCGGTATCTGTATATAATTAAATTTTCAAAAATTTTGACTTTTTTTGAGTTATTTATAGACCACTGAAATTTTCGATTTTTTTGAGAAATTTTTTTTAAAGTGTCGATAAAAAATTTTTGGATGACCAAAAAGTTTTGAAAATTTAATACAAGGTTCCTTATGAGTTGTTTTTATTGTAGCTAAAAAAAATTAAAAATCGTTAGTCACAATTTTTTTTTATAAGAGTTTATAGTTCAAATTTTTACGAAATCTGTCGAAAACGCGAAAATTTGCAAGTAATTTTGAAGTTGAAAAATCATAAAATTTTTTTCTTTTATAACTAAGTTTTGAAAATTTGGTACAAGGTTCTCCATACATTTTTCTTCAAATATCTGTAAAAAAAACTCTACCAGATTCAGACAAAAAATTTTTATGAGTGTTTGAAATTTAATTTTTACAAAACCGCGCTAAATAACGGTTTAGCCTCAAACGATTTTTGATATTTGTTATAATTCAAAAAGTATAAGTCGTAGATACTTGAAAATTTTACCAGTTATTTAGATTGGCATTTTATTTACTTGATTTAATTTTCAAAATATTTTGAGTTTTTTTGAGCTATTTATAGACAACTGAAATTTTCAATTTTTCTGAAAAATTTTTTTTGAAGGGTCGATAAAATTTTTTTGGCCCTATCAAAATACTTGAAAATTTTATACAAAGCTCCTCATATGTTATTCTTATAGTGATTAAAAAATTATAAGAATACATAGGCACAATTTTTTTTTATTAGCATTTGAAGTTCAAATTTTGACAAAAATTCGTCAAAATCATGAATATTTGCAAATTATTTTGTAGTTCAAAATTCATAAAATTGTTTGTATAGGTAGCTAAGAGTAGAAAATTTAATACAAGATTTTCCATAAGTTTTGCTTCAAAAAGCTATAGAGAAAATTTTAAGAGTCATTATAGGAAAAATGTTTTGAGCGTTTGAGTTTTAAATTTTTATGAAATCGGAATATTTGTTTCAAAATAGAATATATGACATATTTAATTATAATATATTATAGACTGACAAATCATCTCCGTTCAGAATCGTTTTTCGTATACAATGATACTTATCATTGCATTCAAATTTAATCTACCCTAGTCCGAGGTCTACCCCACCCCCTAATGTACAGCAGAGCGGTACCCACTTGCCGACTTTTTTTTTATTTTAGTTGATGAGTTAAATACTGCTTTTGAATCTACACCTGAAAAATTCTTAGAAAAAGTACAATATTTCTAAACCAGATAAAGATGAAAAAATTGTTTTTTCTTGCGCAAAAAGAATAAGGAGCTTAAAAGCATACCGTTATGTTGCAGACTTGGGTTATAAAAAGTATATATTTTTGAATAACCAAAATTTATTTAGACATAATCATTTGAAACTTATTATTATTTACGTAATGAAAAATGTATACCATTTATATTTTTATGAGTCAGTGCATCTGTGTATGATTTAATAGCAAGTGGACTATTATTGTAATAAAATTATATTTTTCATCTATAATGAAATAATAATATTTTATGTAATATAAACCTAAATAATTGTATATCAGTTTATCAGTTAAATACTGCTTAGGGTCTTAACCCTTATTCACTTACCTTTTTATCGAGAAAATGCTGATGGCAATCTTTTGAATTCATTGTGATAAATATAATACTAAATATAAAGTAGGTAATCAATATTATCTAGATGTTTAATAATTGATTTAGTATACCTATGAATATATAAAATTATATTTATTTTATAACATAAAAAGTAATACATGGGTATTTTAAAATGAGAACAGTAAATATAACTTTAGAGTTTAGACCAACATCATATTATCATCTTTAGTCTTTATAATTAATGATTTGTTATACAAATATAATAGCATATTATATTCATATGAGTAATGGATACATACTACTGAAAGAGTAGATTACAGCCTTGTAAGTATACAATTATATAATTAATTATTTATTTATATATAATATATCATACGAATAATTTGGTTATTAATATGTGTAAAAAAAATCTTCAATTTAAAATTAATTTAATTTCGAAATTACATACACTTTAAATTTTTTGTGGGGAGGTAAAGCATTAAATATCACTTCACCTTTTTCATTTGTATATTCTTCATAATTCAAAGAATATATGCATTGAAATCCTAGTTTCTCTGCTGCACTAGCAGAAAAATAACTACTACAGTCGACACGGACCATTGAACATTTGTTTTCTAATGCCAATTCTCTGAAATTTAAATTTCAAATATTGTAGGAGTAATATAACAACAAATAGTTATATAATCATACTATAATTTATGTACAAAATAAGTGTCCAAACAAGTATTAAAAGAAAAACATTCAATTGATTTTATTTTATTGGAAGGTACTTAATTGAATTTCCTTCATGTTTAATAGAATTTGTATTTTATTAGTATTCAATTTTCTAAAAGTCCATTTACTATTATTCCATATTTGGTCACTTTGAGACCATATTGGCTTTAAAAGGGTTTTATATAGAAACTAAGTGTTTATGATTTTTAATGATTTTTTTATGATTAGTGATAACTGATTTTAAGAATAAAAATAGAGAGAAAAATCTGCTTTGTTATACAGTAAGTACTGATGTTATTCAATATTCATCATTTAGTAGGCAACTGCAATGGAAGTACCTAGCTATTAAATTTGAGTTCTGAGATAAATTATTGTGGATACAAAAAACGATTCTAAGCAGATTTTATCATTTATATATATTAATATAGGCAATAAGAAGAGATTAATTTAAGTATTTTTAAAATATAATTATGTTTATGTAAGTATCAAATCAGTAATTCAGTATCGTTGTCCGTATAAACTTAGGATTATAAGTTTTTGAATTATAAAAAAATATAAATTCCTATCGTTTTGTGAGGATTTGTGAGTTTACGAGTTAAATGTTTTTAAAATATTATCATGTATAGAAAATACAAATATAAGCACGTTTCTGCAGTTATTCGTTTTTGAGATACCCCGTAGAAATAAAACTGGTTTTGACTTCCCTAAAATCCCCCCCACAGCTAGGGCATTAATTTTTTTTTAAATTATTAGTGATAAAAATTAAAATACAAATGCTTAATGCATTGTATAAAATATTAATGAAACACGTGTTTTTATATTCCCTTTAATATCCAAAAGTTAAACAAGTATTGTATAACCATTTTATTATAAATTAATGATTTCTATTTCACTAAATAAATAAAATGAGATTACATTACAATAATTTAAAATGGATGTCTTACACGTTATACCTAATCGAAGTTCTTAAATTGGATATTCAATATGCCCGATATGGCCAAAAGTTAGGTTACATATTACTTGAATCTCAAAGCCCACATATACATATACCTACATGATATATATATGATAAAAATATAGGTGTAGGTATAAATATAATTTATGTAAGTATATAAGTATAAATACATAATCTATAATACCTATATCATAAAACATAAATTATAATTGTTAATTTATATTTCCACTTAATTAGATAGATATAGTAGGTAATTACTAATTTTCATATTATATTATGTAGCTTAAAAATTCTGATAGCATTGAAAATACCAAGACATAGGCTTTAATAATACTTGTTTATACTTAGTACTTAGTAGGCAAAGGTAATGTACTGTAAGGAAATTATCATTGTGCTTAATTATAATTAATAAACAACTATAGTTAAGAAGATATATTAACGGAGATTATAGAAACAATAGTTTATGTCTAACGTACTTGCTTTTATAAAACAGGGCTTTGCACACTCCTTGGCCTCTAAATGCTTCATTCACAGCGACACCCTTAATATACATTACCCGATTTACATTTGGGTACCTTTCGAACATATCTGATTCTTGTTCGACTTTTTGAAAAAGTTTCATGAACTTGTTGAACTTAACACTGCCCTCTTGAACTTCGCTGTTACTGCTACAATTACTTCGTTTTTCATTATCCTTAACAATTATTTCGTTGGTAATTACACCAATCAAATCTCCATTCGAAGACACGGCTTTGAAAGTTAAACCTAGATTTATAAATAAAACATATTTTTTTGCTGTATATAGCTTATAAAATTATAAATCATAAATTAACATTTAGATATTGAATTATTTAGTATAAACGGGAAAATAAATCTATTGTAGGCTTGAGTATATGTTTATTTGACGGGAAAATGCCATGGGATGTATTTTATAAAAATAAAAATTTAAAACAAATTTTTAACACTATTGTTATAGATGTTTGGTTATTATTGTTTTTAATTGTTTATAAAATATAATTTGTTTAATGCTTATTGTATAGTCGTAAAGAACATATAAATAATATATTAATATGATGATAAAATCATCAATGGAAACTTAAGTTTAGAAAAAATGTAAGATCCACTCTAAAATTGTATTCTATTCTTCCATCAATTACCATTCTTTAAAATTGTATTATTTTAAATTTTTAAATAGTTTATTTAATTATTTATATTCAAGGTTATTCACCTTGCATGCCGTATAAGCTAATATAATATTCTTTATAAATTTATTTAAATTTTGATTTTTAGAAATTTTAAGTACACCTACAAAGACTATATATTTTAAAATAAAAGTTATTTTCACCATGAATGTTAATCAGATGATTAAAACAAAGCAATAATATATATTATAAATTAAAATTCTAACGAATGGCTAATTTCTTAATTATTAAACTATAAATACTTAGGTACCAATGGTCATAGTTTTTGATAATAAATTTAAATTTATGGGAAGGAAAGTTAAAATGCTTTGATGATTAAAAATATTATAGAAATTAATAGATATTAATATTAAACATATTATAGAATTTTAACCGTTAAAACAGTATAATATAATATATACGTATATTACGTACCTATCTAATAGCATTATATACTATGTATAATCAATGCTAATAGTTTTTATAGACTAAAATGTAACATATATTTTATATTTGATTGAAAAACATTATTTTTATTCTTTATAGTACATAAAGTTTAATAAAAAACTAAAGGGTACTTCGATACAAACTCGTTCAAATTTCAATCTACAGTATAAAAAAGTTCTTATTTGAAAAAAATAAGTTTGTACTACTATTGGGCATTTAACATTCCGGTACAAAAGTATAAGTATTTGAAAATTAGGTCTTTAATAGTATGTACCTACTTAAAAAGTATACCGAATAAATATATATACCTATAGTTGAAATCACTTAATTTTTTATTTATTAGGTACAACTTACCATTATCCAAAATTTTGAAAAGATAATTTTGAAGTTTTTCCACTGATTCAACGTCTTTATATAACTGTGTACACATTATTAACGGTGTTTGTTGAAAAAAATTTTTTTTTAAAAATTCAATAACTATTTGTCTATCATTATCATTATCGGAAGACATTGGCACGATGTTGTAGTTGAGACGTTGCTTGTTTATGTCGGACTTGTTCATTTTCTTTAATTTATTCGTTAACTGAAATGTTATAGTGTTGTAACTATAAAACTATGATACATATTAGTTTTGTTTTAATTTACAATAAATACTATAACTTTTTATTATTTAGGTTACCTAAAATTTAAACTTCGTTTATATTTATATTAAAATACTATATTGCTAAAATAATGTACAATAATAATTATTAATTAGTATACATAGTTACAATAAATATATATGTGTATAATAATACTTCTCTGAATATTACGATACACTGTTAACATTAAAAATCGAATATTATAAACTCCGTACATTACTAATTAGTAATTACTATAGTAGATTGTATACATACCTCATACCTAATTAACGCATGTTGATAGATAAATATTAAATACATACGTGTCGTACTAAACACATTGGTAACGTTTAAGTACTATTGATTGTTTACCACTACATGTAGTATAAAAACATGTAGGTATGTGTATAAAAATTTATAATATTTATCTTAATTAACACCAATGCGCTAAACATCAATTTTTTTTAAATTATTATTATTGTATTGTTGCTATCTGTAGCAAGATTAACGCTACCTATATTTTGTCTATATATTATGTAATTATGTATATTGTATTATTTGTATTGATACAATGAAATTCTTAGTATGCACGTATATCACTTAGACACAATATAGAACTATATTATCTGTTAAATAGTATCAAGTCAAAAAGTAAACGAATGTATTAGATTGTTTTTAATAAATATGTGTACAGTTATTTAAAATATATATTAGGTTGGTGTAAACGAGTAGACGTGTAAATGTCGTGTAAAGTATAATTTTCATAAAAATCAATTTTTAATTTTTTTATTATTAAAATAATTTCATTGTTTTTTTTTTTTTTAAAAAAAATTATACATTTATGCCTTTAACAGTTTTACTTATAGCTAATGTAGCTAATGCTTAAAACGTATATGTACATCTGTGATTTGTTTATTCAATTTTGGTAACAATTAGGTTACTGTTATGTACCCATTTTCGATAAATAATAATTAATAGGTACCTATATGTATAATGTATGAATGTATAATAACATCAATAGGTACTCTAACGTCATTTTTTTAAAAGCACTTTTAAAAATAAATATATGTGTAATTTTTACTAATTTAAAAATAAAGTTTATATCCAACATTAATTAATTTTCCTGAACTTCCAATAATTAAATAAATGATTTTAAAACATATTTAGAAAATATACAGTAATATAGTCACAATAAAACGATATTTTTTGATAGTTCATAATGTTTAAATTCTAACGAAATTTATTCAAATAGCCGAAATTCACATAATATCCTAAAATTTTTAAAAAATATAGGTAATACAAAGTTCCTTAAGTTTCTTACTACTAAAGATACTCATGCTTAGACCTAAAATATATATCAACATATACCAATATAGACCACTATATATTATACTTAAATTATTCCTTAATAAATTTAAATCCATCGTTATTAGTCTCTTATATAGTCTTATCCCGTTTCAGCTATACGTTTTTTCGAACCTTCCTAATACATAAGTACCGAATTTCCAATTAATCATTCACTTTATTTACATCCTAATTTGGAAAGTTGCAACACAATTAATTTCATTAAACCTATCCACATCCCACACTCATGTGTTTTTAATGGGAGGCCCTTTCATCCATCTACAATCAAAATCGTCACCTACTTGTAACATTTACATTTTACACTTATTCAAAGCAAAAAATATTTTATAGAACGTTTAAAATATATTATATACATATATATATTAACTGAATTAAAATTAAATAAAATAACATATTCTCAAACACGTTAAAACTTTTTGAGATAAGGAAGGTTAAAAAAAAATCATCACATTATAATAATATATATATAATATATTTAGTTTAAAATAAAATGAAATTTATTCCAAACGTGTATGTGGTATGCAAATATTGAATACCTAATATTAAAATATTCTAAAATATGTTTAACCTAAAACGCTATTTAAAAAGTTCAAATGTATTACAGTGGAAATGAAAAATAAAGGATTAAACGGAGTCTTTTTATTTTCACATAGTTTTAAATTTATTATTATAAAACAGATAAGACATTTATTTATAAGAACATTATACTCGCATGGGTTGTTACTGTTTTACTAACGCACTACACAGCAAATTTTATATTCAAAATAATCCATTTTACTTTAATCTTAGACTGAATTGACCAATTATCACATTTAAAGGTTAGAATATTATTTAGTCCACTCTCCCTCTCAATATAAGATTCATTTTATAATTTAATTTTAAAGCAAGTTATGAGTAGGTATTGTAAATGTTTTAAATTTGTACACAAATGTTATTATTTTTTACAAATGACTGTGTAGATAGTATATAAGATATTAATATTATATTTACATCTTTATCCCAAAAAAAAAAGTACCAATTAAAATATTTAAATCTGGTAAATCGGTAGCTTTATTTTTACATTATTAAAAAAACGTTTATAAAATACATCACTAAGACAGCAAAAAGAGTTTTTGATTTAACACTTGCATTTTTTTCTCTTTTTCAGTTAATCAAACTACCAGGAGAAGAATTGAATTTATACATAGCAAAAACTATTTTCAATTTTTACACAAATATATCAAATAGAAAGGTTTTAAAGAATGTGTACTCTTAAAATCTAATATTTGTGTATTTATCTTATTAAAACCAGATATTTAATATTGTTTTAGTTAAATTCGATTAAGCACCATATTATATTAATAATATAACATAAGTTTTATTTCATATAATAAAATAATGTTCCTATATTTTTCTTTACTATTGCATTAATTGTTGATATTTCACCAATGTTAATATTTATAATAAAAAATATAATAAATAGCAACAACATCTAAGGAACATGAACTTTATAATAAAATACAAAAAAAATCAATCAAACCTCATATTATAGACAATATTGTAACAAAGTGATTGACTTATATTTATTACATAAATAAACAAACAGTAAAACGTTGTGCGATAGTTGAGTACAAATATGTACAAATGAACAGTTTTGTCTACTCTTAGAAGACTAGAAGACACAGTAAAGGTTCATGGATCAATTGGATCAGTCTTGGTACCATAGAAATACAATATCTATTATATCACGATGATGACTCCACTAACATGATTTCGTCCTCAGCAATTTCTCCAGTGCTGTTTGCTTTCTTTCTAGAACGATTGTTTACACCAGATCCAAAATGACTTATTCTGTAACAAAAAAAGCAAAAAAAAAAAAACAAATAAAATTTTTGAAAATTGTTACTATAGTAGTGTAGGGAATGGATAGTTAATTGTATTATTTTGTGCTTACACAATGTCTGTATCGTCATCGTCAACATCTGATGCTACTTGGAAATAAGGATTTGCAATTGTCGGTCGGAATTTATATCCAGTCATCACAAAGAAAATAAAGGTCGCTGTTTCTCTGGAGAATTCATTAAGCCATAATAAATGAAATGGAACTGTCATCTGTAAAATATTGAATTTTCATATTACAAAACTTTTGGTATCCATGTAATATTACATAGGTAAATAATTATTCTCGAAAAGAATGAATAAATAACATAATACTCACTCTAAGCATATATATCAATATGCGTGTGAAGTAAATATAAGAAACTAACATAACGTAAAATTGTTGAAATAATTTGAGTTTGCGTAAATTTATTGCTGCTTTACCATCTGTCTGTGATGCTTCTTGTAGATGTCGAATAGACCTATAACATAAAACAAATTGTATTTTAATATGATGAGTTTGATACATCTGTTTATGACTAGCAACATCATTACCAAAGAATGGGAAATAAAATAGCAGCACAACACATGAAATCAACAAGTAAAAATAAATCCAACCAAGCGTTATGCTGCATATCTCCTTCTTCAGATTCTTGAATAATAGCATAGGCTATGTTAGCTAATACCTGTGGGCATAAATATGTTTAAAATTGCATTAAAAGCATTAAATTGTATGAAAAAAAAACTCCGAACCTGTAAAGGTATAACAATCATAAAAATGTTCTTGTCCTTATCCGACAAAACATGTTTGACAAATGTCATACCAGTGCCAATGAGAACAATTGTAATGAATAAAACTGATCCTTTCAATCTAAAATAGAAAAACATTATCAATAAAATAAGCTTTTAATTATGAGTAAAAACTAAGTACAAATGGATCGCATAGTAGACAAACGCCCATGTGGCAATATGTTGCCCTTTGACTTGAATGAAATGGAAATTCAAACCATGGAAAAATAAAGTTGCTGCTTTTAGAAACACTAATAAAGCCATTAGGTAGTGTATTTTATAGACAGGATAACTGCAATCAATAGAATATTTTATATTACAATATACTTTTACAATTAATTAGAGATGCATTTGACTTACGTGCTTCTATACAAGAAATAAATCCACAATACACCAGTGATAAAATATATAATCGACATAGAAAAATATAATGATGGCAATGGCATGTCACCAGCTGATAAATAATTCCCATTAGCATTACTCTCTCTTATAGTGACCTATGAAAAACCGTAAATATCAATTTACATTTCGTTTTTTTGATTTTTTCTAATGATAGTATATTACCGTAAAACTTTGTTTAGACTTTGGCATCATAGCGTAATTTGGACAGTTATGATAATACAAATTATACAATCCTTCATTTGATTTTGTTTTCATATATACAATAAACTAATCATAAATAAAATAAAAATATTATTTGAAATTTTTAACTGCATAACAATGTTTTACCTTTATATTAAAATTGTCTGGTCGAGTGCCATTTAAAATTGGTAAAGTTGTGTTAACACAGCGTCTTGTTATAGTATCTAAAAAGGTCTCAATTTAATATGTTATTATACTATTATTTTTATTTAAAAAGCTTACCATCTTCAATATCACTCTGGTGGTTTTTTAAATCATCCATGTTTTTGAATAAATAAAATGGCTCCATGGAATCTGAGCAATTAATTGTAACGCTAGACATAAATATTTTGTTATTACTAATAATAATAATAATAATAATAATTTCAACTAAATATTTACATTAATTTATTAAATAATGAATAACTTCTAAACATACGATCTATAACTTTGTTTACAAGTTGAAATATTAAATAGAAAAACTTACAGTTTTTTAGGAAAATTAAATCTGAAAACTGCCAAATTCTTTCGTGCCTCAAATAAATTGGGTGATTCAATCGGACAGATTTCTTCTAGAGAATCAATATAAGGATTTCCTTCATCAAATATGGACTTTTCAAGTAGCAAGCCATGCTAAAACCAGAATACATATTGACACCAAGATATTATAATAGAACATTTTAAGGACATTACGATTAGTAAACACAGGTGGTGTGGTAAGTCCAAATCGTAAGTTCAAAAATGCATTATTATGTGTGCTTTTTACTCACGGTTTCTTGTAAGCTATTGGGAGGCAGGTAAAAGTCCCTTATTTCCACTTCCAACAATCCACCAGGGTAAAATCCAAAAGTGGACAACGCTATGAACCGCCGATCGTCATTCTGATCGCACGAAACAACAACAATGCCGACAGTTATTAAAATTAGTATCATAACACTCGAAACTCAAAGTAGGTGACTTACGTGTATCGGCAGTGTGTGTATCCTGGCTGCCACTTGAGCGACCGACGCCAAAAACGTCAGGACGACAAAAGCCAGGACGAACACCGTCGACGAGCGGACCCGGGACATGGTCGGTCGGTACTTCAATGTGTAAGACCTTTAGGAGGAAAAATCGAACTTTTCTTTGGTTTCAGAACATGGCCGGAACACGGGCGCGCAGGCGAAGAGTCAACGGACTTCAGCAAAAAATAGTGACGGATAGAAATAATATGTTAAATATCGAGACGATAGTGGACGGCATGTGGTGAGTCAACGTGTACCCGTGTCTCCGTTCCGAATAATTAAAATTTAGAACAATAGTCAACAACAATAATAGATACCAATTAATAAGTTACAAATTACAAAAGACACATCAATATTATTATTGTTTATTACCATAGAATATTCGATGTGATATAAGTACATATGTCTATGGTAATATCGTAAATGTGGTCGATGATAAGTGATTAGTTATCAGGATGATAAGAAAACGCACCGTCTTGGATTTATTGCACGAGTAGTACGGCCACACTGAATGCGATTTGCGATGCGAGCGATTTAGCGATTCTAGGATTTTTTCAAATTAAATAAAAATGTAATTTAATTGCTATGATATGGCCACGTAGGGCGCGTTTTGGAATTTGCGTTTTGCTATAAATCGCGCCAAAATCAAAATGGTTTCTGGTTTACCTGTGATTAATCATTAATCGCTTTGTTACAACACCGGAAACGTAAAAATCGCTCGCATCGCAAATCGTGTTCAGTGTGGCCGTACCTTTATGAATAGTATTTCAGTTTTCCATTTGGAATATTCGCATTTCACTCTGGTGTTTTGCTAACCGTATGTCCGCGATTTTTCTGTATAATAAATATACTAGATATAATGACAATGACGAATAATTAGGGCTATGTACCTGTACCTATCAGCTATCAAATTAATTTTAAAGGCACTTGCATTATCATACTACTTATTAATTATTATTATAAAAATTCGTTACCACCAATATAACTAAAATGTTTACCATCATAGTTACTTCATATTTGAAAACACGTCAAACACGCGTGTATTGGCTGTTATTACTCTTATACTATTTAATTTAATTTTATAAAAACAATGGTCTTGCTTACATTTCATAGTACATTTTACGAGAATCTACTTTACTATGTTATTGTTAATAGGTATCACAGTGAATATTGACCTGTTGGTTAATATCAAATAGGTCATCTATTAATTATTTAAAGGTAAAAATATCTAGGGCACTTCGTAGAATGGACGTAATACGTGTATTATGTCGATATCCGCAGCGAAAATGATTGTATAACTCGGTTAGTATGATTTTTCAGGGTAATTGTTTTAACACTATAAATCACGATTCTAATTCTACTTTTCAACTTTTTTTATTATGTTTTCATCATTATCGTCAATATCTTAGAACACATAAAAATTGTTTTAAGTTTAAGGCCTTACTATGTAAAATGTAACTCGAGTTAATTCAGTTTCTGCTGAAAATGTATAAAATCAAAAAGCTGTAGCTTAACTTATAATTAATAAATTGGTTTCACATATTGGGAAATATTTTGAAAAATGTTAGTATTTTCTTGAATAATTAATAATTAATTTTTGGGGCAATAACAATAAAACAACTTATAAAAATATACTATTAAATAATTATTAAAAGGTGTACAATTTACCGTTCTAATAATAATTAGTTTATAATATAAATTAGATACTATAAAAATTATTAAGGCATGAAAATTTTCCTTGTAGTAATCCGTCGCTTGTTAATTTCCAGTTGTACCTAATTAAAATGTTACAATATTTAATACCTTGGTCCACGACCTTAAAAATATGTTGTTTTTTAAATTCACTCAAAAGTCCAAAAACTTCAACCCATTATACTATAATTTTTTTTTGAAATAGTGATTATATTATATTTTTTAAGTGCAATTGTGCAAATAAAGTGTAGATATTAATATTAAAATATTTCATACCAAAACAATATCTAAATAAATATTTAAAATATATATAATATATATTAATTACATTAGGTAACACACTATATAAACATAGATACCTAATAATTATCAAAATATTTAAAAATTACTAAAATTATAATAATTATTTATAACAATAATTATTGGACTGAAATGTGCTAAGATTAAAACTAAATATAAAACATTGTTATATTGTTATTAAACATGTATGTTATTATTATAAATTCTTTTAACTACCAAACAATAATTACTCATTATGTAGGTATGTATGAAATAATTCAATTATAAAGTGTTAACAGGGCATATGACATGTCAAATGTGGGAAGAATTAAATATTTAATCCTATATTTACTTACAAACTTTTAAGAAGTAGGCATAATAATTGTTAATGAATTTTTGTAATAAGTTTTTTAAAAAATTGTGTTTTAAGCCGTTAAGGATTAATTATGTATTTCAAAATTATTAAACAGAATTTCTAAGAACGACATACAAAATATTTGTCCATAAAACTTCTGTTACTTATATATACGTATATACATAATATATACCCACTGCCGAAAGATCTAAACCTGCACTCAAGTCGTACAGTACTCGTGTTTTACTCACTGTGATGACTATATATAGTATATACTATATAGTATGGTTTGAAACAAACTGCAATCTGTGTTGACCAGCAGATTTAGCCCACCGCACACGATGGATACTATATAATAATTTGCCAGGCGACGTATATATATACATATATAAGGTAGTTAGGTATACACATATTTCATAAAAATTTATAGGTACGCATTTTAAAACCTTTCATATACTATTTTATCGAAATAATACGAGAGAATAATTACATTTTAAACACGTCAGTGACATCACACACGCGAGAATAACCGCCAGCGACCGACATAATATTATGAGTTCCACAAACCTCGAGGATTTTAGCGAAATCGACTTCGTCCGTGCTGCAGAATCTCCACATTCGCCGCACCAACAGTGGGCACACTCGGGACTCCGGGCCGGAGCGTCGCCGGAACAGCCGCGGACGGACGGCGACCAGGGCTGTCGGAACGCGTGTGTCCGGGACGACAATCCGGTCGACTGCAAGACGCTGAGCGTGCGACGGCGACTGGCCGAGGACCTCGGCTGCTGCGGCTGCCCCAGGGCGCCCGAAACTCCTTGCCTGACCACCGACGAGGACGCGAGCACGTGTTGCCAACAGCGCCGTCCCGCCACGCCGCGCGCGGGGCCCGAAACGAACGACTCGCGGGCGGCTTGCGGCGCCGTCGATCCGGTCCAACAGATCATCGAAGAGGGACTGCAGCGGCAGAAGAAGCGTCATCACGGCCGGCGGCAGTCGTCGTCCCGGAGCGGTCGGCCTCGGCGAGGTCCGGACCGAGGAGCACAGCCCGCGCGGGGCGGCTACCAGCCCGATTATTTCGACGACCAGGCGGACATGAACAACTGGCAACAGCACCGGGACCACAGCATCCGGCGCGACGAGCCCCGGCAGAGGCCGTCGTCGCCGCCCCCGAGGCCCAGAGGCCTGGCGTTCGAACCGTACGTGGACACCGAGCCGTATTCGCCGCAGGCCAGGCCGTCCACGCCGGGCGCGCCCGTCCGGCCGCAGCGGCAGAGCGAAAACCCCCAAGACTTGCGGCGGGAAATGCTGCTGGAACTGCAGAGGCTGGACGAGCAGCGGGCGGAACTGTTGCAGTCCATGGAGAGGGAACGGAAAATGGTCGAGATGGTGCTCGAACACCAGCGCAAGAAACGGGAGTCGTGTCCCGCCCCGGCGGCGGCTGCCGGTCCGTGCGACGACCGGCAACGGATCCAGCGGAGGATCGACGAGGCGAAACAGAAGACGGCCGAGCTCCAGAGACGCTATCAGCAGCAGCAGCCGTCGTCGGACGGGCAGTGCGCGCCCGCCGCCACCTCGTCGGCGGCGACCGGATGTCCGTCCGCCGGCCAGCGGCGCAAACTGCACTATCAGCCTCCGTCGCCGGACACCGACGACGAGTGTTGTGCGCCGCCGCCGCCGCAACGACGGTTGCTCAAGTACAATCCTCCGTCGTCCGACAGCAGCGACGACGATTCCGGAAACGCGGCCGGCGCGTGCGGCCGATCGGCCGCCGGAAACGACCGACCGTCGTCGCTCCAAGACTCGTCCGTGTACTACAACCGATCGTCTCGTAACGGCGTGCCTCCCGTGACCGCGGACGTGCCACAGCAGACCAGCAGCCTGTGGACGAACCCGTAAACTCGTCGTTATACTATTGGAACGTGACAATGACAGAAACGCGATCGACAATGTGATGTACAAATTTTATACTCGACACGTCGTATATACTGTGTGTATCGACAATAAAACAAAAATTTATTTATTTTACTATAATCTGGTCTTTCTTATAAAATCTTAACCATGCGTAGAGTAAGTAATATAGGTATTTTTTTAAAAAGAGAAAAAATGTGGTACAATGACCCCGACTCGAATAGAAAAGAAACAAACGACAGAAATGCTCTATATATTTATAAAATTCGTGAAAGCTTTAATGAAATATTCGTCTATAATACATGAAGAGGACACTCTAATATTTACTAATGCGCATTCATTCCATTTCGTTTTATCATTTGTTATCATTTGCATATATCATTGTTCTGTGGTTTTATGGTTTTTGAAAGTATAAACAGTTTACATGTACATATTATTTTGTAAACATCAACAAATATTTATTAATTTTCGAATTGTTTGAAGCTGCAGTAAAAATAGCGTTGTGAAACATCGGTGTGAACCAGACATTATGATTACCAATTAAATTACCGACTGAACCAGAATCGATCGAAACAAAACTTTCAAGAATCTCGTCTAAAACCATCTATTTTACTGACAATTAATTTAATTAAATAACTTTTTATATATATTTATTCATTGTAATGAAGTATCCTATTAATGGTAAACATTATTGTGATGTTCTACTTATCGTTTATGTGTTTAGAAGTATTTGCAATTTGTGTTTTTCTCATTTCAAAATAACTAAACACTATTATAATTTATAATACCTAACATTTGATTTTAACATTTTTTTTTATACACGTAAACAGACACTAAATTAAAACATTAAAATACGGCTTAAAGTTATTTATGTCATTATTTAGATACATTTTTACAATGTATAAAAAATAAACTATACAATGCATATTGTTTGCTTTCCGTAGACAAGTTTTTACAGCTAAAAATGACCTGTGTAACGCGTCCTCTTATAACAACATACTATATTATTTTTCAAAACTCTATATCATGCGGTCAAATAAATATTATAGTTTATTCATTTTTATTCCAGATTAATTTTTTTTTTAATTTCGACCACAAATCAAGGGTATTTAAAATATATCCTAACTCATGATTTTGGCTACAAAAAGTTACTAATTAGATACTGAACAAAAAATTCAAAAAAGAAAGTTGTATGCTATTAGGGTACTTTAAATAAGTAGATCTTTAATGTTGTACTGTTAAAAGTATTTTATTTTAACTTAAATTTAAATTTGTCAAAATAAAAAATAATTATTATTAATATTAATAATATTAATAAGATAACGAATAAATGCTTTATACAAAACAGTTTGAAGTACTCTAGAAAATACCTCGTATATTATATCATTACAGCAATACTTAACGTGATAATTTCCGTATAATTGACTTAATATTAAACATAAAAATTATTATACATACATATAAAACAATAAATTCATTAAGACTATATAACATAATATTAAAAACACATACTGGCTATTTTATAATAACTATAATTGTTTAGATACGCATATATACGACAATGATAAACATATAAATCTCATAGTTTAAATAGTTTATGGTAATTACATACATGTAAGATAAAAATATAAAATGTTAAGTTTAAATTACTCAATAAAATTATATTTTTTTTATAGTTAACGAGTTAAAATTGATTGTTAAGATTTAAATGCCATTGTATACACATTTAGCAAACATTTAAAGCAATAGTGAAGTAAACGAATTCATAAATGGCTTTTGTACGGTTATTCATTGTTAAATAAGCTCATAATCATTATTTTTGTTAGTTACATAAAAATGGTGTTCTAAAGTTGTTACGTTGAAAAAACAAATGATGATTTTTTTTTTAAAAATTACAATGATAAAAAAAAAGGTAGGTGATTCGTAACAGATTTGTGGTACATATAATTTATCACAGTGGTTCGTTGTTAACTATAACTTTTATTAAATAGTTAATAATAACAAAATGGGATTAAAAAAAAAATATATTAGTTGTTTAACATTACCTACTAAAAACGACATGCACATACTGTTTATTCGATTCCGTGAGCAAAAATCATGATGAGACCTGGTTCAGACATCATGTCATCACTAACCATAATATTATCACAAGGCAAAACGATAACAGCTTGTTTCCCAGGTATACGCTTGCAGTTATATCGGTCATAGTGTCTTCTGTTGTGTTGTCTTGTTTCTAGACTTGATAGTCCAGATGGCCAATTTCGTTCGTGACAATTTTTTACGAGATCATCAAGGATGTGAGCAGGACAGCCACTTTCGATAAGTGCTTGTTTTATGTTGTTCTAAACGAACAAGATAAATATTTTTTTTAAAAAATGAAACGATATGGATTAAATCATAAATGTTTAATGTTGTTACATACTTGAAGGTATTCGTCGGGCGTAGAAATCATTCCTCCCCAGCGAGTAACTCTGGCTTGAGGAAGAGAACTTGACCAGCGTTCGATTTCATCTCTTTCCAACTCATCAGTTACAGCTCTTACGCTGGGATTGCATACACGTAAGGCTCGCACGTAACCCTGAATGAAACGAAAAATTTAAATTTAATAAAAATTACATTCTGCCTTCTATTTTATTTTTTGTTAGCAAAGCAAACAAAATAAATGACCTTTAATGAGTGCCATATTTTAACTATTAATTGTACAGGAAAATGTAATAAGTGAACGATACACGACTTGCTCAACATGGTATCCTATTCGCACTGACGTCTGGTTGATATTAAAATAGTTAATTATAAGTGTTATAACCAAATCACATTTTTATGATAAAAAAAAAAGTGGATTAATCATATAAGTTCAAATCTTTTTCACAGTAACGGAGTTTTTATATAAATGAGTTACAATGCGTCATTTGTTCATTTATATTGACAATAAATCTATAAAAATAAGGTTTTCGGTAATTAAGAATAATAAGAGATAAGTGAGGATTAATCTATCTATTTATTAATCATGTTTTATTTGTTTAAACATAATATTATTGACCAGAAATCTATTAAATAACTAAAATACTAATTAGTTATTATGTCAAGTAATAACTATTAATTATAAATTCATCTAAAGATAAATCAAAGCCATACATTATTTTCATTATTTAAAACATGATTATAATTATTTTTTGAATCAATAATACCGAACTACTAAAATGTTTAAGTTTAATCGACTTCGTTAATAGCAATATTGTTTATATTATGCAATAGAATTTTGAAACCCTTTATTTCAAGTTGTTTTTAAATGGTTAATTTGCAATTTGAGTAATCATTAATTGTCATTTTATACACAAGAAAAAATAGTCTACCAATTTATCGACATTTCCTTTATTTCAATAAATTAAATAAAAATTCTTGGCAACAGAATTATGAAAACGTTTAGAGCTATAAATGTCAATATTATTATCTATTAGCATTTACTAACTAAATAGACCAAAATAGACGCATACAATTTTTTTTTATTCAATAATTTGAATAATTTGATTATAATAGTATTATTTTAAAACGAAAATAAAATATGTAAATATATTTATTACTTATTTTAAACATTATGTCCATGGTGAATGGAACTATAGAACAAAAAACGAATTATGTTATATTATACCTTATACATTCATATTTATTTTGGTACTGGTCTGTTATCGCCCCGCCACGGGAACGAAAAATTTTATCGCCCCGCCAATTACGAATGCGGCGATTTCGAACATATTATTTTATTTACACCTACAACAATTACCTATCGCTTTAATTTATTAATTATTAGTTTAGGTAATTTTACGGTACCTATTGGTTATCGCGACTACCCAACAAAAAATATGACTGCGCGTGTTTCGGCACTCGTCGCTACGCTCCGCACAAATCGAAAATATCCCTCGACTTGCTATGCAACGCCACCTCAAGTAGGTCACAGGATAATCACTGCCCATATACTACGACATAATTTACCCTGTGACCTACTTAAGGTGGCGTTGCATAGCAAGTCGAGGGACATTTTCGATTTGTGCGGAGCGTAGCGACGAGTGCCGAAACACGCGCAGTCACATTTTTGACTTTTTTCTGAATTTTTAATATTTCTTCGGGCGGTTACATTTTTTGTTAGGTAGTCGCGATAACCGATAAGTATCGTAAAATTACCTAAACTAATAAAACAAAGCGATAGGTAATCGCCGCGTTTGTAAAAATTTTAATTTTAAATATCGTAATTATAAAGAATATGGTGGGAACATAAAATTTGTACTAGGGCACTAGGCAAACATCATAATGTCAGTAAATCGTGCACCAAGAAATAGCACTGTCAATGGAAAGTGATAACGGAACTTAAATTTTAACACAGAATAGGATAATTTATACTACAGACTTCTATACTAGATAGAATTAATATATATAGAAATATAGAAATAAAGAAATATATATATATATATAGATAGATCTGTGATTTAAACCCACCATATTATCATACTATTATATCAAAATTTTTATTAAACTTCAAAATTAGTTCTAAATTTTGACACATGAGCGCTAGTACTTATTTTTTTCATCTGTTTTATACATTCACTTTGTAAATCAACCTGAAAACCGTTTATTCTAGAGCGATGTGCAACCTGTATAATATCTTTAATCATGATTTTAACCGGAATGCGCCGACCAAACGTTATGATAACAACGTGTTCGAAACGAAAACAATGCCAAAAAAAACATTATAAAATATAAATTCCAATATACAAGACTTTAAATATTCAACAACAACTGTTGTACGCAGGATTGCTAGTGGCTGGAGTGCAGGACGAACGTTAAGACCCGGAAACAATCATCACTTTAGGTATCGTGTAATATTAATATTATTGAAACAACGACAACGGTTGTAGCCATCACTTTCAGCCCACCATGGCGATGACGACCACGTCCAAGAAGCAAATAAAATTCGGTTTCGATTTCACATCGGTACCAGATCTAGTAGCGTGTATCCAACAGTTGAACAATTGGGGCTATTCTTATGCATGCATACCACTGGTGCACGCAAAACTCAAGCCCGACGCCACGACATTGGACCGATCAGCATTAGTGAGCAGAGCTGATGTGATCCTACAGGCGGAGACATGGAACCGGGTAGTTGTGAAGTTGTCGGAACACCTGAATCTGGATTTGGCAGACAGCAGTGCCAGGGATCGTGACGCTGAGCTCTTTCGGCAAGAGGTTTCGTATGCATCGTACTTAAATGTGTTTGCCATTATGTTCCAGTTGCCGCTCAATGGCTGCATGCCCAACCTGGCTCGTCTAGTCAATGTTGCGCTCCATGAGAATATGTTCATAAATTTTTATGTACGAGTGCCCATGACATGTGGTGGTAGAGGTGATAATAATGGGATTTGTGACAGTGATGACAACAGCAGTGGTACAACAGATACTTGGAAGTTGTGGTCAGCATTCAGTGCCGCGTGTGACTATCATAGGTCTGTGTGCTTGGCTTTGGAACTCAGTGTCGACTTGCCTGATCAACAAGAGCTTGATCGTTGGCTGGGTGAACCTATTAAGGCAGTTATTGCTCCCACTTCCATATTTCTGACTAACAAAGCGGGTTTTCCTGTTCTCTCTCGTCCTCACCAAATGTTTATCAACAAACTCTTCGATTTAGATGCCTGTATATTTATAAGTGGTGAGCCTAATCAAAATGTGAAACCATATTTCGAATATTTGTCGTTTATTCATGACAACAACAAATCTGATAAGCTTTACAGTTATTCTTATGGATATGAAGATTTGTTACAAGTACCTCTACAGCCGTTAATCAACGACCTGGATAACAATGTTTATGCTGTGTTTGAACAAGATCCAATTAAATATCAACAATATGAAAAGGCTATAACCAAAGCATTAACTGACAAAGTTAAAAGTGGTAGCACAGAAGTGTTGACAGTGTGTGTAGTAGGTGCTGGCAGAGGGCCTTTGGTAAATGCTAGTCTAAATGCAGCTGATAAGTCTAAAGTTGCAGTTAAAGTATATGCGATCGAAAAAAACGAGAATGCATTACATGTGTTGAACTATAACAATGAAAACTATTGGCACAATTTGGTTACAGTAGTTGGTGCAGATATGAGAACATGGGAGTTTGAAGAAAAATGTGATATACTAGTATCCGAATTGTTGGGTTCATTTGGTGACAATGAACTTTCACCTGAATGTTTAGATGGGGCACAAAAGCTTTTGAAAAAAGATGGTGTTTGTATTCCCTCATCGTATACATCTTATTTAAGTCCATTACAATCTCAAACTCTGTTCAGTAATATGAAGATGTTTAAATCTAATACACCTATGGAATACCTGCATGAAAATGCTGAACAAATATACGTAGTTAATATGCGTAACATGTATATTATATCCCCTGCACAACCATTGTTCACTTTTAATCACCCGAGAAGTGACTTAGAAAGAAACAATAACAGATATACAACACTGACGTTTGACATACAACAGGATTGCATTTTACACGGATTTGCTGGATATTTTAATGCAGTCTTATACAAGGATATAAATATTAGTATTGAACCTTCAACATTTAGTACAGGCATGTTTAGTTGGTATCCTGCTTATATCCCAATTAAAAGCAGTGTGACCTTAAAGAAAGATGAGCAGTTGAAAGTGCATTTTTGGCGCCTTAGTGATGCTTCAAAAGTATGGTATGAATGGAGTATATCTAAACCTAATTCGATGCCTGTGCACAACCCAAATGCTCGTTCCTATTCTATGCAATTACACTAAGATTATAATCAATAAAATATTTATGATCATTGTGTATATATAATTCAAAGGCTATATTATATTATAAGTCCTTAAGGCTTACATATTTTTAAAATTTACTGTTAAATTTGTTTTGTTTTGTACTTTTTTTTTAACAAATAAAAACATTTTTTTCGTTTATTATCTAAACAATAAAATGTCTATCATTTTTATCATTTAAATTTATAAACTATAATTAAGTAAACTAATATTTATGAATAAATATTTACTTCCAACTGTTCAAATTTCAAATTTTATGAATGCATTTTCAAGTGTGTAATAAAATTTGATTTGAGTTATATACAATAATTCACCAGATAATATATAAATTCATTAACTCTAGTTTAGAAGTAAACATGACATAAGAATATAATGTATCGTTATAATATGAGAAAACAATTTAAATTTACTAAATAAGACAAATTAAATTGTACAATATTATTTTTCACTGTTTAGCAACATACCTAATTTTCAAAAATATATTTTTATTGGGGAAAATATGTATTCCAATCAATAAAAAGTTTTTATGAATTTTAATTGATGTAATTTGATAAATTTTTGATAGACAAACCTAGTATAACTCTAGTTCTATATTCTTAATATATTATATTAAAATTAAAATCAAACAAGATATACCTAAATTATTTTAAGATGTCTATACATTTTGAATTATTTCAACAAAACAATTAGAGATAAATACTATATATTTTGAACTAGAGCAAAAGTAAATCTTATTTTAAGACTTAGGGCCTTAAGTACAAAATAGAAATAGTTTACAAAAAATATGTACTAAACAAAACATAAACATTTTACCTTTAAAATTCTCATTTCATCTTTGATTCCAGTCATTTCATATCTGTATGTAGCCATGTCTTGATGCATTTCATTTATTTTTTGTTGTTGTTTTTGTACTAATTCTCGTAATTCTTTTACACAGTTATGGTCCTATTAAATTAAAAAAAAATATTTTGTTGAACCAAGATGGTTACACATCTATATCAAATAATAGATTAAATAACATTATAGATACAAAATCCAATGCAATTATTTATATAATATTTATTATTTGACATACTAACACCATCATATGGGAAAGTCGCTTACCCCAATCTACAAGTGAATTACTAGCATTGGTTTTATGTATCTATTATGTTATTAATTTTAATCTATGGTAAAATTACTTTAAATACAGACCTTATGTTCGTCTTTAGGTATGATTAAACCACATCCTTGTTCACAGGGAAATGGTCTCTTAGGATTATACTCGCATTCAGATAAATGAGAGTCTAATGTATCTAGTTTGACAACATTTTGGCATCCATAACTTGAATTTTCACAAATAATATACAATCTAAATAAATTAGAATTATTTTAATGTATTGTACATAACAATTATAATTTATAATAATATGAGACATGCGCGTATAATTTTACTTCCCTCAATAGGCACAATATGCCTAAATGTATTTTTATTTTTAGCAGTAAACCAAACTCAGTATTGAGCTCAATAATCAAAATAGTCATATTCAACAAAACAGTCTAAAAGGATTTGAAAACTAGATTTCTTGTTTAAAAATTCAGTGGATTTCAAACTATCTACTTCTATAAAGTTCTTTATTATTAATTTGTGTAATTTGAATATGTGGTTGTTATTTGACGTCTAAACATCAAAATGGACCACAAAAAACTATACCTTATACTCCATCTAAGAATAAACAGCTTTAGTGCACTCAGACTGAGCTGTCAATCATTGTTAACTCCCTA
This sequence comes from Aphis gossypii, assembly GCF_020184175.1. Classification (NCBI taxonomy): domain Eukaryota; kingdom Metazoa; phylum Arthropoda; class Insecta; order Hemiptera; family Aphididae; genus Aphis; species Aphis gossypii. The sequence goes on along the minus strand of NC_065531.1, from coordinate 63,984,393 downwards.
GACCATAGCTATGCATTCTGTAATTGGCTGACAGTTATCGCCGGTCATTGTTTTGTGGTGGTAATACGCGAACCAAACGAGTTTTGGTCTGCCAAGTGGTTCAATCTTAGTTGGAATAAGGTATAGAACAAATCCAGAAAAAGTAACTGTGTATCATTTATGTTATGTACACTGTCATTGTTTGTCTATTAAATGACTACAATCTAGTACTATTTTACTAGAACCTGATCACGGTAAATGATAGACAAGCTTAAGCTAATTTATCACTTTAGTCTAAACTAATTCATATTAACTTATCATATTAAGTAAAATTAATTTTAAAATTCCAATTTTTAAATTCTGTAGTGATTTTCTTCTTCATTTTCAAATTTTCTATTGAAAATGAATTATTAAATAGCCTATTCTAAAAATAATGAGAATAACAAACAAGAATCCATCTTTTACTAATAAGGGACTAAATCAATTCATTTTTATGTACTTAATGTCTTCATTTAACAGAAATTATTTTAATTCATTATAATATTTTAAATAATATTTAGCTTTGGAACATATAATCAAAATTTTTTTTATCATATACAACAATCAAATCTTAAATTTATCACCAATTTTTCTTTTTATTTTGTAAAATTATGTAAAAATAAAAATAGAATTTGAAATAATAAATGTTTTGTTATAAAATAATCATTAAATGTTGATTAAATTTAGGAAAGAATTAATTTGGAGAAAATAAAGATTTAATTTTAATTTTTTTTATGGCTATAATACACTGTACCACAAGGACAAAATATAAAATATTTCAGTTATAATACCATATTAGGTACAAAAAAAATCAAGATGCTATGTTTAAGTCATATTGGTTAAGGAACCGTATTCACCAACCTGTTTAGTAGATTTTTTAAAATTCGTGGTACTGGTCGCAACTGAAGAACATTGACGGAAAGTCTATCAACTGGACATGTGGATTGTCTTAACAGCCATTCGAGTATACAACCTTTGCAGAATGCGTGTTCACAAGCAGGTGCCTGAAAAATTAAATAGTTAATAAAGCATTGCACAGTGATATATCAAAAATGTGGACTTCACTACTTTGAGTAACTTGAAAGAGACATGAAGCATTTGAAATTATTAATGGGAATACTTGGTGAAGGCAAATATATATATTTTACTTGGACTGGGTCCTGTAACACTCCAGTACATATGGGGCAGAGAAGCTCTTCATCTACTTCGCCAACGAAACGGATGATATCAAAACCCATAGTTGTACATTAAGTTTAAAACTATCGACTTGTCCAACATCAATTGAGTTCTATATGTTGATTACTCGTCTGTACCACGTTCTAAGATTCCCAAAAAAACAAGAAAAACCGAAGAAAAAATATCATTAATACAGCAATCGCAATGACCAATATTCAAATTATTAATTAATAATTAATCAATTAATACTTTAATATGTTACGATTTTATATTTATTTGTTTTAATCTTCTAATATCGTTATCATAAAAAAAAATAGTATTATCAGATTTCGAAGAGAAACAGTTTCGCCCATAACAACGACACTGAATATTGGATCCCCTACCAACTACGAACAAAGTAAGGTAGTGAATAAAGTTAAAGTATAAACTTTAAGTTATATTTATTTATATTTTATAAAGTTTAACTAGTTTAAGTTAATACTTATTATCATAAATCATAATACATTAATTAAATATGTAAATTAACACTATAAGTACCTAATGACGTTAAAAATAATATTTTAAATTTAAATTTTAACTATTATATAATATTACTGATTGTTTTAAATTTTAGAATAAACCCAATTAATTCTATAAATAATTCAATGTATTAATTTATTCTAATCTATTAAATCAGAAATATTATGTTGTATCATAGTTGTACACTCCTAATTCAAATGTTCTTAGATTTAGGTACCTATGTGTCTGTCTACAGGAAATTCAAATAATATTATAGACTACTGTAGAGTATAGACAATAGACTTATTTTACACCTCTTTAGTCATTCTTTTATCGTGAGCTATGTCAAATACTTAAATGTGCGTGATCACCTCTTTCAAATACAAAGTTTGAAAAATTGATTTGGAGGTATAAAAAATTATATGTCCTCATTCCTGGAGTACCTACCTATGTATAAAATTGTATCTATACTTATTACTGATATATACCAATTTTTAGAACCATGTAAATGCAACTAACTTGGTTGTGGATCACTTACACGCAATACCTACACCAGAGGTTCCCAACATTTTTTTACTCACGGCACCCTTAGTCATTTTCTAAAAATCTGGAGGCATCCTATCAACTACTTCGGTTTTATTTAGCAGTGCATATGTATATAAAAAAATAGTAAGATATGTAGGTATATGTAGTATAAACACATATTGTATTTTATAAAACAAATTTTTACATTGAAAATTAACTATATATTTTTATTTTTTATTATTATTGCATAAATAATATAATAAAAAAATATATTTTAAATAATTTCGCGGAATCCTAAATAAAGTTCGCGGCCCCCTGGTTGGGAATCTCTGACCTACACAACAGTGGCGTAGCCAGGGGGTGGGTCTCCCGAAATTTTAAGAAAATTGAAAAATTATTTTAATGATCTATGAAAGTCGCTACAAAAGTCTTAAATTGTATTTTACTGATTTTAAATTGTCATACCTTTTTTTATTTGTTACATATTAATAATACTTTGGTATCTGCATGTTACACTTATGGAAGAACCTATAAAGGTAAATCATCCCTGTGAAAAAATTGATATCCCTCCCCCCTTTTTGTGTTAGGTATATCGTATTACTAAAAATATTATAATTTTTTTAATTATTATTATTTATTGTAGGTAAGTATATACGTATATGTTTAAAAATATGTGTTTTTTTTTATGAGTCTGTCATCACGTTTTGGAGCAGTTAAAGTCCAATTTTCAACTTAAAGGGAGCTTTGTGGTGGAAAATCGGATCCAGTTGAGACTTTTGGGGGTCAAAATTAAATACACGTATTTTATTTATACAACTATTACTTTGCCATCATCAGATTCATTCGACACCTACTAAATAGTAGTGAGTTCCAGTTTTTTTTAAAAAAATTTCCGGGGTTATTTATTAGGGGAATTGTATATGTGGTATGATTTTAAAACGTGCTCTATTTTTTTTTTGTAAATTTTTTATAAGGAACTTCAATTAACAAATTTCATAAAAATATAAATAATTGTTCTGAGCGTGACTGACCCTATAATGCCATTGGCCAATGCTCGCTAATGAATAATAATGTAATAACTATTATAACTAATATTATAATTTATGATAGGTAACTAATAATCATAGACATTAAACGTTTTAGTAAAAGTTAAAAAATCTATGCTTAATGCTTATTGCTTAATAAATAATAATATTATGATTATGTTATCATATAGAGAAGGTTGAATATTTTTAACCGCTAGTTTGGTATACAAGCAAACTTATACTTGATAAGGAAATAGTGAGGCCTGAACTTATTATATAGGACGTACAGTTAAATATTTAATATTTATAAATCTTAAATTTTGAGCTTGAACCTGAAGTGTTTTAGAATAACGAATGTTCAATGTATTCTAAAAATTAAACATTGATGTTTATTGTATAATTTAATTAATTTTTTAATACAAAATTAGTCCTTGTAATGTTTTGGTTTTTAATTTAAATACAATTTACGACATTTATTTTTATTATATTTTGTATTTTAAACTTTATTGAAAACGAACTAAACGTATTTAAAATTTTAATAGACCACGATGGAAACAAATAATGAAACTATTAAGAAACAAAATGTTGAAGTTCCTTTACAGGATGAAAAAGTCATTGAAAATACAAATACGTTAGTGTTGATTAGATCTGTACATTAATTTGTCTATGTATAAATTATTTTTATTTACTAAACAAAATTACTGAAAATTTAATAGAAATGTTTAGTAAATACCCACCTTATTTATATTATGTGTACAAAAAAAAAAATTCATACATTTAAAGCGAATATTACGTTAAACTGTTATTACAGTATTTAAAGATATTTGATATTAATATAGAAAAAATATAAAAATTGATAGCATTAACGTAATAACAAAATAATTGACCAATTAGTCTAAAGTATAATAAACATAACAAGCTATTTATAAATAATATTTAATTTTACACTAATATTTTTAGTTCAAAGTCTCCAGTTATGCTAAAAAAAAAATCAAAAGGACGATCATTAAGGAAAAGAATAGACGATGATGAACAAGAAGATGAAGTGGATATATTGTAAGCATAATTTATTATTTATTACAAAAAACCTATTTAAGTAAATCATGTTGCTAGTGTCATAATGAATTTTCAAATTTTTAGAGGTAAACTTGAAGAAATGAAAACTATGCAAAAACTAAGAGATAGGCCAAATGGTGTTAATATCATTAGCCTCGCATTAGGGGAAAAACTCTCTCAAGAAGAAGAAAAATTGATGGTAATTTTTAAAATTTGTATTTATTTTACATACATTTAAAGGTGACTTACCTACTGCCTTATACATAAAATATTTGTTTAACCTTATTAACTGCTACATAACAATAGTTTCAAATTAGGTATGATAGAATAGTTATTTAATATTGAAAATTTACAATCTGAAAAAAAGATATAATATACAGATTCTACTCGACTGCACATATTACTATATTATAATCACTAATTAATTTACTATTAAAATTTAATTTAGGTTGATCCATTTAAAGTAAAAACTGGTGGATTAATAAATATGGATGCTTTAAAAACTGGACAAGTAACTCAAGTTGATGATGCGTATGATACTGGAATAGGAACACAGTTTTCAGCTGAAACTAATAAACGAGATGAAGACGAAGAAATGTGAAAATAATATTCAATATTATTTTGTATAATATAACTAAATACATATACAATAAATAAAAATATATTTTCAGGATGAAATATATTGATGAACAAGTGGCTGTACGAACTGGACGAACAGTAGATGTAGATGATGATAATGCCAATCTCAATAAATCAAATTATTGCCCACCAGAATTGGCAGCTTTACAAGCTGTTCCATCACATTTAAGAAACTCAACCACTCACAGATCTGAAGAAATGTTATCAAATCAAATGTTAAGTGGTATTCCGGAAGTAGATTTAGGAATTGAGTAAGTAATCTTTATGCAAATTTGGAAAATAATGTTTTTAATCATTGGATTGTGATTTAAGTAGTATTGCTAGGTAGGTCTAAAAGTTAGCAAAGCATATTAAGCAAATGATAAATACAAATTTAAAACTTTGGTTAATCTTAAAATATATATGACTTTATGTATGTATAAAACTGTACAATTTCATAAATGTCATGATTTATAATATTTTTTTATTACTAGTGCAAAAATAAAAAATATTGAAGCAACAGAAGAAGCTAAAATGAAATTAATTCGCGATAAGCGTAATAAAAAAGATGGTCCATCACAGTTTGTTCCTACAAACATGGCTGTTAATTTTGTACAACATAATAGATGTAAGTTAAATAAAAATAATTTTGAATTTTGAATGTTATGCCTACTTTTAATTTTCTATATTATTCAATTCTAGTTAATATTGAGATAACAGGACCAGATGGGAAAAAAGTTTATAAACAACAACCTGCAGTCAAACAAGATCATTCTGATGAAAACAATATTGATAAAAGAAAAAAGAAAGATAATGCAACTGATGATTTTCATTATGAAAGATTCAAAAAACAGTTTCGTAGATATTAAGATTTTTACTATAAATAAAATGTACTGATATATTTTATGTGTTCAATATATTTATGTATATTGTATTGTTTATTAGAAATTATTGAAAAATATTAAAATATACATATTTAACTTATATTGTATACAAATTTTGTAAGTATAAAAAATATATTAACACACTTAATATTTGTGTTCAGCTATAATGTTTATGAAATTAAAAGAGAGAGAGAAAAATATAAGTAATAACTTTCTACTTTGGTATACAAAAAGGTTTCAAGTAAACTCTCGTTGAACAGAGTATATGTATGTTTTATGATTTATTTAAACTGCTAATAAATGAATTTATTTTAAAAAACAGTATGCTAAATATATTTTTGCCTATAATAATGCTCTTAGAAATATAATTATGTATATAAAATATAATGATATGTTATTAATGTTAAGCTTACCTGTGTATTTGTTACTCAAATTTTGTTAATTTCATCAAAATTTAAATTTAAAATACCTATATATTTTTTACAATATAGACTATTTAAGAAAACCATTAATGAAATGGTTAACCATTCATTAAATATACTATCCTTAGCTATAAAAATATTTTTGATTTTAATGAACTACCTATGTTAAGAATTCAAAAGTTTATAATTATAAATCATTCATAAAATGTATCTTCCCAAATAGAAACTACTTGCAGAGTTGAAAATTGAAGCAATTTTACTACTCCAATATTTGATGACAGCACAAAATATTAATAAATAAATAATAAAGCAGTATTGTAAAATCAATAGATTTATCATTCTGTAGTCCGTTCAGAATCAAAATCTAAAAATTTTTTTAAAAAATGAATAAATAATCAAATGTAAAACTCATACCCAAACAATAATTATAAATTAAAACTGAATATTATGTTATAATAATGTACACAAAGTAATGCTAGGAATAATTTTATAATATAATAATTAATAAATAATAACTAACCTGTATGTCTAATGATAATAATAACTAAAATTCAATATTATTTAGTTTATTTTTCAAAATTGTACTTAGAAGTCAGACTAACTGTTAGAATAAATAATACAAAAAAAAATGTTATTATAAAAGTATGTAACCATTAAACCATCTATTTGGTATATTAATTTAAATAAAGAATATTTATTGTATAAAAAATATTATTTGGATTTGGATATAGGATAATTATAATTTTTTTGAACAGAATGATCATTTTCAATTTTTATAAACCTTAGTTGTAACTAAATAAAAATTATTATTTTTTTTCTATGTAAACATTTTATAGTAATCGGTAAAAAAGACCAAGAGGAAGGAAAAAAGAATAATTTTTGAAAATTAAAAATATATTCCTTAAAAAAATGTTTGATATCAAATTATTAATATTAATCATTTATCAATTATTGATAATATCATATTATTATCTAATTTAGAAACACCTTGAAGCAGTTAAAGATTGATCATAAATCTCAATTGGATTTGCACAGGATTTCATAAGGCTTTGCACTTTGCAGTTTGCAGCTAATTTAATTTTTGATTCAGCTGACATTTACTTTGTATTGGCTCTCAAGAAAATTAAGTTTTGATGTCACGGAAGGTTCGGTTTCCAGGATACTGTAGTGATTATATTGTTCCAAGACAATTTGTAGTACCTATTTTTAGTTGATTATTTCGATGTAAAATAATTTTTACATTTGTATTTTACTATATTATACAATATACGTGTATTCTTTAAGGCTTTAAAACTTATTTTGATACTGGTCTAGTTGAGCCCCGTTAATAAGAAGGTTAGGTTTAATTGACGTACTTACATCTCTATCCCGTTTTCGATGTTATAATAAATAATCAATAATTCGTACAAAAATGTATGGTTAATAATACTTTTATTCATAGATTATACATACAAATTTAAAATAGATAAATAATATGAATAAATAAATCGTAAAAAAATTATATATCATGAACATTCATACATGAATAAATATAATATGCAATAAATAATAAAAAACTATGAAGGTGGCCAAAACTGCAGTATATACATTTTATAATATCGAAAACACGAGAGATATAAGTGGCGAGTGTCAACTGTCAACTAAATCTTCTTGGCGGAGGTCAACTGACCTGCAGGCTGCATTATCTATAGGTACTCATATTTTTTTACCAGATTTGTTGTATTTAAAAGTTTCCATTCAAAATGTATTTAATATATTTAAATATTATAATTAAATAAAAACAATTTGACACTTCAATGGCAGTGAATAAACTATATGTTATTCACTCAAATAGTAGGTACCTATCTAACATGATGCGTGAAAGTATGAAATGCCTACTGGCTACTTATTTGGCTTATTATACTTCAATAATAAAAATACATTTTGCTCTATATTATATTATTTTTACCAAATTATATTGTATTTAATAATGTAATATAGGTATACTATTTCTTTATAAAGACGAAGAATAAAATATATATACCTAGGTATTTTTATATGTTTTACATAATTTTATGCAATAAAATAAAACATTTTTCAAAATAAATATATTACATTTTTATACTTCGATATTTTTAAAAATTATATTAAGCATTATTCACTTTTCTAAAGGGAATTCTGATACTGATTAGATGCCTGTGTGTAAAATATAAAAACTATTTTGAGGCCTAATTATTTTTATAAACAGGTATACCTACGTAGATTAGGTTTTATATATAGTATAGGTATAGTATATCCTCAATGTTTTCGTATTTCAAATAGACTGAGCCAATTAGGCAGTAACGTTTAATATCTTTATGTATATTGTATACCTATATAGGTATTAAATAAATGTATAGTAGTATAGACTATAGTCTATTGTTAATACTTAAAAAAAATATTTTCGTATTAATTATTTTAGAAAATATAAAAACACCAACACGCTTCTGTGGGTGAGTTATCGTCGATTTTATAAAGAGTGCATGATTAGAAAAACAAACTGCAAGGATAATGTCTGGTACTCTGGTCATTCAGAAAGAAATTTTTACTTAGTACCTATGTATTCATTCAAATTTTAAATTTTTAAATAGTTACTCGTATTCTTAGACAATATTTGAAAATTTATAATAATTCGTTTCTTGAATCTAGATCAACGACTAACCAGCTGGGCAGATCAAATAAAAAAGAAATAAATCCTCTTAAACTCATGACGAAAATTACTACAATCAATCCCTACTCGGTAAATGTAAATACTTTGAGCTTAATACAAAAACAAAATTATTTCTGTATAAAACTTTGTTAAAACCCATTTGGACATAGATACGCGTGGGGATCCAGTTATGAGGCGTAGCAAAGAAATCCAACACAAACAAAATATAAACTTTCTAATTCACAACCCTCCGCATAATTACAAATATTTCATATTTAATCTTTTTAATCATACCCAATGCAAAAAAAGGTGATTCTTGTTTGAATGAAAAAAAGTATATGATTTGTAATGACTAATGCATTTTTGAAAGTATAGACTTTAATTATCTATACTTAAAAATTTCAAAAATCAAAATTAGAATAAATGCATCATTGTCCATTGAATAAGGTAAAAGGGGGTCACGTATACTATTAGACCTTGGGTGATAGTGAATTACTCTAAAGGTATTGGTGTTTTATACAACTGTTGTCCTCTGAATATTTAGATACGTCACTACAACTTGGTTGTGTCCTTAGCCTGTAGGCGTAAAGCCGTAAACGGTATAAATAGATACATAAATATATCTGCATTCTACACTGACATTTGACATAATATTATGATATTTACATCGTATTTTATATGACAAGAATGAATGGTGGACAATTTTAGTGGACAATAGTAACATTGAAATCTAAAATTGTATCTAAAACCCAATCAATTGCTGGGTTGTCAAAAACTATCTTAATTTTATGATTTAGACTATTAAGATAAGATTCTCCTACAATTTTTAACCAATTTTACTTATATACAATTTTTTTTACGTTTTATTATATTTATGAAAAAAAAAAAATGTAATTTATAGTATAAACTTATAAAGTTAATTATAGTATAATACTATAATTGATTATATTTATGAAAAAAAAATTTCTTATTAAATAATAAATAATATTAAATTATTAAATAATAGGTAAACATTAAAGAAAAAATGGGAGGAAAATGTCCGGGGGGGAAATTGTCCGGTTACCACAAGAATGTAGGAATAGGATAATACGGCCGATTTAGTTTTCAGAAATATGTAATTTATGTATAACGTGTAATATTTCAAAAATCAAATCAAAATTTCTTTATCGTTCTAGGTATAGATAATAAAGAATTATCATTAAAATTATGCTCGTCTTCTTTAGATATTAATGTTGGTGTTTCAGGAGAAATTGAACCATCAGTTTTTATCCCATTAAATATTGCAATTTTGTTAATATTATTTACATAATTTTAAACAGGTTCTTTTAACACTGTAGTAGGGGATTCATAATTTTCAATTTCTTGCATTTCTGTACCTACCTAGTACCTACCTATACTGGTAATCATTACTCCACCATCCAAGCTAGCGGGTAAGCTACCTAATATAATTAAATATTTAAACAAGTGATTAAAATACATGAAAATAATAATTATTTTAACGATAACGAACTCTGTAGAAATATTTAAAATGTACTTACAAGTGGCGGAACAATTGGAACGCCAAATATTTTAATACAGGACAAGTACATATCCGTTCTTAACGCCGTAATGAATAAATAATTTAATTATGAACAATTTAAAGGAGAAAATTAATATTTGTGTACTTTAGTTTAGGTACTAAATTTAATTGATGAAATTATTGATTTTTTTTTTTAAATTTTTGAGATCGATGTTCGGTACAATTTTCGTCTATAAAAAAATATCTCATTTTTTTGTACTCCTGTAGTTCTGTCGCTTTCCCTAATAATTTAAAATGTTCATTATTATCTATGGTCCTAGAAGAAACTTCGTTATCAACGTCATACGCTTTAGTCGTTATCACAAGATGAAAGTAAAAAATATTCATCGTTTCACTCATAATCTGAAACGAAAATAATAATATTTATTTCAATAGGTTCCTATTCAAATTTTAATTTCTGTTCTTAATTATTTAATATTTAGTCTTTACTTATACAGATACAATTTTACCGTTTCTATACATAATGTTATTTTCGTAACATTCAAAGTAGAGATGTCATTAGCGGAAGCTGCAAATGGAAATTCGTTTTGGTTGACAATACAGCTCTTCACTGTATCAAGTCAAAAACCAGTGGACACCTAACAAACATGGTTGACTATTGTATTTTTTACATGCAATTTACCCGGTAGACTTGTCGGTTAGTATTCAAATATGGTTTCCACGCACAACATTTGACTTGTCAAATTTTTAGGCCCAACAAATGAAATGCGTTTCAATAAACAGGAGATGATCACATTGGCACAACAACCATCTAATAAATTTGACAAAGAAGGGCTGCTATTTGTACGCGAACGTCAAGAAGGTTTTTTTAGAAGAACTGAGAGTGAGTATTGATTGGGTTTTAGAAATGTATAAGTAAAAAATTAAAATAAAATGTAACAAAATACAAACTTACCATTCATATACCCTTAGAGACTTACTGTTATAATCTAATATTGGCATAGTTTACATAAAGCTTGGCATGTTTATGTATGAATTGTGTGTTTTGATTTCATTATTGTTTGTAATTTTGCATGACACAATTTAGTACTTTTACATTAATATCATTGTAATTGTATTGATTTAATTATATTTATAAGTCTTGAATTTAAACCATATAACATTGTGTATAAAAACATATTGACCAATTTTGAAATAACTGAAAATATATAACATAACCGGAATTAATATAATTATTTTATCTATGTAAAAACTTCTTAAACAAAAGTTCAGATAAAAAAAAAACAGTATACATAAATATAGTTATGAGTAGGTAAGTTATTTGTACATTTATTGTTGTTATTATTATGATAAATGATTAAAATAAGTACTCGCAAGATAAAATTGAGATCGATAATAATATGACGTAATGTTACTACTATAATCAAATTCAATATACATCAACTAATAATAATCCATTCATAGCTAAAGCCTGTAAAATTATCTATGTTTTATGATAACAATATAATTCATTTATTGTTTTATCATTAAATAATTTTAAATTCCATTTTTTAGAACATTGCAGAAGTGTCACTAATGGGTAGTTTCTTCATTCAAAATTTCATGCAGTAAGCAACTTTACTTATTTGTGTTTGTGGGATAAAGCTTTGTATTTGAATAACTAATGCAATTTTCTAACAAATTTTTTTAGTAAAAAGTTGATATCTACACAATATTTTTGTATGGCATTATAAATTTATTGAATGCATTGTTTTGTTTTTTTTATAATTATAATTTTTAATTTATTTAAAGAATTATATTATTGAATTTGGATAGAAAAAACTATAAAATGAGAAAATTTTAAACAATTAAAGATATTATAATATAATTTTGTGTTTAAAATGTAATATTATGGATACAATTTTATTCATTTGTTGCATTTTTAAAAAACTATAATACAAACTTATAGCCCAGCAGATCTAAAGTAAAAAGTATAAAAATCAATTTGAGTAAAAATATTAATCAACACTCTTATTACTGAAATATTATGGCAAACTAAAAATAGAATTTTATGATGATTTCTATAAAGGAGAAAAAAATATTTTTGAAATTGTACTCTACGTGTGGATTTCTAAGGTTGTGAGTTGTGCTATTTTAGCATTTAACAAAAGAAAATCTAATTATTGCATTTTGAATTATTTGTTTTTGTTTTGTTTAAGATACTGGAGGTCTTATGTTTTTTTAATCATAATTGATTTTTAGACTATTAGATTTATTTAAACAATTTCAGAGAGAGATTCAAAACGAAGCAAAAAGCGAGAACGTCTAAGCGATTTGAACTGTTATGGCGGATCACATAAAGGTATATGATTATTAGCATTTAGAATAATTTAATAATTATATGATATAAAAAAAAATATGAGGTATGATAGAACAATGAAAAAATATACCTGTATTTTGTTTAAAATAATTTGGTTTATTATATTGCAAAATAAAATTTGTATAGTTTATGTATGCTAAATGCATGCAAATCCAAATCTAAGATGGCAGTAAAGGAAATTTAATTTAGATGTTATACCTAAATAAACTAATCTAGTAATCATATAAAAAAAATGTTATGTCTATGTGTACATATATTGTACTTATTTAATTGTTTAATTGATTATAAGTTCAAATTAAATATTATTTTTTGTGGTTGGCTTTTAATGGCTGAACAATAAATTTGATTAAGTGTAGGGAAATTGTGAACTTAATTAATAAAATGTTTATGAAACAGTTATTCCCACCTTTGTATTATAAGCAGACTGTACATTTAGTTTCCATTAATATTTAGCATGAGACTTATGTATTGTTGCATGATATTGTATCCATGTGCAACCCATTACTAGCCAACCTAACAGTTAATTGTTTATTTATGTTGAAATAATCTTTGAACCCTGCATGTTGATAAGTGTTAATTTTTTATGTTAAAGCTCAAGGTAAAATTATTAATGTAACTAATACAATAATTTTATATTTTCATTATTTTTCTTGTATAATTCTGAATGAAAATAATATTATACCTATAAGCCTTTCTCATTTTACAGGTGAGGATGATTTTTATATATTTAAATCTACGAATAATATATTATTATATTATAATATACTGTGAATAATATATTGATGTACTCTTTATACAATATATTTACAGGAGTGGGCTGAATTTTTTGATAAATAAGCTATAATTTACTTACTTTAAAATATTTTCTTAATTAAATTAAAATTTGAATATACACATTAAAAAATACATTTTTATTTATCTTAAATATCTTATTTTTATATTATATGTATCTTTTATGGAACCATCATCTGAGAGTACCCACATTAAAAACTCTGTGTATATCCAGATGTGTTTAATGTTTATAATTCAATCAGCCATACCCGTATACACACCTATGAACATATATTTATTAGTTTAATTATTTTGATTTAAATTTTGAGTTATCAGAGTTAAGTGTAGACTATTATAAATTTATCTAACATTGAAAAATAAAAATATATTTCTTTAATTAATTTCATAATATTATTATTTATTACTATAATTATCTTTGTTTTTAATGTTAAATGCTATTATAATAATATATTGTATAGTATTCAAAATAATACATTTGGTTCTATAAATTTTACTTAAATAGCTACCATGTGTTAAATACCTTAAAACCAAATTTAAGTTCAAAATATTTCATTGAAAATACTTATATATGTTTTATTTTATTTTTTTAAGCTAATTTTGAGCGTTGGTGTCGTTTAAGAGGAAATTTATTATTTTATCTTAAGTCTCATGATCAGCTATCAGATTTACTAGGTGTTATTGTTCTTCAAAATTATTCTGTACAACTAGATGAGTCTCCACCAGAAGGGCCATTTAGCTTTCAAATAGGTAACATTTTTCCAAGTCAAAAATTATATTTATTTTAGTAGTTCATAATATAATTACTAATAATTTAAATTAATAGTTTTTGAAAATGGTATTTGTCAACAAATTGCCGCACATACTGAGTTAGAAAGAGATTCTTGGTTAGAAGCTATAAAACAAGCAAGCTACGAAATCATGCGGGCGAGACTGTTGAATTTAAGAAGGCAATTAGAAGAAAAACGAAAACCAGATTTAGATATTAATATGTGGAGATTACGTAAAAATCAACCTAAACTAGGTATATTTTAGTACATTATATGTATAGTAAACTATAATAGTTAAATTTTTTACTATAATATTTTATACCCGACTATGTCTATGTTTTAGATCTAACAAAAGTACCATTGTGCGAAATATGTTTTTCTTGTGATAATCTGATGTGTGATGGACATGGACGTTCTCCAAATCCAGCCATTGTTGTATCAATTTGTGTACCAAGTGAAAATGTTTGGATAAACTATGCTAATACAGAAGTAATCATTGATAATAGCAATCCAACGTTTTTGAGAACTATATGGTTACAACGCAGTGATGGGTTAACTGAGGATTGTATTCTTCGAGTATCAGTTTATGATGTTCGGGAATGTGTTTCTGGAACTGCAGTGAAGATGGGACATTGTGAAATAACACTTAGCTCATTGTTAGAAACTACTCATTCAGGAAACAATGGACAACGTGTCCGTTTGCCACTGTCTTCGCCAAGTATTACATCTGATTTAGATAAAATTATTGGTTTTGTGTCCATGACGATTTGTCGCCCAGATAAACAGATTGGACATAATATGAGTACAGAATCTACGCCATGTAAATCATTAATGTATAACAATCATAACTTTCCCGTAAGTTAATTTAAAAAAATATTTATTATAATATATTTATGATATATACCTATCTTAATTATTATAGATGGTAAATCATCGAAGAACACAATCATTACCTCCAAGACTTGGATCCAGATTACGTGTTCCATTACAGAACTATCTATATTTATTATTTGATAATGTATCATTTGTGACATATCGTTTTCATTCTGGTCTAAGGGGTGATATATCTGTTTATGAAATAATGGCTGAAAGCAAGTTATGCTTTTATCTACCACAACAATTATTGTAAGCATTTACTCATCTAAGTTAGTAGATTACAAGAGAAAATTAACCAATATCGTACTTAGAAACATATGGATCCTTGAAGAAAAAGAACTTTTACAAGAAGTGTCAGGAATGGGTGAATTATCTGAACCATGGCATTCAAAACAAGTAGAACTACTTGACCGACATTTACAATTATTACATTTATATTCTCAAGCTAAACAAAATCTGGAAAATCAAAAGGGTAAATTTATATGTTCTTTGATAAGTATTAATTTTATTGAAATATTTTCTTAAATTACTAGTACTATAATATATTTTTTATTGACTACTTAGCTTATTTTTATTTTTATAGACTGTTTCATAGATAAATAATTTTAAGTATATTTCATCCATATTTATATGTTAATTATTTTCTTTATCATAGTGAAATAAACATTATATTACTCTATTTTTTTTTTAGGGGTTCATTTTAAACCAAGTTCTCGTAAAAACGACCGTTCTTTAGAGTTTGCACCAACAAACTTGCATTTACAACGCATTTGGGTTCAAAATGATACATTAAAAAAAAGTGGATTTTATGATACAATAACAGTTGGTGCATTTACTGCACATTCACATAAGTCTAAAACTGGAGGATTGATAAAGTAAAATGGATTTTGAAGAAAAAAAAAGTTTATGTTTTTGTTTATATGTAATATATGTATGTATATTTTTAGACTATTACAACAACTCAAAGAAGCACCTCTTAAAACAAATGGTCATGCTATGGCTAGTAGTAAAATTACTATGGCATTTGATGCAATTCAAGCAATTAAACTTTTAAGACGAGAGGTAGTAGATGCAATGAAAAGTTTGTTAAATTTAGCTAAAGACAAACAAACCTCAGGAATGATGCCAATTTGTAATGATATGATATCTAAAGTAATTATACTTAAAAGTCATTGTTAAAATATTTGATGTTAAGCACAAGTGGCGCAATAATATAGTTAAACCGTGACAAATGGTGTAGTTAATTTAAGAAGGTGGGTGGGTAGGTGAGTGTAGACACTTTGGACTTAAAATTGTTAAGAATAAATTTTTGTACTAACATTATGCATCAACAGATACTTGAAAATTTGCTTATAAAAAGCAGTTATTAATGATGGTGAGTTAATGAATCTTTTTATGGTTTAGGGTGGGTGGTAGAAATACTACTCTATAAAAATTTGTCATTGGTATTTCAGATGACACTACTGTTTGGCAGTATTTAATATTTTAAATAGCTGTTGTAAGCTATAAGTTATTTATAAACTTTATCAGCTGCTCTTAATTATTAATTACTATTTGTTACACTTAATTATATATGAAATAGCTAATCCTATTGAGCCTACATGATTAAAATGTATTATATTATACATAATTTTAACATTATAATTTTTAGACTCGTATTTTGCTAAGCCTTTGGGATCCAAAGCTTGTTGAAGAAGCTTTAAATTTTATTGAAGAACATAAAGTGACACTTGTCTTGTGTGATGAGAATGAATCTGTGAAAGATACTTCAAATTATCATGTATCACCATTTAAACGTATAGCAAGCCAGATAAATTTTGATTTACAATCACCAGATACCGAGGATTTGTACACTCCTGAAAGTCCAAAATGTTTGAGGAATTTTATGAAGTTTGATTCAAAAGAAATCCAAGAAGAACATGACTTGAGCGGTAATGAAGACCAACAACAGTTTATTGTATTTCCAGAATCTAAGGGTGAAATGGACAATAATCAAGAAGATGTAAACCATATTTCTGGTATACTATTTGTCAAATTTTACATTACACTGTATATTTTATAAATTTAGATGTTATAAAAAGATATTTAAATGAAATATTTTTAGGTTCTAAAGAAAATACACTCATTAATGAAAGCGGCAATGGTATGAAAACAGGTCAATTTTTGGATACTTATTCAATGTGTAATTCACCGTCAGCTAACTATTATAAGCCTACTGAAGAACCAGAACCTTGGGAGCTTACTCAGTTGAATATTGAAGCAAGTATCATGTGTCTTGTGAGCAAAGTTAAATTTTTATGTGGCCGTTGCAATAGTCCAGCAGTAAGGTTGAGGTCTCAAAGATGTCGTAGTTTTCGTTCAAACTCATCAACAGTTCAGGTAAATTATTTTTATCATGCAAATTATTTTTTAATATTATGGTAACTATAATATCAAATGTATAAAAATGTACCTATACTTTTAAATTATAATTATATAATACTTTAAATTATAATACAATATGACAAAAGTATTATTGTTATTTAGTATTTATAATAACTGTAAAATATTTTAGCCAACAAATTCTCAGCAACCTGTGAGCTTAGATTCTAGATTGACTCAAATTTCTGGTAATGAAGCACAAAAAACTTCTAATAACAAGTGATTATATTTATATTTTATCTTTTACTAAGTTATTCAATAAATAAATATATTATTTTATGTGTTTAGTTTACCTTCCAGAAACAAGTTTACAGAAGGACTTGATTTTAATCTTATGACTGATTGGGGTTCTGAATTAAAGCCAAGCATGCGTAAACTTCGTCAAGCTATGGATGGACTTTTAAAAACTGCTAGACTTACGCATAGTGTTTTCAGAGTACAAGAAGATAAACGTTCAGCTGAAAGGTCATGCAATGTTCGTTACCGGAGACATGTTTGTTTTTCACAAGCGGTAATTAAAATAAATAATTGCTATTATACTTAAAAAAACACTTATTTTTAATTTTGTTTTAGTTAACTGCTTTGGTTAGTGGTTTAATGGCAAGATTGTGGTGTCAAAAGCCTGAACCTGAATTTCTGTATGTTTTGTCTTCAATTGGTTGTTTAGCCTCTTTTGAATGTCTATTGAGTTACTATGGTAATGAAATTGATATGTGGGGTGACATGGCTGTTGCCATTGAAGATTTGGCTACTGTGAACTTTACCTTATTACCATTATCGCAAGCTGTTAGGTATTATTTATAGATTAATCTAAATAAATTTATTTAATAATTAATATATTTTTTTGTAGAGAAAATCCAAAAGATGAAATCATGCCACGAATCGTGGGTTCTAAGAATTCTTTATGTGTTTTATTACCAGTTCCTGATTTAATTCAGTCTCTATTGCCTTCTAAAAATATTGCTCCATTTCGGGTTACACCTGTTTTTTTTAATATTGGTATTAATGAAATGGCGACTATTGCAGAAAACCTTGGAAATACAAAACCACAAGATAGTAGCAATATTGACAATTTTGAAAGATTAAATGAATTTTGTTCAAGATACCGTAAACTTAATCTATCCAGTAATGGTGATTGTGAACGGCAAGGCACTTCTGTTGCAGAATTAATGAGCAATTTGAAAGATTCATTACAAAGCAATAAGAGTAAAAATGTAGAAATACTGCAAACAGCAGCTATAGTGTGTCGCCGCTTAAAAGGTAAAATATATAAAATATCTATGATAAAAATATTATGGTTTTATTTTACATTTTATATCTACTCAATGCTTTTATTTTTATTGTATTGTTTTCATTAATTTGTTTTTCAACCTGAATAATTTTTTTAACTTTAGGTTTAAGATTTACTAGTTGTAAAAGTGCAAAAGACCGAACAGGCATGTCTGTTACATTAGAACAGTGTTCTATTTTAAATTTGGAATATGGACTTGCAGAAAGTGAAATTCAGCAAGCATTAGATTGTATGAGAAGGTATATTTAATTGTTTGTATATTATAATGAAAATAAGAAATAAGAAAAACTTACAGTTGTCATAATATGCCATTTGAATATGTTATGTCTTTCAGTGAGGGGTGTAGGAGAGAAAATGCATATAAAAATACTGGTGTCAGAAAATATGCATTTAACAGATTACAACACTTTACCTTACCACAAATGTACAGACCTCCGGCAGGTACTTATGGATCAAGCCAAACTTAAATGGTTACCATGGTTGTTATACTATTTTATTATTATTTTTTATTTCATTTTTCAATCATAGAATTGACAAACAAAATTGTTTGACCTTTAATATGTTCCTATACTAAGACTGTTGTCTTGTACTTAGAACCTCTGCAATCAATTTTTGAAATAAGAAAAACTCGCTATCATTATTTATATTTTTGTGGGTTTTATTTTCAAGATAAAAATAACTGCTTATTCTTTTGCTTAATTGTTGAGCTTAAAATAAAATAAATACAGTAGTTGCTTCTTATTCTGAATAAACCAGCAAATAGGTTTTTTTCCAGGTAATGTAAATTAGCAACAATAGTTTATTTGGCTTTAATAATTTTTCCTATAATATGAGGTGGTTTGCATTATCCAGTGGATGGATTTTACAGTGAACACTGTATTAGTTATTAAATAATGAACTGAATTAGTCATTATTCATTAAATAAGTTTTGAATATTAAATTGTTATTATCGAAGTATGATTAAATCCTTACTATTTAATCTGATATTGATATCGAATTATGTAACCATATTTTTTGAATACTGAAATTAAAGTACTCTAACAGCGATTGTCATTTTAGCATTAACTACAAATTTGCATATAAATGTATTCAATATTCATAGGTCTAGTCGTCTCTATATCAAATATCTTTTGATATATCGCCATGAGGTTAGATTTCAAAGTCACATCATTATAAAAACATTATTTGCTCAAGTTATTAAAAATGTAATAGTAAAATTAGGAATTTAAAAAGAAGAATGATTTGTATGCAATATATTTAAATATTATTAATTGTTCTTAGATTCATACAATATTTTATTCATTTTCAAGTAAACATCATACTATATGACTAACTTGTAAGGAAAATATTTTAATATTTATGATACAAAGTATTTTATTTACTAAGGTGAATCAATAAATTCTTAATGCATTAAATTCGATCAATTTAAAATACTATTATTAATAATACAATTATCAGAAATATTAAATAAATATTTTATTTTAACTATTTCAAACGAGAAAATAATTGTCTGGGAACTAAATGGATACTGCAATTTTAGGATATAACATTTAATTTTTGTTAATAACAATTTTTTTTAAAAGTTATTTAATTTAAGTACCGTGACTGTCTAATTATATACTATATATATGAATTAGTGACTAAAGCTCAGTTAAGAGTACTGGTGCCTGAGAAGGTTGATTAAAATTGCTTAGTTAAAATTTTTTTAGCAGTTGCCAGCCATGCATTAATTTTTTATTTTATTTAATGCTGATTTGACAATTTTATTATTGCTGAAGTGCCATTGCTGGATGGACCCTTTTATTATGTAAACGGGCTATACAATAATATTTTCTAGTTCTTTGCTCTATTGTACTAACTATTTATTGATCACGAGTGGTATTGTTTTACAATTTTGGAGAAAATATTTGCTAATAGGAAAAATATGTTTTAAAATTAAACAAAATTTATCGAGAATTATAATATAAAAATTTGACGATTCAAATAAGAAAATAATATTGCCATCAACACTTTTTCATACAATATTCTTGCAAATCCTATTTATTCTAATTATATGATATCAAAACGAACCTTATTTCCCCTATTTGCCTATAATATATATTGTACACATTAAATATCTCAAAATATACATCATACAGTCATATACTTTTAAATTAGAATTCCCGCTCTGTTGTGTACTAGTGTATTGAAAATATGCTTACAGAACTTTTTCTTATAGAATTACTGGCACTTAAATTCTAATAAAAATATCAATTTAATTTAATTTTAAAACTATTATTTTTTCTCCTATAAACAACTTTATTAGTAATAATTATTGTCTGTATGTTATATAAAATAACAATAACAAATTATTGTAAATATTATTATAATAATCAATGGTTTTACATCTTCATTCTTGCCTTCTAAGTGAAATGCTACTTTTGGGACTGGCCTCATTTCACATGTCAAGGTGTTGAAGATGGTTTTTGGTTAACTATATTTGTCTAGTTAACCAAGGGGTTGGGTGAGGAGGACGGTAATTATTGGCTGGCTTGCTCTTGAGTCTTGATGCCATAACACGCAAAAATGATCTGTGGCTATCTCGAAATCGAACCTGGGACACTAGAACATTAGTTCAGTGTTCAGACCCACTCGGCCACGAGTGACCTCAATTGTAAACATTATTATGTTATTTTATTACTAAATACTAATTGTATACTTAGTGTATTAAAAACTGGGTCTGTAAAACAATTGACTTTATTTAGTAGATGAAAAACAGTTTTTTTTTTATTTCAATCTCAACTTTAGATATAATTATAATGTTTAATTTTAACTGTTAATTAAAAGCTTTTATTACATTATATTCATGTTATTTGTCTATTTTTTAAGACATAATGTGTGCCAAACTTAAATCAAAAGCTGTTAAATATTAATTTATTCAATTAATGTTTACATTTTAACTTAAAAATATTTAATGTTCTTGGGTTTAGGCGTAAGTCTTCCTGTTATTGATATTAAATCATAGATTTTCTATTATCTAAGATATAATCATGTTGCTCAAAATGTACAACAGAATCTTGAAATTATATCATAATATTTATTATATTTATATAATATTTACTTTTAAGTTAATTAAGAATTAAATTTACAATCTATTCAAATATTACCTAACTTTGTATGTGTCCAGTATACAATTTAATTTTATTGATAAACGTATACTATAACCTTATTGATTTTTTTTAGATTTTATAGTTAACTAACTTATGTTTTCAGTCTGCAC
The DNA here is from genome assembly GCF_020184175.1 of Aphis gossypii. NCBI lineage: Eukaryota > Metazoa > Arthropoda > Insecta > Hemiptera > Aphididae > Aphis > Aphis gossypii. The sequence continues at coordinate 63,962,219 of NC_065531.1, read as the reverse complement.
ATCTTTATTTTAAAAATTATAGCTTAAATGTTACCATCAACTAAGTGATTTAGAAATTTACAACAAATTTATTATTTGTTATGCAATTAATTTTTATTATTATTTCTTCTATATAGTACGTTTATTTATACACATAAATTATTATTTATCAAAGTTATTACATTGAAATTGTTTTTGTATCGATTATTGTTATATTGTTTCTATTAATTGTATCCTAATACATTAGACACATTTTATTATATAAATTATAGAATTTTTTTTGAGCTGTTATATTATTTAACAGCTCAAGCTTACCTTTATGTATTATGACTTTTGACATTTTATTATATTTATTTTGTTTTACCAAACTATTTTGTAAATAGTTATATCATCTTATGTGCAATTAAATTGTTTTATATGATTGATTGTTTACTATTAAATAATGTTTTCATTCAAGTGTAGAATAAATCACAATGTACAATACTAAACGTATATTATGAAATTAATTATTACATTTTGTCTAACATTAGGTAATTCGTTTCTAATTAAGTACATTTATTATTGCTGTATTTAGAATATTATGTTTATGTATTTGAATTAATTTAAATTATTTATTAATAATTAATTGCCCACTAACCAACTGTATTTTGGATATTGGATAGTAATCAATTTTACTATCTAGTATAGTGTACTTAACTAATCCTTAAACTTGTCGGCATGTTATATTGTTTTTGTTAAACAAAATATATTACGTATACTATTTAATATTTATATTAATGACATTTTTAATTGGTATTTATGAGCAATCAGTTTTGCTATGATTGGCAAATTTCAAACCATTTTTTTTTCTACTCCAAATAAATTGTCATTGAGTACTTTATTTGTAGTATTATCAAAAATACTTTTTTCTGCTTATTATAATGAAGTGCTTTTTTTCTTTTATTAATTATAAAAATAAGCCAATAATATAATAACATGTTTTCATTTTGTACAAGACAGTAAGTACAACATTTGGTACAGAAAACAAAACGTGTATTATATAATGAAAATAATAAATATATCAAATATACAAATAAACTTATTTTATAAATACATTTTAAACAATTAACAAATAGTGATAACTTAAAACCACAGTTCCCCTAAATCGCCTTCTGTTTTAATATCTAAGCTGTCATCATGAGGACTGTCTTCATCCGAATCGCTGATTTCCAAATCGTCTTGGATATTTGCGCTGCTATGATTTTTGTTACTTGACCCTGCGAGATCTTTTTCATCACTTGTGTCTAGATTTCGGCTACCTGTAGGTAGGAAGTCTGAAGGATCATAATTTGGATCGAGGTCCATACTTTCGTCGGCTATTAAAAAAACAAAAATTATATGCTGTTAGATTAGTATGATATTCGTATTTCACCTTGGATTTGGTTGGAGAAAGTTTCAGGAGCAGGATTGTATCCCATGTTACCGAGCAAAACCATGGCTTCCGCTACTTGTTGACTGTCATCATCTGGCGGATTTTCTCCAACGACTTCCATGAAATCATCTTCTTCACTCGAACAATGTAAATCTAAAAACAAATCATGACAACATATAGAACCATTCAATATATATATATAATGTATTAAACAAATTACCGTCTTCTAATATATGATTAGTTTCTGTTTTGAAATTGCTGTCTGGATCCATCGTCTGGAATTCTATGTCTTCAATGTTCACTTTGTGTTCTCTTGGTGAATTTAAGTTCTGAAAAAATTTATTTACTTTATAATATATGAAAAAAATTGTTGAAAATGGATGATACAAACAAATTTTGTTAATTAATTTATATATATATATATATATTAAAAATGAGTTAACATACATCCTCAACATCTTGCATGTCTGCATAATCATCCTCAGCAGCAGAATCCATATCAACTTGTTCCAGAGCTCGGGCTTGAACTAAGCTGATATTTTGTTCCACTTGCGTCAAGTATTGATCAAACTGAAATTTTTATGAATTTATATGGAATAAGATTTTTCTATAGCAATATTCACAGTTTCATTTATTTACCTCTTCTAATGATTCTGTGGCCACACTTATCAATTTTTTTGCTTGTTGTGTAAATTCTGAATCTTCACCATTATATGCGACACTGTTTTCATAGATTAAATTTATGTCTGCCAAAAATTCTTTACGGTTATGATACTTGTGACCTAAAACAATATAGAATTTATATTAATATTCAGAAAAATATCTTAGAACTTAAAATAAAAATCATTTTAATTTGTGAAATGTTAAAATGTAGAAGTTACTTTTGTTTCAATTTATTGTGATCACTTACTAGATATATAATTAAATCATCTATTTTATTTTTTCCTAGTCATAACAAGTATTATTAATAGATTCAAAATCAAATATTCTAACTTGCATAAGCATATCATGGTTGGGCCACCAGTCTTTGTCTTACAGACCTTTTTTATTTCTGTTTAACACTTACTTATATAATATATAAGACTAAAATGAATAGAGACGAACTTAATCTTCCACATAATCTATGTAAGTTGCTACCAATTAATAGACATCACTGCTTTACACAAAATTAATTAATTAATTGAAATTTTGTTTGATATTTGAACTAAAAAAATCAATTTTTTTTTTTACAAATTGTATTATATTATTATTTATATTGTTTTAATATTTAGTAACTCTAGTAGGATGTAGTGTAGAATTGCTCATTCATGATACCTAATTTGTTCTTTCTTTCTTGTTCTGTCACGTTTCAGGTATGTACATTATGACTGATCTTATATTTTAGTAATATTCTATACCTATATCTAGTATAACTCATTCTTCAATTTTTTTGATAATAATTGAACCAATTAACTTAGAAAATGCGTGAAAGCATTTATTTCCCATTGCAATGTATTGGTAAAAAATATATGTAATACTCACTCGAAACACGCGAAGCGATGGTTTCTAAATCAATTGGTTGTTTAATGACATTGTAATAATCTTTGACTAATTTTCGATTCACTGGCTTCATGAATGGCCATGCTTCACTCATAGTCTTTACTTTACCAACAACATTATCTAATATAAATGTTAAAGCCACTTGGTCATTATCATCCAAAAGTGGGTTGATTGCTTTTTCCAGTAACATAAGACGTTCTTCTTTTTCATGTAAACGATCTACACAAACACCCAACATACGACGGGCAGCAACTGTTAGTGAACTTTTAGCACCTAAAAATTAATTATATTATTGTAAGTTAAACAATAAAAAAATATATTGTCATCATTTCATCATTTATTCACCATTGTACAATGTAGAATTTTCAACAATTTGGTTGACATCAGAAAGAAATTCTTCACGATTCTGATATTTCTTCAAATGTAGCCCATCTCTAATAGATTGTAAATCCATAGGTCTCTGTACTATATTGTAGTAATCAGGCACTTTCTGTAAAACACAATTTTTTAGGTAAATTAAATGGATGTATTTATTAAACAACTAATAACAACAGTTATTTTACCTTGACATTAACTGGATAAATAAATGGATGTACATCAGGCATACCACGCATTTCATTTAATATAGATTCAAAAATTGTGGATAAAACAATTAATGGATCAGTACGGCGTCTGTTGGCAGCACGATCAGGTTTCTTTAAATAATCACAGTGCAGTTCATTCTTACGTTTCTTGTTACGTGATAACGCATCTTTGGGTACTTTCAAAACAAGTGATCTCCGTTTTACTTCTTCAGCATGCTAATAAACAAAGAAAAATGTATTTACAATATATAGTACATAATTAAAGTGTGTAGTATGCCAATTCATGGTTAAAAAACAAACCTTCAAGAGTTTACTGGATAATGTGACTTTGGTTCCATCTACATTGACTAAATCTTCGTCCTCTACATTCATTTGTTTTTCGATTTCTTCTTCTTGTTCTTCAGTAAGAGCAACATTAACTGAAGCATTAGGATTTAGATTATACTGAGGACAGGCTTTGTTTGTTCTCATATGACCAACATTGCCACATGCTCCACATCTAACTTTTAAGTCAGGTTTCATTTTACTGGGCTTGGGTTTACGAGGTCTCGGTGGGGTGGCTTCCATGCGTGGTTTAGGTATAGTAACTGTTCCAGAAGTAGGCATTGGTACATCATTACTCAAAGAGTTGCTCTTATTGACCATAGAGTAACCAAAACCTTAAAATGTAACATGAAATATAATAATGGTGATTAAATGTATCAAGTGTTATAAATTTACCAGGCTGTGGTTTAGTATTATTAGAAAAGCGTTCACGTTCTTGATTTCTTTTTATACGTCTCAGTTGTTCTTGTATTCTTCGTTTTTCACGTTTCATTTCTTCTTTTTGTGCTTCATCCATAAGAGCATATTGACGAATAAAACCTTCATCTCTTGTTGTTCTAATTTTTAGATAAGCATCAATAACGCCCGGTTTACGTACAACTTCTGTTCTAGTATACTCTTTTCCATCTGATCCTTGAAATGTTCTATATATCCTAAGTACACGACCTATAAGCAGAATTACATGTTTATTTATTTTTTTTTTTGTAAATGTATGATAATTATGTTTTATCATACCTGGTTGTCCAATTGATGAAAACTGCATACTATCTTCATCATCAATTTTTTTTTTGTCTCTTTTACGCATATCTTCATTCGTGCACCCCATGATCATTTTACGAAGTTCATGACGTTCTTGTTCTTCTTTTTCAAGTGACAACTAAATTTAGTAAAATTATTATATTTAGTCATTTGTTTTATTCATTCAAGAAGAAATTAAAGTGCATACTTGTGTGCTTGTTTTTTTATTTGACAACATATTTTCAATGTTTTTTCCCATTTCTTCAATATCAGAACAATCTTCTTCATCAAAACTTTCTCCTTCATCTGTGGACAACACTTCATGAGATGAAAGCACTCTATTTTGTAAATCAAATATTCTTTGGCATTCTTCTTTGTATCTAAAATATATTAACAACAATTTAATATTTTAAACAGTACGATTATTGGTCTTATAGTAACAACACATTCATCGTTGAAGATATAAATTAGTATCAGATACCTTGTTATTAAATTCACTACAATATAGTTAGTTTTATAATTAAATTATTTGTGTTAGTGTTTCCTATAATTATTATTTTATATATTATAATTATAAGTATATATTATTTAAGTAGTACATTTATGTTTTTGCAGCTTATTTTTTATACCAAGTATACTTAAATATTATGTTGAATATTCAAGTATCAAATTTCTATGACATAAATACTTCCAAATATTCTTTAGTCTTAAAAAATCTATAGTATTTAAATGAAGTAAACAAATTACCTGTAAAAGTTGATATATTCTACTTAACTAGTCAATTTAAAAAAAAATTCATCAAATATCATTAATCATACCTGTTCTTAAACATAAATTTAACACCTATAATTTATTATTATTAGGTATTTTTCTAGCCTAAATATTTACATTTCTTTATTTTCTTTTTTTTTCTCTCACTTAATATAGGTATATAAAATTATCAACCAATTAATTTTTTTAATAAAATAAGTTATGTGTTAAAATTACAATTTATTATATAGTAAAAACAGGATTTATTAATCTATAAGTAAAAAAAAAATATATATATATAATTTTTATGTTTTATTTGAATATTTTTTACCTTTCTTGGTGCTCAGCAATAGAAAAACGATTTCCTCTTGAAAATTTTGTCATTCCTTCTTCACCAGCTTTAGCTTTTTCAGTAGACAAGGTACGAACTACATCAATAACTTCCCATCGAGATAATTTTTTTATTTCTTCTTCAGGTACCGCAAATTTTCTCAATAAAGCTTTTGCATTATTTAATGACAATCGTCTTAAATCGGCATCTGTTCCAGTCACCATACGTTTAGGCTGAGCTTCTTGTTCTTCTTTATTCAACTAAAATCAATAAAAACGTACAACTGTTTTTTTATATATATATACATAAAATGTTAAATAAAGTGATATAATTGATATAATATTGAAATTTAACATAAATAAGATATTAAAAACAACATACCGTTGGTTTGTTAGGTACTCGTACATATGAAAATCCTTCTCCACATCCAGTAGGATCTGCAGGACCAGTGAGTTGAAGTAAACACTTATTTTTCATAGCTTGTATGTATGCTCGGGTTGTCATCCAAGGTGCAACTTTAATTTCATCATCCATTTTTAGCTGCATTTCTTCATCATCGTCTTCTAAGCTAGTTAAAATAAATTTTTCTCCGTAGCCAGCTTCCTATAGAAATATTAATTAAAAATAGAAATTTTGAATTTACTAAATTGACTGAATATCTAAATTACTTTAAGTCTTTGTTCGGCTGCAATCATGCTAAAATAAGCACAACATTGCTCTGGTGATACCATGGCACGAATTTCTTCTTCTGATGGTAAACGGAAATCAGGTTTAATTACCCACCAATTTGAATCAGATCCTATGTTATTAAAATACAGTTTATGTTATTATTATTAATTTAATTTACTCATTCCCTTTAATTACCATTACTTACCAGTTCTTTTAAAATCAGCACATAACTTAAGACGTTTACGAATGCTACTTTCTGAATGTGATGGAAATGCTTTTTTAATGTCATCCATTTTTATACGTCTTGGATAATCAGTACTTTTCCAAAATAGTCGATAAATAAAAACCTTATTAGAAAAAAAAAAATGTTAAAACAAGAATAAAAAAAAAAATGAAACAAATTTAGTTTTTACCTGTAAAAAGTCTCTCACAAAATTGTTAGCACGTTTAGAGTTAGGACCAGGAACTTCATACAATGGACAAAGTTGACCAGATGTAAATAAAGCATCTATTTCACGTATGTAATAGGCATGCCTGAAAATAAGTAAAAATTGTATAACTAATAAAATAACATTTGTAGTTATAAAGTTAATATAAATAGTAATATGTAGTTAGGTATGTTTCATTTTTTAATAAATCAAGCCAAAATCAATTTCAACTTGAATCTATTTAATTAAATATAGGTAGTACGCTAAAATTTAAAAAAAAAGTAATGATATAGAATTTTTAACCTTGTTCTTATAAGTAAGAAATCATTTTCCAAAGGCTTGTGTTCATATATTGGTGCTCGATATAAATTATTTTCAATAACTTGAATTGTTCTACCAGGTGATAGCACACCCAGAAAAGGCGAAGTATGGGCATAAGCAATTTCTCCAAATCGTAAATTTGGTGGACCAGGGTCTTTACCAATTTTACGTTTATAATAGTTTTTAATTTTAGAGCACATTCCAACCTAAAAATTATAGAATAGATATCAAATAAAGGATATTTTTAGTAAATTTATGTTTATACATACTTGATTCAATAAAGGCGGGTGTTCTTCACAATATTCAACTAGAATAATTGAACCATCTCGACCAGTCAAATCATCAGGTGTTCTCATGAAAAATACATCACCACCTCCAGAAGCTATTCGTTCTTGTTCTCTAAGCTAAATTAATAAAATAGTTGGTAATTCATAATGTACTTAACCTGAATAAAATGTTAAGCTTAGCACTACTCTGGATATGCCCACAATAGTATGTTTGATTCAATGTTTTGTTTACCTTAGCTTTCTTTTTAATATTTTTCAAAAGAGGTTGCACGGAATGAAATATTGGCTCAGCAACAGGACCATGAGAATAACGTTTCATAGGAGGACGATGGAAATATTTTAAACGCGTTGGCCCCATATGAGTTTGTATAAATGGGGCTTTTAACTCAACAATAGGTGTTGAATGTTGGATGATGTTACCACCTCCAACTTTAAGACGTAATGATGTTTCAGATGACCGCGGTTGATAGTAACTGTAGATTTTTCAATAAATCGCAATCAATAATTTAATATTTTATACTATAAGATAGTGGAATAAACAATTATAGGTTTAAATTGTAACAAAAAATCTTTATATTACATACCAGTCATTTGATACATTAAATGGATCTCTGTCTGGTGACTTAGGTGGAGGCAATGGAGTATCTTCTTCAAGAACATTAATTACTCCAGCTTTACCAAGTAAAAGTTTTGATTTTTTAACATGTGGGTGAGGAATTTTTACTTTAACTGGAGTAGCGTTATCTAGTCTTTGTTTTGCTGGATCTACATCATCAGGTACACCTAATATGATATTTTCATCATTGGGATCTAATGTTAATATTTTTGGACGAGGTATTTTTTCCATATTTTTAGCATCCCAAATGATTTCATCTTCCCAAGTTCCATATACCAGTTCTTCATTCTCTACTGGAAATATAGAATACCAGGTATCATCTACAGTATCATTTATTGGCTGTTGCTTTGAACCACTAAAAATGTTAAACGTAAATAAATAAAATAAAATAAATTAATGTAGTATAAAAATATATAACAATATTATGTATATTATACATACATATTTAACATAACCTAACATAAAAACATTTAGAAGCTATAATCCAATATGACTGTACAATAATATAAAAAATATATAACCTTAGACTGATGACAGACACAAGTTAATGGTAGCTGCCAGATATATTTATACCATAAAAGAATAATATCAATACAACTGTATAATAAATATCGAATATTTAAAAACAACAGTCTGGTAAATATATAAAATCACATATATATCTACCAACCTCTAATAGATTTTATATCCTCACTACTTTACACATCTTACATACCTAACATTAAAAATTTCAAATGTAAGAATAGGGATAACTTTTGACACCGCTAAGCTTAAATATAGGCTGAAAAAAATGAAAAAAGTATAGCTCTGTGAATGATTTATTGACATACCCTACAGTAATGAAGAAGTTAACGAAAATATGTGCAATCTGTTGTTGTATAACCCTCGTAAGCCTAATACAACACTGTACACTTTTATTTTTTCATAAATTTTAGTGATTTGAACAAACTAAATTGTATGATAAATTACTAAAATACTATTTTTAATTAAATAGTTAATTGTCAAACAGGTTTTGGTAAATTATATATTTTTTTTGCTGCTCTATATTTATATTATATAAAATACTATATTTAAGAAAACTTACATATTTGATTTTGGAGTCATTTTATTTTGTGATTGTGATACGTTTATGTTGGATGTAGCTAATCGTACTGATCCCCCTGCAAGAGGAAGCATTCCTTTTCCAGGCTGGCTAAAAGCTTGAGCAGTACGATTAGTACTACTTGGTACCCATCCAGCAGCATTAGTCTTGCTATTTAATTTTTGAAGAACTTTATGTTTAATATCTTCTCCGTTCCATATTATATCATCTTCCCAATGCAACTGACTAACCATTAAATAGGCGTCTTCTGGATATGGATTTTCTTCTGCATTGTTTTCTATGTCTTCAGTCTGAAATAATAATCAATTTTAATAAATAGTAGTACTCAAAAATTGAGAATTTTAGGACAATTATTAATTATTTTGAAATTAAAAATTTTCAAGTTTAATTTCTAAACATTTGAGAACAATTTTAAGATTATGAAGTCTTATTAATTTCAATCAACTTTAAAAGCTTTTAAAAAATGTGTATTAAGAGTTAAGACTAAAATAATTTAGAAAGAGAAAGAAACAATATATTAATTTAGATATCTATATCTTGTGGTAACTGTTAGTTTTATTCCTCCAATAATAATAATAATAAAAAATATCAATCTCTACAGTCTACAGTCTTAAGAATAAATAGATAAGGACATACTAGTGTATAAGAAAAAAAATTTACCGCTATTTGGAGGTAATAGACTATGTGTACTAACGTCTAACAATATATTGAATCTTAATGGACTAAAAATATTACCTATACACTATTTTAGATTTAAATACAGAACAATTTTTACAATGTTTACTTACTTTGTTGTCTTTAAGTTTAAAACCATAATCAAATTCTTCTCCATTTTCAGGAACACCCAACATATCATACCACAATTTTGCTGGACCACATCTCCAGTATGCTTGATTATTCGAACCATCTTCATTTTCTTGTTTATTTGGATTAGTTTGTTTAGAAAAACTTTCAATTGGTTGTAAAAATTTTTCCTGAAAACTTATTATTAAAAAAAATTGCTTAATAACATGTAAATAATTTAGAAAGTAACCTCATCATCACAAGCAATGAATTCAGGATCTGGTAATGAACCATATTCAAGACACAGGAGTTGAGGTTTGTAATCATTATCAGAAGAATTATAATCATTTGCATCACTTTGTCTTCTTTTTTTACGTTTTGTTTTTACATTTCGCCAAGCTTTAGGTAAGCGACTTGATTTATTGGGCTTAAACAATCTAGAAAACCGTAACACCTATAACCAAAATAGATTTAAAAGAATTAAAGGTATTTATTATTTAGGTATGTAATATGCATCAATATTACTTTTCCAACTCTAAAATCAGGAAATAGCGTTGTAACATCAACATTTTCATATTTTGAAGGTAACATAGCAGCCAATGGTGTTTCCAACCGCTTAGATCTATCAGTTTGTTTATCGTTTTGTTCATTATCACCATCATAATCACTTTCCAAAACTTCCTTCTTAATGCTAGTAGTTTCTTCAGCTAATTCATCAATATCAAAAAAATCTTGAGCTGTAGGCGATTTCTCTGCTACAGTACTGGAGTCTTCATGACCATTCTCGATTCCTCGTAGTTCTGATGAGTCAATGACTTCAGACACCATCGAACTAAATCCAAGCTTGGACAAGGATGCCAAATATTTTTTTGTATCTTTGTCCAGTAAGTCATCATTTTCAAGCTGCCCACTCTCGTCGATGTTTCCAAACATAAAACTTGTTAAGTCAAAATCACCCATTTGGGCTTCAGAACTGCTGTCGTCGTTCATATTAAACCGACACACAACCGACCACAACAGAGAATTATTTATTCATTATATAATTTCGGTTTTTCTTGAAAAATAGTTAATAAATAATAATAAGTATTACATGTTGTAAAACCTAATAACTAACTGCATAACACAAACATTATAAACAGAGAAAAACTTCAAAAAAGATTAATGCCTATTGCCTCCTATTGGTATAATGTTTATGACTTAATATGAGATAATATTGTATTATGTTGTAAATACAAAATAATGATAACGGTACAGTTAGGAAATGTTAAAAACGAAATAGTAAAAAATTGTAATGCTGGTAGCATTGTTTGAATAAAACTACGTGATAACGGTTTAACAGAGGGAAAGCGATAGAAGTACAAAAAAATGAGATAGACGAAAATTGTACCGAACATCGATCTCAAAAATTTAAAAAAAAAATTCATGATTCTCGTCAATTAAATTTAGTAACCTTAAGTACACAAATATTAATTTATTCCATTACATTGTACATAATTAAATTGTTAATTCATTATGGCGTTAAGAACGGATATGTACGTGTCTTGTATTAAAATGTTTGGCGTTCCCATTGTTCCGCCACTTGTAAGTACATTTTAAGTCTTTGTACAGTTCGTTTTCGTTAAATTAATTATTATTTTCATGTTTTTTAATTACTTAATTTAGATATTTTATTATATTACCTCAATATTTTAACTTCTTATTTCTTATATTATGATTATTTAATATTTTTACTAGGTACCTAATACCTATGGGCCAACTACATTTGACTTGAGTTATAAATTATAATTATTACATATCATATAGTTTATATGGATACATTAATACATTATTACATATGTTTTAATTAAACCTAGGATTTGACTTATGAGTTCTTTTGTTTAAAATTGTTTACCTACTTAGCATTTGTACATGGAAAAAATTCATTATAATTTCAGTCTAAAATTTAAATTATTAAAACTTCATTGAATCCTATTACATTAAAATATTTACTGAATTTGGCATCTGAAATTCATCCAGCATCTGATATTGCTTTAATTATTTATGAAATCCACCATAAAATAACCAGTACCTATTGCTTAAAGTTCTTGTTTAAGGTAGGTAAACATTGTAAAAAGTTTTTAACGTATTTAAATAAATTTTATTAAAAAACTATAAAAATGTATTTAAGTCGGAGAATCTATATTTATATCTCATTATCTACACTTTTTTAGAATAGTTTATTATACATTTATTTTATTATTTATCTTATAACAATAATGATTTTGTGTATATACTGTCGGACAAGAGATAAGCGTCCCATTTAACACCCTATCATTGAAATAGATTCCACTATGGCATGATAATGTGTGAAGATGCTCATAAAAATGAATCTTTATCATTGTGTCCTTTTTTGCTCGATAGGGTATACATAATATACTATTATCTATTAAGTAATTTATTTTTAAAATTTAGATGACAGATCAAAAAAGACAAGAAATGAAAGAGTATAAGGAAAAAGCAATTGCTTATGAACATAAATTTAAGGGTAAAAGAGTTAGCTTGGATAGTGGAGTAATGATTAACAGTACAGAAATGCAAAAAATTGAAAACTATGAATCCCCTACTACAGTGTTAAAAGAACCTGTTTATAATGATATAAATAATACTAACAAAATTGCAATACTTAATGGGATAAAAACTGATGGTTCAATTTCTCCCGAAACACCAACATTAATATCAGAAGAAGACGAGCATAATTCTAATGATAGTTCTTCCAATAAACAGCCAATAATTATAAAGTCTGAAACTGTTAGTTTAACTGAAAAATCTGATGACACTTTGATTCCACAGCAAGAATCAAATAGTAATTTAACTGTAAATAATTCAATAACGCTTAATGAAGATAATTTAAATGATAATTATCTTTATAAAGAATCAAATATTAAATCTACAAATCATAATTTAAATCAAAATTCTTGTGACACGTTGGTTTCAAAACAAGAACCAACTCAACTTTTAACTGTAACTAATACTACTATCCATGTTGATGGAGATAATATATCAACAAAACAAATTCCTCGCTTAAGAAGTAATTCATATACTTTATCATCACCAAGTCCAATAATGGTAGCATTTTTAAATAGTCAAGTTCAACAACAATTAATGGAACCAAAAAGTGTAGAAAACAATATTAATCATAGTAAAGAAAGTAAATCTGAACCACTTAGTATTTATATGACCAATGATAATGATGAAGAAATATTGAAAGTTAAAAGTCTTTCACTCAATTCTGTTCCTAAATCATTTCATAAACATGATCTTACAAACAATTCCATTGAATTGAATCTTATTAATAAATGTACAGAAGATAATATTATATCTGACCAACAAAATCAAGATGAAAGAGAAAGCTTAACTACTATTGGAACAAATTTTAGTAATGATGAAAGTATCGTAGGAAGTGTGATAACTGTTTTTAATGGTAATAGTTATGATAACAACAGCAGTCCCAATTCAATGACATGCAAATCTATGAAACATTGTTGTTGTCAAAATAGCGATGATGAATATTCTATAAGTAGCAGCAACATTCGTTACAAAACTCCTGAGGAGTTAAATCTAGAAACTGAACAATTGCGCTTAGCAAAGTTGGATTTAGAAAGAAGGCATCAAGAAGAATTGTCCAATTTAATAAAAAAACAGATGGAAGAGCGAGAAAAAATTGCAGTAAGGCATTATTTAGTATCGCAAAGTATATCCGGAATGTCTTTTGATGGGTCTGAATGTTCAGAATCTATATCGAAACAAATATCTAGTTCTCCATCAATTCAATCTGGAATGACAGTCACTAATGACAAAAGTATACTATCTGATACTTCATCAATTATTTCTAGCTGTTCAGTCAATAAAAATTTGGTTTGCTCATCTCCAAGACAAAGAATATCACCTCGTTCTCCACATTTACAGCAAAATATTAAATTTTATCATAGAATACGTGGTGGTCTAACAGCAAAATGGACAAGAGCTCCCACTGAAGTGGAAAATTCTGCGGCAACCATTATAAACGCTGGCGTTAGAGGTTATTTAACCAGAAGGCTATTACGCACTGAAAAGGCTCAAATGTTTAAAAAGACTATTTTAGATTCATTGAAGACAGCTCTGATTATGCATATGGAATTAAAAAAGCAACAACCTACTGAATCTGATTTAGAACTCCATCGAAGAATCATTAATCAAGTAAATAATATATTAATTTTAAGTTTTTTTAAAAAAAATCTTGAACACTATTAACTTTTTTATAGTTAGTATAACTTTATTTTTTTTTAAATTGTTTATTAGCTTACTACCGCTTGCTATGATTTGAATGATTTAATTTTGGGATCTGTACATGAAAGAATGACTGTAATTAGGGGTGATCGTGAACGGTTGATGGCTGTAAAAATGCGCCGCAAATCAAGTTCTGCATTGGTGATTAACAAACAGTCTCCAACATTAAAACAGTAAGTTTTTATATTTTTTAACAGTACAAAATTAATTGATAAATAATCTAAAAATTATTTTGTTATTAATAGACCAAAAAAATCAAGATCAGGTTATTCATTGTCAAAGAAAGCATCTGGCAATTTTTCTGAAAAGAGTTCCTTCAAAAAATATTAATTATATTTTAGTAAAAGAATTATATATGTATTTACAATATTTTTAAGTTTTATTATTTATTTTTTTTTTTTTTTTTTTTAGCTCAATTGCTAAAAATTATTTAATTTGTTTTTAGCACAATAATAATTTTATAAAAAGTTCTCATTAGTTGTAAGATTTATACCAAATATGCCGTCCCAATTTCGGTTGTTGTATACCTTAAGAAAATTATTTTAATTATTATGTTATTTTAACACTCACAAGCACTTTTTTTATATTTTGTATTTAAATTTAAAAGTTTATAAATTATATGTTGGAGTGAAAAATAAAACATTTAATGAAATGATATTATTTTAAAACACTTTATTATAATAATAATTGTTTATATTTATTTTTGCTACAGTCTAATGATTAAAAGTTAAAATCCTTTATATGATTCTCAGAGTTCTGAATAGGTTAGATTAAGTCCTGAATATTTTGCTTGAATATAAATAATAGATATAAGATTTAATTGGTTACAATTACACATAAATGTGAATAAATAGTGAACTTACTAATAATGTGATATTTAAATTTTAAACCTCTTAAAAAACGACCAGTTATTGTAAATTTATGCATTTTTTTTTTATACCAAAACAACAAGAATATAATAACAGAATAATCAGAATGTTTTGACTACATAATATATTGTGTAACTGCTTATGTGTGTGAATATGTATGTTTGTGTGTAGGTTTAGTTGATCTATGGCATTAAGTAGGTATCATTTGAAAAATCTGGAATGTGACATTAAAAATTGTCTATGTTAGCAGGTTTTCAAAAAACATTAACTTTAATTAATAAACCTCCAATGTTGGAAGACACATTGATAGGTGACAGGTGTGTACAGTATTTTTACAAACATTAATTTTTTTCAAAATAAGTTTATATTTTATATTTTGTCAATTGTCATTGATATTTATTTTAACTTTTTTTTGTATATCATGAAAATTGAGATTTTACTTTTTTTTTAGAACATAAGCCTTTTCTTATCAACGCCGATATATTGTTCCTGTATTCTACATTAATACACATTTCAGTGGATTGTGGTAGTCTGTATACAATATACATTATAATGTTGTATTGTATAATATATTTTTGTGCAGTAAATACCACTACATTTTATGAAAAGTGAAAGGATCAAAAATATGTCCTTAGGCTTTTTGAAGTAAAATAAACAAAAAAAGTATATGGAAATGTGTTGAAAAGAAAAAATAGGTAAAGATCAATTACATTCTAATTAATTTTTCATTTTAAGTAATTAAACTCAAATTTTACATGTTCGTTTGACCGATTATCTGTATTTCAAAAACGCTTAAAACCGAGCGTGGAAAATGATAAATGATGTATTACACGGCGTATCGTATAGGCATTCTTAGTGCATACGTGCCCAACGCCCAACAGTGTTTAATAAGGACATAGTGAACAAATGCTAAACCTTAATTACTCAGAAAACGTTTTTCTCAATAAAAAAAAAAAAAATGTAATTAACTTGTAGCGTATATCATAAAATGTATTACTTTTTATGTTTATAATTTATATTTTTGTTTTACTTAACATGTTTCAATTTAAATACGTCGCATAAATATAAAAATGTACTTAACCTTATTGATAAAACAAAACGTGAAAAGTATCTTAATCATTTATTGTAAAAGGAGACAATTCTGACTGTTTGAAAATATAAAAATAACACAAAAGAGGCATATTAATATTTAGTTTTTTTTATCTCTCATAGAAAGTGAACTTATCCCATTTCCGCAGTTAACGATTCATCGTCAATGCATTTGATTATGCGACGTTTAATAACATTTAATAATATTATAACTTTATTACTGTGTACCTAAGTATAGTTTATAATTAGCCATTAGATTTGATATTATTTGCATTTTTAGTTCTTCATTTCTACTCCACTTCTACAAATATTCATATAAGCTTATTGATTGTTTTTATTTCAACCTATTGTTGTAACCGACACGCAAGGTCTCGAGACTATAATTCTCTGCGAATTGTGATTGGTTTTAAGCAGCACTCACGCCACATAATTTCCGTGTAATTATGTAAAGAGCTTATTGATTTTTTTGACCAACATATAATACGATATCTGTACAAAAAAATAACACATAAACATCATAAATAGGTAAGTTATAATAAATCTAGTATTTTTATTTTGAAAACATCAGGTGGGTATTATACAACTAGAAATTATGTTGACCCATTATACTATTAAGGATAAATTACCCTAACACTGTGTGTGACATGTGTCAAATTAGTATCTGGGTAAAGATACCACGTTGGCAGCCAAATGCGGGAAATCGTGGGAGGGGGGTGCTTGAAAGGTCATAGTTATCTCAAAAGTTTTAAATGCAGGCCTTAGTCTTCCCGTCACTTATAATAATTATGTAGTTCCTTTATATTCCATGACGTTTGGCTTGTTTTAAGAATAATAGGAATAATAGCTTCTGGTTCAAAAATGGTCGGGCGTATACCTACTACGGGTGGTATGTTAAACCAATATGAACATAAATCTAAAACAATATTCAAAATATTATATACTTATAATACTTACTTAAATAACTTATCGTGTAATAAGTAAAGTAATGCACTAATGTAAGTAAAAGAGGCTTTAACCGTAATGGAATATATATACATACAAATATGGTAACAAAAAGAGTAAGTTGGGTAGCAAATTATTATACCTATCAAGTTTGTTTCTTGAGTTTAGAGACTGTCATCACTGTGTATTATTAACGTACCAAATAATATTTAGTACCGATATAATAAACGATAAACTCGATAAAGGTTCGTATAATCGTATAACCGTATATATTCCAATGTAGGCATAAGAGAGTTCTTATGGGCAGTAGCGGCTCGTGAGTTAATATTCTGGGGAGACTTAAAATTATTTAACATAAACTACGTACAACAACGAACAAGAAAAACCCTGTTATTGAAAATCTAATAATATTATAGTATTACATATTTAGTTAATATTTTTAAGTTTAATTTGATTTTTTTGTTCGTAAGTTAAAGTATTAAAACCACTAGCTAATAATATGTCTATTATATTGTCTTTTTGCATTTTTAAAATAATTAGAAATATAACAAATATCAAATAGAAGATAGTAAAAACCCTGTAGTAAACGTGTTATAGTTATTAAATCATAAAAATGCATTAAATTATGACAGCGACTAAGAACGGCGCGCGGTACGGCAATTATTGTCGTGAACCCAGTCTCAATAGAGTCTATAATACGCAGCTTATTCTCCCTGCCCCCTCCGGCCCTCCATCAAACCGGCCGTACCATTTTACATGTTATGATTGAGACTGTCGGGCGGCAGTTTCACTGTAACGGCGACCGTCACCGTCATCGATAAAACTAAAATAGCATTTCTATTAAAATAACTATTTAAAGGTTTTAGACTTGGTTGCTTTCAATTTATAATAATAAACAAAGAAAACGATATAAATTATATAATATTATAATATTTTCAATTCGAATAAAAATATTTTTATGCATTATTATTTTAATTAATTATTATTTACAAGTAACTGGGTTTTTGTAAGGGGGAGACTCAGTCTCAAAGTCTCCCCTGACGAGCCGCCCCTGCTTATGGGTAAAAATGTATTATCTTTAAATGCTTATAAAGTTATAACTAATTAAGTTAGAAATTCGATTTGTACACATTGAAATACTCAGAAAAATGTTATGCTTAGAAATGAAAATTATTAAAAATTATTTTTTCTCAAAAATGTCAAGTAAAATTACAAAATATATATGACGTATTATATATATTTTACAAAACCTTAATAATTTTCGAGATAATGAGTGTTTATTTTTTTAGAGAATTACCGAGTATAATACCTTATTTTAGGTTATTATATCACATATAATATATTATTAATTGCTATTTGAAATGATTTCGTTGATTTAAAAATTAAAATTATCTTTATAAAGTAAATTATTATTCGGTATTATTTAAAGATGGTTAAATAAAAAATATAATTTAATTTGTTTATGCAATAAAAAAAAAATAAATAAAAATAGTGGGTGGCGAGTTTAAGGTTATACTGTAATGTCTGACTTAAATTTTAACTCATGATAAATTATTGCTTACGAAAAATGATTTTGAGTACAGATTGCCTGTCAGCTTATATATTACTACCTACTTAAACATATTTTATTATTTATTTAAATTGCTATTAGTAATAGGTACGATAGATTGGATTCGTTTTTACGACAAACATAAAGAGCATTTTAATTACCTATATTATTAATATTTAATTATTATAATGGAATATATTTTTGTAAAATATTAATGTATTATTGTTATTAACTTAAAAGTTAGTACTTTTTTTTTTATAAATAACCTTGTGAATTTTTGATCCCCCTTCCTAAACAAAAAGTACTAACCACAATTACTGACAGAAATTATCTTTGAAAATGAAGGTCGAAGGTTTTTTTTTCTATTTGTATAATACGTTTTGTATAAACGTGTTAACAGTTTGACACACACACACACAAACACATAATATTGTAAAACCAATGCAATCATCAATTCGCTCAAGGTATAAAATTAAAAATTTTTAGATATTTTTAATTACTTGCAGATCATAAATAACGTTTAATAAACACAATAACTGAATTAATAGCACATGATAAATTATATATTACAATAGTCGCGAGAAAAACAAGACGGTTACAATAATATAAAAATTATGTCGAGTAAAAAAAAAAAAAAATATATAAAATTAATAACGGTGTAAGTGCAATGTACATATTATTATTATATTAAACTGATGGCTGGAAATTTATTTTCGCTTGTGTACAAATGTATAATATGTAATAAATAATATGTACATTAGAATAAAATATAACACGCGTTATTATGATGAACTTGAATTATTTTCGTTTCTTACTTATGGATAAATGAATATTAAACACGTCGTATTACAAATATTTATGCATTTTATAAGGATTATATTATTGCATAATATGATGTAAATACAGTTTTAACGGCGCTTATAAATATTATTATAGCGTAGGTAGGCTAGGTATACTTTAAACTTATATTTAATTAATTTATAACTTTATAATGCCACATACGCATATGATCCATTGAATAGCAATGTACACTCAATTTTCAAATCATCTTTTGGGACAATGGTAATAAACATGTATAAAAAAAAATAAGCTAACATATTATTACTATTTTATATCTTAGTGATTTATTAGGTTTTAAATCGGGAACAGATCTGTTCGTTTAAAAAAAACACTTGACTCGTATTAAATAATGAATACTAAACAAATATTTTTTTCACGATTTAATAAGCATATATCTTACAATATTGACAAGCTGCAGAGTGATTATAGGTAGGTACTGCCCTCTGTCGTAAGTACACTCGTTTAATTGTTAAACGGTTATGCGTATACTATATGAAAACATTATATTGGTTTCGATATCAGCCGTTGTGTGACATATTATATAATATATTATCATTAAACATCATCCTTAGAAAAGTGTTTGGTCCCAGCAGTATATATATAATAACGAATAGGACAATAAAAAATATACCTAATAATAATATTACGTGTAACGGCAGTTGAATTTTTTATCAGCCGCAATTAAATGTCGAGAGAAATAAAAAAAAAAAAAAAATTGTTAGCAACAGGCGTGTTCTGAAATCGCAGGTGACACGCAGGTGCAGCAGTTGAGCGGCGGACCACGAGTGCGCGGTGGCCCGTCGTCGTCGTCGTCGTGGCGTCGGTCAACACCGTTTGCAGCGTTCGGTTTGGAAAAAATACCTCAGGCTCTTGACGTACAGCGAATTGACTCCGACGAGGATCTTGTCCCACTTGTTCAGCGACGCCCTCCGCGGGTACGCCGGGCTGGCCTGGACCGCGCACGCCACGCCGCGGTAAATGTCCGTGGCCACCAGCACTGGACCGCGCACCTCGTACGGCAGGTACCGGATGCCCTCCAGCGACTCCAGCTGATGTCGGTTGGCCAGATCGATCATGCGCGCGGCGAACGTTTTCAACTTGTCGGAACCGAGCGTCCACGGTTTCCTGTCGGCGCACAGGACCTTCAAGTCCGCGGCCGCGTCGTCCATGTACTCGGCGGGCACGTAGCACCTCCCCAGCGTCTCGCTGTCGGTAACGATGTCCCGAGAGATATTGACGATCTGCAGCACCTGCGGAACACATAATATGAAAACCATGAAAAACATAGAAAAGTAAATATGAAAAACCTTGTTTCTCGAAACATTCGTATATAGGTACGCCCGCGAAATGCCGACGCACAATATGATAATATTATATCGTACACGAATTGCCAATAGGAAGACCATACTATGCTATAAGTCCATTATTGGCTGCAGCCCCAAGACTCGTTTTCACTACGGTAGAACCCCTCCGATCCGTTACCTGACTGGGACTGGGGGTGTGGTCGGAACGCCGAAAAGGTCCGTGGATTATCAGAATATATACACAAACATTTGAAGAATAAATAATCTTATCGAATTTATTTATGAAACTATTTTAAATATTATTTTTAATTACACACGAGTATTAAATTATTTACTACATAATATTATGTGTATAACACAAACAATTTGAATGAAAGTATTACGAAAAATATAAAAATATAATATAATATTACTTTTTAATGTTCGATCCAAATGTACATATTTTTAAAGTATACATATCGATAATATTAAGGTCGGATGAACCGGAGTAGCGGACTATAGCCGAGGGCGGACGAGAGGGGTTCTACTGTATTTCATTTTCTTTTTAATCCCAGCACGGTGTAGGTATATGCCATATGATATTATACTATGGGCGTTACGATAAAAATTTATGAAAACAATATTCGTGTTTGTTGTAATAACATAGAATTAAATTGTTTGTTTTTTTTGTTGTTGTTGATAAATACGGTTTGTTTAAAAGTAAAAAAAGTTACGTTTTGACTACTATTATATTATTATATTTTGTATGCGTAATAGTTTTAACTTGATACAAACAATATCTAGGGTAAACCCTTTATTTATAATATATTTATAGATCTTTTCAAGCTTTCCTATCTTTATAACTTTTTCACCATATCCCACCCTACGCGTATAAATATTTTAACATTTGAGAAACTATACGCATTTGACTTCTGATGAAGGTATATCAACATTTTGAACGGAAAAAAATGTACAGTAAAAAGTGGGTACTTGTTTGAAAAGTAAATGGTTGTATCACTGTGGAATATAAGTAGCTAGTATACAAAATATCAAGTATTTGAAAGTATTGTCTTTAAGTTTATAAAAACCAGAATTTGAATAAATTTATTGTTAAAGGAAAACATTTGAGCGAGCGTGCTAAAGAATCATCCTGCTTATATAATATATAAACCCATAATATACATCATGTCTATTCTCACCTGTCCCATCTGTTGCGCTTTTCTGATAACGAAATCATGCCTTGCATCGTCGTCGATATTTACACCACTCTTGTGCATCATCACGTACACGCACAGCGCTCCCACGCTACCGGCCACGTAGCTCGAGTACAACATCAGGTCGGCCTCGTTTTGAACTACTTTACCTTCCACGTCCCATCGGTAGCCGTCGAGCAGCTCGTAGAACGGTTTCCGGGGCAAGTAAAAGGATATCCGTGATATAGCCCGAAAGCACGATAGCTCTTCGTCGGTCAGCTCTTTGCGATACCGTTGCCAGTCCACTTCTGGTTCTCGCGGTGTCGACTTCTTCACGTCGTAGTCCGCACTTCTCTCCGCGAAAAGTTCACCAATGAACTTTTCAATCAGCGTCAGTTTTTGCTTCTTCACGCCGACGTTCGGCTCGCTGTCGATCATGTCGTCCGTCACCCGACAAAATGCGTATAATATGATCAAATGCAAACGTACTCCTGCGGGAAAGACAGTGTAAAGCTGGGATGTAAATTAATGTTTTTAAAAGGTCGTTTTGGAAATTTAAAGCTTTTGGATATTTAAAGCTTGTAGAATTTAATACAATTACATATTTATAATCCATAAAATAAAGAAAAAAAATGAAAATGAAAATTAATGAAAACCTCTTTAATTTACCACTAAAATTAATAATTAAAAAAAATAAATTT
This sequence comes from Aphis gossypii, assembly GCF_020184175.1. Lineage (NCBI taxonomy): Eukaryota > Metazoa > Arthropoda > Insecta > Hemiptera > Aphididae > Aphis > Aphis gossypii. The sequence continues at coordinate 63,939,586 of NC_065531.1, read as the reverse complement.
CTTCTTTTTAGGACAAATATATTTTGCTCGGGGATACATCATTTAGCGACCCTTGATATACAGTATATTATATTATAGGGTTCAAAATTTTTAAAGCGGATTAGCCGTGTCACACACGCTTGTGAGTTCTATGAATATAATAACTAATAAGTGCATCTTGCATAAACGTGTGCAAGAAATAGACGAGTAACATTAAAGTGGACATTACTGCTGAAATATTTCGTTGACGTTGTATATAATATATTTAGAGTATCTTAGAGACATATTAAGTTTAAGGCGATTAGCCGTGAAAAGATGATCTATTTATTTATTAAAAATGTTCGATCTACTACTGAAAATGAACCAGCTAGTAAAATGGTATGAAAAAATAACTGTAATTTTTATACATTACGTCATATATGTCTATCGCAATGTAGAATATCATTTTTATGAGAGATATAGAATTAACATCACATTTGGGAATCAGCTCCCGGAGTTTTGACATTGACATCGTTTTTAGAGCAATTCAAAACAAAATGTATACTTACCTACATAAATAATATTGGTTTTTGGTATATTATACACTTTACAAAGATATCGTATCGTCTATTTCGAATTTATAAACATAATTATAATTCAATGACTTAAAAATAATAAAATGCCTGCCCGCCATTAGATCATCTTCTATATATAAAATATATTATGAATAAAAGATACTTTACCTGCTGGAAAAACGAGACTGGCCACGTCGAACGATTTAGAAGCTGTTTTGAGTACGTTTAGACAATGTCTGATGTCATTGACTGGACTGGGAGACATGTCGCATTCGGCCGTCACAAAAGCTCGCATTTGCTGACTGTTGTATTTCCAACTCGCGCTATAACGGAGTGGAAAGTCGAACGTGTACGTGTCCGCAAGCCCGTGGGACTTGTCGAAAGCCATGCTTCCCAGTACGATTATCACGTTGGTGATCAGAAAGAACAGGCATTCCTCGAATGGTAAATCGTCGGCGACGAATATTTCCAACGAGGTCTTCTCGTTGATGTGCCATACGTCGTCTTTGAGCGCTATGCGGTCGACCCAGCACAGGTACAAAGTCGGAACAATAACCGCGATCGCCGACGACGTTGACTTTTTGACGAAGTAATTACCGGCACCATACCACAGGAACATTATGACTGGGCACGACCACCAAAGGATGCAACCCAAATAGAACGTGTCTGTACCCGGTACAGCTATGTTGTAGCCTTTAATCGCCGTCAGCGCTAAAGCTAATATCGGTATCCAACGGATCAGTGTGTAGCTTGTCTTATTGTAATTGAAATTGAAACAAGCCGGACACCATCTTGTGCAAATCAAGGCCCACAGCGATGTCATAACGGTTTGTATAACGAAAAACATGTACTCTTCAACGGGCACATATCCTATAACGGCTAAAATGTTTTTGGGCTTGTACATCCAGGCGTTGTGGAAGATTATATAATTGTCCCACGGTGTCGTATAGACAAACGCCATCGTACAGACGAATGCCATTTTGAACAGTTCTAAGCGACTTATAAACGGCCATGTTATCGACGCCAACACTGCGATGATCGGCAGAGTATAAATAAGATGCACGTCTATGTAAGTTAGCATTTTCAGTATAGTAGGTGACTGGTAAAACTGAAACATATACGTAAAAAATTATTATTAATCATAATATCTGCAGTTAATACAAATATATATACATATATATATATGTAGGTATTAAGAGTATATATTATAATATCAAACATTACTAATGTAATATATTATCCTTATAGGTAGGTACAATAAATATTATACGAATATACGGCGCATATATTGTTGAATATTTTTTTCTCTTTCTCAAATTTCGTTAAATTGGATTTTTTAGTTTTTACACTCCATAAATACATACGTTTTTTTAATACATTGTTTGTTTTGTGACAATTTTAGATTCGAGATAAAATTAATTTATATAAAAAAATAATATGAGTATATATCGCTTAAAAAGTGTATATAGATTTAATCATTAAAACAACTAGTTAGCTAACCGCCAAGAACAAGATATTTAGATATAACTATATGGTACTGACAGTTTTTAAAGGTTACAGTTCTAAGTATAGGATACTGATACTGTATACGCTGAATCCCTATGGAAAATAACAAGAGACATGACAATTTAAATTTAAAATTTTGGTTGTTATTAAATCATAACAATTGCTAAAACCACGTGGTTTTTGATTTCATCACGCATAATCCGTGTAAAATCGTCAAATAAAATTTAATTTTGAGACAAATAAGGTATCAATTTAGGTTTGAATGAAAAATATAAATCAAAGTAATCATTTTATTGAATTATTATTTTATATAGAATATAATTATTGTTCTAAATTATTATTTTTTAATTATATTTTTAATTACAAAACTAATATGAGTATAAAATAAAAATATATGATTAGATTAAAAACCATTGGTTTATTTTTAAATATAATTACAGCGATTAATTAAATCCGCATATACAATACAGTAAACAGATAGATAGTGGATTTTCACATATATCTAATACAGTACAGATTGGGTTATTAGGTTCATATTTTTTCTTTAGCCAATTTATATTTTATGTTTTATATTGAACAGGCCATAGTAGGTGTCTGTAATAATGATATTATAGCATCTTATATAATATTATTTCATTTTAATATTAATTATTTATATACATCATACATCTTAACCTTCAGTGTTTCTCGTAACCTTTACCTTTATATTTACTAAAATGTTTATAAGGTAAATAATAAAGACTATATTTGATAAGAGTACACATTATATTTTTAAATATTTATAAATGATAAATTTCACTTTTGTTTTTAAGTTTTTTGTACACGGCATATACTATGTTTCTTTTGTTGACATTTGAATCAGTTAATACACAACATCACACACCATTGTTAAATTATAAAGTTCTAGAAAATATAATAGCTATTATAATATGACACTAATATGTATGATACTTAAATGAGTATGTAATATAATATATAAATAAAATAAAAAATATTCAAATATAATATAATATACGTTTATGTTATTTAATATTGTGCAGTAATAACTAAAAACCAAGGTTGTACTATTTGGCGTGACAAGAAAATATTTTAATTACTGTACTTAACCGTCTTAACCTATTTAACTTAGTAAATCAACAATTATTGTTGTGTAACTCATCTAGTTCATCTAGGCACCCATAAACCATGTTACAGACTACAGTTTAAAATCACACTGGTCCGAAAACCATAATATCATATTTTCTTTAATATAATATAGTTTTCGAACATCTGTTCTGTAACGGCTGCCAAAGTATCACGATGGGCTGGATGACAGATAACATTTATTTAAACTCCAGTCTATTGTTAGGTACGTTTTTAAAATAACTTACCTAATAGTACAATGTACTACAAATTTGCATTTTGAAACATTGCACTTGTAACTTATTATTAATTGTAGGGCTATTGATTGTTAATTCAGAACACACAAGTATGCTTCTTACAGATAATTTAATTTATATATAAGATTTTATTAGTATTGCAAGTGGTGTAACTATAATGTGAATTTTGTATACACTAAATGAGGAAAAAAAATTAAAATATTGAAAACCAATAAAAAATTATGTCATATTGACGTTAGTGATGACTGATTTGTGAATAAGCGAATAATAAAGATAAAACCGAAAATAAATTAATATTGAATTATGTAATCAAATATTTTTTTATCTATATTATCTATTGCCTCAAACGTTTTGCTACTTATTTCTGTGACACTTCACTATCCTCTATAATAGAAGCTTAAAACATCTATTTATAACTAGTTACTAATCAAAATTACCTAATTACTGATTTGAAATTCAATTCTGAATTTAATTATGATTGTACCTGCGTATTTATTTTATAATGATGTTTCTATTGAAATATTTGCCCTTAAGGAGTAGTAAAATAAAATTGACCTCCATCGTATTATTATACATAGGCTGTTTCGTGTTATTTATATATATTTATTTGGTTTTTATTTTTTACTTAGTTATGTATGATAACATTTTTGTTTGTGAGTGAAAAGTAAATAAATTCCTGTTATTATAGTAAATTTAAAAAATACTGAAAATATATTCTGGCACAATCTTGTTTTTGACATAATATTATATTTTATGTCTTATGGCTGGTCGTCATTCTGTTAATTTTTGCGACACCGAGAATATTACCATGACATCATTAACGTTTAATGTGTGCATGTGTGTGTGTGTCGACCGATGGGTACCGATTCCCGGAAATTAGCGATTATACGACCGTTATCGAAATCGCGTTGGCTTGTGATCTTTTAGTAACATTAGGTATAGCCCGTTCTATAATAAATGTATTGATGATAAAAATAACTCGTTGTAAATTATAATATTATAATATAACTAACGTTGGTTAATAGTTTGTTCATCGATGTCAGTAGGTATCATACTATCATCGGTATTTGTAAGTTACCTACAGTTAAATCCTCGTCTCCTCGTATCTAATATCAAATTGACATTGACATTCTTATGTCAACTATATTCAGTAGAAACAAGACGTATACATGTACCGATGTATCTGCATGTAGTGTAGACACTCTTAAGTTTTTAGTTTTTTACACTACTTATATAATTTTGAAAATCAACAAATTAATAACGATTTTAGTTATTTTATCGCGATTCAAAAAATATTATTTGTAGCGTATTCAAACTTTTTGCCATAATATTTATTATTATTTATTTAATGCAATATACTTTTAAAAATATTTAGGTCAATTTTAAGCTATTTATACCCACCGTGAACCTATTCGGCTGTTTACATCGTCCTATGATACACGGGTATTGACTCAATCAAATTAAATATTATTATACAATGTATGCAATTGATTTTTTTGGTAAAAATTAGCTTAACTTATTGCATTATTATTAATAGAAAAATAAATTACTCAAGTATAGTAATACAAATATATTATAATCAATTATATCACTTGAAAATATAGACTGACAGCTCGTTGCCGTTCAGAATCGTTTTTCGTTATATATACGATAACTTATGGAATTAAAATGTTACATAATCATTAAAATTGACTAATTAATGACGAACCTGACCTTTACTGTACGTTTGTATAGCTAAGCGATTTCTCTGTTTTTTTTTTATTTAACTAATGAAAAAAAATGTTTTTGAAATATTTTGAAATTATTTAAAAAATACTTTACTTTTAAAATTAATGTTGAATGAAATTAAAAATGTTTGCTTTTATTCAGTCGAAAAAAAATTTCAATTTCAATAACAAAAACAAAAACAAATAGTAAAAAAATATATATTTTATAATGACTTAAAGTTATGTAAAAACTCATTAATATTTAATAGATATTCTTCAATAAAATAATTATTTAGGTAGGTACCTAAAAAAACTCCCTTTGAAAAATAATTAATAGCTGTTATATAGATCATTAGTTATTACAGTAGTATTAATAAATAATTATAGTATCTACTATAGTATACTATACCTATCTATCTATATTATTATAAGCACATAGTTCTATGAACATTGAACATCTTATATCACATTAATTATAATAATATAGAAATAATTTTAAATAAATTAATGAATTATTATACAATAATCTTTTATTAATATCCGTTAAATAATTGATTTATAAAAATGATATAGATAACAGTTGTAATAGTTAATATTGTTAATATATTACAGAAAAGAGACAAATAGAATAATTGATAATTATATTATAATTATTATAGTCGTTGCCAGATAAATTGAGACGGCGGCGGCGGCGCTTTTCAGTAAGTGTAGCCCAAACCAGTCGCTGGCAGTGTGGTGCAAAGGTCACACAGTTGGCTACGACGCGTGCAGTTACCAGTTCGAACCCGGCTCAGTGCAAAAAATTATTTTAAAATTTCTGATTTTAGTTCTTAAATAAAAGATTATTATCAGAATATTTGATTTTTAATTAATATCGTAAAATAATTTTTGTAACAATTGTTGGTTTATTGATGTATTTTCGATGATTATATTGAAATATAGAGAACCACTGGTTATCAGCTGTTATCGCCGTCTCAATTTATCTAGCAACGACTGTACTAATTTTCTGCATAATATTTACTTGCATAGGAATTTATTTCAGATCTTTTTTTTTTTAATTTTATTGATGACTGATTATTGATCAAAGACCTTTAGAACATATTTTAGTTTATTTGTATAATTTATGATAAGTAAGGTTTTTACGTTTTTATGAGTTAATTAATTGATATCCTCTCTTTAGTGGTTTTTATACTTAATACACTTTAATTATCATATTAATGATTAAACATCAATTATTAAAATTATAATTAATAATAATTAATATCATATGTTGTACGTATAAGATTTAATTTAATTTTCTATATTGACCGGACAGTCCGGATAGATCGATCCAGGAATGAATATTATTATTTATTTTTAACTCAAATTTTTTTTTTATTATTATTATTATTAACTTGAATATATCATCTTTATTGGACTACTATATTGTTACTGTTAACATTGTAAGCATTTTCTATTTACTTATAGACAAAATTGATTTATTAGAAAATTGGTGTTATATGTAAATAATCTTATTTTCCATAGATTTGAGGAGTGTGTACTTCTCAAGTCTTAAATTGTTCCAATATGACAATATATAACTTTATTATAATATAGATTAGATGTAAAACTCAGTTGTTATTATTTCTGATATGTTAAAACATAATTTATTCCAAATTACATAGAAAAAAATAAATTAATAGTAAATAAAGTAAATAAGTAAATTAATTGATCAACAATATTGCTGAATAGAATTTATTTAAGATTATTTTAAATTTTGCGTTCATAATTCATATTAATGTAATTATTTTATATATTCCTAATAAATTTGATTATATTATGTAATAAAATGTGGCTGATTACTCGATTATATAAGGATAGTTTAAAAAAAATGATGTACAATCATATATCAATTTTAACGCACAGTTTGTCAAACTTTTATCAAAATTTAATGGAAACATAACTGTTTAATGAATATAGGATATTATGTTAAATTTGAATTCAATGATTTATCATTATATATACAAAAAACGATTCTGAGTGGAGACAGTCTGTAGTCAGTCTATATGATATCTTAAAATTAAAGACCGGATTTAGTTGCACTAAAAATATGTCAAAATTGCAATGAAAATAATACAATAATTGCATAATAAAATCATCTAATTGCTTCAAAAAAAGTACAAATTGCTTTATAAAATGTTATCTTAAAATTTTACAAAATGTATAATTATTATTTATTTTCTTACAAACATGATAGACATTTACAAATCATAAAATAAAAAAGTTTTTTAAAGTATTTAATAATTAAAATATATTATTTTTCTGAATTAAAATTTATAATTATGTACATTTCTAAATTGTATTCTTTAAAATTATATCGTCGGTTACTTAATACATATTTATACAAAGAAAATGATCTTTCAATATCCACACTGGTTATAGACGCATATTTAAAACAATTCAAACATACAGAGTATTTTAAAAATTGTAATCGTAACGGGTAATAAACTATTGTTATCGATATCATTAACGACCTATAGAAGTCCATATCGCCACGTATACCTATCTATATTTTTATTACACCTTTATACTTCTTAGATCAAATAATCTAACCAATAATGAATATCCACAATAATTTTATTATTTTTGTATTATAAAATTAGTTAAGAAATATTGATATGTACATTTAATTACGTAAAATATAAAAAATTGCAAAAAATTGCAAAAATTGCAACATAAAATTAAATAGAAAGACTGCAATTAATACAAATTGTGTACATATTTGATTAGATTTGATTTATCTTTAAAATTTGTTTTGTGTTTAGAAAATAAAAATATTTGTAGTGGCAAAAAATTCATGTAATAATTAATAGTTTCTAAATTACAATAAAACATTTAAATCTTTGTCCTTTGTTTGAATACCCAATTTCGTTAAAATTTGACCGAATTAAAATTTAAAATTGAACTTAAAACGCTCTCAAAAAATATCGTGATTTATACTTTTAATATTTTTAAATAAAAATAAAAAAGACTTGTTATAATTTTGACAAAAATAGATTTTTATTAACACAAGTTTTAACAGTAAGATTAAGTGATGTAAAGGTAACATTAAATAGTAAATATATAAATTTATGATTTTAGAGACTGGAGAGTTGGTGCAAAAAATCATCCATTAGTCAACTTCGTGATTTGAACGTAAAGGGGGTTAAATAAGTCACGAAATCACGTTCGTTTTAGAAATATTGATTGTATGAAGTGCATGCAATCAATTAAATAATACTTGCATTTTTTCAATACTTAATTTAAAATATTCTATCTAAATACACTTATTGTTATGGTATTTTATGTGTGAAAAATAATTTTCATTTCAAATCATTATTTAAAAATTATAAATTCATTTCTATACGATTAACTATACTAAAAGGTATCTATATTGGAATTTAAATGTACAATTTTACAGAAAAATGTATGGAAAATAAATAATAACAACATTATGTAATATCGTTATGTAATAATGACGTAATGACTAATTAATAGAATGAAAAATATAATTGCAAACGTTTTAAAAATAAGTTATTTTAATTACTTCGTCGATGAACTGTGAACTGTATGTATTACTGTATAATGAAAGTCCATTTTTATAAGGATCACAATATTATACAGTTTGTAACATGTATAATTATATATAATACATAAGAGAAGGAAGGAAGGAATAGGAAGAAAGTTAACTTTTTAGTATCTTACTAAAAACCTGGATGATATTTTAACGCACCATGAAAGTATCTATACAACGCATATATATTGTATATTGTATGACATTATATCTTAAATCTATATTGTTTACTTATATTCTATAAGTAAGCCTATATAAATAGTTTCGGAATAAATTGAAAAAAAATTAAATACTTTATAAAGAATATTCGTATTATAGTCCAAATATCAAATTTATAAATTATCTATTTAAAATTCAATTTGCTGAGGATTTTGGAGATTATTTTAGATTAAAATATGTTTTTATTTAAAATCCACAAAATTAATAAAGCTCTGGTTTCCTACAACCGCGCATCCATGATCACGCAAATTTTGCCACAGTAGCGACCGTTGCGTGATAACGCAGCGTGGTTGTAAGAAACCAGGGCTTAAACTATAGAAATGTAAAATTCAATAATTACAGTATATAAATAACTAGCTGATTTTCTATTATGTTGTTCGTTACAAATTAAATGCCAATAAAATATTTGTTAAATGTAAATTGCAATTAGGTATATAGATTATTAACCCAATTATTTGTATTTGATCAAATATAAAATATAGGTTTAAAATTATATCTAGTTATTATAATATTTCTATTAGTTTATTTAGTGTAGCCAATTTTAATTCTATAAAAACAAAAATATATTGGTCTTTACCCGTGTGAGCCGATCCTTTTTAAAATTTAAAAAAATTACTTAGGGGTGCAAAGGATCGATTATAGAATAGAATCATGCATTTACCAAATTTTAAAAACACGTATTTAATAGACTTGGCTGGTACACAAATTTCCTTTTATTATTATAGAAGATATAATTGAGTTATGCCAAACAATATCGCAAAAAATACACTAAAAATTAAAAAGCATGTATAATATTAATAATATAATGAAAAAAGTTAAAAATTCTTATGGGATTATCACGACTTTTAAATAAGTATTAAATCAATTAATTAGTAATGTATATTAATGCATAATATTATTATAGGTATCAAGTGGACCTAAGACATAGAGTATGTCACTTTAATGGGTGTTTTAAATTTGAATGCAATGAGAGACATAATTGTATACTAAAATCGATTCACAATGAAGATGATTTGTCGGCCAAGGGTTGGTTAACCTAAATTGGGTGGTGAAAAAGGAGGTTAACGTTTTAATGACCTGAATACCCTTAAATGAAATTTTTTACAGAAAATGGCAATTTAAACAACTGGTATATGTTTCAAGTTTCTATGACTAGTAATTTTTAACTGTAACAAAAATTTAAAATTATTTGATAGTAAATCGTTATTTTAAGCGTGAATTTCGTAAAGATTTAAATTTAAGATACCATTTTTTAAGCGGCCAATGCTCAACTTCTTTTATAATTATTGTTAGCCAAACTTATGAAAATCTCGCATTAAATTTTAAACTCTTAGTTACTTTACAAAATTTTTTCATTCATTTCTAACAAGGAAATTATTTGCAAATATTCATGATTTTAACGAATTTTGTCAGTATTTGTACCTACTTCAAAAGCTAACAAAAAAAAATTGTACCCAATGATTTTTGATATTTTTTCAAGTACCATAAGAACAACTTATAAGAAATCTTGTATTTAATTTTAAAAATTAAAAAAAAAAAAATACTTAGAAAAATCGAAAATTTCAATTGTCTATAAATAGCTCAAAAGAATATTTTTGTAAATTTAACCGTGTACGGATAACACCAACATGAACATTTTGTGAAAATTTAAAGTATTAACAGTGATTTGTTTTTGAGTTATAACTACCTATGTAAAAAATCGATATGGTCGAAAACTGATTTTGCGTAAAAATTACGCCACTATTTGTGGTTTTCCCAAAGTTTTTTGAAATCTGATGGAAACTTCTTAATTTTGACCTTTATCAAGGATATTACATTTGCCATCGGAAACCATTCCTGAAGTTTTAAATTGAAGCATTATTTCAACAAGTTATGGAATACACAGAGACAAAAAAAAAAACACACATCATTGTAAAATCAATATATTCATTATTCCGTTCAGAATTTAAAACATTATGTGGGTTGTAGGTTTAATTCTAATATTTCAAGAGAACTTATTGTAGATAATTTCAGTATAGTGTTAATTGTGTTAATAATGTATATGGAATAATATGAGTTAATATTTTACTAACCTATATGGTATAGAGTGCTGGATCAAATAAAATTGATTTTATTTTAATGTATTATACTGAAACGTTTTTCAAGTAAAAATATGCATTTGAAAAATATATGCAACTATTAAAAAACATAAGAACTATACTTCAACACTGAAAGACATTATAACATTAAAAGCTGATAAATGCTTGTACCTATTTATTATGAAAAATAAAAAATATTTAAATAAGAAATTACCATCTCTATATACAAATTGTTAGTCTTATATTATATAATATGAAAATAGAAGTTTAATTATTGAACAACCATTTAATATATTTAATTAGAGGCATTAGATATAATAAGTGCCTACTTGTTACATAATAATTATAACCTTTGAAAATAATAACACACACACCAAATATAGCTCAAAAATAAAAAAATATTTTAATTAATAGGTATAGATGCTATAGATTTTGAACTCTGTTATCATGTACATTAACACAATTTTTAATATCGGAAGTGTCAATAGTTGTACACTACGTAACCATTGTTTATGTTTTATAAGATAAAATAATAACGTAGGTACCTACTTAAACTCGACAGTACCTATATATTAGTAGTATCAGTTATACCAGCAAATCCTACAGAAATTATATATTTTTAATTTAGATTTTTGAGTATTCTTAAATAATTATATTTTAAAAGTGAAGTTGTAAATATAATTTATTATTTGAAAACACGCTATTGACTAAAGGTATGTATTTAATTTAATATTATTTCTTTATAAGGATTCTGATTTAGCTTCTGTTGATTTTACAGAAATGTATATTAAAAATATATTAAATTTAACAATAAAAATGCCTAAATACAAAGTTTGATTTAGGTAATAATGATTTAAATTTTGAAATTTAATTTTTTTTTTTTAATTTTGATTTATTACATATTATTTTGTTCTTTTATAACTTACTTTTCAATTTTTATTACTTTTCTTTTCATATTTATTTTGGTCTTATAAATATTTATGTGGTTAGGCACGTGATACTAAACTAATAATATCATTAATTTAAAATACTTAATGTTTTGTAGATTTTTATATTTTTTAAACTATGATTTTAAATTTATTTGTTAAGGTTTTTATAATACCTTCTATTCAAAACCCTAATCATCATTTTTTGAACATAATTTATAATATCGAATGTTATTAATATTTTTTTTAATTCAAAGTATATATCATAATAGTTGTAAAAACAAATTACTTAAAACAAAATAGTTATATAATATAGCATTAGTTTATGACCAAATTGTTTTTTTTTTTTTGTAATTTAAACTAAATTACTTAAATGTATATAAGTACTTGATATATTCAACACATATTTATTTAAGTATTTTTTATACATAATATAATTAAAAATGTATTGTATTTTCATAATTATTTGATACAAGCTTAATTTTAAAGTCAAAAGTTATTTTATGCATATTAATAATACATTGCCACAGATAAAATTTTGACAACATTGGATAATAGGTATTTAAACAAAAATAATCATTTTATCTTTTTATCTTTTTATTTTACAATTAAAAAAAATATTAATAGTACCTATGGGGTATTAAATGTTTTAAATTTTAAGTAGCTACAGGTATATATAAATATATTATATTTATATACATTTATAAAATGTAATCTATCAAATTTATACTACAAACCTATTCAAACTATTATACCGTAAGTAGGTATTGACTTATAATTTGTAAGTTAATTATATTAATGACTAATGTATGATAAGATATCTTATACAGTACATAGCAGACGAAATGTTTTAATTTTTTTTTTATTATTGAATAACTACAACATGTAAATATTGTACTATGTGCGAAATGTTACAATAATTAGTGTATTTTTAATTTGCTAATTATTTACAAGATTCTGAAATACATGAGTAAAAGTCTCACAGCTGATACATAGAAATATATAATATATAAACCTAAATATTTATTATATACATTTTAAGTAGTTCATTATGAGTAGTGAAATTTTAATTTTTTAAAATTACATAGACTTATGTAAGTAATTACTTTTTAATTCAAGTATATATTTATACTTTTTTCTTTCATCATTTTTTTTTTTTTTTTAGTTCTGAAATATGACTTATTTTAGTATAATATATTGGTACAAATATTTACAAATTATACTTATTATTTTATTTTTTATCTAGATTCTATTACTGAACTATATCCAATTTAGAAATACATGTATATATTATAGTATATATTTTTTGTTTGGTGGTCACAGTAATCAAAAGATTTACATAGGAAACTAAAAATTGTCAATTATTAAATATATGTAAATACTAGCTAAATCGATATAATTTTCAGAACTCTAAAATCGATTCAGTGGTAGGTATTAAAGAAAACTTATAAATTATAACAGTAAAATATTGTTGTTTTGTTCCATTTACGAAGTTTATAAATAAGTATATGAAGCCATTACCGAAAAAAATAAAAATTTTAATATATATTAAGCTATTTAAAAAATAAAACCCCAGGGAAAATATTCAGGTACATAATAAGTTTTAAGTATACCTCGTCATTGAGGTCATTATTAAATTATATAAAAGTCAATATATTCTATTACTATAGATAAATTAAATTTGATTTAAATGATAAATCGTTGCACGCGAAAAACGAGTAGAGATGGTCATTAGACTACCTACGTATATTTTACACTTTTCTATCAGTAATAGACAATAGTGTAATACTGTAGGTTGCATTAATGCTTACCGTAAAGATTATATACCCTAAAGAAATTACTAACGTATTGTTCACCTATATAATGGTTATCACTCATCACTATTCATTTTATAACCATAACGTTTCGTCTTTTAGTACAATTAAAAATAATATTGGTCTATACAAAATATAGTTATAATATAGTATAATTACTGACATATTATACACTAAATACAATTTAATGCCATGAATGTACTCTTCTTGTAAGTACGTACTTCACTTGAAATTAGTTTTAATATTTTAAAGTTATCATTGAATAAAGTTAATAAAAATTTACGTAATAGCAAAAATTGTTATTTTTTATACAAATATTCAGTTTTGTAAAAATAAACACAAAATATCAACATAATTTTTAAGTAGGTATTTATATATTTTTAGTACTATAAGAACAACTTATGATCAATGATCATGACAAGTATTGTACTACTAGTCTTTTCATTGTATCGAAAAAATCTTAGAACTTCAATCGTTAATAAAAAGTTCAAAAACAGCTAAAATATATTAAAAATTATATTAAATATTGAAAATGCTTAAATTTTTTATAAAATATTTAGTTATTCTTTTAAATTACATCAAAAGAACGAAGTTTATTATTTTTTTGTCGTATTATAATATTACATAAATAGTTTTGTTTTTTATTTATTTATTTTTTAGTTTTCCTCGATTAATAAAAAAAGTACGCGATGTTTGTAATACTAATTTTATACTTTGAATGATAACTAGATCTGATTTTCTAGGAAAAATTAATGCGATTTAATGTTTCAAAAGGTGAAGTAAACACATATACACACAAAAAACATACATATTGTAAAACCAACACATTCATCGCTTCATTATAAGCATTTAAAATTGATTAAAATTTGGTAATGGTCTTAAAAATCTTAAAGAGCAATTTTTATCCGATGATTTTTAATTGAATATAAAAGTGTTAAGAAGATTCCAAGAGCAATAACTCACTACCTACTATTACCATATTATAATATATTATGGCTAAACATAAAAATAGGTATACGTAAAATATTGATATTTGTTCTTACTATAACTGTACTTAAACAGTTAAACCATATTGTTACTTGATTTCATTATTAATTAAATAGATTTAAAATATATTATATTAAGCTTTAAATTATATTTGAAAACAATTAATCTATTTAAACTTTATAACACGGTTTTTTTGTTTATTTCTGAAATGTTTCGATAAATAACGCATAAAGTACCTACTATGCAGACGATTAGAAGACTAAAACATGTCTTCATAATATAATATAATAGATATTCCCACGCTGTTGATAAAAAAAAAATATTTTATTATAAAAACTACGAGTGTCGTAGGAAGTAGGTACAATATAGTTATGTAATATTTACAAACCCGTCATTACAACAAGGTGCGTAGATATACCTACACACCTATCTTTTTCATATAGTATACATTACCTTGATTTTATTGTACTATATAGCACGCAAAATAATTTTGACAACTACGTTAGGCACGTGAACATATATTCAAATAATTCGTTTGTAAAAAAAAAACTATACTAGACAGTTTAGTTAAATAATCGCGTGCCTCGTGGGGTAGTGTCGTAGACGACATCGATTTTACCAATTTCAGATCACTAATTTTCATTAAATGACGACAGATCTATGCATATTATACTACTATAATTATTCACCATACGTATAGGTAGTGGTGGACGTGCGCCAACATAGAATAATAATAAAGACATAGTTTTTTTATCCGTACGACGACCGAGATTACGTAACACTTTGTGTTTCTGCGGTATATAATGTATACAATTTCCTCTATAGATACCTATGATGATGCCATAATGAGCCGACTGCAAGGGCGTTCGATAATTTAATATAACTCAATATAATATTACTATTTTATAGACTCGGCATTAATATAATATCAGGTATGACTGTATATACAGAAAAACGCGATGAATAACTATATAATAGTCGTTTGCTAAACGGTACGATGATTTTATACAGTAGGTATATAATATTACGTTTATGTCGAGAAAATATACGCATATATTTTTTTTTAACCTTTCGGTCGGAGGCCCAGTAATAGTCACAGCTCTTATGCTTCACAAATGGGTCGTGCAGTAAAGGTTATGCTAGATTATCTACCTATGTATAAGTAAACTTATCTCGGCATGGAAAAGACGAGGTAAAATAAGAATGACAATACTAATCTGGACTCTGATTATTTTATGAGTCTTTTCACGAACTTATCTTTGTATATACTTTTCGGTTATAAACTAATTATAAGAAATATAAACCAAATCTTATAACACTGGGTTGCATATACAATCACGTAATATATTATAATTTAATGAATCGATAATGAGTTAATGGTCTCTTAGAATATTTAGTTGCTCATTAAATTTTAGAGTACAATTAAACTTTATTTGCAATTTAGCATACATAAAATGAAATATTTTAATAGGCACCAATTCAAAAACTTAAAATTATTCTTATTAAACGTGTTTTACATACATAAAAAATAAAAAATATCAACGTATAAAGATGAATTTTGTGAAACATTTGTTTTATTTCTCACTCATGTGCAACATAATAAAAAAATAATAATAAGACAAAACGTATTCACGTAAAGTAGTTTTTCGTGATCTTAGATTCTTAGAGTAAAATCACATAGGTATAATAAAAATTTATATTTAGAATAATATTTAATAACAATAATATTCAATTTAAAAATTAATATTAAACGGTTTTGAGAAAATTTTTATGTAAATATATATCAAACCTTTGAAAATATTAGTCTAAAATATTTGTGATTTATTATTTTACTTTTATATTACCTATTCAAAAATACAAAAACTTATTTTAAGTGATTACATTTTGTTGCACGTTGGCCAAAGAGAGAAAAATCAAAAAACAAATAGTGCACTAACACTTTTTAATGAATAATTCAATAATATTATGTAGAATTGTAGGAAAAAATATTATTATGTTCTATTCCTCTAAAATAATTAAATACATTTTTCATGCTTATTTTCAAAATTTCGTCTATTATATATATTTTAATAAAACAAAACTGTCAAGCAACGTAATATTTTTTAGAGGATAACGTGAATCGTGTTAAATGGATTTAGGGTTATGTTCTCAACGATCCTCAAAAATAAAACAGCAACTTCCTTTAATATAAAAATCGGTGCGTAGGTATTTTTCAAATATAATAAAGTACCCGAAAAGTTGGGGTCTATAGTTTATAGATTTCATAATGTTACAATATATTTATACTAACCTATTTAATATGCCTCGGATCTTGTAAAACGTAATCATCGCAACATTCTCACTGCATATTTTAGGCTTCGCATTAGGAGGCGACCTATATACACACATAAATAACATAATAATATTAAAATAAAATAAACGTTTTATATATCGTACGCGCGTGCGTAGCTTTAATACTGTGTGACAATTATTATGTCAGACAGCGGTATAGTCGTGTTATTATTATTATTTTTTTTTCATTAAGTAGTACGAAAGCACTCGTACTTACGATAATATTATGATTGCGTTATTGTCATCGTGTACGATAAAACTATATATTATGTGTTCGAAAAAAACGCACGAAGACGCACGCCGCACAGGACCGCCCCGTACTGATGGACGCGAACGAGTTCATTGTGGTCGGTGTGGGATTTTTAGTTGGAAACGATGCCGGCGCGTATCTTGACTAAAGTCGGCATTCAGTGTGGTGCAACATCGCGTAACATTTCACATTTGTTTTTATTTTAGAGCGCGCGGACCGACGTGCATATATATACGCATTGTACACGATTATAGTGGCGGCGACATCGTGTGCGCCACCGTAGCGGTATGTCGCCCCCCTTCCTCGTAAAGTCACCACTGCCGTGGTTCGACTGACTCGCACGCGAACAGATGACCAACCACCACCCCACCGGCAAGTCGATGATAATGCACTACAGTAGTTTTAGGCAGTTATTTAAAAAATAATAATATTAACGTCAGTCACGTCCAAAAATAAAATGGACGAAGACCACACAATTCACACGTTTATATTGTAGGCGCACCACTGTACGTCATCGTCGCGTACTTACGGCGGACGTGTCGAACGTTTTAAAATATTATGCTAGTCCGGTGATCCCTCGTCCTTTCGTTTTTCGAGGAAACGATCGCCGAAAATCGTCACGCGATCGTCTGTAGTCTGGACGGGTTTTTTTTTTATTTTTATTATTTACCGAGGCGCGATTACGTAACGAGCGTACTACACTCGTTGCAGTTTTATCGTGCGCCGTGTATTCGGTACGATTATTATAGTACCGAACAGCTGTAACCTGCGAACGTGAACTCGAAAAACGGATATCAGGTTGTAAAGGTAACCCGTCGGCGACGATTCGAACGACCTTGTACATTTTCCGCCATCATCGAATAAAGCCCCTTTCGCCCGCGCCCACACGGTCGCAATCAAACAGCCCAATAATAATTGTAAACAACATTTTGTTGCAAGTGCGAGTAACAAAAAAAAAAAATCATAATATTATTATTATTATTGTGATTATCGTCGGTTTTGAATTCCAGAAGACGAGGAGTGTGCGTTGGCCATCACTGCCCGTGGGTTACATCACAAAGTACGATATTTAACGTCATGGAATCATGACGTAGTACACACTGTGGTTTCACTATTACTATTATTATTTCGGCGATGGCGGCATGTTGCGTCGTAGCTTGCAACATATTATTATCATTATCGTTGTCGTGCAGTCGTGTGCAGTGTGAACGTAACGCCGGACAGTCGCCCGCGATCCTTCCCGAGCACGGTTTGAACGAAAACGACAGTACGTCGTATATTGACTTCCAAAATTTCGAGTGACGACTAGTGATAACCAAGTGCTGTAATTTTCATATTATAATACCTATCCGCCCGTATCAGTGTATCCTTTATATTTTAATTTATCAGCCAACCGAACATAGGCGTTATAACCGAATCACGCCGCATACCGTGTGTGCGCTGCGATACCACAATAACGACTGTCGTTCCGGGCACCAGTCCAACCAGATACCCAGGAGGGGGATTCGCCAACCAAAGGTAATTTAGAATTTATCATTAAGTACGCTGCGTTCGGGCTGGTAAACCGAGTTCTAGGTTAACCGAATTACATAAATAAAATAACTGCCGCGAACTGTTTGACGGACTCCACAGTCTGCAGGTTAAGTGATTAGGTTATAATATAATCAAATTAGTTGCTGCTTATTATGTGTTTTTGACCTATAGTCTTGACTCATTTGACAGAGGCGTTGCTACTCAATCATTTAACTTTTAAAATTGTCAAACGATTCACTCATCAACATAATATTACTGTGAAATTTTGATGTTTATTGTAGATACATTAATATCAATTGACATTGGGTCGTAGGCAGTTAAATATAATTTATATATAATAAATGATAAATAATAAATAAAAACATTTTATAAATTAAGTATTTAGGGCTAGAAAAATATTCTAATAATTAATACCACATTTAATTATTATTGTTATAAGTTTAAAAAAACATCAGAAACACAAAAACATCCAATATCTAGTATTGTTTCTATTTTTACGTATATTACATAATACAGTTAGTAAATTATGAAAAATTAATGAGAAACCTTGTATTGAAAAATACTGGAAATTTTCTATTTTGATATTTATAATTTAACAGTTAGATCTAATTTACTATTAAAAACTACCTTCAAAGTTGAAGATTAAAAATATTTGTTACTATATTTCGTGTAAAACAAAACCATACATAATTTATGAAATCAATACATTGCTCCGCCCAGAATCTAAATGTGTTAAACTTCGTTAAAATATTATTTTATGGAATTCTACTGAATTTTTATAATTATTATATTATAAATGACTCCAAATTGATAAAGATTATGTAATACATAATATATAAAACATTTTAATTATTTTTAAAATTAGTATTTATCATTCCAATCATTCTAATTGATTCTTTTTTTTTTTTAAATATTAATAGTTTGAAATCAACCAAGTATTATTTTTCACGTAAATAAATGACTACATACTTATGTACTCGTATAAACTTGTTGATAATGAAAATATAGTTGAAATCGATTGAATTTAAATACCTGGATTTTCCAATTGTTATTAATTTAATTAAATTAATTTTAATGTTTTCTAATTAATGTATATAGATAATAGATATAGTATAAGTATTTAGGACTCATTTTACCTTGCTTAACTTAGAATTTGGACTCAATTTAGCGGTTGATTATATCATGTACGTATTATATCTATATTATCAATACAGTATTGATAATACTATTGGACAACAACACAGAACAATAGAACACTACATTTCTATTTTACTGGACTGTCCAGACTTCTTCTTTTCTTTTTTTTTTTTTATACTGAAAGCGATGGTGAAATTATTATAGAATTCAACGTTAGGCGTTAGTTTTGAACCTACAGCAATATAAAGTTATTTCAAACTTCGTGGTTTATAGTAAAGCTTAATTTATTTCTTAAAATTATTTTAATTCAAAATAAACTTTTATTATTTTGTCTATTTAAAAAAAGTAATATTATAATTTATATTTAATTACTTATATTATTTTAAGCGTAGGTGGTTAAATACAATTTATAATTTTCAAAAAACTTCGGGTTTTTCAGAAATTCAATATTTTAAATTGTAGCATATTATTTGGAACTCTGGAAAAAAATTCGTTTCCAATTATTTCCCTGTTTCAGATGATCGTAAATTATTGAAATCTTATACTATAGGTGTATCGTTGTATTTGTAATAACTAATAAATGATAATTTTCAAATCATAATATTACATTAGCAAAGTGCATGAAATTATATTATGTCGTAGAACAATCGTATATTTATGCTAGTAGGGCACTGTACTAATTAACTGTTATTTGTACAATTTACACTACTTATATTTAAATTTTTTGTTTGTTATCCGTATTATTATGCTTACATTGGTATCTAATTTTAATATTTAATTAGTTATTAATTATAGTTTAGCAGTTTTATAATTTTTCAGTAAAACGTATCATTTATAATAATGTTAAATGCCAACTTGGTTATTTTATAAATACAACTAAAAAACAATTATATCTACGTATTTTATGTTAAGCATAAATACTTAAACATTATTCAGTAAAGGATAATTCATATTTTATTGAAGTTATGGGAAAAAAAGATTTTTTGAGATGAATGAAAAATGTATATTTAAATGCTTATATATATTATAAGTTATAAAAATAACATTAATAACAAATTATCGTAAACTAATATCCGTGTTCTTTCCATTATTCAATTATTGTACTTGAAATGATTGTATTATTAAGAAGACACTTATAATGTTGTTTAATAAGATTCCTCTAAGAAATATATAATATATTAGTTATTACATACTATTATTAGTATCCTGCGTAGAGATAAATAACACGAAGTGATTTTTCAGCTACCATCGGCCATTTTACATCTTGTTTTGTTTTTTAAGTTTATTTTAATATTTATGGTATTTTTTGGTATAAATAGAATTAAAATGTTAATAAACGAAATTTTATAGTCATGGCGTTGAAACACAGAACTTTTTTATGGTGGCTGAAAACATTCAAAAATCTAAAATAAAGTAGTAAAGTTATAATAATAAAACAAAAACATATACATTAAAATATTTTAAATCTATTATTTTTTTTTTCATAGATAAGTTAAATTTTATAATAAAATAATTTTATGAGTTTTAAACTAAGAATAATAGTAAATTGTGATTAA
This sequence comes from Aphis gossypii, assembly GCF_020184175.1. Classification (NCBI taxonomy): domain Eukaryota; kingdom Metazoa; phylum Arthropoda; class Insecta; order Hemiptera; family Aphididae; genus Aphis; species Aphis gossypii. Next base: position 63,918,039 of record NC_065531.1, on the reverse strand, counting down.
GTATAGGTAGGTAAGTACTTACGGTAATGAATGTGTTAAATTTGAATTCAATGATAAATCATTGTATACAATAAAAAATGATATGAACGAAGACGATTTTCTTTTTAGTAACCAAGGTTACTAAACAACTATTTTATTAAAAATATTATATTTGAACAAAATGTTTGTATTTTCTCCTCGATTATTTTAAAAAATATCTACTGAGAATTCTTAATTTAAACCTCCTAAAAGTAATAACTAAATCTAATTTGTTATCGTAAACCTCCATTAATGTTGATGATTAGAGATATTTTTTAATAGAAAATGAGTTTTCAGGCACAAAAAGAAACACACCCATTATTATAAAATCAATACATTCATCGCTCCGTTCACAGAACCTAAAATTAAATAAGTTTATTGAATAAAATATAAAAAAAAATAAACTTATTCATGAATTTATTTGTATTAAAAACATTTTATGGCATACATTTCAAGGTTTTATAAAAATAACATTAAATCTAGCTCCAAAGTTAGTATCTAAGTAAAAAAAAAATCACAACTGTGTACTTGTATCGGTTTGTATTTCTATAGTAACCAGAATGTTCCCAAAATTACACTATTTCGGCACATTCTGGATTCTCATTTCTCTCATTATCACTGACCGAAGCTATAGAGGCAACGTCGGGAATATAATTAGATATATTTTTTCTTATTAAGTATAAACCGATATGATAACGTGTATTGGTTATATACATATATTTACAACAAAAATGTTCAATATTTTTCATATTCGCTGTTAATTTGTAAGCAGTGGTTTTTTATTTTGACGTACTTAATCCACAAAATTCCTTTTGTTGCAGCGGCGATATGATAGCGGCATAAACTGCATAATACTATAATACAGAGGCGTATTTAGGATTTTGCTGCTCTGGGTACACATTTTTTTTTTTTACAATTGTTTAAATCAGTTTAAAAATAAAACCTTACAGTTACATTTACTGCCCCCCAAACAAGTGCTGCCCAGGGCAATTGCCTTCTTTGACCCCCCCCCCCCTAAATACGCCACTGCCGGAGTTTATATGCACTGGCATCTAAACTATTACGTGACTGTTGTTATTGCGTATTCGGGTGAATATGTCGTTTTGCATGCAATCACATTTTATTTTAATATTATTATAATTATATACATACTATATATGCTATGCATAAATACATAGTTTATGCGGTATACATTACTTATTTTTCATAAAGATATAGCTGATATTTCACTTTAAACTATTATAACTACATGTTAGAAGTACAAGAAAAATATCTAAATAAGTAAAATGAATCAAGTAATGACTATGGTAATATTGTAAAATTTCATTATTTAATTACAAAACATGTCTTTAATGATAAATAAAATTGTTAGTAAACGAAACATTGTAGTTTACTTGGCAGGAAATTTAATCCAATTAAAATTAATAGACAATAAATTTATTTATTTCCTTACACAAGTAAATAAATTAATTAATCATTTTATTAATTTTATTTCACAATAAGTTTATATTTATATGAATTAATAATTTTAAGCGTTTTATTTATTTACGTCTATAAACAATTAACAAATATAAATAAACTAATGATCTTCTGAAATTCTATTTCATAATAGTTATGTTTACTTAACATAAATTAATGATTTTATGCATTTCATATATTTGCGGGAAGTTTAACTAAAGTTTAATTTTATAAATCATCTTATTCGTCGTACTTATTTGTATTTGCATAATAGATTTTTATGAAGTTATTTTATATCTCGTATTTTAAAGGTATTTAGTCATTACCTACTACATTTTTTTATACTCCGTTTATATTTTACACAGAGTTATAATGAAAGATTTTTAATAGGATGTTAAGTACTTTGGAGTACAGACCTATAGTTTTCTGGATATAACTACGAAAATGCAAACTTATATTGACCGGTTAACGACTTATATACATACTTCCAACTATACTCTGTTGACTGTTAAAGTTAAGAAACATACTAGACTAGTTTTCGTAGGGCGATATTCAGACAACACCTGTTTATCTGTACAATCGAGTTAACCATCTGTAAGCTTATCGAGGACAGTAAAGCTATACATCCCTGCGTAAAAGTCTATATTAATTGTAATTAAAGTTACTTTGTAAAATTTATTATAATTTTAGCCATAAAAATGAGGACCACAAAATCTATTAATACAAATTGTAAAAGAGAATACATTTTAAGTACAAACATTTGGCAGGTCGCTGAGACATACGGTTATACAAGTTAATTATATTTCTTTTATTTTATGTGAAAATTGTATACTTTACTTTTCGAACACTATCAATTCTACTTTACTATTTTGGCAACTTGTATTAATGTTACTAATAAATCATTTAAAATAATAAATAATAAAATCTTATAAAAAACCATATTGATAATTTACGAGGTTTTATTGTAGGGTATGGCAAAATACCATCCCTAGTTTACTATCTACTTTTATTTCTAATAACAGATTTTGTAATTTGTTTAAATTAAACAATTAAAAAATTTACTGAAAATATAGTCGATACCCGATCTGGAGCTGTTTGGTGAAGAACAAATTGAGTACGGATCGAGTGCAGACTTTTATTTACGAACATAAATTTCGAAAACAAAAGAGTGTCACTGGTTTGTTGACACTATGACTGGAACCATGCCCTAAAATAATCTTTTCACCCTCTTACGTGAACAGGCATAATCCATTCTACCGATTTTAACCATTATACGACCTCTGATTAGTCAGATTGTTTTTCAATAGTTAAATATCATGTTGAAAATAGAGAAGGATTTTCGCCACATAATATACAACATTTCTATATACCTATTACCTACACGCATTTCTCTGCTTACATTTATTTCAATTTTTGTTTTTTTTTGTAAATAGACAACCTTTTTCACATTTATACACACATCCCATTAAATAATAGTAAACATAAAAAACAAAATAATGATAATTAATATTAGTACTCATCGACGGGAACGTTTCCTATAAAAGAAGAATTTTTTTCAGGCGAATACGTTGGAGTTCCATTCGGGATAGTGTAGTTGTAGAATAGTGTTGTGTAGAGTAGTGCTACGATGCTTATGAATACGATTTTAGTTGTTTCCATGCTACACAGAAACGGCCGGGCGATTAACGCTAACACATCGATAACTGGAAGTGTGCGTTTTAAATTTATGTCCATGTAGGTCAAAATTTTTGATAATTATTGCGGATCTAAAAAATAAAATGTCTTTATAATGTTTTAAGTTTGCAATTTTAAACGAAAATGAAAATGATTTATTATTTTTGACTTCTTATATATATTTTATTTTATTCTTAAGTTATACTCGTACTATTACCTATAAATATATTTACTTTCTAAAATGTATTTAATTTTAATCATAAACTGTTAAAACTGCGAATTATATTAACGAAAATAATTTATAAAATAAAATAAAAATTCAAATATTTGGTTAATCACAGAAACAAAAAAAATTATTTATATTTCTCAGTATGTTATACAGATGTTAACTTACCGGATACTATTATATAGAATTTTGACCGAGTGTATTTTAAATAGAAGTACTTTAAATACAATATACTTTAAGCAGTAACTTGAATATTATTTTAAAATAAGACAATGATAACTAGTGTTGAATACACGAAAACTTATAAAGTAAATGAAAATAACAAACTAATTACATATTAATTTAAATGGAATTTTTGTATGGAGGGGATGTTGTCAGAATTAATATGATCTTAAAATTTATTCCGTTGATGCAGAAAAATTATATTAACGTATTAATTATTTACAATTTATTAAAGTTATAGATAAATAAAATATAAAGACCATAGGTGAATTTTAATAACATAAATAACATAAATGACATCATTATGTACAATTTTAATTTTATACTCTAAGGTAATATATTATTTTAAGCATCAAATTTTGGACAAAGTAGATACTTACTATAAGTATTCAAGATTTATAAGAGCGGAGTAGTGGATTAAAATTTTGTAAGAGTACTCTAATCCGCTAATCTAAACTTTAAATACCTATAAATTATAAACTAGTTCTAACTCGTCTAAATTCAATTATTATCTATCAAAATACTAAAAATAATAATAATAATAATTTATTTTAGAATAAGGAATTAAATTTACATGATGTCATTAAAAAAGTTAATTTTAAAAAAAAATTTGGTTTTTATCTATTTATTTCATGATATAATTTAAAAATAAAATATTTACAAAAATAAGAAATTTTTTTTTTAAACGTACTAATACATTTTGAATTCAATGTTTTTCTAAGTTCAATAATAAAAATAAAACGTGTTTGTATTAATGAATGTTTTACATTAAATGGATCACTCAGTATAGCCAATTAAATTCAGAAACCGATTTATGTAGGTAATGTATCTAATTATGTATATTATATATAAGTACTTTATAAATATTGTTGGTTAAGTTAGGTTAGTATTTGGTTTTAATAGGTATAATATACGATACTCAATACTCATACATAACGAATTGACAGCTTTAATAGAACGTTATAATATTTGGTCCAATCACTCATATTCATTAATATTACAATATAAATTTAACACTACTTGTGTTTTGAAAAAACTGAAAATTGATAACTACTTATAAACGATTAACCTATTTAACATTGTTAATATTGTTTGACAGCTAATTCTACGAAAATCTATAATGATATTTTATACCTACATTTTAAATAATTTTCTTTTTACTACATTGTTTTTAAATAAATGAAACATGTCTATGGCCTTCAAAATCTCGCATTATGAGCTTACTTTTTTTACTGAGTTTTTTTATATTTAATGATTGGTTTAACAATGAAATGTATTATGTATTATTTAAATAATCATATAGTTTTCATACATCACTCATGCGTAATAAATATACTATTTTTTGTGTAACCTAGATTTCGCAGATGTTGATTTAATACTCATTATTTCAAAAAATACTTAAATTATTAAAATAATTTTTTATAACTTATTTATAGTTGTTCTAAAACAAATTTTTGTAAAAAAAAATATATTTTTTATTCTATACAGAACGATGAATGTATTGATTTTACAATAATATGTTTTTATATGTGTGTTGGTAGTTCAAACAAATAATTTATACGAGACAGATTCTGTATCTTCAAACTAAATCATAATACTTGATTGTAAGCCTCATTTTTAGAATAAAAAAGTTTTGATATTCAATTTCAGCAATCAGATGTTTGATATCTGATTGCATATTAGAAATAGTTTGTATTCGACTGGTGCAGGGTAGGCAGTGAGTCAAAGTTAAAAATTTTTGTTTTTAAAAATAACCAAGAAAATAAATTATGGACAACATTATTTTTTTTTTTTTTTATTGTAACTTATAAATAAATTATTTTAGCATTTAAAATTTTTATCAAATATTTATTTTGCTATTTTTTAGATAAGATATTATTTAATTCAAATTTAACACATACATTTTATTTCATTTCCTCCATGACAAGATATACTTTGCTTCTACTATACATATTATACGGCAGAATGAGTTAATTGAATTTTTTTAATTTCGACACCTAAGACTTGTAAATGTAATTGATATATATAGTTTATCATAATTTTTTCAATAATTTATTGAAGTATAGACTGAAAGACCATCTCCTTTTAGAACCATTTTTAGTCTTGTATGATTATTTATCTTTGAATTAAAATTTAACATATCTAAAACAGTTAGCTACTCTTTGATGTATTTACAATCAACATCTACCATACACAACAAAATTGTGTACTTAATCGTTCTTTTTACTTGACTTACATTTTTTTTTTATCGAATATAAAATATTTGATAAAAGATTTGTAAAAAAAATAAAATAGGGATTTTAAAACTTAAAGTATTTTTTTGTAATTGATTAAATACTTATTAACATATTAATTGTATATAATAATAATAATGTTTATAAATACTTTTTAAATATTGGTTATTCAATGAAAAACAAATAACAGAAAATATGCAATATGGAATCGTAAATTAAGAGTAGGTAATATTGATAGTAGAAAATATTCCATTAATATTTATAATTTTTTATTAAGAATACTATAAAGTACTTAAGTTTAAGCTGTAATTATCTAATAATATATATAATTTAATTCAGACGATCATAGTTCAAAGTGATTTTACAAATACCATTCATCATTAATCATTAGTATAATTGCATTATAAAATCAGAACTGAAACTCTATTTAATAGGTTAAATATAGTTATTGACCTTTTGTCTAGTTATAATTATGAGTCTGTTGTATAAATAATATTATACAAAGATAAGATAGTTCTATTAAGAATCTGAGTAAAACAAGAAATGCATTGATTTTAGTATATTATCTGGTTTTGTGTGTGTGTACCATACCTACTGTACCTACCATTAGACAAAACATTTTGAAGCATAGGTACATGTTGCTTCAATTTTCAACATTGAGATTGGTAACTGGTATCTGGAAGCGATTTTGAAGATAAACCTTGAAGAAAAAAAACAAAAAATAAATAGTAAAATTGACATATTTTTATAAAAATAATTGAAATTGAATAAAACTACCCTTTGATTCCTTGTAACTACCTATTATCAATTTAATATATACTTATTAGATTAGTACTATGAGGTGTTAAATAATAATTTAGGTCATCACCAACTCTAATTTAACAATTATCTTATAATTTTAAATAATTAAAAAACATATAAAATAAAATAAAACTGATAGATAAATAAATAATTTAACTATATAAATAAAATTATATATACAAAAATTCAGTCTAAATTCTACCAACATTTAACTACATTTACTGATTTTTGTCAATAACATGTCCAAGGAAAATAATATGTTGTATAATAGTGATATAATATGATGTCATATAATTTTTTAGGTGACAACTATTTAAGTTCATCTACTTCATAAATATAAATAATAATAAAAAAAATTATCAGTTTTTTAGTTTCGTAAATGTTTGTATAATGATTTGAATAATTTTAAAAGTTTCTCTAGCATTTATACATTAAAATAAATTTATTTTGACGTTTATTTAAAAATGTAACAAATTGAATAATACTCTAAACAATTTACAATTTATATATTTTCATAAATTATTGGTACATGTTGTCTAATATTCTCTATCAAAATAATATAAAAATAAAATTGTATAATACATTCATTGAAAACATATTATTAGATATAATTTTCAATTATTTAATGATTATTATTGTTTAATTAAAAATATTTTGAAAACTTAATTATTGTTTATTTGTTAATATGCAAAACAATTTTTTTAATGTTAAATGTAATTTATTAACACATTTTGATAGTGACTAATATTACGTAATAGTCATAAATGCTATAATGCTTTATCGTATTTAAATATTTTGAATAATATGATCTAATTACATTATATTACATACTTATAAATTGTATTATATTGCATAAAGTTATGTTTGAATTTAAATTATTATTTTCTATAGTTTTATTTTTATTAGAAGCTGATAGCAAAAAATAAATTTAAAAAATGTTATTGAATCATTCTTAATAACTTTAACGTACAAGTTTTATTAATTTACTAGTTTTTTTTTTAAAGTTTTTTTTTTTGTGGACATTTCGGTCAAACCTGTATAAGTGATAATTGAAGACAATAGTTTCAATTTCATAATGTTATTTTATCAATACCATTGTAATTCAAACTATCCGTGTAAATAGCATAATAATAATATATAGTACTATAGTACTTATATATAAAACGCTACAAATACAATGATCCATTACATTCGTTTAATCATATCTATATTATTTTGCGTAACCACAACTATAATTTATTATTTATGTTTCATTAATAATATTATGTATTATATAATGTACCATTGGAACAACTATCAATATATTATTTATGCATTGGCATGTACTTCGCAAAATCCATTATATTATACTCGACTACCGTAGAGTTATGAATAAATAGTATTATAGAAGAAGTCAACTGAAGCAACTTAACGTATATTTCCTTATTGTTTGTTGACGAAAGGAATTTAAAACATATGTATGTTACAACTGTAGAGAATTCAACATTATAATAACATATTATTCTTTTATATTTTCAATGAAACACATTTTAAAATTACAAAACCATAAATAAACATTTTGCAATTGTTATAAACAGTTATAATTAAAACAATGAATACATTTTTTTTTAACTAGTTTAAATTTATTGAAATCTAAAATAAAAATGAATTTTCACTTAATATTCTTGTTTAATGCAAATTTATAAACTATGTATTATGATCAGGACACGTATGTTTGAACTACAAGTATATTATAATTATACTTAAAAAATGTATTGGATGCTTTTAATGTAAAGAGTATTAAGTAAAATTAATAATTTATTTAAATTTGATAATGATGCTCTGGTTGGGTAAATTGGACACGACTGTATTAGGTTAATTAGCCCACGGTACAGTTCAGTAGCCGCTAGAACTGAACCTATTAAATCTTGTGGCAAACATTTGATAGCACCCACTGAATCGAATTGCTTTTTGTTAGCCAATTGTATCATTTTCGAAGAGTATTTCTTCAACTTCTTGTTTCCCAAAGCCCTGGGATTTTTTTCTTGGCATAACATTCTTAAATCTTCTTTTTCATCGTCCATGAATGCAGCTGGAAAGTAACACCGACCCAATGATTCGCTGTCAGTTACGAGGTCCCGAGCAATATTCACGAGTTGTAGACCCTTGAAAAAAATATATATTGAACAAGTCTAAATCAATACTTGTAGAAAATCATTAAGATGTTACTTCATTTTATCACTTAAATTAAATAATTTTATGTTTTAATCATCCAATAACTATTAACCTACTATATGATTAATACAAATATCAACTAGATAAGTATTGATAACAGAACACTTTAAAACACTATCATACAAATAGGTCACAGTGTTTGTTATTGAACTTCTCCGAAACGGCTTGACCCATTTTCATGAAATTTTTTGTTTCTTAAGGTTTCTTATATGTTTTTTCTTATAAGCGTTTAAACTTTAAATTTTTATGAAATATGTCAAAATCACGAAAATTTGAAAGTAATTTTGTAATTGAAAATTCATAAAATTGTTTGTATTTATATCTAAGGTTAAAAAATTCAACACAAGTTTTCTAGAAGTTTATCTTCAAATAGTTATAGAAAAATCTCGAAGCGTCATTAATAAGTATAGGAAAAAATAATGCCTGAATAATAATAATAATAATACAGAAAATACAGATGGTTATATAATAACTAATAAAAAAATAATTAAAATAATTTTAAACCGTATTAGTTTCTTAAGGTTGGTTATACGCATCCGCCGGATGAGTGATATTTTAAAACCACTGCAGGTTGCATCCAAATTATGTGCTAAAAAAAGAGTAATGTTTTAGTTGGCCGACAACTAAATTGCGAACACGCTTTTTAGGTTTACAGGTTTGAATTAAGTGGTTAAAAGTTTCAACAAATGACCTGCATTTGTTATTTTGCATATATTTCTTATAGTAAATATAATAAGTAAATTCTATATATTGTAATAAATTATGGGTTTTATAAATGGAAATAGAGATCATTCAATGAATTATGGTGATTAGTTATTAATATTGTATAATTTGATACATTTGTATAAAAATCTATGTAAAATAATAATAATAGATGGATAGTATCCAAATTGATTATATAATATGATAAATAACAATATATAAAAAAATATTTGCATATCCTCTTATGTATTTTATTTTAGTTTAAACTTATTATTTTTTATTAACTTTGCAAGTTTGCACGCAATATTTTAATCAAATATATTATATGAGTAATACATTATTATTTGTGTATCTATTTATCTATTTTGTATTTTTTTTTTAATTCGACATTTTTTAATATTTACAAATCTGATAATTTTTTCTGATTATTATTATTATTATATAATATTTCGCTCGTATTTTTCACAAATCATTACTTTTATCGCTAAAAACTACGCACAAATTTGGCTATGTCACGAGAAAACATGATCATACATAGTTCGAAATGATTTTCGCTCGCAATTTGGAAATAATGACGCTGCTTATATCGATGACGAACGGCAACCGACTAAACGAGTTTCGTGACGGACGACGTTTCACATAAAATAACATTTGTACACACAAGTATATACTAATGTCTAATAAAATAATTAATAATTCGTGAACAACTTACTTGTCCTATTTTGTATGCATGTTTAGTCAGATAATCAGCCTTGTCGACGAGATCATTGATGTCATTACCATATCTGTATATGATTACATATAGGCATAATGCACCAATACTTCCGGCTACGTATGTGGTGTATAACATTAAATCGTTTTCGTCTCGAACCAACGTAAACTCGAGATCCCATTGGTAACCCGCGAATAACTCTTCGAAAGGCTTACGGGGCAGAAAAAATGCAATTCTAGATACTGCACGATAAGATGATAATTCGACATCAGTGAATTCGGATTCGTATTTTCGCCAATCGATTTTTACTTCTTGTGGTGTTTTTTTAACGTCATAATCTGATTTTCTGTCAGCAAAAACTTCACTGATGAATTGTTTGGATAGCTCTAATTTAAGTTTTTTCTTTTTCTCGTCCGTTCTGTTGTCAAACATTTCGTCCGTTACACGACAAAATGCGTACAAAATTATTAAATCCAGTCGTATACCTAAATTAAAAATATTTATTACGATTAAAACATAATTAAAATACTATCAAGACATTTTGTTTGTACAAGCACGTAACTAATGCTTCGATAATAGCTAAATGGGAAGTATATGCATACGATGCTAAATAAATCATAAAGGTTTAAAATTAGAATTATGATTATAACAAATTCGCATAGGTGGAATTGGGGGGGGGGGTGCTCCGGGAGCTTAGCTCCCCCCAAAAAGAGCGAAAGACCCCCTCCCAAATGATTGAACATTTTTCAAAGTCACGTGGCTGGCCGGACGTCGACTTATTTTACAATAATTGCCAAAATCTTAGAACCTCACTAAACATTGGGTTTTTCCGAAATTTTGTCATTATAATAATTTTTATTAGAATATATAAATATTATTAAAAATTTATTTTTTAAAAGTGTATATGTAGTTAGTAATGTGTGTTTAGTAGTTTTCTTTTTTAGTTGGTAATTAAGTAGTTAATATTATCTATTGAAATGTGAAGGTAATATTGTTATTAGTGAGGGGGTGTGGGGGCAAAGCCCCCACGGATTATTTTGCAAAGAACGATTTAAGCCTCCCCTCTAAAATTCAATCAAATCTCCGTCTATGCAAATTCGTACAAAAATTTTGTAGTTTTTTAAAATTTCATTTGAAAAAAAAATCTGTTTAGGTGCTATCATGATTATTATTTGTTAAAATTTCAACATACTAAGGTATTCTATATTTAATCTAAACGATTTATTTAAAAACTTGAGAGTGTAAATAGTATTATTATATTATATAATTTGAAATGATTATTATTTTATAAATAATCAAATTATAATCTTATACTTTTTACACTTCTCAAATATTTATTATATAATTTTAACAACGATCAACTTTACCAGCATGGAATAAATAATTGGAAGTACCAAACGCATTCGAAGTACTTAAGACCTTAAGGCTTGTCTTAATATCTTGCGTCACGTCAGAAGGAGTAGAATATTCCGATGTCATGAATGCTCTTATCATTTGTCGAATGAATCTCAAGCTAACACTGAACTGATGAGGGAAATCCAACGAATACGTGACTATTATACCGTATGCCTTGTCGTAGGATGATCCGGCCAAGACGACCATCAGATTTGTGACGAAGAAAAATAACACTTCTTCTAGCGCCGACTCGCCCAAGTCGAAGTCGTCTTTTACGGTCGTCCGATTAATCCAACACATGAACAACGTAGGGCCCGCGATCGCAATCGACGATGATATGATCTTTTTCACGAAAAAATTGCCAGCTCCGTACCACATGAGAATGATTGCCGGAGACGCCCAACACAGTATGCATCCCAAGTAAAACTTCTCACTTTCCGGCACGGCCATTGTGTAGCCGGCCGCCGTGGCGACACTTAACAGGGATATCGGTAACCAACGAATCAACTGGTAGCTATGTTTGTCGTAGTTGAAGTTCAAGCACGGAGTTGACCACTGGACGAATATCGATGCCCACAATGATGTAAGAACGGTTTGCAAAATCACAAGAATGTACTCTTCGACGGGTACATTACCAATGACGGCTAAAACCGACTCCGGCGAACACGTCGTCTTAGCTCCGTTGTACACATAATAGTTGTAGAACGGTATTGCGTATAGTACAGCTATAGCGCTTATACATCCAATTTTAAAAATTTCCAATCGATTGATAAACGGACGAGTTATTAATATTAAAATACCGATGATTGATAGCGTGTACGATAAATGGATATCTAGATAGGTTAACATGTCGATGGTTTACGAACACTGAAAAATCGTGATAAAGATATTTAATAATTATTAATAGCTAATATTACGTTCATAGGTTTTAGAATAAAAATCGAATCGAATAATGTCAACATTTAACACAATCAATTAAAATTATATTTTAATAACTGTATCGATGTAAAAAAAATAGTTGATATATCAATTTAGGTACAATTTATTTTAGAACGACAAAAATAGACAAGTGAAACACTTAACCAAATTTGTACATAGAATAATCTGCAATTTTAGTAGTAAATTTGTTATATGGAGTCTATATTGGTCTATGCGTGAGTGAGGCTTAACTACTACCACAACCCCTTTTATATTAAACTATTTTGGGCGTAGTCCCCAAAATATACGTACGTGTCATGGTAAACAGGAAATTCGACTATAAGTTTCTATTTCATGTTTACTATGACCAATCATTTAAATACATAATTTTAATCCTAAAAATCTATTTAAACGATTATTAAAACCATGTTCATAATCTAATTATCTAATTATCTATTATTAAATATAATATATTAATATTCAGTATTCTAAATCTAAACGACTAATATCAGCTCAGGGTAACAGGAATGATGTAATTAAATAATAGTGTAATATGCCGGATTACTACATTATGCAAAGAAAATGGTGCAAGATATAACAAAAGTAAATATTATAATAGTTATAAATTAGAATGTTGTTAAGAAATAAACAGATTATAAAAATATTATTAGTATTTAAATAAAATAATGTTTTAAGAACAGGTAGCCAATTAAAAGATTTCTAGTTTGTCGAAAGTTAACAAAATAAATAAATATCTATGTAAAAAAATATTTTTTATCCAAATCGTAGTTTAATATTTCCATCAATTAGTACTCATTACATTTTATAAAATAAATAAATTAATCAGTAAGAATAATTAAATTTATTTTAAGATATGTATTGCATTGTTCCTATGTTTAATCTTCTCGAAAGTTTTTAGTTGCCAATGTTAATCTTTACTTGGAAGCGTAACTATTTTTAGGGAGTATTATCTATTGTATATAAATTTTTGAATTAGGCAAATAATCGTTTTTAATACAACTATCCGCTTAATAATTTAGAGTAAAAAATTTTGGTTTTTATTTTAAAAAAGTTGAATTCATATTAGGTAGGTACTTCATATTAAGTAGTACAAAAAATTTCAATACTCATGTTTTTATTAAATTTCATTATTATAAGCTCATGTTTAAAAATCACCCTGTATGTGGCAACAATTTAATTATGAATGTAATAATGTTTATTTCATAATTAATAGAGAATTATTTAGATTTTTAACTAAGATAGGTACTCCACAATATTTTTGATTTTTAAATTATATTATTACCAAATAAATGAAACAGTTAGGCCGATATGGCTAGAAATTAATTTTGTGCAATTACTTACGTTTTTTAACAACACTGCAACAAGTTATATTTTTTAATTTTAAAATTTTAAGTTATTCATTAATATTGAAAGTTGAGATAATTTAAAGTGAAAAAAATGTTTTATTTATGAACATAACTTTATTTTTCAAAAGTCTATAAATAATAATATTTAAAGATGGCGGGATTCAAAACCTAACTATAATACCGTATAACATGTATTATATGTAAAAATGAAAGTCTTCAGTCTGTGAAACTTGGAAGGAAAATATTATAAAAGATGTAACTATTATTGGGGATATAATTCGGATATGTCATTGAACCTAACCCACACTGTATTACTGTACTTGAAAAAATATTTAATAATATAATAGAATTACATAGACATATAAAATTATAAAAATTATAAAACTTACGTGTCGAATATCCTATGAAGTACTTAAACAAAAAATAAAACTATCTCGAGTTTGATGAATTTAGCTAACTAAGAGCAAAGAGTAACTAAACTTTGTCTGGCTTACATATTCAATTATATAAAAAAAAATAAACCATTAGCTCGATAGCAATAATAGTTATGTAGTAATAGTATTAATAGTTAATAAAAGATAATAAGTACTTAATTTCTAAATTAACCTTTTATTGCCTTTTAAAACCATTATAGGCTATTAGAGTCTTTGGCGCGTGTCTCTATAATTGTATATTTACTCGTGTTAATACATTGTAGTTCTGTTAGTCAATACTATTTATGATTTAAAGTAGTTGATTATATTTTGGAGATAAAGTTGAATTTAAGAACCACCCTAACACTTACATTTGACGTTTGACGGTAACCGTTGATCGTTTTATTCTGACCAGTATATTATAGACTACGTTTTTTGAATACATTTCACTATGTATTGATCAGATATCTGCACTGAAAAGTTCTCATAAAAATATTTATTGTGTTATTTAATAAATTAAAAAAATGTAACAAATAACATTTTTTTTAAGACATGACTTATTAAATAATAACTACCTATATAGGAAATTGAAATCTCAAATGTAATTAATTATTCCGTACAACACTCATTTTGGATCAAGTCCCGTTGTATGTGTCTCATATACTTAGGTATATTTTACGTACGTAATAAGAACAATTTATTTTATCTATTTAAATTTCTACACACATTTTATATTTCTTGATTATTTGATTTGATTCCGATTGACGATTCTTGAATATCGACAACAATCATATAAATTGTTTCTATTATATTCATAAGAAAAATAACTGGATAGTATATCAACTAAATACTTTTTGACAAAATATTAATAAGTAATTTAAAACATAAGTTATATACAATAATTAATTTGTAATACTATTATTTAATTAAGGCAAAGGAAATACTTATTTAATTCTATGCATAAAATATCAATAAAAATGGTATTCCTATAAAAACAATTAAAATATTAATAATGAAATAACTCGAGGTCAACGTTATTTTATTAAAAAATTCATTTTATAATGTATAACGCGGAGAACTTTACATTATAATTGAATATAAGTCGTAATTAATATAAAAATACATACATAGCAAATAGATAAATACAATATTATCTTAATTTAAAAGAAATAAAATATATTATTAAACATTATAAAGTAATTTTTATTGTATATAATATGAAAAAGTGAGTGTTACGTTATTTTAATTTTCTATATTGTTTCTTTTAACTTGTAATTTCTTATAATTACACATGACAGGTATGAAATATCGTTAGGTCAAAATGTTGATGATTAAAATATCGACAAATCAAAAACAAAAACATTAATATACTAGATATTTAAGGATAAGTTGTAATAATTTAAAACAAATATAAAAAACTTAATTTAGTAATTTAATGATAAAAAACTCGTATGAATATTTAATAG
The DNA here is from genome assembly GCF_020184175.1 of Aphis gossypii. Taxonomy (NCBI): domain Eukaryota; kingdom Metazoa; phylum Arthropoda; class Insecta; order Hemiptera; family Aphididae; genus Aphis; species Aphis gossypii. The sequence goes on along the minus strand of NC_065531.1, from coordinate 63,902,219 downwards.
ATATATATTAGACATGGTTATAGCTATATAAGGCAGCAAATGATTAACCTACATACTTCACTTTAATCGCACTTCATTGAAAGTCCAAATGAGTAGCATCAGCGTAATTATAATAAAGGAGGCGAGGCAAACTTTTACATAAAAAAATTGTCGTAATGGATTCAATGTGTAAAATAATTTTTGATCATAAAAACTTTTAGAACAACTTTGTTGGAATTCAAAATTTATCAATTTGAGTTATGACTATTTTTGAATGGTAAACAATTAGCTCAATATGATTTTTGATTTATTAACCAAAATTTAAATTTAAAACTGTCTTATTTCCATTTATAACGTTCTTTCGCTAAATAAAAACTAATATTTATGTCATATTTTGAATGGAAAACGGCTATAATATGTTAAGTTTTGATAGTATTGAAATTCAAAAGGTAAGGTTAGGTATTTTTAGTGTTTGGTCTCGATGTGTCATTGTGTCATCAATTACGTTATCCGTAATACGACGTATATATATAACTCAAGTATTTGTTTTGAATTAATATTATAGTTTCATTTATTTTTAATATTTTTAAATAGTTAAAATAAGAATTTGTGAGGAATCTTTCATTAAACTTTTAAGCTTTTTGACCTACCGAAACATTTTTTTATCAATATTTATAGAAAGAAGCCTTTCTTCGTACCAACTTTGTTCGTCTTTTTTATTTATATTCTTGAGTTATTTATAAACATACGTTTTTTCATTTTTTTTAGTTTTATATTTTTAGGAATTTTAATAAAAATATTTTAAAATTTAACACAAGCTTCTTAATTAGATTGATATAAATTTAGAATTTCAACAAATTTTATAAAATCACAAACGATTATTTCACAATTAAAATTTTATAAAAATTAATTCAACCTACTGCATTAAAGTAAAAATAAATTACTTTAATGCAATGTCGAAAAATATAACATGAAATATGAAATGTGCTCAGTAATATAAGCTGATACAAACCGTCTCCATACAGAATCGTTTACCAAGTACGATAATATAATACTTGAATTAAAATTTAACACATCCATAACAGTTACTCACTTAACAGTTGACACGTATTATACAACAGAACGGCACCAATTTGGCAACTTTTTTAATTTTGATCGCCCAAAAGTACCGACTAGATTTACTTTCCTACTAAAAAAGATATTGAAGTTTAAGATTAAAGCATTTTGTCTACAATATTGTATGTTCTATAACATAAGTCATTATAAATCTTTGTATTTCTTCTTTCAAATTCTAAAATATTTTATTATAAGTTATTATCAACAACCAACGTATGTCTACAAATCAATTTTTTTAACACAACAAATTAGATTAGAACTCAGTAAAAAAAAATACGTTACTCAGTCCATGACACTAGTATTTATATTATATATTACTTTAATTAATAATTCATATAATAAAAAGTGTTGTTTGTATTTAAAAATGTATCATCATGATAACTTACCGATGTGAAATAAATAATTAGAAGTACCAAATGTACTCGAAGAATTTAATACTTCGATACATTTTTTTAAATCTTCTGTGACAATAGACGGCATAGAATATTCTGGAGTCTCGAACGCTCGATACATCTGACTGATGAATTTCCAACTTATACTAAACTGATGAGGGAATATCAACGAGAAGGTTACAATCATCCCGTACGCTTTGTCGTAACAAGTTCCCGCCAACACAACCATAGTGGTCGTTATAACCGTAAATAATACTTCTTCTAATGGTAAACCATTCATCGCGATTACGTTTAAGCTGGTCGCTTTATTCAGATGCCATATGTTCTCCTTCAGGGCTATTCGGTTGACCCATAACAAGTATAAAGTCGGAATCACGATCGCCATGAACGACAGCTTAATGTTTCTCACGAAATAGTTGCCGGCACCGTACCACATGAGCATGATGACCGGGGACGCCCAATACAGAATACTTCCCAAATAGAACGTTTTTTGTCCCGGAACGGCAATTTTGAACCCTACAGCCACGGCAACGCTCAGTAACAAAATCGGTATCCATCGGATCAATTGATAACTCCGTTTGTCGTGGTTGAAATTCAAAAACGGCAGTCTCCACCGGAGACACAGCAAAGCCCAAAGCGAAGTCAACACGGTCTGTAGGACAACTGACAAGTACTCTTCGACGGGTACGTTTCCTACGACGGCTTTAACTCGTCCTGGTGAATACGATCTGGCTCTGTTAGAGATGCTGTAATTGTAACACGGCGTCGTGTAGATAAGTGCTACAGCGGTTATGATTACGATCTTAGACGTCTCCCAGCGATTGATAAATGGCAGTGTTATAAGTGTTAATACTCCAACAGCTGGAAGAATATATATTAGATGTATGTCCGTGTAGGTTAACATTTTTAGCGTCTATTATAAGGACTGAAAAATAAAAAAAAAATAATGTAAAATATTTACAAAACTACAACTTATACATTCAATATTTTAAAAATTTTAAAAAAACAAGTTAAAACAAAAAAAAATTAAACTATAATGAAGCGGTAAAGTAGTAATAATTATACATCGTTAATAAAATCACCAAATCGGAATATACCTACATCATTTGACAAAATATCACGTGTTTCCATTGATAGCTTAAAATATTTTTATTAGATTGTTGCATCCAAATGTGTGCCAGTTAAAAAGAACGATTTCTTTCACACATACACGTGTACACATGTACGTATATACCATTACTATGGTTGTTAATGAAAATTATTAAGTTTACAACAAATCCAACTATTTAATACTATATCAGGGAAAATATCTAAGTTATATATTCTACGTCTTTCTTTATTTGAATACAATTTCTCATAAGTAATAATAACTTTTGAAAATTGGAATTGAAATTTGAGTGAATTTTGAAATAAGATATTTAAATAATTTAAATGAAGATAAAAACCTACTACAATATAACTATGGTATAAATATAACATAGATACTACTGAGAAATGTCAGGCGTTGAACGCTGAATGCACAATAATAAAATCTTTTGTGAATGAGTGACCTTTACATGCACAGAAAGGTCCTATTTATACACCATATACTCATGTCTTAATTCATATAACAATCGAAAGTTATATGTTCTAATGAGTAATCTTATATGTGGAAAGATAATAATGAAATACAATATTAATACAAGTGCTTACAATGTTCAAGTTTCAGCAATCTTGTATTTAATATTTTTTAATAGGTAGTATTAAGTAAAAGTATACGGATACTTATTTTGAAAAGAATTTCAAATGCACATTTGCTTATAAGTAAAAATAATTTCAACATTTTTAAAAACAATTGTTTTTCCTAATAAATCAACTTAAATAATTGTTTTTTTTAACATTTTTATGTTTTAATTTAATCGTATTATAGAACATTTGGTATAATTTGGCATCACTATAAATTACTCATCTTTAACAAGGTTAAATTGCGCTTTTGGTCGGATATATAATATTAGGTATATAGAAAATAAATAAAATTTATAATGCATATTATTATATATTTTTATTTTATGTGATTAAATATAAACTATAAAATATATTATCAGCTAAAAAACGTTTTTAAAATGTGTGTAGTATATTGTATTTATATATATAAAATATATTTTAATAGTTTTACTCAAATACTTTTCAAGACCGAGAATACTAATATTAATTGTATATTTTAATTATAATTATAATTTCAATAGCATTATAATTTTTAGTTTAATAATTAAATTAAACTTGTATTTAATAATAATTCATAAAACACATTTACTTACCTGATTATATTTTTGAGAATTTATATTTTAATTATGTAAAATTAGTACCAATTTAGAAAACTAGTCTGAATGAAAATAATAACACTTGAATACTTTTAGACCATTTCTGCATTGACTAAATGGAAATAATAATTATAAATATACACTTAATTAAATACAATTTTAAAAGTTTGTGAATGGAGGGGAAATTGTGAAAAACCGTTATCAGTTTATATTATTATTAAATTATATAAACGTAATAAATTTATGCTCACGTTCTGTGCTTTTATGATTTATTATAAAAAAAAAGATCGATTTGAATACAAAAAATATAGGGCGTAGGTGAAATAAATCATAAATATTTTATGATTAAGTTAGCATTATTGTCTACAGTACAAAAAACGCTTTAAATTTAATTTGACGATTTTTTTTCATCTATCCTATTTTAGTATGATTGTCCCCGTAATTGTTTTTTGATTATAATTTGACACTTTAATTAATCACTACAAACATAATTTTATTTATTTTAGATTATTAATTGTTTTTATTTATTTTAGTTTCCTATACTTCCAAATTCAAAATTGTACTATTTAAATATAAATCCTATACTAAACCGAGTTCCAATACATTATTATTCCCCGTCTAAATAATGAATTTTTGACTTTTGTTTAGTTATTATATCTTATTTTAATATTTTTTTCTTTAAGTAAATTATAATCGCAGTTGGAGCGAGTCACGTGTTTGAATAAAAATTCTTTAAGATACCCTTAGATTTTGTTAAAAAAGTATTATGATCGAAGTAATAAAACATCATTATAGTATTTATGTTTTACTTTTATAATTGTACCTATAATTATATATTCTAGACAGCCAGATACATATGTAATCCTCATCACAGTTTCATTCTATATTTTCAAGGGTTCCCATCATACCAGAAAAATATTAAATTAAGGAGTCTAAAGTATCTTAGTCCAATACTCCATAAAGAAAATCGTCTTCCTTCTTATACAAAATAAATCAATAGAAATGTTATCACTCTAAAAGACATTAAAGTTTTTCTCGCAATGAATGTTTTTGGGGAAAAAAAACAGGTTGCATTTAAAAAAGTATTTATAATTACAACATTATTGGTGCAAATCGATGAGAAAAAAATTTCACAATAGAACTGAGGTACATATCGATTTGCATGGTAAAATTATTTACGACCATTTGCGTCCGATTTATGGGATATCACTGTCGTCTCAGTCTTAAGCCGTTAAATGCGCGGCATGACTTTCTCTAGAAATAAAAAATCCAATTCAATCCGTAAGACAATATTCTCCATTAATGTGGCAACAACGCAATAATGATCTCTATTAAGTTCTATATTTCAAGTATCCAACTTTTTGTTTTTAATTTGTTTCTTAACTGTATCATAAATTTAGTACGGCGTAATGTATATGCAAAACAGGTACATTAGTATTAATGTAATACTATGTACCATATGGTGGTAGTCTTTCGGATTTAACCGTAAAAATACCAACAACACGTCCAGTATACTTCGAAATTACAAACAAATATGCAAAATTAATAATTGCTACATTATTTATATCACGTCTCAAACTTCTTATTCATTTTTCCTTCGTTCATATTTTAAGTTGAATAAATTAAAAATACAAACATTATTTCTAAAATAGTTCATTATTTGTATGGAATATAAATTAAACATAATGCAAGTAGATGTTACAATAATTAAACATCTCAAATCTCGTGAAAAAGTTTAATGATATAATTGAAATAAAAAAAAAAAACGTATAATTTAATATACAGTTTAAGAGCCCACCTCATCACCACTAAGGATTACTTCTAATCGGTTACCTTTAATAAAAATATATTTGTAAAGAAAATATACTAATAAGTAAAATAACGTAGTAAAAAGTATTAGATTTTTTTCATAAATTAATACAATAAAAATAATAACCAAAAATGGACATCAAGTTAAAAAAATTTATGTCAAAGCTTATGTTGAAAATTATTTTATTTTAAACTATTCTAACTTAACTAGTTAGTCGTTTTCGAATTAATTTGATTACTTCCCTAGTATATATTGACTTTTGTAACAACTTTGCTTTGTTTTCATCAGATGATTTAAAAGTAATGCATCAAGTTATTATAAAAAATCATTATTTTACAGCTGTATATTTTCTAAAAAAATAATACTATAAACAAACAAAAAATACTTTTTCATTCATTATTTGATACACATATTTATTAAAGAAGTAGAAAACTGTAGTGGTAGTAACTAGTCTACCAGTAATTCATATAATTAATAATATTGTGACAATTGAAACTAATTTGGCAAGTCGATAAAAATTGGCTGCTTAATTCTAAATGCTGCGTCGAAAATAAAAAAGTGGGCCCACGCCTCAGACAATAATTATAATTTGATTAAATAATCTTATTAGAAGTGCATTACATTGATATACATTATATTAATATTGATGATTATTATGTTATAGATAATTGACAAAATGGTGGTAAAAGTTATCATCATCGGGGCTGGAGTTGGTGGCACTGCAGCAGCCGCTAGACTTAGCAAAAAAGGATTTCAAGTAGAAATTTATGAAAAAAATTCATATAATGGTGGAAGATGTTCACTCATTCATCAAAATGGACATCGGTTTGATCAAGGTCCATCATTGTATTTGATGCCTAAAATATTTGAAGAGACATTTGAAGATTTGGGAGAGGACATTAAAAATCACATAGAGTTATTGAAGTGTCCTTCTAATTACAGCGTACATTTTCACGACGGAGAAACATTTGAACTCACCACTGATATATCGAAATTTTCTCGTTCTTTGGAAAAATATGAAGGTAATGGTGAATCAACATTAATTAACTTTTTAAGTTATTTAAAGGAAACTCATGTACACTATCAGAGGAGCGTCAAAGTTGCACTCAAGACCGATTTCCAAAATTGGTACGATTTTTTTAATCCAAAACACATACCGGACGTAATAAAACTGCATCTATTGGACACTGTTTACAACAGAGTTTGTAAGTATTTCAAGAGCGACTACATGAGAAAGGCGTTTTCATTCCAGACTATGTACCTGGGGTAAATATAAAAATATTAATTAATTATACTTTAAACAAAAAACTAAGATAATGTTTATGATGTGTTTTAGAATGTCACCGTATGATGGTTTAGCACCCTATAGTTTACTGCAATACACTGAAATAGCGGAAGGGATTTGGTATCCGAAAGGAGGGTTTAACAAAGTCTTACAAAGTCTAGAAAAAATTGCCGTACAAAATGGGGCCAAGTTTAATTATAATATCGATGTCCAAGAAATAATAGTTGATGACAATGGAGTGGCGAAAGGAATCAAATTGACAAACGGTGATGTAATAAATAGTGACATTGTAATCTGTAATGCAGATCTCGTGTATGCGTACAACAAACTTTTGCCAAAAACTCCATACGCTGAAACACTTGGCAAAAAAGAACTTACTTCTTCTTCGATATCATTTTATTGGTCCATGAAAACTGTTGTATCTCAATTGAAAGTTCACAACATTTTTTTGGCCGAAAAATATAAAGAAAGTTTTGATCAAATATTCAAGGATCATACGTTGCCCGATGAACCATCGTTTTATGTTAACGTACCCAGTCGCATTGATCCTACAGCTGCACCAGAAGGAAAAGACACGATCGTAGTTTTAGTACCAGTGGGGCATATATCGGATGTACCAAATATTGATTTCGATAAACTTGTGAAAAGAGCAAGGGAACAAGTAATCGACACGATAGAGAAAAGATTAAAGATATCCGACTTCAGAAGTATGATCGACCATGAAATAGTGAATGATCCGAGAACATGGCAAAACGAATTTAATTTATGGAAAGGATCTATACTGGGATTATCTCATTCATTGTTTCAAGTTTTATGGTTCAGACCAAGTTTGAAGTGCAAAATATTTGAAAACTTATACTTTGTTGGTGCTTCGGCACAACCTGGTACTGGTGTACCAATAGTTTTATGTGGTGCAAAGATGCTAGAAAAACAATTATGTGATAGATTTTTAGAAGGTAAAACTGAAATAAACATATGGTCAAGGTGTATTTCATTTTTAATCGGTCTTCTAGCACTTCTGATATTCTGGTTTTTTTTTAAATTTTAATAATGAACTATGAATTTATTGTATGTATACATTTTATGTTTTTATTATTTTATTTTTGTAGTACTTTGATTATATATTTTTTTAAACTTGAGTTTCATAGCATATGTTATTTAATAGTTCAATATAAATAATATAGGTTTTTTTTAAGTATACTACTATGTAAATTACATTAAATATAATAATAAATACATTATGTATACTACGGGATTAAACGTCTTAAAGTGAGAATGATTTGATTACAGTTATATAAATAATAATGTATTATGTATTATATAAACGTATTGCAAATTATACTCACCGTCCATTAAATTTTAAGGTGTTGGTTAGTTTGAAATTGATTTTTTTTTCATTTGAGTATATTTTAATTTTTATACTTTTCTATAACGTACCTATGTATCATTCAATATTTTAGTAAATTTTTTTATGTCAATTTAATCTTAGCTTAAGTTAATATATTACATATGTACATCTACATGGAAAAATTATTATTAATCAAAATTATCGTGTTATTATAATATTTAATAATTGTTTTTTTGTTATTATTTTTTATTAATATTATGGCTTCAATAATAATGATTATGAACTTAGGATAACATTGTTTTATAATTATATGCATACAATTTTTTATAAAACGTTCACAGACGTCCAAATAATTGATTTATTGTTTTATAATCTTAATGGTAATTTACAAAAATAAAAAGACAGTAATAGATATTTGATTATTTTTATCCTATAATTTTATCATACCCACTAATTATAACACATTTTTTTGAATCTAGTATGAATTTCAAATCTTACATATTATTTTTTATTGATCACGTGTATGACCATTAATTAAGTATAATTATTATTTACCAATACAAATATAAAATATTAACACCTCCTACTTTGATTACAAATAACACTCAACATTTTCAGAACTGATGACGAAAGAAACCCTCTGCAACTCAACAATTATTATTATATAAAATTGTATTATTAAAACATAATATTATATTTTTATAATGTATAACTTCTGATAAAATATTCTGTATAATTTATATAAATAATATTAACTCTATGAATGATGAAGTGTTATAATTTATAGTCAATCGAGAAATGGAAAATTAAATCAATCGTTTGCTATTAAAAATAACAGATATTATCCAGTAATACCGTTATCATGAAAATAAAATAAATTTAAATTTGTTTACAATTACCATTTACAAGGTAAAAGTATTTTCAGCATACTATTTTACTACCTATAGATACATACATTTCTCAGAAAGGTAATGAAATTCAATAATTTGATTTCAGATAAAAGTATTCCAAGCAATTTTCACAATCCATAAAATTATTCCATACAGCTACAATTTATTCTACAGAGTTTCTCCTAAATTTACTAAAAACACCAAAATGTAGTAGTCAATTAATATTATTTTGTCATACTATTTTCAAAATCAGAAAAATACTGGACGACAGAAAAATTGTAATTTTAAAAACCGAAATCAGTTATAGCACCTAAATTTAATTCTCATCGATACAATATTACAGTAACTATTTTAACCATTTGGTTTTTTTTTAAAAAAAAAAATGAAATAGAACATTATCAATCACCGGAATATTGTACATTGTTAAAATATTAACTCAGATTCTGGAAAAACCAGCATTTCAATCATAGGGTAGTAATATTATTGCAATTAAATGCAGAATAATGATATTTTATATTAGTATATGGCTATAGCAATAATAATTGAAGCCAATGTGTCAGAAATCAAAATGTTGCCAAGTTTTAAGTATACTAAAATCTCTATGAAATACCTACGGATATTATCAATAACGATAGAATTTTTGAATTCGATGATACATTATTGTATACAAAGAAAAACGAATCTGAGCGAAGACAATCAAACTATTTTTTTATCCAAGGTAAGCATAAGTTGTTGCCATAATACTACCTAATGTTTTAAAAAGGTAAATTACCCTTTGTCTAATTAGATTACATCTTTTAAAGATAGTAGATTATAGTTTTACTTTGTTTGTGCTTAATAATTATTATGGAATTCTCATTTATTTATTTTTTCAAAATATTTAAAAATCAGATTTTTATGATATTCATAAAATTACGAAAATTTTCAAATTATTAGTAGTATAAAATTCATTAAATTTTAAATTTGTTTATCGAAAATTTAAAACGTGCACATACATGTATGTTAAATACCTCCATTTAAGGAAAAATTAAAAAAAAAATAGTGTGAAGCACATTTTTAAAATTAAATATTAAAACATAAGAGTATAGTCACGATTTATCCTCAACTATTTTAGTTATAATAAATAACATTTAAAAAACATTGATTGTAAGAATTTGAAATATTATGCAGTTACTTCAATTATTAAACTCAATAATATTTTTTCAACCTAACATATACAATATACATATGTATAAAAATGAATCCCTATTTACCTGATATCCTCATCACGTTGAATGGCAGAACCGATTTTGCTAATTCTTTTTTTGTTGTGTTTGTTATCGTCAAGAGAAAGATCTTATAAAAGAAAAAATTGAGAAAGTTGCGAGATTAGAAGAATATAACGTGCTTGAAGGAACCTTATGATGATATTATATATCTCACAAGCAAAGATTTATATTCTTTATAGTTATCGATATAGTTTTACGTGGCTAGCGCAAGAACTAGTTTTACACCAATAAAAAAGATAGGGTTGGGTTATATACCTAGAATAATTTTTGCTTTATTATATGAAGATGAAAATAACTGTATGTCTATTTAAGTTCGCACTTATTGATAGTGAATGTCGAACTGTCTGCTGTGTGTCACTTTTTTATTTGACAATTTTAAATAGTATTTTAGTGTATATTTTTCAGGTGATCAATTTTATAGTATGTGTATTATGTACAATATTTATATATAATTATGTAACAAATATCTCAAAGGTTTCTTATAAGTAATTCTTACTGAAATGTAAAAATCAAAAATATATATAATATATTAGCAACATTTCTTTGTATAGAGATTTGAAGTTTAAATTTTAAAGAAATAAATTATTTAAACAAAGAATAATGATTTTGGAAATTTTTTATAAAAGAAAATTATTATTTAAGTTGAATTGAACATTTTTCGTATATTATTGTTTATTAAATTTAATTGTTCGTCTAACGATAAGCTTATGAAATGCAGATATGAGATATTTTGATATTGGTAAATTAACTAAACTACTAAATTTTGAACTGTTAAAATCTTAACTGACGACCATATTATAAATAAAGATAAATACAAGTATACAATCATGTCTGTGAAAGCTGTAAATCGAGCTAGCATGAGTACTTACGTTGGAAACTATCTAGTATCTACACTATCATAGTTATAGTTGAGAGTTCCTCACTTCTCTATAGTATAATTCATGACACACATATAGCAAGTAGGCCTAAATAATTAAGAGAGACAAAAACGCTCATAAAAAGTATGGAACTCTATACTTATATTCCAATAACTGCTATTTAAAAAAAATACATACGAACCTATTTTTACACTGTTCTACGATAAGTCAATAGTGACTGAAAAGTTAATAACAATAATATAGGTATGATATAAGTAATAACTTACAATATAATAAATTCAATTTCTTAGGCAAAAATTTATTTTACTGTATAACTAATAGTAAAATATACTACTGTAATAGTAATACAAATATATAACTAATAAAATATACTAAACTTAGTAATAGCTAATACTATATAAATACTATAAAAATTTAAATTATAATGACGGTGAAGAAATTGACATTGTTAAAAATAAGTTATTTATAAGATTAAAAAGAACTGTGTACATTTATTTTAAATTCAATATTATATTCTGTTTTAATTAAGAGCAAAACATGAGTTAATTTGTTTAATATCGACTAATTTGAGGGTAACATTATGTTCAATATAATATTTAAGAAAGTATGCAGGGCCGGTTATAGGCGTAGGCGACATAGGTCCAAGCCTACGGCGGCAAAGTTTATATTTATATATAGAGGCGGCATATAAGAAAAAAATTATAAAACAAGAGGCGGCAATTTTGATCTTTTCCTACATATAAAAATTTGCTTGCACCGGTCCTGAAAGTATGTATATATTAATTTATCTCCCTCAAAAAAAAAAAACAACACTATTATATTTAGAAGAAAACAAATTCAAAGGATCGGTCAAATATAATTTTCAAAAGCCACATTTTTTCATAGTCCACCATTGAACGCCATGATGGTGTTTAAAAGTAGACTTAAAAATGTATGCTCTCACAACATAAATGGTTGCAACCCACTACTATTCAATATGAATTATAAATTATAATTATATAGGGCTTATACATTCAATATATAAATTATATTATACAACGTACTGAATGCTTTTAATATATAAGGAATAAATTCCTATTACAATTTTATTCCATTTTGACAATGAAGCTCTAGTCGGATACGTTGGACTAGACTGGATAGCAGAAACAAGCCCTCGATAAATATCAGTTGTTGCTAGAACCGAACCTCTTGTTTCTCGCGGCAAACATTTGATAGCGTCCACCGATTCAAATTGTTGTTTATTGGCCAAGTGGATTATACGTGTGGAATATTTTTTTAATTTCTTATCACCAAGAGACCTTGGTTTTTTTTCCTGGCATAAGATTTTTATTTCTTCGTCTTCGTCGTCCATATATTCGGTGGGTACATAGCACCGACCCAATGTTTCGCTGTCAGTGACGATATCACGGGCAATATTCACAAGTTGCAAAGCCTTAAAATATAATTGATGTTTTATGCAATAAATTAATATGTATAATATCTTATTATAAAAACTAAATACTCACTTGTCCCATTTGATATGCTTTTTCTATGACATAATCATAGTTTTCAACAAGTTCAAAATTGTTATTATCGCACCTGTACATCATTACATAAACACATAATGCACCGACACTTCCGGCCACATAGGTGGAATATAATAATAAATCGTCTTCATTTCTGACTAATCTACCCTCAATATCCCATTCGTAACCTGCAAGTAACTCTTCGAAAGGCTTACGAGGCAAATAAAATGCGATTCTTGATAATGAGCGAAAAGATGACATCTCCACGTCAGTTAATTCAGATTCATACTTTTTCCAATCAATATTCAATTTTTTTGGTTTTGTTCCAACATCATAATCTGATTTCCTATCATAAAATAATTCGTTGATAAAATTTTTGGTTAACTCAAATTTTCGTTTTTTCTTTTCGATATCCAACTCATTATCAATCATATCATCAGTTACACGGCAAAATGAGTACAAAATGATTAAATCTAATCGAATTCCTAAATTAAAAAATATTTTCTATTAGAAAAACATTATATATATAATTTAAAACCCAATCATATTAATATATTTAAGAAAATTTGCATATCATTTAAATAACTCATAGTATAAAAAATAATAAACTCATGTATAATTTTATAAATCGTGATTTAAATATAGGTAATTATGCGATTATAAATTATTCAATTCAAAGTCAAATTTTTATAAAAAGTAATGCAGAAATAAGCCTTTTCCATAAAAATTTAACTTATTTATTTAACTGATTAATTTAATTTTCAAAATAATTTAATAATGACTGTTTCTAAGCTCATTGAACACCCTGTATATTAGATATAAAGATAATGCTATCACTGAATTTAAGAATAATTTTATACCATGAATCAGTTTTAACTATATGGACATATGGTTCACTAAATAAAACAGTGTGATGTATTGACCGACGGTCCCTTACATTAACAAATTTATTTGGAGAACTGAATTTTATCCTTACATGTATATAACGTCTACAAATTCTTACCGGCTTGAAAAAGAAAACTGGCAGTGGTGAATGATTTTGAAGCGACTTTAATAATTTCAATACTTTCTTTTATATCTCCCGTCACGATTTGTGGCAAATTATATTCTGATGTTGCGAATGCCCAGAACATTTGGCGAATATATGTCCAACTAATACTAAATCGTTGTGGAAACTCCAAAGTGTACGTCTCTATTATACCGCGTGATTTATCATAACAAGTCCCCGCCAAGACAATGATAACGTTTGATATAAAGAAAAAAAATGCTTCTTCAAATGGCAAGTCTTCGGCGACGAATATATTTAACATTGTCTTTTCATTGATATGCCAAATGTTTTCCTTGAGGGCGAATTGATCAACCCAACACAGGTACAACGTAGGAACCAGGACCGCAAAAGAACACGGAATTATTTTTTTCACAAAAAAATTGCCTGCTCCGTACCACAAGAACATAACCACCGGAGATACCCACCATAGTATACAGCCCAAGTAAAACGTTGGTTGTCCGGGTATGGTAATTATATAACCTACGACAGTGGCTATGGCCAAAAACGCTATCGGTATCCATCGAATCAATTGGTAACTGTGTTTGTCATAGTTAAAATTTAAGCACGGAGTTGACCATCGGACACAGAGCAAAGCCCACAACGATGTCAGAACTGTTTGTGTAATAAAAAACATGTACTCTTCAATAGGTACATATCCAAAAACACCTAAGACTTTTTCGGATGGATATGACCAGCCTTTATTGTAGATGATATAGTTGTCCCATGGAGTTGTATACACAAAAGCTATGATACTTATGAATGAAATTTTAAAAACTTCTGAGCGGTTGAGAAATGGTCGGGTGATTAATGATAGTACACCAATCACCGGGAGTATATAAAATAAATGGATATCTATGTAGGTTGTCATTTAGACGTTTTACAGAAGTCGAAAACTGAAACAATAAAAACAACTATTAATATTATTTTTCCAAAACACTAAAAGTATACTGCAGTAATCTAATATATAAACAACATATTGTAATTAATAAATGGTTAATTTACTTGAGCAATTTGATTTTTCTTTGGTTATTTATTAAAATATCAAAATTATTTATCATAAAGGAGAATTTATTGTTTAATAATTTACAACTGTAAGCCTTTTTTAAATCATTCACTGGTGTGATAGGCGAACTTAACAGTGATAATACTATTATAATTCACGAAGAACATTTATTTTAGCATTTTACTGTTGATATAATTTTCAAAATTATTTAGGTTTTATTTTAGTGCTTTATTGAATGTTGACACTAAGAATATTTTTAAGTTTTTTCATTATAAAATTATAGCTCTAAAAAATAAGTACACATTCATACGTGCACTTATAAACCAAAAGTATACATAAATAAGTTGTATACAATATGTTTATCCAAATAAAAATAAATCTACATTTAAAATGTTGTAATCAAAACATCAAACCAGTACTTTTATAATACTTGACTAATATCCTAAAAATTTAAAAATCAGTTAAGCTAAAGTAAAAAACTTACATCAGCTTATGAATTTTCAACACTAAATATATTATATAAGATTTTACTTATTTTATTTTGATCTTCAAACTTCATAACATACTTAAAAATGTTGAACAATTTTACATAATATAATAAGCCACAGCGTGATTAACCTTATTTTAAAGTTGCTTACTTTTACTTAATACACGAGACACGAGTAAAATATACATCGAAAAATCAAAAAAATTATATTAATCAAAAAGCAAAAAAAAAAGGTAGGTGATGGTAAGTATCGTTCTCCTATACATTAGGTGCCGAGTTGATCACTATTATAATAAGTATATTAAATTTGAATTTGATGATAATAGATCATTGTATACAACAAAACTATTCTGAGCAGAAACGGTCACCCTAATCACCAAGTAATATATTTATTTGATATAGCTATTAAAGTTGTTTACTTTACTTTTAGTATTATACTAATATAGTAAGATGATATAACTTTGTCGGAAAATATTTCATTTACTATATTATTAAATTTAATCATCATAGGTAATAATATTTAATATTTATACCAAATTATATCAACTTATGTAACTCAAAATTTAATAAAATTGAATAATTTATGAGGAATTTCATATGAAATTTTCAAAATTAGATACAAAAAAAAAAATTTCTATATATTTTTAATACAAAAGAGTTTGTAATTTTTTGTGAACCAAAAACTTAAAATTAAAATTTCGAAAATGTTATTATAAAATAAAAATGATAGCTAAACAATTGATAAAGATTTTAAGTATCCATTATTATTTTTTTTTAAATACAATAAAATATCAAACATTGTTTGAGGAGAAATAATTATTTTACAGGTGAATATCAAATGTCGTAAATATTTGAACTTACAAAATTCATAAAAATGTATTATGCTTTCCGGTAGAATTTTTTTCCACTTATAGGTTGAATAACTACCTAATAAAAAATCTTTTACTTATTACATTTTTAAATCTAAAGGTATAAAGACAAATTTTTTTATGAATTTCTAACTATAAGATAAAATACTAGTTTTTACGATTCTTAAGGAATTTTTTCAAAGTTCTTATTTTAAATGCTTTTAAATAAATGTTGTGACTATAGACTTTGGAAACTTTTTAACTGAGAAATTTAAAACTTATGATAAGCTTGGTTATTAAATGCTCAAACATTTCTACCTAGCGAATACTGTTAATCGGTATTTATAAAAAAAATTCTGTTTCTTATACTCATTAATAGCTCAAAAATAGTCAAAATATTTTGGAACTTTTATCGAATAATGAAAATGATAATGTAAAAATTGTGTGAACATTTAAACTTTGTACGTAAATTACGTATACAAATTGTGTATACGTATCTTAGCGTAATACTGTCGATAGAATTTATCACACACTACAACACATAAAATTGTATATAATCTGAATTCACTTCGAAGTGCAAAAGGGAAAAGATCTTTTCAAATTGAATATCTGTGATAAAATTACCACAATCGTTAATAGATATAATAGTCTTACAGAAATACGTTTTTACTTTGTTTAAAAAATTTGAAAAGCTTTTAAAAATTATACAAAACAATAAGTAATAACAAATAAATTTATTAAAATTTAGACTGTACATCTGTCGAGTCAACTATTTTTAAATAAAAAAATTTTAAATTCTAAATTAAAAGTTTAATTTATTTATTTTATAACATTAACATAGTAATTTAGTAGTTTAATTATTTTTATGGAATAAAATACCTATTCATGAAATGTGATTTTAATAAGTCATTTACAAAAATAGTTTCATTGTATACAATATATGTCAATAACATATAATCAATAACGATAAATAATACAAAAATATACAATATATTATTATATAGTTTTAGTTATAGTTTTATTAATTTAAAAATGTACTCACCTTATATTTTAAATACCTTTAAATTTTTAATCAGTGTGATAAAATTAGGAAAAGAAATTTTAAATAATAAAACATAACAATCTAGTAAAAATATAATAACTATGATAATTTATTTTGTATTATATTATACTCATTCAATGATAAACGTTTGTATGAAATTAATTTTATAAATTATATTGTATTAAATATAAATGCTAACCAGCTTTCATAAACTTCTAAATGGAGGGGAAAATTTTTTCACATAAAAATATTGATAAAAAATATATAAGATATACTTACTAAAGAACTATAATAAACATATATTATATTTTACTGTTTAAATAAGGTGTATTATTAATACGGATACAAAATGTAAAGAGCAAAGGTGAAATTAATTATTTTTATAATGACAAAATTACACCAGTAGATAAACTTTGTTTTTGATTTATTTTACAAAGGTAATGAAAACTAATTTCCGTTATGCAACCTACATTATTTTTATCTATCAATACATAATTAAAAATAGTAACACAATTATAGCACTTACTCATTAGAACGTGTTAAAATTGTCAGACTTTGTAACCACAAAATGTTTCCATATTTCTTGTATTATAGTTTTGTGTCCATAATATCAGTTTGATTTTTTTTTTTTTTTTTTGTTCCGATTTAAAAACTGTATTTTTCTTGGTAGACAAAATCGTAGAATAATCACAATCGAATTATACAAAATTCTTTAAGCAAAATTTAGAACTGTAAATGATATAGCTATAACTATATAGTATAACTAATGACATTTGAGAAATTAAAATGTACTCTTAAATACTTAAATAACATTCACTAAGTAAATAGTAATCATTAATAAGCGAAGATAAATATTAAAGAAATTTGTTTTATGAAATTTTTGTATAAGATGTGATTTAGAATCATAAGTAAAGTAATTTTTAGTGATAAATAGATTAAGGGTAAATATAAATTGTATAGAATTAATTTCATAATAAATTGCACTCAGTAGTGCATATTGGTTTTTGTATTTTAATTTCTAAACAATTTTAATTTTAAGTAACTTTTTTCTATTTACATTTACAGAAATTAAAATGTTAAATAAAGTATAAGTATATAAGTTATTTTTACGTTATTTTTCCAACATAGGTACAATTGTATACAATAAAATGATATAAAGATTATTATACAGGACGTATAATAGCTACAGTACTGTATTATAAGAGCCTCCAAAATTTTGATGCGTTACTAAGAATCAAGGCTGGGTAAGTTGATGATTTTTTTTAACTTAGTTAAGTTAAGTGGATGTGTATGATATATGTGTATCAGTAAGAAAAAAATTTAAAGTTAATTTGATTTTTGATTAACTCAGTTAAGTTAAAATTGAATACATATTTTTTAAGATTTCTTATTAAGTTAAAAAAAAAAGATATTTTTTATATACAACTCTTATGCACTTTATTTTTTACCAATCCAAAACTAAATTATAGAATTTAGTATTTATACTTTATATAGTATTTCCATATACCTAGTATGTATTTCATTGGAGTTTTTCGTAAAACCGTAAAATCAATCATTTATTTTTATTTTTGTTAATTTTTAGATTTTAATGTTAATTTTTATTTTTTCTAAAATGACGGCATCACGCATCGTTGATCATCGATAACAATAATATAAATAATATATACTGCATATCTATATTATTATTGCTGCTTGATATAATTGATTTAATAACACAAAAGTTCAGAAGTAACTAGTTAAGTTAAAAATCGAATTGCTCAGAAACTCTACAGTTTGAGTTCTGAATATATTATTATACAATATTAATGTGTGAAATACGGCATACATAAATATTCTTTTAACAGAATTTTTCTATAATTTATAAAATTGTTATAAAAAAAAATAGATGGCATTAGAAAAATATTTAATATGCAAATAACAAATCATTTTATAAAGATATAAGATTGTGTAATTTGGTTTTTTTTTTTTTAGATTTTGAAACCTTGAGTGAAATAACAAATGTATTGGTTTTACGATAATGTATGATTTAATTTTGATTTTAGTGTCTGTCATCACTCATTGCAATTTGGGTAATAACTATTAAACAAGAATTGATCAAAGAGATCAAAAATTAAAATTCTAGGTATTTTTTAAATTAGGCCATTAAAATAAAAAATAAAATTTGAGAAAAACCATTATTTGACAAAATTGATTTTTTAACTCAAAATCGAATAACCATAAATACTTATATATGATATAGTATAAATAAATATTATTAGTTATTACTTATTACCTATAATATTATATTCACGTAATACAACACTTATTTTTTTATAAACTATTAACTTTTTTTGAAAATATTTTTTTTTATCATAATTATAAAAGCTAAAAATTAAAATATAAAATAATATAATATATAATATATTAAAATAAAATATTTCTAAAAATATTATTTTTTTACTATTATTATTCTTATAATTTTTTATTTAATTTTTTAACTTAGATTTAAAATAAACCAAATTTTAGACTATAGTAGTTTATAAGTTATATGTATTTAAAGTTTTTATGAGCAGAGTAGAATAGTACAGATGCAATAAAAAATGGTGGGCTACCATTCCGCTTTTCTAAACTTAAAATAATTATATAACTGTAACACCTATAAGTTACATCAGCTAATAAGCTAATTAATGAAATACGCTGATTCATATTCTGTTTCGTAATATAAAATTTAAGGTGTATGTTATCCATCAAAAGATTAAAATAAAAAACTCAAAAATATAATTACTTTATATTTAACAATATACAATATAATACACAGTGTGTTCCGTTTTATATGTACCACTAAATATCTCAGCCCGGTGGCCCTTAGATTGAAAAACGGTTTGCTGTGATAGATAGCAGTGTTTCCGATTGTGGACCAAGTGACAAAAACCACGTGAGTTGCGGACGAAATCTAAAATGGTAACATACGAATTGCGGACACGAATATATGATACTAATTGCGGACAAATGTCCAATTATTGTTATAATAAATGTTGCAGTACCTATTCAAGTATTGAAATTAGTAGAATATCATTTATACAAACTGTTTCAAAAAAAATGTTGCCATAAAATTAAAACTTAATTATATAATATAATAACATTAAATTATTTAACAACATTTTAAAAATAACAATTGCTCTTTTGCAAAACACACATATTTTTAATCCCACCTACCGATTTTTCGGTTGCTTGGCTAAGTCCTGAAAAGTGGTGAAGGGAAATATTTGTGTCCCCAACTCAAGTGGTTTTTATTAAAATAAAAGCTCTGTACGCAATTAGTATGATGACAACGAAACTCGTGTCCGCTGTTATGTTATAATTTTTTTTCTATGACTTTTTGATCCGTTGACAATAGTCCTACACCTAAAATTGACCGAGTTACAGGTCAACAGATTTTTAAAAATTTTAAAAAATTTTCGAAAGACATGGTAGGTACACTTGTATTGAGTGGATTTTTTTATGAATAGGTACATGAAAAAATACATGAATACATGATATTTATAAAAGTTTTATTATAATAACGCATAATTCATATGACCTAACAGCCTATATAATAATAAAAAAATTATTATTGAAAAAACAATTTAATTTTTAGTATTCCTAGAAATTTCTTATTTCAATATTCTAGTAGGACTTTCCCTTGACAAGAATATTATTTCTCAAGAATTTCCAGAAGTTCAACACTAACTAGCCAGCTACTACTTGTACCGAAGATAATGGTATTTTACAATATTGTCTATAAAATTCCACATAATAATAAGAATCATAAAAATATAATATTACTATATAATATTATTTTTGTTATATAAAATCCACAATAATATATAATATAGATAATGTATTATGAGTGTGTATATGTGTGTGTGCTGTGTTGTGTGTAGATATGTACAAAACAACAACCATTGAGAGATTATCTTAAACGCGAGAATGTAATATATCAATATTTAAAACATAGTAAATACCGGTATAAGTATTAATAATTATAAATATAAATATAACAACACATTAAAAAATATGAATAAAATATAACAATATACCTACAGGATTTTACAATTAATATATTTATATATTTCCTACTTAAAAATATAAAATAAATAAAATGAAATTTTCGGTGGGTTATAACTGTTTAAATATGGTTTTAAATCATTTTACATTTATAGTATCGATAAATCTAAATATTTTCTATAGGTACTACAAGTTTAATATCCCAAATTGCATTAAAAATCCTAAAACGAAAAATGTTCGTACTAGAATTATTTTTTTAAGTGTACGAGTACATATTGTGTGGTATATCTTTAAGGTTTTAAATATAACTTTGTTGCAAATTCAGTATCATACAAAAAAAAAAAAAATTACACACATATCAATGCATTTTAGATAATAATAATGAACTTCTTTGTTTTCTTTTTCTTCATCCTCAAACACAACTATATGAGTCAACTGCCTTTATCCTACACCTCCTACCTCCTAGGGCTCTGTCACCAACTTCGCACCACTCAAACTAGCTATTTTCGTACCACTCTTTACTTTATATTTCTATATAATTTGTCAATCTCATCATCGGTCTTCTGCTTACTTTCTCTTTTCTTTCAAATTTATTTCCATAGCTATTCTCAATCTTCCGAGTTTTCTATTTTATAATATGGCTAAATCATCTCTTTTCTCACTAATTTTTTCTACAATAATTAGCTCTAATGCTAGACGATAATGATACAAATAAAATTATTAAAATAATCTAAATGATATAACAACCATATTTTTTATATTTTTCATGATACTCACAGTTTTTAGTTGTATCTGGCCATTAATTATAATTTTCATTTAGATCTTATAAAAACTATAAATTATAACTTATTACTTGCTGATCCAAAATAGTTAAATTCAATGTAAAATAATCGTATAAAGTTTATTTTTGTTTGATTAAGCGCTTGGCAATTCATACTAATTATTGTATTAATGATAAACCTTATTTAAACATTTATAAGTACATATTAATTATTATTTATTATAATACTGATAATTTGTGATATGTTACGACGGTACGTATAAATGTCTGATGTGTTAATGAATAGTATAAGATTATATAATTGTTTGAAATCTAATCTTATTAAATACATTAACTTCATATAATTTTTCGTTATGTAACTAAATTATTACCATTTTAACTATAATAATAATTTATATATCATTTATATTATATAATAATACTTAATTTTACGTTTGTTATTAGTTATTACTTATAGCTCAATGAGAGATTATATGTTTTAAATTATTAAAAAAGTGATAAATGTATTTATTAAACAATGATTAAATCAATTTAGTTAAAATCCGGTTTAGCCAAAAAAACCCTATTCTTCTTTAATTTGTTATTTGTTTTCCCCTATTATAAAAAAAAGAACTAGGAATTTTAAATTTTAACCTTTTAAAGTATAAACTAGATCCAATTCGGTATTCAAAATCAAAGTTGAATTTTATAGCGAACTTAACTATCATTTAACTCGTACACACATCATTATAAAATCAATACATCATCATTCTTCGATTCCCTGGTTAAGTAAATCAAATTAATAGTTGAACATTAGAAATGTTAAAATAATATCTAACAAAACTTGATTTTATATATTTATAATATTATGTTTCCATTATTGTTAATAATTAAAAGATTGATATAACGATGACCAATATTCGATATCTAATACCGGACTTGAGAGTATGCAATGTTATTGGTAAAAAATGTGTGAAACGTACCATGTTACAAAAATAAAATTATAAAATATAAAATACTGTAGGAGAAAAAGCATGATACGCTTTTTCAGCTCAAAATAGTATTATCATAATTTAAAATTATTTATTATTGAATTCAAATTTAACAACGTAAATCTCACTAACTCCATTTATTTAAATTGTTCATCTTTTTTTTTTTATTGTTGTTAAGCAATTAGCATGAATTTAAATGACTATTAACGCATTTTCGTGTCAGGTTTTAAAACTCAAACGACAAAAATTGTTGGCCAATGCTGAAAAGACGTCTCTCCATTTTTCCAGTACCTATCGCCTTACCAAAAACCCCAATTATATTAAAAAAATATTTAAGTCAAAATTTAGCATGTGCTTAACACGAATTTTCACTAGTATTGCCGGTATTCGCACATGTCTTGGTGAGGAAAAACTGCTTACAAAATTATGTTCTAGTGCTAAAACCTATTATTTTAATTTTTTTAAATTCAGTTTTCTTCATAAGCTTTTTTAAGAACTTTTTTTAAATAAGTTATGCCTATTACGTACATAATCTAACATGTTACTCATTAACGTTCTACACTCGAAATCTTCTATCAAGTAAAACAACATTAAAGAGTTACGCACTAAATAACTTTTAACCTCATTAAAGTTTCTTCATATTAAATGGGATATTTTTTCTCAATATATTTATACCAATTATTAAAAAATATATATATTATAATTGTTTGTAATTTATTGCTACAATAATATTATCAAAAAAGGAACAAAAAAAGGCATAAATAAAAAAGGCACTAAACAACCTACTAAATTATATTTTTTATTTATTCTATTAGTACCTAATTAGAAAAAAAAATCCATTAGATACTTATTGATAATAATTGAAGGTATATTAGAAGGTCGAATGTAAGTTCCTACACGATAAAATAAGGTACATATGTAAGTTTCTACATAGTAAAAAGCAGGTACACGTGTAAGTTCCTAAACTAAGTATATTATAAGTTATCAATTTAATATCAGTTATATCATATTATAATACTGTCATACATTTTAACCCTTTATTCTATATAATAAATAATTCTTTATAATATTTAATAATTTACCTAATAATAATTCATCATTTATTGTAAAAAAAAAATATAAGTAGTGCATTTTATATAATATTTAATAATTTTAAAAATAATAATTGTAATATAATAATAATTCATCATTTATTGTAAAAAATATAAAGCAGTGCAACAGTAAAACAATATTTAATAATTAACCTAATAAATATTATCAATTTAATAATTTTAATATAATAAAACAATAAAAAAAAAATATATATTATATTTTATGAGGTTTATTTCTGAAGCTTATAGCTTTACGTAGTGATTAATTTGTTTAGTTGAATATTTTTTATTTTTTTGATTTATAAAATTTTTTTTTCGGCATGTTTTTGACTTATTTTAATTACTAAATTACTCTCAGTTGTTCTTATTTTTATGTATGTATTAACTTGAAATAATTTGAGAATTTCGATAATTTTAAAAATATGCGGATGTTGATGATAAAAATTTGAATTAAAATCCAAATGAAAATTTTCGCATGCGTAAATGCGTTTGTCGTGTGTATTCTATCAGAAGATTGTTTAGCCCATATTTTCGGTGGAAAAATACTATTATTTGTAATATAATTATCAATTAAATAATCACAAAATTCTGTGATTGCTGAATTGTCAGGTTTATCTGTCATAAAATTATCTGTAAAACAATCCTCCACTTCCTCTGGATTTAGAAAAGAAAGTCCAAAAATATGTATCAACCATTTTCCTACATCGTCAACTGAATTAAATTGTGATGCATAACCTATATTTTGTATTTTACGAAACCAAGCTTGGCCCAAATGAAATCTATAGCCAAACACCCCTGTTTTAAAAACTCTATGTTTGTGTTACATGAAAAAATAATTATTTCACTTATATTTTTTTTTACAATTATTATATTTATTATATTACAATTATTATTTTTTAAATTATTAAATTAAATTAGATAGATAGCTTATAAATTATATATTATACAGAATAAAGGGTTAAAATGTATGACAGTATTTTATAGACGTGGATTGATAACTTATAATATACTTAGTGTAGGAACTTACACGTGTACCTTTTTTTTTTGTGTAGGAACTTACACATCACATAATATGTAGGACTTAACGTATGTAATTGTCTACCTGCTACTCTCGTGTAGAAACTTACGATTCCCTTATTAGAAAATAGTTACTTTAGGATGAGTATATTCATACAAACATAAAATACATTTTACGTTTAGAGATAAGAATTTATAGGCATTTATGAAACCCCGCCACGATTTGTTATTTTTTTAATAAGACACAATATTATTTTTTCTGTGCAGTTATTATTTTCTACTTAATTTCTCTCACCCAAACGGCCTAAAATAACCTTCATATTTTTATCAACGGTTTCAATTTCAAAATTTTGAGAAACACCGTATAAATAAAGCCATTTAGCATAACCCAGAAAGCACCACGAGGAGGCGGCTTTTATTACTCTCCAAAAATGTGCAATTAAAGTAAACGAAAAACTAAAATTAATACCTTCAACTTAATCATATTATTTGTTATTTCATAATACATCAATAACATTAGTCTTATCATAGTTTAAGATAGGTACACAAAATAAAAAGGAATATAAACCATATGCACAGTTATAAATAATTTACCATCTATATTCGAATAGTTATACAGTTAAACTAACAATTGAAATGTAAAATTCCATTAATGTTTGTAATGACCTTTAAAAAAAAATCATCGTTAAGTACCTACATACATATTATTTAGAACCCTACTTAGAGGTAATGTAGTAGGACCAATTTTCCTAAGGGTTAAGAACCTTACTTGAGGGTCCTAGTTTAAGGGTGATTTTTTTTTTATACACATACAACTATAGGTATCTAACACCTACATAGTATTGTTAAAATTAATTTCTCTATTATAATAAAGATACATAATAGATAGTAATATATCATATATTTGTAAAGATACATGGATTGGTGTAAAACAAATAAATCAATAAGAATAAATAAGACAAAAACATCTTAATAAGTAATAAGTCAATAAAATAATTATGCTTTATCGGTGAATAATTTATCCTTTAAAATTGTAGGAGTTTTCAAATTACATCCCGAAATGGTTTTTATTTAAATGACTAGATTTATCTAAAATAAGCTATATCACCTGCAGAATGTGCGCTCAAAGAAAAATATAGATTACACAACTCGAACGCGTCTCAGTTCATAAACATTATCCCGCGATTGCTTGAGAAAATTAACTAGATTACATAACATAAATTTAATTGGTTATTATTATTATTTATTTTATTATTTTGGTTTAGATATGCCTAATCTTTTGCATCTTTTAAGTAGGTATGGGTGATAATTTGTATATTTTTTTTATCTATATAATTTTTTACGCTATAATTATTATCGAGACTAAAAATAAATAAAATAAATCCTTCCCACCATTGCTACATAATAATTTTGATTACTATGATCAGTTGTTGTAAAAATGGCGTAAAAATACATAGACAACTAATACTTGAACAATGAACATTTGAACTGTTAAATGCATAGTCGATCATTGGTGCTATCTCTTAGACGTTTTAGCTGTAAACTGAGGACGCAATCAGAGAATCAGACTATTCAATTACATAATTTTTCGATTACGGACGTATTTGGACTAAAAAAAAGTAATATAAAAATATCATAAAATATACTTGGTAATAGAAAGCTGACTTTCTATCTTGGCTCAAAATCTTTTTACATCCGTAAGATACATAGGCATGATTAGAAGCATTTAAAATTCAAATTTTAATAAAATTCCTTAAAATCACGAATATTTGTAAATAATTTCGTAGTTAAAAATGTATTAAATTTTATAGCTAGACTGTAAATTGTATAAAAAGTTTCTCATAAATATTTCATTAAGTAACCAAAATATTTTTTTATAAAAATTCTAAGTTCAAATTTGGACAATAGTATATACCTATTCGTATACATGAAATATGACAATTTTAGTTATTTTATTATAATTTAAAAAAATATTTAATTATTTTTTATATTTTTAAAATATTATAAATTAATTGACTATTGGTACCTATAATGTGTAATCACGAAGCCAAACTATGTAATTTCAAGTCTGCAACTAAATATATTATTATTTTGAAACTAAAATTTAAAATATCTACCTTTATTATGTACCTATTGATAAAATATTAACCAAGTAATTTATAAAATATATATTCGTATATTATATATTTTTATTTTATATGATTATTCCTTTAAAAAACCTACATACAGTAAAAATCTATGTTTTAAATAGTATTAATATTAATATTAATTATGTTATAGATAATTGACAAAATGGTGGTAAAAATTATCATCATCGGGGCTGGAGCTGGTGGTACAGCAGCAGCCGCTAGGCTTAGCAAAAAAGGATTTCAAGTAGAAATTTATGAAAAAAATTCATATAATGGTGGAAGATGTTCACTCATTCATCAAAATGGACATCGGTTTGATCAAGGTCCATCATTGTATTTGATGCCTAAAATATTTGAAGAGACATTTGAAGATTTGGGAGAAGACATTAAAAATCACATAGAGTTATTGAAGTGTCCTTCTAATTACAGCGTACATTTTCACGACGGAGAAACATTTGAACTCACTACAGATATATCAAAATTATCTCGTTCTTTAGAAAAATATGAAGGTAATGGTGAATCAACATTAATTAACTTTTTGAGTTATTTAAAGGAAACTCATGTACACTATCAGAGGAGCGTCAAAGTTGCACTCAAGACCGATTACCAAAATTGGTATGATTTATTTAATCCAAAACACATACCGGACGTAATAAAACTGCATCTATTGGACACTGTTTACAACAGAGTTTGTAAGTATTTCAAGAGCGACTACATGAGAAAGGCGTTTTCATTCCAGACTATGTACCTGGGGTAAATATAAAAATATTAATTAATTATACTTTAAACATAAAACTAAGATAATGTTTATGATGTGTTTTAGAATGTCACCATATGATGGTTTAGCACCCTATAGTTTACTGCAATACACTGAAATAGCGGAAGGGATTTGGTATCCGAAAGGAGGGTTTAACAAAGTCTTACAAAGTCTAGAAAAAATTGCCGTACAAAATGGGGCCAAGTTTAATTATAATATCGATGTCCAAGAAATAATAGTTGATGACAATGGAGTGGCGAAAGGAATCAAATTGACAAACGGTGATGTAATAAATAGTGACATTGTAATCTGTAATGCAGATCTCGTATATGCGTACAACAAACTTTTGCCAAAAACGTCATACGCTGAAAAACTTGGTAAAAAAGAACTTACTTCTTCTTCGATATCATTTTATTGGTCCATGAAAACTGTTGTATCTCAATTGAAAGTTCACAACATTTTTTTGGCCGAAAAATATAAAGAAAGTTTTGATCAAATATTCAAGGATCATACGTTGCCCGATGAACCATCGTTTTATGTTAACGTACCCAGTCGCATTGATCCCACAGCTGCACCAGAAGGAAAAGACACTGTCATAGTTTTAGTACCAGTAGGACATGTATCGAATGTACCAAATATTGATTTTGATAAACTTGTGAAAAGAGCTAGGGAACATGTAATCAAAACGTTAGAAAAAAGATTAAAGATATCCGACTTCAGAAGTATGATCGACCATGAAATAGTGAATGATCCGAGAACATGGCAAAACGAATTTAATTTATGGAAAGGATCTATACTGGGATTATCTCATTCATTATCTCAGGTTTTATGGTTCAGGCCCAGCTTAAAATGTAAAATATTTGAAAACTTATACTTTGTTGGTGCTTCGGCACAACCTGGTACTGGTGTACCAATAGTTTTATGTGGTGCAAAAATGCTAGAAAAACAATTATGTGATAGATTTTTAGAAGGTAAAGTTAAAATAAACACATGGTCAAAGGGTGTTTCGTTTTCAATTGGTATCTTAGCATTTTTGTTTTTTTTAGTTTCTTTTATATTTTTATTATAAACAGAGTAACACTCATACTCACATATATATGTGACGGTGCATACATTTAAAGCTTAATTATTTTCTTATTGTAACACTCTTAAACGATTGTAAAGGCTTAACTTCATAGCAGAAAAATTCTAATAGTTTTAAAATTAATAATATTTATGTATTTTATAGATATACTATTATGTTAGTTTAGTATTGTGTAAAATATTATTATTAATGTTATTGTTTAATATGCATAATTGTTCTATACATTGTATATTGTAATATATTGTACTTTATAAGATGTGATGTTTTAGTATAAGAATAGTTATCATGTATACTAAATTATACTCATTATACATTAATTAAATTCTAAGATGTTGGATTTGGATAGCTTAAAACTTTATTTATTATTATTTTAAGTCGAAATTTATTATACATATATAATAATGACATAAAAGCTATAACTTTTAAGTTTTTAGCTATTTATTTGAAATTAAACAGATATAAAAAATTGAAAATGATCACTAACTTAAATTAAAACATATTAACATCAATAAAATGAATAGCTCTCAAATAAAAAAATCGAATTATAAATTATTAACTTTTTATACTTTTTTTCCTTATTATATACAAGTTTTACAGCTAAGTAAAAGTAAAATAATCCTAAAATAATAAATTAACCCTGTTCCACAAATGGAGATCAAAATAAATACACAGTAAAATTGTCACACCGTCACACTCATAACTCATAAGAATATAAATAAAACAATACGTATTACTTAAAGAATATTACTGAACACGACTTGCGATTTTGCATTTTGAAATTTATTTTTACAATTTTACAATTTTAATAAATCTATATTATAGTTAAAAAAGAGATGGTCCCATAGAGCACATTTTGCGTTTCAACGTTTTTTCGATTTCGCAATCAACTTCTTTTATCAAAAATAGAAAAAAAGAAAATTATTTTTATGTGATTAATAACAAAATCACAAAATTAAATAATTCCCATTAATTTCTTATGTCGTAAACGACGCTCAGTAAAGTACAATATATAATGATACCCAAAAGCGAAAATCGACTATAATTTTTGAAAACCCAAAAGTGCAAAATTAATTTGCGCTTTTGAACTATATGGTAGTAGGATAAAAGCGCAAAAACAAATGAATAATCTGATACAGTTTAATTTAACCGTTTCACGACAAATTTAAACGACGGTTATTGCATTTGCCTACATTGTATTGTAACAAATTACAATGACGATCGAAGCAAATCTATAAAGTTATGTCTATATTATACAAATATGCAACTTTTAAACAGAAAAAAAATTAAATTTTAAAGTACCTAATATTATAATTGCACTTATGATACATTGATACTTAGTGAATTTTATTATTTTTTTTTAACTAATTTTAATATTATACATTTTACTACCACTGTAAATTCTTAATTAAATATTAATATAATAACTACCATTTTAATAAGATACACATTGTTTTAATAAAATTGATTTACACTTATGGGTTGTATTAAAACATAATTTTTTTTTTTTGAGCTTATGGAATATTTATTTTTGCGCTTTAGGGTTGTGTTTGGGCCATATTTTACGATTATGGGCAACAGAGACTGGGCATAAATGCCGTTTATAAAACTCACGGATAAAAGTTCAGCCGTTTATAAGTAGGCTTGGATTTCAATACAGTGTATTATAATATTATATTTTAAGAACATAATTCATTTTATGTATAATAATAGATACTGCAAAGGTAAGACTTAAATTTAAAATTTTTTTTTTTAGATTTTACAGGTAAATTTAATAAATTTTAGTGTATCTTTTAATAAATTGTATGATCTTTTAGTGTGTTTATAGTTAAAAGAGTAAATTAAAAAAATCGAAGTAGAATATTAAGAAATATTATTTTCATAATATTAGCTTGATATTTTTTGGATATTTTAATTCATGTCTAAGTGTTGTAGGTACCTATTTAATTTTTATATTGTTGGAATTACCTATTAGTTTAGTTGAAATAAAGAAGTGTTAAAAATTCTGAAACGTAATTCATAATTTTCCTATTGCTTGTGTAATTGCACTTTTATAAAAAAAATGTTGGTAATTGTTTAATGGTTTCATTGCGTCAAAAAGGAATTTTTAGAACATTTCAGTTTTTTAAAGCATTTTTTATAACATTTAAATCTGAGCCCTACTTATATGTTATAAGAAATAAAATTATAGAAACGGGCCAGACGTATCCAAGTATATTAACAAAGTTGGTACTCGATTTGTACTTGTACTAAGTTTTATAAGCAGCGTCCATTTTACCTAACGTAGATATTGAACTTAAAAATATGTCTACTTGGGCCATATTCAATTACTTTGGTCTCCCTCAGTCCCCCATGTATATCGCCAAATAATACTTATACAGTTATACAAATAACTACAATCTACATATCCTCCTTTTTTACACTTAAACGTATTCTATTTTAACTATAGCCTATAGCTGGTATGTAGTTAGTTAAAATTAAATATTGGTATATATTTTGTAAATTAGTTATATTTCGTTATAAGACTTCATCTCCTTATAATTTTTAAATAGTGTTTTTTTTTTTTTATCATGAACCATTATATCACATTTTTATAAATTAATTTTTTTATACAATTAAACTTTTAAGGAAAATCATATTTTACAAAATAAAAAACAAAAAACTTAAATAACTAAAATAAAGAAAAATAATTAGAAAGTGTTGTTTTTTATTATTTATAATTATATGTAGAAGAAATATTTTCAAAATATTAACAATTGTTGAAATAATAAGTAGATAGTTCATGATAAAAAAAAAACCACATAGGTACCTATACCTACATATTAAATTACATCATATATATTTATGCATAATTAATAATAATTTATTATGTTTATATAACACAATAACACATATCTACTTTATCCAAATCTAATGCATCGAATCAAACGAAATTATTTGTTACATAATAAAATATCTACTAAAATGCATTACACCTAATCATAAAAGCAAACAACATAATATAATGAGTGATTATTTTAATAATAAATACTCATTATCATTTCAATATACAAACATTGAATTTTGTATGAGTAGTTACTAGTTATTAAATTAAGTATAACTTATAACTTAATTTAAAGTCGATACGAAGAAAGCAGTGACACAGTCGTACACAAAAATAAAGTTATTCTACTACTTTATAAACATCGCTATTATAATAAACTATACTCGTCCAAAATTAGATTTTTATATTAATCTCAGAAAAATATTTTATTTTATGAAATTACAAATGTATTTCTTTTAAAAAAAAATATGAAATACTAATGATAAAAAATAGTAAAACATAAAATTGTTTTCAAAAACTACTTTTCAAGTAAATGAGTGTTTACTTTGCAAAAAAAAAATTACTTTGTTTGCCATACCATCTACTGCATCTATTGATGTATAAATGCATATAAACATAGATAGTCATCATATCAATTTAATTTCCAATTACAACATGCAATAAATGATAGTGAATGTCTATAAAAAATAAAGTATCAAGGGTCATATTATGTATTAATAAGTACCTACGCAATTATTGTAGATAGGCACGTCTACACTAAAGTTTTCAACTTCTTTAATTCACATTTAATAATTATCACAAACTCATGATAATATACCTAATGATTAAGCTTGACATCTGCATTTTATACCGAAAATCATTTTAAATTTATCTACATCAACATTTAGTAACTATTATTATTATCTTTATATTAATATAAATGTTCTGATTTAAATTTGGTTTATGAAAAATTATACATTAGTATATTATAGTTTATAAAACTAAGCCCACAACGTGTAATTCATAAGCATAATACAAGCTGATTACTCATTAAGTCATAAGTATATTGATAATATTATTTTCTTAAATTTAATTAGTAACTGAAACTTTTTTGTACATATATAACTGTATATTATTATCTGCCTATGGTACATTGATTTTGAAAAATTTCATCATATATATATTTAATCTTTACTTGAATAAATAAAACTAATATTAATGTTATTCCATAAACCACAGCAGTTTAAAAAAAATGTAAAATACCAATGAGGAAAAATGGAATTTATTGCAATTTTGAACAAACTAGACTAACACAATAGACTAACTCCTAAGTGTTTATATGTACAAATAAATTATAATATTATGGTTTATTATACATTTTTAAAGAATATCTTTAACGTGTTATTACCAGGAAAATTAATAGAACTGGAACCTCCAAAACAAATTTTTTTATTTACAAATAATTCAGTAGCAGACTTTATACTTTTTATGTAATTATATCAAGTGGTTATAGTTTAACACCAAGATTTTTTGTATCCATTTTATGTTGAAATACATACCTAGAAACTTATTTCCAACGTATTTTTAAAAAGTATCTGTTTTTCAATTTAATCAATTTGCAATATGTCATTTTTATATTAAGTTTATAAAATGAAATTTCATTCACACCAATATACATGGTCCTTCCTTCTGGCAAGTAGGTATTATATCTATATTTTTGATTAAATCGTATAATAAAAACAATTCATTAGTTATTTTCTAGGCATAAAATTATTATAAGAATAATATTATGTAATTTAAACATAAATTCTAAAAGTACTTACAATTTTGAATTTTAAATTGTATTGGAAAATACAAGACAGTAAATAAAGGAAAATAATATAATACGTCTATAATAAATTAATTATATGTTACCTTAATGGCTTAATAGGTTAGGGTAAGTTTCCATATTTTTTTTATTAAATGGTTCTCCAGTCAATTCATTTCTGTGATTAGATATACAATAATTTAGTAATTTCTATTTTCCTGTCAACACTCTTTAAACAGTTAATCAGAATAAAAAATATAAATACAAATCATATAGAAACAATACAGCTAGTGATATTATTTTTACTATAACTTATTAAGTTAACTATAATACTAATATACAAGACCATATCTTGGAGGATTTTGGGGATTTACCCCCCCCCCCAAATTTTTTTTTGTGTTTTATTATATGGTTAGGTACACTATACTAAATTACCTATTAGAACACAATATTTCAGCTTGAAACCCCTCCCGAAATTTATTTCCGGTTAGGGCCTTGCTAATATTATCACCTTTTCAGTAAATAACTGCTTTTGAAATGGTTCAGTGTAATTAATATCACATTCTGGAATATTAAGTACCTCTCATCACCTTTTTTGTTTTTTTGACTCAGGAAAAATTGAAAAAACAGCCCATTTTTAATGTGATTCTGTTTTACTCCAGCATCCTTTAAGATATAAATTTCTCTTTAAAATTAACCTACCTTTTATTCTTATTAAATTTTTTAAAAATAAGTATACTTCAATAATATCTTGTGGACTGAATAACTAGTCACTAAATCACAAGGTGAGAAATTATCAGCACATACACATTTTACTACAGTTTTTTGATTATTTGTTTTACGTATAGCTTCATTCCATGCTAGACAATTATAAATTGGAACTTTAAAAAGAGATACTGTAGGGTTGATTTTCAAGCTGTTGCATTCTAAAACAGAGCACAATTTAACAAACAGGTATAAAATATTTATATTTTTGTTTAAGAAATTTGTTTTAAGAAACATTATTATTTATTAGTACTTTATTTATTTATATTAATTTATTCAATCTATATACCCGAATTTTAATAAATAAATAAAATAATAGTAGGAATAATTATTTTGTGCCATGTGGCAAAAAAAGAAAAACTTTTAGGTGCCTAGTTTTGAAAACATAGAGCTCAAGCTTAATTAGAATTAAAAAAACACATAAAAATAATGAATAAATATTTTAAAAGTAATAATAACATGACTACTTCGAGTTTAAATGAATACACTCCATATACATGGAAATACCTACCAAAATACCTCTTATTAAACTATGTTATGTCAAAATACATTTTTTATTAATATAATAGAAAGAAAGTCAATAATATTTGTTGTTAAAAATGTTTATCTTAAAAATGAACGCATTTCATATTTTACATTATCATTACAGAAATTAAATATTTCTTACTTATTGAGTTTTCAGTTAGTATACTGTTTTAATTTCAGTCTTATACCACACACATATTAATAAAGAAATACATTTATTTTACAAGTATTAAGAATAAAAGTAATACAATTATCATTTATTCAGTGTTCAGTGTTTAATTAGCCAGAACAACCTCTACATCCACAATGCACACATTCCACAATTCGACCCTGAAAAATATAATATTTAAGTAAATACCTTATATGTTGATTGCTTATACATATATTTGAATAAATTAAATTATTAAGCAATTACTTCTTCTAGTTTAGATTTTGGGACTCTGCATATACAGCTAGTACCAAAATTTGTATCCCTTGTTTGAATACAACGAAGACAACATAAGTTTTCATAACCTTGTTTTTTCCATTTAGCTATTAAATTTTGATCAGCAATTTTTTCTTGTAAGCAAAAATCATACAATTCTATAACAGAAAAAAAAATTCAATAACAATTCAAACTATGCTCTTATTATTTTTTATAAAAAAATATTATGTACATAATTTTACACAGTAATAAATACATGCTAACTTTGTATTTAGTTATTAGATAAAATATAATTAAATATTAAATAGTTAACATAGGTACTTAATTACCTATTTGTTCAAATAACAGTGGTTAATCATAAGATTAGGTTATATTTTGACTCAAGTAATATAATATAATTGATAATAACAATAATAATAATAATATATTATATTACAATTGATATTGTAATACAAACAGACCTCTAGAAATAGCTTTACGTCTATGAAACAAATCGTAAATATATCTTGATTTTTGGTTATGAATTTTGAAAATCGGCCACAGTGCCTCAACTTTACGTTTTCCTTCATGAGATTCGGTTTCAGCTAAAATCACATAATATAATATTAGTATACCATTTTAATAATGCATCAACAACAAATTACTTAAAACAATTAATTATTGTTTTAAGTCAATATTAATTATGGGGGAAAAAAGTAAATTATTTAATTTTTAATGATTAACTGTTATTTAAAAATATATAATTTTGTACAACCTGATTTTATTTCATTGTCTTAGACAGGGGTCTCCAAACCACGGCCTACAAACAAATTGTAACCAACTCACGGCCCCATAGGATAGTAAATATACAAGAAGATATCTAACATTAAAAAATTAAAAATTGTATAAAAGTTAATACATATACAGGGTTCAGCAGTCAAACCCGACGATTTAAAAAGAACTGGACGGCAGAGCAAGTGGTAGAAATGTTGGGAATGTTCTTATCGCTTTTAAATACCCAGAATTTAGTTATCATGGAGCATTGGTCGAGTGAATAGCATGCGTTTGTGGTAAAAGGGTATTACAAAAATAATGATAAATGTGTGGTTAACTAAGGAAAGCTTTTGCATGACACAATCTTTAAAAAATGAAGTTTTTAAATATTTAATAAAAAATTCCACTTGTGTAGTTTTTATTTGTTTGACGAAAAATTAATAAAAAAATTTTTTTCTATTTTTTTAAATCGTCGGATTTGACTGCCATACCCTGTATATGAATTAACTTTTGACCCACCAAGAGATGATGATATTTTTTGTGACCCTTGAATAAAAAAAGTTTGAAGACCCCTGATCCAAGACATTAGATATATACCTGGTTATGTAGGTATTACATCAATAAAAATCATACATTTTCAGTTTTTGACTTGGAATCAGTCTTGAGTTGACTATTTATTTTGGATTTATTGGACTAAGGAATATTTATTAAAAACATCAGGCATCTAGTATTTACATATAAAAAATAAGAATATTGTAGTCCTAAATATTGAATTTAAAATAAAATAAAAATAAAAATTATCAATGGTTGATCAAATGAATAAAAATTTATTAATGCAAGATAAGTCTGGGATTTATACTGACAGATATACCCACATGTATTGGACATACAAATACAAACTCAATAAGTAAATAGTAAATTATTCATAGTCTCATATGTATACCAAAAAAAATGTTAAAGTACTAAACGAAATTTTACTCATATAATTAAATGATATGTACATAAGTACATTATTTTTACCTTACACACCTAAAAGTATTTGTTTTATCTAAGCCATAAATATAATGAGGGGAATTGGTTGAATACTTATTGTTTATATCAGGTAGGTTAAAAATGTCAACAATACCAGACACAAAATCCTAAGCAAGTCTATGAACCTTAGTCATTACACTTCAATTTTATAAAATAAGCCTACCTATATCTGTTTAGAATATTATGTTCATACCTAAGTGGTATTTTTATCAGCTTACACGGAATACAATGATGGACAATTCAGTAATAATAATTTAATAACTAAGCATTCTTAGAGAAACCAACAATTTTTTGTACCTACCTTCTCTCATTTTCTGTTCCAATTCTTCTAGCGTAGGTTCTATTAGTTCCCACCCATCCGGAGGAGGTTTACGACTTCTGCGAACTTTCGGCATACGAAGTAGCTAATAACACGTCCTAAATCAAATCGTCCACTGACCACTTTCCACCACACGCTAAAAATTCAAGTAGTAGTCACAGAAGACAGAAAAGTCTCGAGTATCAATATTCAATAAACAATGTTTTCCGGTATCCGGTTTTTTATAGATAATAGAGGAAAACAAGTATCCAACCAATAGTCCAGTGTAGCCAGAACATGCTTAAACGTTATATAACGTTATAACGTTGCCTCCATTGATAAGGAATTTATCTTAAATAGAAAAAGCGGGGGAACTAGAGGAAGTGATATGAACAATATAACCGTCTGCTATGCGAACAACTACAACAACTGTCAACTACTACCACAAATATAAATAAAAAAAAATTAATAAATAATAATTATACCTATTAGTATCTGTGACTACCTCAGTGGCACAACCAGGGGGGTGGACCCCCCTCCTTGGATCATGCCATAGTATTTATTTTTATTTTATATTTTTAAAGTTACCCAAAAGTTTTCATCAAAATGTATTGATTATAATTATTATTAGAGTTGGTATAATAATATAATTGTACTTATCAAGCAATGAAATGTATTTATAATGTATATAGTATATACTGAGGAAGAGAACAGAAAAACAATATATAATAAATAAAAAATTTTCCTGGACCCCCCCCCCCTTGAATAAATTCTGGTTGCGCCACTGGACTACCTACTACAGTTACAGAAAAATATAAAAATATAAAATACTGATGGGTAATTAATAATTATTGTTTATTGTAACCTAGCCCGTCCATCCCATCTAGTCGTCTAGATTCTAGACAACTTTACTTACTCGAAAAGTCGACAACAGCTGTTGTACACGACTATATATCGTAAATCGTCGAATGCGGAGTGCCAAGATAAACTGGATGTATTGTAATAACTGCTGATTTCATGCTATTATATACATAATGGTAATATTTCATACAGTTATCGTGTAAAAATCCAATGAAACCAATATGACAATATACAATATATTTACTGTATGTATATATGACAGGTAGGACTATGATATACATAATAGGTATATTACACATCTATGATATAATACACTTTAATAATTGAATAGGGTGTTTGACACAGCCGCTAGTGCATTAGCATAAGTAATTTGTTAAATGCATTATGTATAAATGTTTAAAAATGATAAATTACAATAAAATTAATTTAAAGTAGCAAATATTTATAATAGCATTTTCTAGACCTGATTTATATCAAGTTGTATTAAAATTATTTTTAAAAATATTTTGGCTTTTTTTTGTGCAATAGGTACACAAGAATTTGAAATCTTTCACATTTTACTACACTTAAATATAAAATAATATCAAAATAATAAGTAATAACTAATGAGTAATGAATATAAAAAAATATGCAATTAGTTTTTATCGTCAAAATATCAAATTAGTGTAATTTTTTGTAGAAGTTAAAACGTAATAGATACTTACAAATAGTAATATCCAAATAGTCAATAGTTACATTTATATAAATTAATAAAATATCCTTAGAAATATATCCTGATAGCCTCCACTCAAAATGTAATACCAATACTGCAGATACGATCATTTAATTTCTGAAAGTCCTGAACCCAGCTTTTATTTAGTAGCGTGTACTTACGTTGTATATCTATCGTGTCATTTATAATTTATTAATTTTAATATTCTAGTACAATATGATTATTTAGTGATTAATTCCTACATAAATATTAGTTAATATATGCATACTATGAATAATAAAAGTATAAAATATTGGTTTAGCCCGAGTTTAGGTAATACATGAAACCATTAGATGTACCTATTTACTATTTAGTCATTGAGTGACTACTGACTACTAATGTCGACAATGACGATATAGATACAGTCTTTCGTCTTTGCAGGCGAGCGTAACCACTAACGTTCAACTTTAATATGAGTATACCTATAGTTATAAGAATATAAAGTATAGATGCAAAATAATTTAGCAGTCATTCTCCCTCCCCACTCAGGAATTTTAATAAATTAATTCAACTTAAAACTACAACACATGAATACAAAATAAATAATAATAAATAGAAGTAATTTATCCCCTGCGATCGGATCTCAGAACCAGTTATGAGTTAATACGTCATTTTACGAGTTTTACTTATAGTTTGTAACGTCATAATCTGGTTATTTTGTTTACAACTACAGATTCGAAACATTATGTGGCAGTGAATGTACAGTGTACATAATACCATTTATTATAAATACCATAATAGTATAATCATTGATAATACTATACTTAGGCGTGACAGACGTGTATTCAAGGGTTTTACGAAAGTGCCGTAAGCGGATATTGACCCTCCATCATAATCACCTATACAACTTAATAGATGAAGAATGAAGATCAATATATTATTATATTTAAAAATAGTTAATCTATAAGTAATTATTTATTGCTAAAAAATACGTACCAACTGCTGGTACACTGGTTTATTAGTGACACTATAAGACGATATCTTAATTTCCATCTTTTAAATCTACCGTTACAAAAAAATTAAAAATATTTTAAATAAAATCTACCACAGAAAAAAAATTATCAACAATTAATGTACCTACAAGTACGCTGTGTTCCGACTTTTCGAAAAGATGAGGACCAATTATCAGTTTACTGTACTTAAGATTTAGCCTGCGAGGGAAATTTCCTCTTGAAAAAATAAAGAACTTCGAGAGAAGTATACTTTTATGTCGAACCTAACCAAGTACCAACTACTTTAATTTTAATATAATTTTAATGTATTCATTTACTATACATTATTATCTATTTAGTAAGTATTGTTCCATTTTACATGCAGGTGGAAATAAAAAAAATAGGTAAATAACATACACCTATAATTTTTATTGCAAATCTGCAAGTGATGCGAAAGTAATATCTATAAATGTACGAATCATGCGGAATTCTACGCCATTATAATATCGTAGACCAATGCATACAATTTATATTAAATTCCAGTAAGAAACGCTTTATACTTTTTCTAATCGTGTTTATTCAACGCCGGATCCCCCCTACCCCTAAAAGAGGAATGCCATTGCCTAGGGGCGCCAAAGTTCTAAATACGGCCTTGACAATAACCATTACACAATATATATTTATGTACTTACAAAATATCGTAATAGTAGTTCAAGTATAAGCTTATTACAACCGCCCAGTATAATGTTTCGTGTAGACACTGTCTCTGTACCTACCACGACTTGGACATTTTATTAATATATTACGGAGCAGCGAGTGACCACAGACCATTGAATCGGCCTCGTGGTCGCGGGCGGCAATGGAAATCGGCTCGACTACTACTCAGTACTCGAGCGACAAGCGAGCTGTGCCGCGGTGGTCGTCGGCCGTCGCTCGAGTTCGTGACCGAAGACCATTGACCACCACGCGCGAAAACATATTTACCGCGTGACGTAACGGCCACCGATTGGAGCAGCGTGATCGTCTGCGGCTCGCGCGGAATTTCCACATGCCCGACGGTATGCACCACGTCACGCGTTCCGCTGCGGATCCGCCCGTCGCG
The DNA here is from genome assembly GCF_020184175.1 of Aphis gossypii. Taxonomy (NCBI): domain Eukaryota; kingdom Metazoa; phylum Arthropoda; class Insecta; order Hemiptera; family Aphididae; genus Aphis; species Aphis gossypii. The sequence continues at coordinate 63,861,114 of NC_065531.1, read as the reverse complement.
CTGGCCAATATTACTATTATTTTTTCCTCCTTTATTTCGCCTCCATGCCCCGCCCAGTCGGCAGACTTGGGTTCCCCGGTCCCGCCGCCACCGTCGTCGTCACGTAACCGTATACCGATACCCGTCCCCCCCACCACAGACGCGCGCACTTTGGTTACCCGCGTGTAACATAATTGTCAATTGTGTGTAGCGTATGTCTGTATCGACGACGATAGCGCAAACGAGCGTGTTTTCCACGACCGTCTAGACCTCGTCCGCCACCGCCGCCGCCGCCGCCCGTCCGTGCACTGTGCGTACATTGTATAATCGAGTATATAATAATAATATTGTATCTATCAGTCGCTATTATTATTAGTCGTTTTTTTTTTTAAAAAAACAAAAACCGAAATTCGACGATCACGCCTTAAAAACGACGCGGGAATAATAATAATCGTAAGCGTGATAACGCGAGTGACATCAGCCACAAGTCCTACAAGGATATTCACGTTTCCTACCGTACGGAATATACTACAAGCGAAGATACCGCGTAAATCCACATGCGAATTATTGTGTTCAAACTTTAAATGCGCGTACACGACACCGTCTGACCAGTGTGTGCAATCCGGTGTGACGTTTTGCTTGTTAAATTATTTTCGTTCGACTCGCGGTCAAATTCACATCCACACGTTTCCGCTGCCAAAAGTGTTTTTGTGTTATCGAGTGCGAGTGTGGCCCACAGCAGGCTGCTGTCGTTCGACCGTTCGGCCGCCGTCTACATGTTTTGCGTGCGTGTCGTCGACTGTCGTGGCGCCAAAAAGCCAGTCGTCGTTCCCGTCGTACCCCTTCTGATTCGGTGGCGTACCTTACAATAATATTAACTACTGTAACACTAATAACTTTGATACACGTTAACGAGTGAGTACATCACCCTTATATTCCGTCTTTATAGTACCTACCTCTATATATACTGTAGAAATGTGCGTTTCTATCTACTTTTATGGCTTGAGCTAAAATAGCTTAATAAACAAAACAGATGGTAGGTAGGTAGATGCTTTCTGCAAGACCTACAGATGACTACCCACACGTCTGGTGAATGTTTTACTGTAGAATAAGAAATTCCTGAGATTATTATATCAATTCTATACAGCTTTGGAGGGTCTGGAATGTTAGATATTTTAATTCTCCCTACACACTTTTCGAAATAATACCTATCATTATGTAATTTTTATGGAGTAATGATCCTAGTATATGTTAACAAAATTTCAAAATAAGTTCAATGGTTAGTATTAGTAAAAAGTTTTAATATTGTACATTAGTTTAAATCACGGTTGTATAATGTTTACCTACATTATTTACATTGGCATAAAATATAATACCTAGAATACTTGCATTCCATTGGATAGTACTTTTGTTGCACAACATGTTGTGTTCAATGCATTTTTTTAAATCTGTACATAATACGGCACAGCTGATTTCACGACTCCCTACATAGTTCTATTGAATGACAATACAATATCTACCTACCTACTTTGATCCTATCATTATGTTTTAAACTGATATTAGCTTGTGATATTTAGGTTAATTGGTATAAACACTGTAAGCTATAGATAGTTTTTATTTAACTGTTTTATAATATCAGTTTGCTTAAAAATATTTAAAAGTTATTCGTTTATACAAAATACTTTAATTTGTTATTCAGATAATATAAACTAAATCTCTGTTAGCTTGATAAAATAAAGTTTGGTGAAAAAAATAGATTAATATATAACTTTTTATGTTTATTTAAAATATCTGGTTACCTAATATAAAAAGAAACCTATCTATAACTACTTAATAAAAAACTAAAATATCTACAAATAAATATCTCAAGAAATATCTGAGTGGTAGTTACAAAAATAATTTATATTATGTATTCTAAATTCACCCTTTGTGTATTACTAAAAAGCAAGTTTAAATGTGATACGTATCTCATGATGCATATCTTATTCCATTCCTACCTAAAATTTAGGTTTACCTGTTTGGATTTTTCATTTTTATTTCTTAAGTATTTTGATAGGTAGTTAAATGTACCTATACATGAGATTTAATTCCCAGTCCATTTGGAAATCTAGTTAAAAGAATGAAGAAACCATTATTATAAATTGTGATTTAAGCACTAAGTTAACTACTACCGACTACTACCTATATCAAACTGCATATAACCTTGTTCGTGATATATAAATAGGTAGGTAACTATATTTTCACAGCTGTGACCTTGTATGAATGCATAATATATACTACAATAATTTTATGCTGATATCTATAAATTTAAAACCATGTATCATCTAAAAATTAACTTGCATAAATGTAGAAAAATTTGTCTATAAAGTTTAAAAAATCAAAACTAGTAAAATAAAGAAATAATTCTAAGTAAGTAGTAACCTTTATCAATATATAATAGGTATCTAATCTAGATAGTTTTATTACCTTTATTATGATACCCGTTGTATTGTTATTATAAGTTTCAAATCAAATTAAGCCATTAATATCATACCTAGATTAAATTATAGGTATAGAATAAAAACTAAACAAGTTTTAATCACCTTTTTTTCTTGGTATAAATCATGGCTTAAATATTTAAGCCATGGTAAACAATGCTTGTAATGAACTAGAATAATGTAGAATAATGAGTACATTTTTAAGGGAGGGAGTAAGTTGACCAGTTTAAAGGTTGACTTAAAGTTGAAACTATTTATTGATATCAAACTTTAATTTGAGAAAATAATTAGTACATAAGAATTATTGATTGTGGAATTTATATTAGTTGAGTTTAAAGAAAGTGTACATTATTTATAAACAGGTGAAATATTGTAAATGTTTGGTTTATTATGTAATAGATTCAATAGATACATAGGTACCTACACAATGTTAATATAGTACAGTATTTATTCAAAAGTAATTTAAATACCTACTTAGATATTAAAAATATACTTAATTGTATATTATTTTTATAATTTTTAATAAAAAATATAAATAATTATAAAAACTAGGTACCATTGATGAATGATATTTTATAGAATATTTTATAAAAATTTACAACTAAGATATATGCCATCATGTAATAAAATAGTTTTCAGAAAGAGCGCATTTATTGAGGCATTCATGATCACTCATTTTAAAGGATTCTAAACAATTGTATATTTTAATAAAGAAAAAAAATAGTTTTATAAATTAGGTATTCAAGTCTTTTGTCAACATTGTATTACCTAAATTTTTATTGTAATTAAAGAAAAATGTAAATTGTTATTCAAATTCTATGAGAAGAAATACTTAGAAAAAATTTAATCTTTTGTTATCATTTATTTTAATTTGATTCTTATCCTATTTAAGAGGACACCATACTCTCATATGTTGTGGTTGTCTCTGTCTTAGATAGACATAATATTATACCTCGTATTATACCTAGTTAAAATCTTTATGCGTTGAATGACTACTCCTTCGGTATTTATGTTAGAATTATCAATATTATAAATCACATTGGAAGAATTTTATCCGTGTTGTAGCATTTTAATTTTTTGGATAGTAGTTACCGGAGTAGTTACCAATAATTTTAATAATTAAATCAAAAAAAAACCTTAGGTTCTCAAACCGATGACTTTAATTGTATTCATGTTATTAGAACAATTTAAACACTAAGACACATATACCTAAGGTTCTTCTCAATGCAATTTAAAATTTTAGTGGAAATTTTAGTAATTCTGTTAGAAATATTGAGAGAATAAATTCATCCTATACTGAATAATTGTTAACCATGTATTCACATTCAGATTTGGCATCCTCATAATGGAAGTATAACTGTATATTTTATCCTGATTTTAAATCATGGATTCATTGAGTTGTTACAATTTATTGTTTTATATTACAGTGCTTCACCTAAGATCTTAAAAATTGTGTTGGTATTTATCTAAATTGTCAACAGTACCTATTTAATTCTACACAATCAGCATGGATTTTGACATTTCAAATCAGCTTAGTCCAATCTATTATTATACCAACTATACAGATCTTGTGCTATTGATTAAGAAATTATAAGAATTATTAATCAAAATTCTCTTATTTCTAATCTTGCTTGTCAAAATATTTGTACATATTTTCCTACCTTTTATAGAGTAGTTTGTTCACTCTGATTAATAGAATAATTAATATGGATAATTTGTTGTTATAAACTATAAGAGGTAATATGTGTTACCTATGCACTTAAATTTTTAATTTTATTTATAAAATTTGATATAGGTATATCTATTATAATTTGTACTAAGTTCAATTTTAAGAATTTTAAGTGTACGCTAAATAATAAAAAATGTATAGGTACAAATATTTTAATTACATATTTAATAGCATATTTATTATAAATTATAATAAATTATAAAAATCCATTTTATGTATATTTATATATCCAACAAAAACCAAACGGTGAAAAAAAGCCAAGTTCTTAACTGCTCCCTCCGAGGCTCCCTCCCAAAAAAATTGGCCAATTAAAGTAGTGAAATCTACATTGTGGCCAAGTTTGCTATTTTTTAATTCATAACCTCAACTTCACTCCTACATTTAAGAACAACACTCCTCTTTTATTTGTATTGTTTAACACTTAGCCAGTTTCTGAATGAGGCATAAACTAGACTTGACCGCAATGTAGATACCACTTCTATGATTTACTGTCTTTATTGAGAAGAAATCTAAATCTTTTTTTTTCCTTAGTTCTTTTCTCCCCATCACCCACATAAGTCATAAGTGAGTACATTCAATAATAACGTTTTATACTTCATTCATAAATTTGCCAAGTATTAAACCGTATTAAACAATACAAATAAAAGAGGAATGTTGCTCTTTGATGTAGGAGTGCAGTGAGGTTATGAATTAAAAATAGTAAACTTGGCTTTTTTTCACCGTTTGATTTTTGTTGGAGGTATCATTAATTTTTGCGGGCTTCAGCATCGTGGACGAATTGTTTTTTTTTTTTTTTGCGATCACGATAGGGTCGTGGCTATTTCGGTAACTCGGTAACTCCTTCTTTGTATTATATAAAATAATGATAATAATTCCATTCAATTCAAAAAAGTATACAATTTGTCATCAATGTTTTCTTATGACGTTATTACGTAAAATTTTTGTCTGTAAACCAACGAATATTATTAACATATTCTGTATTTGAATAATTATATTATATTTTGTATTTGAATAAAATAAATTTAACATTATAATGTTTTATAAATATATATATAAGTCAATTACAAACAATTTCTTATTACCATATTGATATTGTAACGCTATTTGAAAAAAAACGTTAATGCTTGCCAAGCACGCCACTTCACACTTTTAGAAAAACACTCTCTAAAGCAGCATTAATTTTGAAAAAATTTCACGTTTCTATCTATACAGGAAGTATCTTATAATTTTGATGTTAAGTGAGTGAATGAATGAGTCAGTAACAATATTACAAATGTTGACATCCTCCCATTTTGAAATGACACAATATTAAAGGCTCATATTCTTACAGCGTCCTAAGTTACTTAAGATAAATCTGTGTTTTAAATTTCAAAAGTATATTTTAAGAGGAAACAGAGATATATGGGTTAGAAAAACTGGGCGAATTGGTTCGTATAAAGATACACTGTCATTGTTGGACGTGGCCTGGCGTACTGCTGTGCGCTCAGATATATATGTATATATAGATAGACAAGTTAATGTGGCCCTATTCATTAAAAAAAAAATGTGAATATGTTAATTTTTCTTCATAACACCTAATTGAATTCAGGTTAGGTTAGGTTAAGAATTTTTTTTAGTGAATGTTCTCAATACTGATAATGCTATTTTGTACAGTTATGGTAGGTATAGTATTATTTGTTATTTAGTTTTTTAGTTATCAAAGTTGTTTTCAAAACACTTTAAAAAGTTCTATTCTGATTTGTTAATTACTTTAGTATATACCGGATTTTATATCTATACGTTATCTTTAAATATAAGTTAATTAATATATCTACTTATTATTAATTTTATAACTCGAAAAATGAATGAGTCTTACTAATCTGTCATACTTTTATGAAAATCAACCTTATCTATCAATGTGACTGAATAATTAAAATTATATACAAAAATGTATTATAACTCTATTTTATATGATTCTCAACTGTTTTTAGAATACAATTTAATATTTTTTTGTGTATTTAAACTTATTTAGGTATCAGATTAATAAAATAACATGAATAAGTTGATAATTTTGTTTAAAATATATATAAAGTTTTATAATTGCCCACTAAATATTTTGAAATAAATAGGTACCATTAGTTTATCCGGGAGTTTACCTATATTATGTTGTTAGTGATTTGTGTTTAGTATGACATAAACATGTTGTTCACCTGTTAAGAGTAGATACTTATTTTATACATTGTATACTAATTATAATATTTTATATATTATGTACTTGCTTATTTGTATTTTTTTTCAAGATAAATAAGTCTGAGGTTAATTAACTTCTCTTTGAACTTGGCTATTACGTCATTAATATTAAATTATAATCAATCTACTTTTATATAGTCCCTAAAGATTTTGCAATAAATATGCTTTATTTTTAAATTATATATACTAATACATGCTCATTGGTAATAAGTAATAATGAAAGGTGTTTCATATAAAAAGTGTAATAATATAAATTGATAATGTACAAGTGTACAAAAACAAATTTGTTATCAAAGAAATTATTCCTTTCAACCTGTTATTATATAGTGGTTAATGTCAAAACCTATGCTACGATATCAAATGAATATAAAATTCAGTTATAAAGATTAAAAATACTCAGTAGTTGTGCTAGATCCCTAATGATTTTATGGTTATTATAAAGACTATGATTATTCTATATAGATAATAGATATGTAACATAAATAATGTAAGTATTATTTAATATGTACAAAATATGAAAATTAGTAGTATCTGAAAATTAAAAACTTTCCCAATAGGCGTATAGGTTTAGGCTAAGATTTATATTAAATTATTTTATTGTAACAAATGATCTTAACAAAAAAAAAATATTAATTTAAATTTAAATGTTTCAGATTATTGCAAAATGCAGAAAAATGTGACGCAACTAATAATTTTAAAACAAAGACAATTTAAATGTTCAAAATTATTAATAGTTTGTCCATGTGTGAATTTTATATTAAATTGGTGTTAATAAGTGTTCATAGTTCAATTTTAATTTTTTTTTCTACCATTTCTTAAATATAAAAAATTACAATGGTGGATACACGAACATTAACTGATTCAGCTGAGAAAGAAAGGCAAGAAATGGAACAGCTAACTAAACTTATGACTATGAAATCAGCTCAAATAATTGTTCAATCAAGAATGGGTGAAAAATTGCATACTTATTGTACAAATCAAAATAGTTCGGTAAGCATTATTATAAGTTATGTATTATAAAATAAATTTAGTTAATGTAAAATAAACATTGTATATAATATTGTATTATATTTAATATTAATACAATTTCAGTTAATTTAGTAAATAGTTTTTTAAATAAATAAAACTAGCAATTTATTATCTCAGTTGTGATAATTAAAAATCACTGAGTAACTGTTTTTAGTACACATTTCAATAAAGCTATGGGTTAGAATAATAAATGTGTATGACAATGTGTTCATATAGTTAATAAGGTAATTTTACCAAGGCATCCTAAAGAACTTAACAAAATACATGCAATAATTTGATAAGTATAATTCAGAGTATAATTCTTATATGTTATTGATAAAATCTAATTTTTATCTTGTCCTGGTGATAACCAAAAATTAAATTTTCCTTTCAGCTTTTTTACTAATTCTCATTGATAGTTATAAAAATATTTTTAAAATAGATACATTATAATATAAATTAGGAAACTAGTCAATTGATTATACCTAACAGGCCTAACATATTGAAATAGGTATCTTACATTGTAGATCCCTACATGAATCGTGGTAGTTTCGCCCTCATCAAAAGAAAAACCCGTCTACCAACTTTTTGTCCCCATCATACTTTGATAATCTAAATACATTAAATTTGAATGAACAATTTAATGTTTAAATGACAAAGTTAATAAATTAAAATTAAACACTATATTAGAAATTACAATCATATATTGTACAGGATTTAAATATAATGACGATAATGACATTTTATGCTATTAAAAAAACATCAGCCAGTTGACCTAAAAATAAATATATAATTTATGTAAGTATTACAATAATTAATTTAAATTTATTAATTTTTACGACATTTTGTGTTGACTTAATATATTGTAGGTATAATTATTGATTTAGTATTTGTACATTTTGTAGTATTGTCATTTAAACATTAAATTGTTCATTAGAAATTAATGTATTTAGATTATCAAAGTATGCCGGATGACCGACAAAACATCCGTAATCTTTTTTTTTTTTTTTATGTGGGCAAAACTTCCGTTTACCCCTACATATTTAAATTTAATTATTTTATTTGACATTGAAACACCTAATTTAATATATTGTTATATGAAAGATTACTAAAGCTTAAATATAGGTATATTAGAAAAACTTATTACATTTAAAATGGTTAGATAACAAACAATAACAACTGATTAGATAATGTTCTGTATTTAAATGTAATTAGTTAACGCATAAGTCATATTATATGACTAATTAATATGGATTATGGACAGTGTACTAGTGTTAAGTAAAATACAACATTTGATGAATTTGATGTTTATTAACATAATATGAATACATTTTGGCAAATTATTTGTTGCTTTTTTAATTTGATACATTTTTTTCTTTAATTAATTAAAAAACTATTTTCAACAGTTATTTTTCTTTATTATAATCAAATCTTAAATTTAATCAAACATTTGGAAACTATGTAAAGTAATATTTAAAAAATATTAACTATTGTTGATCAAAAGTCAGCAATAAATTAAATATAATTACCTATAAAATTTTTCATTTTTAAGTAAGATTTGGTTATTTTAAATTTCTTAAAAATGTAATTTATGTATTATTAATACAACAGCAATGTATTACAAATTTTTTTTAGATGAAAAGTTGTCTAATATGTTTTAATATAGTTTAAAGAAAACTAAATAATTACTATTATATTAAATTTGAAGTCTTAGAAGTCAACATAGCTAAAATGGCATATTTAATATTTTTTGCCTTTTTAAATACAAATATTAATCTAAAAAAACTTAAAAATATTTATATTAAACTATATTGTACAATGTAATAGTACTTGTTGAACTACTACTTAAGTTTAATATAGTTTGCTTAACACTATTAACTTTAATATCTTACTGCTATTCTTTGCTTGTAAAAAATGTATAATATATTTGAATTTAATTATTAATCTGAAAAATTAAACATTGTATGGCCTAATGGATATTTGACAACCATTTTAAAAAAAAACTCGTACCAAATAATTGGTACCACTGATAAAATATAAAAATCATCATGTTTATTTTATCAACACAAGTTATTTTAAAATAGTAGTTTCCTAATTTAAATCAAAACCCCTTATATAATATTACAAGGTGGCTGGATTATTATCTATTACAGTAAATTGTTATGCTGTTCTACTAACCTACTTGCACTATCTTTAAACCTATTTTCTACAACTACAATAAATATAATATGGATTCATGATACTAGTACTAAGTAATCTATTTTACATAACATACTCCTTTTTTAAGTATTGTAATATGTTTAAAACATTTTCAATATGTATTACAATAATTTAAACAGACTTTTAGTCTTTATTTAATGATTATATGTATTTTATTTCAAATTAACAACATAAACAATTTTATTAACATAATATTAATTATGTTGATGATTATAAGTTATAATTTCTCTCATTAAATAAATAAATAATCATTTCATCAACATTTTAAAATTACAATTATCTACTTAATTCGTTATATTTGCCTAAAATCTAAATGACTAGTGCAATTAGATTAATCCGTAAGAAACTTACGTAACTTAATTTTTTAGTATTTCACTTAAAAATCCAAATATACTTAATATTATATTATACCTACATTATATTTAAATTTCCCAATGATAACAGTAATGATTTTATGCCTAAAATACATGTAAAAATGTATAATTTACACAAAGAACTTAAAAAAAAAAAATCAATCACATTATATTATTTTTTTAGTTATTACTTATAATATAATATTTTAATTTTAATCAACAATTAAACAATTAATAGACCCTTCTATGAATATTAATTAAATATCTTTAAATTAATTTAAATAAATATATATTATTTATTTATTATAAAAATGTATAGTACAAACTGGAATTTGATTGCTTTTGCTTTTTAGTGTTTTAATATACTTAATTATATCTAGTTTATTAAATCCTGTTGAGCAAGGTATAAAATCCTTGAAAACAAGTTCACATACTATTGTATGGAATGTACTTTGTTCAAATTATATTATATAAAAAAAATGTTCATTCAATTTTACGTTGACATATTATATTGTGTTTAGTTAGATTTAAGTATTGTAATTTATTCTATTTTGTTCTCGATTTTGTTTTTATACCAAGTTACTCATTAGTTTTATTATATGTTCTTGCAAAAGTATAATAATTATTAATAGATCTCATAAAAGATAGAAAAAGTAGCAATTATATTTACATTACATAACCAGAATATGTATTATAATTGAAAAAAATATCTTTTTCATTAACAAATAAAATGTTTAAAATAATCCCTAAGATAATATTTATTAAAAAAAAATTGATAAAATTTAGAAAATTGATTGGAAGTATTTAAAAATGTAATATATTATCTTTGTATGTCTATGTAATAACAACAGCTGTTGAAACCTTACTTAAATAATAAAAAAAAATAAAAATGTTTTAACTACTCAGTTGAGATATTTTTTTTTAATATTAACAATTTTATTGCATATGGGTTTAAGTGTCCATAAAAGTTATATTTGAACATTATTTTGGCTGGAAGAATTTGAATGATTTTTATTAATTATGAAAAATTAGGATGATCATAATGAGTAAAAAAAGTCCGATAAAAAAAAAAGTTGATACTATAAATAAGATAGCAATCTTAAGGTATGGTTTCCCTATATGGTCTACAGTGTCTAACAATGAAATAGCACGACATTGTGATGTCATGTTTAGATGTCTACTATCTTTGACTCTTTGAGATTTAGATAATTGACGCTGTAAACTGCAAGGGAAACGTTCTTATATTCATATTAGTAAAAAACAAATTATTTATCTATTCTTCATCTATGCATATCTATTTTGAGTAAAATCTGCTTTAAGTTATTTAAACTAATTAAAATATTCAAACATGTGAATAGTTAATGAAAGTTAAAACTGGAGTTAAAACAAATCAGTAATGTATGCCTAAGTTAATGATTAGTAACAAAATTAATAATTATATTATAAAATCATTAAATTATTTAAGAAATACTAAGTATTAACTTGTTAATACTAATAATTATTATTTTTAAATATTTGTTTCAGATGAATGTTGCAATAAAAGAAATCCCAGATGTAATAACCGAAACAAAACTAGCATTAAGTAATGGACTTGTAGATGCTGTTCCTTTATGCGTTGAAATATTTTTGAAAACTGTTGATGGAGATACGATGACATTAGAAACATGGAGTATTGGTTTATTAGCTGAAAGTGTCTTTGATCCCTTTTGTTCTCGACACTTAGTTTATACTCTATATAACAGATTAGGAATTTTATTAAAATCATTAGTGTCAGTTTCTCGAGTAATACCAGCGTATCGATACTCTAGGCAACAATCCCATGATTCTTTTCAAATTCATCATCGAATTTATGCTGGAGAACCTCAAGTCCATACTCTTGGTAAGTAAATTAAGGTGTTTTATATTCTTAACTGGTAAAGAACTATTAAATCATATACAACATTTTGTTTAGATTCACGGCCTTCATATCTTTAAAATTACTGTTTCATAATTTTATTGTTAAATAATTTAGGGACCCTATTATTAATAATTTGAAGTCTAATAGTTTGTTAGGTAGTAAAAAATTTTGGCTTAATAATCTGGTGATTTATATTTGAATCTTAATATGACAATAAATATGTATTTATAAAAAAAAAATTATAAAATATGTAGTATATTGTTATTAATCGTTATTATTTGTAGAAGAAAAAAATGATATCATATTAATTGTATTAATTATCTAATATTATTTATCACGAGTGTTATAACTAATAAGTAATAAATATAATATAATTTAATATAGATTATTAATAATACCTATTGGTAAATAAGAATGATTGGAGGCCAAGTATAATAATAATGTATATCAAGTTTTATAAGCAAAATGTTATTGATTAATGTCAAAACGTATGAATTTAAATGGACAACACTCATTATAATATTATATTTTTATTTGATAATGATTTTTTTAATAGTTCAAAAAAGTTAACTCAATCAAGTACTTCAGATGGAAACTTAAGTCCCTGTGTGTTTACTCAGCTCACTTCTAAATTTACATAATCAATGCTTTATTAGAATTAATTTTTGATTTTTAATTAATTCAAAATTTTTATTCTGAGTAGATCTTCGTTTATAATCGTGTACAATATTTGGTTCTTTTGATTACCTTGAGAAATGTAAATTTGTGATCTTGTGCAAATGGATAGAAATATACACTGAGGGTCAAGAATAATTCTTATTTCTTTGACTTTAAAAGAGAGGTCAATGTCATTTTTAAGTAAAAATGTTAAAACCCATTTTACTGATTTTTCATTTATTTTGGTCGGTATCATAATTAGCCATTTTGAAATCATTTTAATATTTATTTTCTTAACAATGTTCTTTTTTTTGTTCTCACATGCATTATTTCACAGATTTTAACATATAGCTATATATTTGTATTTATTAATATGTGTAATTTTAGAATAAAGTTTTAAACAATTTTTTTTATATCTGATCTTAAAATTAATAATTTTTATTTTAAAGACAGTTAAATTAAATAATCATTTATGTATTGTTTATCAATTTCATTATTGACTTTTATTTTGATACAATAACAACTTGCAGATCAATCCTTTCAATTATTTTTGTTTCTATACTATACATATAACTATTTAGTTAAATATGACTAAAACTAAAATATCTCAAGACTAGTTTATTCAATAATACATAAAAATGTCTCCATGTTAATAATAATAATGAAGTATGTTCTTATGCGATTATGAATGGTTAAAATTATTATTCAACAAACATGTCAATGTTGTTGATTAGTTTGAATAACTGAACTTAAAGAATAGAAAAATTATAGATATAAGTAGTATTACATTTATTGTATAAATAGATTATTTACAATATAAACAAAGTATTAAATGAGCTGAAAATGTACATGTAAATAATGATTTTTTGATCTAATTATGATTTAGTATTTATAAGCCTTAAGTAATCGCTTCAGTCTTTAATGTATAAATTATATATATTTTTTAAAAATGGTTTGGTATACTAAAGAAAAAAGAACTAATAACAATATAAGCTCTAATTGTATATTTTTGAATCTAGTTTTAGATTTTGAGTAGAGCGAGAAATGTTCTACAGTAACCAAGTTAGGTCATCAAGTAGAACATTTGCTTCAATCTACAACTTTAAGGGTAGTTTCTGTTAGAAAAATTGGTCTAATTAGAACGATGTAATTATCAAAGTATAATTTTTTGATCTTTTAAATATACAAATATGTATAGAGACTGTGTATTGTGTAGACTGTAGCATATGTGTGAAGAAGATACAAACTTCTATTTTACAAATGACAACCCAGGTTTTCTGTATATTATTTAAAAGTTAATTTTTCTGAAAATTTTGACGACAGAATTCGAGCGAGTAGTTTTTAGTTATTGACTGTTTTAAGATAATATACTTAAATGATGATTGACCTCAGGCTCAGGGGATACCTTAATGATTGGAATTCGGAAAAAAGAGTCCCGTACCAACTAAATTCATAAAACACTTAAATTTTTAATTTTACAATGTATCTTTATTTCTATATAATTATGTAACACTTTTTTGACATAGGTATCTATAACCATAATATATAATATATTATATAAAATATTCGTTTAAACTTTTGTATATACTTTTATATAATAAAATTTAATAAAATAATACGCCAAACATTTTAAACTACCTATAATAGGTATAAATATACATTTGAAATATAAGAGATTAAACTAATTAAAGTATATAGTAATAAAAGTCATTGACATTTGACTTTATTTTAAAATTGGTGTTAGTATCTTATGATCTGAACATTTTATTGTTACAAATGTGGTACTTTGGTTCACACAGTTATTGTTGTGTTTATTTTAAATTTGTGTGTACTATACCTACAGTTGGGTATGGTATTCTTAAATGACAAAATAACAATTATTATTGACAATGTGAAATGCAGATTGCTGCTATACTTGTATATTTTATTATAAGTAATGCATATTGTTATTTTATATAATAATTACAATGTTTAATTTGTATATCATAATTATACGAATAATATATTTAGTTGGTACGGGGTTTTTTTTGCGTTGAATGTGGTTAGGGGCTTTTTCCTAAATTTTAATGATTAGTCATCAGTACATTTTCTTTTGATACGGAACAGCAGTTATTATGTCCGTCAGGTCTTGTTGACTTGTTCACAAAAAAATTGTGGACGTGGCCCAATATTGGGGAACATAAAATATATAGCCCATACGTTAAATAACACTATCATTTTTTATTTTTTTTTTCAATTTATGTTTAAATTGTATAATTACCAGTATGATGCCTTATATTTTATAACATGATTAAAAAAACAAGATCCTCACAAGACCCACTATACAACAGAAGCCAGTTTCTCGTTTTTTATGTTTTGAAATATTAATAAGAGTAAATTTTAAGCTATACGGTCACTTATATTATTATAATTTTGTAGAACATTCTGCTTAAATATTTTAATGTTATGACTAATTATAAAATTTATACGTGAACTGTGAACGTGATTATATTAATAGTGACGAAAACCGGTATGTCAATATTAGTGATTCCTGTTAGGTATGCACTTTTAAACAACATTCAAATGAAAATTATACTATGAAATATAAATAGCATTGACATCTAAACGAAAATATATTGCTTTATTAAGCACTTTATATACATATTTATATAACACATTCCGACATCAAAATATATTTTTCTTAACATAAAATGTTTTCGTGTTTATAATATGTAATATTACTTTTTTCTATATTATTAATACTATGTATCTAATATAATTTTATTAATTAATTATTATACATTTTTATCCCATTTTTCATATCATTTTAAGCTAAATTTAATTTGTGGGTAAGTCACTTGTTCTAGATTGATTCTTTAAGGTGATTGAATGTATTATTATTCTTAAAATTTATAGAGCAATTATTTATCGCATATATTAGTAGCACGTTTAACTATTTTGTTTATTTCGTCTTAGGTATACCGCAATATTATTTTACATTCTTAAACCATCCGTTTTTGTTATAATAAATTATTACGTTTTTCTGGTTTAAACTCCCGTCTTTCATTAATCAGAATCACAGATTATTCAACGTTTAGTCAACTATGTTAATAATGGAAAATAATTTGAAACTGAATCACCTTCTGCGTAGCATCTAGACGTAGTTAATTATTGACAATTATTAAATAGCTTATGAGATATATTTAAAAATATCTGTGATAATCTAAATTTTTCAGAAAATTCTTTTTTCGGTTATGTTGAATGTTATGTTTACGTTGAATTCTTTCAAAACAATAACAAATTCTTTAAACTTCAACGAATATCAGATATATAATATATTAGTCAATGGTTACTACGTCGTTTAAGTAATAGAACAGTATACTCTGTACTCGTATAAAACATTATGTTAGATTTATATGTTTTAAAAGTTATGTTGTATCAATAATTTTACTAAACTTATTTTGTTATTAAAAATATTAAGATGAGTAAAAATGTATTCTATGTAAACATTTCCACGGTATAGGCACATGTGTATAATGTATTGTATAATGTATGTGTATTGTATCCTTAATCAAATCAAAAACAATTAAAATTATATTTAAATTATAATCTTAGAACGTATTAATTTGTTTAAATGTTTTTAAATAGTAGTTTTAGATTTGTGTATGAATAAATAAAAAATAAAAAGCTTATCTGGTGCCTAAATAAATGTTTCTAAAATAACTTTAACAAAAATATAAAATAAAATCGGAGTACTTCGAGACGCTATTCCGATGGGTTACATATTTTTTCTTCGTTGCAAATTTAAAATAGGCATCTATTTTTTATATTAATCGTAAAACGTTTCTTTCTTAACTAAACTAATTACAACTGTTATCCATTAATATGTATAATATTAACATTGTTTAATTAAAAAGCAAGTAAACCTTACTTAATTTTTTAGATGAAATATTTTGTGATAAAATTATTATGTTGAATAGATACCTAATTTATTAACAATTTTTATTTTATTATTGTAATAATTAGAAAGTACAATTTTATATAATTCAATTAAACCTAACCGACTTTTACACCTTTATTCGTTGTTGCATGGTGGATCGTACTGACTACTGACCATACAAATATCGAATATGTATGTAATTTTATGATTTAATTTTAATTCTAACTTGACGAAAAACGCGTGGAACAATAATTCATATTTAACCATTGATGTGTTTTACTCATTATTAGGTCAAATGTCACTATGACACGTTTCCACTTTCACTTGCATTTTGTAGCGTCCTAGATGAACAGATGCTTTTCTCTAGGTTTCTACCCTACCAAACTTAAACTATGAGTATTAGGTATATTAGGTACAAATATAAAACTGTTACCGTATCTTTTAATCATATTATATATTATTATTATTATTTGTTAGTTAAGCTAAATTTATTCAAGATTTCTTCACGAGAATTTAATATCAAATTACATAGTACTACAGATAAATGTAAAATACAAGTTAATGCTGTAAAAAAATATATTATTCAAGAACCATTTTATAATGTACAAACCGCGAACTTCAGTTTAAATAAATAATACATTTATTATGATGAGATATTGAACCTATATGCGATAAAGTATTATTAAATCCAATAATCATTTAATTGAACTTATACTGCAAATAATTTACAGACTTCGTGTTATAAGTAACACTTATTATGACATGCTATTTTTTCTATTAATCTCTTATAAACTTTTTGATTAATTTATGCAAACGTTGTAAAAAATGTAAACATATATATATTATATATATTTCTAAAACAGTTTTGAAATTTCTTTAAAACTTAATAAACACATACCTTATACAATATGTTTTGTTCACAACTCTAGAAATTTTTTTTAATTGTTCACCTAAATAAATCAATAGTCAACCTTATTTTTATACCTCAATTTTATTATTGGAGTTTTGAAGAGGGTGTAGATCTTCATATTTTCGTGTTAGTGTTGATAATATAATATTATATACGCTACGCCAATGAGTGTGTGGCGTATTGACGTAATTTATCTTATAAGTTATATAATTTTAACTTAGAATAATATTTAACAAATATAAATAACAAAATCACATAATTTGTCAAGTTCACTAACATAATCAATACATACTTCGAATAATTTTCAATTACAATACTTCATCACCAATGATTTGAATATAGATAACTTAACGTTAACGTACAAGTTCTATAATTTTTCTGATACCGTAAGTTTTGTTTTTGGTAAAAAAAAAACCCTTAAACAGAGGTTGTATTTTAATTGCCTTTCGTTAAAAAAAAAAAAAAAAAAAAAAACGTTTTAACGAAGAACACTTACATAATAAAAACATTGTAGCATGCTTAATATATCTATAATTTTTCTCGGTAATATGCACGCATAATAATTATGTATGCATTACAAAACAAGGAATATGTTATGTTTTTTTTCTGTCTCTGACATAGTTCTTGCAAGAGTCTTGTGAATTTTAAATGATATAAATAACATGTTCTCGATAAGAATTTGCTGTGTGTTGCACTGTTGCATATTAGTATATTACGCTAATATGTTTAAACATAATAATATTATAACCAAAGACTGTATGATTTTAATGTTAATAGTATCTATATTATATTGTAATAAGAATAAATATAGGTTCTGATTTAATGTTTTAACGATTTATTGTATCTTACTAAGAATATCAGTATTAGTCAAGAAAATTGGCATCAAGATCATATTTATTACAATATGGTATCACAATACCTATGCTTAGTTTATTTTACCAGTTATTTATTCCATGTATTTTGATTTATGAATAAGTTTAATGAATATTATAAAAAGGAAAAATGAGCTTTATTTTTTACTGTTTGAAATTAATATTGGTTCATGTAATAATTATTATATTATACTTTTTTATGTTTAATATATATATATATAATATATAATTTTACAATGTCATGACCCGGAGTGCATCCAAATTGTTGCCAATAAATTTGTTTTCGTAGATTTTAGAGGTCACGTTACACAATAGTATACTAACACAACTAAAGATTGACTAGTCTTCGTACTCGTTTCTAGACTATTATTCGATTTTAATACAAATAGTCTATACGTATTTATGTCGTATAAATAATTATTTCTAATTTTACGTTTCAAGACAATAATATAACGAAAAGTCATATATTTCTATAACTATTATAACTAAGACCCGGATTTATATACTCTAAAAACCTTAAAAATGTTTAAAAAAAATCGATTTTCAGAAAAAAAGACTAATTTCATTATTTATTTAATATCTTTACATAAAATTATATTGTATGATTCATTTTTTATAGTAATTTCGATATAGGTATTGTAATTTCAATCTGAAAAAGCAATAACGAAAATATATTTTTTTTTATTTATTGGTGTGTGGCTAAATGATGTTCGTTAATTCTATTTACTCTAAATATGACTGTAAATCTGTTACATATTATATATTATATTTTTAAAAATCGTCTATATGCTAAGAAAAATCATTAAATACAGAAATATGCTCTGCATATAAAAAAATGGTAAAGTATGTAAAAATATGTAAAATAAAACTTAATATTTCACATCTATTTACCATATAATTCAAACTTGTAGCTTATCTAGCTATTTTTTGAACTGTTAAAAGAAACATACAAAATGCATATAAAATCGGCCGCTAATTATAATACTTTATTCTATACAAAAATATCACAAAAGAAAATTAAGGTTGCCAAAAAAATCATATGCACTAGTCACTAAGTATGATAAATTGATATTTATGTTGATTTGTTTTAAATGTGTTACAGGAAAAGAATATAAAGAATTACAAATTGGCCAAGTGTCAATGCCTATCGGGACCATTCAAGTGACAGTTTGTTACCGTACTTCTATGACACTAACATCTCAACAAGATCCAATTATGTTGAAAAGTGATCATTTTCGAAAAGAATATAGCCCACGGCACAACCAGATTATCAAAACTCCAATGTATGTTTTTTTATTATTTTTATTTTCATTTATGGTGGTTTCCAGAATAAAGTATTATTTTTGAACATGTGTAATTAACCATTTATGTAGTTAATGAAAAAAAAACTAAATAATAATAAAAACAATTATTATTATCCTATTCTGGAGTCTACTTAATATTCCAACTGTTGTTTGTTATTGTAATATAATTTAATGTTAAATTATGCTTAAATTTAGTGATCAGTCTAGAACATTCATCATGGATGATTGGACTGTGGGTGCTTTTTCTGACAGTCTTGAAGAAAAAGTTAAAAACCTTAACTTATACCGTATTCCTGAGTTTCCAAAAGATACATTCATAAAACCCAGAAAACGAGCTGAATATTGGCAACCACACGTGGTACCTAGTAATCAATTGCAAAAAGTTCAAGAATCAACAAATGAAAATAATAATTCAATAACATCTTCTATTCAAAATAACAAGACTTCTACAGTAAGCAATGGTGTGGTGGTGAGCACTGGAGTTGCCAATAATGTCATTTCAACTGAAAACAAAAACAAACTCAACCATTCAATGAATACATCCAGCAATGAGGCCATCAATGATTTTATTTTGGTAGAATTGGTAATTTAATTAATGACTAACTTTACTTTAGTATTTTTTTTTTTCATTAACATTGGGAAATTAAAAAAAGGAATTGATTTTTACTGGTGTTTGTTTGTTATTTAATTTTAATATTTTAGTAGAATAATAATTTATTTTTTCATTATCTATATTTTTATGCTAATATTTATTTAATAATTTTAGGGTCAGTCTGTAAAACCTCAATCACCTGAAGATTTTTGTCGGAGACGTAGTTGTGACAACAATCCATTACAATTTAAGCCTGCTGCATTTTCTGATTCAAATCCAAACATTGAATTGGCACTCTTCTATCAAAAGTTTCTTGGTGCTCCATCATTAAAAGTTCGTCCTGATCATTTGAATGTCTACAACCACCTGTCCGAAATTGTTGAACAAATTAAATGTTTTGATGAACGTATGGAAGAATTTGACAGGGTAGTATTAGACTTATGCCACAAAGATGATGACAGTGAATAAAATAATTGAAAAACATATACCCTCCGTTATGTTTGTAACAAGACTGACTGTCAAAATGAGTAAGAAGCTCAAAAATTAATATGTACTTTATATGCATATACATATATATTTATATATAATGTATGTATGTACTATTTTTTTAAAATATTTTATAAAATAAATAAAATCAAGTTATAGCAAAGTTTTAAATAATTCCAAAACATTACTGTTTTGTTTATTTTCTAAGCAAATGACTGATCAATGATTGATAAATTAATAAATTATTTATTATCCTCGCGTAGGGTGTGGTCACTAAAAATCACTTAGGCCTGAAAGTTCCTCCTTTTTGTTAAACATAAAAATAATAAAGTTTTGCATTTATGTTTAATGAGGTTTAGTTTTAATTTTTATTTATTTTGTTTGTTTATTTCATAATGTTACCTTTAATAATAAATAATTATTTAACTTTTTTGTCTTTTTTCTTTCTTTCTTTTTTTCTTTTCTTTTTTTTTTTTTTGTGTTAATAGGCAACTTTTATACATATTTTATAATAAAATGTACTCAATAATATTATTAATATTTGTTTCTCATAAAATGAAATTTGGTTTTTATTTTATTCTAATCAATACAGGGTCAAGATTAAAAATTAATTATTCACTACTTATATGTATTCAATTGTCATATTTCTTATCTAATCCATTTAGCCATGATTATCAAATGTAATACTTCAATAGTAAAAATATCTAAATTATTAAATAACAAAATACTTAACTTGTAAACCATAAACTACATGAAGATATTGTGTGATTCTTTTTATCGAACAACATTAATTATTTCAAAATCTATTAATGTTTTGAAAATATTTTTTATTACCTACTTTTTCAAATGACAATATACATTTCAAATTTCATATTATGAAGTAAAATATTATTTGGAATATTTCAATTTATAAAAATCAAGATTTGTACAAGTAGTTTATGAGTTATAAGTGTTTAAAATGTTGGTGGAGCAGTTGTAAATAAACTCCAACATTTTGCATGGTTTCTTTGTACTACTTGTCACCATAACTTTAAATATTTGAACTTAATACTTATATTTATAAACTATTCATCTTAATTTCAATTTTTTGTATCAAAATATTCTGCTTCGAAATATAAACTTAAAAATGTATGTTGTTATTAAAAAAATAAAAACTTAAAAATAACATTGTTTTATTTTGACTGAAAATTAAGTAAAAAATATATTTCAAAAAATCTTCATAGATTATGAAATAATGAATAATGTTTGATAAAAGAATAACCTTGTATATTTATATTAGTTGCCTGTTTCTCATCGTTTTTCGTTAATTTTAGTCTTTTTTTTTTATTTTATTTTTTTATGTTTTATTTAAAATTATAGTCAATTGTTACTGTTGTTAACCAATAACACATTATGGATGCTTACATTTATTTGTGTCTAGAATACGGTTTTTTAATCATTGTTTTAGACAAATATTTATAAAATGTAACATTTATTATTCTTATTTTTGATTCAGTTATTTTTTTCTAATCACACTATACCAGATTTTTTAAAATAATCATTGATTTGTTACAAAATTATACAAAATTTTTGTTTTTTATAAAATTCAAATGTTATACATATTACAGTTAAAGTGTTAAACATATTCTGAATTTATGTTTCACATGTTAAGATTATAGCTGCCACAATACGTGGTAGTATGTAATAAATAAACAAAACAACATTAATATTTTGTATGTAATTTTGTCTTTACCTTACTTATTTCCTCTGTGTTGATTTCAGTGTGCTTATACTTCTTTACTAATTAAGTCAAAATAAATAAAACTACAATGAATAAACTACTTGAAAAATAAAAACCACTATTGCCTGTTTTCAAGTAGGGTAGGTACTAATACTCAAGAATCTGAAAGACTTGATAAATAGTACTGACTGATTCAATAGAATTTAAGAACATTAGGTATCAATAAAAATACAATTATACAACATATCTAATAAGTTATACTAAATTTGATACATATTTTTCTTCTTTCAGCAACTTTTTAAATTCCCTCTTTAAAGACATCAGAAATTTATGAGTTCTTTTCTTTATTTTGTTAAATGTTATGGGTAGCAATTCTTTGCTGGCTGTGATCCACAATTCTGCTTGATACCTTTCAGCAGAACCTAAGCATTAACAATATGGTAATTTACTCATCTGTCTGTATCTATTCACGTTCATACATTTTACTTTTCTAGATACATTCATTTTACCATTATTCTTACCTTTCTTTGGATATGCGCATTACCATTTAAAACTTAAATATTCAAATATACATTAGTAGTGAGTAGTGACCATTTAGTAATTGCAAGTTAATCGTATACCTACTGCTTCATTTAAGGCCATATTAATTTATTTTTAGCCTTAATGTGTCTTACCTCATTGTATGCGTAGTGACCATTAGTAATTAGTAGGACTGGGATTTTAATGCCCTAGAAAATCTCAAAAATGTACCGTTAGCAGATTGCCAAAAGTCTCTTGTTAATTGCAACAATTTTTGTTAATTTTATGAACAAATTGTAAAGAATACTCTAGAAACTAAAAAAAATGCATTTAAGGGTAATTTTGTCAAAAAATGCAAAAAAAAAAATTACTTTAAAATTATCAATATCACCCAAAACATATTGTATACTTACGAGCCAACGCTTCAGAATACTAAAGAAAAATATGCCTTTGCATCAAAATCCCAATTCTAGTAATTAGTATGTTTAATTCAAAGTTGGACATGTTAGTCATATTTTTTTCAACTAGTTTAAGTTAAGTTACTTTAACATAAAATCTAAGTTGAAATATGAGTAAATTCTTGGAATTTTCCAAATAACTTAGAAATTTAAATGTTAGAGATCTTATGGTCTTAACTTTTAAGATCTTCTGGTAAAGAGCAGACAGGATATATATTTTATAATATTAAATAATTGATCACAAGTGCTTAGATAGGCAACCAAACGTACGTATATAGTCTTCCATACTATAGCTGCCAATACCATCGTTAAGTCTCGGTAATTTATACCAATAAAAAAACGATTTTTCGCCATTCTATAGCTCGTAAACTTAATATCAGCAGCTCTTAATTCATTGAGCCCAAATGCCAAAAATTAATGTTTAAAGCAGTCTTCTCTAAAATATACATTAATATGTATTATAAGGATCAAGATGGGCTCAATAACGTCATGGTCTATGGCAATCCGTAACTTATTTGGTGTATGGTTCATGAGGTTACCAAAATTATTAGAAAGTTTTGTAAGTTTGTATTATATTATTTATTTATTTATTAACATATACAATTAACATTTACGTTCTGCCTTCTGGTCATAAAATCAACAATCCAATAAATAAATAAAGCCATTAGTCAATATCAACATCAATACATAGATTTTTTTTTTATATGTAATTTTTTGAATTAAAGTTTGGATACAATTTGATATTTGTAAATAAATTAACATTAAACATTATATAATATTATCAATTACAAGACAATTAAAATTTAATCATTATGCAACTTTAACTATTTTAATCTTTATTAACATCTAAATATATTTTAAATCATTTATTCAACAGGTAGATAATATAATAAAAACAATTAGGTAATGTAAACTATAAGTTACTAAATTATGGTTTTTGATGGTTAATATTTAATATATTTTTTCAACAAAATGCCTTGGCATTTTACAGAAACCTCTAGCTTGAGGCCCACATCTTAAAATTAAAATAATCATGGAAAATAGCTAACTTCATCTTTTTGTTACTTATTTCCAAACTCAATTTTAAATCTAAATTACTTATTTACAAAAGGTTTTAGGTACCATTATTATATCCCTCTGGAACTCTGATTCAGGATTCTACGGAATGGTTGGCTAAAACTTCCTACAATTATTTTTGAATATAATTTTATTCTATGTATAATTACTGATGCTCTTTGGTATGTAATTAATCAAGCTTTATATTAAAATTTAAAAATTAATACTTTAAGTAGTCTTTAACTAACCCCTCTAATTCATACTTAATTTTCCAACTTTATTTTTTATAAACACCCCTATAGTCTTATAAGAAACTAATCGATATTTATTAATAAAAAATAATAATAAGTATATAAGTATAAGTATACTATAAGTATATAGTGAGATATACAAAAGCTCAATTGGTTACTTGCCCTACTACATGATCTATGTTATGTTATAGTAAATAATTTGTTATCTCAATGACTAATTATGCAAATTGTTCTACAATTGTTTTTATTCAGATATTGCATAATATCATATCCTTATTAAGTAAAGCATAGTGAGATTAACATTGGTATTCTAAAAAATAAAATATCACAAAACAAATTTATTAATCAAAATAATATACAAATTGATTTAATTACAGCACAGCTTCAAATAAATGCAAAAATAAGGAACAAAAGGTAGCAAATAACCTAATAAATAAAAAAACACAAAAACTTAAAATAATTTTCATTTCCTAGAATATATTATTATTTATTATGTATATTATTTTAAATAAATTGTGAAATAATATATAAATAATTAAATTTTACATACTAAGTAATACATTAATTACAACCTAGTTGGAATAAATTTTTTTCAATATTTAGATTTGAGATAGATTTCAAAACCTACCTTCCAAGAACTGTAACAATATATTTTCTTTATGTTTTATATTTGCTAAACCAGATTCATTATATGGAATATCCCATGCAGATAAATTAGCGTGAAATATTTCCATTGATCTTCGAACATATTTTAATGCTTTATGAATTAAATTCCTATAAATAATAATACTATAGTAAAAATAATTCAGTCAACAACTGCATTAAAATTTGTGTTTAAGTTATTTAATGTACATATACAATATATAATACGTATGTTCTTAAATATAAATATATGGAAATATTAATGCAAATTAATTACCGGTTCTTTCTCATGTCTAGGTTGTTGACCATTACATCTGATATTTTATCCAATTCGTAAGCAACTTCTAAACTATTTTTGCCAAAGCGGTCTTCTATTGCATCAAAACTTCTCTCCAAATACATATAACAATTCTCATAGTCTCCTTTAATCATATAATACAAAAATTAAAGAAAAGAAAAAATTTAATAATCATATTTGTATTGAATCATTATCTCACCAGCTAAAGCAAAACATTTTGCTATACTATCTTCACATTTAGTAATATTTGAGTTTTTTTGGTTCAAAACAAGAGTATAAAGTCTTAAGCTTTCAGAAATAACATTTATTGCTTTAAAAAAATTATTTACTTCTAGTTCTTTTATTCCTAATAAATAAAAAAAAATTTATTAAAATCCAACATTCTTTTTTTAATAAGAGGGTTCTCAACAGTTAAAATTGTTCAAAAATTAGTCTTCAGCACATACTATAATTCATATAATAGTATAATACTTATATTTATGTACTATATATATATATATGTGTGTGTGCGTGTGTGTGTATTGGTTAATATTAAAATATTATGTGTCTAACTTGATAATTGAATATAAAACTATTTTAAATTAAGAGATAATTTTAGTGGGATATTTGAAGCCCTGAAATATTTAGAATGTCCATTGTTTGTATAGTTTATACTGAATTTGTGAGTATTATTATTTATTAATGATTAAATATTTGTGTATATATATATATATATATATATGTAAATGTATGTTTTAATCAATGATATTAATATATTATTTAGTATTAACATAGATTAAATAACACTATAGATACATAATGCCAATGCACTCATTTATCACTCTTTAAATTAATTTGAATTTGTCTCACTAATGGGGAAAGGAATTAGGGGGTGAAAAATAAGTATCTAATTATCTCCTATCTTCGTGGGCCACAAGCAAATCAAATAAAAATAAAAATAGTGAGTGACAAATGATTGCATTAGTTGCGTACCAAATTTACTCTATGATATTATTTAACTACACACAAATTCAAAAATTGAATTGAATAGTATAATGAATATTAAAAGTCATAGATAAAAATGAATTACTAATTTATATTAATTTTTAATATTGTAACTTTTACCTTTATTATAAGTTTTGTCGGCTTTAAGTAACCGTCTCTTAAAATCCAATGTTCTAAAATGTTTAAAGCAAAAATCACAATAAACAGTGTCATTTACATCTAAATCTGACAAAGTTGCTGAAATTTCATTGTGACATAAGAAACATACAAGTCCCTCGACTATTTTAAACAACATATCATCTTTTTGTGGATCCATGCAAATACTACATTTACAGTCAAAATGATATTGTTCTTTCAATGAAATTTGTCTGTCAACTAATCGCATACGTCGAAAGTTAGGCCCTAAAATTTTCAAAATTATGAACAAGAATATTATCATTATTGTTATTATTGTATTCTCACCATAGCAATTAGTAATTTCTTCTCCTTTATTTATGTCTCGTGAAGCTTTAATGACAACATACTTTAGTATATTACTGAAAAGTTATTCCAATTTTAAAATTATTTAAATAAAAATTAAGTCAATAAGCTTACCTTGAAAATATATTTGGATCGCATGAATGATTTAATAAACTTGAAGTAGGAAAAATAGCTGTTCCAATACGTGGTTGCGATTCATCAATAATTGATGTAAAAGATCCTGATTCATGATCTGACATCAAATGCGTTGAAATAGCATTTCCATTACACACTAATCTTGTCATATGGTGTAGTAATTCGTTGCCCACAGAACTCATCGCAAGGTTTGGATGTTTTTCAAAGAAATCAGTTTTCTTTTGCAAGTATATAAGCAAAAGTGTGGCAGTCTAAAAATAACAAAATCATAAATATTAAATTTCTGTTCCTATAAGACATTGACTTAGTTTTAGAGGACTAATTAAAAAATAAATCAAAATAATATTACAGCTAATGCTATCAGAATTATAAGTAATTTTATTAATTTACCATATTGTTAATAATGAAAATAATCTATTAAAATTGTTGTAAAATATAAAAATTACCAGACTGTATTGGTATAATTCTAATGATTTAAAATCATCAATATGTGTTAATAGATTATAAATTTGATCATTATTGCGGTTTCCTTGAGAAGTTTCTAATGTTAAACGTAATGCAAGATGAGCAATGCCAATACATTTAAAAATTGATGTTCCCTGTTTACATTCCCAACGATGATATGAATTTTTTGCTTCTTGAAGACATTTATTATCACAAAACAAAATAGTGCAACAATTATCACATCTAAAAAATAAGTTTATTAAGTTTATTTACTTCACATAATTATTTTCATGTAAAAATTAATAACACATTGGAAATTTAATATCACTTACGGTATAGAATAATATTTTAATGGGGCACAGCAGTTATAACAAAATGAACTATAATATTCTGGTAGTAAGACAAATGCAAATGGATTTTCAAATATTAAAAGTTCCCCATATTTTATTTTTGTTGAAGCAACAAAATGTCTTCCTTTAGCTTCTGTATAACTAAAATAACATTTAAATCCAAGTAAATAGATAAAATTACAATATCTGTAAACAATTTTAAATTAAATTCAAACATTCATACTTAAATTTACTTGTAAGCTATGGTGAAAAAAAACTTTAGGTTTTAAAAGTATAGTTAATTATGATTAAATAAAATGAAAAGTTAATTCATACTTAAATAAATACAATTGTTTTTTAAAAAAATACATTAGTAATTATAGTATTTATAAAGTGTAAATTGAAGTTCTAGTTCAATCAATATTATTTATTTAATTTTATGAATAGTATAATATAATTGAGTAGGTAGATGGTCAAACCAGAATAAAACCACTAGGTAATGGTTGATCGATATTCTTGAAGTAATATATTATATAAAAACTCAGTACTCAGTAATTATTAGGTAAATAGATAGTTAGATAGTTACAAATAATAATATGCACATAAATATAAGAATAAGAGTAGACTTTATAACTAAAATTTCAAAATCAAATAAATTAATTATACAAAAAAAATATTTAAATATATTATTATATAGCAAATTTTATGTTCAGAAAAATCCATAAAATAGATTATTGATAATTGAATATTAAAATGAACTGATTTAGTATAAAATTTAGGGATAAGAATATTACTCAATTTCCTCCCATAGACGTTTTATAATATTATAATCATTGAAGCGAGTTCTGAGGTTTTAATACAAGCAAATATAATGTTTATACAAACTTAAAAATATTATATGTTTATTTAATACTGTGATATAGTATGAGTGTCATAAATATGTAAATGCATTATGCATTGAGGTATCTAGAATATATATTTATAACTGTTTACAAATATATAGTTAATAATCACATCACCATAATTACCATAGCTGTAATTTAGAAGACTTAAATGGAAGAGTTATTTCATTTTTATCCAATGTTTTTTTAATTAGATCTTCAGTAAGCATTTCATTGATATTTTTAACAATATCTTTGTTATTAGAATCATTTTTATCATAATCCAACAAAATTTTGCACTTCTTGATAAATTTATCTATATTAATAAGATGTGAATGTTAATAATAAATAATGTATGTATTATAAAATATTTTAACCATAACCTTCTAATGGTATTTTATAAATATTTTTTGATAATTCTAATACATTTTCCCAGTTAGTTTTAGCACTTTCATATTGCTTTAAAGCCATCAAACATTCAATTTTACGTTTTAACAATTTCATAATTAATTGACCTTTATGAACTTCTTTTTCATTAATATCTAAATTTTCCAATATATTTAGACTAGCATCAATATCTTTTAAACACTCCTAGAATAATATTAAGCTTATATAGTATTTTTCGTTCAATGTTAAATTTCAAATAAACTATACTTGATATTTGTTTAACCTCAGGTACATAGCTGAACGGTTAGAAAACGCTAATGCTGATTCTATACTTTTATCCGGTGCAAACTGAGCTGCTTTGGTGTAAAGTTTACAACACAACTCCAGTCGATTCATTTTAAATTCTTCGTTAGCTGCTAGTCGAGTTTCTTTAGATCTGGTAGAATTTTTTAGACTTTCATTAAACTTTGAATCATCCAACCATTTTTCCAGACAGCTTCTGTGATAGACATTAACATCACAGAGTTAATAAGATACATTTATGTTATAATAAAGTTGTGAAAAAGAAATTATGTACCTGATAAATTCATTTTG
Source organism: Aphis gossypii (assembly GCF_020184175.1). Classification (NCBI taxonomy): domain Eukaryota; kingdom Metazoa; phylum Arthropoda; class Insecta; order Hemiptera; family Aphididae; genus Aphis; species Aphis gossypii. Next base: position 63,831,304 of record NC_065531.1, on the reverse strand, counting down.
CATACAAAGATTTATTTTTTCATTATTGGCAGTATGCTTAAATGTTTCCATAAAACTATTATTCACACTATAATGGGTTAAAACGTCCATTAAATTCTCCCATCGAATAAATGTGTTTACAGGCATAATTAAAATATATAATTTTTAATTTAAAATAATACTAATTTAGTCAAAAATCATATGCTTGTAGCTTGTCAAGTACACTAATAGTGGACACTGAACAGTAAATGCTCTTCAGATTTCAATCGTTTTAAGATCAAATATTCTAAATTTACTCCAAGCACTAGTATTTAACAGCCCTACAATAATATCGAGAGGCGAAAATAGTGAATACTGAATACCTCATACTATTATTGTTATCACTAAAAATGTATTTTCAAAAAAATAATCGACAACAATTTTTTATCACTAGAACCACCTACAACCACATATTCTGTGCTACAATCATGGTGGCATGGTTTAAGATAATGTATCTATAACCGTCAAGCGTGGTGATACACCGATATCAATATACATCATACATGCCGCCATGGCGCCATGCCGGTGCCCGGTGAACACAAACGTCTGGAGCGTAGACCTATAAACTAACTACCTACTTAGTTAATAGGTCTATAATGGTCTGGACTCCAGAAAACAATTAATTGAAAATGAAAAAATATAGGTACCTAAGTGATGAATTAGAAATGGTTTCCTATTTGGTTCACTTCAAGGTAAAGATTAAAAGTATTTGGGACAAAAAAAAAAAAAAAAACTAAATAAGATATTTATTTCAATAAAATTTATTGCATAATTTGATAATTGGAAAAAAAAAGAAAAATTGGCCATATTGACAAGTTATGTCTACCGTAGAGGTTCAAAAACCAACAATGGACCAAACCATAACAATCAAATTTTATTATGATCGCCCATCGATCTGTAGTAATTAAAAATAATGGGAAACGTGCATTAAAAATAACTATATCTAATAAAACAGTAAAAAATCTAAGTTATTAGCTTATACAACGCATTATTTTAAAATGTTTATGATTTTTGTATCAATGTTTTCTTTCTTTTATAAGAACTGTTGTTGGGTTGCATAGTGCAGAAAGCAGAAACAACATAATATAGGTATTGTAGGAGTACCTAACCTAACCTTGGACACCAAAATTAATTAAGAACTGTAATATTTGTTACTATTTAATTATTAGATTATTGTATCATGCTCCGAACACATTATACTCCAATGTAAAATGTTACGGATATGCAAATTGCAAATACAACTATTACAAGTTACAACTAGTCCGAATACAACTATGTCCACTTGGCAGTTGGCACTTTGAGGGGCGAGGACGTCGCTATTTTATTTTATCCGCCATCTGACGCATGGCTTAAATATATTATTTAAGCCATGATCCGACGGTGATGGAGGTGACAGTGTTGCGCTTTGCGCATGCGCAATAGACGTTAACGTTCTTATTGTGTTGTTCACGCCGTTCCGGAATCCGGACGGCGGTTGATTGCCGAATGCCGATGCCCGATTTCGATTTACGGACCACGGCGATAATTAAAAATATCACGTCATTATGTTTCATGTCTTAACAGTAAACTGTTAATTAGACGTCAAAAGTCAGTTTCAATGTCCAAGGCAGAACCTACAAAATATTTTAATATTATACACAATCACAATGACCGATCATTGTTCAGTTATCACACTATATCTCTCATCTCCGACTCGTTAGTCGTTACTCCGTACTCGATTATATAGTCTTAGTTATCTTTGCGACTCCGCATTCGACAGACGTTATGCGTTGTTGGACGCAGGCCGCTTTACTGGAGGCCCATTGTTTTTCGTTCCATTATTATGTATTAGTTAATAGTTATTATTAAACAGGATATTTTTGCAGTTCGGGGTTGTCCTTCGTAAGGATTAGAATTTGATTTTCATCAGTTGGATACGAGTTTACTAATTGGATTTGACGCGTGCCAAAACGTGAGTATCGTGCGAGTGATCGTTATTCGGCCTATTAAAGAATGTATGTCCGCACGACGACAATATAATAATATTATTATGACAAATGTTGCTCTCGTCGGACAGCTTCTTCACGATTAGTTTGGAAAGCCCAGGTTTTCGTGTGTAATATTGTGTATAAGTGTGCTTGTATTTTTGTTTGGGTTGTTCGATGATATTTCAAAATCTTAGTGCATCCGATGATTTTTTTTTATTCATTTTCATACTCAAAAGTCACGATCTTTTTCTAATGAATATAAAATGTAGTATAGACCAAAATGCTATAAATAGTAGTCATATTTATAGAACCTACTGCTTTTTCGTATACGCTCGGACAATTTAACTAGTATAAAAAATCAAAAAAACCAAATTTGGGAGGCTTTTAGAAAATTTATGAATATCGACATCTGATAGTTTCTTAAATTACTAATAAAAAGTTCTCTAATTTATAATTGTCTAAGCAATAATAATATTTTACGGTTTATTTATTTATTAAATAAATACGAAAAGACATTATGGAAAATTTACAAATTTATGCACACATTTACTAGAGTATTGTACCTATTAGGTACGTATTTTTATATTAACGTACATCTAGCACCATGATAATTATATATTTCAAAATTTCCAATTCCAAAAAAAAATTTACTCGAAACACTAAAATAATTAAATTTAAAGGCATGATGTAGATAATATAATATTCCAGCCATGTCAATACGAATCTGAGTAAAAAATGTCAAATAAATCAAATATATTATCGTGTTGTATGTGCCCAATAGATAATAGGTTTCTACGTGGTAGGAGTGATCTCATAAGTTATTTTAGTTCTCTAATTCTCTATTATTGATTATTATTATTATCGTCGCGACTTCACTCATCGAAACTATGTACCTAGGTAATGTTGTAAGTACTAGTTACCTATATAGCCATAAAATATTGCAGACGAAACCGGTAACATTTACAATTACATTTTTATCGATTAAATTTGGTTTATCGCAACCCTCGAATATCATTGTATTAATAACAAAATATACAACTCGCATATTATTTCTTATTTAATATACTTTCACCATCGTGACTAAATCAAACCCTAAGTGCAAAATTTTATAAAATGTAAAGTTTATTTCAACAAGTGTGATTTCGGATTGCTATTTATAAATAAATTTATTTATCATAGCATAAAAATAAAAAAATAAAATATTTATCATAGCAATTATTTTAATAACTTATAACTTATAAGTTATAACATAACCTAACCCAACGTTTTTCACATTGTCGTTTATTGTTGTGTCGTTTTTTACCGATTACCCTTAATGCATATCTGAGGCGAATGGCGGTATGGAATTCTGGTACTAATTGACATCCGTCATTTAAAAGTGTATCATAATAATAAATACGTGCAGATTATTGATGAAAATTGTGAATGTAATATAAGTATGTAGATAATAAATATAAATATATAAGGATGAATAATGCAATTAATAAATACATAACAATAATAGGTATATTATAATTGTCTAAAAAAAAATTAAAATCCGAATTATATAATATTATAAACTGTATTTTATATTATGCTACTACTGCTGTTGGGCGTCTGCTTCTGCTACTTGTTCGTACATGCTAGGACATAACAATTTGTTTATTATAAATAGGATTATTTGGGATATTCCACTGTAATTTGTCCTGTAGTAATTAAATAGGTATATGGATTTCCGCAAATGTGACGCGTGATGGTGGTATTTACTATTTTACTCTATAAAAAAAGGGTTAAGTAGATAGTTAACCAAGGATTAAGATATCTTTTAGTCCGTGTAGTTAACTAATTTATTATTAAATAGTATTTATTTAAATATTCTACTAAGTAATGATAAAATATTGCATTATAAGTTTAAAACAATTAATAGAGGTTTATTTTCTATTTATGTTATACAAATTTATACAACTAGTATTGTTTGTTTAATGTTTTATTGAAAATTGAAAATCTCGAATAGGTAATAGCCAATAGAAATATTTCAATATTTATATTTTCTCCAACTAATTACTGATACTGTTAATAATCGGTATTAATACAATCATTAAAAATGATAATAAGTTATAAAAACTATAAAAGTCGCTCTGTTATATAAACTTTATTTTCATATTTTAAAAAGTGCTATTAGACATAAAAATCACATTATTAAATTATTTTAAAACTATTAAAATATATTTTACTCATAGCTCTGATTAAAATCTAAAATATCTGTTGCTTAGTAATTTGGAAAATGTTCTAGTTGTGAAAATAATATGATGTATTTTTTCATATGAAATGCTTATCTATGTAGGTAGAGATTTGTGTATGCAGTAGAGTGTCAATAATTATCCGCACTAATTGGGACCAAAGGGGTATGGATTAAAAATAAAGTTAAAACTAATTTTAAAATATTCATTATTTATATTTTAATATTAATATATTATTAAAAACATGTGTGTATATCGTATTGATTGAATTTAAAAATTTAAAAATATAAAATTCATACAAAGGTATATAAAAATAGATAATGTATTAATTAGTAAATACATATATTTATTTATAATAATAATTTTTTTTTTGCACTTCCATTAAAAATTTCATAATAAGTACACAATAAAACAAGTGTAATAAATGATAAATCCAAATTAAATTAAACTAAAGATAAATTTGTTCAAATATTTAACCTGCGCATAATCAACACTCAACTGTATTTTAATCGTACAATTTTTTTTTTTTTCTGTAAATTATTGTCTGATTGTAAGAATTTAGGTATGATTAATATAAGTAATGCCTATATTAATATTTACCTATATAAATTCTAAAATACTTAATAATTTTAGTTCTTTACTACCTATTAATATGATGTGATTTGATAATTGCCAAAAAGAAAAAAATTATCTCACCAGACATATTTACTTAAAGAAATATAACAAAAAAAAAAATTATCTGGAAGCAATATTTATATAAATTATTTAAAAGTGCTTACAACATAATAAGTCATATAATACACTAACTAAAGTAGTAAACTCGGTAGTAAGGCATTGTATTTATAATTAAATTTGCTATAGTTTTAAAAATATCATCTTAGTTAGATGTATTACAGTACCTACTATAATAGTATAATATAATGTAAAATTTACTACTAATTTACTTAAAACTTTAATTAGTCTAATGATTTAATTAAATTTAATATTGCACAATCTAGTGCTTATGGCTATCTATCTAATAACAAATAATAATGATAGTAATAGTACTTATAATTACTGTAGTCAATAGTATACATATCGAATTATATTAGTTATCTACATAACCAAAGGATTATTTTATAGATGAATAATATTTTTTAATTATTTATTTTATTTTCAACTAAACAAAATTGAAATTCAGCATTTTTAAGTCACAATAAAAAAAAATTTCAAAATTTTTTTAATCGATTCAATAAAATTGCATTTATATGTATATGTATTTTACAACGTATGGATTTTTAAAAATACGCTGGTCACTATGAATGAATTTAACAAATTAGTCCTATTCCTGATATTAATACTAATACTTTATTAGTTATAACCATAGATATATAAAACAACTAGATAACGGACTGCACAATAAAATTGAAGTCAGCGGCCATATGCTAGAAGGGCAATTTTTATAAAATTTTACACTATAAAAATAAATTTGTTATTTATATTATTATCAATATAGCTATCTTATCCATTGAGTTATTTTGTAAATATTGCCCTGTTTGTTGGCATATGGCCGCATGACTTCAATTTTCCTATGGGAATGTAATACACAGTCCGCTATCTAGTTGTTTTATATGTCTATGGTTATAACTTAACTTTTTTATTAAATTTTTAATTTTAATTTTAGGTTATTAATTTTACTTCATTGAATAGTGTTATTGAAGTTACATTGTCATAATGGAAGAAGAAAAGTAATGCAATTATAAATCATTAGTAATTTTTTTTTTTTATTTCTTATTTAATAATCTATTTATTTATGTACCTACTTATAGTACAAAACTAAATGAAAAACCAATGCATGAACTTGAAATGGAAGAAATTCAAAATAAAAATAAAAAAACATTTGATTGGGCTGAGGTAATTTTACTATATATAATATATATTATATTATAATGATATTAATCAATGTATTATGATTGAATACAATTGTGTGTTCAGTTTTTAGCTTGTGTATCTGTGTCAACTACTAATTTACATACAGGATTTGCTTTGGGATTTTCTGCAATACTTATACCACAACTTGAAATATACACTGATGATGTGGGCAAATTAAGCAAATCTCAATGTTCTTGGATTGGTAAGAATCAGTTTTAAAGTATATTAAATATTTGATCTTATATTAAAAGTAAACATAAATTCTGTTTTATATTTCTGACCCAGATTGAACCTTATTTTTTTAAAAGATTAAAATTATAAATATACATTTTTATTATATGTTCATAAAGGTGATATATTTATGATTATGATTTATCTATAGCATCAATATAAATATGATTAGTAAGCATAATATGTTTTAATAAATGTTTTTAAAAATGGAAATAAATATAATGGTAGATATGCTTACTTTTATTTTATTTAATTAAACAAAACATTCAGATTTTTAATATTAACTAATTATTTTATAATAGAGTAATATTAGTAGAATAACAAATAACATGTTCCTTTTTAATCTAAAATAATAATTTTATATGTATATCTACAAATATAATGTCTATAACATTATGGTATGTTATTTGTAACTTATATTACTTATAGATGTTTCTAACCTGTAATTATTACAGTAAATTAAAAACTAAATAGCCCATAATGTACATTATACATTCTTTAAACAAAAAATATTATTAAGACATTTTATTTACTATTAATTTATAAATTTAACGGTTATTGATAAATCATTAATTAAATTTATAAGGGTTTTTTTCTATACATAACTTTTCAGATGTTCTTATGTTTACATGTAGCCAGCAGTATTTCAGTAGGTGCTCCGCTTGGATGTCTGTTTATAGCTTTTTCATTGGATAGAATTGGTCGTATATCCACATTTAAATTTTCTCTATGGCCATGTGTTATTGGATGGATGTTAATTGCACTTGCTTTTGATCCAAATATTATCATCATTGGACGATTATTGACTGGATTTTCAATGTGTATGATAATTGTTAAAATATTTAAATATTTTACACCGTATTATACTATATTTCATATATAATACTACATTTTTAGCTGTTGGTACAAATTCAGCCAATGTGTATATGGCAGAAATATCTAGTCCAAAACTTCGAGGTTCCATGATGTCAATAGGTTCTGTGATGTTATCTTTTGGTAAGTAATTTAATTAGTGCATATTTTGAAAAAATTAATAGTATAATAAATAAATACAATGTATATTATTTTTCAGTAAACTCAAAATCTTGTAAAATAGTTATTTTCTTTTACTGTAATTTAAATTATTAAAAAAAAAAAAAAGTTTAAGTGTATAAAACTAAATTTATTATTTTTTTTATTAGGAGTATTATCAATGTACTGCACTGGGTTATATTTACATTGGCGGGTTGTTGCATGGATAGCATTTGTTGGAGCATTTTTACCAATTCTCATGACAGCATTTTGGACACCTGAAAGTCCTGTTTGGTTAATTCATAAAGGACAAGATGTTAAAGCTTTAAAATCTTTAAAATATTTTAAAAACTCTAAACATGTAAGTTATTTCCAAGTATATTTTGTATGATATTTATATATATTTTATTTTTGAATATTATTTTACATTTATACCTATATTTAAAATTGTGTTATTTAAATTAAAACATTAATATATTACTATTACTACAATTTTTGTTCTTATAGAGTGTTGGTGTACAAGAAAGTTTTAATGAGATGAAAAATATCAAAGAAAAAAAAGATTTATTAATTAATAAAGATATTGAAAATAGTAATGTATTCAGACGAATTGCCTGGAATTTATCTAAGCCAACTGTTTTTAAACCTACACTTTTTATGATTGTATTCTTTGTTTTACAACAATTTACTGGAATTTATACTTTTCAATTTCATGCTGTTAAAATGTTACAAGTAATTATAAAGTATAGTTAAATATTGTTAATATAATTGTTTATTAATTAATTGTTTTAATATTAAAGGAAGTTACTCAAGGTATCGACATCAAATATGCAACTTTACTGTTTGGGTTATTTCGGTTCTTATTAAGTTTTGTGGCAACAGGAATGTTACATAATTATGGTAGACGTCCACTGTGTATGATCAGTGGTATTATCATGGGAATTACCTTATTTATTTCTGGATTATGTTTTTATTTGAGAAGTCAAGGTAATAATTTATATTAATTTCTGTCTAATAAGTGTATATTCTTTAATTTAAATGTTTTTATATTTTAATATTATATTCTCCATAGTATTTAATATGCATGTTAGGCTTTTGTGCAATATAATTTGTATATTACTTAAATTATTTTTAAAATTAAAATTAATTTTTATTTTAAAGTTCAATAAAGCATACTGTATTAATCATTTTATAGGTAAAGCATTAACAGCAAGATAGGAAAAATATAAATTATCATTTTATTAACATAGACATTAATTAAAATATTAATCAGGTATTAAAGTATTCTACTATATTATCAAAAGAGTTTATTTTAATTAACATACATTAATATTAATCATTTACATAGAAGACAGAATTTCTTTTGAGGAAGTGTATTTTACACTAACATCTACAACATTGTTTAAAGGGATATTGTCTTAAATAATTGACATATAATAATGGCCATGTAAATAAATGTACAAAAATAAATTATTTATATGTAATGTGTTTAAAAAATTCTGCCATAAAAAATAAACCACATTTGTAATTCATTAAAAAAGTTGAACAATAAATAAAATATTGTGTTCAAGTAAAGCTGGAAATAGTCAAAAGTATAAACATATTGTTTCATTATAATTAATTAGAAAAGTTATAATTAAAATATAGTTACCAAATAATAATTTTTGAATAGTTTAAAATTTATTTGAATTTCATTAATTCACTATCATGATTTGGTTAATACATTAAATATTGTATAAATGTCAAAGACCGAGTTGCTTTACTGTGGTTGTATAACAGTTACAACTACTATTTAACACTTTTACCATCAGCGCTACTATTACTTGTAATTTCTCATGCTTCTTAACAATTATTAATGTTGACCATACTTATTTAGTTTTAGTTAAATTATATTTATTTGTTTTTAAAGGTGATGACAGTATTATTATGACATGGGTATCATTATTGTGTATGTTACTATACATTTCGGCTGGTTCTGTTGGTATAATGCTGATTCCATGGATATTGCCCAGCGAAATGTTTCCAACTGAAGTAAAAGGATTATTTATTGGACCAATAATGGCTTGGTGTAATGCAGTCATGTTTGTGGCTGTACATTTTTATGAGGATCTCAAAGGAATACTAGGTGGTATGCTAGGAATTTTGTGGTTCTATAGTTTCATATCAATACTTTCAGTGTTTTTTGTATGGTTGTTTATTCCTGAAACACATAAAAAGAAATTATCTGAAATAGAAGATTATTTCAAAGACAATACTTTATATTTACTAAGAAAAAAAAAGACTGTAAAAAATGAACAATTGTAATGTATTGATATATATTTTTATTTAAAATAAATGTTGTTTATTGTAATTGCTAGTTACTTTACCTCATATACAAACTCAATTGCATATAAGATAATTATTTATTTCAATATTAAATTAAATACAGAAAATATTTTTTGGTTTTAACATTAATTTTATGTACAGAAGTCGTTCAATATTAAAAAAGACTGTAGTATCTAATACTGATTCCTATTGTAGTTAAGTTAATTTATTAATAGTGATATCCTATTAGAGAGGTACATACTGACGACCATCTTAATTACTAATAGCTATCAATCGATTAGTAATTATTTCCATAAAAAAAGTGATTTATAAAATTATAACTTTTTTCAGTAGCTGTATTATGGTAATATTTGATAATACATTTTTTCATTATGCTGTTAATAATTAAACTAGATGAAATTTTAATTTGTAGTGTACTATAGTCTATAGTGTTGCCAGAGCCTAACTTAGGGGGGGCTGCTGCCCCGGGCCCCGATATTATTATAATTTATGTTGATAATTTAGAATTTATATAATAATTAATTTTGGGACCCCATTAAAAAATTTGACCTGGGCCCCAAAATTCCTAAGTTGGGCTCTGAGTGTTGTACTTATAGAAGGCCTGTAAATAAAATTTTTTTCTTACATATTATAATTTATAATTAAATCACAATTTACAGTTACAATTAATTGCATTTGATTGTTATTTATAAAATAGCAATAATAATGTTTGGTAAACCATCCCAATTCCCAGTTATTATGAATTGTGGCAAATTTTCTTGCAAATTAAACAGGAACTAAATGGCTAATCTTAAAAAAAAAATCCTTTTTCAAACTGGAACCAATTCGGTATCAGATTTTTTCAAGTGAAATGGTTAATCATTGAATCCAATTTTAATACGTTCATTACAGTGACTTATACAAACACATATTACCTATGTACACTTGATCCTACAGTAATAAACGTATTATAGCAAATTGAGTTCTTTAATTTCTTTATTTTAAATTATTTTTAATCGGCCAATTTTTTGTAGTATTTAAAGTGGTAGATTTTTTAATATTCATAGAAATTAAATAAGTCCCGTTAAGTAAGTATCAATATAATTAGTATTTCTTAGTCCATCCATGATCCATATGTGATATGTTTAAATGATTGACATACTAAAATATAAAAGAACAAATTATTAAATTAAATAAATAATAAAAAAAAATTCTTTTTGACGATAAAGTCATTGAAAGGATTAAAGGAATAAAGAAAAACTAAATGAAAAATAAATTTACAAAAAAAGTTATTAGGTACCTATCTATCATTTTTTTCGTTTTGAATCGACGATGCCGCGGGAACTGCTTTCGCATTACTTCCGTGGAGCAGGCACCTTTTTTTATGCTTATACATTTCTATTTTATAACACGGAAGTAATAATATTGTCTTTTGTCACTATGTAGTTGCGAATCAAACGTAGACCGTGCAGGAAGATTAAAGAATCAATTTACTAATGTTTATAAATCATCAACATATTATAACTTTGTACATTTACAAAAAGAAGATTTACCAACTTTTACGAGGGTGTGAATGTGTGATGTTGGTTTGGTCAGTCTAAATATTTATCTGTTTTTAATAAATTATTGTTCAATAGATACCTTTATTAGTTTAAAAAGAAAAATTGAATTTAAAATGTTTATAGATAAAGTTAATAGGTATTATAATGTTTGTTTTTATCAAATATTGTTTGATGTAGGTATTTGATTTCATAAAGGGGTTTGAAGATTTAGAAAGACTTGGAAAAACTAGTAAACATGCGAATCATGTCAATTTGCTAACCAGTGAGGTGTAAATACTCTCGACGCAGAAGTGTCATGTATGAAGAGGTGGCAGGATGTATTTTAATACTTCTTCATAGGCGCAACTAGAGGGGGGCTTTGGGGTTAAGCCCCCCTCAAAAAAAAACTACTCGTAGCCCTACCAAAAAAAAAAAATATTTTACCTATGGTTTAGTTTTGAGGTAGGGCTATAAACATGGATAGCCCCCCCTAAAATTTAGTGTTAGTTGCGCCATCTGCTTCTTTTTGTGTTTTATTGACCGGTCATAAAATTTACAAACACGCGTTGATCTACTTGATCTATACGTATAACTTAACCGCGCGTACAAGTTACGTAAAATGTATTATAAATTATAATATTCAATACAAAAAGTCTGGCATCTATAAATGGACTTATAGGAGTAAATTAGTTCAATTTAGTGGGGGAAATGTAGGGCTTCAGCCCTGAATATTTAAACCATAGGCCTATTAATTTAGTTAATAGGTTTATGATTTGAACATTTAAAAAAATCGACGAGGCGCAAAACCTTACTCAACTGTAGGTATTTATGTTAAAACATTAATAAATTGAAAGGTTCAGCCCCCCACCTAGCAAACCTGCGATTTTTATTATGTCCATCGCAATCCTATTATAATTCCCCAATATTTAACTATACTTGTACTTATTTCTGTAATTTTTAATTATTTCTGACATAAATGTTAATTACCCTCATCAAGTCAATTATTAATGTATTTTGTTTTTTATTTTTACATGAGTAATGTATTATTTTTGTTGAATTTCTTGTATTGTATTCGAGTCTACATAGGTGTATAAATATATAAATAATATAAATATTATACATTCAATATTTAAGAAATGTTGAGTGGGCAATTTTAACAAACATTAAGAAAAATTATAATTGTTTATTTAAAAATTTATGTTTCAAATTATTTAAAAAAATATTGAAAATAAAAAATAAATTATTACCATAAATATCATAGAAATTAAAACCAGCAAAAATCATAAAAAATGAATGTATACAAACGTAACGTGATATTACTGATACTTGATATAAAATCTTAAGAGATCATAAATTATTGAAGAACGCGAGGAGAAACGTTCAACCTAAACCATTTGTCTTAGAATATTGAATGCTCTTTCAAATAAAAAATACTTATTTTTTTGTGTTTTAGGCTCCATTAATAATTACGTCTAAGTTATGTTTTGATCGTAACTGTAACGCAAAATTAGACAGAAAATAAAGTGGTATTCAATTTAAAAACATAATATATGTACCTTCCTACATATATTAAAAATTACAATTAGTTATAAAAATCTTTAATTATAACAACATATTTAATTTAATTTTTAAATAGTAGGTACAAACATATTTTAATGAGTTATTATTTATGAAAGTTTTGAATAAAATATTATGAAAGGTAATTATTTTTAGGTTTGAATGGTTTGATAATTTGATTACAATAATGAATAAATGTTATATACCTAATAGTTTACGAATTATACCTATATAATTTGATTTGTAGCCTGAAAATAATGTAATATTCTATTTATAATTAGGAGACCTTAAAAATGGCAAAACCTAAGTCTTTTTTGTATAATATACCTAGATAGGTAGATTAGATTAGGACTATTGGGTAGAGACACAAGCATTGAAAGTTTAATTTACAACAAAATCGATTTTTTTTTTTTTTGTAATAATTTCTTCATTCAAGATATTAAATAATATTTTGTATTTTTTTTTTGTAATTAAATTATAATTAGGTACAAACAAACGTTAATATTTTTTATCAAACATTTTCATGGGTTGGAAACAAACTCACTGAAATGAGTGAAAATACCGATTTTGATGTAAGTACTAGGTACCTACTGTATATTTTATAATTACTGAGAATCGAAATCGAAAGTTTTTACGATAATTACTTTGAATATTACGTAACCCATATTATATAATATCGTTAATGGTTGATATCGGTTGACGCGGTTATAAACAGTTACTGGATACCGCGGATACCGGTATCAACACTTGATATACCACCCGTGACCCGTCAGGGTCGGACTGTTGAAGCAATTTTGTCGAGCATTGTTATTAAATTTAGACGTTATGATGGTGGTGGTGGAGCTCTCCTCTGTCAACTAGGTGGACAGAAAAGTATATAGGAACACAGAATAAATAATTAAATAATAAATATTCTGTGGTAGGAATGTGTAGTCGTATGCTGGTAAACCATCATCGGGTCATTAGGTATGTATTTTTAATGTTATGTTATGTTTAGATTTTCTGTTTAATTTCGATTATTTATATTATTTAATAAATATCACCATAATATTACTTAATAACAGCATACATTTTTTATTTTATCTCCCGCATGTATCATCAATAGGCGCCTGTGGACTGTGACATCAACTGATAATGACGAAGTATAAAAGTTAAACAATTTCCCGTATGGAGTTTTTAAAAACGGTATGTAATAATGTAACTATTTTATAATATTAAATATATAAATATATAATAATACATTATACAATTATTAATACTAGAATAATTATTTAAATTATCAAACTAAAACAATAGAATGTATAGATGCATAAGACGATATGAAATAAATAGATACCTAGGTGAAAAGAAAAAGATAATATTTTCGAGGGTTAGTGGGAACCACTTACACCTTCTCATGATTGCTTCAGTATTCGTCAATTGTGTCGATTTTTCTAGATAACCTGAAATCTATGACTTCGGGCCAGTAAATTTATCACAAATTAATTAGGTATACATCGATTGCACTAGGAAAATATAACATTATAAAGATAGTATCTATACAGTATCTAAAAATATTATAATATTATAATACCATAATATTTTTAGATATTTTATTTTAATTAAATAGACAAAGGAAGTACATAATTAATGTATAGGTACGTTAACATTATAAGTCATTGTATATTTTGACCAATTTATTGGTTATTTTATCCCATATACCTAGACAGAAAACGTACATACAATAATGATGTCAAAACGATATCGTTTATTTTTCAACTTCAGTATCACCGCGCAATTAAGGTGTGATGTACCTTTTTTGTACCTCAATATCGTCCCGGCGCAGTTGGTGTATAACCTTTTTGAAACCCATATTTTTTTTCCTTACCTGAGATTTTAGGAGTAATTGACGTGCAATGTCCAATGGCCACTGAGTCCAGAGTAATTTTAATTATAGCTCTCAAAATATAATAATTTAGTAAGAACTATATTTTGTAAAAATTAAAATTAAACGGTTTTTCATTTTGTCGAAAATTCTCATTATCTTACAAACTTAGGTAGGTACAACATATAGCACTAGCACATTGCGTTCAACATAACCAATTTTATGTTTTTAGCTTTAACACAATATAGGGTTATTAATACATTGATCTATTTTAATATTATTATACTTAATAACAAGATAAACATATTATATTGTATTTTTTGTATGGTTGTTATCAAATTTCAATTTGGAAATTTGGAAATTTGGAAGTTATAATGAGTATTGAGTAATGAGTATTAAAAATATTAAAACTTAAAAAGATGGGCAAGACGTAAGTAGGTTTGCTACTGCTTTGCTTTATACGATTGACGAGTAGGTTATTGTGATGAACTGATGTATGTGTTAAATTTGAATTCAATGGTATATTGGTAAATCATTGCAAATGAAAAAAGATTCTGAATAGAAACGGTCTGTCGTCTACATCATTAAGTAAATTTCACGATATAGCAATTAAATTCATTTATTTTTCTTTTAGTATTACGGAAAGTTGTTTTATTTTTTTTTTGGAAACATTGCATTTATTATATTATTATCTACATACCTATGTATTTATATTTATATTATATTGTATTATTGATAGAACTTTTGAATTAATAATACCTTACTGTAAATACCGTAAAACAGCGCGAAGCTCACACTTTGAAGGGTCATAATATAAATAGTTAGGTATATCTTAAGATTAATCTACAATCTATATATTTTGAAAATATCATTGTGCATATTAATTCATGATGTACCTCACGTTTCCTTCTTTATAAATGTTTCTTAACAAAAAAAATAATCAATACTACTATTAATATTTAAATAATATAATACATTTTAGTTAAAATTTTAACTTGAGATGTCTATAAAAAAATAACGCATTTTTTAAGAATTTTTGATTGTAGTATGAAGAACTATTTGTATTACATTTTTAAGCCTTAGCTAAAAGAATTGCATATTTCATAGATTATCTGGGAAACAATTTGCGAATTGTCGGGGTTAAAAGGAGGGTGTCAAAATTTGAAAACTTAAAATTCTTATAAAAACAAATAGGTACCTATGTATTTTTAAATATTTTTACAATTTACAGGAACAACTTATCTGGAATTTAGTTTTAAATTGTTAAGCTTTTTCATTTAAAATGTATAAAAATAAACTTAAAAAATAAAAATTGAAATAAATAATTAAAAAATAATCGAAATATTTAGAAATTTATACTATGTAAATCAATACACAAACGATGATAAATCGATCATAAATGTTTAAGTTAAAATTTAAAGCATCTACTGTATTTACCTTTTCTATATATAACAAAATATAAAAAATAGTAGGTAACAATTTGAATTTTTTAGGTATGATTATTGATTATAAAAAATTATTTTGGCATTCCCGTAATTTTTTTTTATGTAGGTAGGTAGCTTAAAAAACTTTTAAAGAACCTTGTATTAAATGTTCATATCTTGAGTATAATATAGATTATTCAAATTCGAATTGGAAAATTGACAATTTTAGAGATTTTACGAATCTTGTCAACTTTGTCGATACTATAATTTTTCAAAATGTTTTTGGTTGGTGAATTGACAAATTATAAGGAATTTGTTCTAAATTTTCAAGCATTTTTATAAACAATTTTTTATAAAAACTAAGAAAAACTATTCTATGCATAAAAAATCATCATATAAATATTTAGTGAAAATTTCATGTATTTACGGTTATTAGCTTTTGAACTAGAATAAAAAAGGCCAAATTTAATTTTTCCAAAACTAATACTGTTTAATAATGCTCATTTTTCATTAATTTTTTGTTTATTTTTTCCTCGATTATTTTAAAAAATTTAATTTTTACCTCTTTTATGTATACAAAATAGATTACATTTATCATCCAAAACCACTAGTAAATAGTTGGAAACGTTTTTTCGACTACTCGTTAGTCGTTACCATTAGTTTAATAAAAATTAAATCAACAATTAATATTTACTTTTATTATTTTTAAAAATATTTTTGAGTCTGTTTTGATAAATTTTTCGTAGGGATCTAAAATGTATTGTTTATTATATTAGTAAGAATGTCCTAAATGTGTAAGTAGAATCATTGGGCACTGGACTTTTAGTCTTTTAGTCTTTTAGCAGTTAGTTTATATATATATAGAAACCCCTTAAAAAAATGTTTTGATCATACAATCGTACAATATTGTAGTACAGAAGTTATTTCGTACACTAAATACTAAAACATATTGTTTGTGGACGGTGCACCTGTCCACTTCATATACGTTGGTTGTAGGCTTGTAATGTAATTTGCGGTCCACGCGCAAACATCGTATTGTCAGTTGTCACGAATCGTGGCCGCCTGCCGATGACCGACGGCGACCACCAGATAGCGCTCTTATTATAATCAGTCATCACTATTCAGTGTTGTCTGTATAGTTTTGGAATGCTGCGGTAGTGGTGCACCATTGATACTTGTATTTTGTAACCATACATAGAAAAAAATCCGGAAATGCCAATGGATTGTTTCCGGTAATCTATCTATCTCGGAAGCAATGTTTTAGCACTGGTATTGTGTTTAGGTATATTGTAGAAAAATTATGTCAATATAATATGTAAATGTATTTAACATATTTATTTATTCTATTATAAGATAACATAAAATATGTTATATAACTCCCTAAATGTTCCTCTTATAGGACTAATACGTACGGGCATTTATTAAAATCATAGTAGCAGCGTTTAATTTTAATAGAAAACTGGTTTACACTTAAATGTACAAATGCGAATGTATATTTTTCGTAATATTCAATGGCTTTATAAGTATTATATAAAAGTGGATAAATGTTTGTTGGTAAGCATATAATTTGAAAATGGATGAATTTATTGTGCTATATTTTTTCAATGTTTGTAGTAGTCCGAGTAAGGGTTTTACGGGAAGAAAAATTGGAAGGTGCTTTTTTCGATTGGATTTTCGTATTAGCTGACGAATGTATAATGTTTGCCGGAATTAGTTATTTAATTATATTTAATAAAATACAAAAATAGGTAGGTAATACAAAGTAATAAAAGACAAAAATAAATCCTGACTTTCCATAGGGTATAGTACTTTCTACTTCAAACTGACAGGTTATACTTAAGTATATGCACATAACTTTAAATTAATTGTGACTAAAAAATTCTTAGAATTTTTTATGTGAAACAAAATAATCATGAATAAAAATGATAATTTTATAATTACAAATTAATAATACCCAATGGCCAATATATTCTCTCGAGATTTTTGCATTTTTAAAATTCATCATCACTTTTCAAATTTTCTATCTAAAATCTCAAAAAGTCACCAAATCAATACACAATGTAATTGTGAATTGTAATAGTATAAACAGAGTAACTATTAGTAAATATTTAGATATTACATCATTTGATCGAAATTTACATTTTAATTATCATACATCACAGTTAATTCTTAAGCTACATTAACTATATTATATTAATTGTTTTGTACAGCGAATCCATTTTTAAGTACAGTAGAACTCCGATTCTCCGATCGCCAAGCAATCGGACGTCCAATTAACCGGACGAGAAAAATAGAAAATGTGCCAAGTCGGCTTTTCTTTTTATTTTTTTATCACTTGCGCATGTACCTAACACAAAATACATACCTATTAAAAATGATTTATCGTAAGCCCAAATTTCTATCGAATAATCAATTATTCTCCAACGTTAATAATCAGTGTACCGTATGGACGTCGGATATTCTTATAATGGCATGAGGTGCAGTTGCCACTGGCGTCAATACTTTGTAACATTAAAAAAAATAAATTTTATTGCTTTATAATTAATTTTTCTATAGCTGAATTGTTTCTGATTATACTCATAATTGCTTGTAAAATAGGTATATATAAAAATATAAAAAATAAATTTTGAAAAATGAAATTTAACTATAGTATTCAATATAACAGAGTAATACAGCAGATTATTCTGAACCTAAAATGTTATAGATAATATTTCAATTACTACCACTAACTAAATAATAACTATTACATTAATTTATTATAATAGGTATAACAAACAATACAATGTATGATTAACAGTTATCAATAAATTTGATAAATATTATATAATATGCCAGTAAGCGATAGGTATAAAAGGACATTTTATGGTATTGTTTATTATTATTTTTTGTAATAGATTATATAGATACGTTATATATAATAATATATAGATAAACTCAGTACATAAAACGAATCGTAAACAAACTCATTAGTTTATATCTGGGGTCTTTAAACTAAAGCTTGAGATCAAGTATTAACTTTCCTTTCTTTAAGGACAATAAATATGTTAAAAATATGTGTAATATACGCCCTGAGTCGTTGTTGCGCACATATATGTGCTCATATATTTTGGCCTGCTCAGAGCTTTTGATATTATTTTATGTGGTCCTCGAATGAAAAAGTTTGGAGACCCTTGGTCTATATAATTATGTTAAGAATCAATTCCTCTATTTTAATGAATAGAGAAACAGTTTCATTGTATTGAAGGATTGAGACAGTGAGTCCGTAAATGAATTGTTTTTTTTTTTTATAAAAAGTAAAAGAACAAATACTTACCTATAGTATGATATTTTTAATTTTTTCCCACCTATACTGAAAGTTTAATTTTCTATAGGTACTTGTTTTCTGTAAAATTTGTGTAAAACGACAAAATATATTTCTCATCCACTGTAAAATCGGGTTGATATGCATGTTAATAAGAATGTATTTTTTAAAATACTTTAAATATCTAATGGAGGTATTAGCGTCATTAGTAGAATTGTATTGTTCTGTTCTATATGAAGTTTATGAGAGGCCAGAGGCGTATTTGAGTGTTGGTTACACAGTGTTACCTACAATATTTTGTAAAACATAGATTAATCAATTAGTTAAGTATTTTATTATATCATAAAATTCTACAATTTACAGGGATATTACTAAACAAAGCGATATGTTCATATTTAAACGAAAAAAGAAATAGAAAATTGGTAAATACTATATTTTATACTTTCAATAATAGGCATATTTAGAATTAATATTTAAACATTTTATTTATTAGTTTAAATATAATAATTAATAACTATTGTAATAAGAGTATCGTAATAATGTCTGGCGTATGTATTTTCTAATTAAAAGAAGAGATAAAAAATATTCCATAATATTTATTTCAAAAACGAAATTTAAGCTGTTAAGCCATCAATTAAAAAAGTCCTTATATTATTCTAAAGCGTCATTTAGAAAGTTATATCATTAAAATCTAGCCGGTGGAAAAAGGTATTTGGTTAATTCGTCCAGAAATATTTCTGTTAAAATTATATTTTGAGTTTTACATAAATCATATTTATTAATTGTAGAGTCTTGTATTACATTTGTATATATACATTAAAAATAAATTCAATTATTATCATCATAGTACAATAGTAGCATAATATTTTTATTACGTACCTATTATTACACTTTACTGATCATTTTAGCCTACAGGTGATTTTACGTGGACTCAAAATTGACCTGTAAGCGGTGGGCGTGGAGTATATAGTCGCCAGTCTGGTGGCCATTTTAGTCTACCTATTACCTGCAGGACTAATTTTTATTGACGGAGTAGTTTTTCGACTGTTATAGTCTAGGTAGTTGTTCTGTTTTATAATTTTTTCTGTTTTTTTTTTTTAATAAGTGTAGGATACATAATATTCTTAATACTCTATGAACTATTGTGTTCTTTCCTCTTAAAAATATATAGATATATATTTTATTTATGAAAAGTAGTATTAAAAATAATAAATTCCAAAACTAGATAGGTAAATCGTGATTTTTTTGTATTGCGTTATTTTGGATAGAAAGTGGAGGGATGAAAATACAAACTAAAATAGTAGTGGGATGGTATCCCCCCGTACCGTTCCCATACATCGTCTACCACATATGTTATACTTGTATACTGTGGTCTTCATTATTACAATGTTGCCATAGAACGAATAAAAATATAAAATATGACTAACACCAATGGCGTTTATAAGTTATATTTCTCGAAATTTGATTCATAAAAATAATAATAATAGTAATGAAATCTTTCTGAAAACTGTACAAAAATTCCTGTACCTACTCTAAAACTCTAAAAGCAATACAAGAATACTGCAGTTCTTACTTCTTTATTATTTTTAACCTAACCTACACCTAACGCTACATCGACAACCGTATAGGAGGAGGGTTCAAATCCATCCCATTTCTCTGAAATTCTACCGATCTGGCAACGCTGGAACTTATATTATATAATGACAATAGGCCGGGGACGAGTTTTGCAGCCACCTGACAAGCGTGATTACCAGCTGCCGTGCTCTTGGTCCTCGACAATCACGGCTATATCGACAACGGATGAAGACTATTAACGTTATAGGTAGGTATTTTTGTGGGTGTGCAGTGCTCTAGACGAAAACACCAGTCAGTTTGAAGATTCGTCCGGCAACGAATACATCGACGTCCCTTTCGTGAAATCCAATCTACGATGGCTGCCCAGTTGAGTGCACACGCAGGTCAGTTAATTTATAATATAATGTATATCATATAACATAGAGTAATTCATAATATAATTCATGTATATCGTAAAATAGCTTATTATTTGTTGATATAATATGCCTCCCATGGCGAAGTCATAATGTTCAGTCATCTTATTAATATTATTTCATAAACAAAGCTGAATATATATTTATTTTGAGTTGCTTTAGTCTTGAATTTATTTATTATCATCTAAATCATTATAAATTATATAAATACAATAATTTTTAATTAGAAAAATAATAACTTCCAGGATTAAAATATATTTCTTTAAATGAATATTGAATAACACATAGGTAATAATTTGTGCATGCATGAAGTACAGTATTGTTATAGTTATAAAACAGTTATAAAAGTATATGAATTTAGTTCTGTCTTATATAAGTAGTATAGATACAATTGTTGACTGTTTATAATACTACTAACACTAGGGTTAATCTTAACGCATTATATGTCTGTTTAAAATGGAATAAGTTCACGGTAAACGAGTCCAGTACAGTTATTCTGTTATGTGTACGTCTAAAAAGGATTTCAAACGTCTCCTTTTATCCACCATTTTAATAACTCGTCTGTTGATTGATATTTTAGTATAATATACCTATAATAAACTGTAAAATGTATTTTTTTGGCGCCGTTATTAGTCGACATAATGTCGTATTACAACGTAAATAGTATTATAAGTTTTTGAATTCAAATTTTACAATCGTTATTTTAAAATCTTTCAGTTATGTATATGATGAAATCTATCTCTTCCGTTAAACAAAGTATTAAGTGGACAGTTGTAGGGGTAGCGTTATAATATTGTGTTTAGGTAGGTAACATGGATGTCATGGTGGATGGATGTATGCTATAATACCTATTAGTGCTTTTAAATATCGTTGTCACGGTGATTTTCTAAGAGGGAAAATATTCATATTTAAGCGACGTATCGTTCTTATGTTTGCATTTCACTGCCGTTTACGATTTATATTTATTCAGTTAATAGGTTCTACACCACCATCATTTTTAGTAAAGAAATATTTTGATTCTCTTTAACACTTTAAACGGGGGAACGATCAAACCATTTTTTTCGTCATTTTCATTTTGTAATTTACGCAGAATGAAATTGTAATTGTAGGAATGCAAGAAGTCCGCAGGCACACGAATTCGGTTCACATAACCGTCGTTATAAAGGTATGAACAGTGTTGTTCAAGTATTTGGTGGGGACTTGGCGGGCGTGGCCCTGTGGCGGGGATGCCCGACGACTGGTACCTTTTTGTCCGAAACGAAGTAGGTATAATAAAAATATTTTTACCACTAAAATGCCCCACAGCATGTGAAAACAAGAGTGTTATTATTCTCTACGGCCACGTAGAAGAACATTGTTGAATATTGCCCCATAATATATAGTTAAAATATTCAATACGATATTATAAAATACTTATAAACACAGTTTCTTCTTTTAATAAAAATTCCTTAGGTTATACAAGATATGATTTTTATTATTTATTACCGAAATTCGTACTCTATATGAATATTTTCACTTAGTGTAATTATTATGTAATGTACCTACGTAGATAAAAACTAACTTAGCCCAAATTAGTGCGTAATTTTAAAGACAGAAATTACTTCAGTCTCATATAACCTATCTTTGCTTACTATCTAAGGTTATGCTATTTACTGGGTAAACAGTGCAATTGTTTTTGTGTCATATTAATATAAAAATAAAAAAATATTTTAAAATTCATTAAATTTATAAACGTAAAAGACGGCTACAAATACTAGTATCTTATTAAACTAACAGTACAATTTGTAATTATATGGTAATGGTTCGTTAGTTGTTAATTTATTATCATTGGAAATTTGTACTTCGAAATAATTAAGTCTATTTTGTGGGTACGATTAAAAAAGAAATGAAAGAAAGCATAACGTATATTTACACTTCTGTACTGAAATAATTAGAACGGTATTTGGTGTGATATATTTGATAAATTAATGCTTGTTTTGAAGATGATAGATTTGACTAGTTGTAAAAAATCTAAACTATGATACAAAAATTCTTAAGACATTAATCAATAATGAGGTCAAACTAAGTTAGTACAAAAATATGCATCTTAGAATTTAGACCTCAATATGACTTAGAATTGCATGTAATTATAATAAAGTAGTTACTCTTAGAAATGAATAGGTGAAAATATTGCATAATTATATATATTTTTTATATTATTTATTTGAGTATTGCAATTAAAATGCAACGAAACTTTAGGTGAGCCACGTTAATTACCTATTACCATAATATATTAAAAATAAAAAAACATACATTTTACTTATCTAAGTAAAGAATTTCATTCAATGTTTTACAATTTTTTTCATAGCAGACGTATCTAATATCTAATAATTTTAAATAGACTAAGCTAACTGCTCTTATCAAAGATTATATAGCCGCCGTAGACACATCAAGTATTCAAATGATAATAAAAATCATGTATAGGCACTTATAGTTATAATTTTCTGTAAGATAACATTGACTTTATTGTAAAATATAAACGTCAGTTATCATAATAGTTTAATGATATACTACCTATGTTATAATTAACGTTTATCAATATACTTATATTATAATTAAACTTTTGTGTAAAATATAATCCACAATTATCATATTAAGTTAAATTAAATATATTGTTATACTTGTGTTATAATAAAATTTTTTTTTTCAAACATTTTATAACATATTAAACATATTTTGTTTATCAATTTATCGTAGAATTCAAAATGATTGATTTAATCAGTAAATAACCATAATTATTAAATTAAAAATTAACGTGGTCAATCTGCTTTCAAAATAAAATTCAAGTGCAACCTAAATATTTTAGCCTTGTAAAGTGTCCATGTCTCAAATACAAGAAAATTATATAACTTTATATTTAAGCTACTATATTTGTCATAGGTATCTGAATTATAATATTTTTTATCGTTATTTTTTAATTGAATTTCATACAACAAATTAAAATACAATTTAAGAAACAAAATAATAAATAATATTCATAAATAACAAAACCTAATCAATAATCTTAATAACTCTAAGCGTTTAACAAAAAATCATCTTCATAAGTACTAATTTCAAATACTTAATGACCGTCTAGATTCTTTTTTGTTTAATATGAAATCATAACTCAATAATTTGTTTGTTTTGTTAGTTCAATTTGTAAACCCACAATTAAGGTACAGTTTTATACCTATATCATATCTATAACTTATATTGTATTCAATGCATCATTGCTAAAGTGATCTTGATACTTTATCAATATTCGTATAACAAAACAAAACTATAATTTATATAATGGTTTTAAATAAATGGTTGATTAATCAAAATAACAAAGTTTAAGTAAATATTATATGGCTCTGTTTCTATTAACCATAACAATATGAAATTATAATTAATAATTATAAATTGTACCAAGATGAATTATGATTATTATGAATATAAATACAAAACATTTAAAAACATAATTGGACTTTTGCAGAGGAATTGTAACAGTAGTTACTAGTTAATAGTATTACACCACACACATCTGTATTTTCTATATAATAATATATAATGTTTATTTATGACGTATGTATACTATGAAGCAATATTAAATTCATTACCTAACTAATGAGTATACCCTTATGTAGGTATATACTTATATGTCTATTGGCTGTATTGGTGCATGCAACTTTGCTGACATATTTAAGCATAACTATTATATTATATTATTGTAATGATTGTTTAAAAAAAAATCACCATATATTATATATGCATACGATTTACTTCTAATATTTATATTAGAAAAAACTAACAAAAAACAGCAGTAAATTATAGATATATTTAGGTTAACTACACCAAAAATTTATGTAGTGTTTTGTAATATATGTTTTAAAAACAATTATTTTATAGATAGTTTCTTGAAATTTCCGCGTATAGAACTTATACTGACATGGTATAGTTTTCAAAACATTTTGGAATTTATTGAGCTATTATACTCGTATATACATTCTAAATTATGATTGTGATTTTTTTCGTTTTATGTTAATAATATTATTTTTAATTTCAAAATCAAAATATATTAAAATGTGATACAAGGTTTTCATAAAACTATACAGTAGATTCTTGTTATGCCGAATTTCAAGGGAAACAGGAAAAATTCGAAACATTGAGTTTTTATTAAATTTTATTTAAAAAGAATAAAATACTTAATAAATTAGTTTTAAAAAAAATCTGTCATTAAAGTTTGTTTTTTATTACTTCTATCTTTTACTATATCTTCCAAATTGGATAGTGTAGAAAAAGTGTACATCTTCAATACTTGTTGTAGTGTCAACAAAATGCCTTGATGTTTTTAAAGTGTATTTATAACTTGTTGAATTGTAAATACAGTGACCTCCTCTTCATTTTGTGTTCGTCTTTAGTCTTTGCTCTCGTTGAGATTTTGAATGATTTCTGATAAAATGTCGTTATTCATCCATGTTCTTACCGTAACAAAATAATATTTGTGTAGGCTTGAGATTGGTTTTATATCGAGTTATCGACAGTAAAATGCTATATTGAGTATAAGGTAGTTTCAAGGAAATTTCAGTGTAGTTTGAGATAGGTATCAAAAAATTTAAAATAGTAATGTTTGGCACTTCAAGAATCTACCGTGTTTCATTTTTATAGAGTTTAAATTTATAGGTACTAATCTCGTTGAAATTACGAACATTTAAAAAATATTTTGTGGTTAATGTATGGTTTTCAATTTTAATACTTTTTTTTAAAATCTATTAAAAAGATACTCCTTATAAGTTTTTCTTCAATAAATTAAGAATTAATAATAATACACATTTATAACGTTTTGTTTCATTTAATTTTTAGAAATAAATGCTATTAAACCTATCTCTTTGGCTCAGATTTTTTTTTTTAATTAACAATTATTTATCATTAAAATTCAAAATTGATACATCCATTACAGTGATCTATTTGTTGATAAAATACTCTTAGAACCTAATTATATAATACATCAGAATCATCAGATATTAATTCTCTGGGTTTTCTATTCGATTTGTAATTTATAGGATGTAAATTAAAAACCAGTAAGTACTAATTAAACTAATAGGCAATAACCAATGCCATTAACTTATTAGCCAATCATTATATTTTTTTATACTTTGTTTATACTTTTGTTTTATTCATTTCATTTTATGAACAATATATGAGCTTGGATACCTAGGTATATTCAGTTTTTTTTTAAATAATGAGGATTTGTTTTTAGCATACCTAATCTTATATTTTAGATATCTATTTTAATATATTACTAATAATATTATGTACGTACCTAAATAAATATTAATATTATATAACTTTTATTTACATACCTACATCTACTTTTAACATATAGGTGTACCGTATACGTCCATGAATTTGGATGATTTATTTCAAAATATATCAACGATTTATATAAATAATACGCACTTACGTACTACGCAGTATTTTATTCGAATATAATGTAGTATGTAGTGTGAGTATAATGTAGTTGGAATTTATATTAATAATGAGTAGATTATATTTTGTATAATGTTATTCAAAAATCAAAAAAACCGGTCGTTTGCTACACCACAGAGTAATATATTATATATATATATAAAGTCGTATTTTAAAATGTTAAAATAAATATGCCGTGTCTTATTATATCGAATGTAATGATTGGATAATAATTGGAATAAACCATGTAGGTATAGGTTGTAAATTGTGGTATTTTGAACTAGAAATTAATTTGTTTGGATTTAGAATAATTTTAATTGTGTTTAGAAATGTGAAATGTGGTTTGAGATTAGAATTGTTTAATTCTAGTGGTAATTTTTATTATGAACCAAAACATATTTAAGTATCTACCTACCTACTTAGTAAAAAGTTTGATGAAATCTGTATGAGCCAACATTAATTTAAATCATTTTTAGCTAAACTGTATTAATGAGTTTTGTACTGTTCGGACTGTTCTTAAAAAAAGAAGTTTTACGGGAAACGGAAATTTAAGAATAAAATGAGGAAAGATCTAGAAAGTAGAATATATATAATATATAGTATAAATTGAATATAACTAATCAGTAATTAACAACATTCTGTATTTGGATGAAAAATAACAGACGAAAGAAGTAAAGCTTTTTTTATAGCAATTAAAAAGTATCGAAAATACACAATAGGTAATATAGGTATATAAAATCACCAAACTCAATCATTACTTTGTAAGTTTATATTAATATGTAGGCTAACAGTTCATCGTTGCTCAAAATTGTTTTTCATCGTATTCAATAATTTATCATTGAATTCAAATTAAAAAAAAATATCACATTCATTACAGTAACCTGCTCGAGATACACTCAACCTGTACTACGACGGAGAGATTTCCCCAGTTCTTATTATTTGTATGTCTTTCTTCATGTTATGGAAAAGAAATATACTTGTATATTCAATTTAGAAAGGGTTTTTGGTAGAACATTTTATGTAGTTGGGCGTAGTACTCTTATTAATTACCTACTTAATGTATTATTGTTTGTAAATTTGAAGTTTCCCTTAGAAATAGAATGATCTTTATATCAGCTCATTCAGTTTTCTGCAGTATATTGAAAAAATGTAAAATTTTTATTGTGGGCTGTTATTGATTTTCTTTAAAAAATGATTAAATTTAACAATACTACATGAAACATTACAATTTGTAATAAAATGTCAAATATCATCCATGTAAAATAAAAAAAATAATAATAATTACACATATAAAAATATATATAACAGTTTTATAAACATTTATTGAATACATTTTTATTACTTTATATTTACTTCTTTTATCTCATTTAATTTAACAATATTTTCCTGTTTATGTGTTTTAACTTATAAGTTTAGGTTTATACGCTAAATTATACCATCAATAAATAATAGTTTTTGAATAGCTATCTACCGTAAGCCAATCGATGTAGTGGCAGTGTAAGTAATGTGAAGTAGATAGTATAATATAAAATTAATTATTTCAAACAAGTTGTTTTTGAATATTATCCTTTTCTTTGTGTAATATATTTTCAGTCACTAATGCCATTTCACCATCATTATTAAATACAAATAATGACGAATATCTTGGGGCGCTTTCCACCACGTCTTCATATTTAGGCGGAGATTCTAATTCCTATACAAACAAAATATATCATTAGTTAGTTTAATAAATTAAGATGTATTTTTATATTTTATACATACACACACAGAAGGTGATAGGTATACCTATAGCAACATTTAACAAAACGTCCGCTGAGGCTTTTTATAACTTATAATAAAGTAGACTGACTGTATAGCATTATTATCTTATCGTTATTGTATATTTGGTTGATATTTTTATGTGAATTGTTCCAAGTATGAATATTCGTTAAAAGAAATTGTTAACTCTATTGTCATTATTTTAAAAAAGAAAAAGAGAGAGAGTATTTATTTTTCCCATGTAGGCTCTTTACTGTTAGTACAATGACATCATCAACAACAGTTGTTAACAACTGACTCTAAGTACAGTTAAAAACAAATTATATGTAAATGGTTATTGTTATTTTTTAATGTACGAATACTAAGCTTTACAACAATCAATTTTACACCTCGGAGTAATGTTTTGTGATTGAGTTTATTGACAGACAGGAATAACTGATGACCCAGAAATAAAAAATAAAAAAAAAAACTTTATCAATGGAAGTTCTATGGTTTACTATAGGCGATTCATGATCACTGATTCCGTTCATGTGCAAGGAATTATTATTTTTACAACTTATAATAAACAATATAATAATTAATAAAACTTGTGAGTTGTGACTCGTGTATACAACTGTGTCTGCGTCATACTAACTAAATATAGGTAGATAAATTAAAATATTAGGTATTGTTTTAGAAGAATCAAATTAATATTTTTATCAAAAAAAATGAAGTTCATAACATAATTATTTTCATACTGTAAAATATAAAAAATCTTATAAATACCTAGGTTTCTATAATAGTTTAAGCCTACTTTGAAAATATTAAAAATGTTCAATTAGAGTATGTTTCTGCTATCCTATACCGTATCAATTCGTAGCTGATGATAATATCTATAATTTTTATAATATTATTAAAATCTGCTTCAAAGCATTTTAACAATATATAATTTTATATATTATACACCCAATTATTTGTTTAATGCAGAACACTCGATAAATATAGGTAATAGGTATTTGTAAGATGTAAGAAAAATAAAATAATCTATAATATTAAAAAATTAGTCTCGTTTGGCAGTTTCTCTGCCGCTTTTATATAATTATTATTATTTTCAAGACGTTTTTATCAAAATCAATAATAGGAAATTATATAAAGTTTTTTTTGAAATATTATTATAATATATACTTAAATATAAATAACCATTAACCATATTAATGTAATAATAAAAAAACTAGTTGGGTTCACCGAAGCAAATAAATAACAAAAGCATCGTATTAGTTTCGGCACATGATTAATTGGTCAAATATTGTAATTTCTCTGTTAACGATTCACAATAAATAGAACAAATGCGTTTCGATTACAATAATTATTACTGCCAGCAGATAATATCATTGATTATAATAAACCAACATGGACCTATATAGTATACAGTAAACTTAATACTAATTTATACCAGCTATACAAATACTATATATATAATAGCTATCAATGGAGGTACAATAATATGTTGTGTAGGAAAATAATTATAGCTCTAAAACTATATTTTTAGTCTCTAATAATCACTTGATCTATCTAAGTACGGAGAGCGTCAAATCTGGAAAACAGACAGAGATAGACAGAGGGGTGCTTAGGACGTGCTTTTGATGCACCTGATTACTTTTAATTTAAGTGGATGGTCGTGGTAGTGGCGGGTATATAATAACAATAATGTGGGAATTATATTAATTGGGCTTTTAAACCTAAAACGTTACCATAAACATATTTTAGTACAATTATTATAAAATAGAGTGTACCTATAAAGAGAATAATAACTATAATATTATTATTACACTGGTATATTATTTTAAAAATTATTAATTTAGGAAATAGTTTTCCAATGATTTTAATTGCGTATAAATTGAAAGTAAAAATAAAATAATAAATTGTAAAACCTATTTTCATTATAATATACTTAATTTGTGTTAGACTTTGACTACAAAGCCGTTAGTTATTTAACAGATAATGTTTTATATAAATTTAAAATTTTATTTGCATGTCTATGGCTTCTTATAAATTTATTATTATTGGTTTTTAGTATTTTTAATTAAGTAAATTATAAACATATTAATATATAGTAAATATTAATACATTGCACATATTCCTTAGTTAAAGAAACATTTTAGTATAAAAAGTTCAGTTTCTGTATAATTATTCATTTACACTTGTAGGATTCTTAAAATTAATATATGTCTATAATATACATATATATATATATATAAATTCTATGATTTTAAACTTTTTAAACCGTATATTCAAGAAACTTAAATTAGAATGGTGTAGATATATTTAATTATAATCTATGTTTTTCCAACTTTCTAGCTAACTTCTTAGCTTTATTTTGTATTGATACTTGGTTTGTTGATGGGAAGGGGGTTATGAATTATTGTATAACTTTTTAATTTTTGTCTATTATGTTTAAGTCATGTCAAACTATATATGACTGTATTCATAACACATATTATGGAAAATATTTGTAAGAAACTACATATTATATTATAAATGTTATAAATTATAATAATAATAACTCAAAAACTTAACGCGTTTAAATACCTACAATGATATCGATATGATTTTTTGAACCGACAAAAACTCAGCACCCGAAACTCGTATACGTAGTCAACCCACCCTAACCCGCAGAACATATTATACATATTTAAGAGGACGTTGTACCCACGCGTGCTTTCTCCGTCTTACACACGTACGACATGGAAAATTTTCATTCAACCAGTTTCAATAGTGTATTATAAGTTTTGATATTAGAGTTTAATTGACCTATTATAAGATTTAAAGGTAAAATTTTTATCTAAGAACCCATATAGTCTTATATTGATATTATTATTTTAAAATAAGTTATGATCATTTTAAAATGTACAGTTTCAAAAAGGTCATAACTTACTTAAAATAATAATATCAATAAAAGGCTAAGTGGAATAAATTTACCTTTAAGTTTTATATATTATGTCGATTCTTTCTAATATCAAATCTAACAGCATGCTCTTGAAACCGGTGAACGAAAATTTGCCATGTAAGACGGAGATAACACATACTACGGGTACGACGTTCTTTTAACAAAGTTTTCGTCTGATTTTTCGTTTTGATGCGCTATATGCCTACCGTGTCTAGGATCCTTTTCTTGCGTTTCTCGATTATTTTCATCACCATGATCGTGGGGCTGATGATCAACATGATCACTGCGATCGCGATCATTACTACGCCTGCTACTACGGCAGGCGTACCGTTTTCGTTGAACGACTTTTCCGTCGACGTCCCATGCTTGTGGTGGTTAGAGTCCGTAGCCGCGGTTGATGTCGCGTTGTTGTCGTTGAATGCTACGTCCGGACCACCGTAAGGCTTAGTGTCGTACGAAAAAGGCGACGGCGGTTGCTGCGAGGCCGCATTCACCTGGTTCAGGCCCCTCCGCAACAGCATCGCGCTGACTGTACACCAAGCGATCACTTGTGACACCATGACCAAGTACTTGGCCAACGCATTTCCGTTGATTGGCATCACGCTCGTTTTTCGATTTTTGGGCAAACGTTGCTGTCCATCGTTTCTGAAATGTATTAATTTTGAGTAATTTTGTATAGACTCAAGTCTTCAGTTAAAACTCATCAGTGTCCAGTGATCAGTCAACCGTTCTTGATACATATACCTATTTGTATTTCTATATAATACATTTTTTTTATTTATGTTCAACCATATTAAAAACTACAAATTGTTTGTACTATAACACATAGGCATTTACAACACTACTTAGTATTTACAGACATCTAAGGTTTCTTTGAATTTACTTTTAAATTAAAAGGTTTACATATATATCTGAATGAGACTAAAAAAAGAATGTAGTATAGTATATTTATATTCATCTCTATTTTCTTATAAAATGAAAAACGATCTTAAATATTATCGAGTATTATATCA
The DNA here is from genome assembly GCF_020184175.1 of Aphis gossypii. Taxonomy (NCBI): domain Eukaryota; kingdom Metazoa; phylum Arthropoda; class Insecta; order Hemiptera; family Aphididae; genus Aphis; species Aphis gossypii. The sequence goes on along the minus strand of NC_065531.1, from coordinate 63,798,802 downwards.
ATTTTGAACTTTACTATAGACTTTAATACTTTAATTGAACCATCAATAGTATATAAACTATTAAGTTACAATTTTCCGTTAATTAATAGATAACAATAAAACATAATATTATCGAAATAATTAAAATCCTACAATTTATTAAAATTAGTATTTATAGATTAATATTAATTTAGTATTTTAATACTTTTCAAAGTTGATAATATTATATTTGAATATTTGTTATCTAGTAAAATTAAATGATTATTATTTGGCGATGAAAGTCTTGTTTCTTTCAAATTATTATACAACTTAAAGTTAAAATTAAAAGGACATCTATTTTTCTAGGAAGGTAATATATACATATTAGTATTAGTATTTTACACAATTATCGAATAAACTTTGGTATACTATTACCATAATATAATTGACATTATTACTCAAAGAAAAATGGCAACCGAGGGCTTTAACTGTATCAAATTGAATGATTATCTAAATGTATATACTTTAATACTTAACAGTTTCGTGTAAAACATTTTTTTTTTAATTAACGCCGTATGGAATAGTAATCAAATATTTTTCATTAGTGTAATATTTAATAGATAGCTTTTATTCAACAATGACTTTTATGGAACACATTTAATATACTCATTTTATTTTTATCTGGAGGGTGTTAGCTAATGAAGGTAATTTTCCGTAAATACACCAGGGAGTACATACCCTCTAGAGGATTGTATAGTAGATGGTATTTTTTAGTACTGTAATATAATGATTACTGATTGGGCATGATGATTGTCATTAGTTTTCGATTGAACGAATATTTCTATACATATTAAACGCGTTGCATGGTTTCCTGTCTTCTTGCAGGTTGATGTTTTCTTATCAGTACAATACTAGTCTATACAATAGTCGTAGAAGCCGTGATTGACATTATAATATAATAATATTATTCTAGATTGTAATCTCCATTCTCCACAACAGCGAATGGCTTTGAAGTTTGAAATCCGAATCACGTGTGTGGTTTGTTTGTAAAACGTACGATTGTGTCCTTGACTTTTTTTTTTATACCGCGCGGACGAGCATTGTGCAGTCACGATTCGCGAGGAACAACAAAATAACAATAGATATTTATACTGACTACTTCTAATAATAAAAAATAAAAATAAATCGCAATTATATTATAATAATAAATAATAAACCTCAAACTTTCATTGACATTACCATCATGCCTTATTTTAGATGATGACCTTGTGGACTGGCACCTTCACGTTACCTATTCTAACAGAATACTTAAGTATAAATTCTTTTGGTGGTTCAATGGATCCTGCCATATACCTAGTGAGTTTATGGTTTATAGTGTTTATACCATACAGTAATTTAATATAATAAAGCCACAGTGACATTTTATACCGTCGGTATATATATTTTTTAATTCATTAGTACACTTAACGACGTAATGCATTATTCACTACATTATTATTTATGATTTATCATACTATATACATGTTTGTATTAATGTTACAAATACAGTCAACGTAGATGTAAAATATGCCAGCTCAAAATTTTACGATTAAATCATTTGATTTTCAAATATTTCCACTTGTAGGTAATTTTTCAAAAGTTATGAATATCATTTTGATTGAATTTTTAATCGAATTCATTTTATGTTATGACGTATAAACTCCAAACACATTTGTAAATCTAAACTACATCAACTGTAGTTGATAAATTTAATTAATTTTTCCAATGACAATAATAATATATATAATACATTTTTTTGATTATGTAATTATTAATTGTATACAAATTTTCTTTAGCAAATTATTGATAAGAGTTTAGAACAAAAAACACTGTATGCTTTTACGTCATTTATACTGGTGTAAATATATTATTAAATTATTAATATTTGTATACAATTATAATTACGGTATTCAATGTTTGTAATCGCATATTGTTGATACTGTAAAAAAATGTTAATGATTTTAATAGTTGTGACTTCTATGACGGTATAATTAATTTTTAATGGTAAATGACAAATGTTTATTAACTTGTGTAATTTATTGCAATTAATACAATTAACAATACTTATTGATGTTTAGTAAATTTAATTTTAGTGTCAAAAATGAAAATAATGTTATAACTTTAATCAGATTTTTCTTAAATACGTATTTAAGTGATAGATATACGAATTAGGTATGTGTTCATATTCATACCTGTTTAAATCAATTATTGTAAGTCATATTAATAGGTAGGTAATGAAAAATAAATAATAAATCAAAAAGGTATCAATTTTAAATAAACAATAATTATTGGTACGTAAGAAATCTATTCATAATTAGAATTTAAAATTGGTAGGTATACTTAAAAAAATGGTTTTAGTAATTTTGAATATTAGTTAAGTATATCATTATCATAGTTACATACATTTGGAAAATCTTAAATAAGTATTTATCGATAAATAATGGTTAATGAATTTTATTATTCTGAACTTGTTATACATTTTTGTAATGAAAGATCTAATTTTTGTATTGAAAGAGATTAAATCAGTCTTATATAACAATAAAACAGTTTGAAGTATAAAAATAATGAAATAAAATAAAATCTGATCAATTGTTCTACTACTTGTCACCATATTATTAACTTGATAGTATATAGTATCGTGAATCATTGTATAATAATGTGGCCGATGCTGTTAGTTAATTGAAACAATATCTATTTTTACAATTCATTAATTGACGTAGAGTATATTAAGACTGTCATTCGAACAAATAGTAAATGAAAAGCAAAATGTTCACAGGAAAAAAAATTCGAACATAATAATATATGACTGATAACTGATAATCATAAATGGATACTTACTATTCAAACTAGGCACAAGTAGAAAAGCATTTGTCTGTATGTTTATCATGTTATTATAATAAATTATTGAGTGCTTTATTGACGTTTATAATTTAAAAAGAATTCATTGATACTGTGCACAATCGCGGTTCGATTTTTATCACTATATTAATATATTATTATGAGCACTTTTAATGAAATTAATCAGTCAAACTGATCTCTGCGTACAATATCCTGATGTCTGCTGGAGGAATAGATGACATAAACTGCGCACAGAAACGTCCATGAGTCACTAAAGCCGGCAATTTAATATTTTAGCGTACAACCTTAGCTGTTCCTATATTGTGAGCCACTATAATAGTGTTTATTGTTTTTTCCCCCGATGCTGACGAATTGTATATGCAGTGTAGCCTCTATTGATTTCTTAACCGTATATAGATTCTCGGCGATTTTGCTCATATATAATTTTCATATAGGATGGACATCAATCACATTTATTTTCACATAAAAAGTATATTAAATTAATATTACTAGGTTTGTATAATATCAAAACTAAAATGTGTGCATTGAGAAAACAATTTGTATTCTTCAAGGAGGGGAGATGGAATTTTATTTAATAACACCTAACAAAGATAAAAATATTTTGAATTGTATTATAATTATTAAGATGTAAAATTATATCATATAAACTTAACTCAAGGAGACATCAATCCTTATACATGTAATTCAACTTCTTCCTCCCACGCAAATATATAATTTTTCACTGGAGTTTAGAATAAAATATGTTTTTCAATAATTATCATTTATCCCAATACTTATATAAATTCTATTAATTTTTTTTTTTTTTATTGTTTGTATAAATATATATTTTAACATTATAATGTACTAAGGTCACTAGAATTTTTATTTCAATGTATAATGTCGCAACTTAGATAACTTAATTTAATTTAATATTATTTGTATGTTATTATTATTTAATTATTATACATAATTAATATTCAATACTCATCATGTTATAAACATGATACCTAATGGTACATAAAATATTAAAATACAAAAAATATCAAACTGGTTAATTAAATTTGATGTATTTAGAGATTATTGAAAATATTGGAACTGTAGAAATTATTGCAATATACAACCATATTTTTAATACACTTATACTCAAAATCAGTACGTATAAAAAATGTATTTATTTTTAGAATCCATTTTAGTATAATATTGAATTTCATAAATTTATTTCATAAAAATTTAAGCTAACAGAGACAAATTCACATATCGAACAAGTAATATATTTATAACTTTTAAAGATTCAATGTTGATGTTTTAGAGAAAAACTTCTTGCAAATTACAATAGTAACAAGATAAATTCTGTAAAATAATTTCGTTTTGATGTAGAAGTAATTTTTACTTAAATGGTGTACGTATTGTACTTATTTTTATACAAATTTATCACTTTTATTATATTTCCATTAAGATATAGGTATAATACATAATTAAACATTCCTTATTTTCGTCTGACATTTATCAAAACGAAAGATTGTGATACCTAATTAAATTTTTTATTCATTTATCGGTTATTTGATTTTGTTGTGATTATTTTACTGATATAAATCGTCTTGACCTCTTAAGTAACGTATCTACGCATTACTTTTAATTTAAGATTAAAACTTTTCCTGTTTTAATTGTTGTTACTTTTTATGGAATATAATGAATCTTATACTAATAAGATAATACATAATATATTCATATAAATATATAATCCTAGTTTGAATTTTTAAAAATAAAAAAGAATACAATAATTTTCTTAAATTATTATTAAAGTCTAAGTTATAGTTATATTGATTGATGGTCTTCTAAATTCTGAAATAGTTCAAATCCTTTACAAGATTGTTAGAGACTTTAATATCCTTAAGTATTTATGTTATATAAATTTACTTTAATAAGTACATTTTTATTTGAGCATTGTAAGATTGCACCATTACAGTAATATTCATATTGATTATTGGTTTAAAAAAACCTATTTGAATATTTCTAAATTAGGAAGAATTATATGTATAAATATGTTTATAATTGATTTGAATGGTTAATTAATATTGTTAATGTATGACGTTAACTTAACTACAATATTAGAAAAAATTTAGATTGCGAGCAGAACAAGGGATAGCTAATAATTGTTATGCAATACATTTTTGTCTACAGATATTTAATCTAAGTATAATAAATCAAAGATAGGTACCTAGACAAATATATTTAAATTAACAATTAATTTTATAATAGTGTATTTACATGACATTGAAAGAGAATTTAGGGTTACTTTTGTTTACCATAACTAAAAATTTACTGTTTGTATTTATTAAATAAAAATTAAACCTTAAGATTGTATTGCAATTCCATCTTATGTGTATATTATTTTCTACATTTTGACCTAGTTAAAGAAGTATATTAATATATTTATCCTACAAAAATATATGAAAGTACGACAAAAAAATTTTTACATTCCACTGCACGTTTTCCTCAATAGATTTCATTCCAAATCATAGGCTATAAAATATATTATATTGTATAATATAATTATGTGATTTTTTTTTTTATTTTAAGCTTATCAATGAGAATTTCTGAAATAATTGAGGAATTAAAAGATTTATTCATTATGAATAAAAATTAATCAATTTTCAACATTCTTAGATTTATAGATTTATTCAATTTTATCAAAATTAATATATTATCGTAAGAATACTTATAGCATTTAGCAATATTATATCATAATAGTTAGTTATATTACATACAATGAATATTTACTGCGTATATATGGTATTTGATGGTCACCAACAATAATGTCACAATAATGCTATTAATGCCTAGTATAATATATTTTTTTTAATAGTGATAAGTAAATAGCAGTATAAATCAGTAGTAGTATAAATTATAAAAATAGTGTTACAATGTATCAGGTACCTATCTATTTTTTTTTTTTATTGGATCATAAAAGATTCTTTTATGTGCGACTTTTTATTTATGCAACCCACCCCCATTTATATATTTTCTCTTTTCGAGATCATAACCATCACATGTAATTAATAATTATTATGTATAAATATATGTATAGATTTTGTATAGTTTTATAACTTATTAAAAAAAATTCTATTTGATATACCACTATGCATTTATACCTTTAATGTTTAATAATTTCAATTTTATTTTAGAAACAATTAATGTTCATAGAAAAAAAAAATATTGAACTATAATAAAGATATAGGTATACTATATACCTACTCTAAATTTCTATTTTATACATATTACTCATATTATAGTAATATAGTAAGCCAATATAATAATAATAACTCTTTAAGTGCTGTATCAATTAAAATATGACTCTTTACCTAACTATAGCATTAAATTTAGTATTTTGGAAATTTGGAAAAATTTACATTCTAATACTCTTTATATTATGTTGTAAATAAGAAAGATACGCTACCGTAAGATATCGACGGGGTTTTATGCTATCACATATACTTATATAATCTTCATAGTAAGTCATCAAACTTTGAAGTATGGGCAGTTATGTATTTTGTTTATTTTAAACAAAGTTAATATATTCTACCTATATTGCTATAAACTAAATACTTAAAAATGTTCAATGGTAGAGGAGTTGTAAATATAATCATATATTTTAGCGAATTGTGGTCCAAAGATACAAATATAGGGGTGCTTTATATGGGTTAGGTTTACAACCATAGATTAAGATATCATTTATAACTTATAAGTATATCATAGTCTATAATTACAACTGTATAATGATATATCGATGAACATTTTATAAGCGTTGAAGTAGTTTTTGACAACTGATAAATGATTATACATTTATACTCAAGTTTAATTTATAATAGGTACCACATTTGATACGATTCTGTACGTGTTTTGTCTTATCGCAGAACATAATAAGTATAGGTAGGTAGGTACTATGTAATAACTAATACCTATATAAGCTATAATAATCACTCTAACTAACGTAGTGTTGACTAAAAAAAAAACGATGGGTGGAGGGATATAACCCTTAACCTGTATCCCTTTTGGCATACCACTGATTGCATGTAATACTATTCAGTATTCACTGTGATAAAAACAAACTAGACACATATAAAAGATTTTTTTTAAATACACATATAATAACTAATAAGAAGGACATAAGGTATGGTTTTATATTTTTATATATTATAATGATATTACTGTGATGACATGTATAATGTATATAATATTTTATATTTTATTATATTCATTGTCTTATTTTGCATATAAGTCAATAAAATCATCTTTTTAATTTTTAAAAACGTCCATCAAATATACTGTAAACTGTATCTATATTTTTTAAACTAAAATATTATACAAAAGTCAATCTTACAATATGTTGTAACAGGTAGCTCACTGTTAAGTTACAATAAAGTTAAAATTACAGACTATAATAAAATAATTGTATGTATATTCAATATATAATACAGAATGCAGTATAATAATTAGTACTACAGTACATGTATATATAAATATTAAAAACTATGTACCGACGAGTCTATAAAGCATATATATTTTTATTGTTGTAGCATACTGTACACTAGATATCGAGTAAAAATTGATTGAAATTAGTTTCCATTAAATATTATATACAATATATAATATGCAATCACATATATATATATATACATTTATTATATTTTGTAACTTTGTAAGCTACTAAGCTACAAATCATTAAAATATAAATATTTATAGTATTTTATCAATATGGTAAATGTTGATCATAAAATACAAATAGGTAAAATAAACATCAAAGAATTTTTCTAGCCTCATATTTATTGTGTTAGAAAAAAAAAACAAAACATGTAAAAATATTAAATAAATTTGAGTATACGTCTTATTGTTATAATTTCAATTCTGTTTATTTAAGTAGGTAGTCAAAACATAAAAGAGATAAACTCGGAAAATCATAAAATTATTACAGTATGGTACTGATTATTATTAAAATATAAAAGTTACATATTATTTATATTATAATATTAACATATTTATTGCCAATATTAGCCCCTTAATAGCTAGTTAGGTAGTAGAACAGTATTTAAATATATTGCACGTGATAAAAAATTATGATAACGAGAAGTAGCCAGGATTTTTGATTGGAAGGGAGAGGCACTCATATCACGTATATATATATAGTTCACAAGAAAAATATGTCACATATGTTAATATTTTGTTTAGTAACTTGTGAGGAAATTCTTTACCATCATAAGCTAAAATATGTTTGTATGGTAATTCTTTTCCGACGTACGTAGTAAAAATCATTAAGCTTAAAATTAACAGCTATATAGAAATCAAGTGTCAAGAATCTGCGTGGTCCATCATCCTTATCTTAAGGTAAAATTATTTTTTTTTGTTAAAAATATAAAATGTTTACAACCGTTTAATTCTTTATAAAAATAGCAATTTAGTTACAAAAGAAATAAAACATAGTCACATATTATAAAATATTGCTGTGCCACTAATTAAACTTTTAAGGGCATTGTAAACTTAGGATTTAATTGACTAATAAAACTAATTTATTTATATTTATGTATTATTACTTATTTTATTTTTATTTTTTAACTTAACGTTAACTATAAATGTTCCTTTAAAAATTTGTCCTTAATAAACTATGTAATTATTGTGTAATATGTATAGTTCATACTTACATAAGTATATATTCAATAGAGCCGTCGGGCTAAGAAGTCTCAAGATTTTCGTATTGGATCTTAATATTTTTAATTTAATCAGTAAAAAGATAAGCTAACATTTTCCTATTCGGAAAATACCTATTTATTATTGGACTATTAAATGTGTTAAGTATATTAAACATATAGAAGCGAATTAACATCTACCTAGTATAGACGTATATTTCTTCATATGACATGTATTTATGAACTTATTGTTAGATAAAATTTTATCTGATGGAATACCGACATCTTATGGTATTTCCATATCAATCATTTTTAATGGGATTTATTTTATTAGATATCCGAAAATCCATGCGCTATCTTAATACAGTATCTATTTATTAATAACTTATATTCATAAATAGTGATAGGGGAGGCGATGGTTCATACCACTGAAATAATTTTCAAGCTTTCATCTAAAAAAATATTTAATTACCATGTCGTCGAGTAAGTTAGATTTGATTTGACTATATTTTTCTTATATAATTTTTATTACTTTCAAAAATAGAAGAACAAAAAAAAAATTTTTTTGTAAATTATCCGTTTTATTAATAATCAAAGTTTACTTAAGTTTAAAGCCTATCACTTATAAGTAGCATTTTTTTTTTAAACTGAAATAAATTCATAATGGAAAAAAATTGTTTGATATTTTGAAATGTAAACAAAACTACAAATAATAATATGATTGAATAAAAAATCAAGCGATAATTTGTCTACGTCTAATAGGTATAAGCGTTTTAAATTCGCAATATTAGCATGTTTCTAAAACTATTAGCGTCTATTAGGCAATATTTTGTTATTAAAGTTTGTGTATTTCTGAGTAACACAATTTTGTATACATGTAATATTAAACTCGTTTTCATTAAAAAATATAAATCCAAAAATCTTGTTATAAAGTATATGTAATTGAACATTATGTTTACCACCAAATTAAAAAAATACAGTCGATAAATTTTTTTAAATTTTGCTCTTGTATAATTTTTTTTTTTTTTTTGATTATTTTTAACTTTTATTTATATGAAGTCTTTTATATTATTTTCTAATGTGACAGATTATTTACTACATATTTATAATGCAGGATGCAAAAACATAAAAGATATTATTTAGAGATGCTTATTTGAATTTCTACAGCGATCTTCAATGACATTTGAAAAAGGAGAAGTATCGTTTAATTGCAGATGTAAGTCAGGTTTTTACAGCTGAATTGGCGATTATTTTTAATAAATAATACATTTTAAAATGTATTTATTTTGTGTAACCAATTACAATAAAGATAATTAAGTCGTAAATCAGTAATGTTTTGTAATGTTTTGTGATATTATAAGAATATAATTTTTATTTTATTTATTTATAATTCGAAAATAAATTAAATATTTGACCTTTTTAGCTCGTAGTTATACTAGCTTATGCAATGTAAACGTACATAATATATTAATGTAATAAATACATAAAAATCCGAGCTTTATTTATAAGAAATCGCGATATTCAATTACATCGATATACCCACAATCACTATAAAAATAATTACAGCGTATATTTCAATAAATTACATATAACGATTAAATAGGTAGAAAATATGTTAATGTTAATTTAAACAAATCGACGTATTATAATGTTTTCTATAATGATTTGATCATTGTACCTACTTAGTATTATTATTAGTGGAGCTGGTAATAAATTTTTTATAAATTTTTAAAATGTATAGATTAATTACAAAAATTTGACCTTTCTAAATGCTCGTCATACGACACAAGTACGATCCACAATTATGAAAAACGTTTACACTCGCCATAATATGAGGCATAAGTAAATGGGTCGATATAGTAAAAACTATACATATCGACCTAAAATAATATGAAATTGATTAAATGACGATATGCATAAATTATAATAATGACGTTCAATATTATTAGTTACAATAAGGTAAAACGTGTTTTAATCACAGTGCATTATTTGACGATAGTGTAGTTTTACTGTTTTAGTACTCTTATATATAAATTTTACTCGGCTATATATTCATATAATATCATAGTGTGAATAGTTTGATATTAATTAATGACGAGTAATTTATATCGCGGTTGAGTGTCAAAAGGAGAACGGATCAGTTTAAATATATCGCAATAATATACATGGAACGTGCCAGTTTTTGTTCGCGCGAAAAGGGAAGAATTTTTGAGTGAGAGAAAGTGAGATAAGACACCATAACTGTACACGAAGCCCGTCGAACGGCCGTGAAAATTTCAGCGTGTCGCTCAGGAAATCACCAATTTTGTGAAAAATCAGCGTGGCGTTAAGTCGAATCAATGGTCATTAATAACTGTGACAATAAATTATTTGAATCATTTCGAAGTTACAGAAAGTATCAAAAGGCTGTTTTTGATCAATACTGCAGTCTACATAAAAATACATACATCAGTGGCTTAACCACTGGGCAAATCAAGGACTACAAATCTATTATTATCGAAAGAAAAAAAAAATATATAAATTATTATAGTGCCAAATCGATTGCGGGGTCCAAAATCAGAAACGATCAACAACTGCCATAGAAATTGCCACACTCAAATATTTAACTAAATAATAATAATAAAAAAAAAAAACATGTAATTGAAATTTTTTTTTTAAATTTTTGATTAATTTGTCATTTGACTCGATTCAATGGCAGAGGGCCCCAAGTGCCACTCATCCGACATGCCACTGACACCCACACACACACACACACACACACGCACACACTCGGAGGATTTTCGACACACTGTCCGTGTCGGTCTGTCTGACGTTGTCTGCGTTGTTGCACACGGTGGCCTGCGCGGCGGCGGTGTTTCGGTGTGATCGACCCGATAAAACGAGCGTGGTGCGAGTGTTGTACGATCGTGTATTTACGTTGTTTGTTATTCGGCAGCGACGCCACGCGATAATACCACCGAACTCCGCGATTTCGTATCGTGCGTGTACGTGTGCGTGTGCGTGTTCGTGTGCGCGCGCCGAACGCTGCGAGGTAACGGCATCCCTTATGTCGAAAAACTGGAGGATATTTCATCAGCAATATTTTTACCACGCACTGTTTTTTAAACATTCCAACATCCCTCCCCGTGCCGCCGCCGCCGCCGCCGTCGCGCAGACACGCCGCATACCTATCCCGGTGAACATTTCTTTCACTGTGTAAACGAACAATCCACGCCGTTTCCGGTGCGTGTCGTGTACGTTACCATTATATCGTACAACATAATAATAATATAACGTAGCAGTATATAATATAATATAGCAGTGCACGTTAAACACGGCCGAGGACATCCGTTAAAAACCGCACTCGGCGGCGCTGCAGCGGCAGCACATACTACTCGCGCGTAAGACGGCCACCCGGTTTCTTCCCCTCTCCGCGGCGCGGGTCGCATTATTTCCCCCCCGCACGCGCCTCGACGACGACCACGACGACAACGACCCCTCCACCGTGTGTGTCGGTCGCGGCGCCGCGCCGGTATATAAAACGTCCCCCGGAAAAACGAATTCGGGCGCGAGTGGGGAGGGGGCCCTCCCCGCCCGTGCGGCACGATTGCGCCGTGCATGTCCGTCTGCTGCAGTGATCGGTGCAACGGTCGAGGCGCAGATCCGGTCCGACCGGGAGCGTTACCTACCTATTTGAAAAAAAAAAAAAAAAAACCATCAGCGACGACGACGACGACAACAACAACAACAACAACAACAACAACAATAACAACAACATCGGCAGAAGAACCAAAACACGCGGTGCGCACAAAAACGCCACGCCGCCGCCGTCTACTAGCAGCAGCAGCAGCGCCTGCAGGCCTGTCGGGCCGTGCCACGCCGTATTATAACTTCGGTACGGCCGTCTGCGTATTTAGTGTTGGAACTGCCCCGGTGAGCAAGCGAACGGCAAGGCGACGGCGCGCTGCGACCCGCGCGCGCACAAACACACACACACACACACGCAAGCGCGCGATCGGCGCACGCACACACACACACACACATACAGCCACGATATATATTATTATATCAGTAGTGTTTCTATCGCAAGTAGGTGGTAAACATTACGCATTGTTTTGTTTTTACTATTTCGGTTTGTTTTTAATTTTTTTTTTTTTTTTTTTTCATAGTTTTTTTTCCCGGTGATTTAATGTAATATTAATATTAAAACAATAATAATATGTAATTTTATAAATTCGTTATCTTTTTTACGATTATTATTTATTTATTTATTGAATTTTTAACGCATATTACGTTTATATTATAATTAATATACGTTGCATACATAACGCCACATAGGTACGTACCACACGTCTGAAAATATAATACAATAATATCATAATATAATGGGTAGGTATAATAATATTATATCTACTCTAAACGTTTGCTTAATTGCTTGGAATATATTTTAATAATCTTTGTTATCAGTAATATTGTCATTATTGTAATATTTTTATTATTATTATTATTATTATTATTATTATTCGCATGATCGCCGTGTTTAATATTTTCATGCCATTATTACGTATTATTATCATTATTATTATTATTATTATTATTATTATTGCGCCCGTTCTGTCTCGTATAGCGATCGACTCGGTGCACCGTGTGTGCTTGTGCTTAGAATAATTAACGTCTATATAGGGCATAGGTATTATAAGTACATAATACGTCGTACGTGTGTGCACGATAATATGTAAAATTATGTCGATGACCGATGTAGTATATTTTTTTTTTTTACGTCTTAGACTTATCTCCATCGACGTAACCAAAAAAATAACAACAATGTCGTTGTCGTCGTCGTCGTATAATAATAATAATAATATTATATTGATCCCGTCGCCGTGTCTCGCGCCGTGTCAGACTGTTTGGAGTGTATGTACACAGTAAAAATATGTTTCGGCCGCGTATTGTTTTGGCGCCAATTTTTAATCAAAATCTCCGACGACGATAACGGCGCCGACACTTAATTTTTCTGTCACAATCGATTCACCGTGTTCCGGCAATGCTATTTGACACTTCAATATATATATATATCGCAATCGTTTATTATTAATTATTATTACATGGAATTTTGATATCTTATTCGATTACAAAGATTAATGTTATTTTATTCTCGTTTTGCTCTCTACTCTTCTTCGGTTCTTCTCCAGCTTCCGGTGCACCGCGTTAGATACTCACTCTCCTTCCGATCGCGCTCTCTATAGACACGCGTAAGGCGGACATCACTGTCGACTAGCTTCTCGAAATTTCTTCTGCGGAATCCTCCGCCGCATTGACATCGTTTGCTGCGATATCGAGACCGTGCGCTATATGCACTTAATATAATACATTAACTATAATACCTACAATATTATTGTAATGCGAACCGCCCAATTTTTTCGGGTTGCATAATAGGTACCGATTTGATTACGCATTTAAGAGGACATTATATCGCATGACACGTCAAACGAGTAATACCACTTGCTGCCCTTCTGACAAATGTTGAATATAAAAAAATTTACGTTCAGGACGATTTGTGTTACTCTACTCCGTTGTTTTTTTTTTTTTTGTAACATTACAGTAAATTGCGATCTGTGGTCAAATTTAAAGGCGAGAATATTATTATAATCCAGGACCTCTTGTAGATTTGTCTTAATACTTTAAAATTGAAAAATACAGAAAAATATCTACGTTGGGCTCAGGTTAACATTAGATAATATTGATAATAAGTCGGTTTATTGTAATATTAAAAATTGTAGAGTAAAAAAGATTCTGAACGTAAATTTTGATAATGCTTGCGTTAGTATAATAGTATATAGGACAAATACAACAAGATATGCCACTATTACGTCCTCTTAATAATTGTTGATGCGTAAATTGTATGCACTATACACTATATCAGAATTCCGATACGTTAGAAAAAATATCAAAATCTAATCTTTAAAACAGTGTAATTACGGCTTATATAATAATTATGTGGGTTTCCTGAGATATTGTCAAATATTTTTCTCGACAATTCTGACGGTGCAAGATAATATTATAATACAATTTATTATTGTCTTTATTATAAGAGCTTATTTTTTATGCTCTAATATTAGGTATTTGATTTCTGCTCTGTTATGTAACCGTTATATTTATTTTCAACGAACTTTATTTATTTATCATGAAAAAATATTAAAAGTAACAATATTCTACTATTATAAGTTATAACTATCGCGTTTTAAGTACTTATATAATATGAAATAAAATACTACCTAATTTTAATTTTAATTGGTGAATCAATACAAAACTCAAAATAGTATAAGTACACTTTATGATAATATAGCATTAATGAATATTAATTTAATCAAACATGAACATTTCAAGGAAAAAAAATTGAACTTAGATTTATTTGCACTATTTTACATTAAGTATCAGTGCACCTATTACCAACAAGAATAATTATTATCTTTGTTAGTATATATTAGTATATCAACGTTAGTATTATAAAAACGCGCATACTCGTGTAGTATAATTGTATAAATAACCATAACAACATAATCTTATCTACAATGTCGTGTTTAGTCTTTAGTACAGTTAGTAGGTAACGATATTACAGAGAGGCATTTAATAGTAAAATAGGTACCTACATATCCAATAGAATTATAATAGAAGTATTAATTTGAAAGTACCTATACTAGATCACATAATATATTAAAACATTTTAATTTTCATGAAACTATATTCATACAATATATAAGCATTATAGTTATGTTTAAATTCAAAATAAGTAATATAATAGTTAAGTAATATATTAACATAGGTACCTATCATACTTTAATGAAATAAAATAATAAATATAAATGAAAAATGAGAACTTTATAAATAAATAAATAATTTCTTATAATTTTTGATAATATTTTTTATAATATTATGATTGCTTTTGTAAAAATTTTAAAACAAATTAAACAATCATACATGAGTATAAAATCTTAGTTCTATGACCAGTCGACAATTAAAATAATAAAAAATGTAACTTATTTAAATACTTGTAGAATAAATAGTATATACTTGGTAAAAATACTAGGAAAAAAATATAAAATTGTATTAATTATAAATTATAATATATTATATGTTTTTGGCTTACTATTTTTATTGATTAAATTACATAAGCTATGTATTATGTTTTTAAAGTTAATTCATATAAAAGCATTGTTATGCTGACTACAAAGTAGAGTTAGATTCATAAGTAAATTTTGTTTTATATTATATTTAAAAAAAAACCGTAATATTACTATCAAATAAATTATCATTATTGAATTTGTAAAATATTTTTATAATAAATAAAATACAAAACATTCGTGTAAATGAATAAGTTGGATAGTTAGATAGTTAAAAGACGTTGAATTATAATGAATACAATTTGGCAATAATAATTAATAAAACATCATAGGTACTTATGTGGTTTTATTTTCTTCTTTACAACTCGACTGTAAAAATTGCAGATCACAGATGTTTTATTTTATTTATTTTATATGTTTACTACGGGTACTTTTCATAAATTGTATGTACTAGAATTTATAATTGAACTTTTAAAATTATTTCTGAATTTCCCTAAACACTATTTTGTTGGTTTTTGAATTAATTATTTGATTATAAAATGTAATAAATTCAGTTTTATTCAAAATACGAAACCGTAATTACTACAAAAAAGTTTACAACAATAATATTTTAACTCAAGTACTTCCACCAATTGTATTTTGTTTGTATTATTGAAAGTGTTTGGTATTCATATATTTTTATTCAAACAAATATAAAACATGTTTTGAGAACTAAAAATAAGTTTTATTTTATAGTATATTTATAATGGGCGGATATTGATTATTAAATCGTGAAAAAAAAATTACTTCAAAGTATACTATACGATTTTAATAGACCGTGGTACTTTGGATATCCCGTAATGATTAAAGGAATTATTTGTGCAATTTTTTTATGTTACGACTTACGGATATGTAATAAGATTCCTATATATATGTATAAAACCACAATATCAATTTAAAATTTAAATATATATGTGAGTATATAGAGAGAGTGAGAGAAGCAAATGCCTCTGGCAGAACAGGGTTTAAAGTGGATTGAATGCTGTATAAGTAATGACAATTTAAACTTTAAATTTGTTTTTATATTAATACTAAATAAAGATACTGCTTTAGTGCATGTTTTAAAGAAATTATTCTACGTAACTACTTATTTCAACTTTTATGTAATTATTTTATATAAAGTGTAAACAATTATGTTTTTGTTTGTACATAAATATATTTAAAAAAATTCATATATTGAGTAGATTGATGTCTTTCAGAATTTTATCATTATAGAATATTTTAATAATTTAATAATAAAATCTACCAATATATCTATTACATTTTATAAGTTCATGCTGCCAGTTAAGTATTAAAAATGTATACCTAAATCTTAAAATTGTTTGCTATTTGATTATTATACTTATATTCAGTTACATTAGACATAATAATATAACTATGTGTTTATGTACATTTATCTACTATTATATCCATCGATAAATTATTTATTATAAGGATATCGTATTTAAAACACTATTAAAAAAATATTTTTCTATAAAATGATTGAAAAGTTATTTAATGTATCAATATTTTAATCGTGAGGATTATTCTTTTATGATAGTTTATTGGAAGAATTTAAAAAGCATATAGCATAAATTCCTGCAGTATTTCTTAACAAATTTAAATATATTATATCTTAATATCTAGTTTACAAATTAAAGTGATAAAAAGTTAAACTAAATTTTGTGTACTTATTGTATATTTTAAATTATAAATTAATTGAGAAAAATCGTATAATTTATTAAATAGTTATTAGAAGAAATCTTATGTTCACACGTCATGCATTAGGACTAATAATAATATGTAATTTATATAAAAATATATATAGTTATTTTGGAAACCGTATACTCGATGTTCAAGTATTAGTAATATGATCATTATTATGTCAAATTTTCATGTACATATACCTACCTGTATAATGTATTACAAAATAGTACACGTATAACGTTTTAACTATAGTTCGCTTATTTCTCAAATATTTATGGAAGACACTTTTAGGGTTGCTATTGACCATTTATTAGATAATTACAAAATTGTTTTCTTAACTTTATTATACATATTATAGTAATATGTATTTTTGAAGTTAAAGACATTTAACTTTAGCTTTTAATTACAGTTAGCATAGTAGACACATTTTTTTCTTATTTTTATTTTTTAATTGTTTAATTGTTGTTAAATGTAAATAGAAACACAGAAATACAGAACTACATAATATATATTAAGTCACTGTTCTAATAATGCGGCCCAAGTGTGACAAACTTTAAGCCATAGACCATTATGATTGGAGACGCGGTTTATTGCACATTCTATATAAATACAGAATGATAGTTTATAGTATACACATTTGGTATTTACATAATGTATCGATTAATTATATTTTTAGTCTAATGTGATAATGTATTATTAAAATGGTTTGGATAGAAAGTATTAATTATGCATTTCATAAGTTCTTATATGGTGGATTATATTTACAAATTATAACTTAAATTATTAGAACACGTCATATAATATGTTTTAGTCATTTAAAAAAAGATACGAAGAATTACGTAGTTAAATGATTATTTTTGCATAAGCGCCGTTAGTAGCTTAAAATGTGCATCAATTTCCTGTTTACTATTTAGTATATTTAGAAACAAAAATGATTTATGGTTAGATAAACTTTGTATCTTACCAACATAATTTTTTATGTAAATAATATTATTATTTTGACATTTTGAATAATTTATCATACGTGTGATTAAATTTACATAGGTAAATGTGTACATTTATGTAAGTAACTATTGATAAATACGTTAACACATTTTTATTTTCCTATCATATTACCTACATAATAAATTATACTGAAACGGTGTATGAATGTAGTTATTAATTATAATTTAGGTAGTAATTACTTTATTTTACAGTTTAATGAATTATTTTAAAACTATGCAAATGATTGAGTCAAGTTACAATGCGATATTATGTAGATTTATTATTATTATTGTTATTATAATTTTTGTAAATCACTGCAGTAATTCATTCAACCCGAGTCTGAGGAATTCCAAACGTCCTCGAACTCCTCTTATAATAATACGCCAGCTAATTTATCTCATCTCTTGATTACTGTAGTTAACTCCGTACTTCAAGACCGGCTTTCGTTCCCATACAATCAGTCGTGGTATCCTTTACATTTAAAGCATTCCAACTGACAACAATTCAATCGTTTGTAGGTATATAATATAACATCGGAAATAACAATAACATCTAGAAATTACATTAAAAAAGGCATTCAAAATTGTTATTTGAAAGAAAACAATTTTGATTAAATATATAAATAAATTTAGAACTATATATTCATATTAAAAAAAAATAATAATTAAAAATATTGATGAATTTATATAGGTGTATAATTCATGGCGACCAGACGTACTCTTTTTTGATGCATGTCCTAGTTTCCTTAACTATAGTGTTAAGTACATGAAATTATACACTATTTTTTTTTATTTTTTTATTTTTTTATTTTTTTAATATTATGATTTTTTATAATTTGGTTATTAATTTATATTATATGATTCAACCTAATGTATTCTGATTGATTGGTTGGTAGCTTGTTAAAATAATTTGAATGTCTATACTTTAGCCTAAGTAGACTTTAAATCACTTAAATGAGTTAAATTTCAAAGTATTTTCATCATAAAGCTACACACTATGGTGTCATCTAATGTTAACTCATGAGTTGACATGAGTTGACATTAGATACAGTTTCAAATAATTAGTTTTTATAATTGATAATAATAATAAAAACAGAGTAATCAGATGAAAAAAACAATTTTTATAGAAGATTACTATTGGAAATGACATGAGTAACATGGGTAAAATAGTTTACTCATTGGGTAATTATGACAGAGGAGGAGCTAAGTTATAAAATGTACTTTTTTTTAAATTTTTATATCTGGTCACCATAGCTATATTACAAATGTGTAATGCAAACATTTAATACGTCTTTTTATCTTTATTTGAATTTATAGGTGATCACAATAATGACCTTCGTTTTTATATTTATAAATATGGAATCACAATAAGTACTACTTATATAGGTATTGGTATAAATATATTCATCTACGTATCTTCGTCTATTGTTTCTGTAATTTTGTGTGACTAGACTCTGGATAAATTCAGACATTTTTCAATTTAACAATAACCAGTGATCAACATATTTTCTAAAGTGTTTAACTGTTACAATAATTAATGCGTCTCTAATATAATAACAATGACATAATACCTATGTATATATTGTATTCGTGTCAGAAATTATCAGAAATTTTCATTCCAAGAAAATTTAAAATTTGCAAAACAGAAAATATTATGAGCAAAACAAATATTATAGCCTACAGGTACTTGTCACTTGATAATAGATGCTATAGTATGGTTTAATAGGCATAATAATTTTTATATTTATCTATATAAAAGCCGTAAAGTATAGTGTTTTTAATTTGTATAAGTACTCTAAAAGTTTTTTGGTAATAAATGTCTAAATTTTGAACTAAAGTTGTTTTAAAAATCGATATTTAGTTTAAAAAAATTTTATTAGTTTCTATTCGATTTAATTATTTATTGTAATATGTATTAAATTATTAGATTAGAATAGATTAAAATATAATTAAACTATCATAATGGTGGATAATATAATAATTATATCCTAAATATTCATACTTACAAATAGTTATATGACTACTACATAGTATATACAGATAATATAGTTTGTATTTACTTATTGCATTCGTTGGTATAAAGAAACCTTCTAATATATTAATATCTTTTTAATATAGATTTTTTAATTTTATACCTATCTATAATTATAATTTTAGAATTACGTAACACTTGGCTGTTGGGCATTTGAAATTATACCTATTACTAATTTGTAAAGTAATTAAGGTCTGCAATTTGAACTGTTAATGAAGTTATATACCTACATAAGATTTTCTTAAAAACAAAAATATCAAAACATATTTTGATAATTAATATACATAATATGTAGGTAGGTAGGATTTGTGAAAGCTTATTTTCTGTCAATATTTACACAATAAACCGTTACCACAATTATTGAATAGTTAGGTGTAATAATAGTAATACTTAACTATATGACCCTATTACGTGAGAGTAGGTATACAACTATAAGTATAATATAAACGTTTTTGTTATTGATATTACCCAAAAAGACTAAAAAAAACATATTCTTACTGTACAACAATTAATTAAATTTGCTAAAATATTTCAACATTATTGTAAAATAAAAGCTATTTTCAACAAGTTGAATGTATTGATTTTAAAAATATTTTATTTTTAATTATATATTATAAATGTTTTCATATTTTAGTACAATTTTAAACTATTTGTTTGCAATCAACAAGTAAAATATATTTACAGATTCTAAGTTATAACTTAATAACTAATTGTTTTGGATACTATTTTATTTACTTTTATTTAAAAAAAATTGTTATCTTCTGTTTTAAAGTTATAAATTCAGAAGATTGTTTTATTGATATATTTATACATTAGTTATTCATAATATAACATGTCAGGAAAATTTATTAATAAGAATTAATAAATTAATTCATGATTTAATTAATTTTATATTTATACGCATCATGTTAAAAGACATCAATTTATAATTTTAATTGATGTGTCAGATTATTAAATAATTCTTGTATACTTATTGCAAAATACTTGTTAAGTTTATGCAAAATTAAATAGGTAGAGAGGTATAAATATAATTTAAGAAAATTGATGATGTTAGTATTAAAATGATAAAAAATTTATCATTTGATATTTACAACGAAGAAATTGATTAATACTTTAATTAGTTTTGTTTAGTATAGTTTGTTATCATATAGGTACTTATATTTTTCAGTACTTTAATTAATTTTTATATTTCAGCAATTATAAATAAAACAGGTTCATTATATTTTATATTTAAAATATATTATTTTTGGTCACTAATTATGCTATTTTTGTTGTTTCTGTTTCTTTATGATATAAATTATTATTATTTTTTTTAATTATTATTAAATATTGTGTTCGATTATCTAGTTAACCTACTTGTTATTAATTTTATATTAAGCATTTCAAGAATTTGTTCGTAACGATAATTTTTATTCTTCAAACTAAACTGTGTTCTACTTTGGCGTGATCGTCTTACTAAATAATGTAGGTAGTAAATTATACATTGCTTAAATGCTTAATGAATTGAAAACCTCTAAATTTTTTGATAAAATTATAATAATTGAGATATAAGATTATAAGAAAGCTATAATTACTGCAGTTTTGCAAATTCCTACATGATATAATCGCTTATAACTTATGTTTATGTTATACTGTATACAGAGGATATTAATTTTGTGATTGAAGAATGTTATTATTTTATACAATATCTTCACTATTGTGAAAATATAAACGTGTGTAGTTAAATTGGTTTGAAAAAATGTAATAATCGCAATATTTAGTTATAGTTTTGCTTATTTCTATAAATCGACTACATTTTTGGAATTTAATTATTGTAAACACGCTATCAATTTGTATTATATTTAGGCATATATTTAGGCATAAATTAATAATGATAGTAATCAATAGTATTTATTATATTATGCTCAACAACCATAAAATTATACAATTTTGTATTAGAAAATGCTGATTTTGCACTGAAAAGAATTTTATTAATGGCTTCTTTTAAATGTATTATTATCATACAATATTATGTTTTTATATTTTTTATTAGTTAGTAAATCTTAAAAATAGATTTGAAGCTGATCTTTATCGAAATACTTAACCGATGTAATATAGATGTAGTAAAAATTGATAATAATAATATTTAACATTATGTTTATTGAATATTTCGAATGAATAGAGGAGCAAAATATGTAAAAAAAATTATTTCCTTTTTTGTAATATTTAATTTATATTGTTTTTTGATAAACCAAGTTTAAGAATTTTTAGATCTTTATAATATAGGTATTTTATATTTTTATTCTATTAAATAATGATTAACAGAGATAATTTTGTTTAGTTATTTATTTTTACTTATTTCTCAATAAAGTGTTAAAAACTTTAAACTGAGTTGGTAATTAAAATTTCTAGATTAAAATTTATTTATTAATCATGTTTTACCGTTTACGTTTTAGTTCCTAATTTGTTTTTTATTTGTTTCAAAATCTTAAAGATATGAATCAAAAATACTATGTATATTTTGTGTCTAATTTATTTTTGAGATAGGTTGATATTTATTACATATATACTTATATTATTATTAATTCAAATTTCAATTAATTTTATTGATTTTGATTCTTAATTAAAAGAAAAAAATAGATAAAAGTATGTGACTATATTATTATAACTAAAAATAAACAAATTTAAAACTGAAATGTACCGATTTTAAAATTTAAAAAAATCAGTTTTAATTAACTAGAAAATGTGACTAAATAAATAACAAAATTAACTGGTTTTTACACAAAAAAAGTAGACAACGAAAATCGTTAAATAAAAAAAAAAATTTTTCGGCTTGAACTTGAAATTATGATTAAAAATCAAGTAACTTTGAAAATTATAAATAATATAATTTGGTTTTTTGTTTTTACTTCAGTATAAAAGTAATACATTTTATTTTTTATAGTATTTTAATATAACTATTTAATAATCTATAATAATAATAATAATAATAGTTGAATATAATAGGTACATTTATTATAGTTTTAAGCATAATTTTGTATAATAATAATAGTACTGATATAATGATGATTTTACATGTATGAAATTTAAAAGTTTAATCTCTTGTTAGTTATTTATTTAAGTGTAATAAAGTAGTTGTTTTTAAAAATAAAAAATGTACTAATGTAGGTACGTACCTATATTCACGGTGCCACATAATAAACATTATCATTATCTCCTATAAGAAGGTCACTTGAATTAAATAAAAGCTGTGTTAAAGTCTTGAGTCATTCCCTTGCCGTACACTAATTAATTTGTCTTATTATACCATAAGCTAAATATCGAAATATATCGTTGTATATAATCAAACTATTTTTCAACTAATTTAATTATAAATTTAACAACATTTAATATTATTTTTGTAATATTTCAGAAATGACAGGAAAACGAATTGTGGTAATGGCCAGACATGGCGAAAGTGAATGGTCTAAAAACAACGTGTTTTGTGGATGGTACGATTCACATTTGTCTGATCGAGGTAATTAAAATAATATACCATCTCATATAACTACAAGTTACGAATTTAATATTATAATATTGATGATAGTAACTTTAAGATAGTTGTAACATATTAACATTAAAAATAATTTTATCGTATCAATAATTATAAATTAATAAATTATAACATATGATAAATATTACCGTTTACCAATATATTTTATAAACACATAAAATATTAATTTAATTTCAATTATTGATAGAACTCGAATATGATACACATATATTTTTTTAACTGCATGGATGATTGTAAAAACGTCATGAGTCAATTATTTAAAATTTTTGGACGATTGATAAAAACTGTATAATTTAAATAATTTTGAAAAAAAATTAATTTAAAAATAAATATTTATTAAAATATAGCATATACTAATTATACAACTAAAGACGTTTTTAAACTAAACGCATATAAATACATGACTATTATTAGGTATACGTTTTTACCAATATCTAAATTTCATAAAAAAATTGACTCGTGACGTTTCTGCAATCATCGATTCAACTATAGTTGAATCATATTTATCTGATATGTATTTTATGTTACACACAGACATAAATATTAATTTCTCTTTTGAATAGGTATAGAGTCTGTGTCTACTTTTACAGTATTTATACTGTGTAATATATATTGATTTTTCTTACATTATATCATATATTACTTACTTCTTTAACTTCTTAATTGCATTAATATTTAATTGAATTAATTTATGTAATGTGAAACTCATAATACATTATTTTCTACTCGTATCAGGTACGAACGAAGCACTCGAATGTGCACAATTGTTGAAACAATCAAATTATAAATTCGACAAAGCTTATACATCTTTGTTGACTAGAGCTCATCAAACTTTGAAGATAATTACTGAACACATCGATCAGCCAAATCTACCAGTAGAAGAGTCATGGAGACTAAATGAAAGACATTACGGAGCTTTGACCGGATTTAATAAAGCTGAATTAGCTGAACAATATGGTGAAAATCAGGTAATATATTATTATATTAAAGAACATATTATGGCAAATTTATGGTAAGTAATTATCATAAAATTGGACTAAAATCTTGATATGTTTGAATTTTATTTCCGATACTTTAAAAGTTCATTATAATTTATAAGATAGCAGTACATTTAATGGGATCGTTTATTTCTTTTGAGTTTTAAATATATATATGTATAAACTGGAAAAATTAATCTGTTATATAGTAAATATAGTTATTTGATTGTATATCATCATTTAAAAGGCTACTGTTATAATAGATGTGTGAAACTTGAATTCAATGCTTTATCATCGTAAAAAAAAAATAAACTGTCAGATGTCTTTATTTATGAAAATATTTTTTAATTTATTTAAATTCCTAGGCTTATTAGTACTTTATTTTTAGTTAAAATAATAATTATAATATTAAAATATATATTTTTGGTTATTTACTATAGGTTTTAAGTCAATACTGATGTTTATAGAATGGTGTTATTAGAATTTTGGTAAAAAATATCTTAAAATTGTATCGTGTTAGAAAATAAAAATGTAAGTCCATGTAATTAATATTTTTCGAATAACAAAAATAAAAAAACTAAAATCGTTATAAGAAATATCTTATAATATAGATTTTATCTTAATATTTTATGTGTATAATTAAATAATATAATATATTATACTATTTATAATATATTTTGTTATATTATATGTTGTGATACTATTGATGTTCATAAATATAAATAATTCTACTATTATCTAAATTATTCTAATATTATAATTAATTTTAATTTAATTATAGTTTTAAATAATAACATAATAGTGTGTAGCTATAGTTTTTTATTAACATCAGTTAGGTAGATTTTTAAAAATGTCGAAAATTCAAAAGGCTTCAGTAAATACATTAATTAGGTACTTATGAACTGTATGTGTTAATTAAAAATCATTTGAAAATATATTATTTTTAATAATTACCTTTACACGGAATTACACTGTGAGTAATTACAATGTTAGACTTATAAAACATACATTGTGAAAAGATTTTCAGAGATAATTAACTTAAATTATTTGTTTTTGTACAACCAACAATTTTTTATTCAATTTAAAATATGATAAAAAAAACTTCTATTGTAAATGTTGTGTTCAATAAATTTACACCTGTATAATTGTAATATATACATTTGAGTAATGATCACATTATTGTTATTTTCAGGTACAAATTTGGAGACGAAGTTTTGACGTTCTTCCACCAGAGATGGACAAGTCACATGCATATTATATGTCCATTTGGTGCCATCCAAAAATCGTTGCTCACTCATACACCACAAGTGAAAAATTCCCTTCTACCGAATCGCTTAAAGAGACTATGGAGAGGGTTATACCTTATTGGGATGATTATATTGTGCCTAATATTAAACGAGGACAACGAATTTTAATCGTTGCCCATGGTACGGTTTTGCGAAGTCTTATCAAGTACTTAGATGGTAAGTTTTGTTTTTGTTTTCATAATATGATAAAATATACAATAATCATTGCAATTTAACTTTTTTTTTTTAAATTAGGGGTATCAGATAATGATATTTGCTCAATAAACATCCCTTCGGGTATTCCATTCGTTTACGAATTTGATGATGATATGAAAGTTTTATCTTCAAAAAAGTTTTTGGGCGATAAAAAACGAATCGAAGAAGGAATTGCAAGAGCTGCGTCAATCGGTTCTCATTAAACTGCCAATTATGAAATCGACTTCAGCAAATGACTATTTTTAATTTGGAATTTTGTCAGATATTTGCTAATTAATTATTATGTTTTATTTAATTTTATAAGTTAATTTTTAAATATATAATTATTGATAAAATATTCTTTTTATAATAAAATATAGTATTAATAATTTAATGAAAAATATTTATTTGTGAGTTAAATGTATTGGAGATAAGTAAAACGCATGAGCGAAAATCAAAATATATTTTTCTATAAATTATAAAATAAATGTTGTATATTAATGTGGCTTAATAATAATTACATTATAGTCAGTGAACAATGTGGGGGATATCACCCAGTCACTTTTTTTTTAGTAGAATTTTCTAACCCCCACTTATTTTGTTTAAAATTATTCATCATCTCTTTTAAATTTTGAAATATTATTTATTAAATTATTCTCATAACTTTTGTCTCTTATACAGATTGACTAAATTTTTTTAGAAAAATAACTTGAGAGGATGTTTTACTCGCATGTTGTTATCTCCGTCTTAATAGCGTACACTATAGCAAATTTGAGTTTAGTAGAACACATCTGTGATGTTAGTTTTAATATTAGAGTACCTAATTTACATATTATTAAATTTAAAAATAAGAATATTATCTAGGAAATGTCATATGCTTTTATTGATATTATCATTTTAAAATTGTAATATTGTACCTACATAACTATAACTCACTTTAAAATGATAATAAAAACATATGACATTTCCTAGATAATGTTCTTATTTTTAAATTTGATGATATGTAAATTACTCTAATGTTAAAGTTAACATCACAAAATGTGTCCTGTTGAACGCAAATTTACGATTATGTACGTTAGTAAGACAGAGATAACACATGTGGGTATGACGTCCTCTTAATGTAAAATTGAATAAAATAGATTTTGTTTTCTAAAATTTTAACTGAAAACCAACAAACTATATAACGTCATTTAGCTGCTTAAAATACAATTGTCTGATATCTATTATAATAGTATAGATTATTTACTTATCACTAATCTCTGAGTTAGATTAGGGATCACTGTACTCTATTATACTGGTGCTTATAATGTAGGAATTAACTGGATTTGTGCCATACCCCCTCTTCTTTTGATCCATTTCGACCAATGCTAATAGTATTAATAAAATATTAGTAAGAAAATGCAACATTAAACAGATGTTGGTAATAATTATTATAACCAATAACTAACTGTTAATTGTAAAATATCAGAATACATTTAAATAAAATCAGAGTTTTAAAACTTAAAACTAGTTTTAGAAATGTACAATGATCAGAACAGTATGGACTAAATTAAATTACAAGTCACACTCACGTTTCGCATACTTAATAAATATACTTGATTGAAGGCTGTCAAAAAAAAAAAAAAAATACATAACAACTATTTCATTTAAAATTCAAATAGAGCATTAAATAGGTAAGCAAACAGCACATAAACCATTTTATTTATTTTGACATTTTAGACATTTACTATCTAATTATCACTTGATACAATGTTATTTAAGAGTTTAAATTATTTCCCGAAAAATAAACTGATATACATTTTTTATGTATATTATTTTAAAATTATACCTGTTCGGTATTTTCTAAGAGCTAATAAATATCGCGTTTACATTTGGGTAGAGTTAATAGACAATATTATATTTTCCAGTAGAAATTTTTTTCTTTAAAAATGTTTAACAAAAACAATATGGGATTTTAGTAGTATAGTTTAAAAATATCTGTACAATCTTGGTTCAAGACGTACTCAGCTGTTTTAGAACACGCTATGCGCTTTTGTTCATTGTATTTTTCCAAAACGCGTTGTGAAAATTGGAAATTCGCCAAAACGCGATTCGATCGTTTGAAAAAGTCCTAAACGCAAAATTTTAAACGTACCGGTGCAACACATGTATGTGCTTTCTTCGCTGCTAATTTAGTACAATCGGACATCGATTGTGATATTATTAAATTGGAAATCGATGACTGTATAGAAATAATAATGATTGGCGCTCAGATAATAATACGTTTTACCCGATAGTCGTCTCGATGCGATGAAACGCCAGTGCGATACGTTCGGCTAAAACATCATCATAATATACGTGCGACTATTATATTAATAAATATGATATCGAACGATTGGGCCGCACGACTGAAGAGGACTAAAAATAAAAGTCGGGCGGACGGCGTTGCGGGGGGGAAAAAATAAATTAGTTTGTACGCCGTTCGACGAAAAGCGATGATTTAATAATATTAATAATATGTAAATTGTACGTGGAAAAAAAAAATAAGAAAAACGATATTACGGCCGCCGCGACGTCGAAGCGCCTAGGCAACACAACGGGCGTCGGTCGGGTCGCCGGGCCGGGCCGCGAGATGGCGCTGTCGGTTTAAAACTCTTCGGTTCGAGGTTATCAGGGACGGCGGAAAACGAGAGAAAAAAAAAAACAAACCGACGCCGCTTCGCTTATCAGCAACAATAATAAAATTAATAATAATATATTATTATCGTAATACGATAGGACGACGTGCTGTCGAGATGTGTATTATAATCGACCGCAATAATGTTATTTATTGCTATTATTATTACGACCGTTGTCGGCTCGACCGTTTTCGTCGACCGAACTCTATCGTAACAACGACGTCGACGACCATCGCTATATACGGCCAACCGCGATAGTGTTGCACTTTTCAGCTCGTGCCCATCACGTCTTGTCGTCCGATCGACTCCGTGGCCACCGTATCCGCCGGCGGTATTTCCGTCCGCCGTTCGAATACCACCGTAGTCGTTACCGTCGCCCGCGTAATCGTAAATCGGTAGTCGTCGTACTCGGTTTAGCTCGTGCACACTCAATAAAATAGAAGTCAGTCTCGTGCCGGTGTACAGCGTTCGTCTTATAAATGTGTATATCGCCGTCGTCCGGGAGACACGCACCGCCGAAGACGCCATCGTATTATGGGACAGACGGAGAGTCACAGATCAGGTGAGATCGATAATAATATTTCACCTCTAACTTTTACCTCGTCTTGGGTACCCATCTTCTACTCGGTCGTCCGGACCCCGGTCGATGCGATTTTTCTCGATTTCGACGGTCGCACAAAAACGCGAAATGTATAATTATTACCTTATTATTATTATTATCGTTATCATCACACCCGACAGAGGTTTGTGTTGTGATCGTTTCTCTCGTGACATTTGCGCATAACTATGTACGTAGAGTCGTTACCGAACGTTCGACGAGCTACGTGTGCCGCCGTCGTCACGAAGTTACGTGTCCGAACTGTTATTATAATGATTAATGGGCGTACTTGTAATATTATTGTTTTTCGTTGTTGTCGGTTTTATTGCTGTACGGTTGCGCGCGGTCTCGACGAAACCGAGCGAGGAGCAACCCATGACGGAACCGGCGGGCCCCCGCACGGTTTAAAGTTCTTTGCCGAGATGGCTGCCGCGGTACACGTTCTCGTAAACATTGCGATTGTTACGGCAAAATAAATCATAACGTTAGGAAAAATATTAATAATAACGATTTTTACCACGTGGGGTATTTTTTTTTAAGGGGCCGTGGACTCGAAAAAAACGTTTTCGTACGCGTGTGTCGAGCGCTCTCTGTCCGCCTCCCCGATTCCCGTAGAGTTTCGCGTTCTAATTATGGAATCACGCACGAGCTCGAGAATGACGAAAAAAAAAAATAATAACGAGTTTAATAACAAAATAAATGAGTTTTCGTAAGTCGTCCGTTAGACCAAAATACTGCAATATTATCATTATGGGTGGATCGATATGAGTCTAGTTAATCGTACATTCGTGATGATTACTTTATGATTTTTACGATCTATTATTATTATTTCACATTATAGGTGTGTATTATACTATGTGTGTATGATATAGAGAATATAATTTTGTTCGTGTGTTTTTTGTCGGACATAATCAATTTCACGAGTTCAAAGTTCGTATAGGAAAGGGTGAGAGTTTCGTAATATTAGTGTTAACGATCGATTCCACTGCCGTTCGGTGAGGTATTTATTAAGAATTTGTTTTTGTCTCCGCGCGGGGCGATTGGAAACTCCCGATAGTAGGCTCTTTTTTTTTTTTATTTTATCGAAAATACGAGGTGTACAATATATTTAAACATTTTATACTAGCGATTTATCTATCTCCGTTAAGCAATGCTTGTGTTGGAGATAAAGAGTTGAGATAAATATTCACATGAAAATTAAGACAAAATACAAATAGGTCACAATAAAATAAAGAGGATAAAAAAAATATTTATTTTCTAAGTTAAAGAAAAGCCATTTTTTTATGTATTGTTTAGCAGTATCATACGATTTTGAACATACATTTTTTTTTGTTTCTCGGGTCTACTCTTATGTTATCTGACAGAAACTTGTAAACTCTCCCGAGTCTTCAGTACTACCTACTTATTTAATTTAATAAAAGTCCAAAAATAAATCTAATATAAAAAATATAAGTATGATAAAATAAAAATGTTTAAATTTAATTTTTTTTGATAATAGGAACACAGATTTAAAAAAAACTTATGGTATCTATTTTTTTATCTTTATAATCTAATATTTTTTGAGTTATAATTTTTTTGATTTTTTGTATGACTGTTTTTAGTTGTTTTTTTAGTTGATTGCAACTTTGGATTTTGAACAATTTTGACCCATAATGTTGACCGGGAGAGTTTATCACCGCCCTCTCCGTGGTTTTTTCCCAAAACGTTTTTTTATAATTACATTAGCCTGTGAACATTCATTAAATAAGCGTAATATTTATGGTTTATACACATCCCAAAAAAATAACTAATGCCTGTGAGATATTTAAATAACGAGACGCTCTGATTACAGTTTACACGACGTGCAATGTAATGTTGATAAAAACGTGTTCAGTGCCGAATTATATTATTATACATGTATAACCGGATGTATCCGGACAAATTAAAGTTTGCAATCACTGACAGTAAAATGTTGTGTGTTCATATAATCTATCATACACTGTCTATAAGCTTAGAGTTGTATGTAATTTATGAACTGTTCTGTAGATTGTGTATTATCCATTACCCATTTTCCATTATATTACAATGTTATAATATGTTTTAACTATTATTAGCTTATATTTAGTTTTCATATTCGACATTGATGTTATTTTTTTGTTTTATTATTATGAATATTTAATATTTAGTTATAACTTACAAAAGTAAATCATTGTAGATTTATAAAAAAAAATATTTATAATTTTAAATTGGTACGTTCTCACTTAATACGTTTGTTGTTATATTATTAACATTTAGCATTTATTTTGAAGTAAAAAAAGATAATGAAATAGATATTTGTTTTACTGATTGGAAATAAGAAAGATATATTTTACTCGAGTCCGGATTAGGAACCATGAGCTACGGTGTTCATTGAATGTAAACAATTTTGTTAGCCTTTTTAAATATTAAATTTGTGTTCATAATTATTTTATCGTACAAACTTTTTATATTTTGTTATCAATATATTTGAAAAAATAGTAATATGATAAAAATTAAATATAATAATTACGTATAATTTATTTTATTTTAAAAATATACGTACAGTGGTCTATTTTATTCTCATTGTCCACAGCCTTCCCTCCATACTGTAGTTTTACTAATGTACCTAAGCAATTTCAATTAAACGGTGCTATAGATTATATAGATACATGATTTTAACTATGGATAAAATCTTATTTATGTGAATCATAAACTATTGTATTTAATAAAAAAAAAAATTAATAATTTATATTTTGCATTAAAAAGATCGTCCATCGTCAATGGACGTGGGTGGTGCCCCTAAATCCGTGGTCAGACACAGTTTTTTTTACTTAATTCAGGTCATTAATTTTTACTGTATCATACATTTTAGTCTATAACCGTTATAATAACCTGGTACTTAAAAATATAACTATTTTTTCTTTAAAAAAATTATGTGATATTTCACAGGTGGTTTCTAGGATTGATATTAAGAAATAAATGTATGATTCTTACAAAAATAAAAAAAATTATAAAATATTTACTAATATCTTTTATTTTATAAACTCTTAGTTTTTGTATGTAATACCTTATTGAATTAAACATTTTGAAACTTTTAGTTAAAATTAAAAAAACAATACAAATTAATAAGATCTAATTATTTTCATAGTAATCAAGGTATTATTTACTTGTCGAAAATAATTGTATTTAATTAATATTAATAAAATGTATATTGACAATATCTCAATATCTTATGATCTAAAGCTATTGAAGTTTGTTGAAATAATTCTTGAGAGGAAATCGTATTCGTATGTGTTGTCTCAGTCTTACTAACATACTAGTTAACACACCAAAATGTATATTCAGCAATTCCAATTAAGTATTGTTAAATTTAATATTAAAGTAAATTGAATTACATATTATTATGACATTTTAAGTTTTAAGTGAGTTATGAGCGTTTTTTAAATATTACAATTAAGATACTTCATAAAAACTAAAATATCGCAAAAATTTATCATATGCGTGTAGTTAAAAACTTATTATTATATATTTTCTTTAAAGTTAAGAATATCTTATATTTTTAATTCTGAGTTTTATAATAAGTTTTAAAACGTAACGTTAGTTGTACTGAAATTTTCCATGTTCCACGTGGGCGAGAGAGATAAAATAAATAGTGCACTGACATTCTCTTTAATGTTTCATTTAAAATAGAACGTACTGGTTTTTACAAAGGTGATGATACATCAAATCGCTTTTAAATATGTTGATACACTATTGTTACGTATTAAAGGTACCATTTATAATAAGATAACTGCAGTAAAATAACAATTATTGATAAATTTTATCTACTCAGATTTTAATTGATTTAACAATATAGTATAGCAATTATTAATATGATTTAGTTTGTAAATTTTCTTTAACATTTTGAACGGAACGAATTTGATTATTTTTTATTTTCGTTAGCGAGTAAAAAAACTTG
The DNA here is from genome assembly GCF_020184175.1 of Aphis gossypii. NCBI lineage: Eukaryota > Metazoa > Arthropoda > Insecta > Hemiptera > Aphididae > Aphis > Aphis gossypii. The sequence continues at coordinate 63,765,246 of NC_065531.1, read as the reverse complement.
AACATTTAGTAGGTACAAAGTTCCTCATAGGTTATTGTTCTTACAGCAATTAACATCGTAAATACATAGTACAATATTAATCATACGCGTTTGAATTTAAAATGTTGACAAAATGAGATACCTTATTAGTAATCACCTTATATCTTAATTTATGCAAAAGAAACATTTTTTTTCGAAAAAGTTATTTTATGATAAATTATAACTACAAAGATATTTTTTCGCAATGATTAAAAATATTTTATCATTTCGTATATTATTATTTTATGAAATAACTATACACTATGAAGGTTTCTAAATATTTATATCTACTAATTTCAAGCAATCAAGATTTTTATATCACGAACTTATTCACGCAGTTCTACGGTTCGTAATGTGTATTGATTTATATTCAACAACAATAATATATCATAAAATATGATATAATATTATCATAATAAAATTTAATAAATGCGATTTTTTTGACAAAAATTAGTTCTATCACCATATTATAAATAAAAATAAATTACCAACAATAATATAAATAAATTATAAAATATTTTTAGAAATATAGGCTGACAGACTACACTGTCTTCACATCATTTTTATATCCAATGATTTATTATTGAATTCAATATAATATAACACATCCATCACAGTAACATACTCAGTTTATTACGAAGTAGGTGCATATTTTGATAGTTGATATATTATTATATTAGTTATTATTCTATATAGATAAGATGCGATTTTTTTTATCAATATTAGAATTTTTATTTGTACAATTTTCGTTTATCTATGAATAAACGGGGGTATGTTTTCGCTTTAATGTGCGAATTGATGTGTGGGGTAGAGCCAATGAATACTTTTATTATTAACGTATCATTTGTAGTCCATTCTTGTCCATACTAATATGAAATGTATTCTTCTATTTCTATATAGTTTCTATTTTTATGAATCTGGAACGTTTCAAAATATTTTACGGTCAAATGGGCGTAATGATTATTATGAATGTAATTTCGCATAGCAAGCTGAGTACTCTGCACACTATAACCAAATGTTCATTTTATAACACTATGTATTTTGACCATTACTTTATTTACCATAAGGCAACATTTTGTGGGAAAAATTTACCATGGTGAGATACGGTTGTCCATTGTAAATTGTATTAATATTACCCTAGGCTCTAGAGTAAAGCCCTACCGCAATGAATTCAGGTACTGGTCACCCAGTGGTCAGTATTGTGTGGGTGTACATCTGGATGTATCTGGTATACACGCTGTACATCTGCTCTAACTATTTTAAAGTGGCTTTTTGTAATTTATTCCATATCTGTCGACCATCGATTATTATTTGTACGTACCTATTGTATATTACACTATTACAGCCAGTTCCCAAATAGTAAGACTAATTCTTTATAATGAACATAGACATTTTTTTTTTTGTATTTATTGATATCGTGGGTTCAGTTCTTTTATGAGTTATTGTTTATAAATAATATATAGTAGATAAACGATCAATATTTTATTTTATTTTATCATATAATATTGAAACAATTATTGTGGACCAACCTCGGAGCCAACGTATTTTTCTACTTAACCAAAAGGCTAAAAATAGAAAAACGTAGTAATACTGCCTGGATTTATGATTTCTTTTCTTTTAAAACATTATGTGTAAAAAAAAGTTTCTTTTTAATAGGTCCTGTAGGTTAAAAACTCAAAAAGTAATTGCCTATTATTAGTTATGGCGCTAGGGGGGTGCATAAATACCTGTTATTTATTAAATATAATTTGCGAACATTGACAGATATACTTATACATAAATTTTATAATAATTTTTTGTGTAGGTAACTATTTTATTAACAATTGTATTCAATCACTAATTATTTTTGAAATATATACTTTTTTGTGGATACTCATACATTTTATAAGCTGATATGTGTTAAAATCAATACAAATGTAATGAAATAATATATATTAACTGTAATACCTAATTATGTTTTAATTTTAATAATATTTAATAAATTGTTTATGTTTAAAATAGGTAATTCTAAATAAATCCTCAATTATAGGAATATTAAAATATATCATTAACGTTAACTGGTAATTGGTATCTGAAATGTCAAAAAATAGTCAGGGATTATATTAAAAAAAAAATCCAGTGTGAGTAATTTCTATCTAGTTCTATAATAATTAAGGCCTCTACCTAAAAAATTGTCCAGGGCCCCAAATACGTAGTGCCGTAGTGACGTAGGCCGTCATTGCCTACTAGATAAAACATCTTAACTTAAAATGGAATTAGGTACTTTAACCATTTAATTGAACTTAGAACTGAATTAAATTCCTATTTAAAAAAGTTATTTTAAAACATTTTTAAAATTATTCTTTATGTTTCACTTATAATATATATTGATTTTTTTTTTATGTTGTTGATATAAGTTCTTGTATGTCAGAATTATAATTTATTTATGTTTATTATAGATTGTACACATTATGTGTTTTAGTTGTTCAAAATAAAAGTAATTTACTGTCATAATATTTATTTATAAATTAAAATTTATAGATTATTTCATTTCCTCCAAAATAGTTAAATAAAAAATTAAATACCGGTTTCATCTTTTTTTGTGTTATGTATTTTTATGATTAAAATTAATTCATAGGTAAAATTTAACATCACGTACGTGTATCTTTAAATTTAAATTTAAATGAAATTCACTACAACCAATGAGTATAGGACTTATATTTTTATCTTATATTTTTGCTATTTTTTTTTTTTTTTTGGTTTTTATATTATATCAGATTATGTTTGCAGCAGACGTGCACATTTTGCTTTTATCTTATCCTCGTACGGAGTGTATAAGAAAAAACAAATCCTGTTTAGAGCAATAATAACCAAGGGGGCCGTGCGCACGTTGCAGCTGTTCTATTTATCGTAATGCCTGAAGCCTGTATAAATGCGAAGGGACTCGTCAACCGGAACAGGATTTAAAGAAAAAAAGTTCCCCTATTCCTTTCGTATAATGTGGTGGGGGACATGTTGTACAATTCGACAGGTAAGTTCCGGTCTGTATGGTCTACGATCACTTCCCAGAAAAAAAATATTCTTTTAAAAATAAGGGTACTTATTACTACCAATGATAATAGACAATAGTTTAATATTTCGTCCAAGTTGAAATTGTATTTTATGAAATTGCTTTTAATTAATACGTTTATATAACAAGTATTCCTCCTGCTTCGGTCACGGTCTTACGTTGATTATTAAATAAGAAAATATAATTTTTTCATAGACGAATATTCCGGTTTTTGGTGTTCTCAGTCACGCTTTCGATGTAACAACCTCGATACTTGAGCACGAATAAGTGCAGGTTTATCCAGACTAATAATTGACTCGACCAACTAGTAAGGAACATAAAAGTACCGGCATAATAACATAATATAATGGTATTTATTTGCTGGTATAGGATGAATGTGTTCGAGATCCATGCTTAAGATTAAATTATATTTACACTGTCTTGTTGTATAATACAGACTCAAAAGTCAATTTATTTTACAGAAATTAAAAAATTGGAATATGAATTTGGATGTTTTATTTATATATATAAATATACAAATTATTTTATAGAAATGAATCGTCTCATTACCATACTAAAATATACTATTATCATTATGTATGTTATTATGAGCGGTATATGATGCAGGTATATACAACATATTATATATAAAGTACATAGTTTACATAATATTATGTATTGTTTTTGATCGGTTATTATTATTATTATAGCAAGTTTTAAATAGCTAGTCAAATTCTTGTTTATGATGTATGTTATAAACTTATTATTACTTACAATTGTATTCAAATCAAATAATGATATAATTTTCTTTAGTTATACTATTTAATTTTATGAAATGTTAAAATTATAATACAGAACTGATTCGGGTCTTATAAAATACTTAGGTATATATTACAATAATATAGATTCAACGAACTATGAATAAATAATTAAATTAATAAATAATAATTATTATTATTATATTACTCTTTATTTCTCAAGAAAACGAATTCCTTTTATTTGATTAGGATTGTTATTATTATTAATTTATTTACTGTAATTTTTAGAGTTCACAGGTTAGATTAAAATTATTGGTTTTAAATTCATTTGATTAGGTATTGCTTGCATAATGTAATTAATATATAGTGCATACTGCATACCAATATAACGTATACTGTAATTATTTCATAATTTCATGTTAAAATAATTAAAATTGAATTTGGCCTTTTCCCTTTGAGTACACAAATTAATCATGTCACTGTTAAATATTATAATATCGTCAACAATATTCTCTAGAAAAGAATCTTCGCTATGCACTTAGTTGCAACAACTATATAATTTTACCCAGCAATAGGTAGTTGCTGTGGTACGAATTTATGTACACGACGTGGGTTTATATTTAGGCTGTAGTTTCTCGGCGTGTAATGTATTGCTAGCAGCTGTGCCAGAATAACACCCGATGTTATGTAGGAAAAAAACGTAATGCGCGCATCGTCATTGGCTTGCGTCGGAGTTCTCTGTTAGCTATTGATTACCTATACATTTTTTTCACCGGTTTTATAAATGTTGCTCAGTTGGACGTCTCCCGAAATATTTAAACGTTCCGTATCGATTTGACATTTTTTAGTACAGATACGTTCGTTTTTGAAATGAAATTGAAATGTATATTTGTCTATTAAAAAATATAGATGTATTTTTTTAAGTTTAAAACAAATTCTGATTTATGATTTTTAACGTGGTTGTCAATAATCTTTAAAACGGGTTAAATGTGTAGACATTGCCGTCGTCGATTTTCGTGACCCTTTTCATCTTGTTGTACCTATAGAAATTATTTCAATAAAACACCTTTTTTCCGTCAAACCAATAATGGCGCCAAATGTGATGGTCCGCTTCAATTGAAGCCCGGGTGCACTATATTATACGCATATATTGATTCTTCTGCATCAACCCTTTACTACAACACCCGTTTGTATTCGGGGCAACAACCCTATTCTTATATACGAATATCGATGCGACCCGATGGTTTCATTGTAATCCTTTCAAGACCCTTTTCGCGTATATCGTAAATCGCTACGCGTAAATATACAGATACATACCGCCATAACATATAATATAATAGCGTGCGGTATACCCAAATTTTATATTCATCATACATCATACTGCAGCAAGTATATATACCGATTGACAGGAAAGTTTCCGTAACCCGTACGACAAAAATCTAGACTATATGGTTGAGAAATTCACGTCGCGTTCTCGTGATGTCCGAAATCTTCGGATATATTATACATACGTTATGCATGCGGTACCTATAGTATATTTATCGGTGGCATCATAAAATATTATCGCGGACCGCGCACGCAGCATTGTGTTGTTTTCTCTGAAAAAAAAAGCCTGCGGTTTTGAACACAAAAACCGAACGATTGTCCCCCAAAACCGCATTTTGTATATCTGATTAACATTTTTCGCACTGCGAGCACGAAAGAAACGTATATTGCGTGTTTTTGTGCGACCCGGGGTGTATCGGATCTCACGCGGAGAAAAGACTTTTCGGGCTGGGAACGCATTATTTTTTGGCCATAACACACGAAACACACACACATAATGTATACTCACAAAAGCCGTTGTCGATCAGCTGTTGCGCGAAACGCACAGTTTCTTTGTCGATCATATGGTCCGAGGAGATCCCTCATCGAGAGTCGCACCGTCGTCAAAACGATATAATACGCATAATAACGGTGTGCCCCGTAAATATACAGTCTTCGGGTCGTCGGCGCTCATCTCTCCTATTGTTGCGCAATCGTGAGAATCTGCAGTACAGGACCTCGCGGGGGTTTCCTCCGCTGGTTCGTATAATGTTATATGTATAAAAATTTAAAATGCCCGTACAAAGGAACAGCTGACTGCTCGTGTTCTGGTATCGGCGTGTGTGTGTGTGTGTCGGTGCATAATGTGTGTATACGCCTAAAATATAAAATACATATATATGTACGTGTGTACGCGCCAGGTGACACCACCCGGCGGTGTTCAGTGACGGAGGGCAGATGCGGGAAACACCAGGCACGCGACCGGGACCGTCGATACGCGTGCCCATACCCCCGCGGGCCGTACTCCGCCTCGGAAGCCGACTCCAACGATATAATATATTATTATTATACTCGTAAACCGTATACGGCGAGGCGACGATCGGAAACGGCAGCTGTCGGCCCCGATGCTTTGGGGCTCGTCGGGCGGCTGCTGCTGCTATCGGATTTTTACGAGCAAGTATATAATAATAATTACCGCCGAACGCAGACTGCTGGCCAGTTGTTTTCTCGGCTCGCGCCGCTAGCTGTTCCGCAGATCGCTGGTGCATCTGCCGTCCGGTTCTTAAAAATCGCGACACGATTTATACGACTAAAGACGGATATAATCGACGTGTTGTTACAATATATTATTACAATATTCCTAAACTCAACCCTTTTGGCCGCGCGCGTGCCCCGACCATTATAATATTATTGATACCCGTATACGGTTGTTACCGGTGCAGACAACCCCACCCACGCGACTGATCACGACGATATACATATACGTATATTATGGCGACAAAGTTTTTTTTTTTTTTTTTTAATGGTATATTTGATCCGATGATCGAATTAAAAACGAATTTAAAATATGATAAAAATAAGAGAAATTTTATAGATTAATTATAGTAACACTTAATTATATTTATGCGTATTTGTTTTTCGTTTGTTTGTTATGTATATATATATATATTATATCAGGGTGGCCGACATGAACGTGTTCGTGAGTCGCATGAACAAATACAACTATTATTCTCAGTCGCTATACATAAGATCCAAAATGTTTATAAGTACATTTTATAACGTTTCATAAATGTTTATTAATCCTTGCCTGCAAAAAAATTTTAATTCATTACAATAATAAGTAAATCTTGATGTTATAAATAAGACGCCAGTCACATTTGACAATATGACGAGAGCCACACGCTAACTGTAAATTGGCCACCCCTGTATGTATCGTATAATGTAGGCATATATTAAATAATCCAAATGATAATTTTAAAATAAGCGCAAGTAATAGATTTGGCACATATAATGTTTTAATATATATATGATTTGTGTTGCGTAAATATTTCGAATGAAATCCGAGAGAGTTTTGAATAATATTAATATAATATTTTGATGTCGGAAAGGAGACCACGTCACGAAATCAAAAGTAATTTTATTGATATAACGTCGTTATTATAGTATGATACTTAGGTATGTAAATAAAATCGTTGGCTATAAAATAACGTCTCGAGTGGTTTGATTTTTAGTTTTTGTCATCGACTGTTTTGTTTTACTGTTTTCCTTATTAATTTATCTTATTTTATTATTTTTTTTTTTTTGACGATCACAACTCGTAGTGAACACGGAAATGCGTTTTTCTCTTTACAAGTGCGTTGTCCGGCCGCTGTCCTCAATATAATATTATAATAACGTAGTCGTAGTTTCCGGTCCACGTCTTATAATAATAATTTTACATTGTTATATCCGTTAACGAAATCGTGAATGACATTCCGCGTTATTATTTAATTTTTTTTAAATACGTTTCTTTTCGTCTTTTTCTCATTGTTTTTATTCGAGTTTGGAGGTATGAGTTCGCTATGAATGTACAGCTCGATTGTTATCAAACATTGTTTTTTAATGTTTATTATTTTTAAAGTATTCGATTTAAGTTTTTCAACTGATCGTAACCATGCATAATTATTATTTTTTAGAGTACCCCTAACCTATATTTTAGTTTTTTTTTACGTTTTTATTGATCGTAAAAACATGAAGCTATAATATGAACATCATAAATATATAAATAACAATACAAATAGGTATCTACAGTATAAAAGATATTTTGATTTAAAAATATTATTGTCTATTACCATGTTATCAATTTTAAAATATAATATTTTATATCTAGACTGTATATCTACGAGTTAATAAGATTCATAAGACAATGTTTTGTATTCTGATATATTAACTGTGTAGGTACTTTAGAAATTCTAATGAATTTTAAATTAATCGACTTAATATTGACCCTGTATTTGATAGTATTCCTAGTAGGTATATATCCAGTAAAATTTTTAGTGAAAATTATACAATATTTCATTATTTTATGTGTGCCTATCATTTAATGTATCAGGCAGTATTAGAAATTCAATGAATTTCGAGAAACCACATCGTTACTCGTCATTAATTTATTGATAAAATCTTAATGTAGGTTATTTTTTAACGTTTCCAGAGTATTATTTAATTTATTTAGTATTATATCTGAATTTAACATTTTTTACTTTAATTCTGATTATTTTTAAATTATTTGATTTTATAATGATTTATGCATTCACTTTAACTACATTTTATGCCTGATTTTTATTTTTTATTATTTTATTAATTAAGGTTTTAGAAATATTCTCACCAAAGTCGAATCTAAATTAGAATAATATACATTAAAATTAATTTAATTATGTGTAATTTTATAGAAGAAAAAATTGATGAAAAAAAATATAACGAGTTATATAAATATATATGGCCCAGAAAAACGTATCTAGTTTAGCGGGTTTTTATCTGATCTTAGAAAAATAATAAACTATACACATATAGATTTTTAGACATTTATGCTCAAACGAAAATAAAAATAAACAATATACATACATAGTGTATGTTTATAAATTATTGTTTCATAATTTTGTTGAATTTGTTTAATAGATATATATAAAACAATAAGTTAACAGTTATACAGTGTCTGGTAGGTTTTAGTGTTTGTCCATAACAACATTTGTTTTTCTAATTGATATGAGAAACGTAAATTTGGAAAATATTGGTATCAGAAACTCCTCGTGTATAAATTATCATTGTTATTTTATATATTATGTAATAGAATTTATTTAATATTTTAATATAATTATCAACTTTTAATTCTAAAATTAGAGTAATTTTTATTAAATATGTATATAAGAATACACCAACTTTTCCTAAATATACTTAAAATTTATGTTTTATAAGCAGTTTTACTTTTAGAAGTCGTCGTGTTTGTCTTAAACTTACAGGGCCAACAAGTTTATTTTGAAACTTCTCCCGGTGTGATTCTGTGTAACCAAATTCATTGTTTATTTCCCTCCCAACATGTGCAAGCAACAGTTGCTTTGTAGGGGTACTTTTTTCGTGTGTGTGCGTAATTATTTTAGTCGTACATTTCATATTTAAAGGCTTTTCATCCTATCTCCCCTGTGAGAGTCGATAGCCGTATGACGCCAGATGTTGTCCTTCTCACATATAGAAGGGATCTCATCCACGATGCTTCCAGTTGGGCAAAAAAAAAAAAAATAATGTATATAATATAGTGTAGTCATATTTTTAGTATTTCTATATTATACATCCGAGTACAAATAAAATGATATGATCAAAACATGCCTCTATTATTGTGCAGGCATCTTTGAACGATTGCATAGAGTGGGTCCATTACTAAAAATAATTTAAATTTAAAACAAGTAGTTTCATTAGTTTAATTTAATAAACTTGTCATTAAATAGATCCATTTTTAAAAAAAATTATTGTTTTTTTTCCTTTTATTCAAGTAGATATATTAGTATATTTAATTTGTACATTGTACTTAATCTTTAAGATGAGTTTTGCTACTTCGAGTATAGTCCAGAATAATATAAACGGTGGCGGGGTTACCTTATTTATTACCTTGCATAACAAGTCGTACCAGCCACAGAATTGTCCATAGGCGAAACGCTCCCACGCTATAGCAAATAATCGTGCTTTCCCGTCGTTCAAAAAATATTAAAAATTAGCTGAGAGTATTTAATAATCATTTATAATAAAAGGGAAAAGTTTTAAATTCAGCTAGAACTTTGTACAATAAATTCTTTCTGTTTTAGACTTAATAATATATTAAGATGTTTTTGTAACAAAATGTGTATTGTTTTATTTTTTTTACCTGCTGACTTAACAGTTAAGATCGAATATTTTGGTCGATAGTGAGATATTAACATTTTGAAGATAAAAGTTTCATATTGTAATAAATATTTTTAAAAGCCATGCATATTACGCGTTTTATTATAAGTTCATTACCGAAAAAAGTATACGAAAAATACTGTATTCCTTATTTATTGCGTATATCCCTTTTTTTTTCGTTCAAAATTTTTAATATAGATATGGAGCAGGCGAATAACACAAGTATTTCCCGTTTTAAATTAATATCTACTTTTTCTAGTAATAACTTACACGCATTAGCTAAATCCTTAATAAATTGTTTAGGTAAAAATGCAGGTGTTTTTTACTATTATTTCTTATTTCCTGCTTTATTTGGATAAAAACAATAAATGCTTAAGTACATGATTGACGATTGGCAGTATGGGTGACGTGTTTATTTGAAAACATTGACATGGTGTAAAATAATAATAATTAATAAATAAATAACAATGGTTATTGAACTGTTCGTGTGCACTGTATATTGAATAGCATAGTATTGTATTTTGTTTTAAACATATTCATATAGATATAGTGTAATATTAAAATATGCTGCTGGAAATTATTAATAATAACTAAGAATTTTAATAAACTAATATTGTCATATTAAATATACCTATACAGTAATTTAGATTTTAAATTGATTACATTTTCTAATACATTTAGTTTTTTTGTATTATTAATTTAAAATTTACTTATTTATAATTTTGTTATTTATTTTTACAGTACTTAAATACTCAATAGTAATATCAGTAAATATCCATAATATATTATATGAACTATGACTTAGGTTTAGTGTGTCCTTAACTGAATCCTTTTAAATTTTTCAAGTATGTCCAAAATATTGTATCAGAGTATAGGTACGTCCCTAGAAAAAAAATGTTATATTTTGATGGAGTGCGAGTGCGTCCTAGTTTATTTAGAGTTATCCAAGGGTGCACCATGTGGAGATATATATTGTCTTATACCCCTGCAAAAATATATGTTTATTGTTATTTATTTGATTATTTTGACTTACAACCATTTTTTAAATGTCGTGTGACTGACGACTGTACTAATATTGTACAATTTTTATGATTTAATATTTATGTTTTCATACTACCTATTTATTTATACTTTACCTACTTGATTTTTCTATACTTACCATAATTTTCATAAAATTGAATTTAGAAATTTTTACAGTTTGATAGATTTTATATTATTTTCAATGAATTCAATTTTCTTCTCATTGTCGGATCTAATTTGAATTTTTAATATTTTCAAGAAGGTAATGTTATTTACGAATAGTAAGTACCTATAGGTACGGAGGAATATGGGCTATTATAGTGTAAACGCAAATTAATATAAAATAATATATTATAGTGCAAACGCAAACTAATATAAAGTAATATTATAGGTACCATCATAGTATACGTATTATCAGCGATAACATTACGGACACACTTGGTAATTGGGATATACAAACATTATTATAGCGATACTATGGCAGACGCATTTGGGCTATTAAAAAGGTACCAAATATTAAAGATACCCCACACTAAGAAAATGTCTGGTTTATTTAATTTTTATTATTATTATTGTGAGTTTTTCATGTATAAAACTAAATTTACACATCGTCATTGGTTTTTCTATTAAACATTTAATTAAAAGTTGTATCTAACATGTTATATAATAAAAAGTTGTATAATATTCTTTAATGGAATCTACATTAGAAATTGAATTTTATATACTTTAAACACGCTTCATTTGATTATTGTTATTTGAAATAAGCTTAATAATATATACATTTTGAAACACTCACTAGGCAGCTATGTATAGATAATAGATATATTATACATCGAAACAATAAAACACAGTATTGAGAATATTTAATAATGACAATTTAATATCGTCATGTTCCTAATTATTAAGAACATTAACGACTAACGTTTTAATTTACGTCATTGTTATTAATTAAATTAATTTTGAAAATCAAAGGATATTATTTTGATTGATCGTCCATTATAAATGGAGTTATTTTTAAGTACTCGGCTTCCTCACTTTCTATCATTTCTTTGTATAAAAAACGTTTGTTATATTATAATTTCTGTATTAAAATATTCTATAATAATATAGTAAGTTCAACAGTTAATCAGTACTACTTGATTTTATTATTCATAATTCATAAAACAATAAGACATTATGTTTAACATAATGATTGCAAAATAGGTTGAGTATTGATTTTTAAAGTTAACTAAGGATTTATTAGTAATGAAAAACCAGTAAAATGTATCAATACTTCAATTTGTAATACATCACTAAATTAAAATAGGATGGTAATTGGTAATAAATGTTAAATAATGTAATGAATCCTACACATAAGAAATTGTAAAAATGTCATGATAACGTAATATTTTTTAAAACATTATAAGTTTTAGGTGTGTTTGAGATGATAAAGGATAGGCTAAGCCTACCCATGCCGCCCCCGTCGCTATTTTTGTTCATCCTTATTAATAAGGTAATAAAGTATCTAGGTACCTAACCTTAAATAAAACTTACTAAAATTAAAATAATTATACTAAAATATGTCATGAAAAAGCTTATATGAGATTCCTAAGTAAATGAGTAATATATAATATTTATAGAATTATCTACATAAAAAAAGTACAAATAGATAATGATTTTCGTCTACCAATGGTTGCATTAGTGTACATTGCGAAAAAAACACGACAAAAATCAATATTAATATAGTATGAGTAATATGACCACATATATAATATATATAATATACAGACGAAGTTATATAAACAAAGTTATAGGTTAAACGCTTATAATGTTTATGTAGAGCAGTGCGGTCTAGACAAATATTTTTTTTCATTCTGAACGAGTAAAAAAATTAGTGATACAATTTCGGCACGGCGGCCGATGAGTGGGAGTATTCGTATATCATGACCATGTCCGGTGCGTGCGACCGGATGAAAAAAAAGCCTAAAACCGTACTTGGTGACTACATGTAGAACTCCATCGAACTGGAATACCGTCGTTATACGATGTCTATCCGGTGATAGATCTAATCCGTCGAGCGTGGGGCTCGGTTTTGTTTGATACGATTTTTTGCTGCGCTTTTAAAATATTGATACATTGTTATTGACGTTATTTTTTAATATCTCTAACTGTCGTTGGTCGTTGCCAAGACACTAATTACGCTGCATCCGCATTGTGTGCCTATGTCAATATACCTACGTATAAACGTGCTGCACTTTTTGTAGCATTATATATTATACAAATGCAATCGCCCCCTTAGGATTTCGCACGACGGATTCACACGATCGACGATCGACGATCGATGCTCTATACCCCTCCTTTCCACAATCCCCGGCCATGTCAGGTCCCCAGTCCCCACCGCTGGATGACCCGTTTGCGAGAGGGGAAAGGCTCTCGCGATGTATAACAGACGTGCGCCCGCGGTCAACGTCGTGAGAATCGCGCTCCACACGCAAACACACGCACACGAATATGCACACACGAACACACAAACGCACACACACACACCTTCGTCCTGGTGCAGAAATCGTTTCTAATGCCACCGCCGTCTAAATACCGTCGTCTACGACTCAGGTTTTTACCGTTTCCCACGATCGTCGGTTCTATATACGCACTCATCATGCGCCCAGCCACGTCTTCTGCAGCCGACCTATACTTGCATAGCGCGGGGGCGACCTGCTCACCATGCCGACGACTTTTTAAACTCGGGTTGCGACGTAGTATATATTTTCTGTTTAATCGATGGAATAATATTATTCTCTTCTCTCGACATGGTAGTTTTCCGTGTTGTATATAATATATATATTACATGTAACGTAATATTATTGTATCGTCACCGCGGCTCGTACTGAAATCGCGACGAATCCATTAAACCACCGATGATTTACGTTGTACGCCTATATATTATATTATAGAGATAGTAGGTACCTACACTATGCATAGTTACGCAGTAATATTATTTGGTATACCTACAGCGGAATCTCCGTTACCGCTGTCCTATAGTCGTCGCGCGATTCCTTCATGCGTGGCTCTCGACTATAGCACCGTGACCGTTTCCGGCGGATGTGATTTATCGGGCCGTAAAGAATTTCACAGTCTTTTGCGCTTGTATCTTCGCCCGAGCAGGAAGCTCGAGGTCGAGTGCTGCCGATCTCCTCTCCCCCTCCCTTCTGAATTTGTTTTACTCGTGTTACCGCTGCAAAGATATCACCATCGCCTCCGGTGTTGTATAAGTTTGCTGTTCGTCGACGTTTCCCCCTTAATCGCCACTGCAACAAGTCGGTTTTCGGTTACCGCCGACCGCGTTTATAGTATCCCGTAACGCACGAGCGTTTATGACATCGTTTACCACAAACAGCACGACTACTCTCGACTTGAGGCGGTTCCCTATGTTATATATTGTAGTAGATTTAAATATTTGAATATATTATATCATACCTTATGCGTGTATACGTGCGTATAATGAAGATATGATAGTGTTTACGTATAGATAAATTGAACGAATCGCTCTATAGTTCGATTTGTGTTTTAGATATTGATAGAGCTCAACGACCTATTTAAATTTTAAATATTATTACAGTATTATGAACGCGTTCGTGTATAGTAACACTATAATATAATAATATGGATAAATATAACAACTAATAAATATTACTGTATTTTGAGATCCAGTGGCATTTTACAAGCCGTAGCTGATAGCTTCTAATAATGAAAAAATAACAATAATTGTATATGATATCAGAGTGCAAAAGTATGACGTTTATTGACAAAATTTGTATTAATATTATTAAATAAGTGTTAAATATATACTTTTTAATAATTTTTTATTAGAAAAAATGTGTATACCGCTGATCGATGGTTACATTCGTAATAGATTTTATTTCATGGTTTTGTTCATATTTTTACCAGTAATACGGAGTGTCAACAATGTTAATAATCGTTTTTATGATATTAAATTACGCGTACAGTAATAATTACAGAGGCCGCATTGCAACGTGTTCTAATAAAAAAAAATGCCTGAAATCATTCCATTGTCATACAAGATCACACGACTAGATCGTGGGATACAGGAAAATGTAGTTGCTTTGAAGATATTTTTTTCCTGTTTAATTTCTGTAAGATCATTGATCAACAGGTGTAATGTATAGACGTAGGTAAAAAGTAATAACTATTATGTCTGATCGTATAATAATTTCTCTGTTTATCCTTAGAACCAGATGTCCAGATGTATATGTTATTAAACGTTTGTTTTTTTTTTTGTGAGTCGTGACAGGTGTATGTTAAAAATAAAAATTAACATTATAGGTACCTATACTGTTCTTAATATATTATTTAATATAAAGTAGTGTTGTGTGAGAGGAAGAAAAAAATTGTTTTGAGACTTTCAATCATATACATGAAACTATTTTTAAAAACAAAATTCCTGTCAAGTAATTTTATCGCATCAGTTAGATTAAAATTCAATGGCTCGAATAGATTTTTTTTGTACTTTTTTCTTATCGATGATAATTATTTTGTTTACAGTTGTTGGCTGTTGTCTCATAGCCTATAGGTTATCATTTAGACGAAACGAGTGTCAACATGACGTTGTGACTGCATAATTATTTTAGCACACTAAAACATAGATTAGGTTTCCAATGCGCTTAAACAATTTGAATAATTAAATATTAATATATATTATATTGTACGTTGTTTAATTATTAAGTAATAGGTAGTTTCACTAACACGAGAAAAATTGCCTATAAAAGTAAATTACCGTAGATAAGATAAGACGATTTCAAAATTCAAACCACTAAAATGTATACTATATAGGTACAACGGAAAAAAGAAATGGGATTTTAATGAATGTATAAATGTGTGCCGCATATTGTTCAATGGTAAAGTCAATTATTAGACTGTGAAATGTGAATACAGAATGGGTGGTCTGTACGGTTGTTGAAGTTGTCGACTCATCAGTAGGTGTCCTCGTTCGTTCACGTTTCGGTAATCATTATTAACGATATAATAATAAATTATTATGGTATTGCCATGTATAATAATATTGTTAACGACAAATTCTATTGTTATAAGTTTATAACGATTGTCGTTCAAATAGAGTGGATAGTCACAAAATCAATTGAATAATTAGTGACCAATCGAATTATTGGTAAATCACCGTATTGCCGGAACATATTAATATTATAAATTGTAGTTATTACTCGGTATACGTTAAATAAGGTACTGCATAGTCGTCGACTTCGACTACGGTGTTCTTCGAAACAATTGCGAATTTTTTTTTTTTGTCAAAAAATTCACTTCATCACATTTCATGGCGTCGGGCGAGTCGAAAGCGAATAAGAAACCTGTTGGCCCGTACCTTTGTGAAACCCTAAGAAATTCACGCATCGTTATTCGTTGAATGCCATATCGTCGGGAAAACGATTGTTATGAGTCGTATATACCTTGACGCACGCCACCGAGTCGTATATTATATCCATATAATAATTGCCGGTAGCAGGTCCTCCCGAGAACCTGCAAATCGTCTTTACACGTCTCCCAGGGGGTAGAGTATTTATATTATGTGTTCTCGACGGACGTCCATAAGACGTAATGTATATGACTTTTTTTTTTTACGACGGTCGGATGGTCTCATTGTTTCGGTCAAAGGAGACGCACACGCTTCGGTCGCGCGCGCGCTCCGGTGTTTCCTCCTCTTCGCTTTTTATTATAATTCGTTCACTACATCGCCGCCCATTATTCGCGCACCAGGTGAAAACGTTCTCCCGTATAATATTACGCATATATATATAATAATTATTATAATTCCCGTATAACCATACGCAGTTTATATATATTAATAAAAATAATATAATATATACGCGACGTGCTCTGGGCGGCGGCGTATCGCTTGTCGTCGTCGTGTACGGCGGCGCTGTGCACCACCTGCGCGCGAGTGCTTGCCCCCACCACACAGCGAGCAGATGTCGCCCGCGGGAGACGCGTGCCCTCACACCGTACTGCGGGCGGTCGCTTTCGGCAGCATTGCAGCAACACTCGTCAGTTCCTTTCCGGAGCCGATCACGTTCAGTACGCGTTCGCTCCTCGTCGCGTTCACCGTTCCCAACGCTCGTAACGACGCCGTAGTGATAACGTCATAATAGTATAATATTTATCCCTCTGTGGAAAAAAAATTATTATAGTTAATATTACGCGTTCTATTAGTTATCCGATTTTAAATTTTATAAGAAATCGCACGCGACACGACGTCTGTCCGTCGCACTTTGTGTTTATATAAGAAATCGTCGCTCACGCAATAAATCCCGCTAAATGGGTGTTCTGGGCAACGCCGATAACCGCAGCAACAACGTCGTCAGCAGGTCCGTCGCTGTAGCTCCCGAACCGCCGTGCCAGTGTACCGTAGACCATTTCTTGGCGCCGCTCAAGTTCAAAATGAAAGGTCTCAAGAAAATCCGCAAGAAAATCGGCCTGGGTATGTGATCATTACATTATGTATTAAAAGTGTTTAGAAGTCGTTACACTGTGGGATAGTAAATAATAAAAGGTATGCGACATGCGTATCATGTTCCGCACGTTAGTCTCCGTTTTTCCGGCTTTCTCAGTAGCTGCGTGCTCGACATCGATAGTAGCGTTGTAATTTATGGACAAATAGTGGTGAAGTGAGATTGTGTAAGAAAAAAAGAGGAAAGAAGAATAACGTACCGGTCGTAAGTCTCTTTCCGTCGTCGTATATACTATTATTATTATTACGTCGGCGCCACCGACGTGTTAATTACTGTCAGCCGTTTAAGGCATGTCGTCGTTCGCCGCGATCGTTATTAATGATAATAATCTAATAACAAATTGTCCGCACTCGTCGGTCGGCTTAATTCCGTTAACTAACCGAAATTAACGCGATCTGTGTCAATTGTCGTCGCCTGTCTCATAATTTTGTATTTACGACACCCGTCATGAATTTAAAATGCATTATAGATTATGGTAGGTACGCGTAATATATTATATCGGGAAGTGGTGTCCCCGAGGAACATTTTCTAGACGTCGCTGCAGTGGTTTTATTAATACTCCTCAGATGATCGCATTATCGTGGGGTAGCGTTTTGTAGCCATCCGCTCATAATATATAATATCATGTACGCGTATATATGTATCCGGTGGATTTGACTGTCGATCATTTAAAATTTAAATTGTAAAATCATCCAAACGCACCCTTATATTGTTATGTGTATACTCTTATACTGTACAACGTGTATATATGCGATACGCCCCCTCGGGTTTGGTTTTCTCTCGACTTTTCGCCCTTGTCCGTCGAGAGCAAAGCCGGTGCGTACGAGCGCGGCGATGTAAGCCCTCGGGGACCCGACGCCGATACAAGGATTAACGGCCTTGTCGACGACTGCGGTGGCGGTGGTGGTCCATCGCGGCGCGCAAAGTGCCAACCGAGATAGCTACAGATGGCCGGCGTTCCCACGAGGGTCGCGCGCGACACTAAAATAATACAATACCCGCGGGTCGCCGAACTCACCCCTCGCGACTAAACTGAAAAACCGTTACGTATTTCTGCAGCGTCCCTTTCGCCCCTTCGTCGTTTTTTCCATGAACGACGTGCCGCGTTTATTATATTAATAAAAACAACAATATTTGCTGCCCAGTATAACGTAATATTATCCGGTATATACATGTTATTGTACGCATAACAGAAGATCGGACTTTCCGTACGGACGAATCGAGCTAGACACCTCGGGCTGACGACAGACTACGATGCTGCATCGCTGCGACAACGATGACGACGACGACCTTAAGAGACGTGCATTATAGATTACAGTTGTAATACTGTCGTGTACATTACGTATATATCATAATACATGGGTAAGATCGAGATAATATTGGCTCGCGCGGTAATCCCGGGTTATATATTTCGAACCAATATAATATATTATTATTATATAGTTGCAGGTAGGCGTACGCGTAATTATAATAGTCGCCGTAAGTCCATTCGAAATAATATCGTAATTGTAAATATAATAACTACCGATAATGTGTGCTGGGATTTGACGTCGTGTAACGAGACGACAGCTCTCTCCTCGGGTACACCATAATATACGTCTCCGCAATCGTACGATAATAATAATGTACCGATAATAGACGATAATAGAGCACGTCTGTAATGTCTACGATGTTATTGCAGCGCATGTCGTCGACTGACGACGACGACGAGCGTACGTATAGTAAATTTTATGCCGTACCGTTTTGGCCGTTCGCCGCTCACCACTCCGGGCCGCACAGTGACATCATTCCGTTCTCACGGTTTATTATTATAACTACTATTACTATTTTTTTTTTTTTTTATCATTATTATTCGTAACCGCCCGTGCCTGATACGCATACACAAAAAGCGCCGTCGTAAGCCGACGTGATCCATTTAAATGCGCGCGGCGGCCACAGCGGTTTTCCGATATGACACGATGACGGTGATGATTATAATAATTTGATATTACTATTATTGTCGTTGTACCCGTGTAAATATATTTTGTATATATGTGTCAATTATATTGTTGCATTCAGGCTTCGGATTATAAGACTGCAGACGGTGTTTAGGGTGAAGGGGTAAACGGGCTAACCCCTGCGGGGGGGGGGGGCGTCGAAGTGTTACGTTAAAATGCCGAGAGCGCTCTTACAACTATGTCGTGTCGAAAAATCGAGATTGACTCTGGGAGTTCCCCCGTAGATTAATATAGGTATAAATGACACCGCGATTTCGACGACCAATCAGAATTTTACGATACAAAAGTCACACTACAGACACTTACAGACGTGAACCCGCCTTGTAAACCGTATTTTCTCAGTTAAACCTCTTAAGACTAACCTTCACTATATAAAAATATCGATTCCGATGAATCGAATTAACGTCGGTATTGGAAATGATCGAGGCTTCTTAATATGCGGTATGTAAATCGGTTTTGTACGCGCGATTGCTCGCACGTAATCATAGCTATACGTTGTGGTTACCAATTTTTTGTTTTGCACTTTTTAAAGTAATAACAATAATACACATACCGTCCGACCGCCGATAATTATTTCCGGCTTCTCATTCTTTTTAACTGTGGGGGGGGGCTTTCCTACCTCTCTCCCTATCATTTACAAACCGACACCGCTATCTCGACCGCCGACGATGCGCTTGCGCAGCTGAAGAGTATATTATATTATTATATTGTGCTCCGCGCGATCGTGTCGTATTTAAACGTCGTCTTTGGCGCTCTACGAATTCGGACTTCCGGCGGACGTGCGCAAGAACCAGCCGCGGTTGTGTGCGATGGGCGGGCGGGTGGGCCACCGGAAACCGCGCGCGCCCCGCTCACACAATGGGATCGTCTCCCCCTTCGCACAAGCCGCGCGATTGTAATACGAAATTTTCTAGTGCACAAGACCGGATCGTCGTCTCAGCCGCCTCCGTGTTGCGCGCGGTAAAATAATATAATATTATAATTTTTTTCATTATATAGGTTGTTTTTTTTCACGTTGCTCTCTCCGTCCCGCGAGTTTTGTCTTTCGTTCGCTCGCGCGCCCGCGAACAATGTGTGACCCGAGTAACTATGAAGCGCTTTTATTATGCATTTTTTTTACTATATATCGTATACGTTGTAGGTACGTACTACGCGTATACTTGACTCGGAATTATGATAACGTGTAGGGCGGTAGGCCTAAATCCCCAACCCCCTACCCATCCACCACCGTCTCCGCAGTTGTCGAGTCATCGACTCGTGCGTGATACTCGTCAAAGTTGCCGTTATAATATAGCGTGCGTGCTCCTCACGTAACGATATCGTTATTATTATTATTATTATAATTCATATGATATTGCATATTATAATGTACTTATATATATTATAATAATACGCGAATTCGTATGCATTTATTATATTTATCTAATATGCATGTGTTCCCGACTGAAACAGATAACGTAGAATTGTATTTTATGATATTCTTCGTATAATATGACGTTTTTAACCGATTCAGTGATTCGTTTTCCTTTTCTTTGCGTTGTTTATAGTCATTCAGTTTTAGTCGTAACCCACACTCCACCAAGACGGAGTTGTGTATGTAATATTATATGACCGTCGTTCGTTTCATGATAATAACCCTTTTTTACGTGCCCGCTTAAACCACCGGATATACGAATCACTAACACGCGTTCAACCACCTGGCAACCACACATGCGAAACATACTATGCGTAGTTCACGGTCTGCCGGGAGAAAATTGAATATAAATAATGTAATATTACAATACACTGCAGTAGACGAAGCCTGCAACCATATCTGAGTTGCCGAGTAGTTTTTTGTTAATTACAATTCCATTTTTGTTCGATCAGATTATGTTGTTGTCCGATTTGAATATTTCTGTAAAAAATATAACATGAAATATTGTTGAATCAGAAAGCGGCGGCAGTGCGTCTTTCTGGTTTTTGTACTCGAGCACCACGATTATTATTATTGTGTAATTAAAATACAACAGAGAACACTCATAAAAAACGATTTTCGTGTACGACTGGAACCGAAAAATGTTAACTATATACTCGTCACTCGATTCCGACGGCCGGGCTTTATTATTTTATACCGTATATTGCATGTTGGTCTTTCGTCCGTCGTCTTATTGTTCCATTTATGACATGTCACATTCGACTACCCCACGGCCATCGGCGGCCGCTTTTCATGTGCATTGTCGCGGTCATCGTACATATAATACGTATAGTCACCGAGTGTGTTGAGGAACCACTCGTATTGTCCCACACCAATCGTAATGGCATATACCTGTATACAATATTATGATATATGTATACGTACGAAACACATTTTTATATTAACCGTACGTCGTCGTCGTGGGAAACTCGACCGTGACAATTGCCGAATGAAAGAGACTCAACGATTCCTCGCTTCGTACCCACACGGCTTCACACACACACACACATACGTATATCACACACCCACATACATACATATATGCAGGGCACACAATAATACAATATTATTATCATTGTTGTAGTACATTTGTCGCACTGAGATTAAATTATGAAAAATATTAATTAAAACGATAATATAATATTATTATGGACTTCTGCGCGCTGTCTAACATTGTACATTATTTTTGTTGAAACAATAATACGCACGGTTTTTTTATTACAATTGTCTAACAGTTTTACGTTTTTTGTTTGCAGCACCAAAATCGGGCACCGGCGCTGTCAATCCTAACCTACCGCCACTCAAGTTTCATAACGTTCACGGCGAAAATATCCGGCTGTACAAAGACGGGTTCGTCGCCAGACGGGTAGACAGCTTTTGCAAGGGAGTTGCATTCAGCAGTCGGCCGGTTGCCATCAACGAAAAGGTGTACATCAAGTTCCTGGAGATATCCGACAATTGGAGCGGCGTACTCCGGTTCGGGTTCACCAGCGAAGATCCGTCGAACGTCAAGAAAGTTCCGAAATACGCTTGTCCTGGTTAGTGTTCAATATAATATTCTATTATTCGTTGGTATACCTACGTACCTGAAGGCACGCGATTGCTATTTTTGTTCTGATATTATTTTCTATTATTTTCTATTACATTCAATTTATATAGATCTATATACTTATTCTCGTTTTCTCTCGTTTTTCTAGATCTGACTAGCAAATCGGGATTTTGGGCGAAAGCGCTTAGCGAACGGCATGCAATTCACGATGGCTTGTTATTTTTTTACGTTGACGCTGGTGGCGACGTGCACTACGGCCTTAACGGCGAGTCCAAAGGCGTGTTCATGCAGGGCATTGACACCAGGTCACCACTTTGGGTGTTGTTGGATATTTACGGCAATTCGACCATCGTCGAGTTTCTCGACTGCCGTCCACAACTGAACAATAACAGGACTTCCAGAAGGTATGTGTTTACGTCGAAAAATTATATATTATAAATGGAAGAATGAATAGGATCGCATAAAATATCGATTGAGATTGTGCGCCATGACTTGTGGTGTATAATTAAAAAAAAAGTCATTATTTATTATTTTTTTTTTATATAAAATTAAATACGCTAGGTACATCACTCCCAAATAAACTCGTAAACTATAGGGATGTCAGTGATGGCATCCGTTTTTTATTATCATCGATATTAGTGTGACTTGTTGTGTTCATCCGCGATACTTCGCAATAACATTATAATTATATTGTGCGATACTAACTTTGTTTTTCTCGGTACAGCGATGAACTGGAAATCTCCTCTCAACTGTCCGCCGTGACCGTGTCATCGAATTCGGCGGTGGTCCCGTCGCCCCCACGTGGTCAGATAGCAGACAATGTGGAACCTTTGGGATTAGTGCGCAAGGGCCGGCACGTGATGATCAGCATGAAAGACGGTGTGCCTTGCGTTGGAACCAGACTGTCAACGGCATTCTTCCAAGGGTACACCTTCACGAAACGGCCGCTGCAGATCGGCGAGAAGTACCTGGTGCAGATCACAAAGACCAGTCAGTTATACGTGGGCAGCCTTTCGTTCGGCGTAACGTGCTGCGATCCGAGCAGCATCGGCATCGGTGAACTGCCCGACGACCCCAACCAACTGGTCGACCGGCGCGAGTACTGGGTCATGAGCAGAAACGTCGCGGAAGAGACCAAACCCGGTGACGTGCTGATATTCTCCATCAACAACAACGGTACATAACAATATTTACTTAGTATACTTAAATATTATATTTTAATGAAGTATTCAGAACGACTATAAATTCACAATAATCAAATGTTATATACGGACGATGTCTACGAATATCTTAAAACCGTATAATAAATAGACAAAATAATAATATGTGTGTTTCTCGAAAACTAAACTAAACGGTTTGTTTTTTTATTTGTTCTGCAGGCGAAGTGTTGTGCAGCAAAAACGGAAACGCAGAGATCGTGCTGATGTGCGTGGACCACTCGCAAACGCTGTGGGGAGTGTTCGACATTTACGGCACGACCACGCAGATCGTCGTGTCGAAAATGTTGGCCCGACCGTCAATGGGCTGCACCCCGAACGCCATCGTCCAATCTTCGCCACAACCGTCGACTTCTTACGAGACGGTTTCGTCGTCAGTTTCGCCGACCGTGTGCTACGCGCCGCAGCCACCGATGGTTCGGTCAAACATCCTAGAAGTAAACACAGACGCTAACGGCGGCACCGTGCTCATCGTTAACCTACCTGCCGCTCAGAACAATCAGATGTGTCATCCGTCTCCGGCCCTGTCGCAGGCGTCTTCTGGCATGCAGCAGCATCAGCAGATGTCTGCTAGACCGCCGTCCGTCACCATCCAACAGATACAACCAAGAGCCGCTCCTGTTACCCAACAACCACATCTCCCAGAGGTAAGATATACTGACCATAGATGATCATAGTTTAATACTTTGACATTATTGTTGAGTGCTCGTCTAAAGATGATGACGCGAAACAAGCACACAATATTTATATTTTTTGAGTTGCGCATGAGTAATAATTTTAATTTTTTTCCCCCTTTAGCAATTACCTTCCGGCGAAGGAGAATGTTCGATTTGTTTCGAAAGAGCAGTTGACTGTGCTTTGTACACATGCGGACATCTATGCATGTGCTACGAATGCGCTAAAAAGCAGTGGGTACGTTTGGGCCGTTGTCCGATTTGCCGTGCTGTTATTAAAGACGTTATTAAGATATACAAATAGATTTTGTCTTCCTTGGTTTTTCTGTTAATCTGTTTTGGGCATTTTTGTTAACTTTTTTACTGATTATTGTAAATAACTATTGCCAAACAATTGCTAATTTAAATAATTTTCATCAGTCATTTTTATTATTATATTATGTTATGAATTGTTTTTTTTTTAATTTTATTCGACTGTCTTGTCACTTATATCGGTTATTGGAGTACATTTATATTTATATACATATTTTTTTTTAACTTCATTTTTATATAAATTGTATTAACATAATCCATATTTTAACAAATAGAAAAAAATGACTGATTTTATTCAATAATTATATTAGGTGTAAGCACCAAGTGTGCACAATAGGAAGTCAGGAAGGCTGGCTTTTTTTTTTTTTTTGTAAATTAAGTTTTATTATTGTTGTTATTGTTATATAAACATAATTATTGTACTGTATATTTAATAAAATATTGGTTATTAAAATTAAGTAAGGAAAATAAAAATGATTCCTCAAGAATTATTTTGATACTATATATTGAACTACAGGCCGTTCTAGTCAATAGTCAGTTAGGGTTTCTTTATCAAATTTGTATTTTAATAATTTATCGTAGGCACAAACATTGTTGTAATATTATGCTAAGGTAAACATAAATTTTCTCTAAGTCATAATTTAATGTAATAATATAGTCATGATATTTTACTGAACACTACATAAGTGATCGTACAATAATTTATAATATGTATACCTATGCATCACAAATGTGATAGTTGTAAATATCACAATAAATAGAACAATATTGTATCTAATTAACTTTGAATAATATATAATAATGTATTTTTTTTTTTTTTGTAATTTACACTTTTAATTAACAAGTGATAACTGAAAAAATAAAGATTATAATTATTACCATATTATGCGGTTTTGAAGTTTATTCAATTCTTATATTGTTATGTTCTATGTTTAATTAGATGTAATATTAACATCAAATGAGTGTTTGAAATTATTTGATAACTGATAAGTATTTTTGAAAAAAAGAAATATTGTTATTTGATTATAAGTATCTGAACTGGTAATATTTTATATATTAAACATTGGTATAACTTATAGACAACGAAATATATTTGACGGCCGTAAATAATTTAATACAAAATATATTATGTCCGTATCACAGAACCAAGTCAAAACACAAAAATTTAAATTCATAAAATTGGCATAGTGTAGTATTCTATGCATTGGATGATTTAAGAGAACGTTTTCTGAGGATGTGCACTTGAAATAAGTAAATTTAAACTCGACAAAAAGTTGGGAGTCTCCTGCAAAGAGCCATTAAGTAGAAATATAATACGACTTAGATGAATGTCTGAGTTTGGAGAAGCAACAATAGGAACTTTCAAGGTAGTTTATATAGGTAATAAAAAGAAATAATTATGACTACAAGGCCGACATTTGTACTGATTTGTATGCGTAATGTTAACTAGTAAAATTACTAGTACCTAACCTATCTACGCATCAAAATATGTTTCATGGCGTAACGATTCTGTATTATTTTAGAGTTTTTGCAGTTTTAGGGCATATTTAATGATTTTGTTAAATTTATAAGACATTTTTAACTCGATAAATCGAGAATTTTCACTAAATAAAAAACTATTCAAGATTTTTAATTATCAGAATGCAGTAAGGGAGCTTATAATAATCTAATAGGTACACCCATGTTTTTAGATAAAAAATTAATTTGTTTCACTGATAAGTTGTTATCGTTTATTCGATTTATTATTTAATAAATACAGTTTGATTACTAATCAGTACCTTTAGGTATCGTATAATAATGTCACCTGATGTTCTTGTTCATATTATGTTTTATCATGGTTCTTTTTTTCAGAGGATATTTTGGTAATTATTAGGAAATAACTGTATACATACTTAATAGGTTTTAACGACATTTATTTGTCATAAATCCTAGTCATGACGAATAATTATTCAACGTTAAAATTATTTGAAATTTAAATTTATACATATTAAACTAATTAAAACATATTTTAATTATATTGGTAAATATAATATCTGGTGTTGATATTATATATATTATTAATTAAAAACTAAGAATTTAATATCGTTTTATAGTAATGTTGAAAAACCAATCATTAAGATTTTCGAAGATTGTTATATACATATATATTATCATATTAATGATGCTTAGTTTATAATTTGGCGAATATCAATATTTTAACATAAAATGTGTTTTGAGAATTATATAATATATAAGTTATAGAATTGCATTTTATTGTTTTAAATTGAATTATTAAATTGGTTATTTTGTTTTAGTCACCCAATATCACAAGGTATATAATATATACATAGACACATACATTATATTGCTTTAAAATTAAACAATTTTTCTAAATTAAATATTTCAGGTTAAAAATAATATGCTGTGTATTAATCTAAATATAACCGTGTAGGTATATATCATCAAATTTTTAGGTAGAAACTACTGCTAGGAATATGATACTTAATCAAAATTATTTTCTACAGTACTTTTAATGCTATAAATACCAGTGTCCAGTATAACAAATATACTCAAAAACATATGATCAAAAATAAAAATAAATTAAACATTTTTTTTTTTTTAAACATATGGTTAAAAGCTATCAATATTCGCATTTCAATTTACTAATAACTAATATAAATAATTTAGTTTAAGTCCTTGATCTGGCAATATGACTGTGTTTAAAATTCAACCTACAATTTATTTTGATGTATGCTGTAGCCCAGAAACTACCAATTAATATAACCAGTAAACAAATTTACAATTTTTAAATATTAATTATACACAGTTATAATAGTGATATAATATAATATATAAATAAGTAAATGAAAAAGAAAAAAATGATAAAAAACAAATTACAGCTTGAAATTCAAATTTATAAACAGATAAGTTGAATAAGATACACATACATACATAATGGCTAATTATATTCGATCGACTTTGGTACCTACAACATTTACAACTTTACTCTGAAATAATAAATCATCTAGCTTTAAAACATTTTAGTTTTTAGTTTTTTTTTAAAGTTTGATAAACATAGTTACCGAATTTAAACGTAGGCAGATACTAAGTAGGAAGTAGGTATAGGTACGTAAATATTTCTCGTGGTGAATTAATTTAATATTTTATTCAACATTACTGCAGTTTCCATAAAGTTCTTATAATACTGTAACTTAAAATTAAATATTTATTAGTAGGTAGCATATATAACAATTTATTTAATATTCATAAATGTACATGCATAAAAACAGAAAACTATCAAAACACTATGATAGAACGAACGGCAGAAAAAAACTAGTTTTACGTATTTTTCGATGTTTAAATTAAATGCAATCATTTTGAAAAAGAACTAATGGTTTAAAGTGAACATCACAGTATCCTTTAGAACAATAAGAAAATAGAATATCAAAGAATTTAATGTGAAAAAATACGAAAAACCGTTTCTTTGAAAAAATCACATTAAGTCCCATACTAGGTGAAGTACTAGGATTTCAATTTCAAAATCACACATATACACTTAAATATGATGACTAATGATGTAAATGCATAAAAATGAAAAAAATGTGAAATTAATTTTTCATATTGAGCGAGCGGCCACTTGTTGTCAGTTTTTTAAAAAAAAACTACTTTTACGTATTTTTCGATGTTTAAATTAAATGCAATCATTTTGCAAATGAACTAATCGTTTAAAGTGAACATTACAATATCTTTTAGTACAATAAGAAAATGGAAAATCTATAAATTTAATGTAAAAAAATACGAAAAACCGTTTTTTTGAAAAAATCACATTATGTCGAAAACTAGCTGAAGGAATAGGATTTCAAATTCAATATCTCACATTTACGCTCTAATATGATGACTAATGAATGTAAATGCATAAAAACGAAAAAAATTTGAAATTAATTTTTCATATTGGGCGAGCAGCCACTTGTTGTCAGTTTTTTAAAAAAAAAACTAGTTTTACGTATTTTTCGAGGTTTAAATTAAATGCAATCATTTTGCAAATGAACTAATCGTTTAAAGTGAACATTACAATATCTTTTAGTACAATAAGAAAATGGAAAATCTATAAATTTAATGTAAAAAAATACGAAAAACCGTTTTTTTGAAAAAATCACATTATGTCGAAAACTAGCTGAAGGAATAGGTTTTCAAATCCAGAATCACACATATACACTTAAATATGATGACTAATGAATGTAAATGCATAAAAACGAAAAAAATGTGAAATCAATTTTTCATATTGGGCGAGCAGCAACTTGTTGTTAGTTTTTTAAAAAAAAAACTACTTTTACGTATTTTTCGAATTTTAAATTAAATGCAATCATTTTGCAAATGAACTAATCGTTTCAAGTGAACATTACAGTATCTTTTAGTACAATAAGAAAATGGAATATCTATGAATTTAATGTAAAAAAATACAAAAAACCCTTTTTTTAAAAAAATCACATTATGTCCAATACTAAGTGAAGGACTAGGATTTCAATTTCAAAATTACACATATATCCTTAAATATGATGACTAATGAATGTAAATGCATAAAAACGAAAAAAATGTGAAATTAATTTTTCATATTGAGCGAGCAGCCACTTGTTGTCAGTTTTTTAAATAAAAAACTAGTTTTACGTACTTTTCGATGTTTAAATTAAATGCAATCATTTTGCAAATGAACTAATCGTTTAAAGTGAACATTACAGTATCTATTAGTACAATAAGAAAATGGAATATCTATGAATTTAATGTAAAAAAATACGAAAAACCGTTTTTTTGAAAAAATCACATTATGTCCAAAACTAGCTGAAGGAATAGGATTTCAAATTCAATATCTCACATTTACGCTCTAATATGATGACTAATGAATGTAAATGCATAAAAACGAAAAAAATTTGAAATTAATTTTTCATATTGGGCGAGCAGCCACTTGTTGTCAGTTTTTTAAAAAAAAAACTACTTTTACGTATTTTTCGATGTCTAAATTAAATGCAATCATTTTGCAAATGAACTAATCGTTTAAAGTGAACATTACAGTATCTATTAGTACAATAAGAAAATGGAATATCTATGAATTTAATGTAAAAAAATACGAAAAACCGTTTTTTTGAAAAAATCACATTATGTCCAAAACTAGCTGAAGGAATAGGATTTCAAATTCAATATCTCACATTTACGCTCTAATATGATGACTAATGAATGTAAATGCATAAAAACGAAAAAAATTTGAAATTAATTTTTCATATTGGGCGAGCAGCCACTTGTTGTCAGTTTTTTAAAAAAAAAAACTACTTTTACGTATTTTTCGATGTCTAAATTAAATGCAATCATTTTGCAAATGAACTAATCGTTTAAAGTGAACATTACAGTATCTATTAGTACAATAAGAAAATAGAATATCAAAGAATTTAATGTAAAAAAATACGAAAAACCGTTTTTTTGAAAAAATCACATTATGTCGAAAACTAGCTGAAGGAATAGGTTTTCAAATCCAGAATCACACATATACACTTAAATATGATGACTAATGAATGTAAATGCATAAAAACGAAAAAAATGTGAAATCAATTTTTCATATTGGAGCGAGCAGCAACTTGTTGTAGTTTTTTAAAAAAAAAACTACTTTTACGTATTTTTCGAATTTTAAATTAAATGCAATCATTTTGCAAATGAACTAATCGTTTCAAGTGAACATTACAGTATCTTTTAGTACAATAAGAAAATGGAATATCTATGAATTTAATGTAAAAAAATACAAAAAACCCTTTTTTTAAAAAAATCACATTATGTCCAATACTAAGTGAAGGACTAGGATTTCAATTTCAAAATTACACATATATCCTTAAATATGATGACTAATGAATGTAAATGCATAAAAACGAAAAAAAATGTGAAATTAATTTTTCATATTGAGCGAGCAGCCACTTGTTGTCAGTTTTTTAAATAAAAAACTAGTTTTACGTACTTTTCGATGTTTAAATTAAATGCAATCATTTTGCAAATGAACTAATCGTTTAAAGTGAACATTACAGTATCTATTAGTACAATAAGAAAATGGAATATCTATGAATTTAATGTAAAAAAATACGAAAAACCGTTTTTTTGAAAAAATCACATTATGTCCAAAACTAGCTGAAGGAATAGGATTTCAAATTCAATATCTCACATTTACGCTCTAATATGATGACTAATGAATGTAAATGCATAAAAACGAAAAAAATTTGAAATTAATTTTTCATATTGGGCGAGCAGCCACTTGTTGTCAGTTTTTTAAAAAAAAAAACTACTTTTACGTATTTTTCGATGTCTAAATTAAATGCAATCATTTTGCAAATGAACTAATCGTTTAAAGTGAACATTACAGTATCTATTAGTACAATAAGAAAATGGAATATCTATGAATTTAATGTAAAAAAATACGAAAAACCGTTTTTTTGAAAAAATCACATTATGTCCAAAACTAGCTGAAGGAATAGGATTTCAAATTCAATATCTCACATTTACGCTCTAATATGATGACTAATGAATGTAAATGCATAAAAACGAAAAAAATTTGAAATTAATTTTTCATATTGGGCGAGCAGCCACTTGTTGTCAGTTTTTTAAAAAAAAAACTACTTTTACGTATTTTTCGATGTCTAAATTAAATGCAATCATTTTGCAAATGAACTAATCGTTTAAAGTGAACATTACAGTATCTATTAGTACAATAAGAAAATAGAATATCAAAGAATTTAATGTAAAAAAATACGAAAAACCGTTTTTTTGAAAAAATCACATTATGTCCAATACTAGCTGAAGGAATAGGATTTCAATTTCAAAATTACACATATATCCTTAAATATGATGACTAATGAATGTAAATGCATAAAAACGAAAAAAATGTGAAATTAATTTTTCATATTGAGCGAGCAGCCACTTGTTGTTAGTTTTTTTAAAAAAAAACTACTTTTACGTATTTTTCGAATTTTAAATTAAATGCAATCATTTTGCAAATGAACTAATCGTTTAAGTGAACATTACAGTATCTTTTAGTACAATAAGAAAATGGAATATCTATGAATTTAATGTAAAAAAATACAAAAAACCCTTTTTTTAAAAAAAAAAAATCACATTATGTCCAATACTAAGTGAAGGACTAGGATTTCAATTTCAAAATTACACATATCCTTAAATATGATGACTAATGAATGTAAATGCATAACAAAAAAAGAAAAAATGTGAAATTAATTTTTCATATTGAGCGAGCAGCCACTTGTTGTCAGTTTTTTTAAATAAAAAACTAGTTTTACGTACTTTTCGATGTTTAAATTAAATGCAATCATTTTGCAAATGAACTAATCGTTTAAAGTGAACATTACAGTATCTATTAGTACAATAAGAAAATGGAATATCTATGAATTAATGTAAAAAAATACGAAAAACCGTTTTTTTGAAAAAATCACATTATGTCAAAACTAGCTGAAGGAATAGGATTTCAATTCAATATCTCACATTTACGCTCTAATATGATGACTAATGAATGTAAATGCATAAAAACGAAAAAAATTGAAATTAATTTTTCATATTGGGCGAGCAGCCACTTGTTGTCAGTTTTTTAAAAAAAAAAACTAGTTTTACGTATTTTTCGATGTCTAAATTAAATGCAATCATTTTGCAAATGAACTAATCGTTTAAAGTGAACATTACAGTATCTATTAGTACAATAAGAAAATGGAATATCTATGAATTTAATGTAAAAAAATACGAAAAACCGTTTTTTTGAAAAAATCACATTATGTCCAAAACTAGCTGAAGGAATAGGATTTCAAATTCAATATCTCACATTTACGCTCTAATATGATGACTAATGAATGTAAATGCATAAAAACGAAAAAAATTTGAAATTAATTTTTCATATTGGGCGAGCAGCCACTTGTTGTCAGTTTTTTAAAAAAAAAACTAGTTTTACGTATTTTTCGAGGTTTAAATTAAATGCAATCATTTTGAAAAAGAACTAATGGTTTAAAGTGAACATCACAGTATCCTTTAGAACAATAAGAAAATAGAATATCAAAGAATTTAATGTGAAAAAATACGAAAAACCGTTTCTTTGAAAAAATCACATTAAGTCCCATACTAGGTGAAGTACTAGGATTTCAATTTCAAAATCACACATATACACTTAAATATGATGACTAATGAATGTAAATGCATAAAAATGAAAAAAATGTGAAATTAATTTTTCATATTGAGCGAGCGGCCACTTGTTGTCAGTTTTTTAAAAAAAAAACTACTTTTACGTATTTTTCGATGTTTAAATTAAATGCAATCATTTTGCAAATGAACTAATCGTTTAAAGTGAACATTACAATATCTTTTAGTACAATAAGAAAATGGAAAATCTATAAATTTAATGTAAAAAAATACGAAAAACCGTTTTTTTGAAAAAATCACATTATGTCGAAAACTAGCTGAAGGAATAGGATTTCAAATTCAGAATCACACATATACACTTAAATATGATGACTAATGAATGTAAATGCATAAAAACGAAAAAAATGTGAAATCAATTTTTCATATTGGGCGAGCAGCAACTTGTTGTTAGTTTTTTAAAAAAAAAACTACTTTTACGTATTTTTCGAATTTTAAATTAAATGCAATCATTTTGCAAATGAACTAATCGCTTCAAGTGAACATTACAGTATCTTTTAGTACAATAAGAAAATGGAATATCTATGAATTTAATGTAAAAAAATACAAAAAACCCTTTTTTTAAAAAAATCACATTATGTCCAATACTAAGTGAAGGACTAGGATTTCAATTTCAAAATTACACATATATCCTTAAATATGATGACTAATGAATGTAAATGCATAAAAACGAAAAAAATGTGAAATTAATTTTTCATATTGAGCGAGCAGCCACTTGTTGTCAGTTTTTTAAATAAAAAACTAGTTTTACGTACTTTTCGATGTTTAAATTAAATGCAATCATTTTGCAAATGAACTAATCGTTTAAAGTGAACATTACAGTATCTATTAGTACAATAAGAAAATGGAATATCTATGAATTTAATGTAAAAAAATACGAAAAACCGTTTTTTTGAAAAAATCACATTATGTCCAAAACTAGCTGAAGGAATAGGATTTCAAATTCAATATCTCACATTTACGCTCTAATATGATGACTAATGAATGTAAATGCATAAAAACGAAAAAAATTTGAAATTAATTTTTCATATTGGGCGAGCAGCCACTTGTTGTCAGTTTTTTAAAAAAAAAACTACTTTTACGTATTTTTCGATGTCTAAATTAAATGCAATCATTTTGCAAATGAACTAATCGTTTAAAGTGAACATTACAGTATCTATTAGTACAATAAGAAAATGGAATATCTATGAATTTAATGTAAAAAAATACGAAAAACCGTTTTTTTGAAAAAATCACATTATGTCCAAAACTAGCTGAAGGAATAGGATTTCAAATTCAATATCTCACATTTACGCTCTAATATGATGACTAATGAATGTAAATGCATAAAAACGAAAAAAATTTGAAATTAATTTTTCATATTGGGCGAGCAGCCACTTGTTGTCAGTTTTTTAAAAAAAAAACTAGTTTTACGTATTTTTCGAGGTTTAAATTAAATGCAATCATTTTGCAAATGAACTAATCGTTTAAAGTGAACATTACAGTATCTATTAGTACAATAAGAAAATGGAATATCTATGAATTTAATGTAAAAAAATACGAAAAACCGTTTTTTTGAAAAAATCACATTATGTCCAATACTAGCTGAAGGAATAGGATTTCAATTTCAAAATTACACATATATCCTTAAATATGATGACTAATGAATGTAAATGCATAAAAACGAAAAAAATGTGAAATTAATTTTTCATATTGAGCGAGCAGCCACTTGTTGTCAGTTTTTTAAATAAAAAACTAGTTTTACGTACTTTTCGATGTTTAAATTAAATGCAATCATTTTGCAAATGAACTAATCGTTTAAAGTGAACATTACAGTATCTATTAGTACAATAAGAAAATAGAATATCAAAGAATTTAATGTAAAAAAATACGAAAAACCGTTTTTTTGAAAAAATCACATTATGTCCAATACTAGCTGAAGGAATAGGATTTCAATTTCAAAATTACACATATATCCTTAAATATGATGACTAATGAATGTAAATGCATAAAAACGAAAAAAATGTGAAATTAATTTTTCATATTGAGCGAGCAGCCACTTGTTGTCAGTTTTTTAAATAAAAAACTAGTTTTACGTACTTTTCGATGTTTAAATTAAATGCAATCATTTTGCAAATGAACTAATCGTTTAAAGTGAACATTACAGTATCTATTAGTACAATAAGAAAATGGAATATCTATGAATTTAATGTAAAAAAATACGAAAAACCGTTTTTTTGAAAAAATCACATTATGTCCAAAACTAGCTGAAGGAATAGGATTTCAAATTCAATATCTCACATTTACGCTCTAATATGATGACTAATGAATGTAAATGCATAAAAACGAAAAAAATTTGAAATTAATTTTTCATATTGGGCGAGCAGCCACTTGTCAGTTTTTTAAAAAAAAAACTAGTTTTACGTATTTTTCGAGGTTTAAATTAAATGCAATCATTTTGCAAATGAACTAATCGTTTAAAGTGAACATTACAGTATCTATTAGTACAATAAGAAAATGGAATATCTATGAATTTAATGTAAAAAAATACGAAAAACCGTTTTTTTGAAAAAATCACATTATGTCCAAAACTAGCTGAAGGAATAGGATTTCAATTTCAAAATTACACATATATCCTTAATATGATGACTAATGAATGTAAATGCATAAAAACGAAAAAAATTTGAAATTAATTTTTCATATTGAGCGAGCAGCCACTTTTTGTCAGTTTTTTAAATAAAAAACTAGTTTTACGTACTTTTCGATGTTTAAATTAAATGCAATCATTTTGCAAATGAACTAATCGTTTAAAGTGAACATTACAGTATCTATTAGTACAATAAGAAAATGGAATATCTATGAATTTAATGTAAAAAAATACGAAAAACCGTTTTTTTGAAAAAATCACATTATGTCCAAAACTAGCTGAAGGAATAGGATTTCAAATTCAATATCTCACATTTACGCTCTAATATGATGACTAATGAATGTAAATGCATAAAAACGAAAAAAATTTGAAATTAATTTTTCATATTGGGCGAGCAGCCACTTGTTGTCAGTTTTTTAAAAAAAAAACTAGTTTTACGTATTTTTCGATGTTTAAATTAAATGCAATCATTTTGCAAATGAACTAATCGTTTAAAGTGAACATCACAGCATCTATTAGTACAATAAGAAAATGGAATATCTATGAATTTAATTTAAAAAAATACGAAAAACCGTTTTTTTTTAAAAATCACATTATGTCCAATACTAAGTGAAAGGCCTAGGATTTCAATTTCAAAATCACACATATATCCTTAAATATGATGACTAATGAATGTAAATGCATAAAAACGAAAAAAATGTGAAATTAATTTTTCATATTGAGCGAGCATGCCACTTGTTGTCAGTTTTTTAAATAAAAAACTAGTTTTACGTACTTTTCGATGTTTAAATTAAATGCAATCATTTTGCAAATGAACTAATCGTTTAAAGTGAACATTACAGTATCTATTAGTACAATAAGAAAATAGAATATCAAAGAATTTAATGTAAAAAAATACGAAAAACCGTTTTTTTGAAAAAATCACATTATGTCCAATACTAGCTGAAGGAATAGGATTTCAATTTCAAAATTACACATATATCCTTAAATATGATGACTAATGAATGTAAATGCATAAAAACGAAAAAAATGTGAAATTAATTTTTCATATTGAGCGAGCAGCCACTTGTTGTCAGTTTTTTAAATAAAAAACTAGTTTTACGTACTTTTCGATGTTTAAATTAAATGCAATCATTTTGCAAATGAACTAATCGTTTAAAGTGAACATTACAGTATCTATTAGTACAATAAGAAAATGGAATATCTATGAATTTAATGTAAAAAAATACGAAAAACCGTTTTTTTGAAAAAATCACATTATGTCCAAAACTAGCTGAAGGAATAGGATTTCAAATTCAATATCTCACATTTACGCTCTAATATGATGACTAATGAATGTAAATGCATAAAAACGAAAAAAATTTGAAATTAATTTTTCATATTGGGCGAGCAGCCACTTGTTGTCAGTTTTTTAAAAAAAAAACTAGTTTTACGTATTTTTCGATGTTTAAATAAATGCAATCATTTTGCAAATGAACTAATCGTTTAAAGTGAACATTACAGTATCTATTAGTACAATAAGAAAATGGAATATCTATGAATTTAATGTAAAAAAATACGAAAAACCGTTTTTTTGAAAAAATCACATTATGTCCAAAACTAGCTGAAGGAATAGGATTTCAATTTCAAAATTACACATATATCCTTAAATATGATGACTAATGAATGTAAATGCATAAAAACGAAAAAAATGTGAAATTAATTTTTCATATTGAGCGAGCAGCCACTTGTTGTCAGTTTTTTAAAAAAAAACTAGTTTTACGTACTTTTCGATGTTTAAATTAAATGCAATCATTTTGCAAATGAACTAATCGTTTAAAGTGAACATTACAGTATCTATTAGTACAATAAGAAAATGGAATATCTATGAATTTAATGTAAAAAAATACGAAAAACCGTTTTTTTGAAAAAATCACATTATGTCCAATACTAGCTGAAGGAATAGGATTTCAATTTCAAAATTACACATATATCCTTAAATATGATGACTAATGAATGTAAATGCATAAAAACGAAAAAAATGTGAAATTAATTTTTCATATTGAGCGAGCAGCCACTTTTTGTCAGTTTTTTAAAAAAAAACTAGTTTTACGTACTTTTCGATGTTTAAATTAAATGCAATCATTTTGCAAATGAACTAATCGTTTAAAGTGAACATTACAGTATCTATTAGTACAATAAGAAAATGGAATATCTATGAATTTAATGTAAAAAAATACGAAAAACCGTTTTTTTGAAAAAATCACATTATGTCCAAAACTAGCTGAAGGAATAGGATTTCAAATTCAATATCTCACATTTACGCTCTAATATGATGACTAATGAATGTAAATGCATAAAAACGAAAAAAATTGAAATTAATTTTTCATATTGGGCGAGCAGCCACTTGTTGTCAGTTTTTTAAAAAAAAAACTACTTTTACGTATTTTTCGATGTCTAAATTAAATGCAATCATTTTGCAAATGAACTAATCGTTTAAAGTGAACATTACAGTATCTATTAGTACAATAAGAAAATAGAATATCAAAGAATTTAATGTAAAAAAATACGAAAAACCGTTTTTTTGAAAAAATCACATTATGTCCAATACTAGCTGAAGGAAT
Source organism: Aphis gossypii (assembly GCF_020184175.1). Taxonomy (NCBI): domain Eukaryota; kingdom Metazoa; phylum Arthropoda; class Insecta; order Hemiptera; family Aphididae; genus Aphis; species Aphis gossypii. The sequence continues at coordinate 63,727,058 of NC_065531.1, read as the reverse complement.
AGGATTTCAATTTCAAAATTACACATATATCCTTAAATATGATGACTAATGAATGTAAATGCATAAAAACGAAAAAAATGTGAAATTAATTTTTCATATTGAGCGAGCAGCCACTTGTTGTCAGTTTTTTAAATAAAAAACTAGTTTTACGTACTTTTCGATGTTTAAATTAAATGCAATCATTTTGCAAATGAACTAATCGTTTAAAGTGAACATTACAGTATCTATTAGTACAATAAGAAAATAGAATATCAAAGAATTTAATGTAAAAAAATACGAAAAACCGTTTTTTTGAAAAAATCACATTATGTCCAATACTAGCTGAAGGAATAGGATTTCAATTTCAAAATTACACATATATCCTTAAATATGATGACTAATGAATGTAAATGCATAAAAACGAAAAAAATGTGAAATTAATTTTTCATATTGAGCGAGCAGCCACTTGTTGTCAGTTTTTTAAATAAAAAACTAGTTTTACGTACTTTTCGATGTTTAAATTAAATGCAATCATTTTGCAAATGAACTAATCGTTTAAAGTGAACATTACAGTATCTATTAGTACAATAAGAAAATGGAATATCTATGAATTTAATGTAAAAAAATACGAAAAACCGTTTTTTTGAAAAAATCACATTATGTCCAAAACTAGCTGAAGGAATAGTATTTCAAATTCAATATCTCACATTTACGCTCTAATATGATGACTAATGAATGTAAATGCATAAAAACGAAAAAATTTGAAATTAATTTTTCATATTGGGCGAGCAGCCACTTGTTGTCAGTTTTTTAAAAAAAAAACTACTTTTACGTATTTTTCGATGTCTAAATTAAATGCAATCATTTTGCAAATGAACTAATCGTTTAAAGTGAACATTACAGTATCTATTAGTACAATAAGAAAATGGAATATCTATGAATTTAATGTAAAAAAATACGAAAAACCGTTTTTTTGAAAAAATCACATTATGTCCAAAACTAGCTGAAGGAATAGGATTTCAAATTCAATATCTCACATTTACGCTCTAATATGATGACTAATGAATGTAAATGCATAAAAACGAAAAAAATTTGAAATTAATTTTTCATATTTGGCGAGCAGCCACTTGTTGTCAGTTTTTTAAAAAAAAAACTACTTTTACGTATTTTTCGATGTTTAAATTAAATGCAATCATTTTGCAAATGAACTAATCGTTTAAAGTGAACATTACAATATCTTTTAGTACAATAAGAAAATGGAAAATCTATAAATTTAATGTAAAAAAATACGAAAAACCGTTTTTTTGAAAAAATCACATTATGTCCAATACTAGCTGAAGGAATAGGATTTCAATTTCAAAATTACACATATATCCTTAAATATGATGACTAATGAATGTAAATGCATAAAAACGAAAAAAATGTGAAATTAATTTTTCATATTGAGCGAGCAGCCACTTGTTGTCAGTTTTTTAAATAAAAAACTAGTTTTACGTACTTTTCGATGTTTAAATTAAATGCAATCATTTTGCAAATGAACTAATCGTTTAAAGTGAACATTACAGTATCTATTAGTACAATAAGAAAATGGAATATCTATGAATTTAATGTAAAAAAATACAAAAAACCCTTTTTTTAAAAAAATCACATTATGTCCAATACTAAGTGAAGGACTAGGATTTCAAATTCAAAATCTCATACATACATTCTAATATGATTGCTAATGAATGTACATGCATAAAAACAAAACAATATCTTTATTTTTAAAGCATATTGATAGATTCTTTAAAACAAAAATTCATTAATAATGCTAAATAATTTTTATCAACCTCCCCTTTCTTTTTAATAAATAATAATTAAATAATCTGTATATTTGAACATTTTAGAACCTTATTTGATTTGATTTATTATATTTATGAAATTAATAATTATATCGTTATTATATATTGTGTATTATATTTTGCAATAGATACTTTAATTTGTAAATTAAAAAAACTCATCATTTATATACACCTTTTTATTATACTGCTGGTATTGCAGTTTATAATTTTATATCAATCACTTATAATATATGTTGAATGTATTAAACAAAATCTTATTTTTACTTTTTATGTTTCGTGAATCCACTTCAGCTTACAGCTATCTATTTCTTTATTTTTATTAAATATTAATAGCTCCAATTTACACTCTAAGTGTTCTTAATTCATTTTTGAGCACAATCTTGATTATATAGCGTACGCTGACCGCCATACAGTCATAAATGATAAAAAATAGAAAATTAATTGACTAAAATGTAATATTTAGTGTACTCTGTGTTTTTTTTCAAACAGTTTAAATTGTTTTTGTATTTATTATACTAAGATTTACAAACTACTTATTGAAATTAAATTCTTAAAATTCTCAGTGCCATACGATATAAGCATATAGTATTATAGTTCCTTTATTTTTAAAACTTAATAAAACCTATAGATTTTAAAAAGTATATTTATAATCATAATTACATAATAATATAATTTATAGTTAAAAAATGTAGCGTATGGTCCACGAAAGGGGACACACTCTTCTCTATTCATATCGCAGTGTTGCTAGTCAAACGTGTAGCTTTTGAATATTCTTTTTGTGCTACCCACGGTCGTCTGTATCGTTGGAAAATTAAATAAAAATATTAGTAAATGATTCCTATCTATAAGAAATAATAAATTTGATTTTTTTTTTTTTTTGGAAAAAAACTGGAATTTAAATAATATTTAATACATAATAAGTAAGAATTATTATTAATAATTTAATAAAATATTATGTGTCGCTAAGGAATTACATTATAAAATGTTTTTTATTTCAATAAGTTGTTTGTGCTCTCTACATCGTTCAATATATTTGGTCCAGTTAATACTTTGAGTTCGATATGCGTGCGTTGTATTCGAATCAAAATACAGCCATTATAACAAACAACAAAGTATCCGAAATGAGCGTTGTAAAAGTATATAATATCTTATACATAAATAATAAAATATGTAACACATAAATTATTCCTAATGATTGTACACGGGAAACTTTGAACGCCCATGGGCCAAGCGAGATATACACCCATACAACCTAATAACCTTTGAAGAACTTACTTCACTAGATCTCGTATAGGTGAACCCTTTTCTGAAGGTAGTTGCTTTGGTAGGTAAGGATCTACAAGAATTTTATACGAATTGAACGAATAATGTAGGACCTACCAATCTATACTAATATAAGGAATAGTAATTATTATATATTTATAAATTCAATAAATTCACATTTATTTTTTGATAAAATACAGCGAACTTTGAATGAATTAAAAAAAAAAAAAGCTTAAGAACTTTTAAATACTTATTACAATACATCATGATGTTTTTTTAAATTGTTCATGTTTTATCTTTTTGTAGAAATTATAATAATAATATTTATATTATTTTTGTAATCGTAACGATTAACGATAATTTGATGTGATAAAATTTAAAGATTACCTATATAGTATATAATATAAGATATATAAGTACTAAGTAGTACAATGAATTAAATACAAAATATTATAATCAAAGTATATTTTATTATTTCAACACTAAATAATAATGTATGATTAAAATTTATTGAAATCAAATCACATGATCTTGGATTGACAATAATTATTATAAGCGTATTAAAATTTCACGTACATAATATAATAATATGGACGCATACCTACATATAATATTATAATCTTTTTTAAATTTATAATATTAATTATTTTATCCAAAATATAATAAATAATAATAATAATATGCAATAAAATATCTCAAGTATTATAAAGTCATAAATTATTATATTGATAGTTTTGAACGCTACCTACTAAAATAAAATCGAGTACCTATTACTATATGCGGTGACAACATTGGTGCTACATGCCTACTATTGTAAATATGAATAATTAATTCCAATTTATACGTTTTATTGTAGGTACTACATCTACCTCTTTATACATTGTTATTTTATGAATTTAAAACAATAGTGCTCTTATTGTATGTACGATATATTATATTACAACTAAAGCACGATCTTTATGCAAAGCTAGATTTTATTTTAGTTAATACTGTGGTTATTTATTTTTACTTAGTAAAAATTGAGAATCATAATTTAATCGTGATTTTACTAAAAATGTTGTATTGATATACACTAGGCTCTAATTAGTTTATGTTAGTAACTAGAGTATAAAAATTGTGTTAGGTAAAATATAGATTATTACACGACAAAAAACTATTCTAAAAAATTTAGTTATGATCAACAGGTTACGTTATTGCTTGAATATCGCTTTATTAGGACTTTTACCTGTTTGGATTTTACGTATTAGTCATATAAATTTACATTACTGTGTTATATATTGTATGCGTAGTATAAATTATAACCAAAAACATGCAAATATCGTTAATCGAATACACTATGTAACAGTTTACAATATACCTAGTCAATAGGTATAATAATATTACATTTTATGCAGATAAATAATAATTTAATTTTAAAAATTATATTTTGTTTATTAGAATAAATAATTTAAATATATATCACTGTGATAGTCTTTCAGTAATTTGTTTTGATAATATAATATAATGTACCTATTACAATTATATATATAAAAACTATGCATTTTAACTAATAAGTTTTTAATTGAATTTAAAATATGTCTTGAATCATAAATTTCAATTATTATTTATTAATGTATCAAATTTGTATTGTTTTTATATATTTTATTTGAAATAATTCAACATTTTAGATTCTGAGCGAAGCGTATTGATTTTACTACGGTATGTGTTTTTTATTTTTATTTTTTTATTATTATTTTACTTTCGTGTTTGTCATAACTTTTTGGGGCAGTAAAAATGCTTCAATTTTCAACTACAGGGATGGTTTTTGATAGAAAATTGGATCTAGTTAATACTTAATACTTCGGGGAAGTAAAGAAATGATAATTCTTTTAAAAATTACAGGGAAAAATAAATATATATTAAGAAAAACAGAAATTCTTACGCAAAACTTAAATTTGATAAAATCAATTTTGTTTTTTGGCTAACTCAAACACAAATAACCATAAATACACGTAATTTTCAAAATAATATGCTTTTATTAGAATTTTATATGCCTATATGTGTAATAACAATTTCAAAATATTTTGATTCCTTTTGAAATATTTATAGACGTCTGAATGTTTTTCAATAAATGTCGATAAAAATATTTCGATTTATTATATTATATTCTCGGTAATCTACTAGATATCAGACCAATAATAAACTGACGGATCAATGAGTATTCACATAAAAACTGAGTTGTTTTTTTTTGAAAAACCTAATTTATTTTTGCAACGCATAAATAATAACTATTAAAATAAATTATAAATAAATATTAATTTATAACTATGTTGAATTAATCTTTTGATGGGATAGGATTAAAAACATTATCATATTTTTTTGTTTGTATTGATGCTTTTAAGACTTTTTTTTATAGTTGTTTAAGTAATAATAGTAAAAATAAAAATAGAATAAGCCGCGCGAGTTACTTTATGTATCAGATTATTGCACGGCTGGAGTACCGAGAGTCTACTGTATATAATAATGAGAATATTTAACATTTCTTCGGCTTAAGCTATTTTGATCTTAAATATATACTGTATAATATATGCATATTATAAATACATTATAATATTTGCAAAATCAACTATAAAGCTGAATGATTTCAATTTTTTCGAGTTCAAATGTCGAAATCATGAAAATGGCCCCATAAATTGACTGCAAAACAGACGTATTTTTTGGAGGGATATTTTATATCTTACAGCAACAGCAGGTGAAATGGCGGGCTCGAGGAGTTGAATGAACAGACACTACGCGGGAAAAGGGTTGTACGTAAAAATATAAACGTGTTCAATGGGACCCATTATCCTTTAAAGAATAAACATATATATTATTTATTAAAATAAGGTTTTCATGCAGATCATATTTGATGCAGGTATATTGTCATCGAATCGGTCGATACGATGTTATAAATTTATAATATCCTACGTAGTAGGTACCTAACCTTACCTGCATGGCTACACATTGAGACTACAATATCTTTGATGCAGGTGTGGTGTCTTGGATCGGTTATAGAAAACGTGAATAACTTTTAAAAAATTACACCTGTTATTGTGCATGGCTGCATGCATGTACATGCATACACGATGCATTTAGGTCACACGGACTGCAGCAGACGCACATCGAACCGTATTCACCTTTTGACCGATTTATATTTTTGCATTAAAAGTGGTGTTATTGATAATGACAAAAGGGGTAGTGCAGGTTCAATGAAACCTGTGCGTATAAGGCGCCCATCACTTGTAGTTTACGATTTGGCGGCAAAAGGTGTTTTACAGGTAGGTACCTATGTATTATAGAATCGGATTTTAAGAAGATGCTGTGACGGTGTTTTATATAATAAATATAATTATTATTAGGTTCTGGGTAAGTATAATATGTGAGCGATTCACTTATAAACAGCTGCACGTTTGCATACAATAGTGCAGAAACTTAGAAATTGTAGTAGGGCACTAGGGCAAACTTATAAGGTGAAAAAAACCACCTGCATTATTTAAGTGCACATACAGAAAAAAAATTGATGTTATTTTGAGGATTTCCTTAACATTAACGTTATCTGTTCTATTGATGGACAAAATTATGAAAATAATAATAATAGTTTTAATATAATATTTTTGTTAGGTTTCATATGGTATACGTAAATACGAAACTTAATACCTATGTTGCCATAACATTTATTTATTATTTAAAACAAAATCACAAAACTTATGATTATTTTATTTATTGTTTCCATTACATATATACATATTTATTAATACCTTATTACATATTTACTATATTATTATAAACATATAAATGTACTAAAATTATTTAATATTGTGTTATTTGTATTATATTATAGAACACATAAATTGAATAGTTATTGATCGTTGTTATTGTTATTGCAGATAGAATATTATTACATGACATAATGTTGTGATTTTTAATATTATTTCTAAGATTTTTAGTCTCTAAAATTTAAATACAAAATAAAATAAAATACAGCGGTGAAAAAGTACTAATTTATTTTGAAGATTTGAACTGAATACTTGTAGGGCTCTAGATACTGTTTTTACGCGGAGTCAATTTTGTAAGTTTTAATTTATTTTCCACTGAAAATGTTGAAATGGTATACCTAACGAAGTAATGAAAGGTATCTAAGGGCATATGCTGCGTATTGATGTACTTGCTTATTTATAATATTTACTGTTTAAAAAAATACAAATACTAATGTATAACACTAATACTTACCTTTTGGCTATTAACCTATATCTATAAAATATTCTTGTTATAATTACAGAGCTAAGAGCTGATATATATAATGAATAATATTTCATTATCGTTTTTAAGCATGTATTAAATTTCCGATTATGAATCCAGTATTAGCCAAGTACCTAAGTATCACAACGCGTTGGTAATAATAATTAATAAGTGATTGAAATTAAAGTGTGTATACTTACATACTGTACACTCAAAAAAAAAAACTCGCCAATATTTCGATAATATACATCAATATTATTGAAGAATAAAACATTCCCATGCATGGTTTTATTAAATCGGCTCGTATGCTGTCAAAAAAAAGCGGGTTGAATTGGCGGTAAAGGTGTATTTTTTCCCGCCATGTGTTTAGTATATAGGTATACTATAATATAATACTTTTGCTATATCAATACAAATATAATATATTTGAACAGATGATAACGTGAATGGGTACATTATAAAGACCACGTGATATTTATGGTCTTTACAATAACAAGGTTTCGCTAAAGTGATAATGGAATCGCGCCGAAACTCGAAAGGGTTATTTCCAGTAGCAGATGTCCTAATATTAAAGTGTGTATCGATGAGTTGGAACGTTTATCAAGTAGTTCTCACGTGGTCACAAATCTTAGGTTAAATTCTATCAGACGAGAAATAATTAAACACAATAAGTGTACATATTATTATATTGTATCTACATCCATTTATTTTACACTATTGCATATATGCAAGTATTTTAAATACACTATATTTAGGTACCTACACATCTTATAATGTACCTATACATTATATAATATAATGATGATCAAAAACCATATTTAATAATTTGCTCATAGTATATTAACTATCTACTAGTCAAAACGTAACGATATGTGTTATGTTAATTTAGAGAGTCTAACATTATGTCAGATATTTTTTGTAGTTGAATAAGTATTAAATTAATTGTGTACCTATTTCATCCACGGGTTTTAAAAATTTGTAAAAAGTTATTATTAATAGGTACTGTCTACATGTTTATGTAAAATAGTACAATACTATACTATCTATGCGAATTAACTTCACAGTTTCACCCATATCTTTCATAATTTAATAAATAGCTACTTATTTAAATATAAAAATCTTTTATGGTATCGTATAAATTTGAATTTCGAAGCTACCAAGTATACTAAATAGTACATTTACAAACCACGAGTTTTTTTATGTTATGCAACTAAATAATTATTTAGAATTCTTTTAATAATATGATAAGTATTTTGATAAAAAATAATAATTATTAATTTTATTAACGTCTAAAAAGGCAATTTTTTACATAATATTAAATTGATAAAAGTTATGTAAATATAATAAAATATATTTGATATTGATAAATTAATTTACATTATTTATAAATTAGGATTACAAAATTTAGTTAACAATTTAATTTTATAAAATTGGTAAAACTTAGTATTCTAACTTTAGCGGGTGTTAACATTAAAGTGGATATATTGTTCCTGGATAGTGGATAAGTATGTAGAAACAAGTTAATTTATACTAGATAGAAGATCGGAAGAATTTATTTTATTTAAAATATTTCAATATACGTATAATATGTTATTACAAGTTTGATAAATTGTTTACATTATTGTAATGTATTGTAACTATACAAAATTATGGAAGTTCAAATTATCAAGTATAGTAATTTTATGAACTACAAGTTGTACTACAGCATATAATATATTTTCACTTTGATTTCAAATTATAATTTTAAACCTAAAGTGAGTTGATTGAGTGATGACAAACATTTTATGTACATTCCAAATAAATATTTTATGAAGTGTACTAATTAATAATAATTGTATATTTGTATTAAAGTCTCAACTTCAAAGTTATAATATGGTGAATTAAAAACTTATATTACCATTACCTTATTTTATATTTTATTTTAGTTTTTGAGATGTATGTGTTGATTTTACAACAATGACATTTTATTTTACTATGTACACGATCAGTAGTTGAAAAAATGCTTCAATATTAAATTTTTTGATTTCGTTGAAAGGTCAAAAGTTTCATTTATTTTTGAAAAAAAAAATCTTGAAAAACTATTAAGAAAAAGCAGACATTTTTACGAAAAACCAGTTTTCGATAAATTATCAAGTATCAAGTATATGTTTCATATTAGTTTTTGATATAGAATTTTGATAAATTAAGTTAAAATCACAACAATTACAAAATATTTTATATTTAGAGATTATATGATGTTTCTTTTATATTAAAGATTTGAAAATGCAATACCCATAAGTTCTTATACATTTTTCTAACTATAATAAAAAAAAAGTTTAACGAGAAGTTTTATTAATTTTTGATGAGAATTTAAATTCTTATGACATTGGTTATTTATTTATAATACAATTATTTCTTCTCAACGATTCTTGATATTTATTTGAATTCAATACCCATAAATATTTAAATTTTTTTTAATGTTTTGATCTTTTTTTTTTTTCAAAAAACATTTTTATTAATTTATTAAAATTTTACCAAACCAAAAAAAAATAATTGTTATGGATATAAGAATCAAAATGATATGTAGTTATTATAAATGTATAATTATAAATTATTTTAAGTTGAAATGATTTTATATGGCTGGAAAAAATATTAAATTTATAAAGTAGAAAAAAAGCTGTACAAAGTATAAAAGCATTAGGTATTAAATTATCAATTATTTAATTGGGTTTGAAACAACTCATTATATTATACATTACACATATAGCTTTTGATGAAAAAATCACACTGACGGAACACGTAAAACGTATTATAGAAATATTTTTATAAACAAAATAAAAATCTATACAGAAAAAATAGATAAAACTAATTAATCAAATTTTAATTTTGAGATGATTTTTTTTATCTTAGTATATAATACATAGTTTATAGTAATTGGTTAGCATTTCATCGAGTTAAAGATATAACATATGCAAGTACTATATCTATTATGCATAAGTGATAAGTACAAGGGTATAAAAAACATTTTATTATAATAATAACTTAGATTTTGTTTTATTTTAGATTATGTTATTTTTGTTTATATGTGTATCAGTAAAGACAGAGTGATTTATTAAAAATAAATTAAATATGGTATGTTTTGACATTCTCTTGGATGAAATCCAATATATTAAATAGAAGAACAAATCTGTAATATGTTAAATTTTACTTCGTTAGTATGTTCAAGTATAAAATATTAACTTCAAAATATCTTTATTTATATTTTAATAATAATTGAATTTATCTATAGTCTCAGTAAAATTTTTAAATAAGATTAAACATAGTTTTCTAAATCTTAGTGTTAAATAATTCTGTGCTAGAATTAGTTTTATAATATATTCTTTAAAGTAGATACATAATATCCAAATATGTAACTATTAGGTACTTTATACATAAATTTTACAAATACCTAACTATTAGACGGATAATTCTATTTTATTCATGATTTTATTTCTTATTAACTTATATAGTCTTATAGTTTATAACTGGTTATATATTAAATTTATTTTATTTTTTTACAATAAATGAGCTAAATCATCTAATCTAGATGTTTAAATAAATACATATATTTAATTTTAAATAATTATACAGGAAATAGTTTACCGGAAATACAGGTACATAATATAAATAATATAATGAAATATAATTATTTTAACTTTAGGCAAGAAATGTGGGTAAGGATAGAAATTGTCTTTCCTATTTTTACATTACCTTGCTCTACATTTACGTAATAATATTAGAAAACTAACTTTCGTCATTTCCTACCTGGTGTTTTACTGTAATACTTAACGTTGTATGATTTTTCAAAATAAACTAATTTGAAATTGTCAACTTTATCTTTAGTTTTACACAGTGCAATTTTTGTAGTCAGCGTAACATAAACAAAAACTAACCCTAAAAATAAATCTTGTCTTATTTTGGTTTTAATGAAGTTAAATTGTAGTTTTTATAATGAATTGTATTTATTTAAGTGTATAAATGACTATATGAGTTTTTCCGGATCATTATTATAATGGTTAATGAGAAATTGATGATATTTTTAAAAGTACAAACGAGTAAGTACTTTTACATATGGACGTGAAAAATACATGTACCTATGTGTTAAAAGTATTTATGATTATTGATTAGGTAATATAATACTAAAGTTTGGTATAACTTGTAATTCACTTTATGTTGATACTATTATCATCGTTGAATTTAAGTTCGATATTTCGATCATTTAATTTGATTCAATCACACGTACTAGAACCCAATACAATTATTTGAGTTTTAAATTGTTTTAATTTAATGTTAATGATAAAATAGTTACAATTTTTTTTTGGTTTAAATATACAGTAGGTATTTAGTAATAAATATATTAAACAATTAAAGAAGTATTTGCTTTTTTTTTTTATTGTATTTCAATAACGATTGTCGTTGTTTCGATAAAAATGTTAAAATTTTCTTTTTTTTTCAGTTCGACGAAATAATAGCTTCTTTTATACTTAACATGATTTAATCATCTATTCAAAATACGAAACTGTTGAAATTATTATTTATTCTTTATATATTTAGGTACTATTAATTTACTTTATTTATTTTGAAATGCATGATAAAAACGTTTTTAATTCCACATTGTAACATTTATCAGAAACATAATATTATAGTTTAAAATTAATTGTATTTTGAATATATCGAAACTATAATATCGTATTGTTTCTCGTTTTACCGGAGTGACTTATTGTATATCTAGGTACATTTTATTATTAAATAAAAGAAAAAGAATATTACAAAATATATTATTAATATACGTGTATAATTCACATTAATCCCATTAAATTATTCAAATATTGATCAAGTGCCAATAATGATAAGATAATAATTAATTAATGCCGTAGTGTCTAAATAATATGTTATCTTAATTAATAATTTGCATAAATATTATAAAGGAAAGGTTATCCGGTAAAGATTACTGTTATCGTTGTAAACTAAAATGTTGGAAGCAAACGGAAAGATAGTTGCCCAAAAGGGATAATACCAAAGCATGGCACGTATTGGTACAGAATAAGAGATAAAGTAATATTAGAGCATCACTCTGAGAAAGACTTAAAGACTTAGGCGCATAATGTATAGATTATATCGTGAGATGAAAAATAGAAACAATTACTGCATACTACATAATGTTAAGAAATTATAATTCCATAATTTATATTTTATAACCCTGTTTCGCAGAAATATATTATAATCAAAATAAAACTTAAAACCATACTGTGATATTTATGACTCTTTAACTACAAATAAATAAACGTATGAAATTGCATATAATGCCCATAAATTATAATGTGTATCATAATGAATAATGATACATCAGATGAAAACGAATAGGAAGAGTTCATAGGATGTTGGAATTTATTGGACGATGTGCTTTGAAATGAAAAAAAAAGTGGTTTACATGATTGTGATTTTAAAACGACAAAAACGGTTTTATTTCTCTTTACATCAATAGGTATATTGAAATTCTATTTATTTTGAAGACTTACAAGCAAAATACGATAAAAGCATTGAAATAGTGCTTAAAGATAATTGATAAACTAAAACTATATTAAGGGTTTAATGTTTTAAATATATTATAATGTACACTATATAATCGATATATTGTATAGGTGTTTTGTTTTTGTATGAATAATATAATTAATATTAGGTATATACATATTTTTTAATCGTCTAATAATAAATCTAAAATAAATATACTATTGGTAAATATGCTATTTTGAGGTCTTTAAATTACATTTTAATAAGTCATCTTTATATATAAATATCTATACATACAAATACGATACACTTATGATAGCGTGTATGACAATCAATAATAAATTAAACGAAAGTAGAGATTAAGTTTAGTTTTTAAGTTGATCCGATCTAGTATAACATAATATTTATACTTCATACTTACTTTATTATTTTTAAGTAGAAATGTATAGCTTTTTTTATAATTTTAGGTTTTGAATTATGGTGAGTGGTTTTGATATTAAGCTGGCTTTAGTAGTATCAATAATACCCAATATATTTTAGATTGTTTTTATTGGCAATAGTGTACGTATATTGTAGACAAAAACAATGGTTATAATATCAAAGTTATCTTAAAACGTATGTTTACTATAATCGTTTATGAGTTATACTTTGTTATTTTATAGTTAATTTTCATTTTCGACCATGGTCAATTTGTGCACAATAATATTGATAAAATAATACTAAGATAACTATGTTTATTAGATTACCACTATAATTTCACCAATTGAATTATAGCTCCTGTGCTCTTCTAAATACAAATAAAAAAAAAAAAAAAAAAATGGAGAATCCAACGAATTTGTTGCATATAAAAATATAGACTTCCCAAATTCTGAAAAATAGTAAGACAATTATTTAATAGTATTTCGAATATGTATTTGAATAGGTGCTTATTTAAATACTTTTAATATTTTATTTAAAGAAGATATTTTTTTATTGAAGTTCAAAGTAATTATTTTAGTTTCAAATATTCATATTTTGTACAAAAATACCAAAGAAATACCTGAAAAATAAAAATATTTGATAGTTAATAGGCGTAATAGTTATATAAGTCTAATCGTCTAGATAATAATTAATCTTTATCAAAAATGACAGATGATGTATAATAATATGGTCATTTCAATTACTTGTTCATCAATGTTCTGATTAAAATGGAAAATGTGTAAAATTAAAATTATTAAGGTTGATTAGGCATTATCATTAATGGCTAATAGTGATTAATTGCAATATCCTTTGAATAGTATACTACAATCTTAAAAACAAGTGTAAAATTAATTAAAACCAAAAAAAAAAAAAATGTTACAGGCAATATCGCATTTTCCTCATTTGACAATGGCTAATTATTATCTAGAGTTTAGACTGTAGCCTTATTCTTTCGTAAGAAATAAGAATCTCTGAAGTAATTGATGTGATATTTTTTTGTGTAATTATACCTAACTATAATTATGTTTTATTAAATTGATAATTCATATTATATTTATTAATATTTAAATAAGCACTCCCAATATTGTATCACCTATACATGGATCTCTATATGTAAAGATCAAACGAAATGTTTATAAATTAAAACAGATTTATCTCTAAAACTATTATTGAATTAAGCGTAAGACTGTATAATTTTTGAATATGTTTTAATATTTAGTTAAGGCGTACGATTTTTGAAAACTGTGGCTGATTCATAAATTTTTATATTTGATAACAATGCAATTTAAATTTATATATTTATATCGAACCGTTAAAAGTGAGAGGATAATTGATAATTCTGATGTTTGTATGAATTACGAATAAGATGCTATTGTTAAATTGATTCAAACATAAATATTAGTTATAATCTATTATTTATTATATTATTTAAATTTTGGTGATTAAATATGTATTTTTAATGTATTTAGTTAATAAATGAAGTTGTAATAAACTCATTAATACATAATTATTTACTTATATAAATTATGTCAATCATGTTTTATTCTGCTATGAACGAAGATTAAATTTACTATGAGTTCAATTACGTTTTAAAATTTTAGGATATATAGGTACCTATTACTTGAACATGAATTATTGTATTTTAACTAGTCAGTAGTCAAATATTTTTTTTTTTTGATTTATCTATAGTTTATACATTCAGACATCGAGTACTTAGACTAATTAAACTATTGTTCAGACTTTATTAAGCATTAAGCCTTTATATTTCTTTTACGTGGGTATTTTCCCAACACATAAACATTTATCAGTTTATCACCGATCAAGATATTTCTCCATTTTAAAAATAATTATGTAATAGACATTTTAATTTACAAATTTACAATATAGTGAGGCTATGTCATATCCAACAAAATCTACTTAATATCATAAAAAAGAAGAATATTCTACAAACTATTTATGGGTTCGATAATATTATGGAACATTTCAATATTCTGATTCATATGAATATGGCCAATATAACAAAGGGAGAACAGAGCATGGAAGTTTAGATAAAACATTTTGGATACGTCATATTGTTACCAAAAATTATTTTAAATTTAAATTAGTATTAAAGATATACATTCAAAATACATAATTTTATTATATTTACAAATTAAAATATTTAATTACCAGACCCTATTGAATTATTTTATTTTTAATTAAACTAAAATTTACTTATTTAGTTTGTATAATTTATTTTTAACAATTTTGAATAATATCCATGTTATTCAGTTTTAAAGGGTGGTTATATTAAATATATTTTTAAGATCTATAGAATAAGGTATTTTGCAGCCATAGTCATGAAATTTTCCATGGATCAAGTTCAACTTTTTTTAGTTTAACATAGTGTAAAATGGAAGTAGAAAAAGTATTTTTGAATTACAAATTCTGTTTTTTGTAATTTATCCATGCCAAATAAACTATTCTTGTCGATGTAGATATATCGAATTCGATTTACATTCGTGTACTGTAAGTCTATTATTTAGTTAAGTCATTTGAATAAATGATTTAGTTACATGTGTGCTATGTGCATTTATATGTTCAAGATGTTATTAATGTTTTTGATACAAGATTCTTTTGATGACTATAAGACTGTTCATTATTGAAACACTCGAAATTGATGTACCATATGTACCATAAACATCATTAATAATGGCAAACGCCAAATAATTTTAAAGCTAAGATATGTTTCGTTAAAATAATTTTCTATAAATTATAATTTAACTCATATAAACACACCCTGTAATTTAATGAGTCTACATATTAATTTTTATTTATACATAAATAATTAAAATTTCATAGTCATAGAACTTCTTAGTCTTAATGCTTTGCCATTAAAAATTGCTGCTTTGGGCAAATATTTTATTTCTATTAAATTAGTATTGCAATTTATAAAAACTATTTAAAAACATTAGATATTTTTTTAGAGGTATAATATTTTCATTTTGAATTACTTTTTTTCAAAAATCTACTGGATAAAATAAAAGATAACAAGAATTAATATTGATCTAAAATAAATACCTTTTATAATGAACGGATGATGGATTCCTAAAGTTCATTGTGTGCGCATTAGGATGTAAAAGTGTAGAACTACCTATTTTTGAATTGAAACAATTTTACGATGTTTTAAAAATGAATTAAACTACTTTATATAAGTTGTAAGTACAAGGCACATTTTTATAATACAAAATATGTTTCAAACTTTCAAATTGATTTATTATTTTGGTTATATAAAAACTACGTATTTAATATATTATGAATTTTACTTTGATAATATTTTACTTTACCTTAAACCTATCGTATTGTATTTAATAAAGTATTTATTTTTGATTAAATTTCTATTTATTTATCTAACTGTAAATATAATATAATATTCATACAAACAAAAAAATATATACATAGGGTAAGTATATTTATTTAGTGTCAAAAATTAATTTGTAGTAAAATCTTTTTTAATTGTATGTATATAAGAATTAAAAAAAAAAATACAGTTTATGAAAATAAATGAAAATCAACATCAACTTTTCATTATCGAGGTAGTATTTATTGTGAAAGAAAAGAGGGCTACATTATGGTGTAAATATTACGCTATTATAGTATTATACTCCAGAGGTTTTTTGAATTTTTGATACCAATAAATAGAAACAAAAATATTTCCAATGTCTTATGGCCCACATGAAGTGTATAGTGCCAAAAAATATATTAAAACCATTATTACACGTATTTTGTACTTATGTATAAAAATACATTCTTTGCGGTCCCAGTACCCTACAACATGTTATCGTGCCAAATCTGAGTTATTGTTTTATCAGTTTGCAAGTAAGTTGATATTATAAGACGTAAGGTAATTGGTCTATTTTACTACAAAATATAATAAGTCAACATAGTAGTTAAAAAAAATATTGACAACATTATAACAATAAATATATTTTTAGAATATTAATTGAAATGTTTTTAAATTTCCTAGTTATTTTGTTTATAACATCCATGCATTATTTCAATACATAATTACTATATATAGGGTACTTATTGCAGTTCACTAACTGATATTTAACTGTAAACATATAATATTATATTGATTTTATATAAATGAGTATTACGAATAGTTTTCAGGCTTTAATAATTAGACAATCATGTACCTAGCTAGTAATTTACAAATAGTGAATTATTTAAAATTATGAATTATCTTTGAATTATTTAAATTCCTATTAATTATTAATAATATAGTAATAATGATAAAAAATAGTTTAATTATTAATGGTCTGCATTAAGGGACCGACATATAATACTGTGCGTATTTGAATCGTAAAAGTTATTTTGCCACTTGAAAGTATAAAAATGAAACAACGTTTTTTTGCTGGTTTATATTTATAGATAAAAAGATCAAAGTATTTGATTTAAGAAAAGTTTTACTTTTATTACATAATATAAGTTTGCTATAAATTTGTTATGTATTTTGAATGTCCGTGTTCCAGTGTGTATATATATATATATATATATATAGTAGAATATACAAACATTTTAAAATCTAGAAAATATGTCAACATTTTAATATTCTTCGTCATAAAATACAAATTTTCAATCAAACCTTTAAACCATTTAAAAATCATTTCAATCAGCCAAACACACACACATGACCATGTTTCCAAGAAACTTTAGAATGCGCCAGATAGAGCCGCAAGCGTGTTGAAGCTCAAGGGAGGCGCGTTGTTAGTCAAAATTCGCCAGTCGTGCCACGCGCTTGGAACGACTAACACGTCGCGCCGTATACAACGTTATAATTCACGTGATTTTATACGAGTCATGTCGTAATATTTTTATTTATTTCCGGCAAGCGAAAACTGCAATCATTATTTACACAAAATCGACCACAATTTTTTTTTTTTTTTGAATTTCAATATGATTGTCATTCAAATGTCCCGTAAAAATGTTAAGACAAGTAAAAAAAACCTGAAAATAAAACAAAGATAAAGAGCGAGATAATAATTTCAAATTGATCGTGCAATATAAACACATACAGGTATGTTAGTCTTTAAATTTTGATAAAATAATATGCGGTAATTTAACTAATATTGATGTTATCGTATTAATATTATCGTTTGCAATGGTTGTTAATTTATTGAACCCGGACATGAATATTATATTAATGTTATCATGTTTGTATAAAAAATATTTTTAACATAATATTTTTTAGTTCGTATAGTTTGTAAACAAAAAACTAAACTATTTTTATATACTATATAAAAAAAACTTTCAAAAAAAATTGTTTTAATAGTAGTTTAAAAATTTTACTTTTGAAGTATTATTAAGTCTATGAATTAACAATAAATTAATTTATATTTCAATGACTTATTTAACAAATAATTACCATTGATTACGTCATAATATAATAATATGGCATATTATATAATATTGTAGGTATTATTTGTTTATAATTGGCAGTTATATTTAATTGCTGATTAGTAATTTATTATTTAAATATAATTTGTTTCTTATTGTGTTTTTACATTTTATACTATAAATTAATTTTATGAAATAAGGAAGTTAACTCACATATTTTATGATTTGAAAATATATCATATTTATGCTAACTGTTAATAAATAATACTAATTAAACTAGATGCACATGGGATAATAAGTTATGCACTAACATTAAAGTATCTTTTTTGTTATTTTTTATATAGGTATAATAATATGATATATTGGTATAATATCCTGAGATTATTTCACATTTTCCTTAGTTTGTTTGTAATCTTTCTTCAAGTACGTTTAAGAGAAATCAAAAATATTAAAATATCAACTTTTTTAATTTTAGATCGAAAGATCAATATACAATTTTTTGATGTCTTTGAAAGATTCAAAAATGTTGACTGACTTTTAAATTTATATTATATACTCATATACATATTTACTACTGCTATTTGAATTTTTATCGGTTTATTATGGATCAATATAAATCACTGAGATTTAGATAAATACCTAAATATATTATATTTACAGTAAACTTGTATGTATCGTTTTTTTTTTTCAAAATTTTAACACATTTTTTCTTTGAATCTATATTTGTTCATATGGGTTTAAGCCTATGTTTTAATTTGAAATAACTGTCATTAGTTTAATGTACTATTTTTTCCCATGACAGTTGTTGTTATATAATTTATATTATATAATATCAATTTTTGTTGTGGGTATTTGATTATATTCTTAGCAGAGTGCAAAAGCTACTATTTAATAAATATGTGGGTTTATTTATGTTTCAAAAAACTTTTTTGAAGCTGTTATATGCTAAACGATCTTTTCCTTTTCTTACAGTATTTTTATTTCCCATTTTTTTAGAACATATTCAAAAAAATATTTTTGAATAATATTATTTGTTTTTTAGGAACGTTTTGAAATATATATTCAATAACTCTTTATAAGTTGACTACAGTTTTAACTATTTAATGATATTATAATATATTTTAGTAAATTAAGTATATGTGAGTTTTTAATCATAACTTAACCATAAGTGCATAGGAAATTTTTATAACTTTTCTTATATAATTTATTAAACACTATAAATAACAATATATTTTTAAATTACGTTTGGTGGCTTTGTTCATTTGTTATTAATTTAACAATGTAATTACAAATACTGATTTAACACATAAAAACAATTATCACATTTTTACCGGTTAATAAGTGATTTTTATTACAAAAGTAAAAAATAAAACTTTTTATCATCGACTTATTTTTTATTTACATTATAATGATCATCTAATCAGTTATATTATTAAGATACATTTATGAACATACAATTTTTGGCAAGAAATCATCACAACTAACTGCAAAGATAATTCTTAAATGTATATATATATATATATATAGGTATATATAATTGATGTTGGTTTTTCTTTTACTTAGTTGTACTCTTCATTTTTCTCGATTCTTTGTTTATTATCGCAATGTACCATACACATAAAATTCCTAAGTTCATTGAACACGAGATATGTGTCGGAAGTGCACATTAGGTAACGTCTAGATGGAGGATAAAATTATTTCAACCGTTATCATTAGACGATTCTTAAAACAGTATATTTGGTAAATAGTGTCGTTAATTTTTATCTAAATCGAACGGAATGGATTAGCGTTATTATTGTAAAGCTGTAGCGCATATAATATACAATGTGTCCTATACGATGATGGGTTTTCAGTTTTATATTCAGCAATGACCAACACTATTTATTTTTTCAAACGGAACGATTAAAAATATTACAGGATGCAAGTACCCATACAAAATAGTTTTTCATATCAAATTAATACTAGTTGTACGTATTTATGTTTTGTTAAACACCTATACATATAATCGATTCTGTTCAAGATATAATTTTTATATTCTGTCATTCTGTTGTTGTATCCTCTTCTATTGTTTTCGTTAATTTATTCATCTATTCGTTTTTTTTTTTTTAACAATATTTTCGTTTAGTAATTTATAGTAAAATTTTTGATTTATTATAGCTGGGATATTAATTTTTTACACTATGAGAAATGTGCTGTTAAACTAGATGATAATTTGGTACGCCTATTTCCTATATAATCTTAGATAACTAAAATGTGTTCACAGAGTGCCTACTTATAGCTTTTATAGATTATTGGTATTGGCGCTTCATAGTATTAGTAATTGTGAGAGGAGATACCTACACACTGTTTGTTCCTATTATTTATCTAGGGCCTGAGCTTATTTTATACATTTTACCTACAGTGTACACTGTATATATATTTACAAACAACTAGACGTGTTTATATTAAAAAAAAAATGTAACCAATCTAACAAATATGATTTATTGCAGTGTTTTGAGTAATTTTGAAAATTCTATAGCAATGTTACTGCAATTATTACATAATGAATAAAAATATTTCCAATGATTTGTATATTAAATAAAAACGCATTTTACTGTTCGAAAGCATTCTCATCTAATTTGATTTTGTTCTAATTCTATTTAAATAATTATTTAAGAATGTAGTTTTTATATGATTTGGTTATACCTATACATTTATTTGGATTTATAATGAATTAAAATTATCATATGTGTTAGATCACTGGTTGGTAGGTCAAGTATATTTAATATGTTATAATTTATTTCGTACTCAAACTGGACCTTATCTTAAACTTCTTCTAACATCTTATTCATTGCAAAAAGTAAATGATCGAATGGCGAGTTTATTTTTATTCATATGTATCAGAGTTCATATGCCATTGTAAGGTGTTTAATATAAAAGGCTAAAGTCACAATTCATTGTTAAACATAATAATAACAATAATTATAATGGAATTAATGATTTACGAGTATAGCAATATTGTAAGAATTCAGTACATCAAAACATAGTTGGATTTTAAAATTCAACACACGATGCGGGTATCCGTTTAAAAAATAAATATTTAGTTTTATAATACGAAATACTGTTAATTACAATTCACAATATTTACGGTTGTAGATAATGATGTATCAAACTATATTCTGAAATAAAATCATATATCATCTAAAATATTATGCAATTTAATGTGTTAACTGAAAATTACACTTATTTAAGTTGCACGTATTTAAAATACATAATTATTGATACATAAATAATAAAATATTTTTACGATTAAAAAGACTACTGGAATACTTCTGAAAAAAAAAATAAATGGTGAAAGGAATTTACATTTTATGCTAGTAGCTTGTACAAATATAAATTGATATTAATTATATGTTTTGGGAGGAATAAATTAGATATGATTGAAAAAATTAAATATTTATTGATAGTTATATTTATATATTATATACATAAATAGTGCTTTTATACTATTATTAACTTATTATACTAAAAAAGTGTTATCTTGAAACTAAAATCATGTGATTTCGATAAAAAGTTTTAATAACAACGTGAAAGTAAGAAAAATTTAATAATTCTATGGTAAAAACATCATCAAAAATTTTTTTTAACTAATTAAAAAAAAAAAAAATAATAAAATAGAAATATGCTTAATTTTAAATACTTGTAAAAAAAATATTGGTTATTTCCTTCTATTAGTATATTATGGTATAATAGGAGTACAGATTTCACTATTCGAAAAATAAATAATATACCCTAGATTATTCATTGAATTGAATTTAAAAAATATATTTAAATTTATTGTGATTAAATAAATTACATTTTTGATAAAAACAATAGATGGATTAGTTACATCATAGGAAGTTAAAATTATATGCATATAGATAAATTAGTTCAAGTTTACTTTTACTTTTACTGTTTAAATTTTTTGGTTTCTTTATAAACTATAAATATATTTGAACAAAACGTTGTTATGAACAATGATATTAAATTGATTCTTTAAGATATAGAATGCAAAATATATGTTATATGAGTATTGTCGTTATAATTTTTGAAACAAAATTAATATATTCAGGTTCACAATTCAAAACTATATATTGAAAAATTTTAATTAAATGTTATGCTTTTGAGTTATAATTAAATTACGTTTATTGCTTATACACAAAGTATAACTTTTATTTATTCGTTAATAATATTCACTTTCTTTTTATACTGTAAGTCAATACAAAATAAATATTTACATAGTTAAAATATTCAAGTTAAGCGGGCACCCTAAGATAATTTTTCCCCCGTCTTACAATTTTGCTACAATATTATTAAAACTTCTCTCTGTATTTCACTGATTTTAAAATTATTGTATTAGAAATTAGAATACAGTAAGAATTATAATGAATACAACTATCCATGTTTTGTCAACTTAAATAGTTTCACCGAGTAATAACGGTACAAATCATTTTTAAATGCTTGATTAAATATTCTTTATCGATTGTTAAAATAGAAGTTCAAATTTTAGTGATTTTTGGCACCATATTCCGAAGATGTAATTACATAGATAAATAAGAATATTATACCTTTAAACAAACTAATGTAAACTTTGATAAAATCTTAACACTTTCATTTTGTCGATGAATGTAGAACATTGGTAATCGAATTACGTTCCTCCTAAAAGTTATTCATATCTAAAGTATCTCACTAACTTAGTTCTTTTATTGTTGGATAAGTTCCCATTTTTTATTTGTATCAGTATATTTATGAAACGTCTCAGAAAGTTCTTGATTTTTGAATATTGAAAACTAGGTAATTTCTGAAAATAATAATTTATAATTGATTTTAAAAGTTTTAAAATACTATTGGATAAAGTTATATCCACCTTAGGTCGACTTAAAAAAAAGTTGAGGGTACGTTTTTTTTTTAAATCAACCATGTCCGCCTACTTACCTCCTTTGCCAATATTCAAGAGTTGGAATATATGAGTATAACTATAATAGATTTTGTATGTATAGATATTGAGAACCAGCTCTTATGCCTTGCTTTTCCTCTACAATATAATTTAAATGCAAGACTCGGTGATTTTTAAAATATGAAATATAAACATTTACTGAATCATAATTGTAAAATAAAGAAGAGATTTCTGTTTTAAACCAGTGGTTGTTATTACTTGAAAACATAATAATAAGGATGATCATTTTAACATTCTTGAATACATTATATAATTATTTTTATATTTATAAAATATTTAAATCGGAATACAATGTTCTGTACGCACCAATGGTCTAAAAGAAGCTTATTTTTTTTTATGTAATGTATGTTTTGACATAATGAGAGTTTTATGATTAAAATACAGATCTGCAGATACTACGATAGCATAATAATATTATTATACAACACTGTACAATTGTATACATAGGTAATAAACTTATTCCAACGAATTGAGTTAATTTTGTACATATAGGCGTACATTTTAAAATATGATAAATTAATGAATGTTTGGTTTGAAGTAATGTACAAAATTTATGTACACTTAAAAAGATAAAAAAAAAAAAATGATTAAGTGTATTATTTATGAATTTCGGATTTCTTGTACTGCTTAAATCTACAAAATAGATATTATAAAAAAGACAAGAGAATGGAAATTCGAATATTTGAATAGAATTGCTTCATGGTTTTTTTTTTATAAAAACATTTATTTTTAATATTCAATTATGAATAATTTATATCTTTGAACGTTGACTATTTGTCTACACACATTATGACGTATAGTAAAATCATTAATACATTTAAATAAACAAGCTGACATAACTGTTAGTACCCGAACTGATACTGATGAAAGAAACATTTATTTTTTTGTAGGAACCCACATTATGTTAGAGACACAAATGTACACAATCAATTTCTTATTGATATTTGAAATCCAGGATAATGCAATTAATGCAAATACAAATCATTAAAAGTGGTGTCGTTTCGTTAATGGGTATTGCAAACGGAGTGCCATAATTTAAAAGAAAACGAATTATTTTTGATAGGGAATAATAAAAAAAGTATAAATAGGTACATCTTGTACATTTTATACATTATTGTAATAATATATTCTAGTCATGGTTAGTGTAACGCAATATGTATATTGTATAATATATATATATATATGATATATTTTGAAGTTACTTTAACAATAATATGAAGTATGGGGCTAGGTATGCTTAGGTTTGTTTAATCATATTAAAATTTACATACTGTGCTATTTGTTTAATAACTTACTGTTAATAAGTAAAATGAATGTACTAATAATAGATAATAAACTGACATAATGGCAAGTAGAGTAAATAACCTATTGGACATATCTTTTGGCTCGTCATAAAAAATA
The DNA here is from genome assembly GCF_020184175.1 of Aphis gossypii. NCBI lineage: Eukaryota > Metazoa > Arthropoda > Insecta > Hemiptera > Aphididae > Aphis > Aphis gossypii. The sequence continues at coordinate 63,701,975 of NC_065531.1, read as the reverse complement.
CCTATGTGAGTAATTTTATTAAAATATTTTTAACAAAAACATTCTTCTTAAAATATATCAATCGATATTTATTTTTATCTTGAAAATAATTGTACTTTAGATAACGTCTCATCCATATTATGTGGGGATCCAACTTACAAACGTTCAATTTAATAATTTTAAATTTTCTCAAATAATACATAAAAATACATACATATATTCATGTAATAAAAACTAAATATATAATTTAAATACTATAACTAACAAACAACTCGGTTATTAATTTAATTTTTATTTCATGTTCATTTTTATATAGTGTGTTTGAAATACATTCTATTTTAACAGACCCTTTAGATTTCTGCAATTAAAACTTAAGGGAACGCACAATTGTAACTATAATAAGAAGAGAAACTCCGTTCCCCTGTGTTTTCCTCACTCAAATCATTAAATATTATCGTGCATACAAAAATATTCAAGTATATTTTAAATTAAGTACATAATTACATAACTAATTATTATCTCTGTTTTTATATTGTTTTGTTTGTTTTTGAGTAGGTAATAAAATCTACTTCAATTTTCAAGATATTCATCCACCATGCATATTATATTGAAATATTTATTTCATATATAAATATTATATCTATTATAAATTATAATATTAAAAAAATAATAGGTATTTCAGTAGACGTGCAGTAATCAATAGGTTGTATTCATTAGTTTAATAACTATAGGACGTGAATAAAATAAGACATAAGGATATATTAAAATAAAATATCGATATAGGTATTTGATTAAAAAAAAAAAAATGTAGTTCATTAAATTCAATGTAATTATATAGTTATAATTTCGTTTGCTTAAAAATGTATCATTTATAGATTTGTTTACGGGATACAATTTAGATTGGTGAAAATCTATAAAAAAAAAAACGGATATAAAATATTTTAACTATACATTTTTCATTATTGGTTGTAAAGGACTTTTAAGCGAGATATTTTTTGATAATATTTTGTTATAACTATTTACATTATAATAAGAAGAAACCAATTTTATCTGTTAACTTTATAGCTTGTTTAAGTATTAATACTTTAATTTAACCGTTGATGGTTTTTTTTTTGTTATGTATAATTTAGTTTTATTCTGAAGATTCAAAACTTGAAAAAAAGTAATAGTAGTCAAATATCCCTAAACTGAAAAATTTTAATTTTTGTCTCATATTTCTAATAGTTAATATAGTGGAACTTAAAATATTAAAATGTATTAATGTATATTATACCTAATTTTTTTGTTAAAATACAATTTAAAATAAGTAGCTTATTTCTAATACATTCATACATTGAATGTATAATTAAAAGCATTTTGTTTGATGAGACTAATAGAAAATACTTTAAACTTTAATGATATGAAGAGGTGAGCAACGTAAATTATTTTCAAATCTAAATTATGTATGTATAACACATTTTAGTATATTATAATCATAAAAACAATAAGTACCTATTTTAATTAAAAAATAAATAAATAGATTTTTACGAAATTTTTAGTGTCAACATTTTCGAATGTATTTCTGTTTTTTTTTTTTAATTTTTCCAGTACTATACTTAATCTATAATTTTGTTAGTTATGCGCATTATGTTTATATTTAAAATGTTTTATTTAAATTCCAACACACCAACACAACAATTAAAAGGTTTCTTGTTTTTGTCAGCCCTTCTCGATTGGGAGGATTTTTTTTTTGTGACTCGTGGTTTAGAAATTGTGATAATTGAAAAGTATAGTTGGGACAATAGTTAAAATGGAACTGACAGAGTACGTTTTTGTAAAATTAATTTAAATCGTGCTTGTAAGTAAGTTGTGATAGAAGTGATAAACAAATGTTAATTACTGCGTGTCATTTAAAATCCATAAGGTGTGGTTTAAAATATTTTTGCACTGGAATTTTTAATATAAAAGTATACAACGTGGTGAATATATTTTAAGAGTTATAAGGATATCTTACACATGTTCGATACAATTAATGGTTTAGAATTTTAGATTCATTAATAATAATATATAAGTAAGATCATCTATTTATTTTGTTCAATAGTTAATACATAAATTCATATACCATCGTGTGTGCTGTTTATTAAACCTTAAACCATTCAAATATGTTGTGGCTGATAGATATTATATCAATGAACGCATCGAATCAGTTAAATTAATTGGGAATGGTAAAAAAATCAAAAAAAATCCCAAATACGGAATAAAATTTTATTGCATCACCTAAGTTCCATTTAATATCATGATATTTTTTTCTCCAGCGGTGCTTGTTCGTAAATATTCGTGACTAGCTTTCGGTTGGACACAAAATGTGTTTGGCAGATCGCCAAGGCGAACGAAATGCAGGATTTAAAATAATAAAATACCTATGTGGTTAAAGGGAATGTAAAGGGGTATCTCGCCATATTATCTTTGCGTACGCGAGCTGATAATATGCCATACGCATCGCAGGTAAATATAATGGACGAGTAATTAACGATTTAAGAGTTGTAGCCGGACCTTTATATTGCATAATTGCGTATTGTAGAATCTATATTTGTGAAAAATACCTATAAAATACATTTTTTAAAAATATTTAAATACTCAAATGAAAAATTAAATAATTATTTAAATATATTTTCCTATAATTGTTTATTTAAAATAATACAAATATACATTTGAAATACGTTTAAATGTTTATTTTTCTACTAGAAATCTTCAAGACCAAATTTGTTTATGTAAGAGTTATTTATTATTATTTTTTTTGATACACAAATATTTGTATAAGATGATTTGATATTTTTTACAACTGTCATACAGAGATGTGAGCCTTGGACCGTGTAAAGGCGTTACATCATACTAAACGAGCTAAAAATATGTCTTGTGTGGTTTACTGTACAATTTTAAAAATGATTCATAAATAAAAACATTAATCATTATAATATAGTATTACAGGTAGATATAGGAATTACGATCATGTGATATACAGTTAGACATTAGACATACACTGTGAATGAAAAAAGTTTATCAATTTATTTATAATTTGTAAAGGCTAAATAACATTGCTAAAAGCGTTTTATTTTCTTATAATAATATAACATATTATGTTTTCGGTACTTATCTATATCGTCGTAGTGTTTTATAACTGTTTTCAAACTGTTTTCAAACTTTTTTTTATGTTTGATGTTTGTCGTCAAAACAGTTTTTTACTTTTGCGTTATTTTAATGACCTCACACTGGGTTATGTTTATTTTAAAAACGTACATTTTTATTGCATAAACAAAAATAAGCGCAGTAATGCGCGCGTACCTGCCTACTTTACGATTACTAAATTGAAAATAATTATTATGAAATAAAATATTATCAATAATACTGTCGTTAATTAGAAATATGTTTATTACGACGTGTATGTGCTGGAATATCAACAAGCTGTGATGGACCAAGTATTATAATATAAATAAATTATTATCATAGTGTTCAGACTGCCAAGTCAATGGGGGCTAGTGCACGGGAGTAAAAACCGACAGAAAAACCGTCGAACAAAAAATGTATTGTTCATAATATTTGTATACAAGAAATGGCGTGTATCTATTATACTTTAGTGTGTTCTACATAATACATGATATAATACTCGTTAAAACCATTCGAAGGTTGTGACAGAATACAAAAATAAAAGATCTCTACGCAGTCTACATCCACGGTGTGTAGGTACCTATAATATTATACCATATTATAGTTATACTTTATGCTGGGAACATTAAACCGGGTATACGTGCAACATATTTTGTTGAGTACTTACGCCGGTTAAACTTATTCCATTACTTATTCCATTACGGGTAGCGTTATCGCGACATAATATAATAATTCGATGAGAAAAACTTGGACAATATAATAATTTGTTATATTATGTTATATGAGGAGCTGATGGTGTTAAACATAATATAATATCTTTGAAAATCCAGACGACGGTGGGGTACCTACAAACGTGCAGTCTATATACTGTAGTACCTATTTACATAGGTATGATGAGTACCGTCTAAAGAATATAATATCCTCGTGCAGTGCACTTTTATGCAACGAGATTTACCTGTGTCAACAAAGAATTAAGGAAGTGTGTTGTGTATTTTATTGGCTGTAAAATTTCGCTCGATTATTATTATACTATTTTTTTTTTTTAGACAATAGACATTTTGCAGAATATTTCTAAGCGTACCTATGTACATACTTGGATACGATTTTATAAATGTTAGCTCGTTGATGTTACGTTTTAAATGGAAACTTTTAGGATTAGACTTTTTCAGTACATTAATTGTTACATTATATAATATTTTAACAGTGCGTTGTACATAATTAACAATGCGGACTTAAAGCTTAAGTACAGCATTTTCGTACTCGTGAAGTAATTTATTTATTTTATTTCATGCGAAAATAAAATAGTTTTGGTTTCAATAAAATATTGTAATTTAAATTATGTATGTGATTACCTAATACCATGATACTATGTATATGTATTTCATAAGGAATACATGTTGTATACCAATTATTATTATTTCGTATTCTTTTTTTCGTTTAATATAATATCATGTAGTGATGTCGCTGACATGAAGACGTAAAGTTCAATTATTTTAGGAGATATAATTGAGCCATTTAAAATGTTGCGTAGAAAATATCCTAGATATCTAAATATTCAAATGGTAATTTTGTGGGAGTATTATTTTGATTAAAAAATAACTTTATTATTTTAATAATTTATTTCATATTTACTGTGTAATTTATTTTCAGTCGTAAGTAATTCTTATTTTTACATAATTTAAGATGATATCATTTATATTACACTGCAGTTCGCTTTCTTATTTTGAAATGCATATTTATGTATAAGGATAGTTCATTTAATCGTGTATTTGTGAAGAGTATGTATTTTTGTTTTATAGTGGTTTAATGTATGAATAATATTGAATATTATAAGTGAAAGCATGTTATAAAATCTATTGTACTACAAAAGTATGCAAAAAAATTGTACGAAATTAACGATTCATTCTATAAATACTTTATATTGATAAACTAATATAGAATTTTAATTTAAAATAACTTTTATTTAAGTTTGTTTGTAAATTTACTTCATTACAATTGTTTTTGGTCACGGATATTTGTCATGATGAATATTGATATTGTTTTATCTTTATTTAATACTTTTTTTTATAGAAGTGTGAGGAATTGGTAAATTTGAATGGAATGGTTAATTATTTCTAATATCAAGGAGAAAAAGATGGCTTACATTTGATATAAGCCTAAAGCGTATGAATTTTAAGAATGTCATTTTTGGATACATTAAACATTTTAAAGGCACAGTTAAAATTATAAAATTACCATTAATATGTGGTAATTAAACTAAAACTGTTTGTAGGAACTTGAAATTATTTTTATTGATTTTTGTATTTTTATAATTATCTTAAAATTTATTTGAGTTGAAATATATTAATTTTTAAGACAATATAATTATGATTTTTATTGTATTTGTAAGATATTATTTAAATTTTTTTATTAAAAATATATTATCTATCATTTATTTGAAAAGTCATTAACATAACATTTTTTTATGAGTTTCTACATTTTTAAAAATATCATAATATTATAAATACATTTGTTTAAGCTCAAAACCATATTCAAGTCTTTTTAGATTGTTTGTAAAATGTAAAGATTCAAAAATTAAAACAATATATTAGGTACATAAAGTTACAACTTTGATCTGCACTTAAAAAAAAAAAAAAATAAATAAAAAGTGCTGTGTACGTTTTTTTCTTTATAGTATAAATTCGCATTAATTCCAATTTCGTTATTTGTTTGACATTCGATTATTGAAATTAGATTACTATAATGATTGTATACTCTGTATAAGATGTTATGAACTTGTGACAACTCATTAGCAATATCATATATATATTTTTTTTTTTACTAGATGTTAAATCATAAAAATTCATTGAGAGAAAAAGTATAATTCAATAAATTATATTAGGGATTTAATATTTTGTATTAAATTGATATTTGATTGATTTCACATTAAAATACAGCCTGAATGGCGAATTAACCTAACCTAACCTTGGCGAGCCTAAATTAATTATTCAGTAGGTATATCTACTCTACTATATATCTACTCATATAAACAAAAAATTATATCCATTGACTGTATAGAAATTAGTTCTTTTAAAAATAAAATAAAATGTGTTATATTTTTCATCTTTCATTATTATATATTTTCTAAAGATGATTATTTACTTAACTGGCTTGATCCCATAAGTTTGTTTATACGAACTTAATCATAAAATAAACACTATAGAATATTATATTAGTTGAAATAACAAGGAAGAATAAAAAAAAAACATTGTTAAATTAGCTTTGATGGCTACTTAGCTCAAAATATTAAGAGACAATTTATGAAAATCATATAAGTACTCTAGTATAAAATTAAATTAAAATTGTTAATGCTTAATTCAGTAATTAATGTTGTATACTTCAAATAAGAATATTAAATACATACCTTTGTATTGGGTTTTAAATTCCAATTGAAGTGATGCATGATATGCTGTTTTTAAACTTTTTCAAGAACAATAGTGATTTTAGGTTTTAATTATTATTTCTAGATTCTAATGCTTGAGTTGAATAGTATCTACTAAACCAGTGTTTCTCAAAATGTGGTTTTTGGACTCCCAGGGGTCCGCACGTATACCGGAGGGGGTCCGTGAAGGTTAGGATGACAATCCAGAAATGTCAGAAGTAGCAATAAGACCATTGATGCTGTTTTCAACTGAAAAAGGATTTTCTACTTATGTTTTAACTAAAAATAAGTATAGAAATCGATTAAATATAGTATCAGATTTACAAATCTAACTTTCTAATATAGATCTTAAAATACCAGATTTAGTATCAGAAAAACAACACCGTCCATCGCATTGAATCTATTTTTATTAATTATAAAATAATATATAATATTTTTTCTTTTTTTTTATTGATTCAATTTTTATTATACAAACATGTAAATTTAGTAAAAGAAAAAAAATAAGTACAATTATTATAACTATTTTTTTTTAAGTTTATTTTTATTAAGGGTTCCGTGATCATTCTTACTATATCTATTAGGGGTCCGGTGGGAAAAAAGTTTGGAAGCGCTGTACTAGACCATTACAATTTTTATATTTATTTTTGTTAATGATTATTTTGTTATTTTTTTCTATATATTTTTATATTTGTTTCTTTGATTAATTAAAATATACATGTACAACGGTATTAGTTAATACATATCGTCTAATATAACCATAAGTTCTTTCTATATTTTTATTAGCATTTTTATACTAGAGTAACAAATATAATAAAGTAGGTATTGAACTAATTTATAAGAAAAATACAAAATTGTGTATTTATATTATTGGATTTTATAATAACAATATTACTAAAAATCTCGAATAATTTACATTTAGTACATTATATGTTTCGAGTAAACCTAATCATTGTCTATCCAGTAAATTGTGATGGACCATTTGTTTTTGGTCTTAATAGTTAAAAATAAAGCAAAATATTTTGAATTTCATTCACTTAAAAAAAAAAAAAAATAGTATACAATTTAGTTTTGGATAACATTGTAAGTTTCAACGGTTACTTCTTTCAGAATTTTATAATTCAAACAATTAAATTTTGCCAACAAATGGTCTAACATACATTTTTTGTGTTTAATTTCTGTTTTTAATATCATTTACCAATATATTATTGAAAATAAATTTACTAGAATTATAATAGGGATTTTTTTTTATATTTCCTTAAATCATCTACTAGATATAGTTTCTTATAAAAACGTATTTTAAAGATTGAAAAAAAATACTTTTACATTAAAAAAAAAAAAAAACAACAACATATCATTGTAAAATCAAATAGTAGTAAATACATTTTACGCTCAGCTCAGCATTTCAAATACAAGACGAAAAAAAATATATAGCTATTACTTTTTTTTATTATTATTATTGATAGTATCAAATTTACAGTATATTATGTTCTCTAATAAATGCTATGTAAATGCGTTAAACTTAATAGAACACAAGTCTTTAATTTTACCATTAAAATGAATTCAGAATATGTAATTGATATTTAAATATAATTATTTTCATTTTAGAACATAATATAAAATTAATTAAACAGTACAAAAGTGGTCAATTAATACATCATAATACCTAATACGGCAATGATACGATATAATATAATATGTAATCGCGGCGTGTCAAAATTATATTGAATTTGATATTATTTCAGTCATATTATAATATCATTCTATATTTATTATTTTTATTTTGGATTAAGTAGTTGAAATAATGTGTCAAATTGTCAAACAATCAATTATTGCTATACCTATTACGGATGAGTTTTTTCCAATTACCTACAACTATAATATATCCACTATATATCTAGAGTACACATCAAATCTGGAGTACACAGCATGTAAATTATAGATAATATTTATTTACAAATACAGTAAGTATTTTATATTTTGTAAGACATTATCAGTAGGTATTAGATTGAATATTACAAACTATCATTGTTTTTATCTCGTCGTATTTCGGTATACATTTATCGTATATAGTTCCATACTAATATATAATTATTATTGTTAAATTTAATAACTCGAATTAACAGCTCTCGTTAATTCAACCATACTGATTGAACATAATATGTCTTATTTCAAATGATTCATTATTTGTATAATTAATCGGTCTACTGATCATTTTATAAATTTATTTTTTAAAATGTTTTGTTCAATTTTAAATCAATTAACTTCCTTTAATATCATCTTTGTAGAAGGAAACAAACTTTAACATTAGACTTTTAATTTAACTTCCAATTTTAATTACGAGTTTAAGATTATCAATAAAAGTAATAAAATTAAAGTTTAAAAAATTTAAAAAAGAATACCTAGTAATAATGATATTTTGTGCATATTATACATTTTGCATTACCAAACTAGAAATATAAATAAATACATTTCTAAGTTATTAAAATCTTGTCTATATTAATTATATTTAATAGAATTTGGTATTATAAATATTATATTATCAAAAACAAATGTCAATTAACTTTTTAATTTTTTTTTTTATCACTTTTAGTATACTTGTTTAAAAAATAAATAAATAAATAAATTAAAATAAAAATAATTTATAATTTTTAAATTTAATAGAAGTAATTGTAATTTATTATTTAGTTGTCTAATATTTAATGAACCAATAGAACAGTTTTATTAATGTATTAATGTGTAAATAAAGTTTTTTTTTACATTTTAAATGTAATGAAATATCAGTATTGAATACCTACTACATGTATTTTTGAATTTAATGTCCAGAGGTTATTATTTATTATTATTAACAACATAAGAGGTGCCTATTTACTTATAAATGATTGATAACTACAATAATAATGATTATTATAATTGGAATATAATATTGCACATTTTTTTCAAAGATAAAAATAATTCCTTACTGTTGATTCCCAATCTAAATATATAAATAAAATTATTAAAAATACTAAATACATTAAGCTTAACTGAATCACACATTAGAAAAGTTAACTTGTTTTTTTTTTCCTTTTAAATTGTAAATAAAGAATAGGGTAATTTATTGGTTTTTATTTGTATTTTTTCCTATCGACTGATAATACCTACTGTTGCTAAAATATCTTGAATATTTTTTTCAATGCAAGCAGTTGCTTTAATGCAAATATTCAAAATTTATATTAATTTATATCTTAAATTACAATTGAATTATATTTCATGACTGGTATGCAGTATCATAATAATAAGTTGTATAATTCATCTGATTGAATTTGAATATCTTATTTAACCCAGTTTTGTGAGGAATAAATCACAGAACGAATGTAAAAATATTGTTGGTAAAAATAAATGTTTCGTGACTCTGTTTTAAGGAAAATAATTAGTGGAGATACTATCTGAATATAAAATAGGATTGTTGTTGAGCTCAGCTTTTCTGCCCTCCCTCCACAAATTTAAGTAATGTCAATTTCCAACCACACAACCACAACAATAAAGCACTAACAATTACTAAAATCAAATAATACTTATATTATTAGGTATTACTTACCTATTTAGTAAGATTATATGATAAAAATGTGATAAATAAGCTTAAATACATACATATACAACAATATTGAATGTGGTGCTCTATTATCTAATACATTAGCAATCATATAAAAGATTAATTAAAATTAGAATTTGAAAAAATTAAACAAAAATGACAAAAATTCAATGCTGAATTTAAATATTACGAATAATGATAACGTAGTGTTAGGATTTAAAATTATTTTAGTTTTTATGGTAAATACGTCATTAGATACTTATTAAAATGATTTCTATTGATTTTTTGAATGTATTAATGTAAAATCAATGATTAAATACAATTTTAATCTTTCAAATATACATACATAGAGAGCCTATAGTATTGGTATTTAACGGGTAGCTCTAATTATATCGAATTTGATTTCTGAGTAGAAATATAAAAAAATTCAATATTGGTTTCGTATTCATAATGGTTTTTTTTTAAGTGTTATAGAGTGAAAATATTTTATAGAAAAATTTATTATGTAAAATTATTGAATTTGTAAGTCATATTTGTGTATTTTATCCTACCATAAAATAAATAGATTCTATTAATTACCAGTCTTATACTTTTTGTCATAATATTGTATTGTTCATTTTCATAAAAAGTGCTCGATCGAGTCTAGAGTATTTTTTTTTTTTAATTTTAGTACCTATTAATATGATTCAATTTTTTTTTTTTTTAATAGTTTGACGTAGAATATTTACAGCGTGCTAAATATTTTTGTAGGTTATAATAAAGTGTTCCACACTTTTTTGTTGAATGGAAGGAAAGCAATAAAAGATAACATCATATAGTCCGTAAAAAATATTTTTTTCAACACCCATTATAGTTATAAGGAGAGTGTCCTGGATGCTGTTTGAGATTTTAAATTGACAAATCATGGTGGGTACAAAAAAAAAAAAAAAATCAAAAAGCGTATAAATCACCGTGGTTCCTAACTACATAATAAATCTTTTTGTGAGTTTGAAATGCCAAAAGCTCGCAAATATCATACTGAGTGCATTACTGCGTACTTATATTATATTTATCGGGTGTAGATAAAAGCGGAAATCGGACGCGGTTATGTACAGTAGTGGTTAGCTATATTTTATAATATCCATACACGTCTGCCGTGATACATTTCTCATGTAACGATTTGTAAGCATGTATGCGTGTTATAGCATTTACATTCCTTGACCTTCGCGGTATAATTCAATGGCGTATTCGTAAATGATCGGATGTATATAGAAAGTTTGGTTTTTATTTTATTTTTACGTAATTTTTAATTTTATCGATAGAATATAATGAAATAGAAATAAATATTGCTTTTAGCGAATAAAAAATTTTAAAAACCAATAATATTAATATATGGTACGGATGGCAGGATGAACACTATCTTAACGAGTTGTATCAACACATTTTATTCACCCCTATTCGAGATTTAGTATAACACCACTGATACGTGCTGAAGTTTAAGTATAGTACTATGATAAAAATTTATATTCTAATAAACTATGATACTACGACATTTATTTTACTATGTTATTTACAAAAATATGATAAACACTGGGTGCAATATATTAAAAATATAATAACAATACAGTGACTGTCGCCCCAGCATAGTGTGTTTTAATAATTTTCTTTTAATTCATTTAGTTGTTCATATTTAACTATTGTACTATTGTAGCTAGGTACTGGATAATGTAATTAGAAGTATAAGGTATCACGTGTATAAGATAATATAGAACGTAGGTATACTGTATAGTAATATACAGTAATATTCCAATCCCTTAATCCATCATATTGGGCTTTTGTACAATTTTAGCTATAAAGTAAAAAGTTATTACCATGTTATATGATAATTTATGACAATGAAATAACTGTGGAAAACAATTCTGAAATTCGATACTCTATAATACAATATTATATTGTATTTTAATTAATAATGTTTAATTAAAAAATATTTTTGAACTTTTCTACATACAAATAATATATTATATATGTGTATATTAAGAGCATATTATTATAATATTCAAGACTTGGGTACAATATAAATTTTAGATATCTTTATAAATATATTCACTGATATAAATTGCATATATATAAGAACCGGGTAACTCAAAAGAGAAAAAAATCCATCCAAATCACTCTTAAGCTTTAAATTAAATATGTTAATGTATGTATTACTTTCGTTTGTCAGTTACTCTAATTTTTTCTTCCTTTTTGTTGATATTCTATTGTGCTATTATAATGTATTAACATACATCTATACTACCTATTATTGTGTATGTTAACTATACGCGTGTCACGCGATGTGAAAGTGAATATTCAAGATGCATGCATGCATTTAGAACATTTTTACTTTTGTAACTATTTTCTGGGAACACCTAATCCATTATTTGAATTGGACCACGTGGGCGTGCGTCTAAGGGTACCGATTTGAGTGGTTTTTAAACGAGCCACAGCAGTGTAGATATCTGACATTTTATTCGTCATTCTTTTTCAGACTTTTGCCTGCATAATACGTGGTGTCGTTCTCACTTACTTTCTTGTTGAGTGGAGTTCAACATATTTTTTTCAAGTGCACATTTCCCATAGACATTTTTCAATCATTTTTAGACTTCGTCGGGGTTTCATTTTAAAAGTTATTATAGCATTCTGACATGTATAATATTCTCTCTTGATGTTCAAAATCTCATACACCACGATACACAAAAAATGAAATCCTCACGTTTATTATATTACATAAATTTATAAGTAGGATCCATTTAGTGAAATTGATATTACGTTTACGAAATGGATATTCAGTTCATGAGCTTTATTCATTTTCCAAAATCCATTCTTAGGTTTGTTTACCAAAAAGACGTTTTATCCATTTCACGAGACGGAAGCACTTAATTTTACATTTTATAAACTAGATACTTTTGCGTGAATGGACACTCAATCTTATCGTTCCGTAATTCTATTCATAAATTGGACATTAGGCTAAGGAGGACATAATACTTAATGCATTTATAAAATAATCATTTTATCTATTTAGTATGTTTGTAGTTTAAGATATATATTGTATAGTGTAGGTGCAATTTTTTTTACCTGAAAAATGAAAATTTAAATCAGAGTTCATTCTAAATTTCTTATACAAGAATTAAAGAAAAAAAATTAAGCGTGATTCCATAAATACTTTTTATGAATGTCTGAAGAAATTGAATATTCATGCAAAAAATTGCATTTGCATTAAAATTCAATTAATACTTGCTCAATTATGAGATATACTCAAATCCTACTTTAAAATAAATTGATTATTGATTTTTCTTCTTTTTAAATTATAAAATATACTTTGATGTATTTGGAAGAGCCAGAAAAAAATTCTTTAGTGGGCTGCAGATTTCACAACTTAGATCTATAGGCACCAATGAAGTATGTGACTTTAAGAACGAATATCTTAAATCTCTCAACTGTTTTTTTATTTAAATGTATGATGTATTCAGTTTATAATATATATACATTATTTATTGTATTGTAGTATAAATGTATTTATTAACTAGGTACGTACCTATATAAATAATAATAATCCAAATCTGAATACTGAATTATTAATCATTCAAAATTGAAAATATTCCGATTTATTATTAAATATAAATAATGTTACTATCGTTCAAAAAGCTATTAATATTATTTAAAATTAGTTACAACACGTATTGATTTTAAAGTTATTATTATTATAATATTTTTTAGTTTTTAATAAACGAAATACTCAATAATAACTACCATAATAATAAAGAAAAGTTATTTTATAGTTATTTTTTATTATTGTTATAAATAGTATATCACGGAATTCGGACTATACTATATATAGAGAGAGAAATATATAGACTAAAATAAAAACAAAAAAAGATTGGCCACTTTTTTTTCTATCACCGTTTTCTTTTGATTTCGAGTTATATAATATAATAAGTTATATGTATATGAAGTCAATAACTTCTATAGTATTTTTACTTAGTATTTAACTTGAATTTTTTTTTTTTGTTTCTATTTTCACTAAGTTTTCCGTTAAATAATTTGTATTGTGTGAATATTTTACACAATTTCGTTATAAATAAAACTTTTCCGTTAGGATTATATTTTATATTCTTAGAAAAGGTAATAATGTATTGGTTTTATAATGTTAGAGTATTTTTTTATTACAGTACAATAAATACTCACAAGTTTCATGTAAATTCTAAGGTCATATTTGTTGTAACATTTCAAAATATAGTTAATCATTATTTAAAAATACTTATTTATATTATATTTTACTCGTATTTCTTTACATTTTATAAAATGATTACCTAATAAATATTTTCTTAACGAGTAACTTTTGTTTTTTTCATGTGAGGTATTTTCACTATAAGTGATCTAAAGGCTTAGTTTGATCACCTGTGATTACATATTATACTAAGGTTTCAGCAATTCATTCATGAGTTGGCATTTTTTAGTTTGTGCTACTTTTATCAAATTACAAAAACTATAAAAATATATGTATCTTAATTAATTTTTCATTTATATTAATTCCAGAATTATTAATCGCTTAAATTTAAAATAGAAAATTAACATCAAATTCAGTTTTAGTAATATTAATAATATACGGTATGATAATATTTTGGAAAAACAATTAATTTAAAAGTTAATTCAAAAATAGTTAAAAACACAATTTAAAAATTAACTATATTTATATATAAACGCTTATATTAATTTTACAATATAATTTAGTAAATAAAAATTTTAAACAATATCATAAGTACTTCTATCTGAAGATTTATATGATAAAACTTAGTATATTGGAGAAGTTTTAAAACCTTATTTGGAAACAGAGTGTATGATAGAGAAAAGTAGTTACTAATGTTACAATAAACTCCTTTTATTCAAACATTTTTATGTATATAAATCTACTAGAATAGACATTATAAAAAGTAAATACTTTAGTTTTTGAGTATTTGTTTTTTAAACACATTAGTAATATAATAGTTTCATAAAAGCTTTTTTTCGGATGTTATAATCAGGACTTGGGACTTAATGTACTTAAAATTATGAAAATATGTGTTTATTCTTAATTTTTTAAAAAATAAGTATTAAACAAAGCTACAAATTAAATTATAAACAAAAATAATTTTACGTCTTGTACGTATTAGGTATTAAAGTATATTATTATATTATTTTAGGTTGTGTATAATCATTTTTTGGGTGCTTATTTTGCTTCATTTAATAATTTTCACACGTTTTCTGTTATTTTATGTTGTATTACACCATATCGCTAGATTTAAACTCCACTTTAAGTTCACATGTTTTAAAAATACATAATCCAAAAATTTTGAAATAAAACATTTCAACTGACTAATTTGTGATTGTTTTTCTTTTGACATATTTATTAAATGAAGAAAATTATATCATGAGTATAAGTACTTTAATAGGCACTAGTCACGACTCACGAATATGAACACCAACACGACAAAATATACATATATAAGTACATTGACACGATAACGATCACTAAGTACTGGAAAACAAATTAAGACTGTAAAAAGTCAGATAAATAAAAATAAAATAGGCAGTCACGGTATTGATTAAAAGTGATAATCAATGATAATTTATCACCTTATCAGAAATTATGCATACGAAAATACACAGATAAAATAAATTTAAAATTAACAAGGTACAATAAACAAACATTTGTTTTTTATATAACACTTTTATTATAATTCAAAAATGAAAATTTTAAAAGGGTAATTTATACATTTTTTTTTCAAAAATTATATTTTTCCTAATAATTAAATACAAAATATATGAAATAAGAACGAATGAATCTTCACAATATGCATGTAAAGGAAAATAAAACCTAAAATATGCAACATTTTTTAAATTTGAAATCCTTTAATCATTAAAGAAATATTTATCGAATCCAATTTCTTCTGTCTATTTACAAACAAATATTCAAACGCTTAAGTCACGAATCCTGGTTTATAATGTTAATTTGTTAAATATTCAACTAAAATCCATAATATATTTTGCAAGAGTTAATTCAAATTGAAAACAATTTAATGTTAAATTCAAATTGTTAACCATTTAAAATATAATAAGTAATAATGACATGCGTGACTTTTAAGATTACATGATTAAAACTAGTAAGATAATGCAAGTGCCTTAAATAAATAAAATATTAATTATAAATTACATGTAATATAATTAATTTTAAAGTTTAAACATTAATTTATTTTTCTTAATAGTCAACAATATTCTTTATAATATATAATGTATAAATATTTATTGTTAATTTTTAAGAAATCATCATGTAATTATTTTTTTGACTAAATACTCTTACTATAGTAATTAGTAATTTATTTTATGGATGTCCATTGTTCATTTATACAGTGATATAAAATATAAAATATGTAGTATGTACGCATAGATTATAATATATTTTTATAACCAATCCTAGGATAGATTTTGTATCTATGTTCTGTATTTTTCAAAAAAAAAAAAAATAATAAATAAATGTTAAAAATAAATCATAACGAAACGGAAATTTTGCCAGTGGTTTTATTTATAATCTACAATTATAATTTATCTTTCTTTTTTATTAAACATCGATTTAGTAAAAACTCTGTAAAAAGCTTCTTGTAATCAATTAAGTTTATTTTACAAAATATGTATAGACTGTTTAATTTAAAATAAAAGTAAAAAAATATATATACATCGATATAGAAAAGCTACTCAATATTATATTATGGTTATTTTTAAGTATTTTTTAACTCCATAATAGTATATACTTAGTATAATATAGTAGTATCTATTTAAGTTACTTAAATACTGTAAATAAAATATGATAATATGCAAATTAATTATCAATAATTTATAAAAAGGATTGTACTTATTATAAGAATAATTTTTTTATGCAATTATGATAATTCAGAACCAGATTTAGAAGTACTTCTAATAAAAAATTGTATGGATAGGTTTTAGTTTAGTTAATTATTAGTGTACATTTAGATTACGCATATCATTGTTATTTTTAACAACACATTTCGGTATTAAGCTTAAAAATTAAAATAGGACCACTGTCTTTTAAGATAATATATATATATATATTGATTAATCTAGCAATATGAAACCTTAAAAATAAATTTCTCCAGAATATTTAATATTGACCCACAATGAGTATAAAATTAAAATTTAGTTCAAACTTTTAGTATCCACGATAAAAAGTACAGAAACGTTAATAATCGCGTGTACCTATTTCACGAATACGTTTGTTGTGCGTGTAGTGTACTCAAATTAATAACAGACTGTAGGTATCTAATCAGCAGTGGCCAATCAGCAAGTGTTTTTATATGTTTTAGACTTAATTATTTAAATCTGTAACTTAGGTACTTTAAAAATATAGTAAAGAAATAAAATATATGGATATTTTAGATTTGTAAGAGAGCTTTGATGTTATTATATATAAAAAAAAAATTGTTATACCTGCCATATTCTGTTGTAGCTATAGAAATACTTAGATTTTTACTATTTCTATATTTTTTCTGGGAGGAAAGAATAGATAGTTTAATTTGTAATTTAGTAGGTCTCAACAGTAAAAATATAACGGAGGAAGCCAGCAACATATTTTGCCAGAATAGATCGTTAAAATAATAATATAATTTTTTTTTTTTTTTAATACTTATAAAATGGTTTCTATGAATTATAAAGTCTTGTTTTGAAATTTGTACTACTCTACTTCCTCCGAAAAATCAATTTTATCGTACAGAAATACGTTATTTCGTTATTCATGCTTTTTATAGTTGATATTCTTAAAATTATATTTACTGTGAAATGTGAATATTTGTCAATTTATTAACTATTCGCATGAATTTCAAAACCTAGTTATGAAATGCAAACGATATTTTTAATTCCTAAAAAATTAGGTTTACAGAAATGCGTATTTTTAGCTTTTTTCAGTTAATATTTTAATAGTATTTAAAACTTTTTGCTAATATTTTACTTGATAACATCTTTCCTTTTAAAACCAAAAGTAAACAATCATAAAGACAATTACTGGTCTCAACGTCCCCTCATGGCTCATAGTAAAAATGTACATTTTTAAAATTTATTTTTGTGAATTTCAAATGACAATGTTTCCCTAGAAAATCAAATTTCTATTTATCGTTATAGGTACAATAATTTTAAAATAATTGTACTTTTTTTGAACTATAAGCTATTCATAAACATCTAATACTTTAGTATTTTTGTCTTTTTTTGCAATTCAGTACCTACCAAGTTTCTCACACATTGTTTATTTTGAAATCAAAGCAGTTCAGAATATATTATATTAATACAATTTTTATTAAAGAATTTTGAAGTTGAAATTTGGAAAAAATTGATTTTAGTTGTTTTGTTGTAATTTAAAAACATTATTTGTGGAGATTTGAAACTTTTACTTAATGTATAATATATATATATTTACAATGAATTAATATTATAAAAGTTTATACTTATTTGACGTTATTGTCTATTTATTTATACTGTACGATAAAAGCAATATTTTCAGTAAAAATTAATTCAACCTATCATATTACTTTTACAACAAAGTTAATCATTTATTATCAATGTAAATTTATCATAAAATATACTTAGTTATATAAGCTAAGAAACTGTCTTTGCTCAGAATCGTTTTTCGTAAGCAATAATTTATCGTTGAACTAAAATTTAACACATACATTGCAGTGACTTATTTAATGACACTCTACACCTACCATAAAGCTGCACGGTGTATCTACTTTTTGGTTTAAATTTCATTATGAGCTTGTTAAGACAAGTGTAGTTAACTATAAACTTCATAGATGTGTCCATTATTACCTTATATAGAAATAAAAATTCGAGAAACTGTTCGAACACAAAAAATAAAAGATTTGTATTTTATATAGTATATATAAATAAATATTTTCAGTAATTTAGTTTTTGATTATTGGTTCATTGAATAGTTGCCAAAATAGGTTTTAATAAGTTAGTATAGTAGTTATTATAAACATGATTTTATCATAAAATCCATTACAGTACAGCTAATGGTTATGTACTACATTCATTTTAATAAATCTGTTTTATAATTTCTATGATATATTTATAGGATTTTTTTTAATGAAATAATTATGATATGCAATGAGTATTGCATTCAGTTGTTACAACGAGTAATTACTAATTACTTTTATTATTAAAATATAGTTTTAACAATATAATATGTAATCTTTATTATATTTATTTACTTAAAAATCTCATTTTTACCGATAATGATTGATAGTAAAGACTTAAATAATATCAGTTAATTATGAAATAATTACATTTTATAGCACATTATTATAATATAAGTGTATTATGTTGTATCGGAACAATTAACCTTCGACAACATGATGTATTTAAAATGCCTATTCATACCGCCGTGTTATCAGAATAGTGGTATTTAGATAAATAAAAATAAAAATAACTGTATATTATGCTATATTTGAAAAAATAACGTGTGATGATGCTGAGATAAAAAATGGGAAAGTCACAAAGTTCACTTACAAAGAAAAAGTACAATAATATAAGAATATGAATCGTTGGAAAAAAATTAATTATATACATCTAACTGTCACTAATTCATACTAGATCAATAATACTAATTGATAAATCAAAACTCAATATTATACTATTATACTGTACGATGTATAATTTACATAGTATAATTACTGTGCAATTTATACACATACTATTAGGTATAGGCATTAATTGATTATTGACAGCTTTATATCATTATATTATGATAATTTTATTGTATTATGTCGATTGTCAAACTTATCTCATATCTGGTCATAATTTGTATGTATGTACTTACTATTGATATTCGTAACATTTAAAAACTTAGACTTTTCCTCATCCTATTACAATACAGCATAACAGTATGAATGCATGATAATGTATTCTAAATGATTTAGTTATCTTAGTAAAGGATTTCTTTATTTTAAAGATACACATTCTATACTACTACTTTTGAGCTATTATTGTAATTATAATAACAATAATATGTTCACATTTTGTAAACTATATTATTATTATAAAAATGTTAATACTTAACATTCGTTATTTGAATAAATAAAAACTCTTATTCGGGCTATTGTTGTCTTTAGTGTAGGTCGTAGGTGTGTAGGTAGTTAGGTAGTTCATGAATATATTTGAACTTTAATCAAACATAACATTAGTTTCTATCCTTTGTAGAGTTTTAGTTATAAATATATTATTATGTTGTAGGTACGTATAAATATATTGTACATATTTTAATTTAAAATTTATATTGTTTTGATTTTGAATACTTTTTTATGTACTTCATAACAGTACAATTTTATCAAAAGAAAAACATCACATAATATTTATGATTGGAAGTTATTATATTTTCATTTATTTTTCATAGATGAAAATTTACTATTTATATTTTTTTTAACGTGGTTTAAGATTCAATTTCTCTAATATTTATGATTCTTAAAACATAAATGTACTAATAAGTGTTGTTAAAGGTAAAATTCAATATGTTTCCATCAAAATGACTGAGCAGTAACGGTTTAAAGTTTTAAATATAGGTAATTGCATAATATATATTAAAGAAAAAAATATTTTTACTAAAAATAATAAAAGTTTATGAGAAAAAAAAATATTGAATATCTTTTTCTAGTAAATATACACAAATGAAAATATTAAATTGTAAGATTTATCATTAACTTAATTTTTAATAACGCTTCTGTTATGTAGTATTATGCAAGTAATAGTAAAATAAATTTTAAATTTAATATTTATAGACTTTTTTTTTTTAAAGAGATGATATTATAATAATAACGATTTTCTTTCTCTAAAAAAGTATAGATAATAATCTTACTAAATAGTAAATTGTATATCAAAGCTACACTATCAGCACGTTACTCATAGGAAGTAGAACAAAAACTGTATGATACCTATTTCTAGTACAATATTATAAAGACTTCCTTAGTTATTGATTTACATAGTGTTAATATACCTATACAATTTCATGGTTACTAAATGGAATATTATGTAAAATAAATGATTATCTTTACAATAAATCTACTCAGGTTAAGTTACACAACAAAATATCATAATTTGCTTGTTCTGCAGTCTGAAGACGTTAACTAAATTACTTATTTAAAAATCTTAACTAATGTTGATATATTGTTATAAAAGTTAGTACCTAGGTACTAATGGAGTGATTTACGATGCATACCTATAAACTAAAAATAGTTTTCCTTATTATTTCTTTTGATTAAGGGTGCGATGTGCGGTCTTAGTTGAATCATTATTCCATTTGAATGAATAATTCTGTATTTCTATGGCTAATATGTGAATTTTTCAGCATCCACAGGTAGTAATTTTAAAACTATTTTTACTCATATTTAGCATAAGATATTAGTATGAATGACTATTCTCCAAATTTGCATGATCTTAGTTATTGACTCATAAATGAAAACGCTGTTGTGTAATGTGTTGGGGAACTTACGTGTTGCATATTAATTGCACATTGTAGTCGTATACATGTAACAATCATAGTACCTTTAAATTAACTGTGAAAATTGATTAATTAATATTTAATTATCAAAAATATACAGAAATAAATAAAAAAAAGTATTTTAATAATAATAATTATTGTTGATTATAAAGATCGAAAACAAGAAATTGTGTTTATTTTATTTATTTATAATTAGTATTTTTTTTTTTTTTTGTATCGAAATCGTCGAATTATAGTCAAATTCTATGGAAATATTGTCTTGAATTCATAGTTTATAATGTTAGTATATATATTATAAACGTACAATAGAGCTGAAACTGCAGCAGAGATCCCAATATGTAACCGTGTCTGTATTTGCCAAGCCATCATTCAGAAAACATCTCAACGATGCAGATCACTAACAATCTTACCTTCTCGACTGTGGATACTGAGGACATACAAACATATAACTGGACAAATGACAATGGAAGCACTTGACTTTCAGTTTGTTTGATGAGAATTTAGAGTAGACGATATAATCTATGTAGGTAAGTGCATAGAAACACACACACATACATTGTCACAATATCAGAAATGTAGATAATTAATTCTAAAATCACAATCTAGGTTCATATTCGTTTGCTATGGGCTAATAATATTACAGTATGTAATATACATATATTATAGGTACAATAATAATATGAATAAAAAAACAAGCGATAATGGTATCTTAAAAGTATTATCGATATTGATAATAAAGTATACCAAATAAAAATATTATATTCAATGTAATAGTAAAATAGTATAGATTTTGGATAAAAATCATAAATGTTAATATGAAAATATGGACAGTGTATGAATGTATTTGGTGCTACCTACTAAGTACTAACTGACAGATTCGCCAGTGTATGATGACAAATACCAATATTTGTATCTGATGTTGCTTAATTATCTAAATGTGGTTTTACACCGGTATTTGTTGACATTCATAAATGTTGACTGCACTAGTCTTAAAGCGTAGTATATATGATAACTGATAAGAATTTTTTTGTAATATGAAAATTTTACCACTTTATCGTAATAGATTAGAACTTTATTTAATACATATTTGAGATATATTTTAGTCTGGATTTTCTTTTACCTAACCCTACATGTCCTTATATCAACCTAGATACTCAGTGTTTGTTTCGTACTTACTACAACAGTGTTTTATGTAAAGTTAGGCTTAAAAAATAATTATTAAAATATAAAATATAAATTGTTGATGATAATGCGAAGTGTATACGATTGTTCACGTTTGAATTAAAAATGAATAGATTTTGTCAAAAACTCCTGTTACGTATTTTGTCTTTCGTAGTATTTTTTAGATTTTCCTGGTTATTTTGAAAACTTCTTGGCATTTCTTTATTTTGACTAACCAAAATACAAACTAGATTCAATTTGTAAAAAAAAACTATCCATAATATTTGTATACAAAAAAATAAAATTAATTAATTAACTTATTAAAACACACATTAGTGCTTAGGTTCAAAGAGACCTTTTGCCATGTTGTTTTGGTGAAAAAAATTTTGAACTATAAACAGTCAAATAAAATAAAATATAAATATATCTTTATTTTTTTTGTATTAATATTATTATGATACGTATAATCATATAAATAGAGTGTGTAAAATATACTTAAATACATTTCACATTAAATAGTATCATTATAGTATTTAATGATATCATGTTGAAAATGTAAACATTTTTTTTTAATTTTTAACAACTAATAAGAAGTAACAAAATCAAAAAATCAAGCAAATAGTGATCTACTCAGACATTTAGAATTATATAAATTGAATACCTTTAGGTTTAATAATATAACTAGATTAATAATTAATAATTAATTGTATTTAAGTAATGTAAAATTATCAATATAATATCAATGTAAAAAAAAAAAAAATAAACAATTAATACTGGAGCAATAGCATCAGCTGAACTGTAAATCCAAGGAAGTATGATCAAGTACATTATTACTCGTATAAAAGTATGATCTTCAAAACAAAATACTCTGGCTGTGTTGGTATTATAATTTAAATATCTTTTCCAAATATCAACCATGAACACATGGATTCACAGAATCTTAGCAGTAAATATCGAAATAGAACACTATAAACTTAACTAAACTTCTATAAATGAGAAACGAAATAAGATATTATCATTTAAATGTAGACCCGTAATCAATTTGTTATGCGATTTCAATTAAGAGTTATCAGATTACTTAGATAATTTCTTTAATACAGCTATTAATTAAAATGTCCAAATAAAAATTAAATAGCTATCACCGTGAATTTCGTCGACCGAAAAATAAACCTAACCTCTTATATAGTTATATAGGATTTTTTAAGACTTATTTCATCAGTAATTGAAATATTGTGGACATTGTCAGCGTCCGACCAACTACGTCGTACACCCGCTCACGATATTACATCTTTTTCGCTTAGCATTCTTTCTGAATTTTTTATTTTATTTTGCTCGGTTCCTTAGACTTATAGCATGATGTTAAATAGCCTATAATCTTTCTAAAAAAAAAAAAATGGCTTACCAAATGGATAAAAAAATAATAGTATCAAATCCAATTGACAGTTTTAGAAATTAACGCGTTAAAACAAAAAGAACAAACTTTACAGCATTGCATAATTATAATATACATTATGAATATAAAATTTATAATATTATTTTAAATATAATTGACTGAGTATAAGAATTAAATAAAAACTAACTATCGGTAGATATTCACATGTTACATTGTTCGTAAACCTGTCAATATTTACTGATATAAGCTCAAAACATATAATTTTTAAATATCTAAATTAGCTAAAAATTTACGATATCTATTAAAATACATATTAGACTAAATTGTGTGAAAGAAATTAAATTATATATATGATAAACGTAAATGGAAAAAAATATATAATATCGATTTTTTGGCTATTAAAATGCCAACTTAACCTAATAAAATGTGACACATATTATGAATTAAGTAATAATTGAAGAATTTATATATTACCTATAAAACTATCTCAGATTAACATAACCTAGGAGAAACTATATACTTCTCGTGGGTTCTATTTTTAGAAAAGATGTAAGACAGACAATATTGAATAGATTTTTTTTTGTATTTTCATAAAAACATCATTTTTAGATTTTGTATAATTTAGCAGTATACGGTATATAAAATAATATGTTTACTAACAATAGAATATAGAACAATATACATTATTGTATTGTTGCACTATAACGTCTGCTTTATAGCATGTCTTAATATATACGCTAGTATACTACAAAAATGAAAATAAAAATTAATTAAAAAATAAGAACGGTTTAAGTAATTAGTATACTAAAAATGTATGTATGATTAACACCTGATATAAGTGAAAATTATTCAATTTTTTACATAATATATTTATGACATGAATTTATTATAATTAATCAGCCGAAGTGCGAAGACACACATTTTCAGCACCACATATAACATTTAATCAAATATGGACTATGGAATCTAAATGTAGTTTAATTGCCTAATATACTATTGGTTTAAATAAAAACATTATCTTTTGAATAACTGAATGCATAAATTATCAATATCTTGAAAATTAAATCAACTAGATATACTGTTAATGCTATTAAATCCAATTATATTTGCATCTTGGTAGTTTCCGTTTCTTTATTAACATCCTCGCCAGTGTTGCTTTTGGCCGAATTGTATTTTTTGTAACATCAAAAATTATGAAAAACTTAGATTTTAATAGTAAGATATGTTTCAGCAAATGAATATTTTAAATATATATTTTTTTTATTGCATTATTATTTTTTTTATGTTTGATCATAACAAAATGTTATTAGAATAATGATATATAAATTGACATTAATCATATAATTTATAGACTACAAGTTCTATTCAAAATATTCTAGTTTAGACAAAAATGTATAACAACGTTTTAGATTTCAAGTGAATAATTTAAATATTGAAAACATTTTTCAAAATTAGGCACATATATGTTTGTAAATTATTTTATACTTAAAAATGCATCCATCATCACCGTTTCAATACTTGAAGGTTGAACATTTTTAAGCCCCCGAGTAGTATTCTAAACGAATAATTATTTTAATCTCAAAATTAAAAGAATAACGTAAACGTAATATTATACAACTTTATAGGCAAAAAAATTAAAATTTAATAAATTACGCATTCAGTAACGATAAGTCTCGTTTTTAGTATGCTTCTTTAAATATTTTATTTATAACACTAAATATGGTGCTTAATTATATTATGGTATACATAAAATCATATTGTTTTGTAATCTAACAAGAACGTAATATATTATGCAACATTGTAACATGATTTTCGTTTGTTTTAAAACAGTATTTATATGCTTTGGTGATGATGGTCACCTCATTAAAACAATGAAATTTGAACCAATTTCTGTTTTCTACCCCCTATTTTAAAAGTAATTTTCTTAAAAATAACATCTTTGGATACACCTAATTTTTCTTAATATATACGAATTAATGAGTGTTCGATGAATATCATCAGATATCATGTAATTAAATATTTAATTTACGAATATCATCGTAGGTAGGTATTTTTATTATGTTTTTTGTTAAAGAGCTAAAATAAATATATATTAATAATGAAACTTGTATCATAAAACTTAGAATTGATAGAAGTCTATTATAGTATATGAAGCAAAAATAATTTCACGATCATTAACTTAAACGCATTTCGTGTGAAATAGTTAATTGGGTAACATTAAATATAGAGTAGAGATAGTTAGAATTACAGAGACCATTGCGAGTTATGGTTATTACTTATTCTTCTTGTTTCATTCAACTCTGTTGCAAGATTACACAAGATAGTATTTAACTATTAACTGTAAATTATAAATAATTGAAATTAAAAAAAAAAAAATCAATTCTAAATAGAAGATAACGTAGGTAGGCAAGTGGGTATAAAAATATAATATATTATTGATTTTATTAAATTTAAATAACGAGCTTAAATAAATATATCATGTTAAAAATAAATAATTTCTTCTTTCATTTTATTTGAATTTGGGTAGGTGTGTGAGTGAAAATATTCATCACTGTTTCAATACATATAAAACATTAATAATATAATATATAAAGAGGTTTGAGAAAATTAAATATTGTGTTTACGCTTGACTTCAGAAGTTCTTGTCGAAATTATAATACCTACTATTCGATAACGTAGAACGGAAGAAAATCAGTTTGGTGAGGAAATCAACAAGCCAACTTTAACAATTATTATGCTTGAAATGAACTGCATGATCGACAAATGTATATAAATACACAAAGTTCACAGACAGATGAAAAGTTTTTCCGAAGACTACGAGCTACGTATTTAACAAATAATATATTGTTGACATTTTTTTTACGTACACCTTATACGTTTTGTATACAGTTGATTTGATTTTGTAAACAATTTTAATACCAATAAATTCTATAAATGCTATTTAAAACATTTTATTAAATGATAAGGATTTTGTTTATTGGATTAAAATTAAATCGAAACAACAATCAATGTTATAATAAGTAATCAAGTTTTTTTTTAACTTACACAAAATTGCTGTATTTAAGAAAAAACATTTAGTGAAATAATTATAAATGCAAAATGATTTTAATAACAATGTACTTCTTTTTTTATTAATTTCTGCTATTATTATTATTTTTCTTTATAATTTATTCGAAGTTAATGTACTGAAGTGATGATCAAATTATTTTAAAAACATTTATGAAGGTAACAAAGTACGTCTTATCTATTTATCAGTGATATAATTTGTATTCGTAATAAAGTATAACTAGATAGACAGTAGACACATTAAAAAGTATGTTTAATTGTATATAATTTAATAATAATTGTTCTACCTATATTAACAATTAATGATTATTGATTTATGATGTACTACTTTTTTTTTTTTTAATAAATTTGTTAACAACATTTACTATGATATATTCACGATGTGAAAAAAAATATTTTATTTAGTAAAATATAAATCAATATTTAATATTAAGCATACTAGGTAACTTGAATAACGAACTTTATGTTTTGATTTCTTTTAAATTTTAATAATAAATTATTATTTCAAATGTTATTTATAGATAACAGCTATATACAGCATTTTAGTAAAATTAATAAAATCAAATTATTAAAAGTTGATTTCATATCATATATTAAGAAGTATAAATCATTTAAAAATATATAATATTTTTTTTATATAGGTATTATATTTATGGTTATTATTATAGGTAGGTTATAGCCAGTTGATAAATTAAGTTTTATTAGATTCGGAGGAATGCATTGGTTTTACGACTATAATGATGTATTTTAAAAAAATAAAAAAATAATTTTTAAATGAATATTAATAATATAATAATTGTTATAAAATAACATTTTAAAGTGGGAAATTAGTTAAAATGTAATACGGGGATTTATTGGTATGTTGTTTTAACTGTTAATTGAATTAGAAGTTAATTATTTACCTGTATCATTTGATCCGAATTTTGTTTTTGTATATTATGATTTATCATTGAACTAAAATTGAATACATCTATTATCTACTTAGATAATGACAATAAGTTACATTTGAAACCAAATATACGCAACAGCGAATTCTCTAGTTTGTTTTTTTAAGTCAATATTTAATTTTTTTTTGATAAATTTTCATTAGTTTTTAAATAGATGGTAGTTTAAAATTGTAAATTATTTTCATAAAATTAATGTACCCAAACGTAAATATTTGAACAATTAATTGTAAATATAGAACACAAATATTAAGTTCCTAAACGTTATCAAATACGTTTGATTGAATTCTAACAAGTATAAATGATAGCTATGTTGACAATTTATTTTCCATAATAAACTTGGGATTTAGTATCTATAGAACTAGTATGCTCTAATTTATAAGTACCTACCTATACCTTAATATAATGTGATTAAATATTTAAGTTACATATATTTTGTAAACGAAATAGTAGATGGGTAAATATGTAAACATATAAGCCATGACAATCCATGTATTTCATATTCTATCCCTCGGTTTGAAATTTCCCTCTCATATAATAATTAGTATTATCATTTATAATGTTACCTTTCCTTCTGTTTCTGTTTAAATGCACATATTCTATTGAATCATTATTTTCATGCGCTCATATGTCTGCACAATTATCAAACTTTCAACATTAAAATAAATTGCACTTTTATACGTACACATGACCCATCTTTATATCAACTTAATGAACTTCTTTCAATTAAAAAGCACGTCATATTATAATCATTTTATTTTATTATATCATCATCTATAATTTTGATATAACTACTCGTCGAATGTTATTTTTTTATTTAAATTTCTTCTGTTGATTATTATTATTATCACCATTAGTAATAGTTTGTTTTGGTAGCCTTTCCGACACGTCCCATCTATGTTTCTACAATTTATTTTTAACTCACCCTTCATGACAAGAAATTCATCTGTAATTTTTCACTTGTATTTATACCCAACAATTATTTATTTTTAATGTAGAGTTTTATTTGAATTTTACTTTCCATTAATAACAAGTAACTTTAATAAAAATATAATATTTAGACATCATGTAGTTCTACCGAAATAATAACTTTATAGTAATTATAATTATTTTTATATATGTGTAAAAAGCAAAAGAAAAAATATCATATAATAGGTAAAATATTTCGAACTCTTACCAACCCTGTTGTTTACTAAATTTCGTTTGTAAAAGTCTAAACTACAAAAATCATTTGGGGTTTGACCAAACTATTTTATGTATTCTAGGTTTTTACCGGTGTTCGTACTTGTATCATAATAAATACATAAACTACTGTATCATAGACCATTAAATTAAAATATTTTACAATATTTTATTTCAACTCATAAACTAATGAATAACCTTTTCTTCCCCTTGTATAACCGACAGCACAGTTGGTTCTGTTGGAACAATACTACCACTCTTCTGACACCATTTATTGATGCATAAAATTTAACTAATGAATAATCTAACGGAGTATTTAACCACGGTTTTTTGTTTTTAAAAAAAACTGTATGGAATATTAGTTTAATTGTAAACTATTACTCAGATGACTACAACTTCTAAAATAACTATAGTTAGTTATTCTTATTACATATATTAATTTAAAACGATATACAATTTATTTACATTTTTGTCATACTTACATTGTCTGTTTTACTTAAACCTACAATTCAACAAAAAATTTAAAAAAATATGTATAAGCTATTATAAAAGACACAAATTACAAATGTTGCTTACAGATAGGTTACATACTTACTTATTTTACAAACCTTGAAATTATAGTTTACAGAATAAATTAAAACATTATAAAAAATTCTTGATTATATAGACAGATAATTATTGTTAGTTGATAAAGTCGTAAATGAGAATACTGCAATGATATTATTCGATCGATTTACGATTAATTAATAGGTATCATATTATTAGTATTATATTATACTATTATATTACAAATATTATTATTATATTTTTGTTAAAAATCGATCTATTTCAGTTTAGTGTTCATGAACCCCGACTTATATATTTATCTGTAACATAACAATAATAGTTTAAATGGTAATAATCAATGAAAATATCTCTTTACAGTTAATAAGTGATTGAAATGTTGTTGTGCTCACTCTAAATTTTTTTAATAGTTTTTTTTTATGAGTACTTTTAGCAATAATTCGATGTCGTTACTCGTTATGCTTTGTAGAACGTTTTAATTCTAATATAAGTTAGGACTTATAATATATTACCCTCTTCAGAAATTTGCTTGGATTTGCTTATTGTGGCATCTATTTACTTATTTTTAATTATTTTTTCGTTTTGTCAAAACGGCCTTTTACAGTAATATTTTTTTTCAGTTGTGCAATATTTTGATATATTACAAGATGAGACTAATTTATTTGAGATTAAGGTATAATAACTTTGTTTCTTTTTCCATTAACAGCAACAAACCAAAGTGATAAAGTTTTTCTTCTCTGACAACTTTTAGTTGGAGTACTAGATTAATTATTTGTTTGTCTTTCTTCTATTGTCCATGTACATTGACTGACACGTTTCTTTTATTTATTTTTTAATATTTTTACTTCATGCATTGGTGTCAAGAACATTAGATTGGTAAAATCATTTCTTTATTTATATCAAACTCGTAATAAATCCAACGAAAATCAAGCGATATTTTTTCTGTCATTCTGCGTTTGCACAGTTTTTATTTTTTGAGTGTTACTAACCAAAGTAGGATTTCCTTCGAAGAAATCTAATATGTTATTTGATTGTTTTCGTAAATATTATTTTTAAAACAAAAAATAAATAATATTTAAAATTTTATCAGCATTTTAACAAAAATCAGAAATATTCATCTCTTTTACTAAAAATTAATAATTATTAAATTTTATTGAATAAATGATTAGCTAATTGAAATAATGAGTGCATCGTAAGTTTTTTTATAATTAATTCTAACTCAGAATTATTATATGTTTTATCCTGATTTCATAAATTATACAATACGATGAGAAGTCATACATTATGTGATGTAGTGGAAGCACGTGTATAGTAATATATAAAAAAGGAGTAATTACAACATTTACAACATATCAAAGTTACTTGATTGATTAGATGTAGATAATTCGTATTATATATTAAAGACAAGGGCTGTATTATTATAGATACTAGATAGGTAAGTTATGTGATAGATTAGAACGATTTTAGACTTTGCGTAAAAGCCATTGTGTGTTTTATCTACTATTAAGTGGGCCTTTAAACACGATAGGATGTAAGAAAAGATAGAATAAAATTTCATTTTATAAAAAATGCGTTTTAAAAAAAGCTAAAAATATAATACTGTTACTGTGTTCATAAAAATTTAGTTATTTAATTACATATAATATAAATAATAATTAATAAATATATTACATATTTTTCATTTAGTACATATTTAATCAAATATAATATATAGCTGTATAGCTGTAATAATACCTTAAATACCTTTAATACCTTTAATACCTTTTTGAAGGTTGAGTATTATTAGTATATTTACCTTATTAATACACTTACATTTTTACACTACTTACCCCCTTCCTTTAAAAAATAAGTATATCTACATAATTAATGTTATGATAAACATGTGTAATGGTTTTTTGAATATGGTTGAGGTGGTTTAGGTAGTTGAGGTTTCAAAACACAAAATTATATTGTGTAGGTCAAACTTCTTATTTTTTCTGTAATCTTTCAAGATATTTAGAAATTAAATTTAAAAAGAAAAATGTTTTATAAGTAACTTTCGCTTTAGAACTGCTTTATTATTATTTAAACTTTGACAATTTGTTTGAGTTAACAAAAATTAATGAACAAAAAAACAAAATTGGTTCTTTGAAAATGTATAGTGCATACATAGAACATAATTTAGAACTTTTTTATATAGTTCGATTACATGGAACACTTACATATTATATAGGTATTGATATATAATATATTAACCGTAGTTAGTATAATTGTCAATAACATTTTTATTGATATTATACGTAGCTGTCATTAAAAATGTCTCTTTTTTAACAATAAGGTTGTTCCTATTAAAAATGTCGTTAATTTTGGAACTAAAATATGGTTGAGTGATATGCTATAGTCAAGTGGTGGGAAAAATATTTTTTGGTTTTTACAAAGTCTGTACAAAAAACATTTGCATGGTGAACCAAGGATATGAAATATATATTAAACGGAATTAATTTTATTACTTTTTATTAGACTCTGCACTTCTTAAGCTATTGTTTAACGATAACTTTAGTAAGTCGATTAACCGAATGGCTCTCTATTCTCTACGGAATACTCATCACATGAATACAAAGTAGACGTTTATCTGTGGTATTTAATTCACGTAGTTTTTTTTAAAAAAAACGTCAATTTCGTGAAGCAAAGGATTGGGTACCTTTTAGGGTAGTTTAGTTTGTACTCACATTAAAATATGGACCGCGATACTGCTTATTTCATCTTATACATTTTATAGTGAGAATTAACGTGTTTTCATGTGCGTTGATTTGTGAGCATGATTATATTAGAGATAGAGAGTTATATAATGATATTTTTTTGATTTCAAATAATTACCAATAGATATTATAATCTAATTATTTAATATAAAAACATATTAAAAGAAAAATAATATATAAAATAAAATATATATAATACCAAAAATAAAAACAAAGATAACAATTATGAATAATATAACCATAAAAACGACATTAATCAAAAATCATTATTTTTATTTTAACGTTTTATAATAGGTAATTAGTAATCCTAGTATTTCTAAAGTTTTTCCTTAACTATATACCTACAACCAATCAGTTATAATTTTTTTTCACACATGTAGATGTTACTTATATTGTTTATTTTTATTTATTATTCATAGAAATGAAATAAGTAGAACTTAGATAGTTCAGAAATTGTTGACCAAAAGAAGTATTTGTATAAACTACTATACTCTCTTAATTTTATTGCATTAATATTAAACCAATTTTTCATATCTTGTACTACCTATAATATAGCAAATTTCTTTTAAAATAATTTAAATAGCAACACTTTTAATTCATTTTAGTTTAGTAATGTGGTCCTCATTTTTTGTATGATAGTAGGTATCTAAATGTACAACTTTTTTAATTATTGATTTAGTGGGAATAGATCCTCATGTGTTGTCTGAGAAGATATGCATCATCATTCGTCTGTCTATGTGACGATCTGACCATATATTTTAGTATTACCATATATATGTTAAGATTTTATTTTTTATAACCAACGATATAAATATATACAAAAAAAAATCTGATTACACTCCAGTGGATCAGACCAAGTTCAAGCAGCATGCTATAAGTTTTACATGAACCTATTCACCTAGTATTTTTCACCCCTGTATAGCTGCTTCCTGGTTTCCTTGGATTTTTTTATTTCTGATATTTACTTAACTAAATAAATACCGGGTGTTGAAAATATATAAGAAGCCAACTCATAAATTGGACAAATATTAATCTATGTAAATAAAAGGTCATTGTTTCTCTCATGCAAGTAGAAATTAAGAGAAGTTAAAGAGTAAAGAAAGAGTAAATTTGGTCACAATATAGATATTACTACTTTCATTAGCTGGTTTTTTTTCTTTTTTGTAGTAAATGTTAACTCGACATTAAAATTAAGCTTTACATACTTTCGAGTCTGCCAGAATAAAAGCACAACATTTATTTTGTTGCTAAATGGTTCAGTAGTTTTCAAGTCTATAAGACCCATTCTAACGTAAATTAATTTATACATAAAGATACAGACATTCATATTAAATATTAAATATTAATACTGTAAAATCAAAAATACCCCAAACGGGTAATAATATAATATATAGGATTGAGTGAGGAGTGTGGCAAGCCACAGTAGCATATAGTTTGATTACCATTATGGTTACGAGGTAATTCATTCTTCTATACTATAAAAATCAATTGCAATAATGTTACAATATCTTTTTCAACTATTGAGTTTATGTATTTGTGTAGGACGTGCCCATAGAATCTATGAATACTTGCAAATGAGCCCTTTGGGATAACGTGGTAAGACTTCCAAAGTTTGTACATTACCTATTAGTACCTACTACCTACTTTCTTTGATTACATATACTTTACAAAGTGCACTCGATAATTGTAGGAGTTTAGCAAGGAATATAATTAATATTTTAAAATAAAATAAAAGACCAAAATGTATAAATATCTTATATATAGTTGTATTAGTTATTTAAAATAGGTATAGTTTACGAAAAACGTAAAATCGTAGTCATACATTATTTTTTGACATTTCAGTATAAATCAATAATGAAATAAAGCAAAATTAAAAGCTTACTTCGTTATTTCTAATACAATTTATAATTAAACCTCAGAAAAAGTTTTTCAATGAGTTTAAATTAGTACTGATTGCAATTTGCACACACACACAAAAAAAAAATAATATATTATTAATAATATAATTGCTATATAATTCAATTTTATTTGTACATTTTTCTGCCTTTTATTAATTGTCATAGTCCATAGGTCTTCCGTAAATAAATTATCTGTTATGTAATTTAGTACACATTTAATATATTATACTAATTAATCATAGCTAGGTTATCTATTATATCTATTATTTGTCGACATAATAATCAAATTAAATATAATAATAGATATTTTAGTATAATAATTATTAATAATATATGATATTAATGATATGTACATTGACTACCTATTTGTACATATTTTTTAAAATACCATTTATGAAGATATATCACGTATTATACATAGATGGTTATTTTAAATAATAAACTTTATATTCCATGTACAGTAAATATGGGTTGAAAAATGTGTTGTTTGTGTATGTATTTGTGTCTGACTACGTGAAAAAATAAAATAAAATTCGAGTATCATGCTCATTTCTCGTAGCATTGAAATACGTACTAAGTTTTATTGTCGTTGTAGTATTGAAAATTGTTGCTACGAATTCTGTCAACTTTCTGGAATTTAGATCACGTACAATTTATATAATACATTACATTGTATGTATTGAAAAAAGAAGCAGTAAAAGTAAAACGTTATTAGACACGACACAAAATGGGGTTTTGTTATAATCAAAATTTTAACTCAGTTAGTTTTTTTTAGTAATGATATATCATTATTTTCATTTATTTTCATACTTTTTTCATTTAAATATTTACAATTAGTTACATTTTATGTGTGTGTGTATGAGCAATGCTTATTGTATAAAATATTATATCATAACGTTAGTCCATAGAAATCTAATATAAAGGATTTAATCACAACATATAGTATTACAGTAGTAATAGTATAGTCACACATCATTTAGTATTAATTTATTATACACAATTATAACCTAAATTAAGTTGTAACCATATTTCATTTTCAAAATTAGTTTTGGTTTCAATTATAAATGTACGTATGAGAAAATACGAGGTACGATTCATATTAAACTAAGCAAATAATAAATTACAAGATGCCAATGAATAAATGATATTTATATTAGTACATTGTTATAAATTATAGGTTGCTGAATACATTATAACATAACATTAAGTACACTATTCAATTATTTTTGTTTACATTTTAATATAATTTTTAAAATCATAATAATTACCACAGTAATGTAATTTTAATTACATTTTATGAATATTATAGGCCTGTTTAATGATTGTATTACAAACTTTAGTACATTTTCCAAAAGTAAAATAATAGGTTATTCTGTTTGTCGCTATATTCATTTATTTTTTAATTGCTCAGTACAATACATTAATATCTACGTTAAATAAAAATTCAAAAGATATGCATCACTTATTTTTATTCAACATTATTTTAATTCTAGGTATACATATTTAAATACTTATTGTATTATAGATCATAATTCAAAAAAGTATTAAGCGGTGTTTTTCTATATTATATTACATTTTGTTATACTGAATATTTTTGTTAGGTTGATAAAATATGTTTAGTTTTTATTCTTTTTTTACTGTTACTGCCAATAAAATATATTTTTTTTTTTGGTAGTTGAATAGTTAAACTAATATTTTTGCAAGTGCATAACAATTGAATTGTTTTCAAATCTTTAAAAAAAAAAAAAAATGAGTAATACAATTTTAAATTATCAATCAACAATAAAAATGAATTAAAAATATATTCGTTATTATATTTTACATTAAGCGATTGTTTACGGTTTTTTTTATGAAAAACATAAATACATTATTTGACTTTTTATTTGATATATTTCAATTATAATATAATATGCCTTTACTTATTTTAGTGAATAAAAATAACATTTAACTGAGTTTTTAATTTAATATGCTGTTATATATAAATTGTATTTTCTATATGAATAGTGAATAGTTATTTGTATAGTCGTTATTAATATAAAAATCAAAATTTTATATAATATTATTAATATTTTTTTAATCTAAAATTTATTTTTCACGTAAATTATAAATCTAAATTAGATTTTAATAGTAGGCGACGTTGAAAATTTTTTCATGCATTTCACACTGCATACCTTTTTTATTTAAAACATCAGAAATTGAATATACATTGGTTATAATTTGACTAAAATTTAGTTATTTGAAAATCACAAAAATGAAAACTTTATAAGTATTTTACAGTATAATATTTAAACTTTTTGATGTTTATGTTATATATAATATTATAGGATAATAATAAAACAATAAAAACATTTAAAATTACTCTATATGTAATATAATTTATCATGTATGCATATTGCATATAATATATTATTATACTTAT
This sequence comes from Aphis gossypii, assembly GCF_020184175.1. Classification (NCBI taxonomy): domain Eukaryota; kingdom Metazoa; phylum Arthropoda; class Insecta; order Hemiptera; family Aphididae; genus Aphis; species Aphis gossypii. The sequence continues at coordinate 63,664,938 of NC_065531.1, read as the reverse complement.
AGGTATCCATTATGATTTTTCAAACTAAAGGCAAAAAGCGTTATATTAAAATAATAATATTATAAGCATCTAATATTTTTATATATATACATATAATAATATTACAGATGTATGTTATTATTATTTTTATAATATTAAGTGTAGCTGAATTGCATAAGCAGTACGCCGTCATACATTCCAAAACAAATGCTTTCGTGAATCATAATTTATTATTATAGTCATTTTTACAATGAACATTTTAAAGAATTACATATAGATCAGCTTTTATAAATCGTAATAGATACACGTAATAAGATAAATGAAAAAATAATACATAAATTAATTAATTTGAATAAAAAATGCGTCTTTAATTGGTTATTTGTTGAGAATCGTAGTGTATATACTATGCAGGTAGTAGGTATTACATAGGTTATATTTTTGAGGTAAAAGTTGAATTCAACTTATTTTTAAAAAAAATCTGTCTCTGTATAAATGCACAGTCGACTCAAATGCACAACATTAATATATGAATAATGAATCATTGGTATATAATGATTAATGAATTCGTTACGCAGATATGTATAATATTATGTAATGTATTAATGTTATTTAATTGCATTAAAGTATACGAAAATTATTATTTTTAACTTAACTATTTCAACCATCGGTAATTAATAATGTCTTATACGAATTTGTACACACTTAACATATGGTATTGATTTTCGTTCAGAAAAAGTACTCTATTTTTGACATTGTAACTTAATGCTTAGATAGATTTTCTTTTCAGAAGTAAAGGGTTATTACGTTTACATTATTAGATGAACTATTAATGCTATTTACTTGTAGTAATTCTTTTGAAAAATGCTTAAAAGGTTTAAGAAACTGGTGATGGAATGACAAACACAACACTGTTAAGCACTTTATGTATCAATCGAATATAAAAAAAATGTTCATAAAGTTTTTGTACACTTCTAAAACAATTTATTTGCAAATTTTATAAATTACTTAGCTTTAGTTAAAAGTGTTTGAAGACACACACGTTTCCTTAATAACATAATCTAATAATATAATTATATTCACTAGTAAATTTTGTTTTATTTCTGAATATTGAAAACTATTTATAATTAAGTATAAAAAATATACTTTAATGAGTAATGAATAGTGATGGATACATTCAAATAATATGAATAGGCATTTGTTAATAATTTAAAATGGTTCCGCTGTTTTTTTTATATTTATAATTAAACGTTAATGTATGATGGTAATATTAAATTAACGACCGTTTATATTTATATTTTTCCATTAAAGTAAGCTCAAGTTAATATCCTTAAAACTCCATTAATATAATATAATATATATATACATACATTATAATCTTTCTTTTATTATTGATCTATGATATTAACTTGGTACATATAAATATGTATACAGATATAAAATTAATGATTGTTTTATTATATTCAATACTTAACATTTGTGAAATTTGTTATTCTTTAAACATTTCAAATTATCAAAATGTTTGAAAGTAATACTTATAGTAACATAGTAAAAATTATTTTAAAATATACATAATTTAATAATTGACTTTATTAAACATTTTAATTATAATAATAATAGTTAATATTTTTTATTAATTGATCTGATTATTATTTTAGAAGTTTTTATAGATAAGAACATAGAGACATACAAATTAAACTTTCAACTGTCAAGAATAACTATAAAAAGAATTTCAGACTTCCCTCTCCTAGAAATTGTAAAATAATAAAAAAAACCAATAATATATATATATATATATATATATATATATATATATATATATACCTATATAGTAAATATACCTACTTAATTAAAGTAAGGAAATCTTTTTAGTTATTCTTTAAAGTTAAAACTTGAAATCTGATGTTTGCCTGTTAAATGTTATATTTTATGAAAAGCAAAAGAATACAGATATTATTTAAAGGAATTTACAATAAGTTATAACGCCTTTTATAGAAAAAAAAACGTACAGTTATACCTATTAAAATATTTAAATAAATAAGATGTAAAAGTCTTACAACCAATATTAAACAATGTGAGTATATTAGATAGATAATACGAAGTATAAATTTAAAAATTAATCTTATAATTGAATTCATATTATATTAAGTATTAAATATTAATGCAAAATATAAATGTTAAAAATTATTACTTAGAACTTTTTCAACTGGCTAGGAAGATTAAAATAAAAATCAATATTATTAATGGAATTACCATTAGAGGGATATCGTTATGACCATAATTTTGTTTTTAAGGTTGTACATAAAAAGTATTAATAGATTAGAAAAGTGTGGTGTAGTATACTTAGAGAAATTTTGTTTAAGAAAACCGGACAATTAAATAAATTGTTTAATCATTTATGTAAGAATAGAATTTAATTTTTAAATTGTCTATCTTTTAAAGATTGAAAATTTAATTCTTTAGCTTATGTATTAAATGTGGTGTCAAATTTACCAAGTTTGTAATGCATCATACGGAGAACACGATTTTGTATTTTATTTTGATTTTATTAATATGACCAATTTGATAGGTAAGGATTCCATATAATTATCAAACCTTCTAATGAACATATTATTAATAAGCAATAAAACCTTTTCAAACAATTTGGGTCTCTTACACGACAATTTTGTTTTAAGGAACTAAAGAAACCAAACATAGGTAAGTGTTGCTTTATTGCACATGAATGTAATGGGTTCATTAAGCGTTAGTTACTTGCTACAGTGATACCAAGGTATTTATGCGTCTCCTAATATTAAGTCTATCATTCCTAATAAAAAAATTAAAAATTACAGGATTTGTACGCTTGGTAAAGGTTATTTGGGAACATTTCAATTCATTAATATCAAATGAATTGATTAGACACTAATTTTTGAACTTAAGTATGTCATTAATGTATTATTACCTGCTATAAAAGGTTGAAAATATATACCAGGTTATAGAAATTGGCAATTTAAAATTTATTAAACTTATTTAAACTACGATTAATTAATTATTATAAATTATGTTGGATTTACTTTTTTATTGATTTAAACTACTAACTATTTCTGAAATTGTGTAGAAAAATAATGAGACACGCTGGTAACTGAATTATTAGTAAAACTAGTTATAGTAAAATATTATAATGCTTCGTATTTTAATATATTTGTTTAAAAACAATTATTACATTAAAAATTTATTGACTTATTATTGATCATTGTTCAACTGATTTTAGTTTATTATATTTTAAACAATAATATGGATTAATATTTTTCACCAATAACTTTGTCACACTTTTCGATCTCATATTTTAGTGTAATAATAATATACAAGGCTTGGCAAGTTAACTAACTTTTAAACTCGTTATAAATTTAACTTTAATTATATATTTCAGACATTGTTTATTTTTATAAGAAACATTACTATACATTATTGGGTAATTATATAATTTAAATTTCAGTCATTAACGTTGAGTCATTAAATTGATAAAATATGTTATTAACAAAGATCAAATTACTAGTATTAAACAATAATGGGTGATTATGTGTTATAAATAAGAGTTATCATTTTGATATTTAACTTAATAAATTGATAATTTAATCACTTGATGCCACAAACTTGAATTTTGTAGTAAGAAAATCTAATGGGCCAATTGAATTTAGTGCAATGTAATACAACAGACAGTAACAAATTTAAAAGAGGATGGCGTTTCTAAAAAAATATAGTAATCTCAATAATCTGCCTGTCTTATAGATTGAACGAATTAATGTTTAAATATATATATATATATATATAAAGCAGCTTTATGTTTCTATAATTAATTAATAAATCAATAAAAGCCTATAATTAGAGTAGGCAGTTTAAACATATTATAGATACATATTTTTAATAATGATATATTGATGAATTATTATATTTCTGTTTCTGTTTGTAGTAATTTAACATTTAGTTTTTTTTATTTAAAACAAAATATTATTTATATTTTACAGTATAATTAATCTTAGTTTTTATATTAGTTGTATAATATTAATTTATATTATTTTTTTTTTATTATTAATTTATGAATTATTTAGATTGAAAGTTCAGTTACACAAGAATCTACAACTTTAAATAAATTAGAATAATATAACACATAAACACAAATATTGTAACTATCAGCTATGGCATCAACATTAAAATTAAAAAACTTTACTAAATAATGCAAAGGCTAGACTTTGGAAACTTGTGTCCAGGGCTTTACACCCGAATCATTTATTCGAGTTCCGGGTTTCGGGTTTTGAATGTATTTGGGTGTTCAAGAACCAGAATAATAAATCTAAATAAACGTTTAAATGTTAATAACCGTAGTTTCTCGGGTTATATTGATTAATACGCGTGTTCAATAAAATAGAAAAATCACAACTTTTTATTAAAAGCCAACCCTCTCCCTAAAAAATGTTAATTTAAAAAATATTATTTTATTATGGGCAATTTGATTAGAGCCCTTGTTAATATTTATTGAATTTATGTATAATTAATTGTAAACTATTTCCCGTTAATAGTATTTTTAAGTCGTAAACCAACTACAAAATCTACAAAATTCACAAAAAATTCATAACGAAATGATATATCACATGTAGATTGTATAAAACAAAATTATTTGGATTTCCCAAAATTTTGTATTCGGATTTTGATAAATTCGGGTGTAAAAATCATTCATTTATATGGTTTTTGGGTTTTAAGAATTTTTAGAGGTATAACGATGTAACGATGTAAATATCTACTGAAGATAGATGTATATTATAAATTATAAAATTAATTTAAAAAAAATAAATATCAAACAAATTTACCATCATATTCCGGTTAAAAATTACACTTTGTATTTTTTACGGTTGTTGATATTTTTTCATTAAATTTAAACAAATTATTGAAAATTTTTCTCTTACATGTACATTCTAAACACAATATATAAATGTAATACGTGATGCTTTTAAAGTAGTACTTTTTGTTTGTATCAAAAATCTATTTACATTAAGAAATTTTTTTTTTAAAACATCCATCAAAAAATAGTTTTTTATGAATTAATATTTTTGAATAGGTAATATAATTAAATTCTAAAAATCTAATAATTTGTATAATAATAATAATTTTTGGTAATCTGAAGTGTTACATTTAATATTTATATTAAAGTTTATTCGAAGTTGTTTACTGGTTTATCGTCCTATCTAAACATATTCCAATTCAGTTAATAGCTAATAACCTATACATATATCATATAATATGTGTAGCATAAACTATTACTAAATATTTATTGAATTAATAATAGGCTAATGGTTCCCTGAACATTATTTAGTGGTCTATGATAAGTTCATTAAATTTTAGTGAATGATTAAAATAATAAATTGTTTATGCATCTGAACAATACTTTAGTTAACAAAAATACAACGTTTATAGATTTTTAATTTATTTTTCTCACGACATTTAATGTTTAAATACGTTGTATAAGATGTAACGTGTTGTGTTGCTTAATTTTCAAGTAGTTACTAGTCTAGATTATAAGGAATTTGAGGAGCGGCTTGAAACTAATGTTAGACAACAATATTATTTTGGTGACCGCTCACACGCTCCCACCATACAATTTTCATTCGCGATTTATACTCAACCATATAATTATCTGAAAATTGTCTAATACATACTGCAAAGTATATATTTATGTAAATTACGTGTATAATATAATAATATTGACACAGTTTAAAATGTCAAATATTGATTTTCAAATTTAATCGAAAACAAGTTAATAAAGTAGTAATACAAGTCAAATTATTGCTAACGTAGCAATAACCATGGACAATATAATAACATTTATTGCTATAGAAAATTTTGTATCAGATTGATTATCAAAACAAATTCATGGTAATTATAGTGATCCATAATTATTTTTACAGCATATTTTATAAAAATTATTTTTTAAATGACGACATAGTAATATATTTTATAATTGTGATTTGAGAATTTTTTTGTTTTAAACATTGAGCATAGATATATTATTATATATAATATGATAACTAGTAACTACTTTAAATCATAATATGTTTTTTATGAAATATCAAACTAAAATGTTGTTTTAGATTTAAATGTAATTCTGCTGTTGTTTTGTGGAAAGTGGTATAGAGGGTGTATGTAAATGTTTCTAAATATTACTACATATATGTACATATAGCGAGTAATACCTAAAAATATGTACCACTGGACTTGGTACATTCAACTTAACTTGGTTTACTTACTTTAACATGTGATTATAGTGTATTACTTTAAAAATAATAGTAAATAATTACATTCAAAAACGATTTTGAGCAATCATCAATATAACCTGTGCTGGATCATATTATGTATTTTTCCAACACATTTTTTGTTGATTTTTTAAGAGTAAGAGTTCTACGAACTACTAAAAAGTTGAATAAAAATAACCAGCAATTTACTCAAGTATACTCGTAGATAAACATGGAAGAGTTAAAAATTGAAAATTCTAACTATAATTTCCAATCAATTGGTATAGGGTTACTAGTCAAGTTGAAACTGTTGGAGTACCCATAGAAGAAGTAACGAAATAACATAATTTTAAAACAAATACATTCCTCGCTCTACTGACAATCTAAATCATATATTTATCGATTCATTCTGGATGTAAATAAAAGAAATACTATAATTATTTATATGCATTAATTTCAACATCATAATAAGTTAATATTATAGTTAATTAAATAAATTAGTACACTTATAATATTAAATATGAGAACAAAAATATTATTTATTTGTTTAAATTGTATAAGGTTCTTATTAACTATTATGTATTGTATATTATATATTTAAATATATATATTGATAATGACAGATTTTAATCTTTTAAAAAAGTTATGATTACTAAATTACATGCTAATCTTCAAATTTCATTTTTTTTTTTATAGTAAAATTTAAGTCCTGTATTGAATGAAAATAGCTGAATTCGTAAATGTTAATTACATGTTTTTTTAGCGTGTATATAAACCAATAGAACATTTTTAATTACATATTAGTATATTAGGTATCTTATTTAATATTATTGTGTGTAAGAAAAATATAAATGTTTAAAACATTAAATAAATATCTGAAATTTGTTTCTCTCAGTCATTAATACAAGAAACATTCTATGCTAAATGCAATCGTACCGACCTTGTGATTGTGAAAATCAATCAATCTTCTAGAAAACCGAATAAATGAATTCTAAAAAGGTTTTTAGGGCGTAAAGTTCAAGAGAAAAAAGAGAGACAGAACGCATGAAAAATGTAACGTTGGTTTTTGTTCTCTAACATGTTAACAAATTCATTTTCAATTGACGCCAAAGTCCACATATTTAATATACAGCTATTATTGAACTAGTTTGGAATTTGGAAATTTTCTTGATTTACTGAAAATTCCATTCTAAATGTTAATAAACGTTAATGTTAATATACAGTTACATTTGAGTTAAAAATAAGAAAAAATACACTATACGCTATAGTATAGTACGAATAATATAAACTTAGGAAGTATACATCAGATCAAGTACATTTTTTTATTTCATTTATTTATTTATCAACAATTTTTTTTAGGTAGAAATGAGCAACAAATCCTTTTTATTGATTAAATTTCTTGGAATAATGTCCATATTTTAGGTAGTTACTTTATGTAATCAATTAATTATTGATATAATATGTTGTAATAGGCAAAAAAAAAACAATCGGTATAATATATTATATTATTACACATATAATATATAATGATTATAAATATTTAATTTTATATGATTTCTGGATTAAGTTTTTTGATAGTAATAATAATTTTTAGAAATGCACGATTATTTTAAAATATTTTATTTTAATAGAATGTTCATAAATTATAGGTTTTTTTTTATATAAGTAATCCTACTGATCCAATTAAAAAAAAATGAATACAGTAAAAAGTAGAGATCACATAAAATTTTAATTTTAATTTTGTTTACCTAATACGTTAAGCGCTTATAAAAAGACGATTGTCTGCCGAAAGAAAATGATCTACTCCTTATAGGTAGAGGTACTCTCAGTAATTGCATGTAATACACAGTTTAAAGGTAAACTATTTAATAAATTATAAATAATATGCAGAGTTTTCATTTATCAGATAAAAGAGTGATATTTGAAAAGGATTTAATGATAATAGTTTCATAAACTATTTCTGGTTTTGGTGATAGGATCACTTAACCATACTTCCTATACTATTTTTAAATAATATTAAGTATTTTTCGATAGTAAATTTTAAGGCTCCTTAATCCTAATACATAAAATGAAAGAACGGAGATTTAAATTATTACGACGAAAATAAAACACACTGTACTGCCATTTCGTCGCGTAGGTAATATTATATGGGCGATTTAAGTATATTATTATTGAGTTTAATGCGTTATTATCTCACTTTCTGGCCCGCACACGGAGGTCAGCCACTATAATATTTCATTGGATGATTTGAACCACTATATAGCTACCGGTCACTGATGACGATTTAGATAATAAGACAGTGTGTACATTTGTGTTTTGGTCGTGTAGACATTTTTGTGTTAAGTATCTTCAATTCTCGAGATTATTTATGTATATATATGCCTACCTCGTGGTATTTTGGCAATATGCGTTTACCGCTGAAGTTTTTAAATATTAAAATTATATTTAAATATTAATAGAAATTAATTATTATTGCTATTAAGTAAGATTCTCAGTCACTTTTATACAAATAAATATATGTATTTAATACAACATATTACATAATAATTGACCATAGAATATTATGGATTTAAAAGGGCGATTATAAATACACATTGTTAAGAATGCATACTACACTATTATGAAAAAACTAAAAATTTTAAATTTTTTTTAAAAAAAAAAACATTCGTTTACATTTCTACTAACTAATAATAATTTATTTATATCTCAAGCATAGGATGATCAAATATGTTTGGGGAAGGGTGGCTGAAGCACCGATATAAATTTTCTAAGTATAATTTATAGTATAATATTAATAGTGGGGGCGGCTAAGTACCTTACGCCCCGTCTAGGTACACCTAAGACAGCGATTCTCAACCTTTTTTCATTCACGTACCCCTAGACCTCACTCATCACTATTTTACGTACCCCAAATATCAATTTAGAATATAAATAAACGAACAATATTTTTTTCGCATACTCCATAAGATAATGTCACGTACCCAGAGGGGTACGCGTACTCCAGGTTGGGAACCACTGACCTAAGGTCTCAAGTTTATTATTTTGTTATAACTAATAAACATTATAACCAAAAAGTTGAATTTGTCTACATTGTTTTATTCTCTTTTTAAAAACAATTTATACCAAAAACACCAACGAGTTATTATAAGTAATTAAAACTTATAAATATACTCAATTAAAAAATACTTATTATTATTATTTATTTTTTCGTTACTTAGATACAAATGATCGTATGATTGTCCTCTAAAGTTTCTCATACTTCTATTTTAGAATCGATAAAGACTACATGTTTTATTACTTTTAAAAACGCATGTACTTATATAGGTATCAAAAAAGACGAGTTGAAATGAGTTATAACAATAAAATATAAAATTGAAATCCATCACGTATGTTATATATATTTATGTACATCATATGATAAATTATTTATCGAGCTTTTGATATTATGTGCAGCATACTGTTTATTTTATTCGCATACAATACTTACTATGTTATATTGCAATAAAATATTGTTGTTTTATAAATAATTAACTATGATAATCATAAAAATATTAATGATATTGTACAACGACATAAATTAAATAAGTTTATTATTGAGCAAATTTATAATTTGAACTGTCTATAAAATAAAAATGTGAAAATATCATACTGAAGTAGAAACACATTTGATTGTAGTAATAAGAAAGAAAAAATCTAAAAAACGTCTTATTAACTAGTCTTATGGTCAGTTCAGTACCTATTAGGTATAAGTATGTTAATAACACAAAGAATGTTTTTTATTTCTGTTTTATGTATTATATGTCATTATTCACATGAACTTTTCTTCGAACAAGTAATACCAAAATGTTACGTTTTTTTTTTATATATATATAATAATTTAAAATCCCAAATGAAAAGTACATTCAGTGTCGAGCACGTCGTTATTCTCTAGGGGAATTACGCCTGCCCGTTCATTTGTTTAAAAACATTTCGAACGAGAACTCACGTATAATATCTAGACTTTGGTGTTCTAAAAATTACAGATGGGGCTTAAACAATTTAATAGGAAAAGTTTCGATGTTTTTTTTTTTTAGGATATTTACCACAATAGAGTAATTTCAGAGGCATGACATTTTCCACTTAATAATTCCATGTGAATATTAATAGTGATCACTAATCTAGAGTGAAAAAACAACTTTATACTGTCGTGAAGTTTGTTTCGCAAGCTTACAGAATGAGATAATACTTATCATATAAACATTGGCATATTAACGAACGATTACTATTATAATTTAATATAAAATGTAAAGATTAAACACATTATACTTACATAATGATTTTTATCTAAAAATGTTTCAATTTTTTATTGTAAACTTAATATATAATATAGTTTATTGTAATTTTTATTATTGATGTTAATATATCATATGATTAATTTTTCAAGCATAATTTTGTTTAAAGAGTATTATGGTATTCCAAGTATCATTAAATATTATAATAATTATGATTTAGAATTCTTCATCATATTTATAAATTTATCACATTCTAATGTCCTCATTGCAAAGTAAAGTATCAACTTACAAAATCAATAAAAATGCAAAAAAAATTATGTATGTCATAATATATTTTACGTATACCATTTTAAAGTTTCCTTATTGTAACTTCGGTTTTGAGTGTGATCTCCAAAATTTGTTTCCACTGTTCAACGTCAACTTATACGTATAACTCTAATAAGAGTACACACAGTCACTATATATGTATAATAAACGTTGCCACTTACCACCATGAGACCATTTCTCCGGCCATCAATATTAATTTTGTTTTGTCTGATGTACCTAAAGGACCAAGTATAGTCTATCGTTGACTTGTTATATAAAACCACCTGAGAATAGCATACAAAGGTAACCTTAATAGTGTTTTTAAAAGTTAAAAAAATATATATATACCTGATGTTTTTTATTTTTCTATATTGTATATTCACTATTCAGTGCCGAAATTAGCGTAGATATATGAAAGTAAATGCACCGGAGCCTCAAGGTTGTTTGTTTATGAGCTTGGGGTGGATATTCTATATTTTTTAACATTGTCAGTATTAAATAATAGTAAAACAACATGTATATTTTGAAAAATTACCCTCGAACGGTTATATTAAACTGTAATCGACCAATTTTATCCCTACTTGCGACATGGTTTAAAGTAACGAGCAAGTCATAAGATACCTGTTTATTTTAAATATTTTTTAAACCTATCTTCCCTTCACTTAGTATAAAACAAAAAAATATAATTAATGCATCAATTAAAACTTAGTATTTCTTTTTTATGGCCTCCAATAGTAGTTGTTGCACCTTAATATTTTAAAACTTAGATCCGACACCGTTTCTATTATAATTTATAATAAACATAATACAAATTAATGTAATAACTATGTTTGTTAGTAATAAAATTATAATTTTTTAAATACATTTATTGTTATAAATACTATATTAAAATATGGCATCTGATTCATCTTCAAAACATTGTAACTTACAAAACTATATCATAAAAAAAAATAAAAATAATTTCTATGTTCTAGGTCTGAAAATGCCACATAAGTATATCGTTGTTGGCATTTTAGCGCTTATTTTGATTTTTACTGATTACTTATGTGGTTCAGTCGGAAGTGTGGAAATTGCCATTTCTCATAAATTATGCAAATGTTTCAACACAACCAATGACTACAATGATAATGGATCAATTAAATGTATGTGTGTTCAAAATGAACTCAAGGAAATTCCAAATGACCTGCCAACTCCTTTACATGAACTGTAAGATGATAAAAGGTTTTATCATTGAAAACGTAGTATTCATAAATATTTTTGTTTTAAGGATAATTGGAAAAGCTTCAATTGCAAGTTTAACAAAAGATTCATTCACAAACTACAAAAAAAGCATTAGAGATATGTAAGTATATTACTTAACACAATTTATTTTAAATACAAATTACAATATTATAAGGAAATATAGGTAACATTTTTTATGTTATTCAAAGTATTTATTATATTTAATTATTATTTAGAAAAATACATTAAAAAATAATAATATAAATAATGGATGCTAGTAGATATCCAATTTAAATTGTATATATTCATCAACATTTAATAGTTATAATGATAATGATATAAATAATAATTATTAAATCAGTAAAGTAATATGTACATGTAATAATGGACTTCTTCAGTGTTTCGTAGTCTTGACGGTACTTAATATTCAAGGTAGTGCAACAGGAAATACTGAAAAAAAGAGTAAAGAGAAAATATAAATAGATTTGTGGATTTATAGTTACTGGAGCATAATTAATTGTACCATTATGTGGTGTGCAGTGGTTTTGTGGTGAATGAGTAATGAATTAATTACAATAATTAGATAAATAATAATAACTTTTAATTAAATAGAAAAATCGATATCGTATAATACATAGATTAAATTTTAAAAGTATAGGAACTACCTCTAATGTGAATGTTATAGCTTTAGTACAAATCTTTGTTAAGTTAATTATAAATAAATTACAACGCGATATTTAAATTTATAAATTGATGATGTATTTAAAAATTAACATTTTTATCAATCACGTAAACAAATAGGTACCAATAACAAAATATACATAGAGAGTATGTCCAATGTATACTATTTTTTTACTTTACTTTAAGTTTTCATTCATTTTTATTTATACTTAAAAAAAAAAAAAGTAAAATGTAAAATATTATTTAAAAAATTATTTTAGTTCAATTTAATTTAAAATATTTAACCGATAAATAGCTCCCATATATTTTGTATTAAATTGATTTTCTTTGTTGAACTTACGGAACACCGGAAATCGGGAAATTGGTATTTGAAAATAATATAATAAATTTATTACATTTTTTTTTAAATATTACAACTGATAATAATAAATAATAATTTTTATTCGTATTTATTTACAGAACATTAAGAGATCTAAGAAATTTAGTTCACATAGAAAATGGAATTTTTGATAATATGAAACAACTACGAACTATGTAAGTACTAAGTACTCGTGTATATGGTAAATAAATAATTGTATGACAATCAGAGATCTGTATTAAGAAGATATCACATCAGCATGTGTTATCTCTGTATTATAAACGTACAGTTTATCAAATTATACGTTCACAATAATCCATTTTTAAAATTGGAATGAATTATACAATTTAAAGGTGAGATCATTTTGAATTTTCCATGGCATCTCGGGAGCTTTTATTGATATTTTTTAATTACAAAATAAGTCATGAGGATTTTAAAACTGTAATTTTTTTATTGATTTTAAAATTATAATAATAACTGACTTCAAAACAAAACAAAAACATAATTTTAAAAATAACAAAGTAAAATGAATTAATGTGAGGGTAAAATGTACTATATTGTAAAACTATAGATTGAAACAACACATGCGGATGGTTTTGAGCGTTTTCTTAAAGCAATTTTCTGATGAACCTCTACTGTTTTCAATAAAGTACTAAATGCGTTATACATTAAAAGCAGAATGCTATTTTTGTGTGATTGTTGTTATTTTCTCAAACATATTAAGTGACCAACAAAAATACTTTAACATTGGTCACTGATTACTTACGAAAGTGTTTGTAGAGCCATTTTAGAGTTAAATAGTTTTTAATAAAAATATAATAGAATACTATTTTCTAGATTATCTAGTCAACCTTAATTCTAGAAATAAACAACAATTGTTAAGTACATTTAAACGGGTTATAAACAATCAATTACTTACATGATATTTTAGATAAAATGTTGTCAACCATTTGAATATTTTATAGATGTTAATTTCTAAAAAATAATGTACCAACAAAATATTTATATCACTAATGATAATCAATTAGTGTGAATGTTTGATTGTCTTTTAATAGCTGTTATTTTATATTACCATTGGGAGAACAAAGATAATAAATAATGATATTTTACTAATTTTAATCAATTAGATTATACATAATTTTACTTAGAAGTTCGTCTTATAAAATCGAGAAAAACTAACTTTTTTAGAAATTCTCAAATAATGAAATATATAGGTATATATATTTTTTTTTTTTTTTGAGACAAAAAGAATATTTTCTTTCATTGATTTTGTTGTTAAAGTTCCATCACATACAATCATTTCTTTTAAAATGTTATCATACATTGTGTACTGTACAACGTATGACACGTGCTGTCCCCCAAAGTTTTTTTTTTGGAATCTTTGATTCACTAATAAATTGCTTGCACGCGTAAAATATTTCCCTCAGGAAATCTGAGAGATTTAAATTTATCTTTAAATTGACTGACTTAATTGAAACTTCAATAGTAAGTACATCCAATAAAAAAAATAAACATACATACTTATATTATTATATATGTACTTATACATATTACATGTATGTATTTTGATAAAATGTACTCCACAAATCACAATACATAATATACTTCGTGGTTTAATGGATATTTTTCATTTTTTAAAAAATAAAATAAATAAACATTATAGTTTGTGCTTGCAGGTATGTTCTCACGATTGATCGATAAACGTGACTAAAATAAAAACTATTGAGTTGATTTTTTTTTTTTCATGAGGCCTTATACCAGGTCAATAATATCGCATTCTTAGCGAAAAACAACAATTAAAATTAATAATAAACTATCTTTGGTATCATTTTATTAGTGTTACTATATAAATTGCATTTATTAATTTCATTGTCTATTATTTATCTTAAAAGTTGATTATAATTTTTTATTCCAACTCTGTATCAATTGTAAGATTTATAGATATTATTTTTATACTTGAACCATACGAAAAATTCAATAAATCATAAGTATAACTTAAAACTTAATACCAAACATATTACTATTAACGCTATAGATACTTATAATAATATATTTTGTGGACTATATATACCATGTATACTATAAATTAGTGGAATTTGAAAAAAAATTACAACTACATATTATTTTTATTTATTTTTAGATTACGTTCCATGTGATTTATGAGATTTTAGAACTTTTATTTCTATGTTTTTAAATTAGATTTCTGAAGTATACATTTTTAACTAGATAGTAGTAGGTATAATATTATAGATACAAATAATAAATATAAAATGCGAATTTGTATCTTTAAACTACACTGTAATAATAAGTTTTCTAATAAAATTACATGATTATTTTAACAGCAAATACCTGATCTCAAAAATTATTAAAGTTATTAAAAAAATAATAACGGAATTTGAATTCATTATAAAACTAAATTTTTAAAAAAACAATTATATTTCACTTATTTTTACGCTATTTTTATCGTTGAACTTTTTCAAGATTTTCGCTTTTGTAAACGACAAAATCCATTTAAATTTTTATATCCAGGAAAATAAAAAGTTGATGCATAAAAAATTAAAATCCATTTTTTAATTAGTTATAAATTATAATCATTTAAAGTTTAAACGAGTGGAGTACTGTACTAACATTTTGAAGGTTAATTCCTGTGCACTTTCTGATAATGCTGAACTTATAATTATAACTAATTACTATGTATAACTATTAATTATAATTAACTAAACTACTTATTTAAAATTCAATTGTGATCCATACAATTCACTGAAAAATATTATTTTTCTAACTATGAAATTAAAAATAAATAGTGTCATTTTGAATAGTAAAATATATAATACAAATTTCAAAAATAGGTTTTTTTATTTCATTGAATATTACATTTTTAATGGATGCTGTCTTTACAAAAGTAAAAATTATTTTGTCTATTTTTTACTGATTAAATAATTTGTAAATTCACAAATACATTTCTGTCAGAATTTTTGGTAATGATAATGTTATCAATGTATCAGTGTCTTTAGATTTTTAAGAAAATAATTGAAATTTCGACACAGACACTCGGTAAAAGTTACGACTAAATGCCAATCAAAAGGATAATATAAATTTATAATTTAATGTTCAAAACTCTTTAATGTATAGAGTTTTAGTCATCCAAAAAGTGTTATTCAGAAAAGATCGCATCGTGTTTCTGTACAACCTATAGATTATATAAAAAAACGTTAAAGCGTAAATATTTTAACACAAAATTTTAAATTATACTGTTTCAAAGAAAATAATAATTTTGTACTATTTGAGTGTAAATTGAATTATTCAAAGGTATTATTGGAAAAAAAAAGTTATAAACAATTATCACTGTTTCTTTCTTATATTTTTTCTAAAATCTATCTATTCGAGTAATCTTATTTACGGTCATATTATATTTTATATTATATATGGTATAAATATATAGATTTTAAATATTTAAGCCATTTTTAATGTATGTTTGATGTATGCGTACCTTCAAAATAAATCGACTACCTTCTATACTTGCACTTTTAACATCTGTATTTGGATATCAGGATACGTCATTTTTTTAATAGCTTCTTTTCAAATTTTTGTAGCTGACTCTGCAAATATACATGTAACATGTGCAGTAATATATTATTATATTATCATTTATCACTAACACAATTCAGCACAATATGATATTCCATATCATTAAAACTGTAATTAAAATTATCTTTATACTTATCATTTATTACTATATATATATATGTAAATAAATATATATATATACCTATATATGTCAAAAAACAACTATTTGCTTAAAAATATTGACTATTGACTATAATAATAAGATAAAATTAGTACCATGTAGGAGTAAAGAAAAAAAAACTTGTTTGTATTATTTTATAATATTTAAAATTTAGTAATTCCACTAAAGAGTTTTTAAATACTCACTGATTAAATTTTTTGTTACACAAATATTATAGTATATTAAACTTAATTTTATTATTCAAACTAAAAGTTTTTACTATATAATATTTTAAAATTATGAAAATTTATTGTTTTTTTAGTTTTATATTTAAATTTTGATGACCCTAGTATATAATATGAAGTTATAACCGTAATACTTCAATGACCGCTCATATCTGCTCTGAGAAAATCGTTTTATATTTATATACTATATATAAACGAGTACATAGCAAATACTCGTATAATAATGCATCTAAAATTCTAATATTTATTTTTGACCATGGATAATCAGTAAAATATGTACTCTGTATCTAAACTATACCATAATAATTATTAAACTTATGATTTCTACACAGTATAATTGTGTAAATATACATAGGTTTGAGTAATGTAAATTAAATTTCGCATTATGATAACATAAATTAAAACTAGCGGTCATGGGTAATTTGGTATTTGTAATCCTTTTATACTGGGAAAGACTAGGAAATCATTTCAGACATGACAGGCATTTTGACAAGGGTTCCCGAAAGAGTTGTAGATTAACCTCATATAATATATGATACATCTTAACATAAGGGAAGATTTTTTTCTGATAATAGCAGTAATCAATCACTGTGCTCAAAGTGGACATGCATTTAAATAATAGGACAGTTCCACTTATTATTTTGAACATAAATCGATAAATAATAAATCGGAATTTAATTAATGACGATTCCTTAACTGAACCATGAGCGATTTACATAAAAATATTAAAATTGAGCAACTAGATTGTTTTGTATTTAAATATATTTGGAAAAAAAATAATAACTATATGAACAATTTGATTATTTTATCAAATATTTACCAATAAAGATTATTTTATAGCATTCTTGTATTAAATCGACCCAAATCAAAATAATAACATTTTCAATCGTTTATTTTGACTTAAATTAAGAATTTTAGAGGTATAGACGTGTCATCAATGGGCTCAATATATTAATCATAACTGTTTTCGATTAAATACCTTTGAACTATGTATTTTAGGTTTTTACAAAGATTATTATATTATGTGATTTTATTTTCAATCCTTTTCAAAAACTAAGTCTCAAAGTTGTTCTTATTGTTTGTATTTTAAGACATTATTTATTATTTTAATCATATATACTTATATATATTTAAATATTTAATATAAATCAAACAAACCTATAACATTAATCAAATTTAATTACAATTTGCATATAATAAAAGACATAACCTAATTTTTCACAGACCAAAAGATACTTTATATTTTAAAATATTAATAAAACAATAAGGTATATCATTTTTTTAAAACGCTATAATATATACATAATATGCATCGGTATTTAACACACTTTATCAAACAAATGTCAGTATATAACACATTCTATGGTAGCAACTTTGGTTTTTAAAATTTAATAAATATACGTATTATGATTTATTGAAACTAAACACTTTGCAATAATAAGTGATGATAAATGATTTTTTTTTTTTTTGTTTTTGTTCCAGTGTTATTCATATAGCTCCAAAATTAAAGATGATTTCTCCGTCGCTATTCAACGTGAATTTACCTAAATTGAAAATATTGTAAGTATAAACTATATAATATATGTACACCCATACTATAAAGTATACCTGTAATACACTATTACGATGAACGAGTTAAGTATTACGTTTTTTGATTGAAACGATAAAGACAAACTCAAATAAACATAAATATTATGGTCCATAGGCCGATATTTTGTTATGGGCCTCTACAGTGGTAAAACATTTTAGTCCCGTACTTTCTATATTATAATATTTTGACATCATTACGTACGTAGATACTTTTATAAGTAATAATACCTTTAATATTAGTTGATTGATTATACACAATACATGTATTAATGTAGTATGTATGTAATTTATAAATGCAATAAATCATAGTATTTTTTTTCTTAAATTTAACATGTTTTTTATTAATTTAATATTTATATTAAATACTTAATAATAATAATATATTACTTAATAATATTACATACAATGACACATTGATACGGTATCAGTGCTAATACTTAAAATATATATATCAATGTTTAATGTACTTATTCATGTATAATACCTACCAGATTTTTAGGTACCTATATCATACTATTATTTTTAATTAAATAGGTAATATAATTTTAAAATTACAATTTGATTACAAAATAACAACATTTATTTTTATTAGATAACTAAGTTAATGAAAAAATATTCTTTAATCTTAAAATTACTAGAAAAATCAATTTATTAATTGAGTGTTAATTAATTATATGACATATCCACGTCAAATAGTTCTTAAATACATACGATTTTTTTTTTTAAAAACACCATCATTTTTGAAACCAACAACATTTTTCATATTTTTCTTCACCCCCCTCCACTCTTCATTGGTACTTTTTTATTAAGACATTACTTACGTTTTATATTTTATATTTATTACTTTTCTTTATATTTAAAGACTCATATTTATGTTTATTTAGTTTTAATTAATTTTGACCAAATAACTAAAACGATAAAAAATAATTGACGCAATAACAATTATCATTGTTAAGTAGGTCTTTATTAAAAATCGTCATCTTCCGGGGATAAAATTATATAAATATTCTAAAAACAGAAATGGTCCAAAACACCATATGATAGTTACACAATATACTATTTAATGTATGGTACTGGTGCAAATTATTTTCTTTATAATTTTGGTATTCCGTAGTATGTCTTAAACTGTAATAATTTTACATTAAATATAAAAAAATACACTTAAATACAATGATTGTAAGTTGACAATACTACATTATGTGCCTCTTAGATAGGTGAATATCTGGGACGTTTTCCTTGTCATCCTTTAATATGAACCTGAATGCTGGATATGGTTATGTTTCAAGGGCATGGAAATGAAATTGAGTACTAAACGAGCGTGTATTTACAATTTCGTATTTCCATTTTCAGTAATGATGGTTAGCACATATTATATAATATGTATAGACATATTTACACTGTAGTTCTTCTCAATTTATTTATATGTTTTATTTGAACTATAACGTAAGTTATAATAACATTATAATTTTCTTTTTTTACGTTTGCGAATACGCGCTATTACACTTTTACGTACATACTACGATAACTGGGCTGGTCGAATGTCAGCAAATATCGCTATATATTTTTAAGAGTTGAAATTTACGTGACATAAGTCCATAACTGTGCGTTTATGTCTCACTACCAATATAATAATAATAATAACAGCAATAATACAAAGCCGGTGTGGTCGCCTATACATGTAATGTATATGTGTCTGATCTCGGTTATATTGTCGACTAAATTATTATGGTTTGTAATAAACACGATGAGAGGATAATAATCATCAGTAAAGCTACTGCTATTCACTATTATTATATGCCTATATCTCGTAAAATTAACCACAAGGTATCTCTTAACGTTTGCGGTTCTCATCAGTCTTCTGTTTTAAACTTTAGAACATACGTATTCGCTTTTACCGTACTATTGATTAAGAATAATATTATAAACAAAACTTTTAAAACATTAGCACATATTCGGTCCTGTAAATAGGCATTATATATATAAACTGCACATTTATATAATTGACGTGAAAATGGTGTTTTCAGATTTTGATCGAATGTACTAATTCTATAGATACAATAATGTGTGTTTTTATATCTATTTATCAGTTTTCAAGAAGAAAAAAATATTTTGCTCTTAAACTTCTTAAGTGAATTTCGCTATGTTAGATCTATTTGTCCCTACAAAAAATCTAATGTGAAAATTTTCAGAATTTTTTTAAATAATTGAAAAAAAACAATAACGGGAATTTATATCCGAAACCAGTTTTTGGCAAAATATTTTTGGATATAATTGAAAAATAAATAACCGTTGAGTCTTGATTTTTTTTTAATGTTGATAAAAATGCGTTGGCTTTATAAAAAGCTTAAAAATATAATACGAGGTTTTCAAAAGTATTTTTTAATTAAGCCCAAAAATCTAAATGATATTATATATAAGTACAATTTTTTTATATAGACATTTCACACTGACGAAGCTAGATATTTAATGATTACATTTTTTATTGTAATTTACAAATATTATACGTGGGGACTTGAAACTTATACACACAATATCATAATATTATATTTTACTATGTACATTGACATTTACAAAATATATGTATTTGGTACTTTTAAACTATTTCCTATTTATATCAAAAACCTATTTATACATTTTTACGAGAAATCGTAATATTACGTAATAATTAATAAATTAATAATATAAAATGCAATGTTTACGGCAATAATTAATTCAATCTACATGCACATTATGATAACAGTAAAATGAATTACTCTAATAAAATATACTTAGTAATTATTTGGATTAATAGACCGTATCCGCTCAAAATCGATTTTCATATTTAATGATTTCAAATATAATTCATCCATTGCAGTGACCTATACTCAATATAACGAGAGGTTTACTCGACACCTACTGTACAGTAGAGTAGCGGTTACCGTGTCCATTTTATTTTAATTTTAAGTCGGGTCAAAATAGATTATATATTTCCAAAAACCATTGATTGTCGAGTATAAAAAATGTATTGACGAAGACGAACACCGCGGGTTGTTAATAAGCTTAAATCACTAAACCTAACTATATTAACGATGCGTTCTATAATACGTATACAATTTATTGACATTAATGAGTGTGTGCGGTGTACGAAGCACGTAAACGTTTCACCCCGCCGAACTCGATAAAAACCGTTATCGTGTTTTCCGAGAGAAATTAATCGTTGAAAAACTGATTGCCACCATTTATGCAGTCGTGTCTATGTGATTGCGTACGCTTACATGCGTATTCCGTGTGGGTGGTTGTAAAGTTGATTTTACATTAGAATTTCGACGAAACAAACGCAGCTGTGGTTATAATTTTTGAATGTATATTATCATATGTGATACGCATATAAACGTATAGGCAATATACCTATAAATATATATATATATATATATATTAGTTTGGTGAATAAACTTACCTACTTAAGCCGTTTTAAATGTTTATTGTTTACGCAGGTACACGGTAATGTTATATACGTATAGGTACGAAATGACATAACTAAATAATATATTACAGCGACTATATACGTATATTAAATCCAGTTTTGAATTATGCTTACCAGTTTGTTTTTAATTACATGCGCGCCACATGGTTGGTTTTTAAAGAGCATATTAAAGTAATTTTCCGACCCCACTTGGAAATTCTAAGCGCGTAATTCATCGGCTGATGGAGTTTGCGGTATATGTTTACTGTAACTATCAAATGAATGTAAACTTGAAAAATTATTCTCTCTCTACTGCAACCGTATAGAGGAATAAAAATTCAAAGCCATCTATATTGGGATAATTGTCTATTCTTATTCACATTATAATTTATAAGACAGTGTGTTACTGTGTATTAATAGAACGTAAGAAAAAAATATACGCGACGATTGTAAAGTAAAGAAAATAACTGATGAATCTTAAAATATTTCGTGTATAAACGAAAAATTCAGCTATGAAATGTTTTTAAATCTTAGTTAGATTTGACACGATGTGCAAGAAAACGTATACGAGGGTACTTGAGAATCCTTTGGGGAGTATTTACAAAGTAAGCATTTTGACATCATAAATTATACCACAAACACTAATAATAAATCGCTGAAAGATTTATGAATAAAAAACTGTTGATTCAATATTGAGAAATTTAATTTTAGTTGTTTATGTTTATCCGATTTTTAAACCTCACAATGTCTACATAATCTGTACAATTTATCGTGTATTCCGGAAAGTATTTTTAATATTTATCGAGTAATACATTTATTCCAGTGCTATAAATTTGGGATGTTGTTTAGTTGTTTATTATTTTCATTATAATTATATATTATATACTACATCACAAATTATTACAAATCAAAAATACTATCCTTTGTTAATTGATACATAGTAAATAATCTAAAATTGTGTAAAAATAAATATTACCTACTAATAATTTTAAATTATGATTAATATACACGTCTTGTTAAATTTACGTGAGTTGTATTGGAAAAAAACTAAGTAAATATTATTAATTTCAATGTATATTTGATTTACACATGTTGCACTGAAATCTTTCGTATGGAAAAATAAACAATTTTAATATTAAAACCGAATATAATATGGATTATTGATTAAAAAATAAAACAATAACTTTAAATTAATTAAAAAATAAATGTAGCGATTAATACAATCATGTTTATTTACCCCATATGTATTTGAAATACAAAATTATATGCTCCCACGGCAGGGGTGCATATTCAATTCAATTTTTGGTGTCCAGTTTTCAAACATTATCTCTTTGAATCTATTATATTGCATGCTATTCAAAATCATTTTCCTTAGATGTCCTTATAATTGAAATTGTATTTCACTAATAAAAATATTGAAACCAATAATAATATCCAAACGTTTTAGTTAACATATATATATATATTTTTAATATTATGGTAGATTAGATTTTTTTATACTCATTATAGATTGTCTCATTTCGTTATACAAGTAAAACTACTTGTAAGCATCTATCACCAGCAGCTTAAAATTACTTCAAATAATAATTGTAATAAATACAAACGATATACATAAACCTAAAATTTTGCCATTTTATAGTGATTTTAAAGATATTATAATTATATCCACTAAACTCGTTTAACAGTTAAATTATTTGCATATAATCACTAAAACATTGTATAAAGGTTTCCAGTAACTGCACCAATGTAAACATTTTTAGTATTTTGATTAAGTTTAATATAAGTATAATATACAGTTAATAAAATATAAAGTTCTTAGACAACTATTTAAATATTAGTGTTAATTATTCTCAATACTAATATAAGTAAAAAATAATAACTTATAATCAACATTTTTGTAAACAGTTTTTTTTTTGCAACACCACATATTCCACATATTTAAGGAATATCTAAGTATATCTACTTACACGTATGTGTAGATATATAGTATTATTTGTATAGAATCTATCTACTTTTATTTACTCTCAAAACAAATGTAAACAAAATGAAATATTAGACCTGCTTAATATTTTTTATTTATTATTATTTGTATTAGACTTATATCACATGTGTTTGTTATAGTTGTTCTACTAACTTTATAAGTTTGCGTTAGGTATAATAATAATAACAATACCTATAAATTATTCTATATAATTACCTTTTGTTTTTGTGAAACTGCGAGATTTTCAACAATGATGCATAATCTAATATGATCAAGTCAACTCTTACTCTAACCACTCAACCCAATCACTTTATTGTTTTATATTATAATTATCTAGTTAGTCTGTTCTAAAAAATATCTTTCATACTATTATCGTTTCTAATCAATGTCTTTGATCTGATCGAGTAATTGTGTATAAATTTTCCTGTGGATATTTGCGATTGGTAAATGCTGACAATCACCGGTTTATGTAGTGATACACAAAAGTCATTGATGAATGTTGTCATATTCATCAAATTCGTGATGTAAGTAGATATTCACTAGTGAATGTTGACCTTTATAAAATGATATTGGTGAATGTTGGTAATGTCGAAATTATTCAATCTAATTAAGAAATAACGGTAGCGTCACAATTATAATACAGTATCTTATACTATCTAGTACCTACCTATGCATCTTAAGATATTGTACAAATTGATAACTTTGATAAAATGTTTTATTACCTTACCCAACTATTCTTATTATGTCTAGACAACTTCCATGTTGTTATGCTGCCTGCTATCATTTTTTTTTCGGTTAAAAATTATAAATATTTGATTTAATTAAATAAAATTATGTTGTTATACCTACGTTTATGTAACCTTAACCAAAATTGTGTTGTGTATGTCAACATTGACCAAAATCCTAATATAAATGTCAACATCGACTAATAAATGTTTATATTATTTTAATTTTTCAACATTCACCAATTTATTAGGCGTATAAAGACATTCACCAGATAACTGTCAGCAGCATTCACCAATTGCGGACATGTACAGTAACATAATATATGAAATGGTTTAGGGGCTGCAAAACGTCACAATATTTTATGTGCCTACGACTTAAGAGTTCTAAATATTATTTTATGATTTATTTTTTAAGTATCTGTAATACTAGTTTTCAGATGGTTTATAAATATTCAATGTAGATACTTTACAGCCCACCGTGGCTTGCGTACATATCATCATATAATATTATTAAATACAAAACAGTATAATTACCATAACTGCGTAATTTAACGATGTGACTCTTGCATTCTGTTGACAGACAGGAATCGATCCTGTTCGTGGAAGCTTTGCGATAACAAAACGTTTGCTATCTTTGTATAAAACATGTGTATATTTGACATTTACAGTATTATAGTATTCTACCAACGGTCACGAAAATATGGTACATTATTGCCTTTAAATTGGACGGTATAGAAATTTTCTAGTAACAGCAATGCTACAACTTTATTAAGTGTAAACATGGTATACATATGTTAATTATAAAAATATATTATGACAAATTTAAAGTTGAAAAAGTATTGACGCCTTAAAATCAGATATTCATAAAAATTCTAAAAAGTTGTTGGATGTACAGATCATATGAGTAAATTCATGTCTAAAGATAATATTATTCTTTTTTTTTTTTTAGTAGTAATTTTTTGAAATACAAACATTCCACAAAAAAAAGTTTGATTTAAAAAAAATGGTACAATCAATTCAAAAGTGGTTTCAAGAATATTTAATACAGTATGAAAAATCATTTTATGATCAAGTATGTACATATCATTAGTGAATTGAATTTTCAATCATTCCGTCATTCTTCACTCTGTTCAGTGAAATATATTTTATTTCATAAACTAGTAATATTGGCCTTAGATATTGGCAGCAATTTCTGAGTCCCAATAAATTTCTGTTATGTTCTCTAATTCCCTCACATAACACTGAAAATAATTTTTTCTTCCAAATTATTTACATCATTATCATTATCCGTTAATTTATTGAAATCTATTGAATTCTACTCAAACATAATGTTTTGTATAGGTATGTATATTACATATATATAATATATATGTGTGTCAAAACTAAAATCCATTATTTGAAGTGGAAACTGTGTAATGCACTCATTGATTTATGTGTACCTAACTTAATTAGTCGTAACATACGTATTCAAATACACGTAACTATTTAAATTTAAATACATTTTGTTTAAAAGCTGTTAAATTACATGAGATATCAAGTTTTTATAATGATCTAGTACTTCTCAGTTAACAAGGTATGTTTTAACAAAATTATTGGTATACGAATTGTGTCAAAACGATAAAAGATAGTAGATACATGAGTCATGAGTAGTGTCTTGACAAAGTAATAAAAGTACACATTTTATATCTTGAAGAAAAGTTAATCTTTAAAAATAGTTTAATTTTAATTTTTACCCTGTACATAAACATATTATTATTATTTTACT
Source organism: Aphis gossypii (assembly GCF_020184175.1). Taxonomy (NCBI): domain Eukaryota; kingdom Metazoa; phylum Arthropoda; class Insecta; order Hemiptera; family Aphididae; genus Aphis; species Aphis gossypii. The sequence goes on along the minus strand of NC_065531.1, from coordinate 63,638,387 downwards.
TTTAATTTAAACTAATAATAAATATGATAAAACAATAATATATTCTTGTATAAACTATGTATGTAATATTGTGATTTGTAATGGACATTGGACATATTTATCGACATACAATTTGTGAAAACTCCGATTTTTTCATCAGTTCATAGTTCGTGTAACTCATAAAATTCTATCTATAACAAGTAATGGATTTTTAAAAAAAATTGCTGGATACAGACAAAACTCATGTTTAATGTAAACTGAAAAAATCTGGGGCACACATTTAGGGGTTAACTCATTATAGCCATGTATTTAGTAATAAAATAACAATAATAAACTAACGTAAACCACTAAACGATAACCGTATAGATGAATAAAAATTACTTAGATATATGACAACAACAATGTATTTATGAGACATAAATATGTTATAATTAGGTATGTAAAAAATTATTAAATTATTGTATTTTATTTATTTTTTTTTTTTATAAGCACCTTTGCAGCATTATTCTACTGAATAAGGACATAATAAAGAACAAACAATCAAACTTCAATACTTAAATTTAAAAATGCTTATTTAATTTTATCTTGAATAGTAAATAAATATAATATAATATTATACTTACTATCTTTGGCTACCAAATAATATTAAATAGTAAGAATGTACTGTATCGATGTTGCATAATAACTGTATTGTATTAAATCTTTTATTTGCATACAAAAATATATACTAATAAAACTAATCTAAATAGACATAATCGGGACAAAAGATTTTTATCGTTTTTTATTAGTAGGTCGTATAACAAATTGTATTTGATAGATTTATCATGTCACCTGTAAGAGACTGAATAAAATTATCGTAAATAACAGAAAAAAGTAGGTACCTTTCAATACGCTATATACATAGTAGGTATCGAATGGGTCACCGTCATGGAAGTTTTAGACTTGAATTCAATAATACATCATTCTATACAAAAAATGATTCTGAGTGGAGACGGTCTATCAGCCTATATGCCTATATCACTCAGTATTTTTTATGTTTTATGAAATTTTTATTAACTTTCCTATTAGTAATAATATAGTAAATGAAATAATTTTATTGTGAAAACATTGTATTTAAAATAATATAACAAAATATTTAAAATTTGAAGTACCCGTTAATAATGTTTTTAAATTAAAATAAAACAATGATTATTGTTATTCATAGTATAAATATGTAATTTTGATAAAATTTTAACATAAAATGTTTATAAAAAAAAAATTATCCTTAAATATTTTTTTTAGATTTTTGGTTTTAATATAAAAGACTTAAAAAAACTTTATATTTAAAATTCAAGCAATTCTAATCCAACAATAAATTGTCTTCAAAATGTATATAAAAAAAAAAACGTAAAAAATGCTAATATACCTAAACATTTAGTGAAAGTCGAGTTTATCAAACACTGGTATTGCGTAAAAATGTTTTTTTCCTAAATTGTTGTTTGATGGTTTTTCTTAGTTGTTTTAAAAATTATTGTGAATTTTTAATTTAACTTCTCTATGTAAACTAAAACCATCATTCAAGTTAAAAACTAGAGTTTTTTTTAACTACTTATCGTGTTTATAAAAATTACACACCACACACATACACATAGAATTATCGCTCTGCTCAAAATCTATAACAAATTTTAAATTTATTAAAATAATGTTACAAGCATATGTAAGATGAAGGTAAACGGTCAACGTTTTTTAAAAATACTTAGATAGGTACATAAAATGTATCATTTTTGAAAAATGACCTAGTATTTATTATTAGTTAATATATTTTTTGTATTTTACAAATATTAAATACATATATATTATGTTTGTAAAAACAAATTTATTTTAAAATGAATACAGATGACAGTGAATTAATATTTTATGCATTGCCTATATTCCACATAATTATACTCTTAGTTTCTATTTATAGTCAACTTTTTAAAAAGTTGTTACCCTTGTCACAAATACTCATCAACTACACGAAATATATGTCAAAAGAGTTTTAATCATATTATTAATAAAATAATAGATATTTTTTTTAACATAACACATAATATATGGCTGAAGTCCACTTGGCACATAATTTATGAGATAAATAATAAATATTTGATACTTCACTAAATTCATAGATCATAGATATGTTATTGAAAAATAAAAACAACAATGTTATTTTAAACGGTAAACAACATTTTAAAAAACAAAAACTTTTCAAAAAAACGAAAATATATTTATAATAATTTTCACAGATGGATATTCGAGTATGTGTAATTTGACAATGTAGAAGACAGCTATGTTGTATATTAATAGTATTATCACTTTAAACTTGAAATTAAATATTATTAGACTTTAACTGATTTAAATGCTTAAATAGGTTAAATTCTTACAATATTAATTTAGTATTTCTTTTAATAGGATATTAGAATAAACTATACATTTACGATAAATTAAATCAATATTTTGAAAAAAAACATTATGCGTATGTGCATTTTAGATTTTAATTAAAATACTGTTAAAAATTAAGAAATGTAAAAAATAATAATTATAAAAATAAATAAAGCTTAAGAAATATATAATTTGATATAGACAGTATTTACTTAAAGGGAACATGGCGCGATGACTGCAGGTAATACTTCTCGAAAGCCCGAACACTGTATAATATATATTATGTATTGCACGATACTTAGCGCGAATAATTTATAGCGGGTTTAAGGACCTAAGTAAATCGACAGCATGTGCAATATTATAAATCAACTATAAAATGCTAGTGATTAAACAAATACCGTGACACAATTCGTGAAAGAAAAATCACATAAATTCCAAAAATATGGTTTCGTGACAATTAGTTGTATCGAGATTTGGATCCCCGATCCTTAACCTTTTTATAATTATTTAAGTATACATTATATTATACAGTCTTCACGTGCATTTGTTTAACTCTGACTGCTCTAAATGGTATTTTAATAAAAACACATATTCATATACAAATATAAAACCAACAATACGTATTATAGGTGTACCAATTTACAGTAATTTCACACTATCTCAAAAACTAAAATATTTCTACTATTTTATAATTTATACACTTAATAATTATACGTAAAAAAACTAATAACATTAGGTAGGTATATACATATTTTTTTCCTTCAAATATTAAAATGAAGAATTAAGAAATTAATTATTTCTTTATATTTATGAAAATCCATCGTGAAAAATATAACATAATATTTTATTGTAACTGTATTATTATATTTTTTTTTTATTTATAGGTACTAAGTCGAAAAACACGATTAATTCATATTAAGTATAAACATTAATGGCGATCGCTTTAAACATTTATTATTGTAGTCATCAATACAACGTGAAAGAAATATTCAAACTAATACAATAATAAGATAATAATTTTGATAAATAGGAAAAATAAACCTTTTTAAACGTCACGGATGTATATCCGATAGTTGCCTAATGTTATTTTGCACGGTATATCTACAGTAAACAATAGAGATAAACATTTTAGGTGATTTATTGAATATTATGCAAAAGTGCATGTTAAAATAATTAAGTGGTATTCACTATTCGTATGTGTGTACAGATCTTATAAAATAACAATGAAGATAAAGTTCTTTTTAAAAAAAAAAACTAGTTCAACTCCGAGTTCGTTAAATCGGACTATGGTCAGAAAGTAAATTGCAGTGAAACTTCCATAACACAACGTCCATCATTTGATTATGATCCTCAAAAATATTTTTTGCATGAAAGTTTCCATATAAATATAATAAGCGAATATTGTTGAAAATATTGCTGCGACTGATAGACGCCTGAAAATAATAAACAATACACAATAACACACAAGAATAAAATCTTTCATTTTAATTCGTAAAATACGAACTACCATGAAAATACGTAAATACGTTCACGGAAACGTTATGTTACTTCGATAAAAATACAGTACACAATACACATGTCGGACGAAATTATCATCTCCGGTGTTTTAAATATAAAATATTATAATATTTATTAGTCATAAAATATTATGATGACTGCAACAAAATTAAGTAACAGATTATTAACAAATCAAAAACGTTAATTTTCGAGTAAGTTTCTTGAAAATTGAACACGTTCTTTCCCGACACGGAAAAATAACAATATTTCGAGCTGTTTCGACTATATACATTACAATATTGTACGCTGTGAATATTTTCACTTAATTTAGTGGATTGTCAATACATCGCACTGGTACGCACCTGCATTATAGTGCCTACGTATATGCAGTTGATATTTTGTTTTTCGCGATAAATTAAATTCGACCGTGACACACGTATTATACATTATAATATAATATATAGGTTGCAGTGTAAAACATGAATCGTAAATGTTTATAATATCGGTTAAATATTATTATTCGATTCGTATTCATAAATAATAAACCTGTAAGGCTGCAAGCGCACGTTGTTAATACCTATTTCTGTGGCTGAATTACACAATATGTCGTCTATGCATTATTGAATAGCGTAATATGAAATGAAGATTGAAAACATTATATATATATATATATATATATATATATATAAAAAAAAAAAAAATAATGAAAAAACCACCAACACCGTATAATAGTGCACACGTATTATAATGTCCAATACACCGCAACGCCCCTGCCGGAGACACATCGTTCGTAAAAATGTTAGTGATGCTACATAAACGTCTATAACACGAATGTTCGTCTGTCATAACACTCATAACTCATAAACCGTATTCTAGCACTACAATTTTCACGATATATTTATTATACTCCACTGGTTTTCATAACAGTTTTCATCTCCTCGCTTTGTTATTATAATACTGGGCCGTACCAACATTTTTGTATTCAATTTTCTGCGTCAAACATAGATTCGATTACGATTGATAATTTTCATTCTGTAAACTGTCATTTTTACTTTATTACTCTCGTTACAAATATTACGATTACAATAATAAATCAATTATTTGCATAACTTAAGTATAATAACTCGTGATTTTGCACATTGTTTCATAATTTGAAAGTTAAATACTTAAAATTGTGCCAATGTATTTTTGATATATTTAAATACTCAGTTCAATGATAACTTAAAAAGTAATTAAGTACCTTGTATTACATTTTCAGCTTTTTAATCAAAATATTGTAGTTCTACAATAATTGAAAAAAAAAAATCAAAAATTCAATAAAAATTAAAACTCAAAAAAATTCCAAAATATCTTAAAAATTATATTGTGTAAAGAAAATACACATTTTACATCATGATATTAGGTGAAAATGGCATTTAACTACAGTTGTACTTTTGAACTACAATAAAAAATAAATTCGATTTATAACATTTTGGTTATGTTATAGGTTCACTCTGTTCAGACTAAGTAGATATTTTCGTCTTGTTAAAAGTATTTTATTGTCATAATATTTTTATGTTCATCGCTGACGTAATTAATATTGTTAATTGTTAAATATTAAGTACGCAATAGTTAATAAATTTTCAAAATCAGTGACGATTTATATTAGCATTACGTGTATCAAACAAATAAATAAAAATACAGAATTTTTGTTTTTTAAGTTAAGTAAGAAGCAAAATGAAGCAAATATCGTAGTCCATAAATACCATTACTGGCCATACTATAATATTTATTAGTTATGAAGACATGAAGTTATATTATCATATATTATGTATGAATAAATATTAAATTATTATTATTTTTATTTAAAAGGAAAATTTACAATTTTTACAACATTTTCACAATAAGTAAATTTTATAAATTAATAAATTTCATGATTAACTCTATGACGAAATATCCTTTTGTGATAACATATCTTAATTAAATTAGTTCAACCATTTTCATTTTAGACTATGTGAATAGGTTTTTGGGAGTGTGATGGTAAAGATATAATAATATGTAAATTATAGTGTGTACTAGAATTTTGATGAAAACGTTTACAAATCATTTTGGTATAGTTTGGTAGTTGTGCAATGGATTGGAATGACTGGATTGGTCCGACATTGGAGGGTTTGACCGAATCCCACATTGCAATTCTATAGAATCAAACATAAAACAAACCTTATGGTTCGTCATTTAAATAAAAAATTGTTTTATAGTAATATTTTAGAATTTTGAAGAGAACAAAGAAGATGTAATCAAACATTAGCTGATTTTATTTTTCTCTTATGATGAAGATTCTGAGTTAAATTTTTATATAATAATAATACATCTAAATATTTAATTTCATCAGGAATTAGAGTATTATTCATGATTCGTTGAAATATTTTTTCAAAATAAAAGTGACTTATGGAGATTTGTTAGTATTAATTCAATTGCAATTTAGTAGTTAGTGTGATGACATAATATTATTGATTAGAAAATAAATTACAGCACATGAGACTATAACAGATATTGAGATATATTCCATAACAAAAAAAAAACGCGCAATCACGCGCTAGCGCTATCAATATACTTCCAAACTGATCTCAATGATCGTTAAAAGTCTTATAAAAATGTAAAAAATGTATAATATCTTCACCAAAACAACCTTGATAATAATATTATGTAAAATGTTAATGTAAGGATATAATAACTTTTTTCAAGCAATTTTAGATTCGAATTTGCTTTAATAAAAATAAAACATTAAAATTGAGATACTTATCAAGGTATAAAAAATACCATGATGTTTAGTGTCTGTCTTCAAGATTATGTACAAATAAAATTATATATTTTAAATAAATGCGTCAATGAAAAACTTTCATAATCACACAATAATCAAATATCTACGAGTATATTGATGAATATAATGCACAAATTATTGTAAATTTCTAGAGATTTATAGAAACGTCTAATAAATTATTTTTAGTGATGCTGTCCATAATGCTTTATCATTGCTATAAATCAATAATAAAATAATTATGTTTTATGTTTTAAATACAAGAAGTTTTTATTCTGAAATATTAGTAAATAATAACTAAAGTACTATTTTATATTAAATCTACTTTATATTATTTGTTAATTATCCATTACTACGAAAATGTTTTTATTATTATATTTTGAAATAAAATATATCTAGAATCTAGATAGGTACATAGTTTTTTGTATGTTGTTTAAAATTAATTAAATTAATAATTTAATCAGTTTCGCAGAACTCTAAATCATAGAATGATTTTTTGCCCCCAAATAATTAGCTTAATGTGACTATATTCTTTTTAAAATGTTAACGAAGTATAATTTGAGTCACGTAACCTTTATTAATAATACATACTTATTACTTATGGAAGTCAAAATATGTACATAAAAATGTCATAATAGTTCTTTGAAAATAGAATGTCATTACTATACATATGTTCATAATTGATTATAATAATATTATTTTTATAGTTTTTATTTTTTATATTTATTATTATTATTTCAATTCAATATAATTCCATGTTGATATTACATTGATTTATCATGAAAAATTAATATCTTTTAAATTTTAAGCGAAATATTATAAGTGTGTTGATTTTTTAATTATATATGCTTTTATTATTATTATTGGTATTTCAATTATCTTTAATAAATATTATGGAGTTTTAAAATTGCTTCTAATTTCATAATTGTAAATGGTTTTTGGTAGCAAATTGAATCAATCGTAGAGAATTCCCAACACTTAATTAAAAAAAAAAAAAAAATCTGGAAAAACTAAAACAAAATTACCAATAGAGGAAAAAATTCATTTTTTTTTTCAAGAATTATTTTTAACGCCAATAGAATCTCCACAGTTTTGGATTTTTTCAGTTTGTTTCGTCAAGTATTTAAAGCTAAAACTTTTTTATTTTTAAATCATAGTACTTAATTATTTATAATATCGTTTTGTTTTATAGACTGAAATTTTATCTTTGATTTTCTTGTTATTTTTACTTTTATTATTACCTATCACTTGTCTTTTAGTTTTCATATTGTGCCAATTCATATGTAATTTTTTTTTTTTTTGTTAAAGGGCTTTGACCCGTTGATTTTATATAAATAAATAAAAAATCTGGAATATTCATGGAAGAATGCAATACCGGTTTCTACTTAGGCAAATATACACACAAATTTAATTATAGTCATTTAAAAGTTATATTAAAAAAAAAAAATAATAATAAAATATTAAAACGTAAAATTAATAATGATTAATAATTTATAATTATCAAACTTTTCTGAACCAAATATAATATTGAAAAAATATAACAAACCATATTTCTAATAGAAAACAAATTATAGAAACTGACACACCGTTTTGCTTCAGAATTTTTTTCCTTGTGCAATTATTTAAATTAAATTCACAACTATCAAATTTTATAATTATATAGTTGAAATTTATAATCACAATGTAGTCGAGCTATATTTTGAAAGACACCTATTAGATACAGTCATGGGTTTTCTCTATTTCGTTACCGTAATATAATAATCATAGTTGTAAATATTTATCTTTATTATTGATCAAAACAAGTTAATATTAATAGTTGTGGTACATTATAAATAGCTCATAATATTACTTGTATCTATAATTTCTGCTAAGCGTAGTTTTTCAACAAAAGAGGTTTCATCTTACTTCTTACATCTCAGTATATTAACATAAGAGCGATTTTTGATAGTTAGTATCTTATACTTTTGATTAAAAATAAATTTATGAACTTTTTTACTTTATTACCTACTTTTGTAGTTTTGTGGATTATGCCACATGTATATTGAATACTGTATTTTGTTAGTGTTTAAGGTTTAAGGTTTTTTCATTAAATATTATGTCGCTTGAATTGCGATATGGTTCTTTTTATAATTTCATAATAATCGGTAAACATTTTGTCACCTCTCAAAAATATTCCATGTATATTCCTCCGACAGTGATCAACTCAATGTATACTCGAAATTTATTTTACAACAGAGTTTAGATTTTCCGGTCTTTGTAGATTGAAATGACGACTCGAAAACATATTTTTGTGAAATATCATAATATATAATGATATATCAATACAATTTATTTATATTATCTGAATAAAATATTTATAACATTTTATTTTTTAATAAATATTTATTTAGACTAGTTTTTTTTCGTGTATTTGACTTATTTTGAATACACAACACGTATTACTTATACAATATACATGGAGACCAATTCAAACATATGAATAAAGTATAAGTAACTTCGTTTAAAATTACTCAAATTTAACTTCAACAATACAACTTATATTGTAGAAAAAGTTTTAAAAAGTTTAAATTATTTCCAATTCATTGTGATTGTAATGATTGTATACTGCACTTATATTCAATATTATAGATATGTGAAAGACATTCATTTATATGATTCACAACTAATGTGTATACACATTTCACACAATAGTAATAACTAATCTTTAAAATTGAGGTAATGGGTACAAAAACATATTTTTAATACATTTTACTACAGTTAACTATTCAAATGTTTTTACAACTTGAATATGATTGTTTATTTTATTTTGTTTCCTTGAGTACTCAATAATATATTAATTGAGGAATGAGAGCGGGTATACTTCTATCGTTTTATTTTTAGTGTGTACTCGCTAAATGAACGATGGAACAATTAAACAAACAGTTTCTAAACTTATTGAACACCTAGTATATATATATATTATATACGTGTAGGTGTATAACTCAGTATGGTATATATCATATTATCATTATTGTGATGTGTAAAAATTTCAAAGCTTTTAATTATCATATAATTAAAATTAGTCTTATAAAAGTCATGTGAATGTACATTTTTTGTAACAAAAACGAACTTTTTAAAATACAATCTGCTCATAACTATTATTTGTACAATATTAACCAAGAAGAAATATTTATTTCTAGCGAAACTTAATTAAATACTTTTTACTTTATTATAATATTTTAATCATTATTATCAACTTGCATAAAAAAAGCGTAAAGTTTTTTTTTTGCATTCCATAATTGAAAATTCAGAGCTTTTTTTAAAACAAAAAATAAAACGGAGAAAACTCAATTTCCAGTTTTGAGTATTTTTGTTCAAAATATAGCAACATAATATATAATTGATAGGTACATACCTATTTATTTTTATTGGTTATGTTTCCGTTAATGTTTTTTTAGGAATACGTTAATTTAATAATTTTAAAGAGATCTACGAGCTATTTAATCTCGAAATCCTATTTATTATTACTTCGTTGATTAAAAAATAGAAAAATAAAAAAAAATTAATTACTTAGTTACTAAAACTATTGTCGAACAGTATGAATCCAACAGTAATTTCAGAAAGAAATCACCAATAAAAACATTTTGAACTCTCAAACAGTGAATTTTACAATACTATAAATACATTACGCAAAACACTTTTTTCCTTTGTATCAATTAATTTTTGTGTATTTAAAAAAAAATGTAATTATACATTTTTAAAGAAAATTGTTAGTGGATATGTATATACATTTCTATAACATTAAATTACTTATTATTTAGTTATTTTTAATAACAAACATTATTATAAAATTTATATTCTTTTATTTCTTAAAATATTTTCCTGAACTTTTCAATACACCTAAATATTCGTAGAATAAACGAACACCTGCCTACAACGCATACGCAACATTGAGAAATTTTTCGATTTTAATTAAATTCCAATCATCAATATTTTATACATGATTAACTTTAAGGTTAGAATTTAATCATCATAGATTTTTTGTGTTGTAAGTTATTATAGAAATATTTTCCAATAATAAAAAAAAACATTACAATATTTTTATAATATTATAATTATAAATTATATATTATTCATGGACCATTGTTTTATTAAATAAGTAATACAATATGATTTTACTTGGAAATATAGGGGAATCGTTCGAACCGGAATCAAGAAACCACCAAACTTAAGTTTATTGAGGACTGAACAACATCTTCACATTGTGTAAGTATCTTAAATTATATCAATTTACTACGATTATCAGTAGTTATCGATTCACTTATTGTATTATAATCTTATTTTTCCAGAGACCTCGAAAGCAATCAAATAGAAAAATTGGTTTCTGGTGAACTGTCGATTAGTGCAGAGCAACTGTGAGTACCTATTGAGTAAAATAATATTTAATATTTGAAACAAATATACTGACACATTGACACAACAAATTATTTCATATTATTAAACCACACAAGATTTCTGTCTTCTGAAAAAGTCATTCTTAAATTATAATTTTTGTTTGTCGATTATAAGCCATAATATCGAAAAGAAAAGTAACGAAAAAATATTATTTTAATGAGTATAAAAGTATAATAGAAAAATATTCACAAAATAAAAATATTATATTTGTAGGGTTAAGTTATAATAAAATTTATAATAATATAATTCAAATTAGAATAATAAGTACAATTGATTGTCACGTCGTCGAATATCATACAAAACTATTTGGTGTTCATATAGTATACATGGTGAACACTATTGACGATAATACGTATATTACCTAGAGTTATAATAATAATTACAGACTTATAAAGATTATATTATTATTTATATTTTTCCCCTATTTCCTGTTCACTATTTATTATAAAAACAAAAGTTTTCCCCTGTACATTCGATGTATTATTTTTCGCTATAATTTAGTTTCGTTATTTTTATTTCGATATTTTTAATTCGCTATTTTTCAATTCACAATTTTTTTTCGCTTTTTTGCCGGTTAACTCGTTTGCTATACTCACTCATTATTTAGAATGAAATATGAAACGTTTATGTATTTAAATAGTATATTTATTAAATTGATTTAGTAGCTATCAAAATTTTAAATTAACTAAGAAGCTTTATTGACTTCTATTAAATTTTGAAAATTATGAAAACGTGTTAAAAAAAAAACAATAAAACATAAATAAATATAAAAAAAATCGCATCATTGAAAATCTAAACGATAATATTATTGATAAGTTTTTTTTATTTGAAATGGAAAGTTGGCGTAAGAATCATCAGCATAATATGTATTTATTCGTTGTGGATTTAAATAAATAATAATACTATGACCAGTGTTGTAAGGATCAACGACGTCGCATATGTGGCGCCATTCTTATCGTGTTTACAGCTTTTATATTATGAGCGTTGGCTATTGACCCGTAAGTTGTAAAAATTAATCGACATATTTAAGGGTAAGCGATAGAACGACGACGGTTTGCGCTGTTGTACTTTCAAATACAGTTCGTTTCCGGTAAAGTTATTTTTATTCCAGTTGCGCTTGTTCTTCGAATTTTAAAGTAGTATATAACACATACATTTTGTAAGATGAGCGCAGATTTTATAATAATATGAGTACACGTATTGACTGTAGTTAACTACGTACTTTATAAAAATATTCGATTAGGTATTGCATTAAATACATAATTTGTGTTATTAAGAACGTACCTATATAATGTTATGGATCGTCGTCAAAAGTTAAAATTTCCTTGCATTATTGTTGACATATAATTCTTTTTACATTGATTTACTTATAGTCCAATAATAAAATGTATGGATAAATATCGATGGAACCTTTTATTAACATTTTTTATTTGTGATATACTAAGAAATGTATCCTACCATCTTAAGAAATGCTGGTAAAGTGACCTTTAAAAAAAAACCTATAATATTATTATATAATTTATATATATATATATATATATATTATATTAGTATTGTATATATTATACATTATATACTCGCATATATTATATTTCTTTTCCCATTGAGTTTCATTAACAAACGAAATCGTGTAATTAGTAGTAAAAATTACCCTCATCACAAACTATATAATGTTAGAGATTAATTATTAACACTTACGATTTGTAAATTTATAATTAAATATCCATATTATTAATAAGAATTGATATTATGTAACTATTCTGATTTTTAATATCAATAATATGACCTCAAAAATAATATCTAACTTTTTTAACAACAACATATTTTTAATGTCATCTTTATTCTAAAGAAGAATATTTTTTGAAGTATATTAATATATAAATATTGAATTTTGGACGAGAAGTTTTTATGATTTATAAGTATTTAAGTTTAGTTGAGCGGAGTGGAGTGGTATCTAAAGTTTAAATAATGAATTGAATAACTAATACACTACTTTTTTGAAATTTGATGTTTATAAATTTAAATATTTGGAACAATATTCTTCTTTGAAATATGAATTAAACATATATATATGTTGTCATTAAAAAGAGTAAAAATAAAAACATAAAATTTGTTAAAAAAAATAGTTTTTTTTTCTAAAAACGTTGTTTTGAATAACTTTAAAATTATAAAATTATGTAAAAGAAATATTTACAAAAGTTAGTATTAGGTAACTAAAATAATGAGTAATACATCAAATAGATCACCCTATGTATTTATAATACCTATATACGTTTTTACGTCTCAATATTTAATATTTATTGTTATATTAATAATTTAAAACCACTACATAATATAGCTAGATATAATAAAAACAGAAAAAACTAGAAAAAAACTACTTATAATTATTTTTAGATTAGAAATAACTTAGTGTAAAAAATAATGCACTGTCAAAAATGAATAGACTGTACATAAATAATATATCGCTGTCTATTTTTAAATTATTATTATTAGATATTATAGTTTATTACATATCATTGTTTTTATTAATACATACTTTTCATATAGTAACATGACATAAAAAAGTTTTTTTCTGAAGCTATAATTAATGAGTAGTTATCTATTTTAATACATACTTTTAAAACCGTTAACTAAGATTCAAATGCAAAAAAAAAAACAAAAATATATTATCATTTATATTTTAAGTGTAAGATTACCATAATAAACTGGCAACCTGTTGAAATGACCCACCTCATCAATATGCTACAGGAATTTTACGTCAAACAATATAATATTATATTATATAACATGTACACCCACGGATATGAATACAATATTGAGTGTATAAGTACCAAGTAATAAATTATGTAGATATATGTGGTGTACCTACTGGTATGAAAATACATTATGTAAATATATAATAAGCGCAACTGATTTAAAACGTACGCGTAATAATCATTCGATTTTTCGTAGAAAAGCTAATAAAAAACGAATATTTATTTTGTAATATTTTTTTTTTTTTACTGTGTGCAATCTGAGATTTCGTTAAATAAAAAAAAATAGGTTAAAGTGTATAGCGTACGACCGAAATATGGTTGTTCGACATATTTTATAGTTATTCAATGATTGATTCATGTAAAGATTAAATAACGTTTATGAAGTCTAAAATGGGCGAGCGTTCGTTTTATTCTGTCGTTAACAAAAAAATGGTAATAAATAATAAACGCCCTGCTTCTTGATTTAAACAAAGTAATCTTATAAATATTTATATTTAGGTATCAAATGTTCAATATCAGCGTCTCAGGCCAGAAAGTTCTGCAGCAGCATTTTACATACCTATAAAAGTTATAATTTATAGACGTATTTCCGATGTACCGTAACAATATAGATAATAATACCTTGATAATATTTAGACTCCTACTTCAGTCTTCAGCACGTTCTTAATTATTTATGTGTATCCTCGGGTTTTTCGTATGACATAATTATACATAATAATTATGCACCTCGTGAACGGTATATACTATATATTTTCCACGACATAAATATTGTGATAATAATATAATAATATTCCACAATGTATAATAAAATCCATCGTTTATAAAATATGTTATAATACACTTCCCATGTGTGCACAGGATGTCTCACCGTGTTTGCCTTGAGTAAATTTCTATTTTTCCTAAAATATTAAAATCTGAAAATTGAAGTATGTTTAATATGATTGTTCCTTGAGTCGGTTTTTTTAAAAAAAAAATATTTTGAAGGTTAGATTTTTAATTTCCATTAAGTACCAATCCACACAAGTTATCTACGAAAAATTTTAAGTTAAGACAAAAGGCTGTTAAAATGTTGACTAGGAGTATGTTAACTATTTGACGTTTAGCTAGTCACGGGTAGTATGTTAACAAAAACAGACATAGTGAGACCTCCTCTTTATACCTTAGTAAAATAAAGCTGTTAAGTATGGTGTGATCATTTTAATAACAATACTGATGCGATATAAAAGAACATTTAATTCCTATTTTAAAAATCTAACTATGGTCTAAAATAATACTTTATTGAATTACAAAATTAATATCAATTTTATTATTTTCAATAGAAATTGCATTTTATTGTTCATAATTATATAAAACAATTTCATAAAACAAAAATATTTGTTTATCATAGAGTATAAATAATTAAGCTATTAAATTTATTTTAAATTATTTGTATACTTAATAATAATTAATAATTATAAAGTAATTTAATTTTATACAATTTTTTTAACGGTTACCTATTTGTTTAGTATATTTTGTTATTCCATAATAAATCAATTTAAAATAACTTACCTTTAATTTAATATTGTTTTTACAATGGCATTTCTAATGTAATTTCTAATATTATTTTAAATACAATTTTTGTTGTATTCCATGTATTATATTAGTGTCATATTCGATTTTTGTATTTAAAATAAAATCATTTTTTTTTAAATATTTTATTGTTAGTAAAATTTATTACAGTCCCATCAGCCGTAGACCTAAAAAACAAAGTTCAAATGATACATTAATTGAGACTTTCAAATGTTAAATCAACTATATTTTTATGTATTATTTACGCATAAAAAACAAACACAGTGAGACGTGTGACCATATAACACGTACTGACGTACAATATACAGTTTTAAACACAGTAAAATATATCTGTACATGATTTATTCATTAAAATGACAACGCTGCAGTAAATTGTTTAAATTTTAAAATCAAAACACTATTTTATGATAATGTACTCGTATCATTTCATAAACGTATTACAGTTAGTTTTCTTTTAGTTCAAATTTGTATTTTAGATTTTGCAGTACGTGCGTTGTCTGTTACAAGTTTAAAACCATCATATTTATTTATTCTAAATAATATTTTATTAAAGTAAATAAATACAATATAATTAAGTAATTAAACTAATAGTTGTTCTCAATCTGGTTTTAAAGTTTGAGTTTAACCGTCCGCACCAATAGTATAGACAATGAATAATAATCAACATCATAAATTATATAGCATAATTATATAGATGTATATTATCCAACTTAAGTCATTTGAAATTGCATAAAAATGTAATTTCGCTATTATGACGTTTGAATTCATGGTTTTTTAGACATTAACGCGAAGACAAAAATAGTTCTGCACTATATAACTGTTATTTACAATTCTCCACGTTCAACCCTCATAAACGTCGTTGTATAATATTTAAATTAGTACACGCTTTTCTAGTTCGAAGGACACACGACGATGAAAACTCGACGACACATTTTATTCGCCTACATTTCGTTATTCACGCTAATTTACATTTCAAACAAAAGATTTCATCATTTTGTAATCAGACACCTTGTATTTTCTTATAATTTTTGGATCATAACGTTGTTTCAGACGTTGACTTGGGTATGTCAGCAACCCGTATAAATATTCATGCGTTAAGATGAGATTTATGCTGTTTTAACATTTATCTGTTTGCAGAACAAAATTATGTACACAACTACCTATATTAAAAAATGTGTGTACATAGTACATACTACACTTTTTATATTATCGAAAAATTGTTTAGTACCTATAACATATTCATTAATTTATGGACGATAACTCATTAAATGATTCATAAACTATTTTAATATTATTATAAACTAGTGCAAATTATATCAAATTTTAAAATATATTATAATAATTATCAGATAATTTTTTTTTTTATTTCAAAGCTTAAAATAGTTTAAAGTTATTTCATTAATTTAGTATTTACTATATGGAGACTTACTACCTAGCCTAATCTATAGTGTATATATATATTATTATTTATTTTTATAAATGGTAAAACCAATGAGAAAGTATAGGCTGTAGATTATTTACATACATGTAAGTGTTTCGGCTGTAGATAACTTGTAATGAGTTGAGCTTAAAACAACGTTGGCATATGTATGTTATAAATACTATATATATATAATAATACTTTAAGATATATCTTTTGAATAAATTATGTCCTGAAGATAAGTATAATAAGAATACATGTGTTTTAAATTGACGAAAAAAGTTTTAACGAGCGAATCTTTAAACTCGATTTTGGTGCTATAAGTACTTTACATTTTAGTCCAAGATTGATGAAATTCTCGTATTTCATTTTAAACAAAACAGAATGTCGTTTTTAATAGATTTATTACTAAACACATGTTTCACCCTAACAACTATGGTTGTTCTTTACTAAATTTAAATTATAGAATACAGGTCAAAAATCACAACTATCGAATAAAAATTGTATAATTCTATTTTATAAACGTAAACAGGTACAAAATTAAATTGTTAATACATGTTATTATATAATATGGCTATTTATAATATTATTACAATTACATTTTTAGTTTTTAATAATAGTTAAAAAAAACTTAAAACTTATTGTAATCATTATTATATATAAGTTTGTTATTTATTGCAGAGCTTGTCAAATATCATTGTTGTTGTTATTTGGTGCATGTAAATATTAAACATCCATAGAAAACAATATTATAGTTTTCAAATTTAGTTTACCAAAGAAAACCATGTATACTCAAAGAGGATATTGTATTGTGTTAATTTTCCAATGGAGAAAATTGAGTTGAAGTATATGAGAAAAACGTTTTACGATATTTATACTTGCTGATAACAAAATCGATAATTATTTTACATTAATTTTAATCAGTTCATAGAAAAAATTTATATTTTATTACTACGTAAAAAAAAATGGCTGCAATATTTTATATTTTTAGGTGAGTTAATCGAGTTAATCTCATTTATTCAAATTTTGATTTATAGAATTTTTAAGTATACTTATGACCATATTTTAAAATACTTAAATTTTCTATACCATCGAATAAATATTATATGAGAATACCAACTTATTTTTATCAAATAAAAATTGTTCTTTTTCCCCAATAAATTTTTAATCAGATGAGGTTTTTGATAAGATCGATAAGGATAATGCATCTGAATCGAAATTTGAGTAATGAGTAATTTAAATATGTGTACTGGGGATTATAAAGGCTATGATGATTTTAAAAATGTAGTATTTAATATTTATAATCAATTGACATTGTATAATTAGTTAATAAACAAACATTTATACTACATTCATAATACAGTAGCCGTTATTGATAACAATCTAAATATTAATAATTTAGTTAGAAAGTTACGTTCAATTGTTTTCAACGTTCTTTCGTTGATCTAATCTATTTAAATCAAATATAAATTGTTGGAAATGAAAATATTAGATTTGATATATTAAAATTAAATGAGAAAAAAATTAGTTTATAGTCGGTTTTTCTCAGAATTATTCAGCTCACATTAAATGTTTGTCGTATATATTTCTGTAAAATAAATATCTATAGGTATTGTTTTCTTTCTTTAGGTACTGTTAATAAAATAATATTATAGACTCTATAAAATTATTTTTAGTATTTTTTATATTATATAATTTTGTTAATATCACACAATATTTTCATATAAATGCATCAAATTATTTATGAAATTAAAACTAAAATTAATTTTAACTATCTACAATGTAGACTCTACATCATTACAGGAACAGGCTTATGGGAAGAGTTATATTATATTTATATGAATTTTAATGTATTTATTAAAAAAACTAGATTAATATCACATTTATTTTGTATTTATATAAAATTTATTGAAGAATTTTTATCATTATCATTTACATTTTAAAAATTAAGAAATTTTTCGTTTGAGTTTTGACTTAAATGCCTAATACATATTATCAACATTTTCATAAATTATCTGCTTAATTATTTACAGTAATAAAATATTAGTTCTTATTTAAAAAAAAGTTATTATCATTATAACTATAGTTTTTAATGGTTAAATGATAAATAATACAACAAATCACTCTGTATAGTATTATTATAACAATAACTGAAATAAATATTGTCATTCGAACTTTTAAGACTCGTCAGTCGCCCTATTCACTCACCATCACAAAACGTCAGAATTTATAATCAATAATAATGTAAAAAATAGTTTTGTTTAGCCACTAAAACAAATAAAATAATATAAAAAGGATAAAAATACAAATTTAAAACTGAATTTAAAATACACTTCGTTAGTTATGAGTCAATAGTAAAGCTAGATTGACTCTATTGGTTGAATGACCAATGGCACTAACAAGTATGCTTATAATATTCTTGTTCACTTATCGTAAATCTAAAATTGTATATACTAATAATAACAGGATAATTCTAATGGAGGGTGGAATCAGTAATCATAGCCTATTCAAGAACCCCTACTTAATACCTGCCACAGTGAAATTCATTGAATTTTCGAACATCATCGGAATAAAAAAAAATATATATTATTTTATTTACCTATGTAACATAGTAGGTATTATGTTTTCGCCTAGCAATATTTCTTAAAATTATGATTTTTCCTATTATGTTGGGATATATGATTTAAAAACTGAATTGCAAATACAACTAGGTTCTATCAACATTAATTACTTTAGATTCATACATAATCCTTAGTTATTTTAAAAGTATGTTGTATAATCTTTAAGACAAACGTATGTAAAGTAAAACATATTTTGAATTTATTTATTACACAATTCATTAAATATATAATAAATTATATAAATATTTTCAATATAATATATGTATATGTGTGTGTGTGTTTTTGATAATTTAAAAAAACATAAAATATTAAATTGGTCTAAAAATAAATTAAGGGTTTACTACATAATTTTTGATATATATATAAAATATATACTAATACAATTTAAAATAAAAAACTGTAAAAAAAGTTATTTAACGTGACATCAAAAATACCACAAGTTTTAAAATAACAATGTCTCTTTATATTTACGTATAATATATTAACAATTCAGACGTTAACGCGTTCAATTTGCATTACTAAATAATATCACATTTTACCGTATATATTATAGTATAATATATATGTATATACAAATATAATTTTACTCTTAAAAAAACGTTTATAGTAAAAAATAAAAGCAAATTGTGAAAATTAATTTTCCATTTCATGTCTAAAACAATATATTTTTATAAAGAAGCCGTTTATTTCTTTGTTTAATAATTTATTTTTAAATGGCCCCATAAAATATGTATTTGATAATAATGGATTGAAATTGTTATTGTCTAGTTAATGAAAATGAAACGTGGATTTATATTTGTTTGTAACTATTATACTAAGTATATATATATATGTCAATATTGAATGAAGGTAAATTAAATCAAACATAAATAATAAGTATAATAATTGTTAAATTTATAATGTTTTTTGAAAATCTATGATTGGAAATTAAATTTTAAATATTTGATTATTATTAGTGTACAAATATTTTTTTACTATTAAACGAATAAAAATATCAAATATGCAATAACAATATAAAATATTACCTAATTGTGTTATTTAACTTAACCTAAGTTATTAAAACTTGTTGTTAAAAAAAAAAAAACATGATTTAAAGATTTAAATTTATTTAAAAGATAATGTTTTTAATGGAAATACTCCCAATAGTTTATGTATTCTCAAACAAAGTCGGCAAATTAGATAGAATACTTGATAATTATGAATAACGCATAAAAAAAAATCTACAATAAGAACGACTTATGAGAAACCTATATTATATTTTCAAGTTTTTTTGGGTACCCAAAATTTATTTATCGACACTTCAAAAACAAATATTCAGAAAAATTGAAAATATAAGTTGTCTATAAATAGTTTAAAAAAGTCAAAATATTTTGAAAATTTAACCATGTATAAATAATAACGATCATATAAACATTTAATGAACATTCAAGTATTTACAGTGATTATAGTTTTTGAATTACAGCTATATAAAAAAATCGTTTTTTTTTTTAAACTGTTGGAAAATTTTTACTCTTGACCTCTATAATGTACCAAGAATGAATACTTTGCCATCAGAAACCACCCCCGAAAATTGAAATTGAAGCATTATTTCGACAAGTTATGCTGTACACAGACACACAAAAAAGTAAAACCACACACATATTGTAAAATCAATAGATTTATCACTTTGTTCAGAATCTAAAACTTATGATGAGAGAAATAATCCGTTAATAAAACTACTCTTTAGAGAATTTGTTTATTTATCGTATGAGTTCAAATTATAATAATTGCATTAGATACGTATATAGTGTATAGTTAAATAAATAATCGATGAATACTCTGTATTTACACATTTTATTGAGTTAGGTTACTATTAAACTATTAACCTATAGTAAAAAAAATTCTAAATTACCGCTTAATAAAAAATATCGATTATGTTTTAGGCTAATATAGGTACTGTTAATTTCAATATTTTTTCACGATTTTTTTCATTGTATTTTTAAAAATAAAATAAAATGCTCTAAAACAGTTCTACTTTAAAGTATTTATTTTCAAAATAACACAAATAAAAAGTAAATAGTTATAATAAACGTAGGTAATTCAAAATAATATAAATAGTAAATATAATTGTATAGGTAATAGTTTGAAACTTTTAAAACAACATATGGTTTGTTATTAGCTTGCTCCATGCTCTTATTAAATGTTTTGACACAATATTTTTTTCCTTATAATATAAATGGCTTAAAGTGTCAGATTGCAAATAGCAAGTAATTTATAGGGAAAATTCAATATGATCTTCAATTATCCTACATATACCCTTAAAATTTAATAGGTATTTGTTTAAAGAGTAACTTGTTCTACAGTATTGAACAAAAAATCATAAAACGATGAACATTCATATCACTCGTTTGACGTAAACAACTACTAAGATATTCAACTCTTGTTTTATTTTAATTATGCAAGTACATAACACTTTTATTTTTTACGGGAAGTGTTAGTTAAAAATTGCATATGGTATTAATAACAGATGTTAATGAAAACCATTATTTACCTGGTTACTTTAAATAAACTGTATTGTACATTGTTTTTTTTTTTTTTTTTAACTACCTATATTTAATTTTAATTGAATCAATAATAATTGTTATATATTACAATACTTAAAATGATACCCAATTAAATATATTTAATTAAAAATAGTAAAAATTACATATCTGAGTCTAATACAACTCTATTAGTTTAATACAGTAAATATTTTATTTTATTTTAATATAAGGATAATATTATAATTTCCATATTATGATTAATATAATTGTATTATAGTACCATGAAATTCATTTTTATAATTTTAAATTATATTATTAAATTTATTTATTTTGTATAGTTAAATACAATAAGACAATAAGAACAAAGATATAAAAATATTTTGTATTAATATTTTTTTAATAGTAACAAAAATAAACAAATAATCTGTTAATATATTGATAATATAACCCATGTATATTTTAAACCATGCGATTTAAAAGTTTTATAAGTATTTATTTATTTTAATACACTATAAAAGTATTAATATATTACACTCCATTGTATATCTATATTACCCAAGGTAATATTATAATACTTTTCATCAAATAAGATTCAATATATTTTCTGATGTTTTATTTATTTTTTTACAGTCAGCTCAATTATAATTTTATTAACGAAGTAGGACCATTGACTTTCAAAGACGCTGAAATTGCCACAATGTAAGTTTTTTTTAAGTTTAACTTGAAATGTTTAATAATACTCACTAAGTAGCCAATAAGATAAAACATTTATTGTATATTTACCTATGTTATTACAGTAACTTGAGAGGCAATCGAAAACTTCAAAAACTGGACGCCCAAGCTTTTGTTGGGATTAAAAGTCTTCGCAACCTGTAAGTTTTAAGACGCAAAAGATATTTTAAGAGTATTTACGAAGTTTTTATTAAATAAACGTAACACGATTTGGGTTCGGAACATTTACCTGTACATAAGACACAACAAAACAGTAGGACGAAATGTACAAATAGTTTCAAAGATAATTTCGTGTGAACTTATATTATTATAACAAGTTTTGTTTTAGAGGAATTGAAATAGGTGTCATCCGTAACTTTTTGTTCCTTCCGCGTTTTCATTATTCTTCAGCTGCAATGCCCACTTCTCCACGCCGAACCATTTTTCGCGAATCGTCACTGTATATAGATATATTTTTATGTTTCGTTTTTCCACAGAGACTTGTCAGAAACATCAATCCAAAATCTTCCAACCGCCGGTCTAGAAGAACTGGACGTTTTAAAAATTGAAAAAACGTACACTATGAACGTTTTCCCGTCCATCTACAATTTCAAGGTAAAATAAATTAATAACCCATGACCACGATGGATTTAAATATAATATGCTTAACTAAGGTTGTATAAAAAAATTGATTAATTCTATGTGGGGTCACTAGAATCTAATTGTGTTTAAGGGGCCACTAGTAGTTATTGATTCATTAAATGTTAAGTGATAAATTAGATGAACCGACATTAATTGATATATTTATGTAATACACAGGTATAAAAATACCAGTAGTAGTAACTATATCTAGTAATAATTGTAGTAATATTATTATTAGAAGTAGTATTCGAGTTGTAAGTCACAAATGTTACTCCAGAAACAATAATACTGATCATGATACACAGCAATGGAAACTGTGAAGCTGTAGAACGGTACATTACACTAATTCTAGAGACTAAAGAAAAAGAAGAGTGATTTGTAAGGTAGAACGAGAGGTTTAAGGCAGCGGGAAAACACGCTGAACTGAAAGGTTAATCGCTAATAGGTTAAAAATCATTCTAAATGCAATACACAGGAATTGTTAAAGTTATGATGCTGTAATGATGATACTGATGTTTACTACTCATTATTTATTTTTATATTTATACACAATTAATGAATGTTTAGCATAAGTACAGTATATGGAACTTATTTAGATGAATAAAAGATGGTAGCTCGGCGGGAAAACAAAGAAAACGTAGTCTTCCCCCGAGTCCAGCGATAAAATAACAAAAAAAAAAAAGTAGTACCTATTGTTGTGACGTTAAAAAGGCCCGCTGATACTTATAACGGTCTCTAAATCTAAAATAGATTGAAAGAAAATAGAAGTTTACTTTGGAATGCTGAAGTTGGGTGTTCCACTGTCCCAGTTGGACATTGCTGGACAAATAACGTTTACGTTGTGATATTGAATTCATCCACAATCATAACAATATTATATAACATAGAATTCGAAAAAACGATTCCGAACGAAGTTTGGATAGCTATAAACATGAACCACACTTGCTTACATTTATTTAATATAGGTATAATGTTTCGCAGTTTTTCTATAGTTTTTCCCTTCGCTTGGGTAAACTTCTTCAGTGAAAATCAAAAAACACCATCGTAAAAAGCATGAACTGGATGAAATTTTCAATCGACAAAAAATAGGACTATTTGCGAAACGTTTGAAACTATTGAAGTAATACTCAAAAGAGTGTCCACAGAAAAAAACGTGCTGCTATGCAGAATGTACAGTTTTAAACCACGGCTTGTGCGAAAATCGTATATATATATTTATAGTCAGTTCAAAATAAAGTATCACAATGTATTATTCGGTTTATCGAATATCAAGTTTATCACGTGTATTTTAAAAAGTCAAAAACGACGATATAATAAAAAATCGTGTCCAAATTTTATAATTTAGGACATTTCAAAATATCACCGATATCGTAAATTATAATTAGAGATTAGATTTTGTGTTTAGAAAAAATCATAATTATATGATCTAAAAACCCTAAAAATATTCCCCTTATAATATCATATTAAAAATAAGAAAACTAATCAATTAATAGGTAACAAAACTGTTCAAATTAGTTTATTTTTTATTAAATACCTATATATTTTAGCATCCTGCAATAAGGATCCATATTTACTGTGTTCAAACAAAATCAAAATTCAAAATATTATAATTGTTAAATAACTGAAAGAAAAATATTTTGCCTCAAAATCAAAATGAATAATAATAATAGAAAAAAAATATTTATTATGTACGAGGATTATTTTTATTTTACAGTCGTTTCAATGGATATTATACTAAGTAAACAATATATTCTCTAGTTTCATAAGTATTCTCAATTATTAAGTAAAAATAAAACTCTTTCTTGCGATCCGTGTTAAATGAATCGTGTTTATAATCTACCGAATACGCTACGGATTCGTGAGCCACAGCTCACCTTCATAGTATATAGTATTATATAAATAATATATTATGTCATTATAAATGTGACCGGTGACCGCGTTTCGGTATTGAAGTTTCACAAGTAGAAGTATATTAATATAACATATTTGGTATTATATTATTAGTGTATACTGTATAATAACATAGTGCACAGTTACTCGTATGTATATAGTCATCGGCGATCTAACCGATTGCAATTTATCCCCAAATAGCATTACTCGTTCATGGTTTATTCATTGGACTAGAGCTAATACAGCATAATATAACTTATACACATACACTTATGTGTGTGTGTATGTATTTGCATATACGGTTTGCTCTGCAAGACTGTGAGACTGTGAATTAGATAGTATCTTTGCCGTCCACGTCAACGGAATGTGTATATATAGTGTTTAGGCCCATACTAATTATCATCATTATTATTACCATTTGTGTGTATAATTATTTTACCCGCGAATCGTCTTTGAATCGTCTTAAGCACTTCTCGATAGATACCTCTCATGATCGTAATAATCGACACAACGAAAATAGACGAGGTCGGATTAACTTTACGTGCTCGTAGTGATTATTATACATACATTTTATCCCCTTGATTGCGTTTAATTAAGAACGTGACGTTGGGGTGTGTACAAACTAATAGAATATGCTATTTACATGGATATTTTGATATTATTGACTCGTTATTTTGTTAAACATTCACAAAACATGGCGACATTTTTTTTCTTGACTAAACGTTCCACAGACTTTATTATTTTATCTTGTTATTATAAAGACACGTTTAATGGTTTTTTTTATAGAACATAAAAGAAGCATGGCTGACATATCCTTATCACTGTTGTGCTTTTCATTTTCCTAAAACACACAACCCTCAAGGATACGCAAACCACGAGGTAATATTGGCCATATGGTATTATTACGATTTCTAAAATAATAATAAAAAAAAATATTAATATAGTTTAGTTGTTGCTGACCAAAACCAAAAATAAAATTGTATTATTATTATTTAGAAACTCCAACAAAAAATGATGCACGAATGCAAAAATATACCATTTGTTGACCCGATCTCCACGGTAAAAACAATGCACTCAACAACGGAGAATTTTATCGGTGACGAAATGTTTCATTCAGGAGGTAAGAATTTAAAATTAAAAAGTGTTTTACTATACTATTATAATATGATAATATATATGTACGCGCAATCCTTACGAACATCAATCGAGATTTGCCATATAAACCCATCATTAAACTTTGATTGAACACTGTGGTCACTGTCCCACTTTAAAGTTTGTACGTGAGACTTGATAAAATGTCGATTGTTATATTTTTATTTTATTTTATTTATTGAGTGGTTATATAACTTCAAATATAAAACAAAATCAACATTAAATTTGTAGTGATAAATAGAAAGTAAAATATGTATATTGGTAAATTTTGCACAACAATCATCAAATTTTAATAGAGATAACAACAAATAAATTGCAACAACCTATTAGTTGCAATTTAAAAATACGAGTAAAATATAAAAAGAGAATGTAAAATATGACCCCATGATTTCAACCTGGTATATGATTATGTGAATGACTAACTCAAAATATCTACGTATAATATTACTTAATTGTATTTAGCCTACTAAAATATTAATTATAAACTTCAAAGTATCCAAATAAACTATAATTATTTACTTAACTTATTAAATTAACTGTTTTCAAAGATTATGCGACTATATAGAAATATTAAGAATATCATAAAAATAAATATAAAAGCAGCAGTTTAAAAGTTATTTTATTTAAATAAAACAATATAATATTAAACTTTAAATTTATAATGTATTCATTTCTTTTGAGGTCTACGAGTACACAGCTCTTCGTTAGTTTCCAAAATATTAAAATATTTAAATTATATAAAACATT
The DNA here is from genome assembly GCF_020184175.1 of Aphis gossypii. NCBI lineage: Eukaryota > Metazoa > Arthropoda > Insecta > Hemiptera > Aphididae > Aphis > Aphis gossypii. Next base: position 63,611,253 of record NC_065531.1, on the reverse strand, counting down.
GTTACAACTTATAAAGAACATTAATACATATTAATTTCAAGAAAAATAAAACTATAAATATGCGTTATTTATAATACTTTATAATATAGTTTGGACATTCTACAATAAATCAATTTATTGTTAATGACTTTGGCCGACAGTTATTTATTTTTCAGTAGCTATACTAGCTTGTTATATCACTTGAAGTTTAAGTCTAGCTTATAATATAATATGATTTCACTATAGTGAATTTTAAAATAAATTATAAAAACATAAGAAAAATATATTAATAACCTTCACTTATCTATTTTCAATAGTTTATAAAAATTATCAAGTGAAACTAGAATAAATCTACTTATTTTATAATTACGAGTAATACTTTATAACTTATTTTTACTACTACAGTCTACAACTCTACATCATTGATTGTAAATTTAAAATATGTATACATTTCTTCTTAAAATAATTAATTTACAAATCATTAACTCAAAAGGTAATAGTTGTAAATATTACAAAAAAATGGTTAAATCGAAACGGATAATAAAAAAATAAAAATGTTTTAGTGTAATATGATATATTTTATACTCTATACAGTATACATATTATATATATTCATACAAAAACTATAAAATATTGTTCCTCAAACATGATATTTTTAGTTGGAAATTATTATTGTCATCATACCACAACTGCAACTGCACCTATAAAATAATGAAAGTCATAAAACGAATATCTGCAGTATAAAAAAAAATCTGCAAGTTAGAAATCATGACTTAAATAACAAAGTTAGGATAAACAATGGAAATAATATAAACGTTTTAAAATTAAATACTATGTACCTTGCTAAAAATACTCAAATAAATGTGTATATTTTAATGATACGTAATTTATATTAATCAAAGTCTCCAATAGATAAGTCTCTTAAATATAATTTATTTTCACACACTTAATGTGTATGACGATGTTCAAATTTTGTGATGTAAAAATAATGTAGGAAGGAATTTAAATTCCATTAAAATATGACTCAGTATGACCTCGGAGATTTCTATAAAAATCTAATTTGATGTATATATTATTACTATATTTTAGGGGTTCCTTATTATTATTATTTTTTTTTTTTTGATCTTACCCCTAAAGCAGTGTGTATACACATAAATATTTTGTAAATTGGTTTTAAATAAAATGTTACTAAATAACACTTTATTTAAAATGAAGTATAAAATTTCTTTTGACATTTTAATCCTAAATTTATACAAATTTCGTTTTCACAAAATATTTTAGTGTATTAATTAAAATATTGAATGTAAATTTCGTTAAATCATTTAATTTAATTAATCTTAATTACTATTTCAAATAATATACTTATCTACTGCATTATATAATTAATTTTAATTATAAAATAATAAAATTATATCCAATGTTTTAAGCAAATTTAAAAATACCTATATACTTAAAGCCTTGAAACATTAATTTTTATTTTGTATAATATGTTTATAAAATACATATTTAATATTTATTTCTGCAAAAAAAATATAAAAATATAATTAAGACAACAAATTATTAGTTTCGAATATACCAAGTTAGACATACAAATACTTAATATTAAAAACTTGTAAAAAAAAAAATATTAATGTTGTATACCCATTGTACCTACCAGCAAATATATCATCAATCTGATTTTTTTGAATCAATAAACGTTTAATTTTGTTAATACTGACGGATTTGTTGTTTAAATAGTGGATTTTTTTAAATTTCTTTCCAAAGTTACTAGCAATAGAAATTACGAAAATGTGTATTACAATTTCATTTAAACAAAATTAAGAACATCTTCTTTTGTATATTCTATAATTATTAAATATTATGTAAATAATTTTAATACCATAAAATACAAACTATTACGAAATTAATATGAAATAAATAATTATCAATACTGGTTTTTAACATTGCCAACTAATCGAATAATATTTAAAGCAAACAAACTTTAGGGTGTTTGTAAAAAAGGGCTCTTAAAATAAAAAATTCCAACTTTAAATGAGATACTTAACAATACCTATTAAAGTTTCGATGAAACTATATAATCACGAATTGTATGTAGTTAATAATTTACAAAGTTAATACAATATGGGAAATACCTACCCGTAGATGTGTATTTAAAAATACACGTCATTAACAACAATATCGATTAAATAATAAATTAATGCATTCAAATAATAAAGTTGAATTGTGTCCAATAACACATTTCAATTATTTTCCAACTAAACCCCAAACGAACATTGTTCAGTGATAAATAATTATGAATTTCAGTTTATGACAGTGACAGTATATTAACGTCACGCGTTATCGAATAAATCTTTACACATATAAAATATGATAAATATTTATTATAGATAAAGTCTTTTAAATAGACCATCGTTTTCTCTTTTTTTCTTTTTATCATGCATCATTGAAAAATATATTGAAGATCAAATGATGTACCTATTTATTTTTTAACACCGATTTTTCATTAATTAAATTGAAATCACCTATATAATATAATACTATATTATAATACTACACTAAACTTTTTTCTGAAAACATTTTAAATATTATTATTTCATCATTTAAGTTTAGAATCTTGAGTTTCAAACAGGTAATATTTTGGAAATATTTATCTTATATCTCAGCTTATCTAAACTTAAATTTTTTAATAATTATAACCTATTCGATATTTACTAGGCACAGTTAAATATATTATACTCAGTAAAATACCATATAATATCAGGAGTACAAAAATTAGGTGAAAATATTATACTGTAAAAAATAAATAAATTTGGTACATTGAAATCAATAATAAAAATAGTAAAAGTTTGACATTTTTTTTCTTAAAACGTATTGTTTTTAGCAGAGTGAATTAAAATGATTTAATAACTTTAATAAAACAAAATATTACTCTCTATAATTAGAGGGTTTAGTTAAACAAAATGTACTATTATATATACACCACACTTAACCACTGTACCGTCAAAAAATTAAATCAGCAACCGATAGATAATTTCGTTAATATCGACTGACCAAATTTTTTTATGCAGACGTGACAATCGGTACTAAAGTTGACGTGATTTGCGGAAACGTTTCGAAAAACTATCTAGAAGTCAAGTGTTACCCGGAACCGGATGCGTTTAACCCGTGCGAGGATCTAATGGGAAACTGGACATTACGGGTGGCCGTGTGGATCGTGGCTGTGGCCGCTTTGTTAGGAAACATGGCCGTGTTGTTCGTGTTGCTGAGCAGTCGGTTCCGATTGACTGTCCCCAAGTTCCTCATGTGCAACTTGGCACTGGCTGACTTTTGCATGGGCCTCTACCTGTTACTGATCGCCGTTATGGACGCTCGATCGATCGGACATTACTTCAATCACGCCATATTCTGGCAGAGAGGTAATCTAATAAATATTATTTATGTTATGTTTCACATGCGACATAAAAGTTTACAAAAATAAATTGCATAAAATACATATAAGAATGAAAAATAGTTTTATTTTGACCGAGAGTTGTACCTATAGTAAGCGGAAGGATTCTACTTACAGCTTTTTAATTTTTACACGCGTTTAAGGGAATTGCCTTCATCCATAACTTTATAAAAACAACAATAGTGGAGTTGGGTTGACGTTAAGTAGATACCTATCGTATATATATGTGTTTTACAAATTTTAAAAAATTTCCAAATTAAACTACCTACTTAAAAACTGTGAACTTCAAATTTAAAGTTTAATACACATTAATTTTGTAAAATGTATTGATGATTAAGAGATACTTATTTTTAACCTTTTGGATTGCGTTTTATTCATGTTTTATGCTTATGGCCAACATAACCTTTTCTTATTTAATTGTAACTGTTTAGTGTTTTATTTTTATGGTTTCACTAAATTTTAATCTGTTTACTGTGAATATTTGTTTTAGAAATATCATAGATTATAGATAGGTATACTATGACTATTAAACCATTATTTATTCATAAGCATTGAAATTTTAAACTAAAATAATTGAAGTTAATAACAAATTACTTCCAAAGACCAATATCATTGTACATGGTATATGCAGATTTTTTAAATTCTTAACTATTTTGTATATCTATCTTTGTATTATTGTATATTATCTTTTTGGTGTATTATTATTTACAACATATTATTCCTCGAATCTTTAGGGCTAATTTTTGATACGAATAAATAAAATAATATAAGAACATCGAGAACTCAAAATTTAGAATTTAAAAACGTGTGTTGACTGTTGCCTTTAAAAATAAATTGAAAAACCTAAAAATCATAATGATAAAAATTCGATTTGCTGTTTAAAAACCTCAAATAAAAAAGAAAAATTCAACAATTAATGTGGATGAAAACGAAAACAACGTAAAAAAAAACATGCATCTGATTTATTTATAATTATGTTATTAAAATATATGATGTTATAATCACTATGACCCCGTGGGACATCCCGTGCCGTAAAATATCGTATCTGTTTAGTTGATCAAATTAATTCAGAGAGTTTGTTACTCGTGCACTTTGAAATTCAAAGGTATTATTATCGGACATATTAATTGAACGATATTCGTCGATCAAAAACAACGAGATGTAACAAGTTGTACAAACTTTTCACCAGATGTGCTACGCGATACTACATAACTTTTCCGAGTATATTATACTATACAGCCAGTTTAATTACAAAAATAAAATAATACACCGTTAACTTTGAGTCACGACAAATAAATTGTTTCATTGGTGAGTAAGTTTGCTGTACAAAAACAAGGTGGAATAGTGTAATCGAAAACGATTTGATTGTATACACGAGAAGTGGTTAAACTATTTTTGATAGAGATCTACTAAAAACATATTTTTTCTTTGAATACCGTGACTTCGATAATTTTTTATTTTTATTATTAAGTATCTTTGACCTATAATTATTAAAAAACATATTTGTATAAATAATAGAATTAAAATGTATTTTACAATTAATTTTTAAAATCTAATTATAAATTAATTAATAATTAACACACGTTAAAAGGATGCCAGAGCAATATTTGTTTTCTATCTCATACCCACGCGCAGCATAGATAAAACTCTTTTACCTAAAATCGTTTTCTTTTTATTATTTTTTAGTAATTTGAGAAAAATCACTTATTACAAAAACTAGAGGATAATATTTTTATGGGTATGACATATCGGTTTTATGTTTTATTGTTATTTGATTTTGTATTAGACTTTCAAAATAAAATTTAAAAATTCTGTAATTTTAAATAATATTTGACATTGCATATTATAGGAAAGTTAATTATAATCTGAAAAATAGTTACTGACTGCAAAACTAAGACACTACTCTAAATGGTCATCGGAAAATGTAGCTCGGTATTCTGGTTCAATGATATTGACTAATAATATATTTTTATATGATCGACTTTAAAATTGTCCACTGCCGATCGTTTGGCCGCCTCTGGTGTACATCATACAATTATACATTTATTTTATACGTCATTGCTTTAAATTAAAAAACAAAACTCATCGCATATTAAATGGGTGACGATGATTGTCACGATATTTATTAGTTTGCGTATGTTTAATATAGGTATATATACTTGTTGCTATTTTATATTGCAAATTTCCAAAGTTCAATACATTCATACCACTTACTGTCTGCATGACAGTTGTTTGTGACAATATCGCGTATATTCTCTATGTATACGTATAAAAAACTCTTTAAAATCCTCAACTCGAAACCCTAAAAAAGTTCATGTAATTATAATAGTGTCTATACAGTAAATAATATAGTACGAGCATATTAATATAATACAATGAAAACATTGAATACTGAAACCATTCGGTCACGCTTTTATCCAATACTATAATATTTCATTTGAGTGTTATTCATCATACAATTTCTTATTAAAAAATTTACTATCTTTTTTTATTAGTTGAATTGTATCCATTTATATAAATTAAAAAAAAAAAATCAATTTCCCAGTTTAACTAGTCAGCTAAATCACCACCAAGGTACAATACAATATTATACTTATACACAATGCAGTTGTTCGGGTTATTAACATTGATAACGACGGTTTATACAATATAGGACGTTTAGTTGTGTAAAAGGACATTAAAAACGTTAAATTCGTCCTCGTCCTTTAAAACGGCAATAACTAAACGCCATAAATGCCACTTTATAGCACAACTCGGTGCCTTATCGTACACCGTCGCGTCGTTGTGCTCTGCACATAGCTACTACATAAGCGGACGCCGTACTTTGTGCGTATATAAAAGATATACGTGGAAAATAGTCTGCACATAAAATATATATGTAGTATGTACTCAATTATAGGTTATAATATGTATTGTTTGACACCTCTTAATAGGAAACTAACTCTCAATAGCGAACACATTTAATTTCCCACATTCCTATGGTTTGGGCTATAGAAGGGCTTCACTTTAGCACCGAAGTATTGAAATTCAACTAAAAAAAGAAAAATTTCAGAAGACTTAGAAGTAATTAAATCCTTGGTGTATAATTCATAAGTATTTAAAGTTATGACAGTTAGATTGTTTAATGGTTTTTTTTTTTTTTTTGATTACCGCTAAATTCGATTATACGTTCAAGTATGTAAAAATGAGTTGATATCTGTTATTATGTTTCGATTGTTAATTTTAATAAACATAATATTATATTATTATTATCAATGTATAACTGCAGGTTAGATTATTGTTAAATAGATTTATTTATCTAAAAACTATCTGTTTCATACATTTCATGCGAGTGAACATTATAAATTGTTTTCAAATTAACTAGACATAACTTATATCATTTGTGCCAATCGTGCCATTCTATTTGTTTCTTTTTACAAATTAATTGTTGTTATATTACATTATTTCATATTTTTTTACCACCTACATCAATAAAAATAGTATTAAAATTAATAAAATTAAATAAATATAACTTTTTAAATAAAATACTATGTGTCATCATTATTACAACTAATATATAATCAATATGAATTATTAACTTTAATTAATTGCCTGTGCAAAATATTATATAATTTAAATTTATAGGTTCTTATTAATTCTCATTATAATTTATATTACTAGCATATATAGCATTTTATAGAATAATTATTACTTAACTATTGAAGTCATGTACTTATTTTTTATTTTTAAGTTTTCACACGTATGTTATCTCTAGTATAACTATAATTCTACAATTTATTTTAATTTTCTGTAATTCTTTTTAACATATGGTATTTAACATAAGTTAATTATGTGCCAACCGATATAGCTGTTCAGATAATTGTGTATAGCCATAGAAGATACCATCAGTATTCCGTGTGATGTTTGAAAACAAAATTTAATTATTTTTAGTAATTGACTTTTTTTATGAGGAAAAAAGATCACATCAAAGTTCACCACGCAGTTCTTTGTGATTCTGACACAAAATAGGAAACAAATTTTGGTTTACTCGTTTTAAATCAATATTTATAATATATATATTTTGTGCAACATGTTCAGGATAAAAAAAAATAGTATTATTCTACAAGGTTACAATTAACTACTAATTGAAAGGTCAACGGTAGGTCGATAAACAAGTACATAGTTCGGACAAACGTTATGAGTCTGCGATCATTACGATTTTTTGTACCTACTGAAATATTGGTTGTACTATGAAAAGTATTACGAGTCTATGTATATACTTATAATATAGTAGTGATTGGACAATAATATAAAACAAATATATATATGTACGGTAACGCCGAAGTGAATTTACAAAAATTGTACGTATGTGAAATAAATAATATAATTTCGATTCACTCGTATTCTTGAATTTCTAGTTGTTTTTTTATTATAGACTAATAATATAGAAGATTAAACGAAATAAGATTTATGGTATGTACTTGGAGTAATAATATATTGAACCAGACAATGTACCAACGCGTGGTAGTAAATATAATAATATTTTTCTCGTCGATTGCTTTCAATCGAATAAAACCCAGCGAAACTATAATAACTATTTGCTGTCATACAGTCATATTCGTAATTTAATAGTTATATATACACACAATAATATATATTAATACTTAAGTTAATTAATTGGTAGATCGCTTAACCAATAAAATTAGATACATGGTAATATAATTTATAATACGATCTTAAGTATAAAAAGGACAGTACTAAGTTACTATAATAATGTATAAGTAATTCATGTCATAAATACTCACGATAGGTACTTAGTTACTTGCGATTAAACGTAAAGAAATCACACAAAAAACCCTCCGTTGTTTTTTTTTTTTTTTATATCATAAATCATAACCTCAAGTCTTCAACTCTGCGGTAACTGTGTAATTTATAATTATACAGGTATTGGTTGCAAAGTCGCTGGTTTCCTGACAGTGTTTTCGTGCATGCTGTCCGTGTTTACGTTGATGATTATCACCGGTGAACGTTGGTACACTATCACTTACGCCATACACCTGAATCGTCGGCTCAAGCTCGGCGCTTCCGTCAACATAATGGCTGTCGGTTGGCTGTTCTCGCTGGTTATGGGTGCGTTGCCACTGATGGGCACCAGCGGTTACTCGAAGACCAGGTGAGATAAAAACTCAACCGTAGATACACCTAGATGGGACATTGAGAATGGTTAAGCCGTATACCAAGTGGCAAGTTTATTGAATAATAAATTATGAAAAATGCCTTCTTTTATGAATCAAAAAATAGATGAGAACAAGTATGCTGTAAGGCTGTTTCACAAATTCGACTATTTGAAATGTATAAAGAGATATTATGTTGTACATTTCTTAGATAATGTTGATATAATTTGAAAATACATAGTTTTTTTTTTTTACATGGCAAAAAATTTTTTCGCAATAATTCTTTTACACGAAAAACGTACCTTTATGAAATTTTAATTTTAATTTGTTAATTACAAATTAAAGTTAATTGTTAAAAAAATTTACATCATTTTATATTTTATAAAATAAATCACCAAATAATAATTATATTACTTTCTATAAAATTTTGTAAAAATTGTAATGTGCATTAAATATTTTTTAAATATTTTCTCAGGATTATATTCCGATAAAGAAATATAAATATTATAAAATCAATAGTTTCTAGAAATCGAATCTAAAAAACAAACCATAATAAAAATATTTATATTTTACCTTATTTTTATTTTTTATAGATAAAATTATATTATTTCGAAAACGGATTGTTCAACTTGGTAGTAAACCCAAGTAAAAACACATAGCTCTATAATATTTTGTTATACAATTTGAAAATATATAAAAACTTTGTTTCAACTTATATACTTCATAATAAATCATAATTTCTAATAATATGTATAAAATAATCGTCAAAAGTGTACTTGTATCTCAAATTGTTGTTGTGGAAGCTTTTCGTTTGATTTTATATCCTAACATAATATATACATTTTAGACAGGTACACAGCCTGATGTATAGTTCAAAACATTCATTATTTTATACGACCACTTTAAGTATTTAAAATAAGATTAGGTCTTAGGTTCTATATATATATATATTTATTTATATTAATCAGTTCACCATAGATATATGCCTCCACTTTAATTAAAATAACTGAAAAAATCGTTTAACTTTAAAAAACATTAGTATTTTTTTTTCAATTTTAAGTGTTTTTATCAATTACAAATATATATGCAGTATGACGATTATTATACTAATATATTATATTGTGAGATGCACCTTCCATTTCATAAAGTATCGAACAATAAATTAGTCATCTCATTAAAATAACACACCTATACTTTCAAGAGTAGGAATCATTTTCAATTTATTTTAGTATTTTTTAATAATCAATACTCGTACAAACTACAGTACTACCTATGTACTGTATATTCTCCTTTTTCTTTAAAATAAGATGGAAATTAAAGTATTTCAAAAATTGTTTGTCCTCTACTATAATATTCTATTAAATGTGCTAAAAATATAATAATCATGGGATTTTAATATTATATGTCAATATAATTTATACCTTTACGAATTTATAAGCTATGGGATGATTGTTTTTTTCCACAGAAACCTATTCTGACAATAGCAAACGATTTCATTCCATTAGAATTGCTAATATACACAACCCTGTTGTATTGTGATATTTGATATATTATTTCATATGTGTGTGTTTTTTTACTACCCACAAGCCAAATATGAACATAAATCCAAGGCTGAGGGGATTCGATTTACGACGAATAAAATCTCGAGAGAAAAATATATCTCGGACCACGTCCGTATATCGCTAAAATTGTTAATAGTTATCATCTTGGCCGACATTTTTAACGAGAAAAATTTTAGCACACACAGACTACCTACTCGTTTATTTTGATCCCAACGTGGTAAATCGAATCGACTACGATTGCCAAATTTTGATATTTCACGTAGGTACCGTTTCAAACTAACAAATCATAAAAATGTCTTTTTTGTTTCTTATAATTGCCAGCTAAAGGGCGATTTTTGTCTTATTATTTCAAAATAATGTAAACGTAAACGTATTATTTAAAATAAAAATCATCTCTTTTTGTGTCGAATTAAATTTATTTTAATGGGCTTTGTGCGTCTTAAGTACGCTTTCCAGAACGAATAAAAATGACGCGATTCATTATACGATGGTTGGACATGCTCAAGTGTAACGATGATTGCGACTTGCAAGTCACGTCAATTTTTTTCGAAAAACGATGACGCAATCGAATATCTATAAGTATAAATACATTATTATATGGGGTGTTAGGGTAAAACTGAAATGCGTATTTTTTGATAAAATCACGTTAAGTTATAGTTTCATTAATAATTTTTTAATTTATATATATTTAGTTTTTAGCCAGTACTTACTTAACTGACGAAAGTAATTGGTTTTTAACGTTTTCTAATTTTTACTACACTGCTGGTGTGGAACATAACGTTATTAAATATTGTATAAGTTCAAAACGCTGTTAATTTTTAATCGATTTCCAAATAAAACAAACATTAAATTTTATATAATTAGTTTTTCACAAAGTGCCAACTTACACTTACGACAACGTAAAATAATAATATTATAGCTATGGTGACGCCGAGTAAGCGGCGGCGGCGACGTATATAACATATAACCGATGAATAAAAGCGCTCAGTGGTTATTAAGGTCGAATTTGCATATTATTGTTTCGTACACTCCAAAAGGGTGTAATATGCACCATTATCTAGCTTACAGAATCTTTGATTCCGATTTCACCCGACACATGAGTAAGTTTTTCCCATGGTATTTTTTAGAAATTCGAGAAAAACCAAACGTCTAAAAACCATCTGCAAAGACAAGCGTTTTAACCCCAGATATCTCGCGAACGATCTAAAGTACTCCCCTCTAAAGATAATAGTGATCTCTGGTATGCCGTTCTCCTTGAAAAAAAATTAAGTACTTGAGAATTTGGAGACAGTAACTTTCTACTATGATATAAATCGACATTTCAAGTGACAAATTAAATGCCAGTAGGTTTATTCCTTTTTAGATTCCGTTAAATATAAACCACACAGGTTTTGAACACGTTATTTGGGTTATAAAATATAAAATATAGGTCTAAAATTATATCAAATTAATCATACTTAACTACTTATTTTATTTTCTGTACCTATATTATTATAGCAACAAAATATAATTTTTTAAATTATATTTTTTAGTGAGTCAACTATATATTTAATTTTTAAATGTGTTAAAAAGTAAAAAGTAAACAATAAAAGGTAAATATTATGTGTCACTGTGCATCTTACTGAATTTATTGAAGACAATTTTATGAAAATTAGCCAAAAATTGTGAATTTACATAAGGGTCATCCGGTTTATACCTTTGACTTTGTATAATAGATATATTTATTATAATAGATGATCCTACGCAGCATTATCCATGACAAATTAAATAATGCCAGTAAATTAACCCTGTTAAATGTAAACTACACATATTTTTAACACATTAATTTGGGTGGTCTTAACCAAACGTGAAATATCAAAAGGTTTATATATCCAATTATAATAACTATTTTATTCTGTGTCAAATGACAACCATATAAAAACAAAAAATATACGTTTTTTTTATGAAACTACAAATCCCTGTGGGAGTCCCTCTTTAAAATGTAAAATTTAAAAATTTGGCTTTGAGATGCACATTCTTAGCTATAATATGATTACTTAAACCTACGTACCGAATTCCAGAAGTATATAAGTATTATAAACTTAGTTGTAAATCGCTTATAACACAAATACAATGCCTTTTATTAATATAAAATTATTTTTATATTATGTCGTATGAGAGTCAAGATCGTTGAAAGCTTCAATAACATGAAGGCGTTTCTTGTAATTATTTTATACGAAAATAAATATTTGAATTTAAATAAAATTAGCTTACAGAAGGCACTACTATACAGCTTTAGATATAACTCAATAAATTTTTTATTTATCTGTAGTATATTCCTCTGACTTTTTCACTACATACGTACCTATTTTCAGACATTTTTACATTGAATATTAATTATACCTTAAATATATTGGTAGTATACTATCTGCTGCAGTTGCACTTTCCTACGTATAAACTAATAATGACCTATCTTTGAATCAGGCTAATAGACAATAATATCTACAATTAACCGATAATTAGTTATTTAGATATGAAGATAATATCTATAATATTAAGAAATAATTATAAATTTCAATAAATATGACATTCCTTAAATTTGTTTATAGTATATAAAAAGGATTAACGTGGTGTAAAATTATGTTAAATTAAAGGTAATACCCGTCCATACGAAATAGTATACTAAGCGAACCTATATATAATAAGAGAGTGGATAAATGAGCTTATGTACTTTGATAAGTTAACAATTTATTACTAATTAACGACCATCATATTTTTATGCACAAAGCACTATTATTCATTTGATAAATATAAGAATTAAAAATTGTTATTTTAATTATGTCTTTTAATAAGCTATAATTATTACTAATGATGCTTTCAAATTAATGTTATGAATTTAGCTACTATATATACGTTATAGTTTATAATTTAATTTTAATATTGATAACAATATTGGCATGAATAAAATTTATCCAACGAATGTTCTCCGAATTTAATTTAATTGTATATGTTCTTCATCAAAAACTCTCTGTATTCATTAGATAGCCTATATAATTGAATATGGTTCTGTCAATTGAGAACTATCCGCCATCAACGACAGAGTAACACTCGAATGTCGAAAAGAGATCAACGTAAATTTCTAAGTTTTGCATTATATATCCTCAAAGTGGTTTTCTCTCCTCGCGACTACTATCAAAAAGCTTAAAATCTACTTTCTATTTCAAATCGAAGACAAGCTGCTGCTAATTTAAACTGTTTCAGAAAACTTTTGATAAACGAGGTTAATTTTCTTACATTGCACTCCTGCAGTAAACATATTATAAGAGTTGTTTCCCTCGCACCAAACGAGAACCAAATTATTGTCCTATAGAAATATAATAATAATATGTTCCCTTTTCCTCTGTCGGCTATATTTATCACGAAACCATCTTACGCGTAGCCTATGACGATCGTCGTTTTTCGAGTCAAGTTTTTCAATTTTAAACTGTTACCTACCTACTTAAGAAGCGCCTACCGCGTAACGACCGTAATAATAATATTATTTATTATCGTCGCGTTTTTTTCAGCATTTGCTTGCCCATGGATAACTCGACGTTCGCCGACAAGGTTTACTTGTTCTCCCTGCTGACGTTCAACGGCATGGCGTTCGTGTTGATATGCGCGTGTTACGCCAAAATGTACGCGTCCATCAGGGGCGGCCGGGAAGCGGTGGCGTCGGTGGCCCGGTCCGACATGACGGTGGCCAAGCGCATGGCCCTGCTGGTGTTCACCGACTTCGCGTGCTGGGCGCCCGTGGCGTTCTTCGGGCTGACCGCGCTCGCCGGTTACCCGCTCATCGACGTGCCCAAGACCAAGATCCTGCTGGTGTTCTTCTACCCGCTGAACTCGTGCGCGAACCCGTACCTGTACGCGCTGCTCACGCAACAGTACCGCCGCGACCTGTTCGTGTTGCTCAGCCGGTTCGGCGTGTGCAGCCGCCGGGCGGACGAGTACAAGGGGACGGGCCCGGTGCCGTGCGGGCGCCGCAAGGCCCACTGCAACGACGCGCAGCGGCACCGGGACCGCCGGGGCTACGGGGGCGGGGGCGGCGGCTGCGGCGGAGGCGGCGGCGGGGGCGACGAGTGCGGCGGAGGCGGGGGCGGCGGGTACGACGACGCGGGACAGAGCGGCGGCGGGGGCGGAGGGGGTAACCATCACCGCGGTTCGGTGATGACCACCGTCACGTCCGTCGACTCGGTGGTCGCGTGCCGGCCCGGGTCGCTGACGCCGCTCCAGGAGCAGCTCAACTGCAACGCAGCCGAGTACGCGGCGCGCCGGGCGCACTCGCCGCCGCACACGCCGTCGCCGGTGCAGCAGCCGTCGTCGCTGATGACGCCACTGCAACAGAACTTGGAACTGATGCCTCTGCACGACGGCGGCGGCGACGACGACGACGAAGATTCCGTGTCGGTCATTTCGGTGCAACTGCGGCAGAGATCGCGTGACGGGTGCGGCGAGTAACGCGTTTCAGACGATCGGCCGCATCGATCCGGAGCCATCGCCAAAGCCAAAAGCGGATATAATGCGTTTTCGCCAAAACGTTAGGATGACAACGATTTCGTAATCGCCGACGTCACTCGGGCGCACCTGCAGATCTTTTGCACGAGTTTCGTCCATCGTGTGTTTTACTAATGAGATGATATTATGATATTATAACCTATCATTATAAAACCACTGGCTTTTGTAAAAAAAAAAAAAAACAATTCCCCTTTTTTGACCCAGCTGCGAGTGGTGGATTTAAGTTTAGGTAAGTATACCTAATATTTATATATATATATATATAACGATATACGAGGCTAGGCGAATTAACTATTAATTCCTTTTTTAACTTGTTTCAACTTATTAGGTATACATCAAGTAGAGATAAATATGTAACTTAAAAGTTAATTTGATTTATTTTTAACTCGTAATTTTTACGATTTTAATAGGAAGAACAGTATAACTTGAGTAACCTAGAATGGATTAAAAATCCATTAGGTTTAAAACCTATGCAAAATAAATTCGATTGATAAAACCATATTATACACAAAGAAAAACACGATTTAATACACATAATAATTCATTAACAGAAAGAGAAGCCGTCATTAAATGATAAATTCTATACTTATAGAAGTTATATGAATTATTTATAGATTACATTTTCAAACGATCGCTATTCGCTTTCGCTTGTTTAAATTTCGGCTGAGTAATCAATTATCTGAAGGTGTTATTCAATCGAATTATTTTAAATTAATTTGTTTGTGTTACAATGGAATTTTCCATAAAATGTTGTAATAACTTGTATTTATTCGTATAAATTAAAGTTTATTTGGTCCATATTTAAATATAGGAGTACTGTAAATATTATTATATACGTACAATGTACATAACAATTTTTGTTTTTTATACGTAAAAACTGTAACTTACACAAAATAAAACATATTATTTTAAATGTTCATACCTATTATGAATGAGATTATCTTAACATGACTATACAGTTAATTAAATGTTTAGTAACTATTAACCACATATCACGGGATAAATTTAAACTCGTTAAATTAGAAGATACATTTAAAAAAATGTAACTCTTTATAAAACTTAGTTAAAAGTAATTTAATTTGTAATGCCCATTCTTGTACACATATAATATATATATATATATATATATAATATAAGACATGTAGATATTAGAGAGTATGTTTTCGTTAAGCGAAGCATGTCGTGAAAAGTTAATTAGTCAATATAATTAATAATAATTAAGATTGTATGGTTTAATATAATAATAATTATAGTTGTATATTATATACTTTGCACATATAATATTATACAGTATATAGAGTGTTTAAACAATTTCAAAAAGTCATGTATAGAATATTGACAACTTTAGTTATTAAGTATCTTAGCCATATGTAATGTTAAAATGTCTATGTACCATAATATTATTATATTGTTTTTAAAATTTACGATATTCATGTACCTATAATTGTTTTCGTTGAAAAAATAATTTAATAACTGTTTGACTATAGTTGTTGTCTGTACACTATTACGATATATTTAAGGTGTTGATAAATTTAAGTTGCTACCCCAAGTGTGTATTGTTTAGTTTACTTTTTTTTAATGTTTCAAAAACAATTTATAAAATAAATAACCTTATAAACCTATATCAACGATACTTATTTTTCTAATAATATGATATTACTTCGTGCTGTCTTATTTTGTTATAATATACAATGGACATTATATTCACTTATTATAATGCACATTTACATCATTATTATAGGAAAAAAAAACAGAGAACCAGAACACCGGCCGATTTCCATGGTAAGTTGTTTTTTTAATAGTTCTTGTAAACAATTCAAGAGAATGTATGCTATAAGATCAATATAAATATAAAGAAATCGATATCACACAATGATGAGTTTGTGAAATTAACAAAAATATTTATTGGTGTTGATTGTTACAATTCGAAAAAACATACATAATTCAATTATTGCAGTAATTATGATTATGAGATTTGTATAAATAATATTAAAATATGATTGAATATCCGATTGATTGTATACATTGAAAAATGAGTACCTACGTTTATATATTATACTATACGTTATTTATTAATATATATCTACAGAATATATTATGTGAAATTTTAGCTGACATTCACAATAGTTATATTAATATTCATTTTAAGGAAGATAAATATTATTTATCACCTAGTTATAATTATTAGTTTTCAAGAGCTTAAATGTAAATAAATATTATGCTCCGCCTAGAAAAATATCACGATTTATAATCATAATATAGGTAATTTTAATACATACAATCAGCAAACCACGAAAAGTCTTCAAAGTTATTAAATTAGTTTAATATTAAAATTATATTAAATATTAGCATTCTTTACAGACGTTGTACTGTCCAAATTTCAAAAATTTTGATACTGATCGTTTTTTAAATTTGTGAATAGCTAATTTAAATTTATAAATAAAGTATCTTCATAGCAAATATACGATTTATGTAAACTTATCAACAAAGTATTTAACTGTAAAAAGTAAATATATCATGATTAAATATTAAACCATAGTATAGTGTTGTAATCAAAACTCTGTACGAGTATGTCAAATTTTAGAAAGTCCATGCATATTTTCGCGATCTCAAATAAAAATCTAGTGGAAAAAGCACTTTCAGTTTTTCTCATATTTTCTAATTTTTCGGAAACTTTTCCATTTTTTTTTTTCTGTAAAAGCTATACTTGAACATTTTTTTTTTTAATAAGCCAGAACAGTCAAGTCGTTCTCAATCGATGCGATTCCTAACGAACAGTATTTCATTTTTATTTATATTGATAGCAATATACATATTTAATTTTTGTATAATATTAGCTCAACGATACTCAGAATATTATCGTTGAAAGTAAACCAACGAATATAAATTATTAAACAAATTCACGATAACGTATTGAACAAGTGTAGGTACAACTACTCTACACACGTATAATAGTATATCAATACGATTGCCTAATTGGATGTTTACATTTAATTGAACATGTTATGTTTCAAATTCAATTAGATGAGAACTTAAATATTAAAACTGTAATGGTTTATTTTTATTACATATACGACTTTACCGTTATCCAATTGAAATAATGATATAATAATCGGTTTTAAAGTTTAAACAATTAAAACGGTTAATATTGGTTTATACATTTACGCGGCAAGTAAAACACATAAAGCAAACAAATCTTTGAGTAAGTATCGATTTTTAGGTAGACATATTATGCACATATACATTTACATAAGACTTTTTGTCCTTCAAGGATTACATACGCGTATTTTATCACAACATTCGTGGAATGTTATAATAATGTATATTATAATATATAATGTTATAGGCTATATTATATTATTATATAGTTTATACTGTCTTCGTTTAACGGTTTACCCGTTTAGAACACATTATCATTTCAAGTTTTTAATTAACAATAAAACCAGTTCACCCCGTGAGGGTTTCATATAGGTACGTTATCTATTTGATTATGGTCCAAGTTTCTCGGCCGATTTATCGTCTGTAAACGGTCTACAGTAGTGAATATAATACACTCCGGTTTAATTATTGCGATCTGAGTAAATCCCGTATTCTTATTGGGGGAATATATACGCGAAATCCTTAGAAAAGGACGATACGACGTAGCTATAAACCTTCGATTTACTACGTGCGCTTAAACGTTGGCTATTTCAAAATCCGTTTGGTTGTTCGCTTTATAATACACACACAAACAAAACCGTATTATATTCTTATGGTTCTATGTAATATATTATTATACTATATAATATTATAGAATAACGGAGAATTATTTCAACCGAAAATCAAAACATTCGATCCCTAGAAATGATACGCTTCTTCGAGAGCGTATAGAAAAAACAATCGTAAACATTTTTTTTTTATTATGCGCCCAGTTTTTGTTTTCAGCCGCAGTGCACCTAATAATATTCGAAATAGAGCTAGGGATGTTGCGTGTTACGTGGCTATAATAATAATATAAATACACTTATAAAATAAACACAAATACGGTGTTTTCTTCTTTTACGGTTTTTTTTTCCTTTATCATTTATTTATTATACGGACGCGTCATAAACCACTGTAACGCTAGTACGCTACAGATATACATCTATTGATTTATACTATATCATATGCGTATAAAGCAGCTGGAAAATATAAAATACTAAATCATTTCGAAAGAGCTCTAGTGTATTCAGGAAAATTCCTATGACTGCAGTAGCAATGATCTGTATCATTCGTGAGTAAAGCGGTTGCTTTATGGTGAGTGCGAAAAAAAATTTAATTTAATTCATCAATTATTAATTGGTGCTATTTATTTAAAGGATGAAGGATTGTTTTAGTATGTATACTTAAAGGTTGAGCACATTTACATTTAATATTATTATATTAACTATTTCTGTGTTGTGGTCACGACCATTTTTAATTCATTATAATATATACCAGAAGTGGCCACAACGAGTCTCGTGAGCCGCATTCGGCTCCTAAATCAATATCATGCGGCTCTTGAACCAAACTTAGACTAAAATTAAATGTAAATAAATGTTCCTTCATTTAATTAAAAATGAAAAATGTATCTTCATTTTATAAACATTGCTTTACAATGTGGCTCACCTTGAATTAACTTTATAAATTTACGGTTCCAAATTTAAGGTTAGTGGCCACCCCTGATATATACTATATAGATAATCGAAAACAGTACATATAATAAATACAACGATAGGTCTATAATGAATTTAACATACCTGTGTACCACCACTACCGTTACTTCCGTTTTGCCCCGACAAATCGCGTATGGCAAAAGTTTTACTCGCACACGCAATCTCCGCCTCTCCAAGTGTTTCATGCGCGAAACACACGTTTCCGGGATAAGCGGTCGGCCCGGACCGTCGTGTGATTTACCGTCACTGCAGTAACGACAACGCTATTTCCGGTAGTGGTGGCAAAAAAATTCACGAGAATTCACACCCTCAGAACCACAGACCATTACCCCAAAACAATAATTTTTGAATATTTATATAATATGTATGCGATTCTAGGAACTTCCGGCATAGTGCGTTATGTTAAATCCTATAATACCGAATATGTAACGAGCCGATACTCAACTTCATAAATGCACATACCTATCGAGTAGGTATGTATAACTCTATTAATAATTCAGCGCTTGAATCAAGAAATGAAATTAGGTGGAGGTGCAAAAATGTAAGCAAATTTTACGTACTTGAATATTTATAGTCTTATTGATAAGGTTATAATTAGAAGAGACACTCGCCCCCCACGTCTCCGCACAGTGCACTTTAAACAATTTAATATAAAATTTAAATATTATACTCAATCTACATCATTTAACATCTGAATAGCATCGTGTCAATCGTGTCATTATTTTACTTAACTGAGTCAGCACAAGTTATATATTTATATATACAAAGTGGTTTAAATCTTAAGTTTGGAAATCAATATGGGTCGCATACTTAAACGATTGTAAAGTTTGTAACTCAAAATTCATGTAATAATATAATATTTAATATTCATGATTTTTATTTGAGAAAAAGAATTAACGTGACACCACTGATAGGACACCCCTTAGTAGTGAAAATAATCTAAAATTAAAGTCTTGAATTTATTTTTAAATTGAAACGTGCTTAAATAGTATGATTGGTGAATCACTCGGTATAATATAAATATATTTTGTACTATATAAGCATAATTTTAAAATTAAAATATTATCTCAAACGTGTCAGGATGCGTTAATATTTCTTATATAGGTTTAAGCTATATTAGCTATATACTTGTGGCGTATACGGTATACTTAATAAATCGGTTGTACATTTGCGTATGCGTTATAATACTTATAACACTTAGCGAATTAATATTTGAAGAGATTTTAGAAAGCAAAAAATTAATATTTTTATAGAAATATAGTTTTAAAAACATAATTCATTAGAAAAAAAAAAAAAAAGTACTAGTGAAAAAAAAATCTGTGCTTTATAAAAAAAAAATCTTATCCTATAAATAAAATGATTATATTATATGGTATATTTTATGTTTGTGGATTATTGCATGTATATAATATGTTGGTAGGTGTAGCGGTGTAAAATAATAACGACAGTTCGCACGAGAGGGTTCGTCAAGAAAACGTAAAATTCACGAGGGAGAAAAACGATCGTGACTGCGAAAATTAAATCTCCCGATTATATTAGTACGCACATTCCCATACACGTTGTGTTGGTGTGTGGTACTCACTAGTAAATCGTAACACGTTGATCGCGCGTACGTAATGTGTAAAAGATAATATCCAATTTCCGAAGGTTCTAGACCGTTTTATTTGCCTTTTTATATACACATGCAACCGCGTATTAATATTATATTATAGTATAATCGGGTTGATCTGTAGTGATCAAATATTAAAATTGCTACATCCGGACTCAGTCGGTAAATAAACGAGTTATGTTTACGTTTATGGCTTAATTATATTTCTAACATGATATAAATGCATTATGTTTTATAATATGTAACTATGTAAGTATTATAATTTATAATCATTAAGCATAATATTATATAATATTATAAATTATAATAAACATAATATTAGTAAGTAATAACCACAATATGTTTTGTAATCGTATATTATTTTATCCTTGTTTATGAGGTGTTCGTTTATTTTTAGCGGATAAGTTAAGTGTAGTCATGGTGCCACAAAGGTTTACGGTGTTACACTAAAATATTAGTGTACATGATAAATAAAATAAAATAACAGTCTATAGTAGGTAATAAATAATTAAAGAATTAATATTTTAATATTTCTATCTACTAGTGGAAAACGTCCTATTTTAGAAATGTCTAATTGGACATCATCAATTATAATCCTGAATCATATTTCATATTTTGTAATTAGGTAATAATAATTAATAGCAGGTATATTATATTATAAGTATGTATAGTATAGGTTGAAAATTGGCACATATTATAATTTAATTAATACAACGATTTAGTTTACAGTTATAGTGGTTGATTTCTTTTCTAACTATTTTAATACATTATTATACCTCAATTAAACCAATACATTTTGTAAAAGTCGTATTTTTACTTTTTTAAAAATAAAAATATATCGTTGAATAATCTATTTGATGTGATTATTTTGGTGCATATTATACTAGCACATGTCTTGCTCAACAATTACATCCGAAAAACATTTGATGTTCTTTAGAATATCGATTATGTTCAGATTAATTACATCGCTAATAAAATGATAGAGTCGTGATATTGAAAATACATACATAAAAATACATAAGTATTATACTTGTGAGTTATGGTAATTTTACGAAAAGTAATAGTTATATATTTACTGAACATCGAAATGCGGTAATTATCAGTTTAACCGGGGAGACTAGAGAGCAGAATTTTTTCATAGAAGGAGTTATGCAAATAAATATTACATACATACTAGTTTTAAGTATTACAAATGATAACTTAATTATCTATTAACTCTAATTTTTTTGATCAGAAGTAAAAACTCTTAATGATCTATATAAAAAAAGCAATGTTGAAGGGCGTGGTGTACATTGTTTTCATAAAAAAAATATTTGAAGACCTTGATTTTTACTAAAATACGACTAAAAAGAACGTATTTTTGGCCACTCATCCCTTCAAGTTTGATTTTGTAGGGTAAAGAATGTAAAGCAAATTTGTAAACAATTTAAAAACTAGCCTTGAATGTTCACACTTGAATATCGTACTTAATATTACCCATTAAAAAAGTTAATTTTTATTGTTAATACGGGGAAATCTATTAATGGCCATTTCCTTATATTTTTAATTTTACTTCATTTTACAGGAAGAGAATATTCATGCAAATTTCAAAACTATTCTAGGAAGTTTAGATGCGGAACGTTTTTTTAATTTTTACTAGGAAATATAATTTATACAATTTTGATAATTATGGTAGGAGTTTTGTAAGAATATCAAAACTATAGTCTTGTCTATGTTCATATGAATAATGTCTCTATAATCACGAAAAAAGTTATTTTTTAAGTAAGCGCTGAGTATTTTTATGTACTTTAAATTTTATTTTATTTTATGGAAGGAGAATTTTCGTGAAAATGTAGAAAGAGTATAGTACGAATATTTTAAAACTAGTTTTGCAAATGCATGAGATATTATATTATATTTGTTTTTGATTTTATCATTTTAGCTCAAAATCATGAATTAGGTACCTAAATAAATTAATAAAATATACGTTTTAATTTTTGTAATGCCGGAAACGAATCCGCTGTTTCCATAAATCTCTGGAAATCAACGTTCCTGGGAATGTTAGGGAGTGCCAACTCGTGTTATAATAAAAAAAACATCAATTTTGAGTAATACAAAAAAAAAACACACAATCTTTAATCGAAGTATACTGAGTACGAATTTCCCATGGGACATTATCCTTTTTTCACTCTGTATATTATAATATCGTGATAAAAGTTCACGGTCATGGAAAACAGTAGATAATCATTCGTTGATCACTGTATAGGTAGTAAAAAATTTGTAAAGAGTTTAAAGGTTGATATAAATAGATCTAAATAAGTTTGTTAATAATATAGAAGAAAGAAAGTTTATCGTTTATAAACAGTCGTAAGTTTTAACTATTATCTTAGAAAACTAGACTATAAAGAACTTACTCTTTCGATAGCTAGTTATATGTGTCACATTACATTTAACAAAGTGAATTTATAGTTTTGTCTTTCAAGAGATCGTCCAACAAACTAAAATATATACTCTTACAGTAAAAATGTTAATAATTTTCTATTACCTTAAGGAAATGGTATGCAAACGATGCATTTATTTTAAACGTTTGATAATGTTGCCACTATAGTTAAATTTAACATTGTTTTCTATAAGCTCACTCCAAAAGAGCTCGTGGGTAATAAATTTGGATAGTAAAATCCGTTTCATTATAGTAATGACGTGCATAATAAATATATATTAAATATTTCATAATTTTTTATCAATTATGTCAAGTAAATGGTTATGTTTTTAATAATAATATTATCTTTAACAACGGAATTTATTTAAAATAATGTAAATAATAATTACATATGAATATAATAATATATAAACATAATACTATTTTAAAAATGTATGAAACAGCATTCAATTCAAAATATTAGTGAATGACAAGTTCATTCAAAAAGGTACGACAAAATTATGAAACATAACGTCATAACAATATTTATTCAGACGAAACATTATATAGAAAAACCCGAATTTTATTGTTCATGAAAAACAAACACCTTTTCACTTTTGATGACCATTATTAATTTTTTTAACGATTTAAAATGTACATAATAATAATTGTATCTTTGTAAAAATATTTTATTTTTAAACTACAGTAAAAAATAAACATTTTTTTTTACAGAAAATGTTGTATGACAAAAACCCAATACAAATGATTGATACTTAAAGTATGAATAATAAACATATAAAATAAATAATAAAGTATAAAGATGTTAATTAGTATTAAATATGAATACTTAATTTTGATATTTTAATAAATTTTCACTTAAAATATACCTAATTTCTAAATTTGAAAAGTAGTTAAAAACCATAAATTCAATAAATAATTTATTGTTTTACTAAAATAATGTTCATTTATGTCTAAATTCTAGTTTAAAATCTAATATCACTTTTGTTGGGGCCTATTTATAGATCTTTTACCAAAAAATATTAATAAATATTACAAAGAGTTGACTTATATAATAGGTACAATTTTCTACTTTTTTCGATTTTTCATTCTTATTAGATCGAAAATCCTTTTCTAAAATACTGTTGTTACTTGGGTACGTTAAAGTTTGTTTTTTTGTTTCGTTTGCACGTTATTTGTGATATTTTGATGCTTGACATTGACTTCAGTTATGCATGGCAATAAAAACATGTAAAATTATTATCCAATGAAATTTTTGTAATAGCACGTATAGCTTTCGTGTTTCGTGCTGACAGTATAAAGGATTTTACATAAACATTAATGAAAAATTGTTGAACAAGACAAGTATCAATGGCATGTAAAAATAAAAATAAAAAGTTATTTATATTTTTACATTGATCACTTACTTTTTTAATCATTTCATGTCAAAAGAAACAATAATGCTATAAATTCTTTGAAAAATTGATCATACAAAATGTAAATAAATAAAAATATAGATATCAGTGTAAAAATAACTATGTAAAATAAACTTATCTCTAGTAAATCTATTAAATATTGTACAAAAAATATTCTGTAATCAAAATTTATTTTTACTATCGGCTTATTACCATAACTTGGAGTATACCATACGTAACTTAAATTATTCCTGAAAGTCTTAAGAACGTATAAAGGAAATTTTCAAGGAATTCAAATTCCCCCATCTCCAATGTATTATGAGAAAAATGTTTTGTTTTTATTTATTATTAATTTTAATTTCATATTTATTTTAGTTGTGACTAATAACCCCTCCTCCATACATTGTTTTGTTTGCATGTTCTCTGTGCAAATCTGTGTAATCATATTATATTAGATGATTGTAATACGTGATAGATATTAGTTGCAAGTATGAGATTAAATCTTTTATAAAACACAAATCCTATTCTATAATATAAAGTATTCACTATTTAAAATACGTTTGGGTTAGCATGTATGTTTACGTAAACCATAATATAATGTACAATGTTTTGAGTGCGATGTGTATGTACTTTTCTTTGAAGTAGAGCCAGTAGCTGGTAAAAAATTTAGGGACCGGACCGAAAATAAAATCTTTGTTCTCTGCTATAGTTTCAAGTTTTCCGTGGCCGAATATAATATGTTGATATTTTTTATATTATACTTAATTCATTTTAAAATAACGTTACATTGTTTTTATGAAAAGGCGACTAAAAATTAAAAATCTAGTATTTACTATTTATCATGTTTTTATTTAATTTAACTTGTAATGTAATTTCCTATCAAGTCGATCAAATGAATCATTTGAATAATGTTACAAACTTTTATTGATTATACGGTGTTATTTAATATATGTACAATACACATAAGTATATTATGTATATAAATGTAATAGTTAAAAAAAAGTTGAATTCACAGTAGCCAGTAGGTATATTGTATATGGTATAGTACACCTAGCTAGTTCATTATTTTAATTCAACCTTTAACAAAATATTGTTATAACTCAAAAATGATATTACAGCTGTACAGGAAAAAATGACATAATATAGACATCATTATAAAGAAGTGATATGGTGCTGTGAAAATAAAAAAACAATAATGACTAATGAGTTTACTATAACAAATATAGTAGATAAGATAATGGATATTAAATTTTCTCCAAAAAGCTAATTTTGTTTAAAACAGTGGTAAGAAAAAAACAGGAGACTTATAATGGATGTAAAGTCTGGATGAAATTTTGATAGTAATATGATATCAGAAGATTTGGAAATTGAAGTGACGGGTACAGACGGATCAATAATAGGATTGGAAATAAAAGCAAGAGGTCTTATATTTTTAATATTTATGTTTACCAAATAATCATAGCGATTACTAAAACTTAAAAAGTTACTTAACTTAATAAAATATTCATACACTCTATAACTCTATGTAATAATTATTAAAAATAATTTTATAATATTAATTTATGTACCATTTTTGTAATAGTTATTTTATACTTGGGAGAAATTATTTTATTAATAAACTTTTAAAATTAATGCATGTGATTTGTATTTGAATTTAATTTTACCTATATAGTTTGATAAACTTGTTTTCAAATAACGATTACTTTAAGTTAAACGTTTAAAACCATTTTTTTCTTTTCATAATATTCACTATTTATTTTCTACTTTTGTTCCATAAACTTATTATGTAATATTTTTATGATGTAACTATTTTGTCACTGATAGGTACATTTTGTTAAACTTATAATTTTTATTGGATTTAATTAGACAATAACATGACATATAAATTATCTTCGATGAATGCTGAACAGTTGTTAAACAATACACTATCTTACATTTAATTTTCAATTTATTTTACTTGTCAATAATTGTTTATTTAATTTTGAAAAATCAAAGGTTTTAAGTACGAATACACTAAATGTTTAGGTTTTATTGCGTTTTCTTGTGTATACTCACGCAATTACACATCAATACATCTTTTCACCTCAATATACGTTTTCGTTTTCAAAAACAATTCAAATCGTATTAATTATGATTAAAGACTAAATTTTTGTACAGCAAACACTTGAAAACTTCCAATTAACATTTCAAAAATTGTAAAATACATTTTTTTATGTATTAAAATACAACAATTTTTCAGTGCATGAATCCTTCAAATTATATCTATATCTATATTTCATAGCATAATATTTTTATACATTACCATTAATACCACTTACCTTTATAAACTATAAAACGTTGTAACTAACCCAATTCACTTAATTCAGATTTATCACTTGTTTCATATAATTTGGAATTGACAATAAAAAATCACGATCGATAAAAAATCCGGTATTATTCATTGTTATTTAAGGGATAATAATTGAGTTGTAGTGGGTCTTCCACAAATAGCCGTAGCCATTTTCCTCCAAAAACGAGATACCGTTTTCCTCCACATTATTTTTGACTAAATTAATTTATAATTTCCTTCAATATTTTAGCGATTGTTTAGTTCCGTATTATTAAGATAGAGCAGAGATTAACCTGACACAATCACGGTTTCGAAAAATTCAAAATCTTTGTTTAGTTCAAGAACCAAATGTAAAAAATGTGTAAATATGAACAGATGGCACGTACATTGCAGAAAATACTACATTTCCACTACTTATTTTGGCAGAATTGTCATCTTCGCTATTACGAACTACCAATGCATTACCAATGTCATTCCATTCACATTTTAAAAACAATTTTTATAAAGATAAACCAAACATATTTAAGAAGTAACATGAATAAGAAATATCTATAAACCTAAATATTCATACTTCAAAAAAAAATTGAAAGACTATCGAGCAAACAAACGTCGTAGTATTATACTTTACTTTATATTATAAAAAAAATATAATATTATAAACTATTTTATTTATTGGAGGAAAATAGAAAGTGGAGGAAAATGGTCAAAAATTATTTTTTATTTTTTTGAAGGAAAGTGGATAGTGGAGGAAAACGGTATCTTTTTTTGGATAAAAATGGACCCACCCTCACAAACAATGACAAGTTGCGTTGTTTAATCATGGTTAACACTTTAACACAACTAGTATTTAAATTAAGGATAACCCAAGTATTTTAGTATCGTTCCAAACTCTTTTTTCTCGCTGCATAACTTATTTTCGATAGAACGATTAGTATTTTTTTTTTTTAACAATATCAGAGCAAAATAATTATTATAAATCGACTGCTTTTACTTAAAAATAATTTTGTTTACCGTTAAGTAAATATTTTATTAGAACAAGCTGTCTGAAATTATTTTGATTGTTCATAATAGGGTCCTGTTTTATATTACAAAATATACTATGGTTTTAAAATTGATAACTACAAGTTTTATACTATTTTAAATCCTAATTAAAAATGTCGTATTAAATATAAATTGATAAATAATATTATCAATAACAAAAGAAATAATATTAAATATTTAAATACACATTATATAGTTAGAGAAAAAAATCATATTATAAAATAAATGATAAATCTTTAATTAGACTTTGACTTAAAGTCGTGTTCCTTCCAAAAATATAATCATTTCCTTACGATTTAATATGAGTAAGACAGTTGTTCGTTCTTATAGTCGTTGCATCCATGATATACATACAACAACATATTACTCATGTTTCATGTCTCAATCATAATAATATTACAAGCCAATAACAAGTAAAAATAGAATACATTATTTTAATACCCTCAGGAACAATGTATAATTATTGTCATTAAAAACAATAGCATTGAAAAAATTAGTCAAATTTACATTTTCGATAAATCAATGGAAAGCACATAAGGTAAGGTTAAAAAATGTTATGATTACAAACTCAGTAAAGAGTCTATAGGATTGTACAAAGGCGTTTGTATTTTAATTTCAGCCTAAAACTTTGTTGATAAAACAAATCGATAAATGTCTTGCAGTATAAAAGATCAACCAATTGAAACAATGTCTAAAAATCGAAAATTGTCCATTTGTTTTAGCTTTTAAAAACAAGTAAGATATTAATAATTCAATACGTATTTATCGTTGATATGTAAAGGTAATCTATAGTATCTATAATCTACTATAATCTACTAAATATTCTTTTAAAAGTTAAATTATTGATTTTCGAAAAATACATGGTCATCGGTTAAGCTATAACCATGCAACGTTCTAAACTGGAACAATTTACTCGAACTACCGATGTGTAAATTATTTTTAATGTTTTTTACTGCTAAAATGAGCAAAATTGTTTTAGTAAATACTATCACTTTG
The DNA here is from genome assembly GCF_020184175.1 of Aphis gossypii. NCBI lineage: Eukaryota > Metazoa > Arthropoda > Insecta > Hemiptera > Aphididae > Aphis > Aphis gossypii. The sequence goes on along the minus strand of NC_065531.1, from coordinate 63,582,117 downwards.
TAACAGGCAGGTGAAAATGTAAACAAACGTTAGATATATAAACTATATTATTATAAAGATGGTCTCTACACAATACGCATTTATACTGCGTTCATCCACAGGCCAATCATAGTGACTCTATAGGCGTCATTCTGCACACACATGACTCGCGTTACCAACGGATACCGGATTACTTAACGATAACATTTTTATGACAATATTAAAGTGGTTTTCATACGAAGACCTAACTTAACCATCTTCAGCAGTACTGTTATTTTGTACGCCAGTCACAACGCTAATACTTTAAGTGTAAAATTGTTATGCATTTTAAGTACTATTTTAATTAAATACAATAAAAAAAAAAAAAAATTAACAAGCTATATTATAAATATATTTTTGGAAAAATATATAATACTAGTCCGTAAAATATATTTTTAAAATTGAATAATAAAAAAAAAAATAGTTATCTAATGAATAATTCAATAATTTATTTGACGTGGAAACTTTAACAACACTTATACTTTTAATATAATCCATAACTTGACGTTCTAGTGACAGGAAATTGATCACACTGTAACATGCTGCATTCAAAAGTATAACAAAATCTCCTCATATATATTCCGTATTGAAATGAAAAAGAATAATCATATGAAATTTTTGTGCAGTGCAAGGTAAATAAAAAATGTATTGTGTTTATAAATTATGAAATTTAAATAAATGTCCTCGTATATATTGACGTATAACGCCCGAATATTTTTAAGATTACGAGTGGTTTACTTTTCAACTTTTATGTATGGTTAAAATATTATATTTTCGACAATTTTCATAATGTGTTATATATATTAATTTATATTATACAGAATACTCGCCATTTCGTTTTATTATAATCGGTTCTAATGTTTAATCAGAATAAATTACAGCATTAATCTTTTCTGGTCTCTCCCAGATAAATAAAATACAATTAAATAATCCTGAATAATTAAATTTCAATACTCATCGGAAACATTACATTCATTTAATGTAAAAACCTTGTACAGAAAAAAAAATAGTAACTTATCTAGTTGTATTATACATAACATATTTTAATTACCTAAATATGTTGTATATCTTTTTACGAAACACTTTTTAATTTTTATATTTGTACTCTAAATTTACTAATAGATACATCTAGATTTAATAATTTAATGTTATTGAATACAACGGATGGTTAAAGTTTGATGTGAAAGCTATAATATGTATTATAATATATATATATATATATATATATTTTTATTTTTTTTTTTTTCAATAGGTAAAAATGATAGTAATCCAAAAATATTACGTTTAAGAAATGTAATTACATAGTATTGGCTTCTAATTGACTTTAAGCTTATTTTTAGAATTTATTAAATTAAAAGCTTCAAAGTTTTTTCAGACTGCTGATAAAACTACATAGGGTGATTTACCCTACGTCATGTTTATCCTTTTTTTTCTCCGCCAACGTAGATATTCAAAATCTGACTTAAAGAATTTTGAAATATAGGTACGTAAAAAACGTATCTTTAAATTCTTGATGTTTTTTATAAAATTTAAAGAATGATATTCGAGTGTCATTCTGTGAACATACAAATTTACGTTTTTCAAATGAGAACAGGTCTACACATTTTTTTGGTTTTTTTTTTTTTATTATTATTATTATTATTCTAAATATAATAATATTATGGCTAGGTTAATTGTACTACTGTTGAATTTTCATTAGATTTCTTAGATAGGTAGATGTATTCTAGATCTATAATCAAGACTTCTAATATAATACAGAATACATACATATTGAAGCTATCTGAAGCACCTTCATTCCTGTAATAATGATCTAATTACTTCTATTATAGTGAGGTTGTCTGTAAAATCTTAAAGCCCTAAAAGTTTTTATGTTAAGCTATATGAGAATAAATTTTAATGTAAACAAGTTATAAGTTGGAAAAGTGAATTTAATATTTTACATTACATAAGGAAAAGTTTGACATATATATATATATATTATAAATGTATTGTTTGTTTTTGTAATAGGGTTAAATGTGTACTTAATATACATATGTCACATAATTATAATTTATTATACATAATATCCAATGATTAGGTTAGCTTAATATATTACATTATTTATAACGAGTTTTTAAATGTATAATTTATTGAGCAGTAAGAAAACATTAATATTTAAAATAAAAAATGTTTTAATAATTATTACAATTTTGGTGAAGTTTTAGAATGCATTATACAGTATACAACATTACGGTCATATATTGTTATAACTAGTAAAGATATATTATTATGTTTAATTTTAAGAATTAAATTTTAGGATATTATTACATAAAAATAATGTGTTTCATTATAATATATATTATTGTGGTTTATATATTTATTTTTGTGAAAAGTAGTTATTATATTTATATATACATATATAAATATATAACTCTCAAACTTATTATAAGACAATATCAGGTAATTCACCAAGCATGCTCTCCCCTTTTTTAATTTTTAATTTTTGAAAATGTTGATGTACCTAATTTAAAATGCGAACGAGTAGTTTTTTATTTATTAAAATGTTTATAGGTACTAAGGATAATGAAAATAGTCCTTAAAAAAAGATTTTATAAAAATATTCATCAAACAGTTTACAGTAGATAAAAGACTTGAGACTTCTCATTTTTGCATTGCAATAATATCATTATTTTAAATACCTAAATACCTGTATATACATGTACACAACGAAATGTTCAAAGTATTTTGATTAATTTTTAACTTTTTATACTACGATCTTACTCACAATTCACACTATTTTATAATATTATGCTGTATTTACTGTAAACTAATATCAGAATATCAGATAGTAATATTGTACAAAATTATCTATTCTAATAAAAGGTAATATTTCTCTACGTTTAAGCGATCTACAACTAATTCTGTACTATCCAAATATATTATGTATCTCAAAGTTATTTTTTTTAATTTTGTATTATTATGAGATTTTTCATGCAGAGATTTTTTAAGTTCATGAAAAATAAATTTTTTTTATTTATTGCCGTTGGTTATATAAAATAAAATCGTTATTAAATAACTGTATAATATGTACTGCAGTTTTTAAGCCTGTACTTTAAATTTAGTCAAAACCACTTAAATTAATGTGTTAAAACATTTAAATTTAAGGTTAAACTAAATTAAAGAAGTGAATCCATGGACATTTAATTTATTTTAAGAAACGTTATGTAGGCTAATATAAAACATATTTATGTAATTATTTTGTCAAAAATTAGTCCAACTTATCATATATTACCAATAAAAAATTTAATAAGTGTCTAAAAACAATATAACAATATATTGTAAAATATCTTTTGAAGTATAGAATGATGGAACCAACTGTTTATAATTAAAATTAAATTTAGTGAATATCTATTGATGATCAATTCAATAAACATGTACCTACATTCGAAACCTGTTAACAATATAATACAGAGCGACTTACATGATTTTTATTTTTATTATTATTTATTTTTGAACTATTATTAATTTAACATAAAATTGTATTAGGTACTTTAACTTTTGATTTTTTTGGCTTTTGCTTTGGTTTCTTTTAGATCGCTGATACAATGATTGTTTCGACTGTCGAATAGCATAGCATTTAAATTGTATGACCGGTAGAATTATATTATATTTATTTTAATTTATTCTTACAAACAAATATTATTATCACGATGACGCTTTATGTGTATAAAGAAGTAAAAGAATAATCTGAAACACAATTTAAATAAATTATCACCGTTATATAATTAAAATGTAATAGATAACACAAAAACTTGAAAAATATAATGTGTATTAGATAAAAATTAATAATATGTACTTATAAGTATAACATATTATTTTTTGGTCAAAAATTGTATTGATTATTAGTTATACTTAACAAATAATAATCAATTAAAAAAAAAAAGTTTATTCAAAATTCTATACAGCAAAATGAACTTTATAAACATATTTCTATTACATAATATTTATTTTTATACCTGTGGTTATAATAGGGTACAGAAATATTTTTTGTTGAATATTATACGTTTATACAGTTCTACCTAGTACTTAGGTAAAGCTATTACTAGTATAATGATTTATCTTTTTTTTAAACTATGGGCACTAATCATAATTTCAGTGAACGATTTAGTATGAATTAAGTATTGACTGAAGTCATCGATTATAATAAGTTATAACTTATAATTAATGTAAGTACTTATTAGTATTTACTAATACATAGTATAAAAATATCCACTTCGAGTTAATTATTACCTGTAGTATTTTTCGTTTGGTATTTTTTATTTTTAAAACGTATAACTATTATAATATAACTAACGTATTAATATTTTATTGCGGTTTTAATTGGATACAGTAAAATTGTCTCTAGGGATATAACTATGGACCACATAAAACATTTTAATTTTACAGTGAACACTTTTAAAAAGGTGTTCTAATAAAATATAAATTCTAAATTCTAATTAATTATAGACACACAACAATTAAAATTCTAAGAAGTATCGGGATGTACATTGTTTTTTTTTTTTTTTTTTTTTTATAGAATTAAATGAAATGGTGAATTTAAATTTCAATATTAAATATTTCTTTAATAACTAGAGTGTACTAATTAATAATAGAGAAGTATGTAAATTAATTGTCTAAATACCTTAAGTCTGTAATAAATAAATTTTATTTCACAATCTCCCATTTCGAGGTTTTAATATTTTAATAAGTCATAATTTAATTTGATAGGTACTATTTAATAATATAAAATAATTTAAATTTATAATATATCATTTTAAAAATAGATTTGGAAATAAAATTAAAATAAAGAAATTTTTCTAATAAATTTGTATTGGAAAAATAATATTATAAAATCATAATATATTTGTTTGTTTTTTGTGCTATTCACACTATTATTAAACAATAAATAATGAGATTGTCATTGTATTTTTTAAATAATTTAAAACTACCTATCAAGTACCATAATTTTATAATATTAATACTAATTAATAGTTTAACTTTTATTATTTTTGATAAAAATCAGACTAAATATTTTAATTAACTCAAATAGCATAAAAAGGTAAGTTGATATCTGTTATGAATTTCAAGAGATATTATTAAAGCTTCTATTATATAATTTAACAGTTCAATCTATACAATATTATAAAAAAAGAACAATATCTGATTCCAATCCAAGCTTTTTAATATATTATTTATTTCTGAGATTTATTCTTGTCTCAAAAGAAATAATAATATACGTTTTCAATTACTATGTGATGAATTTTAATGCAGCACATAAAGGATACTGTGTACGTGGTTTAATAATTAAATAACTCGAGGATATAAAAAATGAACGTAATATTTTCAATTTCGTTTTAAATAATTCATGAAATCATACCCACTAATTTTTAAGCTATCAGTTGTAAAAAAATATTATAAAGGCAATTGGTTGGTATTTTAATATGAAAGCATATCCATTGATATACTATTGTAATAATAGATTATCATAATTCATTAGTTTAAAATGTTTAAATAAAGAAATGATGGAAATAATATTAATAAAAATAATAAAAATTAGCAAAATATACTATATTATACTAATTACAAGTTTATATTTATGAATTACTTTTACTACTAATATTTTAAGATAAAAATTCTAAATTTATATTTTTAATAAAATAATTATACTTTAAAACTCCAGCGTAGTGAACTTAATGCAATATATATAATAACAGGCTATGCTGTATTAATAAACATAGTTTTTATTTTCATAATATCCACCAAGGTCAACATTTTGTTTAGTAAAGTAATAAGTATTTACTACATTTTCAGTACCTATTTATTTATAAATCTATTGACTATTGATAATTGATATGGTTCGTAGCATAATTTATACATATAGAACTGATACAGTGCTATAACCTCAACGGGCGTTTATTAACTTTAATGTACTAGAAGTAGAAACTATGTTTACAAAGTTTCCAAAATCATAACTATATATTTCTTTCGTGTTGAATATTTATATATTATACATATAGATATAGATAATCCCCCGTAAAAAAATATTCATTATAGTTTATAATATTACTTATTATGGTGCAGACTTAGCTGGTTAGGTCTTATACACACCATCCGACTCATCTACAAAAATACTGATATTTTATAATATTTTTAACCATTTTTACGAATCATTTTCTCCAGTGAATATTAAATTAAATAATCGAAGTTGTATATTATTAAATTCAGCAGTAAGTATACCCTATTATCTTAATCGTATCGTACCTCACAACAGTCTACAATCTACATATTATAAAACATACGGCTATTCTGTATTGCTGTACTTAAATTACCTATAAAATTATAGACATGAATGCACATTTACTAATAATATAAGTAAGAACGTTAGATTAATTATTTGCGTCTCGTTTGCCTTAAGCTAAAAAGACAAAACAATAGCAATGACTGCCGTAATAGTGGCGTGATAAGGCGTACTTCACGTTGACGAGCGCATCGCCTCTCGAATAATTGTATGGTGTTACAAGGAATTATGTTAACGGGCCTTGTTCCAGGTTTTCATCAAAAAAAAGTTCTGAGAATAATTATATTATATAATAATAAAAATAAGTATAATAATAAGAGTACACTATATAATATACTCGAGATACAACCATACGAATAGTTTAGATCCATAAAGTTTGAAGAAGCATGAGAAGCACTTATTTCCGTTATATGTACTTTTGAATTTTAGTATTTTCAAAATAGTATACAAAAATAAAATTAGTACTCAGCATCCTATATACCTTTGATTATTCATTACAGCATTAAAAACCTACCACTAACTTAACACAATAGTAGCATAGATATCACAAATCACTGCAACACGTCAGTATAATCAATAAGTGTTTCCAGGACATACAAAAATATAAATTAATATTTTCCTAAATCCAATTTATCCCTTCCGCTAATTTTCAACTTAGCGAGAGTATGTGGAAAGCACTAATTCCCACTATACCCATGCAAGATTTTAGTGTTTTCAGATTTTCAGAATGCACTAAAACAAAAAGAGTCTTTCGCTGATATCTGTAGCTGTGACAAAATTAAACTCATTGTATTTAAAAACGAAAATGCATTGTATACCTGTGACTAGTGATTTGAAAACGTCTGCGCCACTCACTGGCGACGAGCCACCATCACAATAAATTCATAACGATAGTAGTGGGAAGGACCTACCCTCTGACCCCTCTTATTACTATATATAGCCTATGGAGCATGTGTAATCTACGACGTATAGAGCGTAATATATTTTCTTCAGATACACGCACTTTCTTTTGAATAACTAAAGCTCTATACATTATACAGGTAATAAAATAATATATATTGGACTATAGCCAACGTGGACGACGAGAAGTATAAATTTCAAGCATATATTATACAGAGTGCGAGTTGAGAAAATCTAAAAACGCATTTTATATTTTTATATGTACTTTATAAACATAATACACGATCAGGAAAAAAAATGTATGTATATATGAGTACGCCCTATATACATTTTCACTCATCTTTAATACTATACTGTTAACATACAGCCATTGTAAAGTATATACCTAAAATATGATTCAAACGCTCTGAAAATATTATAATATTGTATTCCCATTTGAAGTATATTTTAAATAATATTATGCAAGGATCGTTATAAATCTCTGTGATAATGTGATAATGCAACGAGGTGCCGTCGACGAAATTTAAGCGCCAACTCTCGACAAAACATGTAGTTGGTAATAACCTGGTTACATTTTGGACTCCTTAGTCCTTTTCTACGGAGAAGGACGAGAAGGGGCTGAAATCGGTCGTAGGAAAATAGCCGACCATCAATTCCATGAATAGCCAGCGTGTAACAAACCGTAGTTATATGCTTGTGCAGATTAGCGTGTTTGAAGCTGGTTAAGACACCACCCAATAAAAACAATACAACAGTAATGATTATAGTAAATAATGATAATAATAATATTATTATTACTTGTATATTGTACTGTGAAAGAAGATATGAACTGAAGAGGTTTACACTATTATTTTATATTTGTATTACTTATATACAAAACATGATATGATCACACGCATTGTGTATGAGAGTGTCTGTGTATCTATGTATATTTAGTAATTTTTTTCTCTCGTGTCCCGAACAAAACCTACAGAGTTTTTAATTAGATTTCATGAATTGCAATATTCACGTGTTTTATAAAACAACCACATTCGTTGCATCGGAAGTAATGAAAGAAGATTATTTGTCACGGCAAGCTAAAAATAATACTATATTTTATGAAAAAATATTTTTCAATGTCAATCAACTGATATCTGAATATCTCTCTTAAATTCAGTAAAGGTATCAACTCACAATTTTCCAACGGAAGTCTGTATTTTATTAATAATTAGTTATTAATAAAATATCCGATTTTATAAATCTTTCACTAATACAGGTAAATAACAAACTATTTAATTAAAAAAACTTTAAGCTTAAAATATTTTTATTTATTGTTAGGTATATATATGCTTATCATCTCCTTCATTTGAAATTTGATTTTGATTTTTGAAATTTAATTTTGGAACATCAATAGAATTTTTTCAAAGTTTTATCTAGACTATAAAAGCTTCATAATGTCGTGGTGTACAAAATGTTTAGTTTAAACTTTAAATTAAAAAATGAAGACTAAAGAGTGAAAATGAAAGATTTCGCATAAACTTTAAGTTTCCCGACCAATAATTTTCGCATTGAGAGTTATTTTTATTTTAACAAATTCGTATTAAGCCTACTATAATAGCTGAGTTATTACAATTTAATCTAAAATCTAAATAATTAGTGGTATCAAACAACTTGGTTTTACTTATATTCTCTAGAATCTTCTAATCTAGTTGTACAATTGTTGACTTTTAACTTTGAAACATAGTTGTTTGGTGGTTTACTAGTTTTATAAAATAAGTTCTCCCAGTTTAACGATCTAAAAACTAAAAGTGATTCAATAGTACACTGTAATATCATGAATATATTTTAATAATACAAATAAAAATAATACATATGCTTGTAGGTATAAAAATAAAAGATATGATTCAACCGATATACGATTTTACAGATGATGGAACAACAAATCCATACATGTACGACTGTGAAGTAATAACTTTAGCTCCAACGCATACACGTACAAGCATTAAGTTCCACGAAAACTCGTTAGCTAACTTTCTCCATTAATCATATCTATAGATTAATTGTTTGTAATACTGTACTATTTATTAATTGTATTAAATAAATATAGGTAAGTATTTTTAAAAATAAAAAAATGTACAAAAAAAAATAAATATAAGTTGAGCAAACTTATCCATAGTTTCGGAAATTAAATTAATAAAATCGTCTTTAATTTTAACAATAATAATAACCAATGTTGTTAAAAACGTGTATACGCTCACCTATTTAGTAATTGTTATTATATAATCAAAATATGTAGTCAATTCATTTAATTTCATAATTTTGATTTTTCAAAAATCTCAAATTCTAAAATATAATTGGGTACTTAAATAATATTTTAGCATAAAAAAGCAATTTTCTATATTATAAATTAAAATTCGCTCGCAGATAATAAAAATCAAGAACTTAATATTTAAAAGAAAAAAAAAATGATTGTATAAAGTAATCTTTATACAAAAAAAAAGTTTAACGATGCAATTTTAACGTGACCCAGCCAAACTTTTAATGAAATAATGATCAAAACCTATTAAACTAAAATTATATTTGAGTGCGTTTGACTTAGTAATTATTTTAAAATAACTTGTACACAACTTATATTAGTCTACAAACAAAATAATTTATTCGATGTAACAATTGAAAAAATATTTAAAAAGCCAATGTAAGTTTCGTTTAAATTGAAGATGAAAATTTTCTCCAAAGATATATTAGATCACACATTTAAATGAAATATTTATTAAATATTAAAAAAATAAATATCACGAGATTATTTAATTTATTTATAAATAAACATTGAAATTTAGTGAGTGTGGCTATTTATAAATTTTTAAATTAGTATTTAACTATAAAAGTCTATTTTAATCACAATCTCTGTTACAATAATATGTATCAATGATCTTATTTTTTAACTGAGTTTTATTTTAACAAAATAATATATTTGATTAACTAATAATATTATAATACGTGGCATTAAAAAAAATCTTAAATGTTATAATAAGATATAAAACAAACATCAAATTAAGCCAAAAAAAGTGAGTTACCCCTAAAGTATTGTATTTAATATTTATCAATCAGTATAATTCCAACATATAATAAGAAAAAAAAATCTTTCATAATTTATTTTGTATATTATCTAATTTTTTTTTTTATTGATTAATAATTTTTTTATTATTGTTATTTATTGTAAAGTATTATTGTTATTATAATTCCTTTGAAGTAATCTAAGGGTATTTATAACTTTATTAATTACTTCGTATTATACAATTATAATTTTTTTTTTTCGGATATTTAAATAAAATTATAATTATTAAGATATTTAGATATCCTCATTTAAGAAATAAACATTACAATATAGGTTATAGAAAATAAATAGTAATAATAATATATTCTTTTTTAAAATCAAAGTGATGATTATTCCACAATTAAAATTTATTAATATTTAATATTGTGTTTCTTAATTAAACTTGATAGGCAGCTTAAGTTGAATAATAAATAATTTTTATAAAAACTACAAAAATCTATACAAAATGAATAATAGTTTATTTTCAATTGATTTATCACCTAATCCGGTCGGGCTACTGTCTCACGATGTTAGGATTTATGATTGAAGATCTCTTTTAAACAATCACGCTTGTTGCGGTTCAAACACTTCAGATTGTATTTATTTTTTTTTATTTTAACATATTGATGTTAGTTAACGCTGATAGTTTTGACTAGTTAATTTAAACACATTGAAATGAATTAACATACAAATTATTGGTTACCTACACAATTAGTTTTATTATCATAAATTATGTGTTAAAAACAGGAAATTATGATACCTATGTTGTTTTATAACTTTATTATTGTACCTATGTATTTTGTTATTTTTGCTCAAATAATATTTTTTTCTTTTTTAGACTTAATGACTTAATGTGTTCATAAACAGCCCTCACCAGTAATACAACCTTGACGATTTTTATTAGTTACTTATATAAATATTATATTACGATTTGATCTTGATTTAGCGTGCTTTGTTATTACTTGTTAGTTATTACACATTTTTAAACAAGGAAATATTATGTTTATAATTTTACGTATTTCGAATATGCTTATGAATATTTTCGTACTAACAAAAAATTACAATACACTTTAGATATACACATTCCCAAGTAAGTACTTTTATTAAATTTATAACATTTTCATTTTAACTTCGTACATTTTATTGTACAAATAAAATAATTTTATTGTTATAACATGTTTTATAGTTTTAAATGATATGAGTAGAGAATATTATATGTAGATAATGTACGTTTTGTCATTTAATGGGATTAAAGTTTTTCATTCGAAATTTTTTACACATTGATAATATTATTTTAAACAGATTTTTCATCGAATAAAAAGTTGTATAATATTAATAATGTTTTATTTCATTATTTGTCTACTAACTGTCAAAATACTAACAAATTACAATGTAAAATAATATATTGCAAATAAAAAAAAATTATACTTATTTTTAATATTATATTAGATAAGTAAAATTTAAATTGTCGACATTTCTGACAATAACATTTTAAATAAAATTAATTTGAAATGTATATTATATATATATACTATACATATACACCACTTGACGATAAGTTTAAAGAGTAGTAGCAGTTTTTTTTACTATAATTTAATTCTGGTTTAGAGTTATCAAATGATCATGATTCGTGATATATATGCAGAACATAATTTGGTTCCACATTTCATCCTGTCCTGATTATTTTACAATTTACTTTAGTTAACAAGATAACACATCCCAAGAGATTTTTAAAAATCCCCGATGCTTTTGAGCATTATTTTTACTCATATTATATTATCATATGACTGATTTAAAATTAAAGTTTAACTTAAATTTAATGTATAGCTTACTTAAGATATAGTGTAGTAGGTACCTACTATATGAACTAACTATAAATTGTAAATTTCTTAGTTTTATTGCGAATAAATTTGATAACTGTTTTTTTTTATTTTCATTATTTATAATACGCATTTATAAACATACCTATCTCGTATATAGTCGTATATAGTATACTAGAAAACATACATATTATAAATAGTCATTATCATAGGACATAGATAACACTGCATATTTATTGATATGGATCGACCCAGTTTTTCTTTCAGAATAGAATATATACAATTGTGATTAATACAATTAATAGTCAAGGTTCTTTTCACGGTTTTTTGACAAAAAATTATGTAAGGTAATGAAATAAATTTCGTTTTTGGCATTCAGACATTGTTTTGAGTATTTATTGTGCTAGAATACAATAAAGACGCATAATCAACTGAACGCGACCATTATACTCGTATGTTATATTTAGGTAAAATGTGCTAATATAATATATCATTTCAAATGGAAACATATTGTTTTCACTGATGATAAATTGATTAACTTAAACGAAAACTACTGGATCAATTAATTAATTTGGTACACTATAATTTTCAAACAAATATACATAGGTACATATTATTATTTGAATTATTATTGTTAACAAATGCTACACAGAATCTAATCCATAACAATTCTACACTTATCACAACGTCATGATACCTTGGTATGCGATATGATCACCATACCTAACATAAACAAAATAGTTCGATCAAAAATCCACCCGTGTATCAAATTGATGACGTCGAGACAAATTGTAATGGTATAGGGTAACAGACTAAAACTTATATAGCCAAAAATACTGCGTCCAGACGTGTGAAAAACTTCAATGAAAATAATTTAGTTGTAAAATTGTATAGCCTGCAGCAGACAATGCACTTATATGTGTCGGTAGATACGTCTTCGTATTCGGACAAATAACAGCCATGAATTTTATTGTTTGCGTGTACCTAAACCATATCTGCGTTTACGTATAATATGTCATCAAAATGTATACTAAACATTAGCATGAGAAAAAAAATGCTGATATAAACGCATAATTATACTTTTCCAGCCCCCAATGGTACGTTTTTGATTTTGGATAAATCTAAAAGCCTACAAATTACAAAAATAGTCGTGCTAAAAAACTAAACACTTATTCTTACATTAATCACATAAAAAATAATTACAATATTTAGAGGGCCACAGAAATGTACGTTAACTCGGAACAATGTTGTAATAAGAATTTTTTCTATTCCGAACGTCGCGGACACAAACAATTTGTTGTTTACCAACCAAATGTCCAAAACCTTCTGTTGCCAGTGTACATCGACGACTGTTGTACGCATATCATATCATTATTATTGAATACAATATCATAATTGTCTATATTGACTGTTATCGTGTACAATAATGTTATAACGACGGCGACATATAAATGAAGACGCACATAATACGATATTTCGATCAGAAACGGTACCTATACACATAGTTTTTTCGTTCAGACCAATATCATATGGCGACGGACGTTCTACACAATAGTGTCCCGTGGAATAATTAATAGGTAAATACGGTCATTGTCTGTTACCGATTCGGCGGTGTAGGTACGCATATTATTATACAGCAGCTACAACATTATGTAATATTATTATAAAGAGGCAAGACAATGGACGCGAATCGGTCGCGATAGCTTTGACCGAGTCGGGTCACATTTGGAGCAATAATAATCGTAATAATAAAAAAAAAAAAAATCTCTACGACGCCCGTAATACAGAGCGGTGCGCGGTGTCGCGTCTGGCCATTTTTACCGAGTCGACGGTGCGCGTTGACGCGAAGATCGGGACAGTGCGCCCCGTACAACGCGTTTAATGTTATATTAAAATATATTACAATGATTTACAGCGCGTGGCTACTTGTGTCCGTTATATTACGTGAAAAATAACACATTGCAAACGTACCATATTATCGTCGTACAATGATAATACGGCGACAACGGCGTTTTTAATATTAAAACATATCGCCCAAGGCCTGTCACACGTCAGTCGACAACTGTTAGTTACGCCGCCTATGCGATACCTCCGCGCTGCCACGTCTAAATTTATATATTATCATTAAAATTTAATAAAATCGCCGCAATAATAAAATCGCAACAGTATTTCGCATACGCGGTCGTCCGGTGCATCAAAATGCATTCATTATTATTGTTATTGTTATAAAGTTCCGGTGCTGATGATTGTTTTTTTTTTTTTTCAAAATCCATCTTATTGTTGTACGACCGCACCAACTACTCGCCTGCGCACGCCGACGATCCTCGCACATATTATATAGGAAAACGCACGATATACATTAGGTACGTACGTATCCATTGTACTTACGAATATAGTATTTTATATCATCTTGTAATGCAGCAAGTTATATTATTGCATAAATCCGCCAAACAAAATAATATTTACTGTAACTGCTCGATTTGGCAAAGGCCAAATATATACTAATCTATATATACATTATACACACGTATATATATATATATATATATATAATTTAACCGTTCTTATAATGTAATAAAAATAGATAATTACGTGCATGGGTTGTGGACGTTGTGGTTGCACACGTGACGTTAACGGGTGGTTGTGGTGCATCTAAGGGTTTTAAACAATTTTCAATTTCCTAAAGGTATACGAGTATGATTAGTTTATAGTGTGTATTTTATAATTATATTGAAACAATTTACTAATATTTTTAAATTATTTATTCTTACACTACCATAATATTATATTTGAAAATTAGAATCTATTTTGTCATTTTGATCTATTTTTTGAGTTTCTAATATTTGACTCTTGGCCGTCCCGCCGTAACGCGGAAATAAAAACATATTATAATTATTATTATTAAATAATAAATTTATTCTTATCCGATTCAAATTTTAAAGTTAACACAATTTTAATTTTCTGCTGTCTAAATATTTTGTTGTATTATGAAGTATAATATAATGTATTTTTTGTTTATCGCACAATAAGTAATATATTGATAATTGATAAATTTGAATACATTTACAAAAGAATAATTCTATAATTTTATACTTTTAAAGTTAGCATAAAATTAATCAATAAAGTAATTTATGTGATTTAAGTTTTTTCTTTTCTACAACCATTGATATTTAGATTTCTTGTTTATTCGTTTAAACTACCCAGGTTAAGTTCATTCGATTTCATCGATTATCTATTTACTAAAAAATATCGTTTTTTTTTTTTGTTATTCAAAATAACTCCACCCTTACTATTTTTAGCTAGGTTATATATTTTATAAGTGTATCTCTATGTGTATGTATATTATGTTGTACACTAATACCTTTAACTTTAGAAAGTATATGTGTAATTTCATAAAATAAATATAACGAAGAAAATACAATTATTTAAAACATTCTGTATAGTTATACGAATTTATAATCCTATTTAAATTATATAAACTTAAATAAAACTAAATCTCCGCCTTTAGGTACGGCTACTATGAGTTATGACCCCTAGGCCATAAAAACAATTCATACAACGCAAACTGCAAACAATAAGATCATATAGTATAATAATAATATAGTATAACAATTTTCGTTTGGTATTCTTATATACTTACCTAACAATTTACAAAGAGCAAAAAACACAGTAATCGTTGTCAGAAAATTCTGCGTCAAGTTTTAAAATATTTTATAATAAAGAATATTAATTATATTTTAATTTTATATTTCCTCCTTCATAAGACTTGATATAAAATTGAATTTTCAAAACGCAATATTTCAAATAAATTCAATAAAAACATAATTTGTTTTTCTATTAATAATCTGTCAAAAAAATCGTTTTTTCGTCTTCAATAATCTTCTGTTAAAAACGTTTATAATCGTTTACACATTTTAAATAAAATCCACTTAATTATATTTATTATCCATTTATTGTCATTGTAGTCCAATAAAATGTGATTTTAGTTTATATAATAATATAATCACAGAAGCATGAAATTTTCAAATCGGCAAGTGACGTATGACAATCATATTTTTGTTATTTGTTCGAATATTCTGCAAAATTTACATCATATTAATTAATATTTCATCAAAACTAAATATTTGTATGTATAGCCAATTCTATTATT
This sequence comes from Aphis gossypii, assembly GCF_020184175.1. NCBI lineage: Eukaryota > Metazoa > Arthropoda > Insecta > Hemiptera > Aphididae > Aphis > Aphis gossypii. The sequence goes on along the minus strand of NC_065531.1, from coordinate 63,565,840 downwards.
TTATTCTATTATTTCAATTCTTTTACATCATTTTATTATTTATTTTTGGGACATAACCCTTCAATAATTTCATGATCATAATATTATATTATTATTTATTCCATATTTCCATTTGATCAATGCAGCAGTGGTGGTTTTAAGGAAGTGATGAGCGAGAGGAGCCTAGGACTTGACTATCTTGTAATATATAAATATTAAAAAGTAATCATTTTTTACAATTATTAGCAGTACATAAATATTACAAGAATCTTGAAATATAACAAAAATAATGTATAGGTCCTGACAGTCCTCAGCAGAAGGAAACTATTTTTTTTTGTCACTCGACCCCTTGAAAATGTTTGATTAAAATCATAATTCGATTGATACCATAATATAAAATTGTGGACAAAATTCTACTTATCTTCTTAAAAAGTGTACAATCTTCTATATAATTTATTAAATAGACAGGTGATTAATATTAATAACATGCATTTTTCAGTTTTGTTAAAAAACAATCTTTTTTGTTAATTCTTACAAGTTTAAATAATTCTAGACCGATAATTTAGAGCCATGTTTACTATGTTTATTATTCTACGAATATACAGATTACTATTGCGTATTATTACAATTTTAATAATAATAAATTGCAATCAAAGTGTATATCATAATTCTATTAATTATTAATTTGTTTATTTTGATTATGTATTGCAAATATATTTTACAAGACATCAATTTATTTATTTACATAAATAATGAGTAATGATTGGTGGCGTTGGCAAGACTTTACATACATTTAAAATACAGAAATTTTAAATGTACACTTAATGAAGTATCTAAGTTATAAGTATTAAGAATTAGTACAACTTACATCTTAAAATAAGAATATTATATCGGTTTTTATGATAGTTTTGATAAAAACTTCAAATTGTATTAAAAAAATGGACGAGCATGATTAAACCATATTATGACATACGCACTGCGTAGATATTAATTTTTTTCAATACTATACAATAAATAGTACTGTAATGATAGAAGCTCACAGAAAACATTTATAACTTATTAGCTTAATTTTCCGACTTCGCTCAAGAGATATTTGACTATTAAAAAAAAAAAAAATCGTGGATAGAAAAACCAAAAATGCACCATACAGCGTCTGACTATCTATAATATAGCTTCCATTTTAGAAATTTTGAATTTAGTCTTGTGATTCTATGGAAAATATTTGTTAATCAAAACTTTTATTGATGTAACTACAAATATATTGGATAGCTTTTATTTAACTACAGAGAATAAAAACAGATAGATAACGTTTACATGTCAACACTCAACATCATGTATTTTATCGTTAAAAAAAAAATAAATATGTATACAATTTACACGTTTATTTTAATTATTTACTGACTATATTGGACTAAATATATTCCTAAAACCTACTCTATGATGTTCTCTTTAACTTAAAACATTGTATGGCGATTGAATAAGTAGTTTTGAAGCCAGCCCGTAACAAAGATTTCCACTTTGACTTTTATAATGTATAAAAGGATATAATTTTTAAACCAGACTGATCAATAAAATTGAAAATGGATTTTAATATAAAGACATTTTTAGAAGAAAGAGCATTCATTAATGTATTAAATGTTTAAATCTTAAGGTAAAAAAAGGTTCTTTAAATTAAATGTATTTAATAACACGTGATTCTAAATTTAAATAATAATTATTCAATTAGTATAGTTATTTAATTTTAATTCAATACATAATATGTATATTCTTAATTATATTATTATTCATTGATATAACATATTTTTTATAAAAAAAACTAGCATTCTAATTTCTAGTCGTTTTTAAATCTACTCTATTCTTATTTCTATTACAAATGTCAAATAATACCAGTTGTAGTAATACTAAATAAACACTAAAAAGCTACGGATGATACTAGAATACATAAGTAGTTATGTTTAGATATCTCATCTCTTAAAATTAGTTGGTTTGAATTTTTTCGGTTGTCACTTGTCGAGTATACTAGGTAGGTGTTTTCTGGTGACATATATTAGAATTAAAAATAAATATCTAATGTAAAATACACCTCATATTTAAGTATATTTTTGTAAAATTTACAAAGCACGAAATTCTTATTTAACGAATTTATGAAAAATAGTTTAGAAGCACAGTCTAATATTAAATTAATATTATTAATATTTTCAATATTTAATAAACAACGTAATTTCACTTATTATTTAAAAGTAAAAAATTAAACGTAAACAAAATATGCGAAAATGATGCATTAAGTATTTATAGAGCATTCATTTGTTTTCAATATTTAAGAATAATATGACTATTAAAAATATAATATTGTTCAATGAAGAAAGGAAATTCTTAAAATATGTTTAAACTCTGCATTTTAAAGTAATTCATTAGATTACGATTCAATTCATACAAATCCTTTTGTAATTAATAATTCATAATATTTTTAATTTTAATATTTAAAGGTTAAAAATGTAATAAAAGATTTGTCTTTATTGAATAAAAAAAGACTTTTTCTTTTTTTTATAAAAAAATTTTGTCAATTTTTTTTAGTTTTTCTATAAATGTTGATAACATTGTTTTTCAATCTAAAAACTTAAAAGTGTAGTACAACTTTTCTAATTAGTTGTTTGATAGCAAGAATATCATAATGATGTATTAAGTATTCAAGTACAACACAATTTTTTTTATGGAAGAGTTTAAATTATGGAAATAATACAGTTTTTAATTTTTATAACTTAAGCTTCAAAACTGAAAACAAGATTCTTCAACAGATTTTATTCAAGCAATTGAAATATATTAATAATACATAGGTATACATTTAATCTTTTTATAGATATTTGAAGCTAAAATTTTGTGAAAATATATACATACAAAAAATTACAATTACTTATTTAACAATATTAGATATTTTGTAATAACTTGAAAATTGTCAAGCCGAGTTCATATACTCGAAACTTTTCACTATTACGCAAATCATTAATTTTTTTACACGGTAAAATGTTTAGTATAGATACCGTTTAAATTATTTATAATGAAGTTTAATGGACCAGGACTTATAAGTCATAATAACCAATTATTATTAAAACTGAAATTTAAAAAAGAAGTTATATTTTACATTGTATATGTATTTTAATTACAAATTGTTAATTCCAATTATGTAAATTATTAAAAAGAAAAATGTATTTTACTATTTTCAATATGTCATGTTATTATTATTATGTATTATATAGTTGATCTACTATATAATAGGTTCGACACATACCACATACATGTACATTTTCATTGAGTAGGTCACTGCAGATAATTGATGTGTTAAATTTGAATTCAAATATACATAGATTATAAATTATACTATCGGATTAATTCTAAGCTATTCATACAACAAACCTATTCACGCCGTCTTATGGTACGTCAGTATTTACTTACAAGAATGACAATCAGCTAATATTATGCAATACTATAATAATAATGCTAAATATTAAATATAGTACCTAGAACATAATAATTATAACAGAAAAATTAATTTAAGAAGAAGTAGTATATTATAAAATTATTCTATTCTTTAGAAATAAATGTTACTTTCTAACCATCATTTTTCGTAACTACCAAATATGCAATGATTCATAATTGAATTCAAATTTAATACATATTATAACACAATGTATTATCATAATACCTAATCAATAACAAATAATAAAGTACACTCAAAATATATAGGTACTGTAAATAAAGAAGTTTCAAAGAATATGAATTAACTTTCAATATTCTATACAAATCAATAACATATTTTTTAAATTTTAAATTTAAACTTACCTTTTTATACTTGTAGTACCTAATAATATATGTATAGGTGACAGGTGTATAGTTTTATTATTTTAGATAAGTATTTAAATTTATTGACATAGTTTTTTGTGTTTTTTTTTTTTTTTAACTTGGTATGTTTTATAGCTTAAATGTTGGTTCTGTTTTCTGTATGTTCTATACTTTAGTATAAGTTAGTAGGTAGTAATAGTATCTAGGAAGATATTTAAGATATTATCAAAATATGCAGCACTATGTGCTATGAAAGCTTTTCTAAGAAAGGTGTATTTCGTACATAATAAAGACTTAAGAAATATTTATAAACTCAAGCATGTCAGTATAAATCTCACCAAGTACTAAACGGCTTTACACGTCAACATGCGTTCGTTCACGACTTCAAGTAGTTGAAGAACTTAAATGATTTACCTTTGAACACTAACAAATGTATAAGAAATATTTAACTACATTCTGATGTCTGAAGATTATAATTAATTAAATACTATCAAATTAACATCAAATTTTAATTTCATGAAAAAAAATAATAATCATTTGTGGCTACGCCTACTCTACGACCAAGTAATTTCAAAATATTTACGTTTGAAAAGTTTAATAGTACAAAGCGTCAAAGCATAATAGCTTATACAAATAATATATATTATACACACGCAATCATTTTAACAATAAAACATCATTTTTATCAAACCCTTTTCGAACAATACGTTTAACTTTCAGACGAAGTCCCATCAATAAATCTACATTTTATAATAAAACTACAACGATATGTGTAAACATTTTTAATAATTTTTGTGATAAACTGATACCCATTCAATAAAGTTGAAGCGAAATAAAAATTCCAATAATAATAAAACGTATTTATATAACGCTACTTTGAAAGTCAAAAAGCAATATTAGTTATTATTATTATTATTATTTGTTTTATTAATAATAAAAAAAGAATTATATCACCAGACGGCTGTCTGTCTGTACACCAATAAATTTAAAAATAATACTACGTAATTAATTATATAATTTTTGCTAATAGGTACGTTTTAATCAATGCATTTCAAAAAAAACCTTAAACTTAACCAACTAAAAATGTATTATATTTTAATGAACTTTTTGAGTAAAATAGCGATAATATTGTAGCTTGCCCACTAATAGTGCGTGTACGGAGAAGAGCTTAATGGTTTTTAAGTTCAAATCTAACCTCGTCACCGTTGATTTCTTCTCGTGTAAAGATGCTTGTAATGTTTATTAGTTACGTAATAACTTATTAGGTAATTTTGTATATGATACCGTAAAAAAACTTGTATTTATTGTTTTTACCTTCTATTGTTATAATAATATTAGATAGGTATACAATATAGATTAATTCAGGAACATTGACGATTTTGTGTAAGAACTACTGCTACAAGAAGATTACTTGGAAATATTCAATGCAAGTGCACACTACTGCACTAGTAATGAAATTTAGTAATAAATGTTTTTCCAAGTTTCCAACACAAAAATAAAAATGCGGACAGCGATCTCAAATGCCATGCAACATCCCATGTGGTTACCAGTCTCACTTCGATCACCACGGCAGTCGGCGTAGAATATATGTATTATAGTATAGGTAACCTATATTATTTATTTAAATTTGAACGTGACAACATAACCGCATTCCAACCACTTCGATTCTCAATGGATCTCGTTGAAGTATAAGTTATAACTTCGGGTTAAATATAAAAACAAACATTCACAAAATATTTAAGTTTAAAAAAATGATTCATGAATTGCTTATATTTTTACTGTATTAACAATTTATGTTCACGTTTAAAATATCAATATGAAGACTTTTCAAAAACAAATTAATAAGCGAAATACATTTAAATTTATTAAAATGTCAAATAAAAACACATATTAACATTTAGTACAACTTTTTAAAATTAATGAATACATTTTAATTTTAATGTAGTTTATTTGTGTTTTTCGTATACATTGTTTCATAAATTATTTACTGCATTTCTCTTAATTACAAAAATAATTATATTAAATGTGATCTATTGATTTTTTTCAAGTTTAAGTTCTTTTATGCGTATCATATAGTTTTTATCTATATTCAAATTAGCACTCAATGGGTTAGCAGATCCTCAAAATTGTTCATCAAATAACTGTGGTACAATAATAGCCCCAAGACTTTTGATCTTTTACTATATCATATTATCATCTATTGGTAGTGAATCGCAAATATTATTAAAATAACTGCTAATAGATAATTTTTAAAATATTCTAACTACAAAAAAATCGACAAATATCTAAATCTTATTTAAATCGTGTATTCATGGTTTTAACTATTGCATTTTCTAGGCAATTAAAATATACTTATACGAGTTATACCTATTTATTAATATAAATATTATACGATGATCTTCAAACAAAATATCAATCTCATACATGACAAAAACAGTTAAACACGAAATGTTTATAAAATCAGTGTAGGTATAACTACCTCTTTTGTTTATTATTGGAGGTGTTCCTGCATAAACTTCAAACCACAACTTGATATTATAACAACACACTTTGATCTTTATACACTACAGATATTTATACAGGTTATTATATTGTATAATAGGTATTACGAAATAACTATACTAACATTTTACGATTTTACGATTTTAAGTGCTACTGGATATAATAGCCCCAAGAAAGGTTTAGAATTTTGATGAATCCAGATTCTAATTCTCAGTCGTTCACCCTAAGTGTTATTAAGACAAATATTTTAATTATTGAAGCATAACTTAATAACTATACTAACGATTTTATAAACATTACAACTATTCATAAAGTCACGTTGGAGTGATAGCGATGAAATGAGCCGAGTTTAATACACTCGGTATTTGTTATCAAACATTTTTAATTTGTAATATTTTTAACAGTAGGTAATACAATTTTGACTGTTTCTGATTTTACAATAATTATCTACTTTTTTATTATTATTATTACCTATTAATAATATAAATAATTATGTTATATTAAAAAATAATAATAATAATATGTGCTATAAAAAATAGCAAGAATGCAGAAAATCAAAATAAATGTTTAATATTGTTGATTTTAATTAATAAATAATAATATTAAAATATATACAATATGGACATCATGGCACTCATTAATTAAGATTTAAATGTTAAGAACAATAAATAATTTAACTTCGTGAGTTCAAATAATGTATAAAATATACAAATAAAAATTATATATACCAAACTAATTTTAATTTTGTATTCATACACTATGTATAATAATTATCCAATATACAAATATCCAATGCAAAAACTAACCTTCATAATATAATGTTAATGGGAAATGAGTCGAAAAATCATGTCTCACTCCATATAGTTTGTTTGATCAGTTATTTTGATTAATTAATAGGTTGAACTATTACATACGTACATACCAAATGTTCACCAATAATTATTATTACCATGATGTGAGACAAATTGATATTTTCAAATATCCAGGAAACATTAAGCCACTCAACATACAAGTAATTTATTTATTTTTTTATAATTGTACAATTCCCGTAATCAAATTTTATTCTTGTGTTGTGTTTCTGAGTACTGTGATTTTTTTTTTGTTGTTATTTTTTGATTTATTGATTCATTAATTTCAAACTATGAATTAGGTATATAAGAAAAAAACACGAAACATTTTTACAAAAATAATAGTATTTTAGACAGAGATAGAATTTTTAAAATCAAAAAAACTGAAATTTTAAGCTCATAATTGTATAAGAAATGTATTGAACATTTTAAAAGAATATGCTAAAACATTAGAATGTAAAAATATGTTAATAAAATACAGTAAAGTTAAAATAAAATGCATTTTATACTGTTATCGTAAAATTTAACCATAAAAAAATCCCAGGGATTTAAAAATATGTTGACATATAATTATTTAATAAATATTTTTAGAAGATATTTTATGTGTAAAATAAATTATCTAATTATAAAATAAGATCCAATAAGTAATAAGTGAATTTTCTTGTCATAGTTTTATTGTTATTTAAATGTTTTCAAAACTACATTCACTTTATGACTTTTGATAATTTTTTTTCTTTCCATTTGCTATGAATGAAATCATATAAAATAAATTCAAAACATTGGGTTTAATTCCAAATTGTAAATTGTCTAATATATTATTATAGATAACAGATTATATATAGGTTACCTCGATATTTCATAAAATTTTTCACATTAATATTTTACTCGTATTAGTATTTTCACGTGTGTCTTTTTAACATAATTACTGTATATTTATCTGTAGACTCATATATACAAAACCAATTTTTATTCAACTTATAATATATATTATTCCATTTTAAAATATATGTTGATTGACTAAAATAATCATATCTTAATATTCTCAATGTTAAAATAAAATATTTATATTTATATTGTTTTATCTGAAAATAATAATAATCGATCTGTCAGTTATCTAAAATCCAAATCAAATAATAAATTCATATAATTTTAAATATTTGTCGTAGTTACATTCAAACATTTTGTGTATTTGAGTAAAATTATTGATTTAAAAAAAATCTAACATATAAATATATAATATGTTAAACTACTTATATTCAAAGAGTGGTAATAAAAATGATATGGTTCAGAATTCATTGAAGTTAAAAAATGCCTATTTCAGATTTAAAAAAAAAACAAAATGGTAATATTAAATTCCAAAAAAAAAACTAATTTTACAGCTAATTTTTATTAGGTGTTTAAAAATGTATGTATATAATTTTTACAATAAAAATATGTAATGTAGGCCGTTTTTATATAATGTAGGACACTATAGTCTTGATTTTCATTAGAAGTATTGACGGTGACAAGGTCGATTTTAATGACGATAAGACGATACATGGCGAATACGTTGGCGGTCCAAATATACAATAATGAAATATAAATTGAGCGTAACAGAAATAAATATTAAATATCGTTCAAATTTTGTATGTGAATAAAAAAAATAGTATACCATTTATTCAATAAGAGATACATAGAAAACACATTTAACATATCATACTACTTAATCATAGAATAATATAAAAATTTTGTTTTGTTTTGTTTTGTTTTATTCGTGGTTTTTAATTCTTAACTCATAAGATATAGTAAAATATATCTTTAAATCGATCAGAATCGATTTTATTCGTATATGTGTCTGAAACTGTTGAGGAACATCTTTTTTACTTAACATAATATGTTAGTATATTATATTAATTTCTCCGAGTGAATCACAAAAGGAAAATAATTTGTTAATATCAACATTTTTTATATAAATATTTATTTTAATTCAATTTATTCTTGTATGCAAAATAACTCTATAACTGTGTAACTATATATTACGTTGTTACAACTATCTCAAACAAAATAAATCGTATCTGATAAATTAAAACAATAACAATATTTTTGAACATATTTTATTACCAAAATAAATATACTCGTATAATATTTCAATATTGGCATATTGGTTGAAACACTAAAAGCCGTATCGAATTACATCATCTGTATACGTAAATATTTTGTGAAAACTTAAAGGCTAACCGGTGTATTATTAAGTTTTACTGTCTTAATTTCTTACTTTTGAAACGTAATACGTAACCGTGTTTATTTTATGACCAAACTTTGGTTATTATCTGCCTCAATTTCTAAAACAATACGAGTATACTGCTGAACCAAATCTACTTAATCTAAGTTAACAGGTATAGCTTTAATCCAACATATATTCAAATATTATTATGATTATGTTTTTCCTTGTTAATTAAGTTCTTGATTAACCTCCGTGTTAGTTATTGCTTCAGCAGAAATAATAATTTGTCATCTCTAAGTTTCATTAAAATATTATGCGTAAGTACTTGATTGGGATAAAGAAGTTCACAAATCTACCATACACCGCGTGTAAATAAATAGAATTATTAATAAAACCATAATTGGTACAACTATAGTAAATTAAGTGTGAATTTTATATATTTAACAAAATTTTAATAAAATAGTACGTATGTATATTGTATAAGTATTTAATGTTTAGATAAGTAGAGTGATGAACCACATATTTCGAAATGGGACACTTTACACTTATTATCTAACCATACTTGTTATATATTGCCTATTGGTAAAGAACGATTCGTTTGATTCAATATTATTTATCAAAATGTGTACGAAAGTATTTTTCTCAGACGATAAAATTTAATATATAAGAGAAAAAATTTAAAGTGTGTAAATATCGAAAAAAGTTAATACTTTTCAAAGTAGGGTATCATAGAATATACATGCTACTAAAATAATAATTAGATTTAAAATACTAGTAAATTAAGAAAATAAAATAAAACAATTTGATGAATCACAAGCACTAAATTAATATGTTTAAAAAAAAGAAACAAACTGCTACGTGTTGTAGGTATTGCAGTTTTCTGTAAAAATAAGTATTCAAAACCGATGATTGCATTAAAAAATTTGGATCAATTATTCGAAGATAAAGTTCTTTTTTTCAAATTCAACCATATTATTCAGTCGACACAACTTATTTATCTACCTATTGATATAATTGTGGTTGTCGTTCAATTTAATATAATGCTATCTACCGCTAATTTGTTGATGTAGTATGCTTCCTATCATCACCCAACTGGCAACTATGCTATATACAATATATTTTTAAAGTGATAAAAGTTTTAAAAGTCGTATTAGGTAATTGTTGTTATTAATCAACCTCATTTATAAATGAATTGCAATTGTGTAATAAATTATTTGCATTTTGAGTTTTTGTTTCATAAAATTTGCTGCTAATGAGCTCTTTACATAAGAATTATTTTGAATTTATGATTGCCAATGTTGAACCATTTCTCTATTCTTCATAATAGGTACTATACGTCATAATACCCTATAAATTGTCTTAAATATATTTTCTAATATTTTCTAACTTAAATATCAACATTAGGCTATCAGCCCGTATTTTTAATAAATAAATAACATTGATTTGCCGTTTGAAAAAGCCAGATTCTTATAAAAGTTAATGTATGTAAATGGGTTATAGTATGACAAAATATTATTAAGTTATTGCATGGTTTTTTGAGTAATAACTCATTTTTCTATGATGGGGAATCCCTTCTCCACAACCATTAATTTATTAATTTGGTTAGATGCTGTTTTATCGCGTTTAGGTATAAAACAAAATTATTTTTCTAAAATGCAATCAAGGCAATTTCAACATATTACATAATCCAAAAACTCGAGAACCCTGAATTCGTTTTCCATAATTTCCTACAATCATTTCTTTCATCTGCTCTGAAGCTAGAACTGGAGATTTGTGGCTTATCATTTCCATGACAACGAGGCCTTTGTAGTGTTTTTTTATTTTATTGAAATAAGGATTCGTTAATTAGAATAAACTCCCCATCTCTCCTATCATTCTTTTCAATTTATAGAATTCTGGTATATACCTTCATTTTGCATTAATCAATTTTCAACCATTTGAAGACTTTGGCTAGTAAATAATACAGTTTGCGTTACTAGAAAAATAAAAAAGGCCAAAAATACATCGACTCAACTATTTCATAACTTAAGAAAACTTTTATTTTTATTATTTTTATTTGGATACCAAAAAAAAAATCATTTTTTTTTCTCATTCAACCATAAGTTGGGCTTTTTTTTACTTTCAAGATATAGGTATATTTTCTTTCAATTCGCCATTATAGTCACGTTTCCTAGATACTTTTTTTAACTTATTTTCTGAGTTCACAGTTACATATTACTTCTTCGTATCTTATTTTTGCACGACTTATTTGAACCGGAAAAATAGCACAGTATTTTAAAAATTCCACACAAGTATGTTCGTTATAAATAATATTACAATACAGTTCATTATAGTTTACTCATTCTAATAAAATCAATTACCACAATAATAAAATAAATTAAAATCATTAAAACATTGTTCAAGTTACACACTTATTTTAATCACAAGTATATGAATATTCACAGACATTTTGTAGGTATGAGACATAATTTTATAATAGGGCTAAATTTATTATAAAATGTCCATCATTTTAAAACTAATAATATAAAAAGTAGAAAAGACACACCACTCTAAACCAAGGTACGCATTCCCAGCAGATATTACTGCAACAAAAGCGCCTAAAATATCTGGGGTTACCAGCTAATTTCGATTTTTAAAATCTGGGTCGAAAAAAAAATGAACGATATCTAATATATTATAATATATAGACTATATCAAACGTCGAGACGCGAAAAAAAATTTATGAAAGTACCTCGAGTTATATGGCTGTATAAAACGGTCTTTATTTTGTCGCGAGGCGTTGAGTTGTTTTAAACATTAGGTTTCTAAAATATAATCGCAGTCATATACATAAAAGTCCTATAATAAAAAATATCCATACGAGTCGATAGCGCATCAAAGTCTATTTTTACTATGTATACGCCGTATTTAATGGCCGCAAAATTGAGGCTGCAGTAATCGTTGACTCAATCGGGTATTATCGAATAATGTCAAAACAAAAAACGGGACGTTTTTTTTATTTTTATTATTATTTTCTACATCCCGAACCGTATACCGCGATGATAATAACCGTCGATCGATTGTCGATCGATTAGTTCGACATACGGTGACGGCAGATCGATAATAATAATATGATATTGCTCAAGCGCTCGCTCGTTGCGATCGTACGGTATGCAGTCATTGTTATTTACATAATATTGGCCGAAATACAGGCGGCGCGGGCGGACCGGCAGAGGGGATAATCGCAACGACGCCGCCGCCGCCGAGGCGGTCTACCTTGAGAAAATCGGTCGGGCCCGGTGAGACGAGGCCGCCGGTGCGTTGGTCGGCACCGGTGCCGTTCAATCGCGTCGACGTGTTGCGCGCGGCCGGATGGACATGCAGCCGGCGACGCGACGTTCATCGGGCGTGTTGAAACTGGGCCGGTACATCGTCCGGTGCCTGACGGCCCAGCCGGACATCTGGCTGCTGTTCTTGTACAAGTGCGGTCAACTGGTGGCCGTCAACCTGCACGAACCGGTGGCCCGGAGCGTGGGCATCCTGGACGAACTGTTCCAAGCGCAACAGGGACTGTCGCCGGAACCGGTGGGACGCAGTCGCGACCGAGAACGCGCCGGGCGACCGATCGCCGCCATAGGGTCGTCGCCGTCGTCGCCTCCGCGATCCACGGCCGACGGTCGGCTGTCGCACCGGGCGCCGTCGTCCGTCGCGTCGTCGCCCGACTCGGTGTCGTCCGCGTCGTCGCCGGACAACGACCAGTACCGCGGCATGGACGAGGACGACACGGACGACGGGTACACCGACTCGGACGACGAACCGTTCGCTTACATGACCGGCCGCCGGTTCTCGAGCACACCGTCGTGCACCGGAGGTTCGCGGACCCGTCGCAGCAGTTCCGGTTGCGGTAGCAGTTACATCAGCGACACCAACAGCCGCCGGAGCAGCGTGGCCGCCGGCCGCCGGCACAACAGCTGCACCGACATCGCCGAGGTGGCCGACGACACTTCGGTCGGCGGCAGTTGCAGAGGTACGTTATTGCGATCGTATAGTCACCACACCGTATTGTACGCTTAGCTCGTCGCCGTTTTCCGCGATCCGAGCTGCACAGTTTTCTTCCTCCGACACTCCTCCCAACGACTTTCTAACGCGAACGATCGATCGTTTATTTTATTTAAATGACAAAAGTGTTTTGTATATATTTCTAAATTTCAACACTCTGCTTATCTATATACCGTGGTATATATTATTATTTATTACAAGTCGTTACGGATAGATACTTGAGTATCGATTCTTTTGAATTGTCTAATGCATTTCCAACTGCTAAACAGTTTTTAATTAAAATGCATATTAATGCGTTGAGTACGTACCTACATTTTTTTTTCATTTGTATTGAAGAAAAAACAATTACATATTTTATCGTTTCAACGATATTATTATGTCGTTTAAATCAAGTAACACTGATTATTGCGTTAGCTATAGTCATAAATAATCTTGCACAAAAACGATAACACTAAATCGATTATGATGGTGTTTTCGGTTCGATGGTGGGCTAAATGTAGATCGTAAAATAGAAAAATCGTTTTGAAGCGTTCCATAGGATTCAATGGTCATCAGATACTCTTTATAGGTAGGTCGTAGTACCACAGAAATTCTCTTCTTACTTGGGCTGGGAATGTAATGTCTTATAAAAAAAAATCAGAAAATTAAAAAAAAAAATGCACCTTTATAATTATAAAGGTGTTTGTCTTTTATTTTAAACAAGTTTCGAATCTAAAATTATACTGTTAATAAATTTAAAAAAAAACTTTTGCGAAATTGCGCAATTTCAAGCCTTCTATACGTGAATAACAGAAAAAATTCGTTCTTATTTAATTTATCATCTCCACTCGTGAACTTGATTTTTTATGTTGTACTGATTCGTTTGAAAAACTACAATTAAAAAATAATAATATTCATCAGATAAAAACCTTATAATATTAACATGTCATAATAATATAGTTACATTTTTAAAGAAAAAATGCAATGTAATAAAAATCTGGAATTTAGAATTATTTGGCCTAAAAATGAAAAAAAAATGACCTTTGAAACGAAAATTATTGTCAAAACGCAAAATAAAAACTCCATATTTTCCTTCAAAAATATGCGTAACAGACATGTAAAACGAGCTTCGGAAAACAACGCAAAGTGTATCGAAATCTCAAACCTACTTATTAATATTATAATATAGGTAGGTAACAATAATATTTTTGGTGAAAGTCCGATGTCATTGCTATTCTTCCTATCAAGAACTTACTCTAGGTACTAAACTATATAGGCATATAGCTTGACGCTGCAAGTCGGCTATGAATATTATATTATGCATTTGCACATCGTATTTATTCCTCTCGTCGCATAATATATTATTATAGTATTATAGTAGTTGTTGTCGATAAGACATCGCACTGATCACTTTATAAAAACGGAAAAATTCTTTCATATCATCGACCCTATTATTATATAGTTGGTCCGTTAGTATTATTGTTATGTTATTATTCTCGACACACACAATATTCGTATATAACGCGTATGTGACTGTCGATAAACAACAATCGATGAACGACAATTTTCAAAGACCCGAAAACAGACCAGTAGGTCACGCGCGAATACGCGATACATTATATTGTATTAAAACGCGGTAGTTTTATCTGCCTATCTATTGTTAAATATAATATTATATGACGAATTTTAAATCATTGTCCGAATAGACTTCACCATTTAATTGTTCGTTTATGACGCTTAGTGCAAGTGTGCAACGGTAACGGTAATCGTATCGTATGTGTACACTTTCATTGAGCTTGATCAACCACATTTTATCATTTAATAATTTATTTATTCAAATTCTTTTTTTTTTTATTAATTCCTAAATATACTGAATTGAATAGGTATCATCTTTTCAAAATCTTGAGATTATTTTGTATTACTGAAGGAGTGTCACGTGGCGATACAGACTTCTGTTTACCAAATAAAAATCCCTTTTTTTACTGCAAATTACAAAATAGAAAATTATTTATCTCTAAAAATGTACCAAATTAAAAATGCAAACGAGTAAATCTTAATTAATTAAATGTTCACAATAAGAATAATAGTCATTATAAATGTGTTTTATAAAAATATAAAATAGATGCACCTAATATTAGATCTATTATTTATTATATATTTTGTGTCATTTTTAAAAATTATAAATATTGATACATTAATATTTATTACCAAAATCGATAGCTCACCTCTGTCGATAACCCATTCAAATTTTCCAACACTATGCCTCACACACCTCAATACCTCATTAATACCTAACGTAGGAGCGCAACCTTGTATTAATTCAGTTTTAAAAGTATTTTTACGCAATATAAAACTTTATGTTATTAAAGTATATATTATCTCAGAAAATCTTTATTAATTATTAATTTATTCAAAAAATTGAGTATTTTGTTTAATAATATATAATAACCTTTATTATTATGTCATAGTACAAACCGATTTTGGTGACAAACCAACCAATAATAATACCATAATATTTCGTTATAAAAATAAAGGATTAGGATATATTATATTATTAGTATTCATTGACAACTATTTTAATGTTAATAAACTTCGTTACATCTGTACATTAATTTATTTCTTGAAAAATCTTGATCAAGGAGTACAATAATTTAAAAATAATTGTCTTTGAGTGATGACAGTGATGTTTTAAATAGAAAAAAAAATACTTTAACAATTGTGTACAAACATTGTTAAATACATTTTTCCAATGCACTACAAAATAAGCATTTAAATTATTTTATTTAAATCGAATCAAACAATATGTTATTTGACCTGTACAAAATAAAGATTAAATACATTGATTATTATTTAAAAGATTATAAGTGACTGCAATCAATATAAATGAAAAATTTACAAAGTACAGCTTTCTGGGTTTTTTTAATATAATAATATTGTTATCATAAAAAGTGGTTGAGAAAAAATCAGAATACTTTTAAGTCGTATTAATGTATTATAGTATGATGAATAATAGTACTAACGTAGCACAGAATATAAAACAAAAATTATTAGAATAAATATTTTTATTTAGTATACAAAGAAATACTTGAAACATATTTCATATTAATAGTTTTTATACGATAAATTATAAAACAAAATTATTTGCATGATGTAAAAAAAGAGCACAAAATAGTAGAATATTTATAGTTTATTCACATCGAAACCCAATTTTGGTGATGTATTATTATAAATTTGAATATACAAACCATTGAATTAAAAAAATGATTCTAATTTGAGTTTAATTGAAAATGTAAACCACAATCGCTTTAATTTCTTCAACATTTATCACAATTTTCACCTTTTTATAGTTTTCCTATTGTGCTTAAGGAAACTACCAAGAACTTTTAAAATAACTTATTTAAAGGTACAATTCAAGTAAATTGTTTATTTATAATAAAATTGCTACATGAAACCTTTTGGTGCTTAGAATTAAAAAAAAAAAAATGTTAACAAAATCATTTTTTAACTTAAACTTAAAGCGCTGGAATTTTGAAAATTTAAAAAAACCAATAACAGAATAAATAAATATACCTTATACCGTATATTATTTAAACACATAATATGTATAAATTTAGTAAGGATAAAAGTCAATATAACTCATACCATTAAAACTCATATTTAGATATACAATATATTTTATGACTAAAAATCATATTTGCAACCAGTCTATAAAATAAATCATAAATTCATAAACATATTACAAAATGTAATTTAAATTTAATTTTATTTTAATAAAAACAATATTTACAAAAGCAGATACCAAGAATAAATTAATAATTAGAGTTGTCTAACGGTGAACTAAATTTCAAACAGATTAAGCGTACATTTTAAACTAATTTAATAATTAAGCTATCATGTTTATTTTTCAATTTAATATTAATTACAAAAAACAATTCTAAGAAACTAGTAACCTAATTCGAATGTATATTAGATATTTAGTTTATCTCGTTACATTGAGTATGTCACTGTAATATAAACTAGTTAAAATTGAATTCAATAATAAATAATTATATACAAAAATGATTTTACGTAAAAACTGACTATTCGGTGTTTATTAATTTATAAACAATTTATATATTTGTATTTATATTATATCATATCTACCTTCAATTTATATTTTTATTTTTTTTGAGTTTTGATTAAACAATAAAATCAGTTTATACGAAAATTAATGTTCCATTAATAAAAATAAAAAAAAAATAAATAAAAACCGCAAATAAATAGAAATATTTTTCTATTTATTTGCGGTTTTTATTTATTTTCACAATTATGTATTTAGAAAACTAATCTTAATTTTGAACACCACACTGTAACAAAATAATAGATTAAATTTTAAATTCATTTTGAGTTGAATAATTTCAAAATGTGTGTTTTTTACTTCTTAGTATAAATACAACCTGGTGGTTAGAATTAATCATTCTGCTTTTTCATTAGTTTTGAACAGTTATATTAAGTAAAAGACCAATAATTTATTTGTATTAATAATTTTATAATTTTTCATGCAATCCCTAAATATATTTTGAAAAAATTATAAATTCTAATGTTTTGTAAATTTTTGTTATAATATAAAAACCGTTATTTTTTTAAGAGAATATGTTAACCGAATATTTTTAATCAAATAATGAGAAAATGATACTCTCTATACGTAAACAAAATAATAACTAGGTACTTAAACTGAATAATTTTA
This sequence comes from Aphis gossypii, assembly GCF_020184175.1. Lineage (NCBI taxonomy): Eukaryota > Metazoa > Arthropoda > Insecta > Hemiptera > Aphididae > Aphis > Aphis gossypii. Next base: position 63,547,728 of record NC_065531.1, on the reverse strand, counting down.
AAAAATTAAAATACTTTAATTTTATTAATTATTTGTATACATTCATTTCTTCGGCCTGTTTAGTGTCTTTTTTGTTAGACATCTGTTAACTTGCACTCTCTCAGCGCACTCAGTATATATGTCATGTCATAAATGTGATAGTTTGATAATCAAAACTCAAAAGTATTTTAATACACTTACCGTTAAGTCTAAAAACAATTAATTTATTTATTTTTAAAAAAATTTTATTATATAACACTTAATAATTAACTACTAATTAAACTAAACATCTTGAAATTATTTAATAACTGTTAGTAGTACCTATTATTTAGTATCTAATTAATATTAGGTACAAATATCTACCAATAATACGAGTAAGTATATCATAAATGTATAAGTGACGGATCTCAATTTTTCAATAATTCAAAAAAAATCTAAAGTTTTTAAGTGACACAAATTTAATATAAAGTATGATTAAGATGTTTACCTTGTTTAATACACAAAACAAAACTGGAAAATCAATTTGAGTTTTAAATGTCCTTACCCCACAAAATATTACGAAAGTAGGTAACACAATCCATATTGGTAATTAGTTAAGTATGCTAAATTTGAATAAAAACTCACGACATTATTTTACATAAATTAATATTAATCATATAAATCATTATCACCATCGAAAAATCTTTATATATTATTAAAACGTGAGTCGATTTCTTGTAACAGTTATATCTGAAGTTCTAGCGGGCCGATTTTCACAATTTTTTTTTTTAAACGAAAGTACTCGGTGTGTAGATGAGCTATCAGAAGAGAAAAGTCCAAAAAAATAATTATTTAAATACATATTATAAGCATAAAGTTTGCCTGTTACGTAGACTATTATTATTATTTTTTTTTTCGGTAACCATAGTAACAACTTTTTATTATCTTTATCTTTATATATTATATTATTAAAACGTGAGGCGATTTCTCATTATCATAATCATTATCACCATCGAAAAATATATTATAATGTTATGATAATAGTATTCAAAATGATGCACTTTTTTACAAATATATACTTTTATGAGCAATAATTAACTGATTTACAGAGAAGGTATAGCATTTTTTCTAGAGTAAAGAATCCGCTAGAAATCTTGAATTTACACCATTATTCTTACTATTTATTCATTAAATTTAAATATACATAAAAAATAAATACTATGTTATAATTTTTATCCAGAAATAAAATCAAAATGTATTATATTGAAAAATTGAATTTTGGTAACACAAACTCATATCTTTAATTTTTGAATTTCAATTTGTATGCATGGCCTATACGAAGATTATATTTATTTCAGTTTAGTGAACAGCACAAAATCTTTAGTTAAATATAATAGACTTTCTTGCAAAATCCCAGTTGCTTGGATAATGTGCAGGGTTATTCTATATTTAAATATCTCAACATCGTTGAAAATAAATGCTCGATTCGTATTCGGGAGATGTCTCGGCAATCTCGGTTGTCCAAGTACAAATCATATATTTAAATAGATATATTTCGATAACTAGTGAATCCCTTGTTTAATAAGACATAAAAAAAACTCTTTTAATGAATCTAGAGTATTCTGTATTATAGTTTTGCGTGATTGAACAATTCCTAAATATGGATAGAATATTATATTGTAATATCAATCAAGACGCGTATTTACCAAAGGCAAATAATGGATTACCTCGCTAAGTCAAATACTAATCGTCATTCAAATATCAGAGGTAAAATTGTGTTATACGTTAAATTTAAATTGTGTGTATTATTATTATAATATCATCATTGACGTTGAAATCATTCTGTATACCATAAATAACACATAATAATATAGGTAGGTATACTCCTTATATAATTTAGCTCGTCTGTTGGTTGCAATAGAACGAATGACGTATAATTTCAATATACGTACAATAAATTATTATTACCTACATATTGAGTCATTTGTTGATGTGATAATGGAAGTATGTACTTGAAAATAAGTTCAAAAATAAGATCCAACATTTTCGTGTTTGTAGCGTTCGTACTCGTATAGTATAACTATATCCGGTATTTGATCACAGAATTGTTAGGTATTGATAGTATTACAGTTGTTCAATATAAAATCACAAAATTAAATTCTCATTTTTACGCATATTATAATGTATTGTGTGATTATTATTGTAAACTTGGTTGGTTATGAACTTAATATTTTATGATTTATGAATAAAAACACTGAAAATATACACAGATCATATTATATTGCTTTGACTGATACGTGTATTACAGTAGAAACTAAAATATATACAACCACTGACCCACTTGGATATTTGTACAGGTTATTCTCCAATCACTAAGTATAATAATATTCAGTTCATTGTCACCAGGGACACCAGCTATCATATTCCAAGTAAACATCATTAAAGCAACCCACAATCATCTAAGCACCTCTATCGCCTGAACAACTTAACTATAATAAACAAAGAAATAAAGACAACAATAAAAATAGAGCTTTGACAAACTTAAAAACTGAATTAATATTAACTCTTCAAAAGAACGATGCAACTTTAAATTAAGTTTTTACTTATTTTAAATAAGTTTGATTTTTAATAAATAGGTAGCTCTAAAAGAAAAAAATCGCCTTGTTAATCATCCAGTGCTGATTGAAGAAATCCTAGGATCGATAAATTTTCTTCTTCGCTACATGGTTCTGATATTTTAAATAAATTTATAATATTATGACTACTATTACAAACTATATTATATCCCTTTGTGACATAGGGTTTTCAAACATAAATATAGATTGGTTACTTCTTACCTAACGTTTATTTGTTGGTCAATTAGGTATTACATTTTAAATTTTAGCTTTAATTATAGAAGTAAATAAAAATTGAAAAGTAACTTTGAACTTTAAATTAATTTCAGTTAGTTAAAATAAATAGTTTCTCTTTTCAGACTTGAACAACTACAAATCCGCAAATAACACCACTCGCTATAGTGATGAGTAAAACGTCTAAACTATTTTACTATAATAAACATTTAAAAGTAGCTACCTAGGTAATAGGTTTATATAGATATTCTCGCATACATAATGTTATTTATTTTCTTTGAATAGTCCATACATACTCGACATATCAAACTCAATGTGAATAAATATGAATAATCATTTAACATTATAATAAATTAGCGCAATTTTCAAAAATGTATCAAAGTTTAAAAAATAATTATTCTATAGAATCTATAGAATAATTATAGTACTCTACTGTATAGAGTATATGCATTAAATATTTAACTGTCATTTTTAATTATAATTCATTCAATAAATTAGTTATTTAAAAATAAATATGTGGTATCTAATAATTTGAAATTCAACAAAATAAAACTATACAACAAATCATTGTATAGTTAAAGTTGAGATGATGTAAAAGATATGAATTTCGAACTTCATACAATTAATTACACATTACACAACAAATGGAATGCATATGTCTACCTTGAGCCATAATAAATATCTACATTTGGTGTCAATAATCTTTTACGGAGAAATTCAAATTGTTTAAGTAGAGTTAAATTATAAAATTATAAATCAATAAAAATATTTATATTATTTATATAAATTTTGTTTATTACATTTTGTAAATGGGAGATTTTAACTGTAAAATAAGATAAATTGTTTGAGCTAGTATATTTTGATTTTGACATTATATTCATTTTTAGAATTATAAAGGAGTAAAGCCTAATCTATTGGTATTCTTGTTTTTTTTATGGTTTCTTCTGTAGGCACTTTTCTGTTTATAAAATATATTATAGTGCAACTCTTGTCTATAATACACTCTAAGTATTATCTCAAGAATTTTTCAAAATATAGTATTAAAATATATTTAAAAATTCAAAAAATTAGATTTTTAATAAGTACGTGATCGATTAAATAAGAAAAGAGAAGTCTATCTTGCTTGGCGAATCATACTGTAAATTGTAAATGTACTCTGAACTAACCTTTCCTAGTGAACCTATAGAAACTAAGTGAAAATATTAATCAAGAACGTGTCATGTTAATCATAAGCACGCAGTAGGTGTTGGAAAATATATTCATCGATTTTTCGATGACAATTATAGTATAGTATAGAATATGTATAGTAATAAATATACTTAACGCATTAACGTGTTAAGCCGTATTTAGCCAAATTGTTGTTTTTTTATTATTGTTCATAATATAAAGATTGTTATTTATGAATTGAATATCCATATTATTTTATTATAATTTGAGTTGACTAATTAAAACTAATTTGTGATCATTATGACTGATTTTTAAACATTATAGTTTATAATATAATTCTTAATTATAGTGTTTTAACATAATATAAGTATATACGTAAATCATAATACGCATTTTTTTTAACAATCAAATTTGTTTTTTAGTGCAACATTTTTCCCGAATTCACTATGATTTCTTGAAAAGCGAAACTTATATAACCCTAAACACTATATTAGAATATTATATGAATAGGTAGGTACCTACCTACCTAATTATTAAATCAATTATTGTTAAGACAACTATCGTGAACTCACAGAATGAGAGCAAAAGTAGGTGTTACCGCTATTATCATTGATATACGAAGGTCATGCAATGGATGCATTTTGATCAATTCATTCAATAAATCTTGTTTGTTTAATTTTATAGTATAAATTATTAATTAGTTGACAATATTCGCAATACGGTATACAAGTTATACAAATAAATAACATACTTCAATCAATTTATTGATTTCATAATAACCAGTTTTAACTTGTAGACGATGTTTCATATTCATTCATGATTATTATTGTAACATTGCTAACATTATTTTTATTTTTTATTTGTTTAAATTTTACTATATATGAACATGAATAATTATAATCGTAAAAACATTTAAAAATTAAATCAATAAAAAATAATGAATACTTTTCAAAATTAAAATATAAGACATCTATCCACAATCCACAACCATATTATACATATGTTTTAATCATATAAAAACGTATATGTATCAATTTATATATTAGGGAAAAACATATAATTCACATTCAAAATACAAATTCAAGTATACCTAAGTATCAAACAAATACCAATCACCGGTTTTTTAGACTTAAGAAAATACCCGTTTTATCTGTACAATGTAAATATAAGTACAGAATTTATGTTGTGGGCGTTATTAAATTTAAAATAAATTGACTATAATTAAATTTAAAGGTAAGAATATTATCGAAGACATCTCATATGCTTTTATTTATAATTATATTTTAAAGTGAGACTTAACTCGCTTTAAAAATAAAAAGCTATGAAGTGCTCTATAGATAATATTCTTAACTCTAACTCTGATAATAGGTAAATTCACCGAAGACTAAAGTAGGTAAATAAAAGCCAATAGCACAAGGTTAGTTCTCCTGAACTCAAATAGTCTACGCTGTACATTTGTGTAAAACGGATAACCCACTTGTAGGTTCTACATCCACTTAATATAAAATTCCACTAAAAAAATCCACTCGTCGCCATTAGTTTAGGTACCTATTTGCAAGGACAAAGTATAATAAAAATGGACGCCAAGCGTATTGGTCAATAACTGACCGGTGATGAAAACATGAGTTTAATGTATTCACTTAAAAACATCCAAGAGTCTCGTCTGGTATTATATATTATGTGTCTATACCGTCCACAGTCTAGAAATTCGATGATTTCGATTTCATTTTTTTTTTCAACGCGGTATGACGTTATAACACATAAGTACCACAGACACGATAATATACTTATTATACCAATATTATTAGCTCATATATTGCAAACTTTTAGCGCGTATTAACTCTTCAATACGTCATAATAACTGATATTGCCGTGAAATATAAATAAATTCACTGAAAATCGTTGGGAAATTTCGCAATTTTTTCAAACAACAAATGTATAACGTACATGTTTACTAATTTTTTTGTTTAGCTGAAATCGCAGAGACTTCAACCTCTCACACTCCTTGCCTGTTACTTATCGTATAATATTATTATACTGATATTAAATATACCCGCAGACCACGTAAAATACGCGTAGACGTGCAAAACTGACACCATAGAGTCGCGGTTGTCAGAGGAGAAAAACGCTGATCGGTGGCCATACGCTTGTCTAATCGATGCCGTAATTAGGTTATGCCGTTTATCCGTGCACGATACATAATATAATACTATAATATTATTATATATAAAACCTGTTCCTACGTTTTCGTGGTCGAATCGGCCAACGCGCGCGAGCGCATTATACCGTTTTGCAGAGGATAACTCCTTTCTTTCAGAACAAATGTCTAAAAAAAAAAAAAATAATACATTGTAGCTACATTACAAGTGTATATACAGAGATATTAAATGTGAAGCAATAATTTTATGGGTAATATACCAATAATGTATTATGTATACAATATATTATTTATATACATATAATATATGTATTGTACCCAAATTGAATGCTGCAATTGCAAACATTACGTAATTTACGTACTCGTACCTAATACTTACCCACTCATTGCCGGTAAGTAGTAGTAATACGCGTTCGCAAACATCAACCTGGGATTTATGTCTCTATAATAATAAAACAACTGGCAAAAAAAAAAAATATTTAAAAAAATGTAGATGGCGTGTAAATATTAAATAGTATAATTTCTGTGATGCTGACGTCATCTACTACTAAATACTCGATGATAATTATTATGTTATACTATATTATAATATGTCATGTATAAAATAAATTGCAATGCAAACACCAATAACAAATTATCTAATATTAATAATATAACCCATTATAGTTTTGTTTTTTTTTTCTAGCATTGTGTACGCCCCGTTTAAGAATTTAGATTTCCCATATAATTTATCTTAGTTATCGAAGGTTTTACATTATGTACTATGTAGATAGTAAACAAGTGCAGATCTTATTACAAAATAATATAATATTGATAGTAAATTGTAATAATTATCTTAGGCGGACAAAATCATCAAATTTATTCAAATTTATACTACTAAACATAGTTATACTATTGGCTATATCAAACAAGTTTTTTTTAAATTATATTACTTGATTTTAAAGTTATATTAAAATGTATGTTATAATCACACGTCTAAATTCCTTATAATTAGGTATAATATTAATAAATTTTTGTTGGTATGCCTTATTAAGTTAACTCCAAGCTTAAACTGTTTATAATAAACTCATTTTATTTGGCATTTTATCAAATTTTTTCAATTATTTACTTCCATAATAATAATTAATTGAATTCGGAGTTTACAAGAGAGTATGAGTAATGAGTCAAGCATATTACTTAAAGCTTAAAGCTTCTAATATTATTTGAAAGATTTCAATACTGAATAATGAAATTATTAATCCACATTAATGATTATATTTATACAATTTTGAGGATAAATTTATAATAACTATTTTATAATAACTTACATTTTAATAGAAAACAATTATTACTTGTTATCAATTTATGAAAATATATAATCAAAATTCTACTTATCAGAATTTCTAGGTGTTAATATCATAATAATGATAATAATATTAATCATGATTAATTTGTTTATTATTACTGTTTATAACTAACAAGTACTAAATTATTCGTTAAAATTAAGTTAGAAATATAATTTTGGATTCGTATTTATAATTATCTCATTGTATGTATATGTGCCACGACGTTATTAATTTATTGAAAACAATTATTAGTATTAACTTATTAAATATAAAAAAAAAAATTATAGTTAAAGCCTTAATATAGAACGCAATAAACTAATATAATAAATTATAATTCTTTTAAAAACTATTAAAATTAAGCTGTGTTAATTATGTTAAAAATTAAAAACTCTTGTAACACGCAAATAGAAAATATAAATTGTGCTTTTTATTTAACCATGGACATTTTACTCATTAATAAGAAGTATAACTTTCGCATTGATTATTTACAATAACATATTATTTTATTATACTTTACTTGCTATTACTGTTAAATAATATTACTAAAGTAACATTACAGCATAGTATTAATATACTACAATCCTACTTCAGCTACAGAACACATAATGTATATAATAATTTTCAACACTAGTGATTTCTTTTTAGCTTGACAGCAGTGATTGAAAGTCGATATAGGTATTTGAGTATGGTACATAAAAAAATATGAACAAATATTATTTCCAACAACGCGTATTTCGTATGCTATAGTTATACTACGTGCGTACATGCGCCTATGTGAAATTCTGGGATAAATAAACACAGTATGAAGCTGTAGGTCAATGTTTATTTACGCGCGTGCAGATAGGACATTTTTGTGGAGCTCGATATATAAGAGGATATGAGTAGGTACCCGTCGTTGACGGTAAGGTAAAATAATAATATTATGATGTATTAAATATTTGGAAGAAAACGAAATGGGTCCAAATTTTTGATTAATAAAAATGATTTATTTAATACGTATTACCTATATATTATACGTCAATGCAGTATTGCCGTGTATAATGTATATGCTCATATCAAAACGACTCATATTGAAATTTTATTATAAATACATGATGAAATATAGGCACCTAATACGCGTGTGTACCTGAAAATTGGGGTATGTTATTTAATCTGGGATAGCGTTTGCAGATTTGTAAATTAAAACCTGACACATTATACGATATGGTTATTTCAGTAAATCGCAACCCGACTGTTTTTGATAGGAAACTGTATCATTGTTATGCAATTTCGGACACGGAAAACATTCCGCAATCACCATACAGCTATAGATTGATACGCGTCATAATCATTTAAAAATTGTCTTCCGCTCATTGTGTTACAATCCGATACGCTTCCTCCAAAATGCTCGACTCGACCAACGATATTATAATATCCTCATAATAATTGTATAATAACAACGCTCTATAATCAACATATTTCGCAAACAATCGGCCTAACTCGAAATATTGGCACTATGACGAAAAAAATAAGGCGTAATAAAATAATTGTCTCTCAAACCAAGAAACTGATAAATAATAATAATACATAATAACAATAATAATACTACTGCGTTGAAGTATGTTACATAATACAAATCACCTAGGTAAACTATTAAAATAAAAAATTTTTTTATCATAAAACACTCAAAAAAATAAATAAAATTCTCCATCTACAGTTCACTCAATAATTACAGTTATAATATAATATTATAATACTACGTCATATTCACTAGAAAATCAACGTAACACTGCATAAGTAATTATAAATCCAGGAAAATTTACATACAGACCATTTATAAATATTTAATAAACATCACTCTACACTAATAAATCGCAGTAATTAGGTCACAGTAAAACTACATAATATTATACATTTATTATTATTATTATTATTAGCAGTAGTAGTAGTAATAGTAGTAGTAGTAGTATAATGCTAGAAGTAGTTATTGTATTATTAATAATATTCATTATTCATAAGAGGTTAACTAACATTTTAAAAACAAAGTATTTTCCAAAAATTTATACAAATACGATCTAGTACCTACGGAATTACTATGTACTCAATTTATTCCATATATTTTAATCTATAAACCGAAATTTCTAAATTTGAAAAAAAAATTAAATAAATTTAAATCGAATAAAATATACTCAAAATTACACTTGAAAAAAAATGTTGGTTTTAGAAAACAAAATACCTTTAAAAAATGTTCACGTAAAATCATTCCAGAATCCCGAAAAATGTGTACATTTTCAAGTCAACCCATGAGCGATATACCTGATGTATAATTTATTACAACATAATATACCATATCAACTATAGCCGTTGACGTGCGTGTTTGTCTTCGATGACTGTTTATATACGAATATACGTGATGTGAAATTATATAATATTATATATAAGACAAACATTGTGAAGATCGAATTTATTTGTAGTTTCTTTTGATAATATACATTATATATATTATTATATTAGATATTTGCATTGTTAAGTCGCGGCAAAACGAACGTACCACCAAATAATTATTATGGTGACTAGTACCTACGCAATAAATCACAACACGCTTATTCGTCCATAAGCATTATGATAATATTATATTATAATTAAGTTTTCTTTTTAATAATGATCAGTGGTCCTAATGTTCCGAACATGTACATTTTATGCGCATATATTTCATGCTCTATTTGGATAAATAATTAAATAAAATTAGGTACCTACCTATTGCCTAATGTTCTTTATTAATGAAAATTTCAAGAAATTAGTTTATTTTCAGTAAAATTAAATAACTGACATTAACCATAGTCGTTTCACCAGGATGGGTAAAATACAACGATGATAAAAAAAATGTATAAAGTATGATAAAATCAATGATAAAAATACGTATATAGTATGATATATTTATAAATTTTGTTTTATGATTTTTATATACCAATAATCAATACAGTATAGTTACTAGACTTAATAGTTATTGACTATAATACCTACACTAAATTATATCCTCATCTTCTTTGTCGTTTTTATCGATCTTCATCCACAAACTTCGGCTAATAATTTATTAAATGAATAAAAAAAATATAATCAAAATATATTTAATTTAAGCGGGATGAGAAATTGATATAGGTAGGTATACCAATAGTAATTTTATTGAAAATGACTCATCTTCTACGTATATTTGTACTTAATGTGTTATATTGTATAGTTGAATATTGCTATAAATAATGCTTAATGGTATATTATTAATAATTACCGAAGGTAAGTGGTAACACTTATTCGTAATAATTACAATAAAAAATTATAATTATAAATAGGTAGTAGGTATCTACATGTACAATAAATTAATTGACCTTCTGTGAATTGATTGCGAATAAACATTGAGCCTATAAAAAGAAATACCTAGTAAAAAAATTAGTTTTAAATACTTATAATATATAATACAGAAAACCGCATACTGTTAATATATTTTAGCATATTTTAAAAATAAACACGACATATGTAGTAATGAAAATACCTTACCATCTGTCAATATATCGTTTAACTCCGTAGTTATAACTTATGAAGTGTCTGTACTTACAAAAGGTGTCGAGTGTTAATTATTTTAAATATATTATATATACAATCATATTCATATATGTATCTAATATTTATAAATTATTACACCTAGCTCCTCATAATAATAAAATGTCAAACAAATAAAAATTAACTCAATTATCACCCATCGAGAAAAAATATAATGTATAGTGCCCACTGCCCACCTACATGTTGTCACACATAATCTCAGTATCAAATTAACAATGTAATTTTTGACCTACAAAGACCTTAATGACATTTCATAGTTCTCGTCCGGCACCTAAATGTCAAAATCAACCACTTTCGCACTCAACGTATAACAATAGTTTTTATTATATCACTTAAGTTTAGAAAATTTTTACACTGTCATATAAAAATTCTTTTTTCAATACATTTTTTTAATTTTTCTTTAATTTCAAATATATCAATAAAAAAGAACGTTTACATAGTTTATACATTTTCAAGGTATAAATAATTGTACATTTGTAAATGTTTCTAAAAATGTACAACTTAACTAAAAAACAAATTTTAGAGATTTCAACAAATTAAGCGAAAGTTTCAGCATTAAACACGTATGAAAAAATCATGCTTATGTATTATTAACATTTTTAAAATTGTATATGTAGGTAAAAAGAAATTATGGGGGATCTTATATTACATTATAAATCCTTCTTACCTGACTTCAACATTGCTATCAACTCTTTAAAAAAAATTTCAAAAAATTGATAAAGTATAAATGATTATTTTAGTATCAGTGAAAAGTTACAAGTTATTCTATGACAAATAATTTTTTTAATGCAACAAGAAAACTAAAATTGCTTGATGAGAAGTCGTTATTCTACGTCATACGTCATCTTCAACATTTGAAATTCAATCATACAAAAACAAATGTATGTGGAGCACTGGAGCTTTACGATAAACATTTTTGTTCAATGTAGTCCCATCAAAAAGCTTATGAGGAACCAGCTATTGTACTAAATCTTTAAGCCGTAGGTATGGACATTAAAAACTTGATACATTTTTAACTACAAAATAATTTGCTAATTTTCATGGTTGTAACAAATTTCATTTTTTTAGTTTAAAAATTTTATCAGGTATAGAAAATGGTATATAAACATTTATTGAAAAATTTAACTAATTTAAGTATCTAAATTTATTTGTTTTTGAATTAAAACTATAAAAATAACAAAATCGATTTAGGAAAAACTGGTTTTATGTGAAAATTTTACTTTTTCTCTTTTTTATTTTAAAAATGTGAATCCTTAAAGTACAAAATAGATCCACTTTATTACCAAAAAAATACGTTTTTTTTTTTAAACAAATAAATTAATATAATATGAATACATACGTTATTGCACTACAATAAATATTCTTTATTTTTTTAAGTTTAATATTAACACCACAAATGATATATTATTATAATTAAAAATGAAATATGTACCTATAATGTGAATATCATAACTTATACATCATACGGTTAAAAAAAATATACATAAACTCTATCGGAAATATAATACCAAACTCTGAAGTTTTGATTCTAAAAATCAATTTGTTGCGTTACGATGTAAAATGATACCTACCATATGCCAATATAGTATAGTATAATAATATGTTGAATGTTGATACATTACATAATTTACAAGCAATGATGAGGGGCTCTCAGTGATAAAATGTGGGAGTCGTTTTATTATACGCCATCGATTTATTGGGTTAACATATTTAAACTTAGGATATAAAATCAATAATTTTTGATTTCTACATAATATATTAAATAAATAATTTGATTAAATTTGAGGCTTAAAATACTATACTTTTGCTTAACTATATTCAAAGTTTAAACATATATTCAACTTTATTTTCTACTAATTCTACTAATTCTAATATTCTGAAATTTGATAGCTTTAAGTAATAATTTTCAATCAATAATTTATAATATTATAAATAAATATATAAATATTGGTATCTCGTAATATTAATTTAATGTATTACTATATTGAAGTAAAATACCAATAAATATCAATTAATTTATATAATCTATTTTAAAAAATATAATTTGATATTTTTATTGTTTGTTGAAAGTTAATACTAGAAATCGTCACCCAAAACTAATAGCTAATAGTTTCTTTCAAATCAATTTCACTTACCTATTTAAAATTTTAACAGCATTACAGTTTTAACTGTTTATTAAATAATGTTTTAAAATTAATTTCTCATAATTTTAAATGAAACGTTTTACTTTAACTCACAAACAGAAATATTTATAAAAAAAAACATTTAAGTTGATTGAACCATTCATGATTTAAAAAAAATATATTTTTAATTAAATACACACCATACCGTTACTAAATATCTGCATATATAACTACTATACGAATTACGAACAGCATTTAAACTAAAACAGTAGTTCCCAATCTCTTCTATTCTTCGCCCCCTTTGGCGTAAAAGCCAAACTTTTTCAAAAGTCTCGCTCCCCCTCATATAAATTGAAAATATTGAATATATAAAATGAATAATTAAATAAATACAATTTTACTTCGTGATAACAGCTTATGCCTTCCCAGCAATGTGTATACGCCCCCCTGGGAGGGCGCACCTCCCAGGTTGGGAAACACTGAATTAAAAAAACTACCTACGTATCAACAAACATTTATTTAAATCATTTAACCATAGAATATATAATTATGTATTCAAATAGCGTAATTGTTTGCCACACACACAAGTAACACTGTCCAATAAAAATTTGCTTTCTTATTTATTTATTTTGAAAACTGATACATTATTGTTCTTTTTCTATATCCTTCAACCAATTGTGTAATTTAGTCTAACACTTTCAAGTATGCGTATAAAATGTCCTATTCACTATACCTGTATATGTATACTGAAATGTCTTCATCACCGTTCATAAAACTATTCACAACTGTCATTTAACGAACAAACACACACACACGCACACACACACATACATACAATATATATATTATATGTATATTGTTTAAATTCATAATGACGAATTCAGAAACATTGACAGGCAATAAATTACACGAATATAAAAAATGTTTAAATACTCAAAATATTGGACGTATGAAATATCGAAGAGTTATGAGTTATGACTAAAAGCTAAAAACAAATAACTAGTAAAGCGCATTGACACTATAACTATTAACTATATTATATAATATATTATATTAATATACCATACAATATACATACTACTACAATAATATTTGGTATTGAACGTTGTTGTTGCGTTTTTTTAGAAAAATCACATGGAATTATATTGTATGCCGTTTGGAGACGATTATTGTAGTTCAAAAATAAAATTTTTCATTAAAAAAATACTTATGTCACATAATAATAAAGCTGGCATACCTATTACGCAAATATTAAATATAACTACCCTAAAATTATAATACGACTTCGAGTATTATACTTGCATATAGTTAACATAAATTACAAATTTTTTCTATTTGATATATTTATTATGAAAACTAACATTGTCTTATGAATTAAAAATTATAAGACTATAATCAAATTTTAAACTGCAATTAATAAATATTTTATTTACCTACTGATTAACATTATGGATTTATTATTTTGATACGTCCTACACCAATACTTCAAAGTGGCATAGCCGTAACTATAAAGCGTTTAGCGTATGTTTATTATAATATTATATAGTTGCATAATTTATCTATAGCTAGGTTCATTTATACATATTTACAACAATGTTCTTAATAGACAGAACGAATATAGATTTTATTAAATTTTACAATTACAATTTTACATCAGTGTTAATCTTTCCTATAAAATATTATATGTAAAATTAAAATAATCAATTCTATTTATTGTACCAATTATCATCAAAATTATTAATAAAAAGGTAATAGGTAGCTTATGCAATTCACCATTTATATAATTATATATATAAGAAAAATTATACTATATTTCTAGTCAATTATCCATTATTCTTTAGCACATGTATTAATTAATTAACAATATGTATACAGGCTAAAGCACATAATATGTCTCATTTTATATACGTTAAATAATAATAATAGTCAAGCAAAAATCGCAACGTTTTCGTATATCCCGTATAGGTGCCCAAGTCCGAATTTGAATAATTATTATACTAGCCAGTTTAAATTTTTAAGAGTAACTATTATCTATAATATAAAGTGTATTAAATATTGAGAAAAAAATTAATTAAATTATGTTTTGAATCTTTAGAATCATTTTTCTAATAGATAGATAAATATTAGGTCGTTAATAGATTTTTTTCATTACACATACCTATATATATACAAAGTAAATAAACTGAACCTATAGTGTATATCGTACGTGGTATGTATAAATATATTCATAGATTAATAACACTACAAATAACCCTACGACCCTAGCGTTAATAATCTATGATATAGTAAACACGCTGGTAAATAAAAATATTATGATATCTAGGCAGTGGGGACATTATCAATCGTCACATTGTATAATAACCATAAGCCATCATGTTTTAAGATTATACTTTTTTTACTGTCAACTTTTATTTTCATAATAAGTATAAATTAATATATATATATATTGGGTGATTCTTTTATCAAACAACACTTATTATTTCAAAATCTACAAACGTTTTTGAAAATTTTGATACAACATTTCCAGTCAAAATAGAACAATTTTTTGATCGTTATAATTTTTAATTTTTACTTTTTTAAATGATAACATACATTTTTAATTTAATATTCAGAAGCACAATGTTTTTTGGAATAATTCAATACATAAAAATCGAAATGCTGACAAATAATTTATAAGTTATAAGTATTTAAAAGATAGGTAAGCGGAATAGTAGAGTATAAACCAACATTTCACGGAGTATCCGCGTACCTCTCCAATCATTAAAGCTTTAAATACTTAGGTGTAACTTATATATATATACGTATAATTAATAGCTTTATAGTTTATACATAGATATGTGGATAACTTTGTTAAGCTTTCTTATTTAGTTTATATTTTTTTTTACTTAAACATTGACACATTGTAAACGAATTACGAGAACTTACATACAATTATACACAAACTGTTACTTAAATTTATTGTTTAATATAATATATATTTTTTTTGAATTCAGAAAAAAAACTCACCATGGTAAAAACAATATAAACTGTCTAACTGCATGAAAAATAGTTTTACATGCATACGATGAAAATTCAATTGTATATAAAATCATTATTATTCCAATCGGATACTTATTTTTCCATGAAATCAGCTGTTTAAGTTCTGAAGAAATTAGATTTTAACAAAGTTTTTTTAAATTAATGAAACGTTTTATATCTCTCCTGAAAAGTTGTCATTTTGGAATTAGGACAATAGCGAGTTAGGCAGTAACGTATTTAGAGGGGGGCTAGAGGTCCCGATCGGCTCTGGCGGCATTTTTATAGGGACGGCATCAGATTTTTACATAATACGGTATACCCATCTTCTGTTAATGAAAATAAAAAATAACATAAATTGATTAATATTTTTTTTACTTTTGTTTTAAAAAGGATAACTATAACGAATGATCGCCGATAAGTAAGCTCCGACGCGCTCGTTATGTGACAAAAGTCAAATAATTTTTTTTATGTATGTGGGGGGGAAATTAGCACTCGTGCGACAAATTTCTATATACATCTCTGAAGTTAGGTCGACGATTTGCAAAACAAGCTTTTAAATTATTTTAGTGTTTGTATGATTACATAACTTTTAAGCAATAAAAAATACATTTTTGTAACTCACTTGTAATAATTAAGTGCGTAGGAAAATTTTAATCCTTTTCCTTATATGATAAACACTTTTATAGAAGCATTAGAAAAAGCTAAATGCACTATGCAGGCACACAGCTGTCATTGTTTAGCCAATAAAAATTTGTCGTCAAGTATACTTGAGAACGGCCAGTCCAAATTTTTGATATTAAAATATAACTTTTTTAACAATTAATATATGACAATTTTTTAATTAAACGTTTGTAATATAACAATTTTAGGATTTTAATAGATAATATCAAAAATGTGGACTGACCTCCCTCAAGTAGACTTGACGACAAATTCAAATCTGTTTTCAGAATTCTTATCGCTTTACTGTATCAACCGGTACGTTGGACATAAAACATGTCTGAATTCTTATGTTGCACGTGTGCTAGATAAAGACAGGCAATCACCATCACCAATCCCCTTAAATTGAAAAATTGAAAAATATCTATAAATTATTACTCAAAAAAAAGCTTTCATACCTAATATATGTTTTAAATTATACCATGTACAGAAAATAATAATATAATAACATGTACATTTTTGAAAAAAATCATCAAGTGTCAGAGGTTATTCGTTTTTAAGTTAAAACAATAAAAATAATAAAATCGATTTTGACCTTAACTGGTTTTGCGTAAAAATTCCCGTTTTTTTCCAAATTATTAAAAAAAGTAGATACATACTTACATTTTTTTTACTTAAAAATATCTTCTAACTCTACCTTGTGAACAAATAAGAAATTTAAGTTGTATAGATGGAGTATTTTTCTATTAAAAAAAGTATCTTCAAAGTTCATACACAAAAAACACACATTTTATTGTAAAATCAATATATTCATCGCTCCGCTCAGAATCTAAAATTAAAATAGACATAAAATATTTTTACATAATACGAAGTTTCGCACGGTGTGGATATAGAATAAATTTATTCTGTGGTTCGGTTTCTCGTCGAAAAACGAGGACACAGCGCATTGACTGTTTTTTACACGCACGAACACACGTTATATTCTTATTTCATGTAGGTATAAATATTCTAAAGGTATATGATACACTACTATTATAGCCTATAGGTGATCCATTATTAACGCAAATCACTAATTATTTCAAAAGCTATAGATATTTTTTGAAAATATAGTACCCCCTCAAAATTTAAGTCCACTACTCCACTCATTTAAAATTTAAATACTTATAAGTTATAACAGTTCTAGATTAGGTATAAGTAGGTACTGTAGATACCTACTAAAATGAATAAATACTATGAAAAATGATTTGCTTTGCAAAAAGAAGTACAAATTTACAATTGTCATTAAAAAGTAAAGACTTAGAGAATAGTAGTAAAAAAAATATCGGTTTGATATGATTAAAAATTAGGTAGCGACAATATTGGTTTTTAAAAAGTATGAGTTTTGGAAATAACGAGTGATCTTTGATAAAAAAATAAAACCCGATTCGAATCATCATTTAAATTTTCCGATTCGTATATTTGGTATTGCGCTAACAATAATGTTTTTATAAAATAAAATTATAAAATTGAGCGCAACAACACGATGTAGCAATAATTTATAGTATAATTAATGTAATGCACCCGACGACGGGTTTTGAATAGACTGGCGGCGACTGGCGGGATTGGGAAACACTCGGGCGGCGGCTATCAGGCCAGACCAAAAGCGAAAAAACTTATTTCAAAACTGGGCTACGAGGATAACGACACAACGGTGGAAGTGCAACGGGCGAGCGCGCGACCTGTACGGCCAGCCGCGACGACGTCATCTCGTTTCGCGCCGACCGGCTACACCGGCGGGCGGACGATCCGTCGTGACGTCACGCGACCGACACCGTCGTCCGCGCACGTTCGACGACGGTGGTTAGCGTTACCTATTGCCCACTGACCGCCGCCGCTCCCCCGTGGCCTCGTCGGCCGTCGTCCGTCGACCGCCGCCGCCCGACGACCAGTGTTGTTGTTGTATTTGACGCCGTCGTACCTATGTCAATTGCGGACGGTGCGGTCTGTGTTCATTGACTGTCGTAACGATTGACGGACTGACGACCGTCGTCGGTAATAGTATCTTTGGTCACCGGGCCCCGAAAAACACGATTAATTATGTAAAACTCACGAATACCTACGAATCGCGTTTCTCCCCGTTCGAACCGACCGACCAAGCCCGCCCGCCCATCCTCGTCGTTATATTATTATTGTACGTTCCTTGGGGGGATTGTACGATGTCGAATTTTTACAATAAAGTGAGCTTAGCTTACACCAAACCCATGAACAAGCGCATGACCCTGCAAGAGATATCTCAAGCCAACCAGTGGATTAACGGTGAGAATGGTAATAATCGACATTTACGTTTGTGCGTACCTAACTGCCAGTGTAATATTATAATGTTTATACCTACCCAATGAACATGTATTAAATAACCGTGGTGCTGGTCTGGATAGTACTTTCTACGCAACTGACACAAACCGTTTACAATCTCATCCATGGCCGTTCAAAACGACCGCTGTCTGATCAATAGTTGTACGTTATATATTCTGTGTTGCAGATACGCTGAGCGTCAATTCGTATGGAATGCCTCAGTCTGGTTCCACTGTGTCCCAGAGAGAGAGTTCCAGCTTCCTGCCTGTCACTCAGCCGGCCAGTGCGCCCGCATCACCAGTAGGTTCTCCTGTCTCGCAACTGTTATCCGATCTCTCCAACATCACCCTAGATCCGAACTGGCAAGCCATCAAGTCTACTGTACGTGAACGTAATGCTGCCATGTTCAATAACGACCTCATGGCTGATATATACTTTGTCGTCGGCAATCCAGGTTGGTGTCTTGTCGATACAATAGAAGTCCCCACATAACACTTTTATAATATGTCTGTTAATGTTATTATTTCAGGACACACCCAACGTATACCATCACATAAATACATTTTAGCCACTGGAAGTTCTGTTTTCTATGCTATGTTCTATGGTGGCCTAGCAGACACTAAAGAAGAAATCGAGGTGCCAGATGTCGAGCCAACTGCTTTTCTCACTTTACTAAGGTTTTTTATACTTTTCTTGTTTGTTTGCTTATATTATTATTCTAAAATTATTGATCTAGGTATTTATATTGTGATGAAATCCAATTGGAACCTGACACAGTGTTAGCTACATTGTATGTGGCTAAAAAATATATCGTACCTCATTTAGCCAGAGCTTGCGTTAATTACTTGGAGACAAGTTTAACTGCAAAAAATGCATGTCTGCTCCTCAGTCAATCGCGACTGTTCGAGGAGCCAGAACTGATGCAGAGATGTTGGGAAGTGATTGATGCACAAGTAACAAAAAAATTCACTAACCAACTTTTCATTATTATATTATATTCTTTTGATATTTTTGTAATATAGGCAGAGATTGCATTACATTCAGATGGATTTGTTGATATAGATGCTGACACGTTGCAGAGTGTATTAGGACGTGAAACCATTAATTGCAAAGAAACCATACTATGGGAAGCAGCCATGAATTGGGCCTCAGCTGAATGTAGCAGACGTGAAATAGAACCAACCCCATCTAATAAACGACAAGTATTAGATTCTGCTCTGTATTTACTCAGGTTACCTGCAATGTCTTTAGAAGAATTCGCCAATGGACCAGCTCAAATGGGCATGCTAACATTAGAAGAAACGGTTGATTTGTTTCTCCACTATACTGCATCTAACAAACCTCGCTTGACTTATCCAACTAAACCACGAATTGGACTAAAACCTCAGACGTGCCATCGATTTCAGTCCTGTGCTTATCGTAGCAATCAGTGGCGGTATCGAGGTCGTTGTGATAGTATTCAGTTTAGTGTTGATCGCCGTGTGTTTATCGTTGGTTTTGGTTTGTACGGTTCATCAACTGGGGCTTCTGATTACACTGTTAAAATTGAACTCAAACGTCTAGGGCACATTTTAGCTGAAAACAATACAAAATTTTTTTCAGATGGTTCAAGTAATACTTTTCATGTTTATTTTGCACATCCTGTACAAGTAGATCCCGAATTATTTTATACTGCTTCAGCTATATTAGATGGTGCAGAATTAAGTTATTTTGGCCAAGAAGGACTTAGTGAAATAAATGCCGGTTGTGTAACATTTCAATTCCAATGTTCTTCTGAAAGTACTAATGGTACTGGAGTTCAAGGGGGACAGATTCCAGAACTTATATTTTATGGTCCAATTAGTGAGAATCATTAATACATTTTTAAATTATTTCCAATCCGAATTAAATACCTAAATATATAAAATTACTAAACTCAATTGAAAATATTTTGTGAAAAAAATATTGCTCCTGTATGATATTTTGGATCTCTATTATTTCCAACCACTAAACCACATCTCATATTCAACAATTATAATTCAACTAAATTAGTGGTGTATGATTACACATGTTTATCAAGTAAATTATGTTTATTTTTAGATGTATTATTATGTATCTGTTATAATATTTTTCTTTGTTGGTAATTATGAACAGTATTCTGTCAAAATATTCAAACTAAAATATTTTTTTCCCGCATTTTCTTATAATTATAATTATATAACTATGCTATATGTGTGTAATCGTAACTAGTCCAGTGCTCGAAACATTATTCAATTCATATTGATAAGATATAAGTATAATTAAAATCTAGCTTTATATAAATTTCATTTTTTTAGGCAACATTACTAAGCTATTACTAATTTGGTTTTTTGTTTGTATACTGTTTAAATTAAAAGTATAAAGGATTCTTTTAAATATTTTAATCAAGTTATTTTGGTTTGGATATTTTGACTTAGAATCATTATGAACTGATATTATTTATATACATTTTTATGACAAAACAAACAGACATGCTTGACTTATTAGACATTATTTTTATTTTATAACATTGTTAAGACTATTAATTATAATAGGCATATCTTCTAAATTGTTTACCAACTGTATTAATTTACAAGTTTTAAATTTCTTGCAATAGTACTATATTTTTTTTTTATTTTTTTTTATACTAAGTTTTAAAATGTTATGTTAAACATATTATTATGAATTAAGATCAAACTAGTTACTATTTGATCGAATGTCACTTGTATAATGTTGTTGCCTTATCTTGTATTATTTTTAATACATCCTTAATACGCTCAATATCCTTGTGTATATAATTATTTAATAATAAATATATTATGTAATTAACATTGATTAAATTTATTACATATATATTAAATCAGTGGTACTTATGGATATCCCTGTATGGATTGTTTTTCATATTTTTTTTTTTTTTTTTTGTTAGTGCATTGCTAATAGTTTATTCATAATATAGTTAATAATTAATTACAAACAAAAAAAAAAAAACAATTATATTCTTTTTTTGGTTATAAACTACTTAATAATTTATTTATAAATTGATTTTATTTACTTAGAAGTTTATACTAGGTTACCATTAATTGACTGTATTTTGAGCTTTAACAATGATATAAAAATAGTATTATGATTGTTTAAATTATTATGGCATTATGTAACATTTTCATAAAATTTAAACAATTGTTATTCTTGTTTTTGTGTGTGTGTGTGTGCAATATATTTTAGAACAAAATTGTATTTTCTCAATTTATTTTAACATTTTTCATTAAAACAATTTTCTTAAAGAATCACTTGAATAATCAACTTTAATTTTAAGTTACAAATTATAAATGTACTTATATATTTTTCTTAAACACCAATCAATCATTTTGACTAGTGTTTTATTTCCACAGCTAATTAGTTTTTTTTGATTATTACTTGTCTAAGCCATAGACCTTATACTTAGGGTACTTAGAATTTAAGGTCTATAGTCTAGGCGTTTCTTGTGTCTTTTAATAAATATTTATTTTGTAGGCTGTGATAGGGGTTTTTTTATTTTATGTATTTCATATTTTTAAATAAAACAAATTTTATAAACATATTTCTAGTTGTGTATTTATTCATATAATCATTTATATTGTTTAATATGTCCAATATGTTATCCAATTCATAAAATAAAAAATACAACCTAACATATAAAAAAAACTAGGGAATTTGCTTTGCTATAATATATATATTGTATATATATATAGTAGATTTAGAGCATACCTGCTTACTAAATTATCAAGTAAGTTACTGTAATTCTATTCTATTAACCATTATCTCTTTGAAATGGCTTCTTTCGTAAAAGTAAATTTAAACAAGTTTTAACGTTTTTATTTTTGTGTGTTATATCAATCATAATTGTTAATTACCACAATCTCTTTACCTATCAAAATAAACGTTCTTGTATAATGTATACAACAATACTGTAACAAGAATGTTAAATTGTAATTTAATGATCATAATATATTTATATAACCATTAGTAATACCACATATTAAATAATAATAAAAATAGGTAGATAATGGCAAAAATTCTATACTATGATTAATACTTTATAAATTACAACAAAAAACAGGATCATAGATGCACATAAGTAGAAATATTTACTAAGCACCACTAAGTCTCATATTTGTGCAATATATTGATATTAGCACCCCAAGATTTTTCAATTAGTTTAGCATAAAATTTGTTATTTAGTAGGTATTTATTTTTTGCAAACAAACAATTTAATATCACAATATGTATTATATAATGCATTAATTGATAATAATTTGCTCACATTCTGTAAGCTAGTGCTTGTATTGAAGGTGATGAACTCTTAAAATAGTGTATAATAATTATAGATATTTAACACTAACCTAATTATAAGTAGGGTAGATACCTAGAACAGGGAAAAAATGTATATAGCTCCAATATTTCCTTGGAGGAGAGATAAATAAATTAATAATAACATAAACAACTGAAAATAATAGTACCTATATGTTTAAGATATAATATTCTTATATTAATTATACATTGGTAACTTAGAGTAGTTTTAATATGCTATACTTAAAATGATTATAGCTTTTGAAGAGATTAATATTAATTTTTAAATCTTCACAAATAATAATAGCAGTATTTAATGAGCTTTTAAGACCTAAAGATTTATAAGATTTAGATATATTTATATTAAAATTTTTCCTAAATCTAGTATTAATATTATGGTTACATATTGCTACAACACTCCTATGCTTATATTATATAAGTAATAACAAATTTTTTTTTGAATAACTTTTCAAAATCAAATACATTTAAATCCTTTTATATAATACATTTTCATATACACCCAAATATTTTGAACAACTGTATTCAATACATATATTACTAAATGGTTTTTATGTTCCTGTAATTTATTGTTTTTTATTTTCAAAATCAACTGAAACTTATTTACAAATGTGGCACACAGTTATTAATTTATGTTTAATATTCGACATAAATATACAAAATTCATTAAAGTATTCAAATTTTTATTTTTATTTTGAAAAAAGTGCTCACAACGCTGTTAGACATTTTTTCCCAGACTGCAAAATTATGGCCTGCAGATTTCATTTAGGCCAATCTTGGTTCAGGAAAATTCAAAGTGACAGTAGGTAATTTATTAAAAAACTATATTTCAAAATCTGAACTAGGTGTTTGGTTGAAACAATTTTTTGCACTTGGATTTTTACCTTCGGAAGATGTAGAAGATGCTTTTACTTATTTAATTGAAAATAGCCCTACTGATAATTTTGAATTTACTGATTATATACTGAACAATTATATATTATCTGATGCCGCTTTCCCACCGATTTTATGAGCAACTGAACCTTCAAAAGAGGCAAGAACGACCAATGGCCCAGAATCTTTCCATAGCCACTATAATGCTCAGTTTTATACTTCTCGTCCATCTATTCACCATGTTATACATATTTTATTGGATATTCAAAGTGAAACTTATTTAAAAATATATAGTATAAAACAACAAAATATTAACAAGCCTCGTAAAGAGCAAGAAGAGAATATTGCATTTATAATTAACACTTGGGAAAAATATAAAAATAATGAAATATCTTTAAATGATTATTTGCTGGCATTAGGACCACGTTTTTGCGCTAAAAAGTTATAAGAACTCGATTTTTATTATATATATATACTTTTCTTTTTTTTTACTATACGAATTATGTTATTAATTTCTATTTTTTTTTTTGACGTGTAATTACTGTGATATATTCTAAGATTTTTTTTTTACTATGCGTATTATTAATGTTGGTAAATTTATTTAAAAATTTGTGTTTGCTCAATGATAAAATATTTAAAGTCCGCTATCGTGTTATGTTTTTTTCAGGTAAAAAGGTAAAAAGTCCGCAATCGTGTTACGCCCGTACTGCCGACTGCCATCCAAAGAAAAAGCGTCGTAAATCGAAAAAAGTGTCAGTATTATACTATTATTATATATCGATCTAAAACGCTGATTTGTATGTATTTGTATATTTAATCTGGTTGATCGTATGATATTGATATATAGATAATAGATATCATATTTTCATGACATACTGATTTAAAAAATGACTTTTTAAATTCATATTTTTGCATGTTTTGACATTTTTAGATTTTAATTGCATATTTCAATGTTTTTTTGTTGCTTTTGTACACATTTTTTAAATGTGTACTTTTGTCTATTATAATATAAGAAAAAATATGATATATTTATAGTTTCGATTAATAACAAAATGAATCAGTATAGGTATACTTGTAGGAATAAACTGTTTTTTCTTACAAGATTTATAGATCAATAATCGAGGAAATAAAATACGTAAACTAAAATAAAAAAATATCGGTTAAGATTATGATAGAGCACATACCTTATTTCACAGTTGTTCAAAAAATATAGATAATATTTAATATCTACACTCTACATTAATTTATATTTATTAAATTATTATTATTATATTTATATAGGTATAGGCGTATAGCAATACTATCAGTAACGGTGCTACTAGATTATATTATATTATTGATTATAATATTTATCATGGCAGTTATAGTTTAGAGATGTAACAATTACCTACTTATATTAAATAATATGAAGCTATAATTGCTTCAAATTGTCCTATATCCCTCCGCCACTGAATACCACTGTAGGCCAGTGGCGTTTATAGAAATTAATTATTAATTATATTTTGAATTTTTGGACTTTTTATCCAACAAAAAAATGAATCTGGAATTTTTGTTCAACTTTTTTTAATATAGACTTTTCGACCGGGATTCGCTATTTATAGGCATTTAAAATATTCGTTTTTGTTTATTTTTTTTTTATAAATATCGATAAAATTTTTTTGGCTGAATCGAAATTACTTGAAAATTTAATAGGTATAAAGTTCCTCATAAGTTATTCTTATAGTGATTCAAAAATTATAAGAATACATAGGCACAACTTTTTTTTATTATATAGCATTTGAATTGTTTTATTTTTACATTCTTACAATGGCATTCAGCGAGGAATGTGCTAAACTGTCGTTTGAATGCATCATGTGCTCCACACGAATCTATTAATTTTATAAATAAAAACGGCAACGTTGCATCTACGTATTTCTTTATTCAATCGTATTGTATTTTGAAGTATTTTGGATTCCTATTGTTTGATTGAAACTTCGGTCGTGAAAAGGTAAACTGGATCTTATTGAGGAATAATAGTTATAAATTATTAGGTACCTATAAGATACACAAAAGAAACTAAGTAAATAATAGGAACTGTTCAACTGTGTTATAATTACTTAACCATTTGGGTAGAGGGAGTTGAAATGCTTATTAACCTACATAATATATATATTCTGTCTACTATAGGACAGGTAGCTATTTATTCTTTTGATGGCCAGGCTTTATCGCAGCCAGTCTCGATTGTCATTCGTCGTCCATGTTCGTTATAGTCTTCTAACGATTTTCGAGATTTTACTGCTTATTTGACAGTCTATTTGGTCACGTCGCGAAGTCCACTATTTTCCAGTTATAACTACAGCAGTCAATATTATATAATATTATAGTGTAGCAGTTGCATATACGATACTACAATAGTCTCGTCAACCAAACACAGAGCACCTGGAATTACATTAGGTATATACAGTCAAAACCAGCAACATCTGATCGTCGGTAAGTCATTGCACACATTCATATTATGGTAATATAAGTATTATATTTAATTATTTAAATAATAATAACTAATAAATATATGGAAGTGGGACCTTAGAGATTTTGCCTTTGTTAATTTTCATATTAGATACCTGCATAATGTATTATTATTTATTTTATTGTAAACCAACCAAAATCTCACGAAAAATGTGTTAGTATAATATAAAATTTCTTTAAAACATAATGAAAACACTTAAACAAATTATGTTTATTAATTTGTTTTAATTTTATAAGTAAAAACCTGTGTGTTGAGGATTATAACTACCAATTCAATAATTCATGTATGTTCGAGTTACGTATAATATGTTGTATAAAGTATTATGTAGATAGGTACAAGACATAATATATTTTTATTTTCGGGCGGAATTTACATGTACCTTTTTAATTTTTTTATCTGAATTTTTTTTTGGGCGGAATTTACATGTATATACTATAGTTCATTTTGGGAGGAAATTAACAAGCACCCCTTAGAATAAATTCATTTGTGAAACACTCTAAAATATTTCAATAAATAAAACACTTCAAAATTATGTAATGATATGCTCGATTTTACATATCATGATTTTTGTAAAGTCGTTATTTTTATTTAATAAAATAAATAACGGTCGAGTTGTCGCACGCATGTAATATACTCTAAAAAACCCCAATAAATCAAGTCACTGATGATTGGAACGATTCCTATTATCTAATCACGTACAGGACACTGTACGGGATTATAACGGTACGGCGCAACACATGCGATTTCTGTCATGTGCCGCCGGAAACGGGGGATGGTCCGGTCAGGGTCGCTTTCACCAGGGAGAAAGACAATTTTCTTTGGGGACACCGACACCTTTGATCGGGCCGCCGATGACTCTGGCGGGCCTGACCTAAATCGTCTCCTCTCATCAGTGCATGAGCACCCTTCATAGCGACGAGTGCATGAGCACATCCAAAAAAATACAAGTGCACGAGCTCCTCTCAACCAGACAAGTGCAGGAGCACAGCATACTTACACAAGACCACTCAAAAGATATTGCCTACGACAACTTTACTGTTTCCTTTTTCTAAGACGAAATTTGTCGAAGTGTTTAGTTATTTCTTTTTGAGTGTTAAAAAAATTAATAAATTCTATCCTTGTCACGTCGACTGCAATCATAGACAGCTGCGGATAAGGTAAGATGCATGCGCATCTATATTTAAATAATAATAGTATTATAGAGTTTACTTGATCGTTCTCGAAGCACGACCTCGAGAACCCTCCGACCATCAGGAGGAAGGTGATTCCGCAAATTTAAAGTGATAGAACATAGGCTAAAATAATCGACAAATCTCTAATAACTTATAAATATATTTGAGGCGATCATTCAAGGCTTGTGTCCCTTGTGATTGCCAATACAATTTATTTAAACTACTTCACATATACAAAACAATTACTTTTGTAAAATATAAATATTAATTAACATATAAATATTTTTACTTTTACTAATATTGGTATTTTTATATTTTTTCTTTTCCTTTTTATTTATTTTTGCGTTATTACAATTACTTTTCGAAATGTCAAATTTATTTCATCAATCCAATTCATTTCAATAAATCAAACGGTTGCTCACACGTGTGTACTACACTTTTCAGTAGGCAGTAATGAATGTAATAATTAACATATTATTCAGGATTTAATGTGGAAGACAATGATATTAACTACACAAAGATTTTAATGGTACAATAAATGAACAATACTCCGGTAGGCTATTATAACTATCGTCCATTATGGTGATTAGCGGACTAGCACAGGAATAAATTATTATAACGATTTTCGAGAAATAGCATAGATACTTACGTCTTGATGATATACTTCTAGCAATAGGTATATATTTATAATATTATAAGAGTTAATTTATAATGAATATAAAACTCCGCACACGGGCATTGACACTTGTTCGTATTGTACATATTATATTTATATAGGTACCTAGGTACATTAAAATATTTTCTTTTATTGGTATTTGTTTGTAAGTCTTTATAAAATCATTAAATTGTAATCAATGATAAAATATATTATATTATAGTCTTCAAAACGATTGTAAAGAAGTTCTTAACGTCCAATCAAATCTTAAAATGTATTACCATTTACTATCAGTATCTCAGTACCTATGCTACAGTACTACTTACTACTTGTTCTAGTCGAGTAGTTTATAATAATATTATGTTCACATTGCATACACAATCCTTTTTTAAATGGTAACACAATGATTTCTATTTCCTACAGATTCAGGTAGACTATTTGTTTAAAAACAATTTTAGTAAAAAATTTTTTTTTCTAAATAATTTCAAAATTGACGAAGTAAATTTAATATTCACGAAAAATCTGTTTTTGACAAAATTTAAACTATATAGTATATTCAATTTATACTCAACAATTGAAATCATATCTCCATATAAATTTAAACAGATAAGACATAAATAAGTACTTATAGGTACTACTTTGTTTTAGTAGATAATTTTATTTTATTTTCACCATTCTTATTTTCCAAATAAGGTGCTAAATATTTATGAAAGTATTGAAAATAATAAAAATTTTAATACTACAAATTTAAAATTGAGATTTATTTATTTGCAATTATTTAATTAATGGTTCAAAGTTTTCATTTTAAGTATCAAACACATTTTAAACATTTTAAAAATTGTATTGATATGTCAGCGTTTATTATTTATTTAATTTTCTAACAAATTATAAAAATAAATAAGCGTTTATTTAGGTCTTATCTGTCTGCAAAGTATAAATAGTAATAGTTATCAAAGATATTGATATTATTTCAACTGTTTAGTATAAACTATAAATTGAATATGGCTAAAATGTTGTCATTATAACTTTTCATTAAATAGCGCACAATAAGGCTGTTATCTCCTGAGCTGTGATAAATATAATAAAATATATTCATTTTGTAATGTTTACCTATGTTGACAGTTTACGAAGTAAAATGCAGGTGGTAAAAATCAAAAATTTAAATAAATCTCATATGAAAAAAGCGTAAGTAAAAGCTATCTAAAATATTAATTATATTCATACAATTTATTAAAACATAATTATTTTGATTAGTTTCATTGTAAAAGGAAGAGTTAAATATACCACAGTAGAAGATAATAAAAAGTCGGATGGAAAACATCTCAATTCTTTACTTTTTGATGACAGTTCAGAGATTGAAGTTGTAGCTTTCAAAGACTGTGATGAAGTATCCAAGCTGCTAAATGTAAATATATTTGTTAATATTTATTCCAGATTTATGTCGATATTTTAAAAACAATTTAATTAAAGGCTTTTTTTTTGCAATCACAGTAAATTTTTATTGAAATTTCGACAAAAATTTAAATTAGAATTAAATACATATTATAATATTACTATTATTATATTATGTACCTATTATACAACTATTATAATTTATAATATGTTTGTATGTATTAGTTAATGAAGGAGAGGGGTATACCTAAAATATTCATAAGATATAATTAGATATTATTGCATTACAATATTTTCTATACTTTTATGATACCTATTTAAATATTTAAGTTAAAACTATTAAACAATTAAAATATATAATAGTTTTAAAATGAATTACCTAGTTATGTATTTAAATTTTTAATGAGCTAAATATGATCCAATATTTTACAAGGTGCCCCTGTACAAGTTGTTTCACTCATCTAAAATTAAAAAGCCTACTTTTCACTAATTAACTATAAGTACTCGTTTAAAAGTTGATGTATAAAAAATTAACGTGTATTCCAAAAAATATTCTACTTTAAAATAGCATAGTAGTAGTAGTAATAATATATTTTAAACATCACAAATAAAAATAATTAACCCAATAATATTTTCTGTCCTAATCTTTAAGTAAACGCATGTTATAGTTTGGTCAAGTAATCTTAAATATAATTAAATAAAACTGAAATAAATTGTATTCTAAATCAACAAGTTATAATTGCTAAAAATAGAAATAAAACAACATAATATCAACAGTGTAGGTACCATACTAAAAATAATAAAAATATACCAACAGATTTGTTGAACATGAATTAACATATTTACATATTATATAATGAAAAAATGATTATTAAATACTACAGTATCAGATATTATATTATAATATAGAACATGAAATTAATAATATAAATTGTAATTCAATTAAGTAAAAACATTCTTACTCTATATTCTAGAATAATTCATTTTTCAAAAACTTTAAATTCTTTTAATGGAATCAAATTACCAAAGTGGCTAAGTAGGTACCCTTTTTAAAAATAATATTTTCATAAAAATCAAAATTCTGGAATAATGACTAATAATACTTACACATAACTACATTTCTATGTCTTTAAATAATATATCGATATTATTTATACAATCTTTTTGACTTTTATCATTATTTCTTATAATCCTCTTTAATTACATATTTATTACATATTATATACGTCAGAATACTTTTATGTTCTTGCTTTCTCTCACACACATTCAAATTACACAAAATGGTTTTTTAGTTTTTTAGTACTTAAAAATAAATCGTCTGTTAACAAATATAATAAGAAATAATATTTTAAGGGCTGGGATTATCAATTTGTCTATTACAATGTATAAAAAAGTGTTCATTTTTAAAATAAAATAAAAAATTGATATGTCAAACCTTTAAAATATTGTTGTTGTTATATTATAGTGAAATAATTTTATTTCATAATAATAATATGTTCCTTTAGACTGGTGATGTTGTAAAAATTGAAAATGGCATGTTAAAAGAAGTTAATAAAGATTATAAAAAAACCAAGCACAAGTATAAAATAATATTACTGTCTAATTCAAGAATTACAACCATAAATAAAGATGAGGTATGTAATGATGACTTTCCAATTCACAAATACACTTCAGGCGCAGCTTTAAAAACTCTAATACCAGGAATAATAATTGGTAAGTAAATAATAATTGGTAAATATCAAAAATAGTAAATAATAGATAATATTGTAGCTTAGTAATCTCCTCCTTGAGTATTTTACCATGGTTTAAGCTAATAAATTTTTCAAAAATTATCAATGTACCTACTTTTTTATTACAGTTTTTAAAAATCAATTTTAAAATGTAATAAACATAATATTATGTAAAATTAATACAATTGTTTGTCTTGATCATAAAATAACTAAATTTTCCATGTAAAAAAATATCTTTTAGCGCTAAATATTACGGTGCGTTGTATTAATTAAATTAAAAGTATTAACCAGTTATACCAATATTGTAATAATTTACTATGCAAAATCATTTTTACAAAGATAGAATTTTAAAGTTAACTAAAATAGTTAAAATTTATTTTTATAAGTTCGTTCAATTTGAATTTAGATGTCTATGGTGTCTTAGTCCAAATCAATAGTGAGACAGCGATCAATCCTCATTCTCAGATATTTAGAAAGGGAATTATTAAGATTGATTCCACAAAAGTAAGGAAATAATACTGCAATATACAAAACAGAAATAAAAATAATTTAATAAATGTTTGGATTATTTTTCTATTTTAGATTGAAGTTTGGTTTTATGGGGAAAAAGCTGAGGAACTCTACAACGTAGGTGACAAATTGTCCTTGTTTTGTGTTAAATACAACAATTTCAAAGGACATGAATATTTATCTGTTGGGCATTTAAGTTCTGTCAAATGTATTTTACATCAGTTACCACATGTACCTGCAGCTGACTTGGAAAGTAAGCAACTATAAGCATGTGCAAGGTGCAGCTGCATACCTACACTGCAAAAATGTGTGCTACCTTAAATTGTTGATTGAAAAATTGTGATCTATATTTAACTAATTACTTTATTATTCTGTGGTATAATCATTAATCTATTTTATCATGTACACAACTATGTAAGTAATAGTTGTCTAAGTCATAAATTATAACTATTGGTGATCATCATGAAAAATTATTTTATTATATTACAGTAAACATTAAATAGGTACTAATATTTAGTTTTACAAGTATGAAAGATTTGTAATACTATGCTCTTTGGTGGCTTTAGTTGAAACAGACAACCAACAGGCCACATCATGTTGAAAAGTCCGTTAGGAAATGCAATCAGTATGGCATATACTTTTAAAACTAATGTGATTTGTAATTAATACATTTTAACCAAAATTCTAAGTATAGAACTTATAAGTTATTAATTCTATAACATTAAACTTCAATAGACAGTAGAATAGGTTAAAATGTATTGGAAATTTACAATTTGTATTTTTATTTAGTATTACTAATTAAAATAAATGCAATTATACAATAACCACAAAAAATTATAGTTATGACTAATTTTTTGAGTAAATATTGAAATATTTATTTAGCATTATTTCTGAATATTGTATTTCTATTGTAAAATTTACAAATAAAATAATTTTGGGGTGTTTGTTCAATAGGCAACAAAGTTTTATAATACCTAGCAGGCGCGTATATAAGGAGGGGTTCTAGGGGTTCAACCCCCCCCCCCCCCGAAATTTCAGGAAATAAGTTTTATTATTTATTAGTTTAGTTTTATATAAAAATTTGCAATCAAACTCCCCCCCCCCAAATATTTTTTTGTGTACGTACCTGATACCTAGTATATTACATTACAATATACATAACTATTATACTTATTTCTACTTTTATTCAAAATAATGAATATTCATTAAAAAAAAACGTTGAATTTTCCTATTCTTAGTAAAAATAATCAGTAGGTGTATTAATTTCTTGATTACTAATTATGCTTTTAAATAAAAACTAGGTATACTACAGTCTACATTAATTAATGTTTATTCAATTTCAGATTCAACAATTGAATCATCAGTTAACAGAGTTTCGATTTCAAGTCCATCTTCATCTAACAAAAGTAAGAATAGGGAAAAAATGAAATAAATTTTAAACTTAGTTATTCAAACTAGTTTGCTAAATAGTTCAATTAAGTTTAACCAACACTTGGTTAAAAAATAAAATGTACAATGCCTACTAATAATTTATAGCAGATAATAAGTTGCCAGGAATTAAGATTTTAATTATACTACTTTATGAAAAATTAGATTTATTAAATTTATTATTATATTTTAAATTTCAGATATCACAATTGGATCACCTGACCAAAAACAGTCAACTTCTGGTTCAACTCCCTGTAAAAAAAGTAAAGGCATAATCATAATAATTGTAAACAGTATTTTTAAGCCAGGGTTCATAAAAAAATATTAATTGAATAATTAACCAATCGTGAGCCACCAATGCATGTCGATAGAACCATTATTGTTTCGTTAAATATTTAGTGATTGTCTATATCACTGTCAATAATTAATTAAAAATTGTCATCAAGTTATTAGTACTCATTAGTCATTACTCAATATCTTAAAAATTATTGACTATTTTTAAACAGTGTATACATGAAAAGTTCAAGTTTCTTACTATTTTATTGTTTTTGCCATTTTTCAATTTTTTTTTAAAGAACAAAATTATTATTTTTTCTGATAATTTCATCAATTTGTTGAGATTGAAATAATTATTAGCTACTATTTAAAAAGTTTAATTAGAAATATTTGAGAAAGATAACCTTAAAAAAAGGGTGGTCAAGTGAGTAACTCTCTGCTGTATAGTAGGTCACTATAATAGATGTGTATTAAATTTGAATTCAATGATAGATATCATTGTATACAAAAGAATTTGAATAACAATTATATTAAATTAAATTAATTAAATTAATATAAAATGTTACTTATTTTTATTAAATTTTTTTCATATCCAACATTTAGTACCTATTTAGTAAATTAAAAAAGATATAAATAATATTAAATACATAAGTAGGTACTTAAATACTGATTTTATAGGAATTTTATATTGATTTTTTTTTTTATGAACCTCAACAATTTAAATGTAATAGAAATAATTATTGTATTATTGTTAACAGGAAAAACTCAAGATTTTAATGTCGAAGAAGGTACCTCAGAAATCCTAAAAATAGACGAGCCCAAAGAGTCATTTTCTGACGAGAAATTCACCAAAGTTGTGCTGAATCTTTTAAAAAATATTAAAAATAACAAAGAAGTAGTAAAATTACGTATTATAGAATTCATCTCGGAAATACTTCCTGAAAAGGATACATATAATAGTGTTGCTAAAGAATTCTAAAAAGATTATCATATCTAAATTGCAAATAATAATGTTTTACTAATTATGACAATCATATTTTTTTTTTTTTTTTTAATACATATTTACCAATTAGAATGTTTCGACTGGCAATAATTAATTATCTCATTATTACCGTGAAAAATATAATCATCATTTTATAACAATGAAAATGTATTAAACATTTTATTAAATAAAAGACATATAAAAAATGGGACTAAAATCAAATGTATTTTTATTTAAAAATCATGGGAAGAAATTAGCAAAAATCTATTAAGAGTCAAGAGAACGCTGTAGTGAAAAAACATGTCATAAAAACATGGTTTCATGTTTTAAGTAGTACGGCTTATAGATGCGAGTGTAGTGATTTGAAAAAAGAGGATTACTTAGTTAATCGGGGGAGATTGTATATTTCTAAATTCATTATTTATTAAATAACCATAACTTATATTACCTCTCTGATTTCCGTGTCGAGTTGTTTGTTGAAATCGTGGCTTTCGTCTGATAAGTGGAATTAGGTAACCGATTTATATTCCAGAATAAAAAACTTTTCTCTTTTAATCACTATTTATTAATTTTATTTAACACCTTTGTCCAGACGGTCTGCGAAGTCTCTTGCCGTTCGTACTATGAGACACAGATCACGCAATAGATTAAGCGGTGTGTAAAAGTATCCAGCCTTGTTTAAATTTTAAAGCTATATAATATAAGAAAAACTTGTAATTCCCCCTCTGACCAAAAAGACCTTTTTTTACACTTGTATAATATTTTTGTCCACAATAACACAACCAACAATCATTGACGGCATGTTCCTCGAAATCAAAATGTACACCTACCAAAACATATTACTCGAAAACTATGTTCACTGCTCTTCCTGTTCGCCTCCAGGGCAGAAACAACCACATGGTACGGCGGTCGCTCAAAACCAGCCGGCCACTCCACGGCAATACTCAGTTGTACAGTGCCAACTAATAAATATACATAATAAAGAAAAACAAAAATAAGAAGAAGAAAAACAACAAAACAAACACAACATACCATAAAACTCGTATTATATCGCCACAGTTATAATTTCCGAGCGATTTGAAAGATCGCAAAACAGCTACTGAAGTAAAATATTACACAAGAAATAACACAAAAAAACACATCATCAAATTCAAAACACCAAAAACACAGATCAAGCATATTCTACTACAACATATTTCAGACATTACAACTTCATAGTTCCATAGGAAGAAATGTATAAAACAAATTAAAATTTGTCAAAACATCAGTAGTCATCAATAATAAAATAAATATATTTATGTAAAGCAATCATCTATATACACGGTTTGGCCAACAGACACAAATGCGACCATTCACTTATTACAATCAAATTACATTATTTTTGCACGGAGCAGAGGAGTAAAATATGAGGTCATATTTTTTGTAATTTCGGGGACTGTTGTATTAGGATTTAACGAACTTCAATAATTATTAAGCAATAATAAAACAAAACATTTAAATAGGTTAAGATAACAATTGTGAAATATGGTGTTGATAAACTCTTATATTTTAGCTAGCATAAGTAATCTAGTAATCAAAACATAGTAGTAAGAAATGTAAATAAAAATTGTTATTAATCGGGTTAAAATAATAATTACGTAAGCTAAGGTGTATGAATTGTAAATTTAGTATATAAGAGATATGGTTAAGGCAGCTAAGGGGTCAGAGGTGGTGATCGTGTGACTCGATCACCACCGGACGTCGTGTTCGAATAAAGTATTTTGCGTTATTTTGTGTTTAACTTTATTTTGGTATACATCCGAGTAATCGGAGTATACGACAGTATGTATAATATATATTATCCTATCTACGACAGTCATTATTACTTATTACTTATTAGTATGGGTGCGATAAGACTCTCGGCCTGTAATTGTTGTTACTTGTTACCACTTACTTATATCTATTATAGATATGTATTAATATATAATACCTATACATAACTATAGTCCGGCTCACGAAAAGTGAACGTTCAAGGTCGATGGGTGGGACGCATATAATTTTCCAGAAAAAAAACTGATATAATGTAGATTAGTTGAATGTTTAATTACAGAATATAATATTACAGAATTAAAAACAAACAGAATATAAAATTCCCAGAAAATATTTAAACAGAAAATGTAATGAATAGAAAAAAATATTGCAGAATATAAAATGATAAGAATGTTTATCAATGGAATGTAAAAATCCAGAAAATAATATTACGGAATTATCAGAAATTTAACTGAGTGTATAATTTCAGAATGGAATATAATATAACAGAATTTTAAAGAACGTTATGATGCATAAAATATTTTACCTGAAAATTATATGCTAGAAAACATTTTTCCAGAAGTACCTATTTTGACATTTATTTATTGTTTTTACGTATTACTGATTTTAACTTTTAAACTAATGACACAGTTGACTACAGGGCCTGATTAAAGAGTTGGACGCCAGTAGGCTAGGGTTGATTTGGCACCCCCAAATTAACCATTGGCTCTTGTCGCCCTAGGCTGTAGCCTATTGGTTAATCAGGCCCTGCTAATAGTAAGTACCTATCTAGTATACATACGACATACATTAATAAATAATGTCAATTTAAAAAAACAAAAAGCGGGCAAGTGAGTACCGCTCTGCTGTACATTAGATGCCGTATGGATCATTATTATGTATTATAGGAGTGTTAAATTTGAATCCAATGATAGTTATCATTGTATACGAAAAACGATTCTCAACGAAGATGATTTGTCAGCCTAGGATATAATTTCTAGTGGTTGGTGAAAAAGGTGGTTTATGTTTTAATGGCCTGAATACAACAAAATTTAAGTTCTTTTATAATAATTGTAAGTTAAACTTATGAAAAACCTTGTATTAAATTTTCAACTCTTAGCTACTTATACAAAAATTTTTATGAAATATACCTACAAAATAATTTGCTAATATTCATGGTTTTGACGAGTTTTTGTCAATATTTGAACTTCAAATGCTAATAAAAAAAAATTGTGCCTATGTATTCTTATAATTTTTTAATCACTATAATAATAACTTATGAGGAACTTTGCATTAAATTTTCAAGTATTTTGATAGGGCCAAAAAGATTTTATCGACACATAAAAAAACAATTTTCAGAAAAATTGAAAATTTCAGTTGTCTATAAATAGCTCAAAAAACTCAAAATATTTTGAAAATTAAATCATGTAAAGAAACTGCCAATCTAAATAACTGGTGAAATTTTCAAGTATCTATGACTTATATTTTTCGAATAATAACAAATGTTTAAAATCGTTTGAGGATAAATCGTTATCGTTACGATATTTCGTAAAAATTTTAAATTCAAACGCACTTAAAATTTTTCCTATAATGATGCTTGGAGTTTGCTCTATATAGATACTTGGAGGAAAACTTATGAAAAACTTAGTGTTGTATTTTTAATCCTTAGTTATAAACACAAAACATTTTATGATTTTTCAACTTCAAAATTACCTGCAAATTTTCGCGTTTTCGACAGATTTCGTACAAATTTGAACTAAAACGCTTATAAAAAAAATTGTAACAAACGATTTTTAATTTTTTTTAGCTACAATAAGAAAAACTTATAAGAAACCTTGTATTAAATTTTCAAGTTTTTTTGGTCATCCAAAATTTTTTTACCCACACTTCAAAAAAAATTCGCATAAAAATCGAAAATTTTAGTGGTCTATAAATAACTCAAAAATTTTTGAAACTTAACTGTATATCGATAACACTAACATAAACATTTGGTGAAAATTTCAAGTATTTACAGTGATTAGTTTTTGAATTACAACCATATAAAAAAATCGATTCGGTCGAAAACTGGATTTGCGAAAAAATTCCCGTTTTTCCGTCATTTTTTGTTTGTTTTTCTTAATTTTTTTGAAAACTGTTAGAAAATGTTTACTTTTTACCTCTATAATGCGCCAAGGATATTCACTTTTACATCGGAAACCACCCCCGAAGTTTAAAAAAAACATACATCATTGTAAAATCAATACATTCATCACTCCGTTCAGAATCTAAAAGTACATGTACGAATTATTATTAAGTACAACCAAAACAGTCATGGAAGAGCACTGTGTTCGATAGCTAGTTTCTACCAGCAAGCCAAATTTTTAGAAGGATAAAAAAGAACTTACAACTTTAGAACTTGCGAAGGCTATAACATAATTTTATTCGTATATGGAAACTAGCCAAGTCAGACCTTAGGCTTCAAAACATTATCCTAAGTGATAAGAAGAAATTATATTTTATGTTGTTATAAATAAATTTCAGGACTGACCATTGAACTTGGCATCCATTTAGATCTCACTTCTTTTGTCGTTGAAGTCAACAACCAAAGCATATTATTTAATTGAACTTGGCTATCATTTTACATATATGTTTTGTTGGGATATCATTACTTTTTTGTAAGTAAATTATTAATAGCTATTAAATCATATTAAAATAATTTCCAAATGGTTTTTAATAAACTATTGTATTTTCCTACATGTACGGGTTATAATTTTTTTTTTTTTTGTGTTTTATTTATATTTTCCTACGTTTATGGGTTATAATTTTTTGTTTGTGTGTTTTTATTTATATTTTCCTACGTTTACGGGTTTTTTTTTGTGTGTCATTATTTATTTTTTCGATGAGAACATTATCTATGTTTTGAAATATAAACAATATTTATATTATGTATATTTTACCTAACAATATTATTGGTTTTTATTTTTGTCTATTCTTAGTACTGATTTTTCCCCCGAAACGACTTCATTTCGATCGTCGATAACAATAATTTACCATGACGTATTCTATAGATAAAGTTTATTACTATATACTATAATTCAGTTACTATTACGTCTAACATTAAAAAAAAAAAATAATAATATTTATTATAAAATATTTTCTGTTGTATAATATACAGAGTATAAAATATATGTAAAATTAATATACAATTACTTTATCTCTTTTTGAGTATATTTTTAATTATCATAATTTTATTGACTATAATTTCTACTGGTGGGTGGGTAATTCATTATTTGTAAGAATAATTATTTAATTATTTTAATTGTAATATTTAAAAAAAAATAATATTAATTACATACAAAGATAGAAAAAAAAAAGTATGTTGCTGCGCGCCGGTCGACAATATCGACATTCGACACATATTCGGCTGTACGTAAGGTTAGCGGAACAATTTAAGTCAATACTACATTAAATTAGAGGCAATTAATTAATTAATTGAAAAATAAAACATAATAGATAATTAATTGCAAAATTATAATAAAATCAATTGATAAAAAATTAAAAATTAAAAAATTAAAAAATTTTAAATTAAAAATCTTCAAGTTTCTGATTTTTTCCTTTGTATTAACCTAACTACCTATCTGTATGCCAAATTTCAACTTTCTAGGTCATCTGGAACTGGGTTAGAATTTTGATCTATAGGTAAGTCAGTCAGTCATAAAAATGACGATTTTGGGACGTTAATATCTAAATAACGGTTT
This sequence comes from Aphis gossypii, assembly GCF_020184175.1. Classification (NCBI taxonomy): domain Eukaryota; kingdom Metazoa; phylum Arthropoda; class Insecta; order Hemiptera; family Aphididae; genus Aphis; species Aphis gossypii. The sequence goes on along the minus strand of NC_065531.1, from coordinate 63,507,158 downwards.
GAGGTATGTTTATGAAATTTGGAAAACATATGTATCTCGTAAGTCTCAATATATGAGCCAAATTTGACATGTTTATGTAGAATAGTTTTTGAGTTATGAGGGGGTCAAAAGTGGCTCCAAATGGTTCGTGTAATATTACACACGGTGCTGCTCGCTAGTTCTGTAGCTAGAACTTGGCTTGACACGCTACCGCGTGTCTAGATAAAAGTCTTGTCATTACTTAATCTTTAAAAGACGTGATAAAAAATGAAAACTGAATTAACATTTAAAATGTAGGTACTAAGTATATATACCTAGTACCGATGCACATAATTATAAATTTCAATATCTAAATCAACAAAATAAACATGATTTGTAAAATTAAACAGTAGTTAATACTTAACAAGAAGTTTAGACAAATTAAAATTATTTATTTATTATTATTAATATAAAAGACAAGTCCAGTTTCTCCAAAGGGTTGGGCGGGGTGTCGGTAATTACTGGTCGGCTTGCTCCAGAGTCCTGACGCCACCACGCGTCCAGATGCACACAGGACTCATGTAATAATTAATAATTTCTTAATTAGCTACCTACTTGTTAGTTGTTCCATACACATGCAAGAATTTTTTTTTAAACACATTATTTGTTAAATATTCATTTAATTAATTGTGAATTAAAATTAAAAACTAAAAATAGTAAATTAAATAATTAAAATACATTTTATTCAACTTCTATTAATTTTTTCCTTGATTTCAAAATTGTATTTAAGTACAAATACAAATAAATCTATTCAGAAAGTATTTAAGAACAATTAATATAAATAATTAGCATGTATATAAATACTTTTGAAATACTTTTTCATTTTATATAATAAACGTCGGGTTTTTGTATTTAACGTAAAAAAATCAATCGTTCATAACTTGTAAACTATTATTATTAGATCATACAGCTCTTTTTTGTGATCGGGCCACAAACTAAATAATAAAAGTTATAAACAACACAGTCACACTGCACACAGCTGTAATACATTTAGGTAGTTATTCTTGAATTGTTGGTGATTATATTATAATAAATATAATATGGCATATTAATAATATTATACATATTATAATAATTATAATAATAATTAGGGCTAGGATTTATATGCATTGCATGTTTTTTTCCTTAAGTCCAAATTTAATGGTTGTCAGATTTATCCACGATTTGGCTTATTCTCGTTTAAATAGAACCAATTTATTTTTGCATATTTATAGATTTTTGGAATTTTGACTTTTTTTAACTTAAATTTTCAAATTTTTATAATTTATTGTTAATTTTAAATGGTGTTTTTTTCATAAAACCGATAATTTTTGGTTTATCCATCGAATTATTGTAAATATAAAGTATAAATATTATCTATCTAAGAAATCGATATTGATTAACTCCAGGATAAATCGCATTATTTAAAATATGCACCAATAACCTCGTGTGATGTGGAAAGGAGTTTTAGTCAGTATAAATCTATTTTACGTTCAAATCGCTGGATGTTTGTATTTGAAAATTATTGAAACAACATATTATAGTAGCATGTAAAATGATATAATATAAACTAATATTCAATATTTTAATGTAATAATAATAAAATTTTGAATTATGATAAATAATAATACTCTAGAAATAATAAAAATTTGTTTTTGCATATTTTTGTAAATAAAATGCATATTTTACAATTTTTTATTGCATATAAATCCTAGCCCTAATAATAATTAATTAATTATTGTGTAATTTAATTCCAGAATTGAAACTTTTTGGGATTTAATTATCTATCTGGAATTTGGAAAATTAGGGTCTACGGTATCACTTTCTATAAAACTACGTTCTGTGATTATAATTTCAGGCTTTAAACTGTATGGAATTTAATTTTCTGGAAAATTATGGTCTACGTTATCAATTTCTGTAAAACTATGTTCTGTGATTGTAGTTTCAGGTTTTCAACTTTCTGGGATTATATTTCTGGGACATATTTTATGTTCATTTTATTTTCAATATGAAATCAATTCTGGAACATTAATTTTCAGTTATTTATTTTTCTGTAATTTTACTTTCTATAATTTTTATTTTCTGTCATGTTATTTTTCTGTTAAATTTAATTTCTGGATTACTAACGTTCTGTTCATTTATTTTCTGGGAAATTATGCGTGCCCGATGGGTGGTGTCCAAATGTTGTTGAATCCAGGGTTTCTCCGTTTTGTACTATGTACCTATCGCTGGCCGTCTCATGATCCATGATTCGTTTAACACGAACGGGTTTAATAATCACTTGTTGAAAACGGCCACGGGGATCGCTGATATCAACGTTCACTTTTCGTGAGCTGGACTGTAAATGTTTAGTTTATCGACAACCGTAATTCGGACAAAATCCGTGAGGCAGCGTGATCAACGTCTAATAGTACCAGGCGCCAGCGCTAAGGCGGGGTGAAATATGTGACGGTGTACCACCACAATGAATACCAAAAACACAATGTCCATGTTTTTGAGATACTGACGACTGACCTATTGGCTATTGTTCTATTCTGTGCTATTAGTCAATAGTCACCCATCGACGTTGTACATGGTACAATAGTCTCGTCGACTAAACACAAAGCTCCAGGAATTACACTTATATATTAGGTGTATAGGTATATTGTTATATACAATCAAAACCAGCAACATTTGATCGTCGGTAAGTCATTGTAAACATTTATATTATTTTAATAAAAGTATTATGTTTAAATAATAATAACTAGAGCAAAGACTTTCATGCATTCGCATATTTTTTCTGGTTAACTTTTGCGTATGCTGAATAATTACACATTTCACAATATTTGTGATCAAAAACTCGAATTTTAGATTCTGAACGGAGTGAAGAATGTATTGATTTTACAATGATGTATGTTTTTTTGATGTGTAAACATCTATGCTATCGGTTTGTAGTACGACCTTCTTGGGGAATCGAGCGTCAGGCGTAAGTCATGTAGATGTGACTGCTTGAGTGTGTGTGTGTGTGTGAGGCTATTGCGCACGGTCTTCGCGCAGGCTACCCAACATACGCGACGGCGGTTCATTATTATCATTTATTATTCTCGTTTACGTATACGCGCGAAACCGTGTTTGTATCGTATAATAATATTATAATACACTATTCGTTTTGTGCGTCGTCGTCGTGTCTGGACGAGATATTACTATATTACGAGGTATTGAGTAACTCAAACTTTACTGTGGTTCATCAATTGAAAAGATAATTACTTTAAATTTAATTTAATTAATAATTTCAATTTTTAAAACAACGTTAATGCTAAAAAAATCAAAATGTTATTATTTCTTTTATCCATAAAATTGCAGCTGTATAATACACAGGGACTGAGACCGGACCGAAAAAAACCGGTTACAGAACCTAAAACCTTGTATAAATTAAAGAACCGAAAATAACCGTAATTTTTATTTTACATTTTTAAAAGACCCTAATCAAAACCGAAACCCTTATATAAAATCGAAAAAAAAAAACCATGTGAGTGCCTTTGTACTTACGAATGATGTGTAAACATCTTAGCTGTAGTACGACTTTGATTGGGTAATATAATGTCATGGTTTGAGTGGGAATTTGTATAATAAGGTAACAATAATCATACAAGATCGCGCTCTTTTTAAAATTTATATTTCTTCGATATCTCTTATACATGTAATTATTGGTTTATGGTAGCTGAAATAAGATACATAAATTTCTGGTTTTCTAACATTTAAAAATCACGAGAATACACCGTCTAGTGTAGTTTTGTAGTTGGTACTCGGAATATTTCGAGCGGTATTCATCTTTAAATTTAATTTATTTTCTAAAAACGAAATCAGCGTTTGTGCCTCATCTGATGAAAAGTTAATGTTGAAGTCGCCTCCCAGTATCATTGGCATTTTGTCATAATCTTCTCCAAGTTCTGCAGCTCCTCCCGGAGTGTATGGAAGTAGAACTAAGTGTAAGTATTTTACGATATCGTTTATATGTTGGTTGGGCGATATATAGACGACGACAGAAAGAACTTTCTGCCCGTTCGGTAATATACATTCGGCTACACACAAGTCTCCAATCGGTCTTGAAGTCACTGTTACACCTGTTGTTTGACGATATTCAATGTCCATGTTTGGTGTCGTTATATGAGAAGTATTTTGCTTCTGATAAATTGCGACACCACCAGCTCGTTCGCCTTCACGTTTGAATTGAACACGACAATCAAAATTTGGAATTGAAATATGTTCGTCGTCAACTACAAAACTACACTAGACGGTGTATTCTCGCGATTTTTAAATGTTAGAAAACCAGAAATTTATGTATCTTATTTCAGCTACCATAAACCAATAATTACATGTATAAGAGATATTGAAGAAATATAAATTTTAAAGAGAACGCGATCTTGTATGATTATTGTTACCTTATTATACAAATTCCCACTTAAACCATGACATTATATTACCCAATCAAAGTCGTACTACAGCTAAGATGTTTACACATCATTCGTGAGTACAAAGGCACTCACATGGTTATTTTTTTTTTTGTGTCTGTACTACATAACTAGTCGAAATAATGCTCCAATTTCAAACTATGGGGGTGGTTTCCGATGTAAAAGTGAATATCCTTGGTGCATTATAGAGGTAAAAAGTTAACATTTTCCAACAGTTTTCAAAAAAATCGAGAATAACAAAAAAAAAATTGACGGAAAAACGGGAATTTTTACGCAAATCCAGTTTTCGACCGAATCGATTTTTTTATATGGTTGTAATTCAAAAACTAATCACTGTAAATACTTGAAATTTTTGCCTAATATTATGTTAGTATTATCTATATACAGTTAAATTTTCAAAAAATTTTGACTTTTTTCAAGTTATTTATAGACCATTAAAATTTTTGATTTTTATGCGAATTTTTTTTTGATGTGTCGGTAAAAAAATTTTGGATGACCAAAAAAACTTGAAAATTTAATACAAGGTTCCTTATAAGTTGTTCTTATTGTAGCTAAAAAAATTTAAAAATCGTTAGTCACAATTTTTTTTTATAAGCGTTTATAGTTCAAATTTTTACGAAATCTGTCGAAAACGCGAAAATTTGCAAGTAATTTTGAAGTTGAAAAATCATAAAATTGTTTGTGTTCATAACTAAGGATTAAAATTATAACACTAAGTTTTTCTTCAAGTAGCTATAGAGAAAACTCATAACATCATTATAGGAAAAATTTTATGTGCGTTTGAATTTTAAATTTTTATGAAATTGCGTAACGATAACGATTTATCCTCAAACGATTTTAAATATTTGTTATTATTCAAAAAGTATAAGTCGTAGATACTTGAAAATTTTACCAGTTATTAAGATTCGCGTTTTCTTTACGTGATATAAATTTCAAAATATTTTGACTTTTTTTGAGCTATTTATAGACAACTAAAATTTTCAATTTTTCTGAAAAAATATTTTTGAAGTGTCGATAAAATTTTTTTGGCCAAATCAAAATACTTGAAAATTTAATACAAAGTTCCTCATAAGTTATTCTTATAGTGATTAAAACATTATAAGAATACATAGGCACAATTTTTTTTTATTACCATTTGAAGGGCAAATTTTGACAAAAATTCGTCAAAATCATGAATATTTGCAAATTATTTTGTAGTTCAAAATTCATAAAATTGTTTGTATTTATATCTAACGTTAAAAAATTCAACACTAAGTTTTCCATACGTTTTGCTTCAAAAAGCTAGGTATTAAGAAAAGTTTTAAATTTTTATGAAATCGGAATATTTGTTTCAAAATAGAATATATGGCAATATTTAATTATAATATATTCTAGACTGACAAATCATCTCCGTTCAGAATCGTTTTTCGTATACAATGATACCTATCATTGCATTCAAATTTAATCTACCCTAGTCCGAGGTCCACCCCACCCCCTAATGTACAGCAGAGCGGTACCCACTTGCCGACTTTTTTTTTTATTTAATTAGTTGACACTAATCCCAAATTCCGTGTTAGAACAAACTCAATATATTATGTACAAACGATTTTCGTAAGTACAAGAACAATTTCTGCGCGAACATTAGACACCTACTAATTACTATACAATAGAGCTATACTACATTTGAGTAGAATTTAAAAAATGTTATTTACCTAATCAGCTATAATATATGACTGTATGGACTTTTCCAATAATTTGAGGATGTCCAATCTCCAAGTCCGTTGCCATTGTTCCGCTACATTTCAATGAATATTCTTTTGAACATCTCCACGTTAATCGTTTATACGTCCTTGATGTTTCATTATTTATGTATATCCTCTCCAACAATTTTTTTCCCATCTTTATTCGACTTGTATCACGTTTCCACGTCGAAATGTAACTGACGCTTATAGGAATTAGGATCGACACAAAATGTATGAAGTTACAGTTTATATATAATGCTGTCATATTGATATTCAAAGTCATAAATTGTTAACCTTTATTATACCATTTATACCCAATACACAATAAGCTATAGAATTTTACGTATATTTTTGTTTAGGTGTATATATTTTGGTAAAAAAAAAGTTTTTTTCTAATCACAAAATTGAGAAATGCAATTTAATATTTACGAATAATCTGTTATTACTTATTAACAATTTTTTAACTGAATTCAATTTTTACTCGAAAATTAAAATCATCTAAAATATAACTGAAAACAGATAAAACATAAATAAATACTTTTTTGTTTAGTAATTTAATCTTATATTCAGTATTCTTACTTTTGAAATGAGATAGCTAAATATTTATGAAGACATTGAAAATAATAAAAATTTTAACACTACGAATTTAAAATTAAGATTAATTTATTTGCAATTATTAGTCTTAATTTTTAATTAATTGTTTCAAACATGATTCCAAACTTTTTTTAAATTATTTTGATAAATCAGCGTTTATTAGATCTTCTTAGTATTTATGAAAATAAATAAGCGTTTATTTATGTCTTACCGGTCTACAAAATACAAATAGTGAGTTATTAACAGTATCAGAGATATTATTTAAATTGTCGAATATAATTTGAACATATAATAAAATAATTTAATTTTGTTACGTTTATGTTGACAGTTTACAAAGTAAAATGGAGGAGGTAAAAATCAAAAATTTAAATAAATCTTATATGCGTAAGGTGTAAGTAAAAACTATCTAAAATATTAATTATATTCATAAAATCTATTGAGACATAATTATTTTGATTAGTTTCATTGTAAAAGGAAGAGTTAAGTATATCAAAGTAGAAGATAAAACTTCGGAAGGTAAACTTCTCAATTGTATACTTTCTGATAACAGTTCAGAGATAGAAGTTGTAGCTTTCAAAGACTGTGATAAAGTATCCAAGCTGCTAAAAGTAAATATATTTATTATTATTTATTAGTTATTACTGATTTATTTCGATATTTTAATAGAAATTAAAAACTACTAATTTTTAATGCAATTAAAGGCTTTTTTTCGCAAGCACAGTAAATTTTTGTTGAAATTTCGACAAAAATTAAAATTAGAATTAAACACATATTATACATAATACTATAATACTAGCTGACCCTGTGTACTTCGTTGCCGGTTAAAAATGCCAATTCTATAATATGATTTACTAAGTTTTTTTGCAGTGACCATTTTGATTCTCCAAAAAGTTGTTCAATCACCACTTTAAAATGCGAATTTTGTAAAATGCTTTCTTATTGCACACTAAATTTGTGGTACGATTTTACGAATGTACCGTGTTAATTACAAGCATCAATCTATCATTATTCAGACTCTACGTTTATCAATCAGTGAGTTAGTCGCAAGTAATAATATTATAATCATTCTGCTTCGCGTTGCTCGTAAGACTTATGATTATGCAAGCAGTATATTATCATGTATTACCCCGCGAGATGTATACGTAAGTTTATAATATCTAACTCTAAGTTTCAAAATTATATCAATTTTTCTTTCACTACAGTGGATTAAATACTATAATGTACCATCTCGTGGTTTTTATATTATGTTAGTCTATTGTTGTGATTTTAAAATTTTCTGTGGACATATTGATTTATTTTGCTAATTCTTATTTTTGTTGTTATGGTTTTGACAAAATATAACAACAGGTCTACAAACTATTATATTCAATCGTAACCAATAACGACCTTAATATAGTTTATTTTTTTGCTTGACAGTGACGTCATTACATTACATATCATTACATTCATTACATTTACATATTAAGCATCTTCTCCTGCGACCAATAGGAGCGAAAAAATTGTTAAAAAAATGGAGAAAATAAATAATAATATTAATAGTCTACGTAATGGGCCATTATTTATAATAATTGATAATCCCTTTGTTTTTAAAGTTAGAGAATCGATCAAATGCTATAAACCTTCTCCGCAATGAGCTCTTCAATTAAAAAAAAAAAATCATAACGATCGGTTCAGTAGTTTCCGAGAACATATCACTCAAAGGTTTTCATTTTCATATTTATATATTAGATTACTATTATTATATTATGTATTATGCAACTATTATAATATTTTTGTATGTATTAAAATAACAGTTAATGAAGGGAAGGGATATACCTAAAATATTTATAAGATATAGGTAATTTGATATTACTGCAATACAATATTTTCTATACTTTTATGTAACTATTTAAATATTAAAGTTAAAACAATTAAACAATTAAAATATAATATAATAGTTTTAAAATTAATTACCTAGTTATGTATTCAAATTTTTAATGAGCTAAATATGATCCAATATTTTCCAAGGTGCCCCTGTGCAAATTGTTTCACTCATCTATAATTAAAAAGCTTACAATTCACTAATTAACCATACTCGTTTAAAAGTTGATGTATAAAAATGAACGTGTATTCCAAAAAATATTCTATTTTAAAATATCATAGTAGTAATAATAATATATTTATTTAAGAACATTTAAAACACCACAAGTAAAAATTATCGACACAATATTTATTATTTCCTTATTATTGTCCCAATCTTTAACTTTTAAGGTAGGTAACGCATGTTATAGTTTGGCCAAATCATCTTAATATAATAATTAATTAAGATTGAAATAAATTATACTCCTAAAAAAACAGCTTATAATGGCTAAAAACTAAAAATAAATTTTATAAACAACATAATGTTTACACTTAACAATGTACCATACTAAAAGTATACCAACAGATTTATTAAACATGAATTAATATACATATTATATTATTTAATATGAATATTAAGCACTACAATATCAGACATTCTAATATAATATGGAATATGAAATTAATAATGCAAATTGTAGTTCAAAATGTTATATTCTTTTAATGGAATCAAATTACCTAAGACTATCCTAAATAATATTTTCATACCTAATTGTCAAAATTCTGAAATAATGACTGAAATGAATTAACTTGCAAAAATATTTTTTTCAGTAATTACATTTTTATATCATTTAAATAATATAGGTATACCTATAATAATATAATATAATATGTAATTTATTAATAAATAATATAATAGGTATACTTTATACCTACACATTATTTATACAATATTTTTGGATTTTATCATTATTCCTTATTTATTTAATTACATAAATATTACATATTATATATTTAATATTTATATATGTAGGTATACTATTATGCAGTATATATGTATACTATTTATGTTTTAGCTCTCTCACACACACATTCAACATTTACAAAATGGTTTTTAAGTACCAACTTTTTAAAAAAAATCGCCAGTTAACAAACAGAATAGGAAATGGTATTTTGAGGGTTGGATAATAAAATAATAAATAAAATACAAAACTGATATGTTAAATCTTTAAAATAATTTTGTCATTATATTATTGAAAAATTATTTTATTTCATAATATTAATACCTATGTTACTTTAGATTGGCAAAGTTGTACAAATTGTTGTAAATAAAGGCGATTTCGAGGATAATACATATTATAAAAAAACCAATCACAAGTATAATATAATATTACATCCTGAATATTCAAAAATTACAACCATAAATGAAAATGAAGTAAAGAAAGCTGACTTTCCTACTCACAAATTCATTTCAGGTGAAGTTTTAAAAACTCTAACATCAGGAAAAATAATTGGTAAGTAAATAATAATAGCTTAGTTGTCTCCTTCTTGAGCATATTTTAACATGGTTTAAGCTAATACATTTTTCAAAAATTATGAATGTACCTACTTACCTACTATTTTATTATAGTTTTTAAAAATTAATTTCTAGACATTTAAAATCTAATTAACATAATATTATGTAAAATTAATATTATTGTTTGTCTTTATCATTAAATAACTACATTTAGTGCTAAAATGTTGAAATATCGTAGTGCATTGTATTAATTAAATTAAAAGTGTTAATTAGTTATACTAATATTGTAATTATTTACTATGCAAAATCATTTTTACAAAGATAGAATTTTAAAGTTAACTAAAATAGTTAAAATTTATTTTTATAAGTTCGTTCAATTTGAATTTAGATGTCTATGGTGTCTTATTCCAAATCGATGGTTATATCAGTGCTATTAGTCAACCACGTCTATATAGAAAGGGAACTATTAAGGTTGATTCCACAGAAGTAAGGAAATAATACTGCAATATACAAAACAGAAATAAAAATAATTTAATAAATGTTTGGATTATTTTTTCATTTTTTTAGATTCAAGTTAGGTTTTTTGGTGAAAATGCTATGAAACTCTATAACGACTATAACGTAGGTAAGAAATGGTCCTTGTTTGGAGTTCAATACATCAAATTTGAAGGACATGAATATTTATCTGTTGACCACTCAAGTAAAGTCAGATTAACAAGACCTGCTGACCTGAAAGGTAAGCAATTATAAGCATTAAGCATGTGCAAGATGTAGTTGCATTGCATACCTACCTACACTTCAAAAATTTATATTACCTAACCTAGTTGAAACAGACAACCAACAGGCCGCATCATGTTGCAAAGTCCGTTAGGAAATAATTCAATTGATAGACCCACCAGAATGCATAGTGTACAAGGGCGCCCATATGGGGGGAGGCTAGGGAGGGGCATGTCCCCCCCTGGAAAATGTTGAAAATCAGAAAAAACATTCTTTAGATAGAATTTAAAAATTTAATTTAATATAATACAATCAATAATTTTTTTATGAAAAACCAGGTTATCAATTAACTATAAATAACAACATGCTTTTTCTTTTGTATTCTATGGATAATTGTAAATTCTTAAAATCAAGGTGGATACGTGGATATATATATATCCACCTTACTTAAAATATTGTGTATTGCCATAGATACGACATGTATATTTATGTATGTTTACACCTCCAATCACCATAATATTTTATTTATGATTTATACGTAAATACATATTTCTACTGTGACTTAATAAATAAATTTAGGTAAGAGATAAATTCGTATTAAGGTATTTCCAATTAATTGAACTATATTTTATTTTTCATATTTTTACATATTTCTCAATAGTTCTATTTTTTCCTTCATATTTCGACAATTTATTCATTTGCGATTTATAAGATTTATTAATAATTGTGAATTATATAGGTAGGTATACGACTGTATTTTTCAATACTGACAATTTTATTTCCCATGTTTCCAAAAGTACAAAATATTGGGTAATACTAAAACCCGGGACGGGACGGGAGTGATTCCATTCCAATTGTGATAACAAAAACAGTGTTGCCTGAACATTCCCAGCGAACGAAAAACTTTCTATATACCCATAATATTACATTTAATATATTTAATCTGTGGTTAAGTCCAAAATTAATAATAAAACTTATAAAACGTAAATCAAAAAGTTAATTAGATTATACCCTACCTATTAATAAAAAAATTATTATAAAATATTCATTATTGCGTAAACGGGACTACATTCCAACGCCACAGGTATTATGAGGTGTAATACAAATTGTAGACGGGACTGGCTGTAATTAAGTCCCTAATTAAGTAATACTTATAAATCGTATATCAAAAAATCAAGTAAATTACACCCTACCTTTTAATTAAAAAATTAGCGTAAAATATTCATTATTAAAGAAACGGGACGCGATTCCAATGCAACAGGTACTGAGATGTAGTCCAAATTATAAACGGGACGGGCTGTAATTAAGTCCCGCAATAAGTAATACTTATAAAATCTATATCAAAAATTCAAGTATATTATACCCTATCGTTTGGTGAAAAAAATAGCGTAAAATATTCATTATTAAAGAAACGGGACGCGATTCCAATTTCACAGGTACTGAGATGTAGTCCAAATTATAAACGGGACGGGCTGTAATTAAGTCCCGCAATAAGTAATACTTATAAAATCTATATAAAAACTTCAAGTAAACTACACCCTACCTTTTAGTTAAGAAATTAGCATAAAATATTCATTTTTAAAGAAACGGGACGCGATTCCAATGCAACAGGTACTGAAGTGTAGTCCAAATTGTAAACGGGACGGGCTGTAATTAAGTCCCGCAATAAGTAATACTTATAAAATCTATATCAAAAATTCAAGTAAATTATACTCTACCTTTTGGTGAAAAAAATAGCGTAAAATATTCATTATTAAAGAAACGGGACGCGATTCCAATTTCACAGGTACTGAGATGTAGTCCAAATTGTAAACGGGACGGCCTGTAATTAAGTCCCGCAATAAGTAATACTTATGAAACGTATATCAAAAATTCAAGTAAATTATACTCTACCTTTTGGTGAAAAAATTAGCATAAAATATTCATTATTTGATAAATAGTTAGAACAATTATTTTTTTAAATTTTAAATTTCTTGAGAAGTCAAAATATTTTATAATGTAGGTGCAGACAATTATAATATTTAATTATAACCAATGAAAAAATGTTCATGTGTATCAATTTTGTCCCTTAAGAAAAGTGCTCATATTAATAATTATATAAACATTTTATTAAAATTTAAAGTTTCTATGGTTATTCATTTTTGAGTTACAACAGAAAAAATAATCAATTTTGTCGATAGGTACCTAACGGGTTTTGTGTAAAAATTAAAAATTTTCTAGCCGCTTTTTAAAACTACTGGAAATTTTTCACTTTTGAGTTTTGACCCAACAATTGCCAACTACATTTTCTTTCTTATCGGAAAAGATGTTGAAGTAGAAAATTGAACCATTTTAACTGTCCTAATAGGCGATGGTAGACACAAAATAAAAATAAAATATAAAAGCACAAATCGTTTTGAAATCAATACATTCATGGGCGCCGCACGGCCACCACCCCCGCTATTTCAGTCAATATTAATTGTTTTATCAGTTAAAAAAATAATAGTATATGTCTGCGGTTCTTTACCTTTTGTAGAACCACCAACCAATACCCCTACCATTTTGTTTTCGAATATCTTTTTTTTACAAAACATCTCATGTTATCATGACCAAAATTATAATAACTATTTTGTATTAAAAATTATAGAAGTATACATAACAAAACATATATATTAATAATGCACTCATGTCATGTGTGGCTTATGTAAGGCGTGTTAAGGATGTCGCAGACCCTCGACTTGAGTATTGCGGACGCCCAGGGGGCCGTGGACCACAGGTTAAGAACTACTGTGTATAATTATTGTGATATATTATCAGAAATTTTTTACTTTTTACACAGTAGTATTATACAGACGTACAGTACCATAGATTACAAATGCTATTAGTAATTACTAATTAGTATTCATAATCAATGACAGTACCTACCTTTTATTAGTAATTATTGGTTATTTATCGTAAAACAATTAATAATTATAATTATAATAATTTATTCAACTCGACATAGGTAAGATAGAAAAATACAAATTAATTTACCTAATGATTAATGTTTGGTTAAATATAAAAACGTAATCACGCAGTGCACACTGCTCGCTACACACTATAGAGAATAGAGAGCATAATACAAGGATATATATTAAAATGTACATGTTTTTAATATTTTTACTAATGAAAAACAATGATAAGTACTTATTTAAAGTAATTTATTTAAAGCACACCTATTAATTAACAGTATAATATAATTTATAATATTTATAACAAAAATAAGTCTAATTAATAATTATTTTAGGCTGCAATTTTTACATATATAATGGCCTTTAAGTTTTACGGCACATAAATCTTCACTATCACATGATTTGTGAAACCATTTCCAACAATCCACACAATGAATTAATTTTTCCGTGAAATCAGAATTGCAATTATTTTCATATGCACATTGTCCACCAGCCAAATCTTTCCAATAGGTTTTTAATATATCTGCTAACATAATCTCAATGTTTTCAATATCTGTGAATGTAACTAACTCAATTAAATTGTTTTCAACGTAATCATTAATAACTATGTTATTTATTTTTTTGGGGTTATGAAGAGGTCTTTTGTTATATTTTCGCATATGATCTATTATCTCTTCTCTTAAATCGTGTTTGATGAATGGTAATTTTTTTAAATAATTTTCAATAATTGTATGGTCTTGCTTGAATATGATTTTTGCATACATCAAAGTGCATATTAGTGAATTGCCCCAGTCATATGCACTATATACGTCTTTCGGAATATAGCATATCCATTCTTTTGCATTGAAAGGAATCCCATCCATAAAACAAGCTGTAGAATAAGCTTTAAGAAATGTAATAACGCAATCCTTATTGATTTCATGTCCTACTGAACCATCTGTACTTAAACAGATTATAGTTTTATGATTTCGCAAAACTATTATCATTCTTATTATCATTGCGCATCGATAGGGAATTATTATAATGTCTCTTTCAGAAAACTTCCATCTTATACAGTATTCGACGAGTGTCTTAAATTCCGTTGTGTTCATTAAATCTACGAGATCGCTGGTGAATACGTCAATTTCAAATTTTTTTAGAGTTTCGCGCTCGTTGAAATGTAATATTCGTAGATATAGAACAAAATTCTGTGGGTCAATTTCTAATTCATCACCTTTCGACTGTATCACTTGATTCCAAGAAATCGGTACACCATGAACAACAAACTCTTCGTTTTTCCTACAATTGTACTCAAATGTATCGTAAATGTCCGAACCTAACGTCAAAGAATCCTGCGATATCAACGATATTATTTCTGTTAAGAAATGTACTGTTCTCTTATTATTTTTCAATGGTAACAATGTTGAAATAGGTAGATATTCAAAGCTGTCCATTTTTAAATCAAGTATTTGCTGTTTTACAGATTTTTTATCAACGTTTAAGTATGACACGTACGAATTCAAATGTTCATCGCTACTAAACGTTTTACTGTCATATTCCATTAATTTCTTTTTTATGAGCTCTCTTGATGTTTTTACATCTGCATTAATAATGCCTGTAAAGCGTTGAAATATAGCACTTGTGTATTTTAGTATATACACACCACAATCTATATTATTATTTTGTTGTGGAAAATCTGATGGAAAAAATGTTGTCCACTCTGTTATATCAAATTGTTGTGCCAACACCTTACTGGAAGCAGATAGCAAACAATAAAAGTTTTTTATCGCAATTGGAATTGTTTTTGTTTTCTGTTCTTGAAATTTGCTGTCCAAGTACAAAACATACTTCAGTTTTCGAATACATACAATTAACGTAAAATGATATTCCAGACAGCACGGAAAAAGCACCAGATCTCTATTGGGGATGTCTTGAAGCACAAAGTATAACGCTTGAGTATTGAAATTTGCTTTACACAATTCGGGAATGCTTAACACGTAACATTCACCAGTGAAAGCTATGACACCAGATGTGTCTTGACAGTCAGATTCATACCACATAATTCTTAGATACGCGTCAACAATTGAATCAGTCAGCCATGATTTTGAACCATCTTTGGTTGAGAACATGTCTAAACAGCTAAGCGATGTCCTATCGACGAGTATACCAAAAATTTTATATTCTCGCGAAAAATTGTCAGAAATATCAATATCATCGTGTATTTCAAGTTTATCATCGGTTTTTTTTTATTTTTACGGGCGTTGACGTATAACACGATTCGTTTTCAAATAATATTAAGCTTTCGTTATTTTTGATTATGCGACTATTATTTTGTTGGTAAGATGTAACACTGTGGAAAATATTTTTAATTTCACCCTCGTGATTTTTCATCGGCACTATGTAAGACTCAGATTCTTCGTTTTTATGGTACGCCAACGAATCTTCTGCCGAAAGGACTTTTGTAACGTGAGTAGGATTTTTACGGCCCGAACGTCCTTTTTTTCGCTTCAAAATTTTAACCAGTTTTGTGACATTTGATTTTCTTTCTTCTTTCCTCAACGACACACGAACCGCAGTTATATGATGACAGTTTATTTGTAGTTTGCATGTGCACGTTTCTTTAGGATACATTGTTACCAAATGGTTGTTGTTATCGTCACCTATGCCCCCCACCACAAAATTTCCAAACTGTGGAACGAATTGAATTTTGTTTTGAGTAATTAGAGTTTTCGCTACAGCTAAATGTGTGAATTCAGTGTTTTCGTCTGGTTTTATTTCTGACATTTTTGATAGGTATCCTGCGTTTTGTAATGCGAATGGTAAGTGATCCGGGGTGAAATGTACTCTTGAAAAATCAACATTACACGGATCTCGTTTTAAATTCAAATACTTCAGCTTATAATTTCCAAGTCCACAATATCCTCTTAATAATTCCGTCGAGAAAAATATATCCAAATGATATAAGCACATAATAAATGTCTGAGTTGGCATTTCTGTATTGTGTGTGATTCGCCCCAATACCGCATTTAAGCTTTCAGCGGCATTAATTGTGATTCCACTTCCTTCATTGTACAGTCCAGATTCTCGTAACTTCCATTTTACCGTAGATTCGATCGATTCATTTAAATCCTTATTGAAATAAGACAAAAATTCAGCGCTCCAATGCTGTGTCATTTGATTTTTGATACCAATGAAATCCTCCTGACTACTGGCGTCCAGCAATTCTTTAACGTGACTCTTATAAACCTCGATATTACCCTTTTTAACATGATATTTTTTTAACCAAAACTCAACGTCTCGCAAAATGTGGTTCCAACAAAAGAAATATTTGTTTGACGGCAGTTCAGTTTTAATGGCATAAATTATGGCCTTCTCTCTATCGGTAACAATAGGCACTCTTTGAATTTCCGGACATATTTTTTTGGCGACATTAAAAAATGAAGAATGTACTTCCTTTTTTTTTTCATGGTGAATCATGTACATAACAGGTAACACTGGATTTCCACCACACACATTTTCAAAAATTGGGTCAACGAAAGATAAGACAGATAAATAAAAATCACCTCGGCTAAAAGTAGTATCATACGTTAAATAACACCCGTGATAACCAATTGCATCTTTGAATTGTGCAATGCACCTATTTGAAGACATAATTACATGAAAATCTGGAAAAAGCTTTATGTCATCGATGAACCCATCTACTTCAGATGCTAACGTGCACACCCCAATTATATCATCTTTGGACAACAACCGTTTTTGCAGTTCGTTACGTTTTGTATTCTGCACTTGTTTTTGGTCCCTAGGGTGTAATACTTTTTCAAGACAAGGATTAACGTCAGTACAAACAAGTTTTTTGTATGAATCGTTGGACGGATACGATATCATTTCACGCTGTGCTTTTAATTGAGACTTGGCCGTTGGAACATGGGTAATATGTAAATGAGATGTTCGATTTCCGTGTGGTAATGGCCTAACATTCTCTAAAGAACCAATGTAATGTATGATGACCGTACCGTTAATTTTCGTTCGGTTTTCGCCCAATAAAAACCACGCTCGTCTTTTAAATTCTGGCCCATGTAAACACTTACTCGAAATAGTGTATACAACTGGATTTTTTTTCGGTAAATAATCGCCCGAAATCCATTCCCAAGCGTATTGATCGGCCTTCCAGTCATCGGGGTTTTTTTAATTTTTATAAAAGTAGATATCACCAGGTTTTGGATTAACAGGTGGCCCCGAAGAAAATGGTTCATTTTTAGAATTATTAATCATAATATTGTAATAAACATTCCAATGGTGATAAGTTGGTGAACGTGAATGAACGATTGCAGGTTCTACTCTATCATTGTCGTAATGAAGAAAAGATTTTTCCGATTCCGCTTTAGTATTTTCAATAAACATTTCCGAATCCTCATTAAAGCTATTTAAGTCGACAATGTTTAATTCCGAATTTGGTACGATTGAAGCTTCAGTAATACAATTGTCTATTTTACTCTCATTCAAGTTTAAAACACGTGTTTTATTTTCAGGTTTTAACGAATAGTACACTAATATATTATTTGAATCCTTCTTCTCGGGTAAAAGAGTAATAAGTCTTTTACATAATGACTCAGTAGAGAAATATCTACACACAATTAGAGGAGGAATATTACGGTCATTTGGTAGCATTTTCTTTCCATTACTACTCCAATGTAGTCCATCTACAATTGATAGTCTCGTTCCCGCACCCAACAAACAAATATAAGTACTGTTTGGTAAAGGTTCAAGTCGATCTCGTTTCATACTATCATCCACGACCGGATGTTTAAGTATATTCAATGCATCCTGGCAAGACATGCTTACAAAATCATTCAAACGGTAAATATTAACTGGCAGTGAAATTTTAGTTTTTGTTGAACTCTGAGGTTCTTCCATTTATAATTTCTTTTAACCAAACTAAAAAAAAAAAAAATATTAAATAGTTTAAAAGTATAACCATAAAAAATATTTTGATTCACTGTGGGTAATTATACATCCTTTTGGAGACATTTTGATCCGTTTTTTGATAAAAAATTTATGATATTATATTGTATCAAATTAATATATTTTACTGTTATAGGCATTAATACTATAGTAGGTTAAATCAATTTTTGTTGAAAGTTTTTAAGTGCGTGTATATGACGTTATAATAATATGACTACACCAACAGTTTCAAATACCCACAAACAATATTTTTACAACACAAGTAAAAATAACTGAAATCGTTATTCTTTGTTATGCAATTGGTAATCTAGTCAAAATTTGAACTTAAAATAAATATAAAAAAAAACTGTACCAACATTTTTAAGATTTTCAGTCTATAGAATAGCAAACAAAATATTATATTATACATTAATACAATATTATACAATAATTATGTTACTATAATTTATGATATAATAACTTAAATAAATGTGTAAAAAAAAACTTCACAATAAAAGTTATTGACTCAAGTACAATTGAATAGATTGTGAACCAGAAGTAAATATATTATATACTATAAATTATAATGTGATGTAAAGCATGATTGACAATTATAAAAAAAAACTCAAAAGATTGGAAATTGAAAATGTCTGTAAACAACTAAAAATAAATCAAAATATTTTGAAAACGGTATGGTGTATAGAAACTGCTTATATAAACATTCATTAAAATTTTCATGTATTTACCGTCATTTTTTTTTTGAGTTACACCAAAAACCAAAATCGATTTTGTCGAAAATCTATATGTTGCGTAAAAATTCCCGTTTTTTCCTTAATTTTCCATTTGTTTTTCACGGTATTTTTGAAAACTACTGGAAAATGTTTACTTTTGACCCCCCAAAGTATCAACTAGATTCACTTTCCTATCAGAAAAGGTACTATTGAAGAAAATCTAAGCACTTTTACTGTCCTAAAACGTGATGACAAACACAAAAATAAAAAATGAAAAATAAAAAACACACATCATTGTAAAATCAATGCATTCATCTCTTCACTCAGAATCCCAAAACACAAAGTAATGATATTACAATTTTTTTTTTTAGATTTTAAGCCAAGCATTGGCAGGATAATACATTTAAAATTTCCAGTAATTTGCAAAAGCAAAATTTGCTTGATAAACGAGAAAAAAAATTGAAGAAAAACTTGAATTTTTATGCAAAATCGGTTTTCGACAAAATCGATTTTGGTTCTTGATGTAACTTAAAAACAAACGACCATGACATTTAATGAATGTTTATATAACCAAAAATATTTTGAATTGTTTGACTTGTTTTGAGCTGTTTACGGACATTTTCGGTTCCAGATTATTTTATAATTATTTGTTATGAATGTCAATAAAAATAAAGACGGTCAAGTGGGTGTCGCTCTGCAGTACAGTAGGTTACAAGTGAGTCACTGTACCAGATGGTGTTAAATTTGAATCCAATGATAAAATATCATTGTATGAGAGAAACGATTCTGAGCTAAGACGGTCAGTTAGTCCATAATACTTTACTAAGTGTATGTTTGGTGATATTATATAATATTATTGTGAATGAAGTATAATTAGTTTTGGTATTAGGCATTAGTATTTACTGTAATTGGTTAAATTCATTTTTACCAAAAAAATTAAATTTTACAATGCCAATGCGTGTGTATAAAATATAACAACATAGCCTACAAGTGACCAACAAATAATATTTTTTTTTAATTGTAACTGAAAAAACTAAAATCGTTATTCTTGGTGTAAATATGTAATTTTGTCCAAATTTGAACTTAAAATGTCTGCAGGCACGGCACTAGAATTTTTTTCCAGGGGAGGCAGAGTGGGGCAAATATTTTTTTTACGTGGGCTAAAATTTTTCAACAAATACTGAGGTTATTTTAATGAAATATAACTATTTTCGTATCATATAACATAATATAGCTATTATCTATATAGTACATACGTTTTATATTGTATGCTCTAAGAGTCTAAACAGATAATATATACAAACTTTTGAATAGTTAAAAATGTTTTAAGAATAATGTCAAATATTTTTTTTTGTACCTTATGTAATAAAATGTCTAATCACAGACCTTCAACAACTATATTCATAATGATGACATGATACACAAAAATGATAAGTTCTTTATGACTTTAATATTACATACCTTTGTGAATGAATAATTATGTTTCTTTTACTTACCTACATTTCATAAATATAAATTAAAGTAATTGTGTTTAGTAATGAACAATTTGTTTCAATCATCTTTAATGCAATGATTTGGGATACGTTTATTTGTTCATTTTCATCTAGTAATTAGTACTCAATAAAGGTAATAAAAAATAAATAAAAGATTTTTTCTTATTTTACAAATTTCAAAACACATTTTATTGAAATTGTAGTAAATTTTTTCCTTATTAGGCAAATAATAAATTTAATTTATTCCTCAATTTGTTTAGTTGTGACAAATATATTATATAAGCTAAATATTGATATTTTACACAATATCTATCGTACATATTATTTAGTGGGGGGGCTGGCGAAGGGGCTGATCTGTTTTCTGGGGGGGCTAGAGCCCCACCTTGCCCCCCCTTGGCGCCGTGCCTGAATGTCTGTAAAAAATTATTGTGATTACCTACATATTTTTTAGATTTTTTGGTTACAGTATGAACTATTTATGAGAATCTTTGTTTTAAATTTTCATTCCTTAGTTATAAAAACTGAATATTTTGTCATTTTTTAATTGCAATCATTTTCAAGATTTTGATAAATTTTATCAAAATTTGAACTTTAAATGTTTATAAAAAAAAATTGTGCGTAAGTATTTTTAATATTTTTACTGCTTTTGTAACAATAAATCAGGAGCCTTGTATTAGATTTTCGCACATTTTGACCCACCAACTAAAAGTTTATTGTCATAAAAAAAAAAAAAAAATGACATTTGAAATTGTCTGTAAACAGGTAAAAATGAGTCAAAGTATTTTCAAAATTTGATGGTGTATAGAAAATGAGAACATTCAGTGAAGTATTCATGCACCTCAAATTATTCGTTTTTGAATTACAACCAAATAAGAAAGTCGTTATATGAGAAATCATATGTTGTAAAATTATGAACTTCAAACGCTCATAAAAATGTATTTTGACTTTCTGTTAGATATTTTATTATTGATAAAAGTAGAAAACTTTTTACGGTTAAAACATATATTATAATTATTAATTTCATATTCACAATTAGTGCTAATAATTTTGAGTTAGAAATTATTAAATGTTTTATTTTTAGTTTTAAGAATTGATAATTTAATACACGATTCCTCCTTATAAGCTTGTCTACCATTATTTAAAAGAACGTAAACCTAAAAGACAAATTAAATTTGTATAAACGTTTGAAGTTCAAGTATTACATAATTTAATCTACGCTATATATTACTAATAGGTAATATAAATTGGTTAAATCAAAATTTATATAATAATACAATATACTTCTTAATATTATATAGGCTGAGAGACCATCTTCTCTCAGAATTTTTTTTCGTACACCTACAATGATTTTATATCCCCGAATTCAAATGTAATACATTCATTATTTTTTATTTAATTATATTGATTGAAGAACGAATAAATTTAACTATAATTCTATAATACACTTAAATGTGGAAAAATATGAATTTGACGCTTCCAAAAATCTAACAAATTGTCGTCGATAACATCAAACTTTTCCTTTTTATAAGCTTCCAATTCTTTTTCAAATTTACTATGTACTATGTAATATGAATAACATGAATGTCATGAACATTGTAAAGAATAAAGAATTGTAATCTTATATTATGTATATAGTATAATGTATATAATATAAACAACGCAATAGATACTATTTTATTTAATACAACTTACCAAATATTGGAGACAACAATAGGTTCTATTAAAATCTGCTGGTAGGTACTAGGTAGTGAGTACTTACTACTTAGTAGGTACTTAAACTTGGTACAGACTACAGACTACAGACGTACAGAGTTACAGACTACAGACTTGTGTCACTTCACAGTTCACCTTCACACAGTCAATGTAGAAATGATTGAAAAATAGAAACAATAATTTAAAATAATTCTTCTATTAACAATTGCTTATTATTTTGTTTACTACTATTCCAATTCAAAATTAAATATTTTAAGTAGGGACTATGGAGTAGACTAGACGACTAGGTGATTTTATTATATTATAATTTATGACTATCGCCCATATTAAATTTATAATAAAATATGTTATTACGATTTACGTATAATGACAGTAAACCCAAAATTAATTAATATCAACAGTCATCGTGCGACTTTCGGTTTATTACTATTTATTACTATAGAATTTATAATCAATTACCTAGCTAATAGATATTGCATATAGGTATTACTGTATTAGCCATTAGGTAATAGGTAGCACTACTCACTAGTCAGTAGTATAATTAAAATAATAATAATAATAGTAAAATACAAATATTGCTAATTGCTACACAGTATACAGTATGCAATATACACACAGTACCTATTAACAATGATAATTAATAACATAGGGTCCGTAATTCCGAGAAAAATGAAAATAACAATAATAATAACAAATCATAGTATTTCTATTTCCTAGTACTTCCGACGTTTAATTTTAGATACGAGTATAGACTATAGGACCATAACTGAACTGGTGTAGTTTTCAAAACTAAAGGACCGACGAAGACTGGACCGTGTGTTCTTTTAAAATAAAAAGACTGGAAAAGACTGGACCATGTATTCTTTTAAATAAACAGACCAAAAAAGACTGGACTATTCATTATTTTTAAATAAAAAGACCGACTAAAATATTTTGTATTTCATTTAATTGACATTTATACATAATCAACAATTTTAAATGTCTTAAGTTCAAATTGTAAGTAAAATTGATATTATTATACATATTATACGATATCATATGTTTTAAAATAACAAAAAATATAATTATTCAATTATACAATATAGATATGTGGTATTAATTAACTTTTTAACTTAAACAATTATGAAAGTGTTACTAATGGGTGGCTGCTTTCCTCAAAACTGTCTCATATATATAAATTGTTTTTTTTGTTTTCTTTTTTTTTTAATAATTTATATATAAAAATCTGTATTTCACATTTGCTTATTGTGCCAACTGGTACAGATTGTAGATTCCTTTAAAAAAAAAAAAAAAAAAAACATCATATCATAAAATTATTCAATATAGAACAGCTACTGATTATGCTAAATTCACGATTTTATAAATAAACTATAATTACTTATACAATTTACAATAATAATAAAAAAAAAAAATGAAAAATTACAATAATATTATACACTATTTTCTTTTAAAATAAAAATACATTTTATATAATTATCATTGAACACTCATTATTTCAAAAACTATGAACGCTTAAGAAAATATTTTTTTATGTAGTTTCAAGTTGTTTAAAACCTCGTTAATTTGAATTTAGGCAAGTAGTTTATGAGTTATAAGTATTTCAAAGTTTAGATGAGCGGAGAAGAGTGTTACGGGGTTACTCCGCAAAATGTTTGTCCACTACTCCGCTCATCTAAACTTTGAAATACTTATAACTCATAAACTACTTGCCCTAAATTCAATTTTTATGTATCGAAATGCTCAGAAAGATATTCTGTTTTTGAATATCAAATTAAAATTACATGTTGTCATTCAAAAAAGTAAAAACTTAAAAAATTATAAGGATAAAATTATAGAATCACTATCATACATTTTATAATGATATTTATACAATAAATTTAAATAAATGTCATTCATATTAAGATATTTAACCGGATGTGTTCTACATTAATTTACCAATAAAATAATTAAACTAAATAAATATGATAAACTAACAAAAGGGCGGGTAAGTGGATGTCACTCTGCTGTACAGTAGGTTACAAATGAGTCATTTTAATGGATTGTGATAAATTTGAATCCAATGACATAATATCATTGTATAAACTATAAGAAAAACGATTCTGAGCGAAGACGGTCAGTCAGTCTATAATATCTTACTAAATGTATTTGATGATATAATTGAGAATAAATAGTATTTATTTTAAGTATTAGGCATTATAGTATTTACTGTAATAGGTTAAATTCATTTTTCCCCAAAAAAAATAAATTTTAAAATGCCATTGCGTGTGTATAAAATATATCAATATACTCTAAAAGTTTCATATACCAAAAAATATTATTTCTTAAGTACAACAAAATAACTAAAATCGTTATTCTTGGTTTTAATATGTAATTTCGTCCGAATTTGAAATTAAATTGTCTGTAAAAAAATAAATGTGTCAAAAATATATTTTTTAGATTTTTTGGTTACAGTATGAATTATTTAAGAGAATCTTTCATCTATGACATTGGAATGGTGTCCTGTCTCAACAATATTGTATACTTTAAGCAAATTTTTTTACCAAAATATAGGAAATGAATAAATTGATATTTGGATATACGTTATATAAGTTTTATTTATTTTGGAACTTAATTACAGCTCTTCCCGTCCAAATATTGACCTATATAGTCACAAGCGTGGCGTTGGAATGCCATCCCGTTTTTTCAATAACGAATATTTTACGCTAATTTCTTAACCAAAAGCTAGTGTATAATTAAATTAAAATTGTTATGTACGATTTATAAGTATTATTTAATGTGGGACTTAACCGCAGATCGTACAGTCTACAATTTGGAATTTATTTAAGTACCTGTGGCGTTGGAATCGCGTCCCGTTTCTTTAATAATGAATATTTTATGCTAATATTTTTACTAAAATATAGAGTATAATATACTTGAAATTTTGATGTACGTTTCATAAGTATTGCTTAAGCTGGGACTTAATTACAGCCCGTCCCGTCTACAATTTGGACTACAACTCAGTACCTGTGAAATTGGAATCGCGTCCCGTTTCTTTAATAATGAATATTTTACGCTAATTTTTTTACTAAAATATAGAGTACAATCTACTTGAAGTTTTGATATAGGTTTAAAAAGTTGTATTTAATTCGGGACTTAACTTGAATTTTTGATATACGATTTATAAGTATTATTTAATTTGGGACTTAACCGCAGATCGTCCCGTTTACAAGTTTGATCATTATATGTGTTCTTATAAAAAAATCTTATTGACAATCTTTTATAAATAAATGTCATTCATATTAGGAGATTAAACTGGATGTACTCTAAATGTGATCAGTAAAATTATTAGACAAAATAAATATGATAAACTAAAAAGCATAAAATATAATCAAAGCATAATGAGGTACACAATCACTATTCTAATTATTATAAAATATTAGGACAATAAATATAATAAATGTCATTCATATTAAAATAATTAACCAGATGGGTTCTACATTAATTGATGAATAAAGTAATTACACTAAATAAATATGATAAACTGAAAAGCATAAAATATAATCACTATTGCAATTATTATAATGACAGTATGACACCAATGTAATTAATAAAAATAAGGTATAATCTACATAAACTTTTGATACACATATTATAAGTTTTATTTAATTTGTAACTTAACTACAGCCCGTCCCGTCCAAATATTAACGTATAATATACTCTTATGTATGACATTGGAATGCTGTCCCGTTTCTACAATAATGATTATTATACACTAATTTTTTTACCAAAATATAGGGTGTAATATACTCGAATTTTTGATGTACGTTTTATAAGTATTACTTAATTCGGGACTTAATTACAGCCAGTCCCGTCCAAATTATAAACTTCATACTCACAACCATGGCGTTGGAATGCTGTCCTGTTTCCGCAATAATGTATATTTTATGCTAATTTCTTTAGTATAAGATAGGGTATAATCTAACTGAAATATTTATATACGTTTTATAATTTTTATTTAAATAGGGGCTTATCTGCTTTAATTTTATCCATTCCACCAGATGCATGGTCCATAAGGCAACTATGAATTGGTTTACAAAACCATTTATTTTTTCTTAATTTCGGTACACATTATTAGGGGAATAGTCTCTATGTAAGTTAAAATATTTTATAATATATTTAATAAAAAAACATTCGTTGTTATATTCTGTAGTTTTATGTAATTATATAGGTGTTTAAAATATAATGTATTAAATACGTTATGGGTACACGTATAACATTATTTTAGTGTTGTTCGTTCGGGCCACACTGTTTTCCATATCACCGTTTGGAATGGAATCGGTCCCGTCCCGTCCCGTCCCGTCCCGGGTTTTAGTATTACCCCAAAATATTCGTAGTAACAATTAATGTTCGATATTTATGACCTCGATAAACGATAGATAACGATTGAAAATTTAAAAATGCATGTTATCATAAATTGTAGGTAATAGAGATAATAATTATTTTTTTTAACTTTTTTTTTTATTTATATTTTATAATTTTTAAAACCCTTTTTAAATAATTTTACTATTTAAAATATAATTTGTTACATTAGGAACTCATATGAATACATTATATAATTAAATATTAATAAACAAATCATATTAGTAAGATACTGCATATTTTGAGTTTTTTAACACATCTTTTGGTTTCATAAATACATATAAATCCGAGCCCTAGTAATTATATATACATACATATTATATAGTGTATACAATTTACATAAGGCCATTCCTATTTATAAATGAATTGATAAATTAAAATTTTGCCCCCCCCCCCCCTTGAAAATTTTCCTATGAGCGTCCTTGATAATGTAGCATAATATACATTTAAAACTAATGTGATTTTTCATTAATAAATTTTAATCAAAATTCAAAGTATGGATCTTATAAATTAATAATTCATAAACATTAAATATCATTATAATGTATAGGTAGTAAATAAATTAGTAGGTACCAACTCATTGATAAATATACTATTTATAGACAGTAGAGTAGGTTAAAATGTATTGGAAATTTACAATTTGTTTTTTTATTTAGTATTACTAATTAAAATAAATGCAATTATACAATAACCACAAAAAATTATAGTTATGACTAATTTTTATGAGTAAATATTGAAGTATTTATTTAGCATTCTTTATGAATATTGTATTTTTATTGTTAAACGTACAAATAAAATAACGTTGGGATGTTTGTTCAAAAGGCAATAAAGTCTTATAGAAGTGTATACTACAATATAAATAACTATTATATTTATTAATACAGTTATTAAAAATTATGAATATTTATTTAAAGATCATTTATTTTTCCTATTCTTAGTAAAAATAATCAGTAGGTGTATTAATTTCTTGATTACTAATTATGCTTTTAAATAAAAACTAGGTATACTACATTAATTAATGTTTATTCAATTTCAGATTCAACAATTGAATCATCAGTTAACAGAGCTTCGATTTCAAGTCCATCTTCATCTAACAAAAGTAAGAATGTAGAAACAATGAATAAATTTTAAACTTAGTTATTCAAACTAGTTTGCTAAATAGTTCAATTAAGTTTAACCAACACTATAATAATTTATAGCAGCAAATAAGTTTTCAGGAATTAAGATTTTAATTATACTACTTTATGAAAAATTGAATGTATTAAATTTATTGTATTGGAAATTTACAATTTGTTTATTTATTTAGTATTACTAATTAAAATAAATGCAATTATACAATAACCACAAAAAATTATAGTTAGGTATGACTAATTTTTATGAGTTAATATTGAAGTATTTATTTAGCATTCTTTATGAATATTGTATTTTTATTGTTAAATGTACAAATAAAATAACGTTGGGATGTTTGTTCAAAAGGCAATAAAGTCTTATAGAAGTGTATACTACAATATAAATAACTATTATATTTATTAATACAGTTATTAAAAATTATGAATATTTATTTAAAGATCATTTATTTTTCCTATTCTTAGTAAAAATAATCAGTAGGTGTATTAATTTCTTGATTACTAATTATGCTTTTAAATAAAAACTAGGTATACTACTGTAATAACGCAAAAATAAATAAAAAGGAAAATAAAATTTAAAATAAAAATATTAGTAAAAGTAAAAATATTAATATGTTGATTAATATTTTTATTTTTATGAAAGTAATTGTTTTGTTTTATGTGAAGTAGTTTAAATAAATTGTATCGGCAATCACAAGGGACACAAGCCTTGAATGATCGCCTCAAATATATTTATAAGTTATTAGAGATTTGTCGATTATTTTAGCCTATGTTCTATCACTTTAAATTTGCGGAATCACCTTCCTCCTGATGGTCGGAGGGTTCTCGAGGTCGTGCTTCGAGAACGATCAAGTAAACTCTATAATACTATTATTATTTAAATATAGATGCGCATGCATCTTACCTTATCCGCAGCTGTCTATGATTGCAGTCGACGTGACAAGGATAGAATTTATTAATTTTTTAACACTCAAAAAGAAATAACTAAACACTTCAACAAATTTCGTCTTAGAAAAAGGAAACAGTAAAGTTGTCGTAGGCAATATCTTTTGAGTGGTCTTGTATAAGTATGCTGTGCTCCTGCACTTGTCTGGTTGAGAGGAGCTCGTGCACTTGTATTTTTTTGGATGTGCTCATGCACTCGTCGCTATGAAGGGTGCTCATGCACTGATGAGAGGAGACGATTTAGGTCAGGCCCGCCAGAGTCATCGGCGGCCCGATCAAAGGTGTCAGTGTCCCCAAAGAAAATTGTCTTTCTCCCTGGTGAAAGCGACCCTGACCGGACCATCCCCCGTCTCCGGCGGCACATGAAAGAAATCGCATGTGTTGCGCCGTACCGTTATAATCCCGTACAGTGTCCTGTACGTGATTAGATAATAGGAATCGTTCCAATCATCAGTGACTTGATTTATTGGGGTTTTTTAGAGTATATTACATGCGTGCGACAACTCGACCGTTATTTATTTTATTAAATAAAAATAACGACTTCACAAAAATCATGATATGTAAAATCGAGCTTATCATTACACTACATTAATTAATGTTTATTCAATTTCAGATTCAACAATTGAATCATCAATTTACAGTTTTTTTACTTCAAGTCCATTTTCATCTAACGAAAGTAAGAATGTAGAAACAATGAAATAAATTTTAAACTTAGTTATTCAAACTAGTTTGCTAAATAGTTCAATTAAGTTTAACCAACACTATAATAATTTATAGCAGCAAATAAGTTTTCAGGAATTAAGATTTTAATTATACTACTTTATGAAAAATTGAATGTATTAAATTTATTGTATTGGAAATTTACAATTTGTTTATTTATTTAGTATTACTAATTAAAATAAATGCAATTATACAATAACCACAAAAAATTATAGTTAGGTATGACTAATTTTTATGAGTTAATATTGAAGTATTTATTTAGCATTCTTTATGAATATTGTATTTTTATTGTTAAATGTACAAATAAAATAACGTTGGGATGTTTGTTCAAAAGGCAATAAAGTCTTATAGAAGTGTATACTACAATATAAATAACTATTATATTTATTAATACAGTTATTAAAAATTATGAATATTTATTTAAAGATCATTTATTTTTCCTATTCTTAGTAAAAATAATCAGTAGGTGTATTAATTTCTTGATTACTAATTATGCTTTTAAATAAAAACTAGGTATACTACTGTAATAACGCAAAAATAAATAACAAGGAAAATAAAATTTAAAATAAGAATAATAGTAAGGGTAAAAATATTTATATGTTGATTAATATTTTTATTTTTAAAAGTAATTGTTTTGATTTATGTGAAGTAGTTTAAATAAATTATATCGGCAATCACAAGGGACACAAGCCTTGAATGATCGCCTCAAATATATTTATAAGTTATTAGAGATTTGTCGATTATTTTAGCCTATGTTCTATCACTTTAAATTTGCGGAATCACCTTCCTCCTGATGGTCGGAGGGTTCTCGAGGTCGTGCTTCGAGAACGATCAAGTAAACTCTATAATACTATTATTATTTAAATATAGATGCGCATGCATCTTACCTTATCCGCAGCTGTCTATGATTGCAGTCGACGTGACAAGGATAGAATTTATTAATTTTTTTAACACTCAAAAAGAAATAACTAAACACTTCAACAAATTTCGTCTTAGAAAAAGGAAACAGTAAAGTTGTCGTAGGCAATATCTTTTGAGTGGTCTTGTATAAGTATGCTGTGCTCCTGCACTTGTCTGGTTGAGAGGAGCTCGTGCACTTGTATTTTTTTGGATGTGCTCATGCACTCGTCGCTATGAAGGGTGCTCATGCACTGATGAGAGGAGACGATTTAGGTCAGGCCCGCCAGAGTCATCGGCGGCCCGATCAAAGGTGTCAGTGTCCCCAAAGAAAATTGTCTTTCTCCCTGGTGAAAGCGACCCTGACCGGACCATCCCCCGTCTCCGGCGGCACATGAAAGAAATCGCATGTGTTGCGCCGTACCGTTATAATCCCGTACAGTGTCCTGTACGTGATTAGATAATAGGAATCGTTCCAATCATCAGTGACTTGATTTATTGGGGTTTTTTAGAGTATATTACATGCGTGCGACAACTCGACCGTTATTTATTTTATTAAATAAAAATAACGACTTCACAAAAATCATGATATGTAAAATCGAGCTTATCATTACACTACATTAATTAATGTTTATTCAATTTCAGATTCAACAATTGAATCATCAATTTACAGTTTTTTTACTTCAAGTCCATTTTCATCTAACGAAAGTAAGAATGTAGAAACAATGAAATAAATTTTAAACTTAGTTATTCAAACTAGTTTGCTAAATAGTTCAATTAAGTTTAACCAACACTTGGTTAAAAAATAAAATGTACAATGCCTACTAATAATTTATAGCAGATAATAAGTTGCCAGGAATTAAGATTTTAATTATACTACTTTATGAAAAATTAGATTTATTAAATTTATTATTATATTTTAAATTTCAGATATCACAATTGGATCACCTGACCAAAAACCGTCAACTTCTGGTTCAACTCCCTGTATAAAAAGTAAAGGCATAATCATAATAATTGTAAACAGTATTTTTAAGCCAGGGTTCATAAAAAAATATTAATTGAATAATTAACCAATCGTGAGCCACCAATGCATGTCGATAGAACCATTATTGTTTCGTTAAATATTTAGTGATTGTCTATATCACTGTCAATAATTAATTAAAAATTGTCATCAAGTTATTAGTACTCATTAGTCATTACTTAATATCTTAAAAATTATTGACTATTTTTAAACAGTGTATACATGAAAAGTTCAACTTTCTTACTATTTTATTGTTTTTGCCATTTTTCAATTTTTTTTTAAAGAACAAAATTATTATTTTTTCTGATAATTTCATCAATTTGTTGAGATTGAAATAATTATTAGCTACTATTTAAAAAGTTTAATTAGAAGTATTTGAGTATGATAATCTTAAAAAATGGGTGGTCAAATGAGTAGTGCTCTGCCGTATAGTAGGTCACTATAATATGTATTAAATTTGAATTCAATGATAGATATCATTGTATACAAAAGAATTTGGA
Source organism: Aphis gossypii (assembly GCF_020184175.1). Lineage (NCBI taxonomy): Eukaryota > Metazoa > Arthropoda > Insecta > Hemiptera > Aphididae > Aphis > Aphis gossypii. Next base: position 63,474,928 of record NC_065531.1, on the reverse strand, counting down.
TAACAAATATATTAAATTAATCATACCTAACATTTATTACCTATCCAGTAAATTAAAAAAAATATAAATAATATTAAATACATAAGTAGGTACTTAAATACTGATTTTATAGGAATTTTATATTGATTTTTTTTTTATGAACCTCAACAATTTAAATGTAATAGAAATAATTATTGTATTATTGTTAACAGGAAAAACTCAAGATTTTAATGTCGAAGAAGGTACCTCAAAAATCCTAAAAATAGACGAGCCCAAAGAGTCATTTTCTGACGAGAAATTCACCAAAGTTGTGCTGAATCTTTTAAAAAATATTAAAAACAACAAAGAAGTAGTAAAATTACGTATTATAGAATTCATCTCAGAAATACTTCCTGAAAAGGATACATAGTGTTGCTAAAGAATTCTAAAAAGAAAAAATGTTTACAAAATGTTTAGTAAATTATGTTATAAAAATATAAATACTTTTAGAAAATATAATTTATACTAAAAAACAAAAAATGTTGTTTGATAAAAATATACATTATGTTTAAACTTCATTGGTTTTAACAAAATCTTCTTGATAATTATTTTGAGGGATATTTCAAGATCACAATAGGTTTTATTTATCTTCAAATATTATACATTAATAAACCCATCAATGTGCGATATATACAAAATATTTGGTGATTATGTTTTTTAACTTATTGTTTTTAGAAGAATCTGAAATAAATAATCTTAAAAAAAAGAGTCAAGTGAGTAACGCTCTGCTGTAGAATAGGTCACTGTAATGGATGTATTTCATTTGAATCCAATTAGGATTTATTTGGATTAATTATCCAATCAAAAGGTATCATTTTATACAAAAGAATTCGGATAACAATTATATTAAATTAATCATACCTAAAATATCATTAAAATATTTGCATAGTAAATGATTTAATTTTATACCTATTATATGATTACTAGGTATAATACTATACTAACCTAATTTTGACTATCTGCAACTCATTATAATACTACTAAAATACAAAATTATTAACATTTTGATTTAATTATATGTATACTTATCAAAATGTCACTTATTTTCATTACCTAAATGTTGTCCATAGTCTACATTTAGTACCCACCCAGTAAATAAAAAAAGATATAAATAATATTGAATATATAAGTATAGGTAGGTACTTATATAATGAATTCATAGACATTTTATATTTATTTATTATTTTTTTTATGAACCTCAACAATTTAAATGCAATAGAAATAGTTATTATATAACTGTTAACAGGAAAAACTCAAGATATTAATGTTGAAGAAGTTACCTCAAAAATTCTAAAAATAGACAAGCCCAAAGAGTCATATACTGACGAGGAATTCACTAAAATTGTGCTGAACTTTTTAAAAATTATTAAAAACAAAAACAACAAACAAGCAGTAAAATTACGTATTATAAAATTTATTTCAGAAATACTTCCAGAAAACGTTACATAGTGTTGCACTGTTGCTAAAGAATTCTAAAGAGAATATAATATCTAAATTGCATTGCATTTGTTTTACTGATTATAACAATTGTAATTTTTTTATTTATAAGTTATAAAGTATAACCATGAAAATGTATTAAAAATTTTATTTAAAAAAGTTTGACACTTAAAAAAAATAAAAATACGTCTAGTTAATATGATTTTTTTTTAAATCTGCCATTGTCGAAATATCACGGAAGTTCCGAAGTAAGCACCCAAGTCACATTTGAAAATTCTGTTAACAAAATCTTTATACTTAGCTGTGAATTTGTAGGTTCTGATATTTGTACACAAGCAAAAATCTTAAAAGATTGTTTTAATTTGACTTCTTCTGAACAGCAACAATTTTGTGGTCCAGATTTTTTTCAAGTTAGTCGATTCTTGCCTTTTGTATAACAAATTCCATCAATTTGATTGCATTAAAGATGAAAACCAACTAAAAGATTTGACTTAGGTGTCACTTAAAGTTTTTTATGTTTTACTTTCATTTTTATCTGACTCAAATAAAAATTTATTTGATATAAAAAGTCAATTATTATTATTTTTAATAAAAATTAAATCGGGTATAACATTTTCTGCATTAAGTGTATTTTTTAAAATAAGTCATAAATTATTAGTACGTATACTAAATCGAAACTGCAATGTTTAAATTGTAAAATTTTAATTTTGTGATTACTATCTTGTTTTAAGTAGTCTTATAAAATATAAACAATTGAAAAATCAAACACAGATTTTTATCTTATAAAATACGATACAATTCTATGTTTTAAAGCTTTATATACATGTAGGTAAACTAGTACAATTTTTAGAATTTACTCATTCATAATAAGCATACACTAAATAACATATTACTAATGTGTAACTATGTGAATTAAAGTATAGTTAATATAAATTGGTTTGGTATTGTATTAAAATAGACTTTTGTTAAGTTTAAAAATTATATTTTATACATACACAAATCACTAAAACAGTTTATAATGATCCTTGGTCTTCAGAATTTTATTGAAATCTAAAAATGTATAACAGATAAATAGTGGAAAATTTAATAAGAACTAAAAAAAAAGGAATGATTAAATATTAACAAATAACTTATGATTAATTTTTCATTTTTCATCATTATTCATATTACTGTATTAGATTTCCCTGAAAAAGAAAAAAATATGGATTACAACAAATTATAATCGTTATTTAAAAATAAACAAGATATCATACCCATTCACGAGCCATTATTAGTATAGTATGTTGATTCAATTTTGGCCCAACAAGTGGATTCATTTGAGCCATATAACAACACAACCAACTAAAAAATAATGTATTATTAGTATTATATAACTGAAAAAACTGATTTTTTGCTACTACTAATTTAACTGTTTTTATATTGCCTATTCCATAAATCAGTGGTTTTTAACTGGTGTGCCACGATAAATCTAATAATAATTTTATAAATATGTATTTACCGATATTATTATCGATATTCAGTAATAATATAGAGATTGGTGTGCCGCGAAAATTTTGTAGGAGATGAAGTGTGCAGCATTGTCAAAAAAGTTGAAAACCACTGTCATAGATGATTGTATTTGTTATATTTAATGAATGTTTCAGTTATTTGTTGATTCATTTTACTTAGTCTTGACTAAGCATAATAAACATAAATTTATGTATATTTTTATTTTTAAAGTATCATAAAAATTAATTTTTGTTATTTACTATAATACTATATTCTGCATCTATGTCATAGGCTTCAATATAATCTAAAACTTTTTCAACTTTTAACAATCAGATAACATCCAGAAAAGCGGTAATTTTCAGTTTATCAAAAAAATAATTATTCAACTACTTAGAATATTAAGGTAAGAGTTCCTGAAGTAGTGACTTTTTTCCAATGCTCTATATCATATTCATTGCCGACATACTTATAACAAACCAAACTTTCATAGGCTCATATGCTGATGGCATAGCAGCAATACTTCTTTTAAATAATAGTACTGAAATTACATTTTAACATTTACAATTACAGGTAATTAAAAAAAATTTTGACCAAAAACTGGAAAATTAAAATTAATGATAAAAAAAATGCTTAGTCGACCTTTTCCCTTAAATTTTCACTCATATTTAAAAGCAAACCAATTCCATTTTACTAGTCAACTAATTATCTTGGTCCTGGAATGGTCAACTCTTCGTGAATTTTATATTCTGTACTCTTTTTTACAATCATTCATGTTAATTATCGTTTAATTAAATTAAAAAAGAAATTATTACTGTATTAGTAAAAAATTAAAACTGAAACTAAGAAACATCAAAAGCAAAGTGTAAGTAGAGATATAATAAAATAAATGATAAAAATAAAATTTAAAATATTTGAGTAGTCGAAATAAACAAAATATATTAATATAGCTTTATAAAATAAATATAAGAAATTAAGATTGATTTTTTGTGGTAAACAGATAGATAGATACATTGCTCTTTATTTGTACTCTATTTTTTAATCATTACATATAACTAGAAGGAATTCCTTTTATTAGCAGATAACAAACTAATGGTAGTTTTATTGTTGATTTGAACTGTGCTTAATGATCCAAAACCATTTAAATATCTATAACTATTTTGTAGGCTAACCGATAATAAATGAAAGTTACAGAATCTAAGTTTGTATAGTATATAATAACTTGTAAGTTACTTTCTTATTATGATATTTTGAATGTCCATACATTTTGTACAACAACTAAGTCCTACCATCAGCCAATAAAGTTGAATATCTCAAGTTAATATTTCACAAACAACTTAAGAGTGCAAAGAAGAAAACAAAACACAAATTGGGACTTCTTTTGAATGATAATTGTTTGTAACTAACAAACTTAATATACACAAATCAACAGTGCTGGCGCTAGGTTTTTCACTGCCCTGTGTCAATTACCTATAATATGCCGCCCTTATATAATTTATATATTTTTATTAATAAACAACCCCGCCCTTAAAATTTCAAAAAAAAAAACTTGCTGGCTGTGCAGTCGCATAGGTCATATATGCCTTCTGCCGGCACTGCAAATCAATAATCTACCTACCTATGTCTAATAACATCTGCTCTTTGATAAGTGACAAATAAAAAAATTCACAAACCTAAAACTACCTACAGCACATAACAGACCGGCCTACACTAAATTTCATGATAAACTAAACACATAGCCCAATTCTGTAATCAAACTACTACCTTACATAGGTATATAGTTTTTTGAATAAACCTATACTTGAATACGTCGTATTAAAATAGATAGTGTTGCAACAAAATGTTTCATAAATATATTATTCATTAATAATTACTTTAAAACACAAGTTATATTAAGTTTATTATACTCACAACAAATAACAGGTTGCTGCTGTCATCATCAACACAAGTTGTTGAACGCTAAAAAATTAAAATCAATAATTGATTCAACTAATTTTGTTAATCAAAAAGCATGGCCAAAATAAATTTACCCTCGATCTGGTCCTTTGGGAAGGATGAATGGTAACACAATGCCGACCACACCCCAGAAACCAGTGAAAATTAAAATTGGTAAAGCGGCAGCTCCCATGATTACAATATTTGCCTATATGCTAAAAAGTAAAAATGTATACAAATTATAAACAAAATAACTTAAAATAGGTAATATTTAATGACCAGAAAACAACGTCTATTCATAAAATAAAATATGATGGATAACACAATTTACACTTTAGAGATAACAATCGTTGGTAAAACATTGAATCCATTAATGCAATGTATATCTTACCTTTGATAATAATTCGTCTGAAAACGAGTGATGTTTAGAAATCGTTAAGCAAAGTTATTCGTATAAAACGCACAAAGATACTTTCAAGTACAAGATTTGTCAGATTCGAGGTCTCCGATTTGGGATTGGGAAATAGACAGTACTACAACAGTAAAGTAGACTGCACAGTGTTTTGCACTACCTACTCGTTTAACGCCTTAATATCATGTTTTCAATATCAACATACATTCACAATTCAGCTGCTGATAAGAAATATGTTTTAGAACGTCTTTGACGCAAGTCTAATCAATTGTGTTCTCCTTGAATGAAATTTGTTCACCGCAAGATGTCACTATATATTACGATTATATCTTTAATCGTGTTATACATTTTATGGATGGCCAACCCAAATGATCTTGCGGGCTACTTTAAAAATATATTACAATCCTGAGGGCCACATATAAAATTAAATTATTATACAGATACCGCGTTGTCAGGCATTCCAGAATATTCTATTGGCGCAAATATAATTTTTTTTGTAAATATTTGATAAACCCGCGGGCCGCAAAACTTTCCATGGTGGGCCGCGGGTTGGCCATCACTGCTTTAGATCGTTAGATCATAATATATTATGGATGGAGCCATGCCCCGATATTGGAAGCGACTTGTCTTTCGTTAAGATTCGTTATCTGCGTATGAGAGAATGTGTGGTATTAATAAAAATGAACAATAATATTACAAGTATTTTTAAATTTTGTTATTTTTTGTGTATCGTTGGAATAGGTACTTGGGTATTTAATTTTTTTATATTATAAGTCTTAATTCTGTATAAATAATATTTTTCTTCCTTTCTCTCTATTTTTATTTAGAATATTAAATATTGATTTTAACTATTCGAACTATATTTTAAATTGGAGATTGTCATTTTGAATTACAAATAAATAAAAAGACTATATTATTATTAATTGTAGGTAGGTACTTTGAATATTAATACTGCGTTTTTATTAATAAAATGAATATATGCGACGAATAGACGAATATACTGACGCATGCGTAGCGATGACGAATTTAAACGAGACTTGTCACTAATATGTGCTTCAAATTGTTTACATAGGCAAGATGGCTTCGTCCATGTATATGATCTATGATTTATACTATTGCTATTTGCTATATAAATATATAATCATAAACACAACAGTCAACAATACTATAAGTATTAATATTGTCTACACAGGTCAAACATCGAATTTTCATCTTATGTGACTAAGTAAGTAAATATTTATATTAGTTTGTATATTTAGTAGGTAGTTATACATTTTCAAGTATTTATTTCATTCTGATAAATATGGATATAAAAATGGACAATGGTCGATCATTAAAGTGTCCATATTTTTTATGTTTATTGCTAGGATCTATTTTACTTATTATATTTATTTGTTTATTGTTTTTGGTTGGGAAGGAATATGTAGAGTTAAAATTGGATTAAAGACTAAAGTCATTGGCCATAGGTACTTCCATTATCGATTGTTAATAAATCGAAAACTGAAGAAGATTTAGAAATGTCTATAATATTATGCATATTGCATATAGATACTAAAAATAATTTTGAAATCGACGAAGAAAATGCATTAATTGAAGAAAAATGAAGAAGAAATAGTAAGTCCTAAGAAAAAAAAATAATTACTGTAAAAACAGAATCAGTCACGAATTTAACCCAAGCGAGTAGAATGAAAAAAGTATGAGAAAAAATATTTTGTGAGGGAAAAGTTGGATAAACCGTTAAAATCAAAATATTTGATGTAGACAGAGCTTTTGAAGTTATACTATCAGGAAATACTTGAATTCTATTGTAAAATGAAGATTAATACATATTTATTTAACAAAGTAAGTCAAGGCGACTCAAAGTACAATTTATAGTTACTATCTATATATCAGTGGCTAATTATTTGATAAAATAATTTTCGAATATAATACATAAAAAGCTATAAAAAGATAGAAGTGAAGGAATTCTTATTGGCTATTCTCATATGATATTGTACTTATTTTAATAAAAGTATTCAACCATTCCAACCACACCAATACTTGTTTATCGTTTACCTATAATATAAATTATCTGTCCGAGTATGTGGCCTGCAGTGGGATATGTGTTTAATAAATTTTGATGATTCAATTTCTTATCATAAGGGTAATACCTATGTTATAATTTTGGACATTTTTGGAATACAATAACACTTAAGTGCTTGCAGTGTCCAACGCCCTATAAAAATGTGTTTTTGAAAAGATAAATAAAGCACATCATTATATTATACAAACTATACAGATATGGCAATATTATTGATTTTTCCAGGAATTATATTAAGTTGTTGGTATTTAAGTAATTAAGTCGTAAGTGCGTTTGTGTTAAAGAATGATACTAGGTTAATTTAAGTTCAAATAATATTCTATGACTTAAAAATTATGTAAAAATAAAAAATAAATATTGATACTACTATCAAGGTGTATACTAATTGTGCGTATATAGACAGTAGGTAACTTCGTTAGCTTATAAAGATGGATGATGGTCGATGGATGAGAGAGATTCCTGTTTTTCAGTTAACTATTACGAGTAGGTTCATATTAGACATAGGTACCTATAAACATTATGGAGTGTTGATGTATAAGTATCAGTGTATCACTGCAGAAGTGTTTTTCATATTACATACAACAATATTATCCGTATGTAGATTAAGGGATCACATTATCATGCTATCGTCACAGATTTTATTTTGTTTTAAAATTTTAGAAAGCTTTGTATAATAATATAACATATATGTGAAAATGGGAAGCTGGAGTGGGACTAAACCTTATATATATATATATATTGTATAAGTTATAGTAGATATACAGTAAAAATAAATTTATTTTATTTTCACTCATTACTGAAATAGACGTCTTACAAGTACAACCTACTGTAAATTTCAAAACCCCCATGGGCATTATTCTAAATTAAAAGTTCCTTATGTGTTATTTAATTTATGTAATCACACTATTACAGTTTTAGTGCCATTCTATATATAATATTTAGATAATATGCGTAGTAAACATAAAAACACAATTTAAAAACATGCCACTTATTATTAGGTACCTAATCTTTTTAACAGAATGACCGACTCAAAATAATATAAAAAATTGTATACTATAAAACCAAATATGGTTGACATTTACTTAAAATGTGTAGGTAGGTACTTACTTATATGTAGGTACCTATAACTCACATAACAGAAAGGCACCACTTTTGCTATATCAGCTGCGTGTAACGTTAATAAAATGTACCAAACACATTTGAAAGGGGTTTAAAATGTATGTTCATGATATAAATACTGACTGAGGACAATGTGACATATATTATAATATGTAACATGTACCTATATAGGATATGCGTACAGCGTACTTTATATGTTTATAGGGAATCTTGACTGAAAAATATTTTCAATCATCGTCAAATAATTATAATATGTATATTTTTTTTATTAAAAATGGTATTGGTAACTGTAATATATTATGGAAATTATGGTAACATTATTATCTTGAATTTTTGACGGTCGTACAGGAAAAAGACGAATATGACAATTGACGAGCCTATATTACTATATAAGTTGTAATATACAACTCGTATTACTCTTAAACTGTAACTGTTTTTTTTTTTTAATTTAACCAAGTTGTATTCAACTATTCAAGTAGGTATTGTGTAAAATGGAAAAAAAAAACTAAAACGTAATGGCGTTTATATTATAATATATAAAGCAATTAAGAACCTATATTTATATTAATATAATAGGCACCAGACTAATCAAAGACGTTTCTAATTTGGTTTTTACTGTAATTATTGTTATAATAGTAGATTTTATTTATCTAAATTAATTTTTGGTAAATAAATTTACAAATTCATGATAAAAAATATACGCTAATAGAGTCATATTATTATTATATTAATAAATAATAGGTATATACTATATAGGACATAGGTATTAGGTACTATTTATTAATGAACTATGATATTATGTATTAAAATATTATAACAAAATATTACATTTTTATAGATATAATAATAATGTAAAGTTTAAAAAAAAAATTATGATAGGTACCTAATGTCGTTTGTTTTATATGAATACCATTTTCATAGTGTTTTTGCTATTAATAATGTTTAATTGAAATACTGCTGTTTTCAAGTAAAGGTATGAACATTGAACATAGTTATTCATTTTTCAAACAAAAAGATGAATCAATATTTATAAATTATAATAGTCAATAGATAAATAGATTTATTACAGAGAGAGAATAGGCGGTACCTAATCTATTGACATAAATTAATAACTGGTTTCTTTATATTAAAATTGATAGAAGACGTTATATATTTTACTTGATGTATAAAATATATTTGTAAAGCTTTTGAAACGTAAAATTGACGTAATCATAAATATTTTTTTAATAATTTTAAATTATTATACTTTTTATAATATGTTAGGTATATAAAATGTATGATACTTATGCTAGTATAAAATTTATATTACATTTTTTGTAAAAATATTTATTACCTAATTAATGATTATAATTTATAAGTACACGACGTCAACGTGATACTTTTAATTAAGTGTGGGATAAGTTTGGCTATTGATTAAATTTTGTTCATGTAAGATGTAACCAAGGTAAGTTTATAAAACATTAAGTATCATAAACTAAATTTCAAAAATTATTCTGCTATATTTCAATGTAGTTAATTCATAGTTCATAGATTAACTTTAACATATAAAAGCTTAAAATAACAATAGGTAGGTAAGTTTAAGCGTATAACTACAGAGCCGGCCTTAGGCAGGGGCTAGCGGGGCCCCTGCCCCGGGCCTCGCGCTTTTGTATGATATTTTGGGCCTCGCGTTAATGAAATTATTCATTATTTTATACTATAATTTTTAAATTGAAAAAAAAATACGATATAAATTTTGTGGACAGATTACATTTAAAATAAACAAAGAAACAGTTGTCGTTATAAGTTTTATTATTATTTATTACCATTAGTTATACCACAGACTATATATTATTGTCTATTGATTATATAATAATATGTACTTGTGTAGGAGATTCCGATTCTACGTAATACGTATATTGTAATGAAATCGTTATGTCAACGATAACGATTTCAAACAATATTAATTTATTATATTGTTATCGTGTTATTGTGACGACAATATCACGAAAACCGGCTTATTTCTGTTCCAAAGTTCACATATTGAGCGATATGCCGCTCGGAAAAAGTTTAATTTGGCATTTAGGAAGTAGTTCATTTTGCATGGCACATTCGTTCGAATCTTAATTTCGTAATTTTGTAAGTACTTTTTCTTATTGATATTTGTTATATTATGTGTAATATTATATAAATGTAATAATTATTAAATTATACTAAATAATAGTACTAAAATCTTAAAACTCTTACCAAATACAGGGAAAACTTTATAAATTACAACGAAACTCTTTACAACGAAAACCTCTATAGGTATAACGTTAACCTTAAAATTACCTAATAAATAATAATGGTTGGTTTGCTTTATAACTCATTAGTGGATTCATTCTCTATAGCGTATAATCCCAATAACGAAATAATATTTTATGTTTCATATTATAATTTACGTGTTAATCCTAATTCCTAATATAAATTATAGAAGTATTTTTTTTTTTTCGTTTGGGATCGACGACGCCGTGGGAACCGCTTGCGCATTACTTCCACGGCGCCTCCAATTATAAAAGTATCTAAATCGACATAAATGCCGAAATTTACAATTACGATTATATTCTTTCATTATCAATTTGTGTCATCGTAATAATACGGTTTATAAAAAAATATTGACAGACTAAATAAGTTTAAACAAAAATTTAAATTATTATATAAATTATAATACGTATCTTATAATAATTTAATGTAATATTACGATAAAATAATAAATAATATTATGTGTAATGTGTATATATTATACACATGAGTAGGTACATAAATTTAATTTAATTGTAACACACAATTTTGTATATTTATTAGTTTTTTTTATCAAATTTGAAATAAAACGAGCATGTTTGAGGGGTAAACCTGTATTATTATATATTTTACGTTTCTGTTTCAACAGTTAATTTCGCCATAATGGGTCGTGATCGAGATCAATTCAGAAAATTTGAATCTGGTAGTCAAAAATTAAAAAAAAAAAAAATTAAAAGAAAAGTTTATGAAACGTCAAACTGGTGCGTTACAAAAATTTTTAGTACCTTCAAAAGAAAATAATCCAAATACAGTAGAATTGCAATGTAACATTGATGCCCCATTGCTTCCTACTAGTACTTCCTTTTTGAATGAAAATGAAAATTATTCCGTTTTAAGTCTTAATAACGAACAAGACATGTCTAAAAATATTAATGAAAATTTAAATGATGAACAAGGTATTATTAATAACTCAAATTTTAATAAAATGACTAGTAAACCAAATGATGAAGTTTTTCAAAATTTAGAAGATCCCGGTGAATGGCCTAGTAAATTAAGCGTTAGAGAAAGAGATATAATTATCAAAAAAGGCCCAATTGAAATAACCAATCACGATTTTCCAATAAAATCTAGTGATAATGTAGTAAAGAGAAAATTCACAGTTGAACATTATAATAGAATTTTATCTAATGGCGAAAAAGTTAAACGTAGATGGTTAATTTATTCAAAGAAAAAAGATGTTGTCTATTGTTTTTGCTGTAAACTTTTTGGAAATTCATGTGGTAGTAGTTTGGCAGATTATGGGCTGGACGATTGGAAACACATTTCAGAGAGAATAAAAAGTCATGAAAATTCTCAGAATCATTTACTAAATACTGAAAAATGGATTAGTTGTGAAATAAGAATGAAGAAAAACATAACAATTGATAAACAAAATTTAGTATTAATTAGAAAGGAAACTGAACATTGAAGGGCAGTTTTAACTCGTATTCTTCATATTGTACATTATTTATCAGAACGAAATCTTGCTTTTCGTGGTAAAAGTGACACATTATTTACTTCAAATAATGGCAATTTTCTTGGACTTATAGAAATGTTAGGAAAATTCGACCCCATAATTATAGAACATATTCGTAGAATCCAATCAAAAGAAATACATGACCATTATTTAGGAAAATCCATACAAAATGAATTTATTAATATGTTGGCGTCTTTTGTATCTAATACAATTTACAAAAAAATAAGTTCTGAAAAATATTATTCAATTATACTTGATTGCACACCAGATTTAAGCCATAGAGAACAGCTATCCATTGTATTACGTTGTGTTAATATGCATTCTGAAAAAATTAAAATTGAAGAACATTTTATCAAATTCTTAGAAATCCATTCATCGACTGGAGAAAATATTAGTTTGACTATTCTTTCAGAATTAGATAAAATTGGCATAGATATAAAAGATTGTAGAGGGCAGGGATACGATAACGGTGCTAACATGAAGGGCAAGTATAAAGGAGTACAAGCCAAAATTCTTCAAAAAAATCCAAAAGCATTTTTCACTCCATGTGCTTGTCACAGTCTAAATCTGTTATTAGGAGATATGGCAAAATGTAATTCAAAAGCGATGACATTTTTTGGTATAATGAATAGAATATATACTATATTTTCAGGTTCTCCTATTAGGTGGTCTATTTTAATAAAAAATATTCCTAATTGCACAGTAAAACGATTATCAGAAACTAGATGGGAAAGCAGAATTGAGAGCGTAAAACCTATAAGATATCATACTGCCTTAATTAGAGATTCTCTTTTAGAAATAGCTGAAACTACAAATGATTCTACTATAAAAAGTGAAGCTGAATCACTTGCGTTAAATGAATTGGAAAATTTTGAATTTATTGTGAGCGTAGTGATATGGTATGACCTTCTTCTTTCAGTTAATAGTGTTAGCAAAATATTACAGTCAAGTGATATGAACTTGGATGTCGCAGTTAACGGTTTAAAAGGTCTACTAAAGTTTTTGAAAAATTATAGAGATACTGGATTTACTTCCGCAATAGTTGATGCAAAAGAGATTGCAACTATTTTAAAAATTAATCCTGTGTTTAAAGAGACAAGGATTCGAAAAATAAAACGATTATTTACCTATGAACAAGATGATGAACCAATCAACTTGAATAAGACACCAGAAGAAAAATTTAAAATTGAATATTTTTATCAAATTGTAGATACTGCTATACAATCTATGGAGTTACGTTTTCAACAATTTGAGGAGTATTCTAATATGTTTGGGTTCTTATATTCTCCTGAAAAATTACGTAATATAAGTGAAAATGACTTAATGAAATGCTGTTTTGATTTGGATATTTCTCTGAGGGATGGTGAAAAACACGATATTGATGGCGCAGAACTTTTTTCTGAATTAAAAATTCTCAGACAAATGATACCTGAAGAAATTAATAAGTCTATCGAAGTATTACAGTTTATAAAAGATCTTCAGAATCCATTTCCTAATGCTACTGTATCATATAGAATATTACTAACTATACCAATAACTGTAGCCAGTGCAGAAAGATCTTTTTCTAAGTTAAAACTCATAAAATCATATTTAAGGACATCAATGACTCAAGAAAGGCTAACTTCACTTGCAATATTATCTATTGAAGAAGACATAGCTTCAAACTTGGACTACAATGAAATAATAAATGAATTTGCGAGAAATAAAGCAAGGAAAGTAAACTTTGTATAACCTAACTATAAGCGTCAGTGTTTAGTGTATTTTTACTTTTTAATGTGTATAATATTATAATATTTTTAAAAAACTAATATCTATAAAGTATTTATTAAAATTGTAATTTTTAATGATATATTATATTAATTATTATTAAGATTCTGATGCTAAGAGCACCATATTATTATTGAGTGGATACGGTCTCAAAAATTTACCAACTAAAAAATTAGAATTACCGTTTACGGAATTACAAATAAGAAAAAAAAAGTCTTTACACTAAAAAAATTTGCCCTAGGCCTCGCTCCCCCCTAAGGCCGGCTCTGTATAACTATTTGAAATCGTGTAAATCATTTTAAATAATCCTGTATATTAAAATATATATATGCTGTCAACAGATAAAATATTTAATGTTTTTTTATTAATATTTCCGGATCAATTAATAAAGATTTTTAATAAAGCTATTAATAAAAACAACGAATCAACTTTTGTAACACTTTGGAATTGGTGTCTAAAAATCACACAATGCTACATTATATATAGGAAGGATTATACTCCTGTTCAAAATCAAAAATTTAAGATATAAAAACATACATTTTCTTTTTATTATTAGCTACATGAAAATAAGATAGTACAAACTAAAAATTGTACTATAAAATAATTTTTATTGTTTTGTATTTATAACTTCAGTAAGAACAATTATATGGGTATAAAAGTAATATGTTGAAAATATTTATTACTTATATTAAAGTATGATGTGTGAGTAATATTGTTTATTATCCGGGGATTTTTTTTCTCATGGATTTTTATTCTGTTATTTTTCCACAGTTAATCATCAGTTTTAACGTCTTTTCTTTTTGTAACTGGAATACCTATCACACAAAATGATCAATACTCTTACGACATAAGTTTAAAAGGTAAAACCAATAACAATCAAGTTGATAATTGTATCACTTATCAACACAATATTGTTTTTATATTAGAAATGTTTAATAAAAAAAACAAAATACATTGTTAAAGTTTAATTTCAAGAAAATTGAACGTCCCGAAACTTAAAATCGATACACTTGGACGCCATATTTAGTGCGATCCCCTTTTCGGCCAGTACAGTTTTCTTTAAAATTTTCGATTATAATATAATTGTTATATTATAACAACTTAAATTGACAATTTATATATTTAATTAAATATAATTATATCCTAATAATATGTGACTTTTAATTATCAAAATTTTAGTTAGCTGTCCTTATTAATTAAGTTCAAACAAATAGAAATTATACTAATTATAGAAGCATCAATATTTTAAAAACACCATGTAATACAAATAATGTTAAACGACAAAATTAAGTTTACATTAAAGAGAACAAAAATTATAAAATATTTCGTTATAAATTTGTCAAACAAATATCGTATAATGTTATAAAAAATAAAGCTTAATCTAAATTTTTACATATTTATTGAGACATATTTTAGTATTAAAATTATTATTATATAAGTATATTTTATTATAATATCTGACTATATTCATTTTTATTCGTCTAACGTAGGTAATCGAAAAGCTTAATTGTTGACATGTTCGTGAAAACATATTTTTTTACAGTTTTATTTAACAGCTTTGATAATTAAAAGTTATATTTATAGATATAATTATATTTAATTAAATATAAAAGCTTAGTTGTGATAATTGTAAATTTTAAAGAAAACTGTACTAGCCTAAAAGGAAACGGTGAGTTTTTACCGAAAAGGGAAGGGTAAATTTTGGTTGAAAAAAGTAATGCCATCATATTCAAAACCAGTACCTACAGACCCGATTCCCGACCATACCGCTGGGCGGCTGGACCGGTACGAGTCATTAATTGGTCGACGGTTTAGTGATCGATAAAATATGACCGAAATATTACATAAACCAATCGTTTTAAAGACGAAAAACGAGTGGTCGAATATTTTATTAATATAGTCGAAATGTTTTGTGGCCGAATGGGTTTTTTGGTCGAAGAAAAGTTAATCATTAGATACCAAATTACTTTATCTAATATTTTTATAGATGTGGCCAGATGTGCAATTAAAGTACTGAAGTATCATTCATTAGATAAATGTTCATTATAATGTAGTAAGTGATTACTTGTTATGCATACGGTTACGACAACAATCTCATGCCACAAGCATGTAACCAAATAACGAGCAAATGGTCAATGAAATGGCCTTGTTTTTTGATATATTAGAATAGTAATTATTATTTATTTTACGTAGGTATACAACTTTGGTCATTTTTATGTAAAATTAGAAAATATAAATAATAAACACCTTTAATAATCATCGCATATGAGTATATGTAATATAAAAATAAATAAAATAACAATAATACATAAATATATTTATTTTGTAGAATAATATTATGTTGTGCTTTTCAACTAGTCATTCCTCGTAATCATTAAATAACGCATATGACAACATATTATGACATAGTCAGTAGCCACACGAGTAATTTTAATGGTTCAGCTCTCATATTGCTGCAGTACCATTTCGCTGAATTTATTTTTCAAGTATAACTTAAAATAACTTATAGATTGATAATTGCGTACTAATTAATTATATTTATGTACAATTGCATAGCATACGCCATTATTATAGATACCGTTTATAGTAATAAATAAAAAAAAATCGATAATTTCGTGATAAAAAAAAAAAAATGAAAAAAGAGTGGTCAAGTGAGTAATGCTCTGCTGTATGGTAGGTCAGTAGGTCACCATAATTTATGATTAAATTTGAATCCAATGATAGGTAATAGGTATCATTGTAAATGAAAAACGATTCTGAACGGAGATGATTTGTCAGCCTAGGATATAATTTTCAGTGGTTGGTGAAAAAGGTGGTTAATGTTTTAATGGTCTGAATACACCAAAATTGAAGTTCTTTTATAATTATTGTAAGCTACATTTATGGAAAATCTTGTATTAAATTTTCAGCTCTTATAGCTACTTATACATAATTTTTTTATGAACCATACCCACAAAATAATTTGCAAATATTCATGAATTTAACAAATTTTTGTCAATATATTTGAACTTCAATAGCTAATAAAAAAAATGTGCCTATGTACTCTTACAATTTTTGAATCACTACAAGACTTAAAGATTTTATGGTATTTATTAACAAAAAATTAAACAAAAACGAACATTTTAAGTGCTTATAAATGGCATTAAAATAAGCAAAATATTTTTAAAATTAAATCATGCAAAGAAAATGCCAATCTAAGTAACTGGTGAAATTTTCAAGTATCTACGACGTACTTTTTGAGTAATAACAAATATTTAAAATCGTTTGTAGATAAATCGTTATCGTTACGGAATTTCGTAAAAATTTAAAATTCAAATGCTCATAACATTTTTCCTATAATAACGTTTCAAGTTTTCTCTATAGCTATTTGAAAGAAAATTTATGGAAAACTTAGTATTGAATTTTTCAATCTTAGAAATAAACAAAAAAATTTTATGATTTTCCAACTACACAATTACTTGCAAATTTTAGTGATTTTGACATATTTCGTAAACATTTGAACTATAAACGCTTGTGAAAAAAAATTGTGAATAGTGATTTTATATTTTTTCTAATTGCAATAATAATAACATTGTATTAAATTTTGAAGTTTTTTTGGGCACCCAAAATTTTTAAAAGGACATTTCAAAAAAAAGTTCTTAGAAAAATCGAAAATGTCAGTTGTCTATAAATAGTTTAAAAAAAGTCAAAATATTTTGAACATTTATCCATGTATAAACGCTAATATATAAACATGTGGTGAAAATTTCAAGTATTTCAAGTGATTAGTTTTTGAGTTA
The DNA here is from genome assembly GCF_020184175.1 of Aphis gossypii. Classification (NCBI taxonomy): domain Eukaryota; kingdom Metazoa; phylum Arthropoda; class Insecta; order Hemiptera; family Aphididae; genus Aphis; species Aphis gossypii. Next base: position 63,457,121 of record NC_065531.1, on the reverse strand, counting down.
CAATCATATAAAAACGTTATATTCCATCGCTTTTTTTTGTTATTCTCAATTTTTTTTAAACTGTCGGAAAAATGAACATGTTTACTTTTGACCTCTATAATGCACCAAGGATATTCACTTTGCCATCGGAAACCACAACCGAAGTTTGAAATTGAAGCATTATTTCGACAAGTTATGCTGTACACAGACACAAAAATAAAAAAAAAGAAACACACATCATTGTAAAATCAATGAATCCATCACTTCGTCCAGAATCTAAAATAATATTAAAAAAGTTTTTTAAATTAGTTAAAATCATTTGTTGTGTTTAATTAAATAACTAATATTGTCTAAATAATCAATTTAATTGATAAATATTTTTCTGTGTCTATTTATCACTTTTCAAATCATAAATCCATAACCGTGTTTTGAAATAAAAATAATTTAAGAATTATGCGGCGAAATGGCACAGCTGCGAAATGAAACTGTGGCGTAACGAAATACGAACTTTTGATGTAATATTATAAAAATAAAATAATTTATTATAATAAAGATATTGACATATTTTATAACTGTATAGGTAGTATAATAGTATGTATGGTATATGAAATATAACTAGGCGTTGGTAAAATTTTTTACGGTTGTAAAGATCATGTTTGTATACGAAGGGAAACTAAAACGTTGTAATGATTATAATAAGGCTTCGAACTTCGACGTTGATATTAAATTATATATTTCATAATTCTATAAATAATTATAATACCTATTTGTAATTGAATACGAATCATCATAATATAATATATTATATAATTTATTTTACCTATTAGAGATCACTTTTTGTATTTCAATATAGTTACGTACTGCTTGCAATGTATCTGTGGCGCAGATGGGAATAATTTTTCTATTTAGATGTCGTAGATACAATATATAAAATACTTAAGATTAGTACCTATAATTTTAATATTATATACTATTAGTGACGAGTTGTGCTTATGAATCCAAATTTTCCTATCTCACTAATTTACAGTCGTAAAAATAAAACTACTGAATACTATCAAGAAGGACATAATGCTTTTACCTATATTTTTATTTATTGAACAACATTTACTTATTCTTATGAATGTGTATTAGAAGAATTTAAAATGGTGACACCGTCAAATAACCGCCATTTAGAATTATAAGATAAGGAATAGTTTACTCGATGTTCTGTAATAAATTTAAAATGCACAAGTGTAATAAAATATAAAGGTATACCTAAATAAAATATATTATAATATTTTTAAATTTAAGTTTTCTATACTATTATAGTATTATGTGATGGGTAACAAAAGGTGCATTATCTGCGACGATTTCCTGGGCATGCCTATGATGGGTACATGCGAATATTATGTTGATTTACTACTCTTAGTTTATCGAAAATTTAAATTCTTATAAATAGTTAACTAGGTATACTCATTCAAAATATAATTTTTATGTTTCGATATTCGTTTTAAAATTAGTAAAACGATAATTTGAATTCATTTAATGTTTGTACTTTGTGGTATAAATAGGCAATAACAAAACATTAATCTAAATGTTTACATTTTTCTATTTTAAAGCGTTTACTTAAATACATATTATACAAAAAAATAACAAATATCACTATAAAATCAACACATATATTACTCCGGTTAGAGTCTAAAATAATACGTTTCTATTCTAAAATGCAAATAACTTGACAACGATAATAATATAGGTATTGTAAAAAATAAAATTGTTTAAATTATTATAAAATAAAATTATATAGGTAAACATGATATTTTTTTTAAAAGTTCAAACTTTTCGAAATAATGAGGGTAGAGCATTGAACCGTCTATGAGTCACATCACATATCATGTGTAATAATTGAACATTTGAAGATATTAATAATTATTGCAATCATATTCGAAGAAAAAGTGATAAAATTTAAACAAATATCAGCACAATTTTTCTCCTCGCACATTATAGAATAAGCTACTGCAGCTATGAATTACTACTGAATTACTTATTATAATAAACTATGTTGTATACTCAAAGTCGAATGTCGTTATTTCGGTTTTGACACATATATGATTAATACTATATATATTTTATTATTGATGCGCCAATAAATAATTTATACACATGGTATTTACTTCACTATACATACTCACACCAATACACCATCATTATAATGGTTTAGTGTTCAGGGTTTTTATTGGTATATATCGATGTGTATATATATTATAATGTATAGTACATATTATATGCCTCACGCAATATCAACGATAGTATGTATAATATGTTGTTTTTTAGTATATGTTTTATTTTTTCTTTCGATTTTTTCATATTGCGTACACCGACGGGGTGGCCCGCAGTATGTTACCTTATGACGACTATTTTCTTAACGTCGTTAACTCCACTAGAAACTTTTTTTCCATAAATAATATACCATTACTTGTGTGAAGCAATATCTAACGTGAAAGTCGAAACGACACACATAAATAAGTTAACAGTTGATCAGAGCAAAAAATCCTATCGCTATCAAAACAACAAATCGTTTTTTATACCAACACGATTTTTTGAGAACAAAATATTCCATAAAAAAATTTAAAACAACATAATATAAAGCTAATCATACCAAGTTTGGCGAAATTATATCACCTATAATAAATAATAATTATTGAACAAGTAGGAACTAAAATATTTTATATACGTAGTGTTTTACATTTATATCACTATAACATAATATACTTTATTTTCTTATACCTATAACTAATAATGTATTTCGACCTATATGTTATTATTTACCACGTCATGTCATACAAAATGATTATTTCGATAACATATTAACGTGGAACACTCATTGTCAAATTCAACAATTGAGGACATACCATACCATCTATTTTATTCAATGATAATTTATTTTATATTTTTTATTTCATAATGTGATGCAATATTTTTTTTTTTTTTTAAATAATTCAACGTGTTTAAACATGAATCAAAATCAAAGTTTTTATTTAAAATGTTAATTTTTAAGAATTTTTTTCTTGTTTGAGTACTTGATTTTTTGAAGAATACACTAGGTACTTTAGAATATGTAAATTAAATGATTATTAATATTTGTTAAGAAGCCTAACAAATTGCATATATAATATGTGTGCAGCGTGAATTGCGTGTATACTGTATAGGTAATAGATATGTATTTATGCAACAATCCGAATGTTCGATGTATATAATGTATTATTATTATGTACAACAGCAGCAATGATGATGCGTCCTCGCATTTTTAATTTATCATGAATATAATGTGACTAAATCGAACTTAGCATATAATTATCATTATTTTGTACAATATACAGGGTCATTCACCAAGTGTGATCAACTCTATTTCTTTTTATAATACATAAATTCAAATTGTTATCTTTGAATTTTGTAAGTATACTTAAAGATTGAGTACCATACTTTCAATTAATGAAACGCATTTAGATTTTTCACACCATTTAAAGTATCCTGTGATAACTCAAACTTTTTTTTTTTTACTTTTATGAACCAACTTTTTTATTGTAATAAAAATACCAAATTAATTGATTCTGCACAGCATTACCTTTGAGTTATGACAAATAAAATGGTCGTGGATGTCAGATGTCCCTTCTTAAAGTCTGTTAAGAGTGAACTGCATAGTTATTACTTATTAGGTTGTTTTTACCAAATATAAAACACAGTTGTACAATTATATCCAATCATAATAACTATTTTGTTATAAGAAAATAAAATACCTGTGGAGACACAACCTGTCAAAGATGGTTCATCCGTTTCGAAGCCTTTCCGAGACATATACCTACAAAAGCCAAATATGTCTATGAGTGTTTCATGCAATATTAAATCTAATTTGTACGTTTATAAATTGCTGCGTATATAAAATTTGAAGAATTTTAATTAGTCGTACGAGGGATAAATAAAAGGAAAATAAACAACAAAATGGTAGGCAAGTGACTAAGTAAGTACACTGTACTGTACATTAGGTATCGAGTGGATCACATTTATCGGTGTGTTAAATTTGAATTTAATGATAAATCATTGCATGCGAAAAATTATTCTGATAGGAGACGATCTGTCAGCCTACATAATATCATTAAATATATTTCTTGAATCTAGATATGTTTTTTTTTTTATATATATATTTATCTATTTTATTTTTAGTATTACGATTGATGATAGAATTTTTTTTATTGTAAATCTTAACAAAATAATTAACATCGTTATTTATCGTTTAAATAAGTGATTTCGTTGAAATTTGAACTTAAAAAATCTATACAAAATAATTTCCTTTATACAATTTTTTTAAATTTTATGATTTCAGTATGAACTACTTATGGGTTATGAGGAATCTTGTATTCAATTCTCAAAACTTATAAAAAAAAAGTTCATATGATGGATTTCTATCTACAAAATAATATGTATTTTTACACATATATAAAATGATGATATAAAAACTAGTTGATTTCAAGTTTCTGCAATTATTCGTCTTTGAATTAAACAATATAAAGAAACCAAAATAGTGAAATCTGGCTTAGTATGAAAATTCCTGTTTTTTCCTTGTTTATATATACCTATATTATAACCTATCTCTTTAAATATTACTATTTTTATAATTTTGATCCACCCAAATCAAAATTCAAATAAATAACTGTTACAGTTTTAGAATTACTACAACTAGTTTTTGAGTTATTAAAATGTATATTCTGAGAATAATAGGATAAAAGATAATAATTTTTTTAAAACTATAAAGTTTATGCAATACCTACTTAATCTAGCATGTAAGTACTCATTGGGTAAACTCGAACAATTAAGTATATAAACTACGATATTTTCAAATCATCATAGTCCCTATATACTCGTGTTTATATATATTTAATTGAATTATATTATAATAGAACTATTATTCTTAATCATAAGTACATAAATATGTTAAATAATTGGAATAATTATTTGGAATTCAGATGCATCAATATATAAAAAATAAATCGGATTAACCTAACCTAACCGGAAATAAGATTGATTTGCTCATTCAAAAATATATGTTGGTATCGTCACAGGACAATCTTTAAATTGTATATTATACAATGCAAAATCGATGAACTAAAAAATAATTATTAAGCAATTTATTAAGTATACTTAAAAATTTTAAAAATCAACATTTAAATTAATACATCATAAAATAAAAAAATGGGAGTGATTGTATCTGGTGAATCACCCTGTATATAAGCCATGAATCATGTGTATTATGAATTATAATTAATACATGCGATACGTCGACATACGTGGTGGTAATCGAGAAGCTGCAGTAATGTCAAAATTTGTACATAATATATGGGATTATTGGTGATATAGTTACAATGTTACATACTTGATTATTATGTACTTATATTTGAGTAAATATCAGTTTCGCTTATGAGAAATTGTACACAGGTTAGGTTCGTCACTGGGTGGATACATTTGACATACCTTAACAGTCATAATAGTAGGTGCGCTTTAAAACAACACTGAACACGTCCGTTGCAAATAAAATATATATTGGTATTTCATATACGTTTACATCGGTATTTATTATATACTTATACCACTGTAATATTTATCGTATATATATATTATACCTATATATCTTCGTTCGGAGCTACTAGTTATTTTATAGGAACCTATTTATATTATATTGTGATACATTCCCCATAAGACTCGACATGATGCGCGAAATATTAAAACTAACGCACGAGTCGTTGTTGACGACTACCAAATACCAATTGTCAAGATTAAAATATTATATACCTACTTATTTAATCGTTTGTATGATATTATACACTATCATATAATTAAAAGTTAAATACAGAATACAATTAATACAATATCAAATACCTTAAAAATGCGATCAACTGATCTTATGTAAACAGATCATTTTTTATTTTATGGGATACAAATATAAGGAAGTTTTAATTAAGATGAGACTTGCGGTCACTAATGATTGTTCTGTGTTGTTTATGGTATTGATCTCGATTCTTCTCCACTGTACGGTAGGCCGCTTCTGGTAATTTGGTTATTATATAGGTGATCTGATCTACTTGACTTGACTTGAAGTTTTTTTTACTGGGTAACTGGTATTGGAGTGATCAAAGTATGTATACCTGGTCGCGGTTTACACTTGCGGGAATATACTTGACAGAATTTTATTAAATGCACGTTTGAAATTATTCGTAAGGCATGTTTGCACCCAGGGCCGGTCTTAGGAGTGGGCTAGCTGGGCGACCGCCTAGGGCGCATAGTTGCCCAAGACACTGTCCCTGTTAACAGAGGCCCTGTTTGCACTACTTTCGTTATTAATATTCTTTGACTTGTGAAGGGAGTGGAGTTACATAAAGTGATGTGCCGTGAATATTTTACGGCTTCTGTGTATTCGGGCAAGGGGTATGGACGAATATAGGTATAAAGAGCAGTTGTCCACCCTTATATAAGTGTCGGAACGGGGAAAGTGCAATAACTAAACAAATAATTTTATAAGGCAATTCATTTAAAAAAAATTTTATGAAAAATTTAACAAAGCATCTTTTAATTTAGTCAAATTTTTATTTAAGTATTTATTTATTTATTTTTATGGTATTATATATTTATATATATATATACAAGTTATTAGTCAAAATAATAGAGATAGTATGGTACCGCTATATCCTTACAGTGTGTTTATTAGTGTTAATTTAATTGATTGGCATTAAATTATGTTTTCAACTATGTTGGTGTATCTATTGTTTGTATCTTTATGAGACTATAATATTTTTGATTCTATCTCTAGGAATAGAGACAAATTTTGGGCAATAGGTCACCACCTATTCTTATTCCAAGTAAATAAAATAAAATAATGACTAGTCGATTTGTAATAATAAGGCTGAGGTTCCGATCTCTAGTCTTCAATCTTAAATATATTCAAATGAAAGATTCTCTTCATAAGAAAAAAGTACCGTATCATCCTTACGTTAATTGGCAGAGTATCAGTAGCCGCCATTTTCTACCAATTACCGACTAAATGCCGGATATATTGTAAAATTGCAAGACATTTAATCGATAAGTTTTTCCATGACCTTTTAAAAAAGGGGTTTTACTATTATGCCGAAAAACAAATAACGAAAATACAATGATTGAAATTGTTTCGATGCATAATTATTATTATTATTTACATTATTGTTATTTTTTTGGCATCCAATTAATTTTTCCAAATAAATTGTACACTAAAACTTTCCCTGAGTCTAGACCTATTTATTAGTGAAAACTGTACTAAACATTTACGATTTGTATATAGTACAACATTTCTTGTCTAAGTACGTGAGATTCACAATTATCCCTATAAATCCTGAGTCATAGTTTCTAAATTATCTCACTCTCGTAACTCTTAATAATAAGTAAAAATAATAAATATCTTTTTCATTTTTACGTCCACTGCTGACTTAACTGAAAACAGAAGTATTATTTTGACTGTTCCAACTTTTTATAATAGCAATGGTAACTCTAGTACAGGAAAATAGAAATGAGTTGGCTATCCAAAGAGAAATGGTCTAAATTAAATATTAGCTGTATTACATGCGGGATTTGTCTATGTAGCTTTGAAAGAAATTATATCATATCTATTTAATTTACCTAATATTTCTTAGTTAAAAATTTAAATTTAATTTTTTATCTTTTTAATTTTATATAATATATTTTACAAATTGTGTTAATAAAACATAATACTTTAAATCAGAAAAAAATAATGTAATGTTGTATCAAATTTAATACACACATAATTATTAAAAAATATTAATATTGTTTAATTATTATTATTATTATTTATTATCATTAAAGTATGTAGGTATTTATATAAAATTATTTTTTCGTTTTTCACTCGTTTTTATACAAACGCGATACTAGCCGACGGGCAACGAAAGTACTGTGTTAATAGTGTTCGATAAAATAGTAATACAATATAATACTATTAATTGCTAGTCAGTCAATATTATTAAAATTATTAATGTAGTTATTTTTACTTTTTATTTATATTAGTTAGACGAAACTCGTGTAATCTGAAAAAGCCGAAGAACACAATATTTGTGTAACTCGAAAAAACAAAGGGACACAATTCGCGTGTAACCTGAAAAAAGTTTACCTGCAACACGGTACCACGATATTCAATCGCCACACCTTTATTTGATGATATATTACATCGCGTCCAAATTTCATCGCAATAATAATATAATGTTACGATTTGTTTTTACAGGGTTTGGTCAAACACAAATTTAAATAGAACTGTCTATTACGGCCCCGCACTCAGAGAATATAATTTGTTTCGCGATATAATATGTGTGTGTGTGACGTATGTTGGTTAAATTTATTGTTCGTCTACAGAGATCAGATTTGGTGTCTACGATGGTCTAAAATATGCCAATAATATGAGTTATTAATGATATAGTAAATATGACGTTTTCGGCAAAAATTAATTGATTAAACCTATACCGTAGTACCGTACCTATAAACTTATAATAAAATATAACTATAATAATAGTAGTATCATAAAATGTATTCATAGGTAGTGGTTTAAGCTAACAAACTATCTTCACTCGGTATTATGGCACAATGCACAATTATATTTTATATGAATTCAAAGTTAAAATATTTAATAAATCTTACAAAATGTATAAACCACAAGTATTTTATAGTAAAAGATTTATACAATTTTCAAATTTTATAAATTTGTGTTTTTTAAGTTTGGAAATTTAGTAAAATATCTCTAATAAGTTGATCATACTAGCAGTAAAAATATAAAAATATACAATCACGATTATTTTTTAGACATATAAATAAGTATTTTAATGACAGATAACGATGCTATTGATGCTAATTATTTTGTTATAACTTATTATATATCAAAAACACTATTTATGGGGACTTAAACTTTTGCATATACTTTATGAATATTACTATATGAATTTTCAAACTATGTTGATTAGTTTTAAAATATTATTTATTTATACCATGCATCTATTCACACTATTTTACGGTATTTATTAATTATTATCACTTACGGATTATCAGTTATGTCGTAATAATTAAACATAATTATATATATTTTTACAAAATCCCATTACTTATTATTTATTTCAATGCTTACCAAATAAGATAGAACATGTGTTTAATTGTGTTAATTACTGAGAAAAGATAAAAATAAACAATATTTATCAATTCTACTGACACAATCAAATAGGTAATAAATATATTTTTTTATTCAATTCGTCATTTTATGATTAACAAAAAAAATGAAAAATGAAAATTTAAAGGGTACCTACTTGACTTGCAATTTTTTTCACGGACGACACCATGTGGGTAAAGCTATTTTCTTATTTAATAAATATTATTATAATACTATTTAATATTTTAATATAATATTATTAATTACTTATAATTCAATAATAAAGTGACGATAAAACCTCATCAATGACAATCTTAGAATGGTATTAATATAGCAAGTACCTAATCACACTTATAACTATATATTATTATACAAAAACCTAAAGTAAATTGTAATACCAATGTCCAATACTATCATAAATTCATAATGAAATGCGTTTGTATTAGAACTGCAAAATAAATAGTAAAGTATATATTATTATAAAATATATAATCATTATAATCTAACATAATATATCCTGTTTGTACTGTGGCAAATGACTAATCCCGTTCGATTGCATGATAAGGAACGTAAATTGCATGACGATGCATTCGTTTGAACATTGCTATTTGTTTCATTAGCAAGGTCTTATGATTTAAATAAAATTACTGACGTTTTCTAATTTTATTATTTGATGAGTACAACGTACATGGACACTGCCGTAGATGTTTTGAATACTTCGTGATTATATTTTTCATCCCACAAATTAAAAACGAACTATAATATAATAATTCACGTTAAGGTGAATCTATGCTGCTTATTTACTTTTTATAATACTATTCGTCTACTCTAATTTCTAACTAAATAAATTCACCATGTTGTCTGATCAGCTTTGAGATACCAAAATCATTACATAACTTGCAATGCCATGTATTTTTATAAAATAATATACACATAATATCTATTAATATATTTATATAGGTACCCGTGCGTAAATTAATATATCAATAATGAATTTCTGTTTCAGAAGCACAGGTTTTGATGAATGACGTTGACTTAACATAGGTTATTACTTATGAAATTATTATACTGTGTATATAGTTATAGCCGTTATAGGGTTGGGTAGAGTGAATACTTTATACATCTCGATTATCTAAATTCCACTATCTCCATATTATTATGATGATATGTGCGCGAAAAAAAATCTTTAGGTACATTATAGGTATATGAAACAATATTTTTACAGTTATTTTATACAGAATTATTGAAACCAAAATATTTTGAAACACAGTTATTGTACTGCAACGAGAGTCGAATGTTAAACATGAAACATGTCATATTTATAAGCGTATTGTAGTGTAAATGTGTAATATTATGAACACCCACAAGGTCACAACTCACAAATAACAATAACAGTCACATTTTATCTCAGTTAAAAATTATCTCCAAAATATCTTTAAAAAATAAAAACCATTATAATATATATATACTTAATTCTTTTTAGATTCAGGCCAAAATCGTTTGACCGTTTTTTTATGTAATACATATGGTGTAAATAAGGAGTGATACCTTCTAGTATCTACTTGTATGACGAACAATATTCAATAGACAGCATGATAACTTGGTGTCCAGTTCATATTAATAAGTATTATACATTGTATCTATAGCGACGTGACTTGTTACAAATACTGCAGTAATAGAGCTGTGGCGTCGTATCTATTTAGGATTTTTTCATCGATCATAAATTCAAAAATATATTAGTTTATTGAAAATTTACTGGTCGAAAATATTATACCCGACGCATGTATGTTACCCATGTACAAAGAAATTATTTAATGATAGATATATACTTCAAAGGCACTGCCGCGGGACCCGATCGCTATCCGGTGTATTATATTATAATATATTGTGTAATATGTATTTGTCTCTATATAAATACGCCGCAGGACAATAATATATATTATGAGGATCGATTTGATATAGACTATATAAATAAATAAATATATACACAGTAAACGTCCCACACTCCCACGGCTCGGACGAGTGTGTATTGTACGTCATATTATGATGATGTATACATTGCGTGGCAAGTATTGTGTAAACTTGGGGATGAGTAAACATGTATATTAAACAAACCGGCCATGTACAAGAGTGTGCTGGTTGCATGTTGCGAGCACTATTAGGAGTAATTGATTTCGTATATCAATATACATTTAACATGATATAATACAATAATATAGTTTCTTCATTAACCCGGTCACACTTCAACATGCACTTAACGAAGAAAACACGTGAAAAATAAGTCATTTTTTCCTATAAACTGACTTCAGTAAAAAAAAAAAGTAGGTCAGCGCATTTCGGTGGTGGATGTTTGTCCATCGTCCCTTCGGTCCTCGGACAGGATAGTGTAATTTTACTGTAGGTATTCGATTTGAATGCAATATGATTGTATTTGATAAAAAACGATTCTGAGCGGACGAGGGGATCTTTTTTATTTAATTTTATTCGTTTCTATGGTGATAAACAAAGTCGTAATTATTTTATATCACATAATCGTGAAGTTGTACATTTTTCTCTTTTAACCGCTTTTATTTCGAGTATCATTTTGAAAATCGAAAAATGACCTCTTTAAAATACTAGCTCAAGAACATTACCTTTCAGAAAATATGCTACACTTGTACTTTTGAGTTAGTTTAGGTGGAGAAAAAGTGTTTATAGAATAAAAAAGAAATAAACATCATTGTAAAACCAATACATTCCGCACTCCTCTCAGAATCTAAAAAGTAAATTATTATTATTATTATTATTACTATTAAATTATTATATATATATTTTTTTTTAATTAAGTATAGCGTGTATCTTTTTACAAGTAGGCTAATTACCATATTATATTAGTTTTAACAGAATAACCGATAATAATTTCAAACAAAATTTTAATTTATGTGAGCCACACTCCCGTACTTATTAAATAATATACATCTACAAGTTACAACCTCGATGTTATGACGACTAAGACGTTCACAATGCGCAATAATAATAATATACCTATAATACAAGTAAAATAAGTTATCATAAGTACTCAACATTTTTCATTAAGGGTTTGTGGCGAAGAGTGCTTAAGTTGTATAGTTAACTCACAGAGGTTGTATCTGTATGCGTATTGTGTACATAATAGCGTAAAGTAAACCATAAACGCACATACATCATGCGTAGTACGCCTATTGTATTATTTATATTTTAATACTCTAATGATAATTGATAATGTTGAATTATTGATTAAGTCTATACCTACTGCAGCAACTACGTAAATATTTTGATAGGTACCTACTACAGAAAGTAGAACGACAGACGTAGTTTATTTTTTTTTAAAGTCGCTGTCACTATATCTATAGGTGGGTGTCATATTTGTGTCTTAGAGTAAATTTTATCTAATAGGTATCAAATTTAAAAGCAAAATTTTATAAAAAAAAAACTATTTAAAAGCCAAACAAGAATATAATTATTGATTGGTGATCGGGTGGTTAGTATCACGGCAGCTAGTAAAACGGGATTTCGGAACAGCGAGTTACCCGTATAGGTATATCCCCGAGATAATAAACATTGTTGATATTTAATTATGAATCATAATAAATACAGATATAACTGTACCTAACTGAAATATATGATATTTTTGTTATGCACTATTATTGTTTTAAAATAGGTAGGTAAGTAATATATTATACTGTATTGATGATGAAAGAATAATTTTGTATTTACTATTTATGTTTTATGTTTTTATTCTTGAGCTTGTAACGTGCATGCTTAGCGTTCATAGAGAATTTGCCACTGTTGATTTCAAAAAATATTTAACATTTTAAAATCTAATTAACGTTTTAATTGCAATTTTTAAACTTTCTTTTTCTTATGTTATTTTGATGAGAAATTATAAATTTTTGTCATTTATAACTTGAATATATGATTTAAAGTTTAAAACTTTTTGTTCATGTAGTTGTAATTTTTACAGTCTATAATAATGCTATGATTGTAAAAAATATACTTTTTTATTATTTTTATAAATGTATGATACATATAATCATAGACCTTATAAGGTCTATGCATACCTATAATAAATAAATAATATAATAATGTATTACTGTTGTCTTTTATACATTTTCTGCTGATAGCATGTTAATTTTTGGACTATGGTAAAAATATAAATTTTAAAAATAAAATAATACTTAATTCAAAATATAAAATACTATACCTATCAATATCAGATTTAAAAACACACATTGGTGCTTTCGTTTACCTAGTTTTTGACAGGCCAAAGAAATCGTTTTTAAAAATAAAAAGTTGTAAACACATATCCTATTCCATCACCTAAAAAATTGATGCACCAGATGTGTTTTTTATAAGACGAACAAAATTTAGCATACATAAGAAAATAAATTGTGAATTCACCATTTATCAGTTATCACATAGGAAACCATTATCAGGTAATAAACTTCAAATTTAAAAATGTGCACTACGGAAAATCAGAATAAATAACCACTGATCAGTTAATTACCCTGTAGTTAAAATTTATATTGTACTAATCTAAAAATATAATATAATATTGAATACTTCTTGAACTACATTGGGTAAGTATTTAATAATTATATTCTATTGTTAAGTGAAGGTTTATGTGCATGTTAGTGTCCGGTGTGCGGAGATGATATAAGTTCTATAGACGTTCTATTTCTAAAGACAACAAAATAAACAATGATGGATTGATCGATAATGTGTTTTCGTTTTCGTTTTCTTCTAAGTATTTTTCGGAACGCAAGTATAAAATATACAGAATGATTCCCAAAGAATAATCACCCCCATATTTCCCTTTACCAATGAATCATCAAGTTCTGATTTTTGGGATTTTTAAGTAATATACTTTGAAATACTAAGATTTTTTTAAATTCTATTTAAATACTGAAAAGTTTCCTATGACTACACCAACTAATTTTTTCAAATAAAAATCGCCCTTTTTTCCTGTAAATGGTCAAACAGATAAAATTTTAGCAAATGGTCATGTGTCTAAAATGTAAATCAAAATTTAAACGTACCTACCTATTTTTAAATTTTTAAGATTTGTGTACTAATGATAAGTTGTGGAAGATATGATATAGTTTATGCTGATTTGAAAATTATAGTAATTAAATATTAATCAATTCAAATTATAACAAAGTAAGTATATAGGTAAATTGTATAATATACATTATTTTATTACATGGAGTAATTTTATGTTTTTATAGAATAATTTTTAAGATACAAGGACTACACGAGTACCTATAGTAGTACAAAAATAATATTAGTCTTTAATTTAATACATTTTAATAACTCAGAAATTATTTGTTTAAATTTTGATTTAAACACATTAAAATATTCAACAAAATTATGTTTTTAAAAATATACTGTAAAACAGTTAGGTTTCATTTAAAAAATTTAAGTAAATTTAATTGCTAACAAGTAACAGGATATAAATGGTAATTAATACTAATTTAAGAATTTGAAAATATAGTCCTAACAAATGATTATAACTTGTTACAAAATTCAACTATCAAAAATACTGTCACGGATTAAATTCTTACTATTAAATTTAGTTATAGTTTTATTCCTTAATTCACTAAAATTTAGAAAGTGTAAAATTTGTTTTAATAAGTATGGTTTCCATTAGTACCTAAGTAGGAATCAACACATGGTGCAAATATAAATTCCTTTTGTATATACATGGTTAAAAAATTTCAAAAATTATATTTTCAATAAATAAATTGTTAAGGGAAGGATAGGAGTAAGCAATGATTAGCTTGGTGAATCATTATATTTACATTTTATTATAAACTTTACAATTGTTACTGTGAAATAGAAATTTAAATCGTCGTTGCAGTGTATGAGGACAATATTATAAAATTGTATTTTGCTAATTTCTTATAATTTAATTTTGAAACTCGTTTAATCGGGCAAAGTTTATAGTATAAAAACTGTAAAACTTTAATAACGATAATCCCATTATTGATTTTATTCAAAGGTTGCTTCAAGTAGAATTAAGCGGAAAATTAAAAATACCAGCATTATTTGATTTTTTTTTTTTATTATTAAAAGTGAAGTATCTAATCAAATTATTAGCACAATGTTTACCGCCAATTTTTTTTTTTTAATATGTTAATTTTACGGAAGCCTTATTATATTATTTACTCGTTCAAAACCTATTTGAAAATTAATCAGCTAAAATATAATTTCCCGAGTATAGGTAAGTGGTATACGCTATACTGAATCACTTTATACGCACGAATGGGCGATAAATCGTTTACTCAATTTTCATCCATTGACAAGAATGTTTATTTTATTATTTTCCAACACGAGTCACTTTCACACGTTGAAACATTATCGTGATTTCATACGAATTCAAAAATTTTAATTTAATTTTGTAATTATAGAATTGATTAAATGAAAACAAAACTAAATAGGTACATGCATTTTTTAGTTACCATTTTTAAGATTTATTTTTCGATATTTATAGAAAAAAAATGAAAATGTCAATAATATAAATAGCTTAAAAATAGTCAAACTATATTAAAAATTATACCATGTATATAGAAAATCACATACAATTTTAGTAAGAATTTCAATAACTTACAGTTATTCATTTTTGAATTATATATTAAAACACAAAATCGATTTTGTTAAAAACTGGTTTTGCCTGAAAATTCTTATTTATTCTGTTTTTCCTAAGTAATTTTGACAAATACTGGGTATTTTTTTTACTTTTTACAAATGTACCATTTATATTCAATTTACCAGAAACCACTCTCAATCGAAAATCAAAGCATTTTTACTACCACTAAAGATGATAACATACAAAAATTAAAAAATTAAAAAGCAAACTTCATTAATACTACATTTATCACTCCGATCTGAATCTAAAAATTAGTTAAAAAAAATTAATCCTCGTAAGATATTAGATACGTATAATGAACGTAGGTACATATAGAATTGTAGAATTTCCATTTTATATATCTATAGACTATACATACGTGTTTGAAACTATTTAATTTCAAAATAGTATTAAGTAGGTTATACATATTCATTAAGTGATTATTAACACTAATTAAACTCAGATAATGTAACTTTTAACATTTTTTAGTGGGTATCTATAACTCAGGTTTACGTACGTCATGTTATAACTATATAGAAATCGAAGCAGTAATATTATATATAACTATATAAGTATACAGTATAGGTATAAAATCCTTAAATGAACCATACCTTCATTTTTCTCAAATTAATTATAGTCATTTTAATAAAGTTTATTTAAAAGCTGATGAAATATTATTTTTAATAAAATATTATCAAGGCCTCACTAAAAAAATTTCCTATATACTAAATGTAATAAAAATTTGAGAAAACATTAAAGGACAAAAACACATAGTATTATTGTCACAATGCACAAATGGTAAGGTCTTGTAATTTTCAAGTAAACTAGGATTGATTTATTTCTAATAATACTGGGCGTAAAAGATAATTTGTCTATAAAATATATTTACTAAGACCGCTTTCATCATCGTATATTTATTATATCCTCATATCTGTATTAAATAATTTATTTATAATTTTATTATCTACATACTACAGAAATTAATTAAAATATACTTAGTTGAATTCGGTATACCATACCAATACGTTTTAGTGTGTGCTACAACTTATTCAGTGCATGATGTACAGTGTATACGTTTAAACATAATACCTACTATACATTGTACACGCGTTGAAAATAATAAAATGCGTAATGTCCAATACTGCCTGACGCCAGTTATAATTAATACCTACCTACTCACACTCCTTGAGACTAATAAAATTATTAATATAAATAAAAAAAAATATATCTTGTGCGATATTCCTTTGAAGTTATATGTGTTTTAAATTATAGTTCAATAAATTGTTAAATACCTACGTATTAATTGCACTAAAAATAAACTTTTTTAAAAGTAACTTTTATTTTTTTTTTTAAATAATTTTCAACATAATACCTATTCAACTGAAAAGTGTGTTAATCTTAAAATACATTTACTTTACGATTACCTACATATAACGATAAAATAAATTGTTACTAGTTCTTGTGTAAAACGGTTTGTATAATATTATATATGAAAGAATTATGTCGGTGGACAAAGTAAAAAAAGCAAAAAAAAAAAAAATGTAAATTGTTCTGTTAGTTTATATTATGTTGTACATAGGAACGGGTGTCGTGGTTGCAGTATATCACTATGGCAACCAATAGTACCTATAATATACCAACGATTTTCTCAGATATAGTCTAAAAACACAAAATTGTATTTACTCTCGGTACGGTTTAAATCAATTACAGATTTAATTGTATTGTATTATTGTAAGTAAACAATGAGAAGTGCTTCGTTTTTACCGTATACTATATAGTAAAAAGGTACCCGTAATATATTTATGTTCATATATACAGCTACTCGGTCTGACGTATAATTAAACGTCTACGTAAATATTATGTAGTATATATTCGGTGTGTATACCTATACCTATTTTACCTCTTTACATTTCCAACGAATCTCTTGAAATGTCATCATGTTATAATATATAATAATATGAGATTTTAAATTCAAATGGACCATCTGCTGCAGGTGTAACGCGAAATCTACAGGTGTTATACATAAAATAGGTCACTTTTCGTACGGCTGTCCCAACATGTTGGCACCGATCTGGTAAAATAATATTAATAACAATTATATAAAAACATTTTTAGTTAAAAGTTTTTTTTTCACATTTGATAGACATTTATATTTACATACAACGTGATAGTTAAATAAAATTATAAATAATGTAAGTATAGGCGTGAACATATTATTTTATATTACAAAAGACGTTCACGAAATTATAACTCAATGATCGCGATTGTTTTATTGATAAAGTGGTAAAAATACTAAATAGCTGTAACTTGTGCCTCTTACACATTTTTTTTTTGATTATTATAAAATAATCACAAATAACTGTTAGTAGTTATGCTTAAAACCATATAGACATATTCAGTGCTTGAATTGCAGGGATAAAATTATTAGAAAGGAATTCAAAAGTGGAAAAATAATGTCCACACCCGAATATTTAAATGTCTTATTGATTAGGACATTACATTGGAAGAAGTATGCACAAATATATTTTAAAAAGAAGACGAGGGACTCTGTCATATCACCCCAATTTTCAATTTACAGTTGGACATCGGTATTATAAATAGATACTATAAAAGAAATGCAAATAGTCGACTGCACGATATTACATTGAAGTCGATAGCCATACGCCAAAAGGGCAATGTTTACAATAATATTATATTGTACATCATCATATTCGTATATTTGACGTATTTTACAATATTTTTATCAGTATATGTATCTATTATCAGCTATCGTTGAGGTATATTTTGTGAACATTGCATAATGTTGGCATAGTGACTTCAACCGTTCCCGTATTATGATGGGAAAGTAATAAGCAGTCGGATATATTTTATATAGTTGTTTTACATAATATATGTCTATGTGTATAAGATTAGTCGATAAAATGTATCTATATATAATATAGCTGTTTGGTAAATTCAATTAACAACCGGGTGTAGGTTAGTAGTCGATCATAATATACAAAGTAGTGACCAAAAACTGATAAAATTGTTCACAGGTAAATCAATAAAAATCATAGTCAATCAGGTAGGTACAATTAATTTAAGGGGGATCACGTCAATACGTCATGACACTTGGAGCGGTAGAGACTGGAGAGAGATTAACCGACCGGTATAAGTCGATAAATTTTCTCTCCGTTAACATTTTACCGCATGTAAATTATTTACCGCGCGCTCGCATCTTCAACTAAAATAATAATTATAAAAGACGACCTCGTGCCGTAGGTAAATTGTTGCGTTCTCGTTGTACATTAATATAATAATAATATAGTAATAAAATTAAATTGGTCCGTAATTATAACGTACACACTCGCACTCCGCACCAACGCCACTATATACCTATACGTAATAATAATGTATATACCTACGACACGCGAACAGAACAGACGACAGGAGCCGTTCGCCGAATTACAACAATAACGTAATAAATAATAATAACCGCTGTGGCTATTCCGTTTTGTGTTCAAATATCGCGACCTAATCGATAAAAATAATATGATAATATAGCACGTCATAATTCTATATACGTCTTCCGGTCTGCATAGAATTGCGCTGCTGTATAGTGTAGGTTTGGTAAACATTTTTTTTTCCATCAAAGTCCATCTATATGCTGTTTACATAATGTCATACGAGTGTATCCATAATATAATATTTCGTATGAATCGTGTGATTTATAATATATTTACGTTGACCGGGATAGTACCTATATGTGTGTATATGCATGGCGTGACGACACGTTATTTCGGAATTTACTCGAAATTGCTTAGGAATAATACGCCCCCGTTCCTGTGCATATGTATAATATAGGGGTAATAAGGACTGAAAGGGTCGTGTGTTTTACGTACGGAAAATCTAATACATCGATAGCGATATATTATTATTATTATTAATAATATTAATATCATATTATTTTATCGGTTATACTGTAATACGCGTAGCAATTGTGTACGCACGTTTTACGTTTGTCAATGAAATCGGCACAATATTATTATATTATATTGTGTATAAAGGAATTTAACCGGACCCGACGCGCCGGCTTTATTGTATATATACCGTGCACGGCAGTCGGCAGCGCGCAGCAAATGAGCTCTATCCGCGGAAACGGTTCTATAAAAATAATAATAATAAAAAAAAAAATATCTGAACAGCACCTGTACTAAAATTAGAGTGTACGTCTACACGAAATTGAATTTCACTGTTGTATACTGTGGGCGCGGACCTACACAGTACACAATTAAAATACATAATACATGACGTATATCTATATTTTAAATTAATTGACGAATTGTAACATACCTATATGTATATTATGTTATAATACGTAAATTGTTTATAAACGTTGTAGTAGATGGTAATGCCCCATTGCCCTATATATATATACATATACATATTACATATGCATTCACTGTAGTAAACGAATAATCAATTGTTCTAAATTGACATATTATAATATTAATAGACTTATATTGTCTATTAAGTTAGTAGAGATATATTATACAGAGTGATTCTCTTAACGTAGGTATAGTCCGCAGTATCATTTTTTTTTGAAAACTATTTACGTTTGATGAAATAAGACTGCAAATACCTATACCTGCAGATGGCTGATTCGTCGGTTTAAAGTTTAAATAACGAAAAGTTATAATTTTTAAACAATACCTGAAATTTGTTTGAAATGCAATTTTTGTGCATTGAATACATTTGGCTTCGAAATTCAAAAAGGTGGGCAAGTGTGTACCACTCTGTTGTAAATTACACGTTGAGTAATCTGTTATGGATAAACGAAATTTGAATTCAATGATAATATAACATTGTACGCGATAAATGATTCTCGGCAAAATGGGATATTTAAGATATTTTATATTATATAATATTAATGAAAAACTTTTTCTATACATTTTATTTCATAAAACAGAATAAAAGATATTATTTATATTACCTAAAGAGTTAAGTATTATAATATGATATCATATATTTTTGTTATTAATTATTATAACTTAAAATTGAATGTGAGAAGTTTCAAGTCCCTGTATGAATAATAATTACAACAAAATAACCAAGATTGTTAAAATTCATTTAGATTTCTAATTTCGTCCAAGTTTTAATTTAAAATGTTTTTTTTAAAAAATTACGTGAATGTATTTTTAATAGTTTGAATAGGTATAACAACTTACAAGGAACCCTATATTCAAGTGTTTGATCTAGCAAAAAACTTTAACGACATTTATAGAAAATTATAGCACGTTAGGTTATAAATAATAATAATTATTTGATAATATTAACATTAATTGGTGAAAATGTCAAGTGGGTATTACACTTATTCGTTTTTGAATCATGAAAAAATAAGAAAATCATTATTTTATATTTAAATCTTTACATTTCTTAAAATTTAAATTTCAGATGCACATGGAAAATTTTGCGGAATTACAATCTATTTTTTTTTAAATAATAATCAAAACAAAATATGAGGAATCTTTCATTACATTTTCAAGGCTTTAAACAAATAGATCAGAAAATAATTTCAAAATATACTGAAAATATTATCGTACGTAGGAAATAATAATTTAAATAGTTAGTAAAAGTTCAAGTATCTTGCAAATTGTGGTGTGGACATCCACACATCATTGTATAATGAATACATTCATCGCTTTATTCAGAATTTAAAATATACATATCTTGTCGATCAAAAAAGTTATACATGTTACAAAATATGGTCTATGATAATTTGTATATATTGATAATATTGAATCCTGTTGTTGATGTTTGATCGTTGGCGGGTCTCTATAATCACTTTAAATAGTATTTTGTACTTTATTTGCGCACTGCATACTCGTACATAAACGATTATTTTACGACGTAGCATATCTTGGCCGTCAGGATAAAATTAACGAAAATCAACAAAATTTTTTAGTTAAACTAAATTACTTAATACAATAATATATTTTAAGTAGTACTTCAAAGACGACATTATATCCAAATTCGTGGTCACTGTTTTAATAACATACAGTTTACGTGAAGAAGAATCGGGTTTATTTATTCTATCAATACTAGAGTGAAATAACATATTATTATCAAATTTAAAGATAAAAGTACTAAGCCCTAAGAATTTCAATATTCAATAGGTATTTTTATATTTTAAATTTGAAACATGTTATGTGAATTTTAAAATTGTAAATTTTATACTTAATAGTAGTTCAATTCATTATCGTGTTAAAATTAACTGAGTAAAAAAAATCGTTAAATTTTCCATATTATGTATTAGTATGATGGAGACAACACATACAAGCTTCTTAAAATGCGATCCCACATTATTATAATAAAATAGTCTAATAATAAATTTAAAGACGGAATAAGACATAAGTATATTATTATTCTATCCGAGACTAGTAGAATTAGCCTTGCAGTATAACATGGGAGTGGACCTATGCAAGAGGCGATGTGATAGTGATGAAGTCCACGACATACATAAATCTTATATAAGTGGGATACTATAATTATAGGTCTGACTGAGTTTAATTCTGTGTGCTTACTGCTTATTTACCCGTATTTATATGCAGCTGATTAGTGGTGTAATCATAGATTTAGGACTCACTTGATTAAGAACGGAAGTCGTTCGTATACAAAAATAAAGATGCTAATAATAACAATTTATTTAATAAGCGTATTTCATTATTTGTATACAAAGAAACTATAGTTATCTCACACTAGTTTCCATACTCATAATCTATGTTTACTTTAATAAACAATTTTACAATACCTTTAAAACTTATAATTAATTATATTATTTAATATAATACAACAATATATATATAATATATATTATATATATACATACATAAAGATCCACGTAAACTTACTTCAAAGTTAAAAAATAAAATGACATGCATAGATTTTTTTTCAAAATAATGAATGTCTTACGTAGTTACGTTAAAATGACAACCCTGTGTATGGGTACATCCAGGTGTACTTTGGCAGACAGGTATGGCTTCGGCGGGAACGTTATCGATTTATTTTTCTTAACAGTCATAACAAATTATATTCTCAAAGCAAGAACACAATTCTTTCACAAATGTTAACGTTTCGCAGACGTAGATATCATAATAATTTATACTCATGAATTCAGTTCTTTTATTGACGAGATCGTACAAAACAGTCTGTGGATGTAATGACGTTGGTTTCCACTCCCTACTATAACTATATTGGTAGGTAGGTTGAAAAAAATTGGTTAACGGACTATGAATAATAGTATGTAGTAAACATTAAGCTATTCGAGAAAATATTGGCCATTATTTATTGGTAAAAGGATCAGCGGGAGAATGAAAAAAAAATATAATAATAATGGGAACTACAAACAATAATAAGCATACTAAATACGAATACATACACTGTCGTAGTAGACGACGTTAGTCGTAAAAAATAGGTCATTGCGGCTATTGGACGTGTTCGTTATCAGAAAAATGGATCTCGTGAGGATAACTCATAAAAAGTTTTGGCATACCAACCAGTCTAAGTATAAATAATATTGTTTTTATTATTTAAAAAGACAAAAAAAAAAAAAAAACAATAATAATAATAATGATAATGTACAGAGTAACAACAAAACAGCTTTTAAGTTTTGTAATACCTTTGAACAAAATAGCAATGAAAAGCGACAATAAATACATTTATATATATTGTATATATAACAAAATTAAACGAGTTACATATATATATAATATACCGTCGTGTTATGACTGCTTCCGTGAGCGGATCATTATTTGTTAAATCATTAATTGTAATATTTGAGTTTCATTAGATAGGCACTCCGAGATTTGGTGTGATTTCTTTCCTTTGTATCATAATAATTAATAATAATAATAATAATAATAATTGTATATATCAATATACATATATACTTTGTATACATATATACATATATATGAATAAGTTAATATATATATATATATATATTATATTTTAATTTCTTTTTTAATATATATTTTATTATAATTTATAAGGCACGAGTTCACAGGTAGCAGGTTAGTACCATTTTAAACATCGGCTAAGCTTTTTCAGGATAATCTCTGTGCCGAATATGTGGTCCCAAAATTGGCTGCTGATACCGAAACCTGAAACACATGGATAACGATATCCGTCTATAATATTGTTATACATATGTATACGAGGGTGTACATGCATATTATATTATTATGTAATATATGTACAGAGTGTATTTCGATCATCTGATACATTCATAAGTAAAATTGTCAAGTCTTTCTGATACACTTCGTACACATATTATATGAATAAAGCGTGAAATAAAGTTGAAATGATTGGGGGACTACAGATACCATTCCACTACATTTTTCTTTTCTTTTTTTACATTATATATCTCTCTATTTTATCAAAATTACGTATCCATTTCTGAATAATTGTAATTTATCTTAAATTATTACTAATATTATGTACTTATTATGGTTTTAAGAAAACAACGCTAAAAATATTTTGTAGGCCAACGAATTAACTAACTATAGTTCTTCTAAACAACAAATATTAAAGTACCCTCACTTACATCGAGCTTCTCAAATTTTTGTATAAATTATAAGATTAGAATGTGCAAATGTAGTGGGAGGGGTAGCACTATATACATAAAATATACATATTATGAACATTTAGCACATTATTATATTATGATTGTAATAATTGTATACTAACCGCTATCGTGGTGCGCGAAATGATGTTGGTTGTGGTATCTTTTCATTGAATACAGGTACGAGCCTTCCCTGGGACATCCGTAGTGTAAGTAGAAATGTATTAAATCATAAGTTACATAGCCTGCGAACACGATTATACAAGATTAATATTGATTTTTAACACGAAACATTTATAATAATATATATTTAAATTTGACATACTATAATCACTACCTATATACATATATTATATATAGGTACTATCAAATTCGGACAATCGATTTACCTAAAACGTGTATTTATTTATTTGTTTTTAACACGAAAGGGAATATTACTCATATAATGTAGACTGGCCATTTCATTACTTTCCATTAAAGAGCACAATTATTATGGTGTAAATAATACTTACACATACCATAATTGTATGATAAATTAATTTAAGACATTTTTAGTACGGGATATATATATATATATATATATATAGGTACATCTTAAACCATGGTACGGGTCAATGTGTTTGAAGTATATACCTTTCCACGCATTTCATACATCATACTAATATTTTTATATTTTTTAATAGGCAAAAATATCGGATAATTTGTATTTATTTATTTATTATTTTTTTTTTTGAAGGAAATAAGACAATGAAATAATAATTATGTATTATATTAAAGTTAAAGTTTTATACATTTTCCACCTTATTTTTGGTCTGATGCGAATTATCAAATAAAACCACTAAAATTAAACATATGTGGTAATAAGATTCTATACGTTAATGAATTCATGATGGCTTATGTAGTTATGTACATTGCCTTACATTTTTACATTGGGTATATCAAATGTGAAGTAAGTGTAGTTAATATATGTTTGTAGGGCTGAAATTACCTTTCAGATACCAGCCGTCAGTTTATAATTGGAACTTGGAGATCATATAGGTATAGTAGCAGGTTAAGCACGTTTTTTAATAAAAGAATTAATTTATATGCATTTATAATAAATACATATATAATGTAGCATTCTTAAAGCAGTGACGAAATAGAACTATCTCTGAGATGATATTTACTCATACATTTTTGTGGCTATTTCGTTTAGTTGGGGCCACAAAACCTAATATGTTGGATCCTCTTAAATTCATTTATGCTTGCATTACATTTTAAAACATGACGACATCCGAGGCTTTACAGCTTAAAATATACCTATGTGATTTTATCATTTTACTACACTTACCCGCAATCATTCCGGCCAATACCAGCGGCGCCATCCAATGAGGAAACAGCATCAGGTATATAGCGTACGCAGCCGATATGAGTACTGCGGCTGGTCCCGGCGGAAATAATAACCGTCGGTCATCAAATGGTACCTATTTGCAGAACAAAAAAAAAAAAAACAAACCATATTAAATAAAATATAATTTAATATAATGTATAAGGTATAACCTATATAATTTTACGAATTAAAACAACTATTAAAATTTAAAAATATTAGAAAAGTCAGCCGTAGTAGATAGATTTCAACTCTCCTTAACAATAAACTCGTATAACTATTTACAATAGATTTTTAATTTTCTCATTAACTTGTATTAAATCTGCCAATGTATACACCGCGAGTACATGGAATAAAAATCCACGGGCTTCTGTAAATCGTCGCATTTAATAATCGACTATGACGCAATATATTTGCATGAAAATTAATGCGGTCACGTGTAAAACAACGTGTTTCAACATTTTAAAGTTTAAATTTAATAGTTCGTTGCACAAGCGGTAACAGATGAAAAGGGCTCGACTAAATTTAAATATTCAAGGAATCGAATTATTCATTAAGGGTTTTTGGTGGATTTTTCACGTATCATACATAAATTTAATTAAATAATTAACCATTTTATGCAAAGAATTATTTCGCAATTTTTTTTTTTTTGTTCTATAAAACAAATCCGAACTCATTTCTATTTAGTAAGTATAATACGTATGTCATGATATTTGAGAATAATAATAATAATAATAAAATAAGTGTATAACTGATATACGTGTGTAATTATTTTATTGACAAATATATTAAATATTTCGTAATCATAATAAATACTATTTTATTATATATAGCCCATTAGTAAAAATAAATGGAACAGTACCACTTCATTTATATTAAATTAAAAATATGTAAAAAATATATTTATACAATTTATGGTGATTGTTGTTGGTATGTGAAATGCGATACGGTTTAATGTAGTGGGAATATTTTTTTTTTTTATTATTTAATGTGTGAAAGCGATAAATCATCATATTTTAAAGACGTCTCTGATCGAGAATAAGTTTATTATAAATTCATGAAACTAAGTTTAAGTTTTTTACGATTTGCTCGTAGTTTTTTTTTAAAAAAATTTAACATTTCAACATACTAGACAGTTAATATAATAGTTATACATTCAATTTTTGATTAATTATATGTATGATACTATGATACACGAAAATTTGTTTTAAAAAGATTTAATAATATTCAAACGTAAAAACAAATACTTAAGCGATAAGTCAATAAAATTTCGTTTCTCTTTTACCTTAAAACTATAATTATTTAAAAAATGTAAAGCGTATTAGTTTGCCATAGATTACATAGTTCGTCAATACATAATTCCTTCTACAATAATATACATTATTCAGTGGTGCAACAAAGGGGGGGGGGACCTCGGGGCTGTAGCACCCTCTAAACATTTTTTTATTGTTGTACATTATTATAGCATATTGTCATAAATATAATATTATAATGATGAATGTTTTTTTTCCAAATTTTATTGTAAAGACTGATTGGTAACTACGATAGTTACGACTATCCGTGGCATGAAAATCAAGTTTGGACAATTTATTCCGTTCGATTTTGTCGTTGTGATTGTATTGTGTTGAATATGTACATGTAATAATTAATAAATAATAAAATGAGTAAAAAATGAAGCAAGTACTCTACTTAACTATATCAGTATTAAACCGAAAATTCTAATAATTATTTAAAAATTAGTGGTAATTGTTAATTTGTGTGTAAGGAAAGTAGGAAAATGTTTAAGCCCCCCTTTCCCTGACAAAAATCCTGGATGCAAGCTTGTTATTAAGTTCTGTAATTTAAGTATTATGAGTACACGTACTTATGTAGTAGGTAAATTTCATACAACATTAAAAAAAAAGTAAATAGTTAATTAATTACGCATATATATATACATATTACATATACCTACATACATTCTAGGTACGCATTATGCACACAGATTAGAATATCATTATTTGAATAAAATTTTATTTAAATAATCATCTAAATAACATTTTATTTAAATGAATTTGTTTTACAATTAGGTAGATGCCTACATATTTGAATAAAAATTTGCACACACATAGTTTCAGGACAATAGACATGTTTCATGTTTGTATATTTCATTAATAGTTGGAATATAATATAATATTAATAACGCTGCAGCAGGTATGCGTGACTTATCCAATAAAACAAGGGTAGGTCACTTTGAAGTTTGATGCATACACACACACACACACACACACAAACACACACATACACATACATATATATAAACTTACAAATATACATTTCCTACATATAACATAGAAGTGCTATCATTCAGCCAAAAGTTTTAACAGTATATTTGACGTAAAAACGTACGTAATTTCCTTCGAGTTTACTAATGGAAGGCCATCCGTCTGGGCGTTTCGAAACGAATTTTCCGGCTGTTTAAATTATTAAAAATACTGAAGGTAAACAATTTATATGTTATTAACTAATAATTAAATAATTAAAGCAAGCAACTACTTAATATAATATATGAACTATATATTTTACAGCCAAGCGAACGCAGACAGACAAGATGTGTATAACGGGCCACGAGTATATACTTTATGTATTACTATAAATATAATTTATTAAAAATGTTCTACATATAGGTAGGTACCTATAAAATAAAACTACAGATAAAAACGAATTTTAATTGTTCATAGACGGAAGTCTCATACGGGCAATTGGAATGATGCACCTGTTGATTAACAATTTTAGAACCAAAACTATACATAGGTATTTATATATACACCGCATCATATTATTATAACTATCTAGTTTAGTAAATTATTATTGTTTACTAAGAGCGCAGACATCTCCCCACGGTCCCACGACTGTTTTCGGTGTACTAGGACATTTTATCTTTAATATAATTTAGATATGGACATTATTCTCTCATTTTTTTTTTTAAAAGTTTATAATTTAACATGCATAAAATTCATAAGCAATTATTAAATTGTTAAATATCAAAACTTGTACGGTTTAAAAGAAAATAAACAAATAAATATAAACAAAGGCTAAAAAAAATATGTGTTTAGAAATACCAAAGAATCAGAGATCAAATGGTTTTTACAAAATGTATATCATTTTATGTTGGATTTTTTAGCTATCTATAATTATAAATGTATAAAATTATACTTACAATTATAATTTATTTACTACACCATTATTTGGAAACGCATCTATTACATTTAAAATATTATATATTTAAGTAACATTGTTTTTTTTTTTATTTTCCTAAGATCAGTCGATCTGCTGTATAGTAGGTTTCGAGTGTACTTCGTTATTTGAGAACAGTTTGCTGAAATGCATACGTTCAATTTTAATTTAGTGATAAATCATTTTAAACGAAGAATAATTATGGGCGAAAGATGAATATATCTGCATTTATTTATAAAGATGATTTATGTTATATTATATTTATATATTTATTAGTATTTTCTTAATTTAGTTAGCTGAACTATACATCTTGCTAAATTTATTGCACATAACTTATTATCAATTCCAACGTAGAATATTGAGAATAGGATCGTGATATATTGGTATATATCAGAGGTGACCAGCGACTAGCGAGAAGAGACTCGCGAGCCACCAAATATATTAATAAATATGAAAAAGTCAAAATGTAAAAAAAAAAAATAATAATAAAGGTCATATTATTATATAATGCATAAATTTATATTAAACAATTTTTTTTTGTAAAAATGTTATGATAAGATGCGAGCCGCGGTTTGGCCACCCCTGGTATATATTATAGCTTATAAATTATAACGAGTCTAAATATTTTGATCGTATTTGTTAATAATATTGCCAATATCGGACTTATATTTTCAAATAATTTCATCAGAATAGCACAAATCATATGAATACTCCGTTTTATGATGAAAATCAAATCAAATACTAAAGTCACTCTATTCACGTGAAATGTCATGCAAGGGTCCATGCGAACATCTTAGGTCATTTCATTGGATAATTCTTCAGTGGATGTCACACCATTGTACTTTTTAAAGATAAGATATATTTTTAAATGTAAATTAATTTTAAAATGTTTGAAATATCTATTATAGTACAGATACGGTGTTGATACTTTCGTGAAACAGTTCGCCCTTAAACTTTTCGTCAAGAATCGACCACACTTCAAGTACTCTGTGATAGAAAAATAACCACATAATACTTAAACGTCTTGAAACATTTCTTTAAATCGTATAAACACGAGTTAGATTATAGAACCACAACAACTTTTGATTTTCAAAATGATGCTCAATAATTAAAGTGTGATTTTCTTTTGTAAGTGAGTCGGTCGTTGCGCTTATATCGTTAAGTCCTGAATGTGAAACAGATAATAATCAACTACGTTTACACTCCGAACTTTTGGATTGAAACGATTATAGGACTTTGGCGATCGCTGAAACAGGTTTTGTTTGTGAGTTAAAGGCATACTGAAATTTTTTGTATACAGCCGTTCCGTTAAATATTAATATCTCATCAGAAGATATTACATACATGACCTCGCTTCTTACATGAAGTCGTAATATATTAGACGTTGATTTTAATAAGCAATTATCAATATTGGTATTATAAATGTCACTATTATATATACGACTTTTATAACACGACAATTTAACTCTTATAGTTTAAATACAACTCAATAATCACTCATACAATAATGCATGTTTACGATTAAACGTGCCACCGCCGTCATATTTCCTCCCACTTTGATTACAATTTTTGGTGCGAACCGGGTGCTTCCTCTTATAATTTTCAATTGTAAAACAACTATGACGAAGTGACGTCAATAGATAAAGTATCGATATGGATGAAGGTCGTTATCATGGTATGTTTACTAAATCTATTAATGTCATGTGGTTTTAATAACGATAAGTATTTTTGATATTTCCAATAATCTAATGTTTTTATAACAATTTGAAAATATTTTGTGAGGGACCTTATTGAATTACAATTTCAATCAATAGGTAGGTATTGAAACGGAATTTTTTTTTAATATTTTAACTTGGTAAAATAAACTTTGAAAATGTTTGCAATTTTTACGAACTTTGTCAACATTTGAATTTTAAACGTTTATAAAATAAATTGTATTCATGCAATTTTAATATTTTTAAACTTTTACAAGAATAATACGCGGAACCTCGTATCAAAATTATAAACCTTTTATCCAAGAAAAGCTTTACAGTTTGTCCTATCTGGACAAAATTATTTATATCAAAAACTGATGCTGCGTAAGTATTCCTTATTTCGATGTGTTTTATAAAATATTTAAAATAAATACTGATAATTAAAAGAATAAGTAATAAGTATTCATAGTATCAATTGGGTCAAATTCGTTACCTATAATATTGAAGGTCGAATCAAATATATCAAATACATCAAAAAGTGTGATGATATAAAAATACATATAATTGTAAAATCGAGATATTCTTAACTTTAAAAAAACAAAATAAAAATATACTTGCAGGTACCTACACTTAAGAGGACGCATGTGTTATTTATGTCTTGCAAACATACAAAATGCAAACTTATGTTAAATCTTGTGTTGTCATTTATTAAACATTATTAATTAACATTGAAGTGAATTAACTTATTAATCAAAGTTAAGATTATCAATACTTGAGCATTGGTTTTTTTCAATATTTAAATTTTTAAATTAGATATTAACATTTTTATTTTTTATTCATAGTGATTTACACATTTATTTATTGCATGAAAATCAAAATATCGATGTATGATGAAATTTAATATTCAAAATAAGACTAGAAAATAGAATAGTTGATCAATACAAGTATGAAGTAATACGACGCTGTTATATTTAATTATAAATATTTTTATTTTATAAAATAAAAATAATTTTAATTTTTGAAATCAATTTGCATATAATACTTTCGTATAGTAGTTGATAATTACTATTTAAAAATTATTAAAGAGATAACAATACTCAAGCAGTGAACAAAGTCAAGCAGTTATTATTGTTTTGTTAGTATAACAGTAATAATTAATGTATCAGTTATATTTTATAGATATATGAGATCTATGTTTGTGATAAGACCTATGTGGTCAATGTGTTAGCAATAGTGTACAATAACTAATAGTTTTCCAAATTAGGTAGTCAATAATTAATTTTAAAAAAAAATTATTTAATTAGTACCTAGACATAAAGATCACAGTTAAATTATATTGCATTAAATGTTGAAATAATATACAATGTAAATATCTTCTTTATTTTTATTAATATAATCATCGCATATTTTTGCTGGATCATTTAAAATTTTTTTCGATGGCGGTTGTTGCATTGAGACTATATTTTATTAAATTTTCAACTAATTAATACGTTGATTTGAACATTGAACACGATGAGAATCATATCACTAAGTAGTATCAAATGAATTATAGTTTTTAAGATAATCTACGGTTAATTTTTGTGCTATTTAAATTGAACAACTAAAAGTCCGATTAAAATAAAACATTATTATATAATATAGTTAATAAATTAAAAATAATTCAGCTAATATTTTAAGAACTAAGTGTTTCGCATGTATCGATGTTTTCAACATTACAAACCTAAATTAGATATTCTTTAGTAGAGTATACTACATAGGTAGTTAATGTAGGGTTTAATAAATAAACATTAGGAAAATAGTATTTATTTCAGTTACTGTTATATTTTCCAACACTTTATACTTACGGGACAAATGTAAATTATCCAATAAACTTATTTATTAACAACTAACAAATTATCAAATGATAAATATTTATTGAGAACAAAATATAAATATTTTACTTAGATAAGAAAAGGAAATAAATGGCAATCTTTAATTTTTTATCACTTTAATGAGAAATCGTTTTCTTTGCTTTAACTTATGGAATAAATTATATTCAATTAATAACAGTTGTTTGAAAAAGCTATGTTTAAAAAAATATGAGATAAGACATGCCACAAACTTAAATTTAAGGGGAAAAATGCGATTTAGTTTGTTATGCGATATAAAATTGTTGGTGTTAGATTAGATAAAAATAACCGTATAAGTACCTATAGTGGCTACTGGCTAGTACTAATAAGCGGAAAAAGTTTGTGGGATGTTGAGGAAATACCGATAGCAGACAAATCTATTGATACCTGAACAGCAAACACCAGGATCAAATATAACTATAGGAGCAAGCTGGGATTGCTATAGAAATACTTAAATCATAAAACAAATTGTCTTATAACACTAGAAAATTCTGTAAATTCTATTGTTATCATATAAAATAACAAAATAGCTACCAATATTGTACGCTCCCTATTTAAATGTAATAAAAAAAGTGGGTATCCGGTAATGAATTGATTATTTAAGTTTTATAAAATACTTAATAAATTGGATTGAATGTCTTTTGAATAAATTAATGAAAGAAGATAATAACTATTATTGAAAGTATTTTTAATTTTTGTCGAGTCGTATGCAATACAATCAATCAGTTAAAATGAATAGTAAAATTAAAATTCAATAAATTGAAATTTAAGATTAATTTAGATATTTTATTTATTTTTTAATGTATTAAATGAAAATGTAAAGAATTTGATGTATGTTTACCGTTTGGTAAGGTAATATTTAAACGTTTATTGAACCGGATGTATGAACAGAGAGCATAGTTTGCATACAAAATATATTTCTGTATATGTTTAGTATTGTCTCTGACAAAATACTATTAAGTTAACCGATAAAAAGATGGTGGTTTGTAATACTGTATTATAATTTATTTTATCTTTTAATTTCTGTAGACACTAGACATGAATAAACTGAAATTTTATACGTGGATGAATGTTTGGAAAACATAAAGTATAAGTACATTAAAAATATATGAAATACTGGAGTGTCTGAAAGGTTTTATTTA
Organism: Aphis gossypii; assembly: GCF_020184175.1. Lineage (NCBI taxonomy): Eukaryota > Metazoa > Arthropoda > Insecta > Hemiptera > Aphididae > Aphis > Aphis gossypii. The sequence continues at coordinate 63,423,385 of NC_065531.1, read as the reverse complement.
TGCCAAAGAAATTTTGTAAATCAAAAATACTTATGTATGGTAGGGTACGTACTTAGTATTTGACAAACCAAACGATTTGTTGGCTAAAATATTGTGCAGAATATATTTCTTCGATAGTATATTATAGACAGGTGTGAAGTTTCCGAGATATTTTGACTGGATTTTTTTACACATTGCTTTTGAAAGCTCGAAAAAAACCATAAATTTCAAGGCTCTGAAAGTCTGAAGTCTATATATGTTGTAACCGTTGTCATTTTGAAGGATTCTCACTGACGTAGGACACTAGGACGCCGAGAAATCGATTGAACACGGACTGGACAAGGGTGAATTGGGAAAATATAGCTTTTTGCTTTTCATTCTGAATAGGTTACACGAGTCGTGTTAGGTCCGAAGGCATCTTTATCCTTATTTGCTGTTTTATTGTACTCAAAAACCTACTAAATTTCGGGTCTACCGTATCGATTCAGAAATGAAAAACCTACGTAAAATTGTCATTCATTGTTATACTGTTTTTTATGCATCATAACGTATCTGAATATCATATGATTTTTGTTGACGATTCCTAGTATTACTAAATCATTATGTTAAATACATGACGGTATATTTAGTTATCAATATCAACATATTAGTAGTATAAAATATTTGTCAATTTGGCATGTTCTACTTGATGTACATACCCACCAAATTAAACAACTTTTAGATAAAATGCATGTTAATTTAATTCCATTATATTAATCAAAGTTTAAACAGCCAAATCAAATAATTAGGAATTAGGGCAGAAATACATTGAGCATTGCAGATACAATCCACATGCAGCAGTAATTTTACATGTTTTTCAGTTAATTTGTAATTTAAGTAATTTTAATAATAAGTAATAGTTTTAATAGTCATATTATACACTTATATGTTGAGAAAATAAACATGACAATTTAAAACAATATAAAACGATAAAACGATTTTAATAAATAGATACGAGTTAATAATTGATATGTCAAGAAAATAAATATAATTCTAAACTAATTGTGTTTACCTACTTTTTTAAATAATTGCATAGTAAATAACAGTCATAATTTGTAACAGTTTACTAAGTGGTAGAAATAAAAAACTAAACGAAGTATCATATTCTCTATTATTTTATCTGAAAAAATCGTAACTTAAAAGAAAAGTTTTGATACACAGTGGATTTAAACGAAGATATCAGATAAATGATATTAATATTTCGTAATAAATACTTTCAGATACGATTCAAGATATAAAAACATTTATGTTTAAAATAATGTACTTAATAAGTTTAATTTTATTTTCATAATTTCTAGATATACATTTATTTATTTGAGTATTCTAATAACTAGATAGGATGGAGATACCAAAAGTTTTGAAACTTAACCAAAAAAAAGTAAAATACTAAATCAAATTTAACACTTATGGATATCTTATATTTTTATTTTAATAATTTCAAGTAATTATACGAAATTTAACCGAATTTGTTATAACTTTACAAGTTACAACTATAATAATAAATTTTTTGATATAGTTTAAAGTAATTATATTTTATGAATGACAAATATGTTTACTATTTATCATCGTCATTCATCACTTAAATCCTAATACAGTAATAAGTAATAGACTATAATAAATGTAAATGTATTTAGGTGTGGATGACGTAACGCAATACTATAATCAATAGACAATAATAAAATATACTATACCTTATATAGGTACATCATTAATGTTAACAGAAACATTTAGAAATATGCTTATTGAGATTAAAGTTTTTCATTTTTGTTTTAAAACAAGTCTATGTCGTTCGATATTTTTTTGAAGTTGTGAAATATTGCATAAATGCATTATAATTTATATGGTATAGAAATAAAAAACCTCACCGACCAGTTCGTTAAGACACCTACACTTTTCATATTATATGCCCATTTGTGTACTTATTATAACATACTAACTAAAATTATAATAATAAATAATGTTTTTTTTTGTCATCATTTTGTAAATTTATTTATAATTTAAATAAGAAAAATATAAGTGAACATAGAACATTACGTAAACGCATGACTAATTAGGCTTAATTTAAGGATTAGGTTTTATTTATTAATTTAAAATTATTTCAATTGCCAATGATAATGTTTTGAGTTTTGAGATAATCAATTTATACAAAAAAAAAAGTTCAATAATTTTTATTTAGATCTATATTCACTAATTGTTTATATACTAAAAAAAATATATTCCAAAAATATATAATGACGCAACTGAATACCAAACTATAAGAGTATTAGACATTTTATATATTTTCGATACCTGCGTATCCTCCTTCATAATATCGAGAACAATAATTATACGGTTTATTTAATGAAGAATATTGTGTAATCACTAACCAGTTTTACACTGTAGGTGAAATCAGTAATTTAGTCGTAAAAAAAAAAATTACCATAGTTCTATCAATTATATTATTAAATACATACAGAAATAAATGGTAAAAATTATTAATTAAACTAAACTATTTTTTACTTGAATAATGAACATATTAAAAATAAGAAAAATGATTGATAATACTAACTACTCTTAGTAATATTAATTATAGTTTGGTTTGATTACTATTTTCGCTTTTAATTACTTTTTGAGTCATAACTTCCATGTTTGTTTTTGACGAAACATTTTATCGATAAAAATTGAATTATAATAATATGATAAATAATATTCTGACACATACTTTTTATTCATCAAAATTAATGATTACCCATAGCATAAAAAAATTTTTATTGTTATAATTTTTTTTTTTTTTTAATTTAATTTTTATTATATTTATGGTTCCTTAATTTTATCTTATAGAATTCACGCCCATATTCCATGGTATGCATCATAGAGCACTTTAAACTGCACTTCAAGTTTAAAAAACAATTTTAAGAAAATTTACTATTATAGTATCATGAAAGTAAAAATTAACTAACGTTATAAAACATACACACACACACTACACTCATATACGATAAGTCGATGTGCCCACTATTTCTAATAAACAATGTAATTAAGATTATTTAAAACTAACGTTCTAAATTAATTAATATAATTATTCCAATGTCAAATATATTGTTTTATGGTAAATGAACAATAAATAATATACCTATTGCAAAAAACGTAATAAAAGAAAATGGTTTTGATTAATCAATTTTAAGCTGTTAAATTATAGTAATAAAATTTTTAAAATTCAGTATATTTTATTATATTGATATTTATATTATTTAAATATTGTAAACTAAAAAAAATATAGGACTGAATTAAATAATAAAATGCAGTTCTGAAGTGTAAAATGAGTAAATTAAAATTACAACAAATAAAAATATATTGGAAAATGTATTTAATTGATATTCATAGTTATTTTGAACAAACCTTAACAATAAATCATCTTTAATACAAAATAGTTGCCAGTCATAAAGAGTTATTCGAAGTAAAATGTTTTATTTTAATAAAATGCTTTAAAGATCATCAATGTAATTGATGTACTCGCATATTATTATTATATAAAATATATACAACAATATAAATTTATAAAACTAACTCCTATAAAAAAATCGAGAGCATTAAACCATACATTTTTAAACTGATGTTAATTCGTTCTATACTTTAAAATCATTAACGGTAACCAATCAGACAATTTAACAAACTGATGTATAAATATACAATATAGGTAGTGTTTTGAATGTTATAAAATATAGATAATTGTTTTAACATTATTAAGCATAAAATAACAAAAGTCAATAGACCAAAAAATCCTTTCATTAAGAACGAAAATTAATTACTTTTTATTAAACAATTTTGATTAACCTTATTTACTGCAAATTGTTATATAAGTGTAATTTTAATTAAAACATTTTACGTTCAATTTATTAAAATTTCAAATCACATTGTAAAGATAAAAAATAATTTGAAATGTAAGAAATAATGATCAATTAATATAAAATTAATCCGACATTTTAACGGTGTTTTCAATTTAATACAAATATATTGTATAAAATCACTTTTATATATTTAAACTAATATAATATAATGTTTATTTCTAGTATGTAAAATTAGATTATTTGAATCGGCAATACTGATACATTACATTAAAATGACCTCTGTCTAATCTTTTATAAACCTGTCATTAATATATTTTTATAATAAATTAATTTGTATACCTATGAAGGGAAATTTCTTAACTATAGATAACAAAACGCATCTAACAGTATCTAACATTTCTTTCTATTACATAATAATACTATTATTTGATGTAAATTAATATATGAATAATATTAGAGGTAAAAATGTTACAAAGAATTTTATTCAATATTTGTTATTAATATACTAAAGAAGTAATTCGTCTATAGATATCGGTTATGGAGTTATATACCTATATATATATATATATATAAATAAAATATTTTTAATAATTAGATAGTAAGTTATACATTTATGACTTGTTTAAGGTGTATAATGGATAACTTTTCAAAAATAAAAATAATATGTTGAATATTTAATAAATCAAACTGGGTTCGTTAATAATTTAAAATTATCTTTATTTTAACGGCGTAAATTGTAATGCATAATACGATATGTAGTATATTACATAAGTAATAAATAATAATGTAATCGTATTATCATTTATCAGTAATCACAATCTGTTAAAATTAAAAATAATAATGATAGTTAAATATTTTAAATTCAGATTAATGATTAATTTTAGAATTTAGTATGAGTGATTACATTTAACATTTTGTAGATTATATTTTTATTATTTATAAATCTTGAAAATCATAAGTCATTCAATTTAATTAATGATGATTCTTATACAATATTCTATTTATTTGATTATTTAGTTTATATTTACACTAATAACTAATGAGTCTACTCGAAATTATTTCTTTTAAGTGTTGATTTATCAAAACTTAATATGCATTCTTAATAAGTAATAAATTAATAATAATTGCACACGTGAATAATTAAAAACTACCCTAAATTACCAATTTTAGTTTCAAGTAATATAGTAAATTTAATAGCTATAAATTTTCAGCAAGATTAAGATTTTTTAATTTCATTCTTAAACTTATTAAAATTAAGTTATATGACTGCGTTTCATTAAGATGATTAGGTACCCAAAGTAATTTATTCCATCAGACTATCATATTAATTTGTATACACATAAACATAGTAATTAACTGTGTATGCTCACAGTGAAATAAGAGCTTATATTTTATTCTATTATTATAATATTATGACTTGTTTTTAACAATACTCATTTAAGCACACTAGTACATTAACCAATGACTGAGACAATATAACACATACCTTGTGATGTAGTCCATGAATGCCGAAATGCAATGTGATAAGTAATGGTGAGTTGTCTGGAGGCTGTAGATGAAACAGCCAACGATGAATGGTGTATTCAATGAGAGGCCACAAAAGTAAGCCCAAAATAGTTGAACTTATGACCAATATTCCTATCGTAAAATTATCTAAAAAAAAAAAAAAAAAACAAAAAAATACATTTATTACTCATTATATATTATGCGTCTAATCAGCGATTAATTATAGGTAGTATTAGAAAAATGTTAAAAGTTTATCCAAAGTATCATGATAATAATTTAAGTTATATAACGATGAAGCGTTGTTATTGAAAAACAGTTAAGCTACTCAGCTTTTTACTCACAGTAAATATTGGTACTAAAAAATGACATTACGCAATAAAAATTATTTTAAAATTTAAACAGTTAACTTATGAAATCACACAACTGTTATCACGATAAGTACAGCGTTTTACTACAAACATACTTATTAAATTTTTATGAAGGGGCGCTCACAGAAAATAAGTTCAGAGGGTGCAACGTATAAGGAAGAAAATTCAGTTTAGTATATCCATGTTCATATTTACATTTTTTTTTAAACTGTTATTTTAAAGAATTTAATCATTTTAATCTGACCGAGTATTTAAAAACATTGTCGCTCTATTGAAGCTGCGTCGAAAAATTTAAAAACCTAGAACTTTTCAAAATAATAAGAGATTTAAAAAAATTCAAAACAATCTATTATTCATTTAACTTTTAATTAGTATTTATTTTAAATTAGTTACTGTGTAATATAATCAAGTTTGAAATAAATTCCGGAAAGTAACAAGTTGGTAAGTACATACAATAGTCGATATTTAATTGTTTCATCATATTCGATGTAAAAATGCATATTAATAAACCTTTCTGCGGGCACCTTTGTTTATGTGATATTCAAATAAATAAATTTTTTGTCTATACAACATAAAATACAATTCTGCCGAGTGCCTCATTAAATTCTTATAAAACCGAATATATTTCAATTAGAACTATAGCTACCAAAAACCATCGGTTGTAGTAGTGTAGCAGGGATGTGATTGATACATATTCTGGCATTAAGTAATGAATTAAATACTATCGTTGTTTAACCCAATGGTTTTAATTAAACGATAGATAGAAGGTTAATGTATATTATAAAATATGGTTCAGAATAAGCTAGGGAGTATTATAAAATTACCCACACTTAATACTTAATTAATACTATGGCTATAGGATTATCATAAATACATTTAAGTATGTACAATTGAAATCGACTTTAAACCACCAAATGATAGACGGCGTGGACTATAATAATATTATACTCGAACAAACTATCACCAATTACTAACGCGTGGAACTTTACATGGGTATACCGACCGGTGATACCAGTTTTGAGCATCCGGTTATTGATAACACAAATGTGAGCAAAATATTTTGTTTGGTTACCAGACTCTGGTATCTGTTTTACAATCAGTAAGTAAGCAATTTTATTTTTCATTTATTTTCGAAGAGTGTATGTGTAAAATTTTCAACTACCTGGTATAATATTAGGTAATAGATAAGCACAAACACAGACAAGGCGCTGTATAATATGAATATAAAATGTGATTTGAAGCAAAAAGAACCATGTCTACATCGAATTTTTTGTAAGATTAAAAAATTTAACTTCTCACGAAAATATTTATTACTATAATATTAAATATTCCGAAAAATCACAAATAGAAAAAAAACCAGTAGATAGGTATTTAATATTTAAAATAGTAGATATTCAAACAAAATTAGAATCATGGCGGAGATCAAAATCAGTAATGTCATTTAATATTTTATCAAATAATGAAACTTTATCATTTAGCTTATACCGCCACATAAATTCCACCAAAATGTTATTTGTTCCTCAGCTTTTTTTTTAAAAAAAATTTGACTGAACCCCACAATTTGTGCGCCGGGATCAGGGTCAAGTTCAAAAAATTGTGTCTATGACTTATTTGATGATATTGAAATTTTTTTTGTATGTACCAGTGCGTGTATTAAGTTAACTAAAACGATTAAAATTGATAAATAATAATAGGTAACAATTAATACAAATCGTCTCAAAATAGTGACACCAAAGTGCCTAAACTAGGATTAATTTAAACAAGTGAAAGTTGATTTCAATATACTATGACTATTGTTTAATTATTTATAAAGATTGGACGACAAATCACTATATAAATTATTGGTATTATAAAGAGTTCAACCAAGTGTTCATCGTTTCTATTTGTATAACTTTATTTTAGTTTAGTTTACGAAATGTTATAACGAAATGTTGGTATATAATGTTTTATCAAGTAATTATTATTATAAATATTATTATTTAAAACGATATTTGATAACTGAATTAGGTATATTAAATATTTATACTTAACAATTGCATGTTGAGAAACCATAAAAAAAATATATTTTGTTTTAGAAATTCCGACATACACTTAATAATTTCCATATACAAGTATGTAAAACTAGACACTTATTCATTTGATTGGCTTATAGTACGCTTGATCGTGAAAAAAATCCATTACGACTTAAAGACGTCAACCAATTAAGTAGGATATTCTATTTAAAATAATAACCAAATTACATAAATGATATTACTTTACATTATTTTGAAATGTACTTTTTCAATTTGTCAATCGTATAAAACCATTATATTATAATGTATAAGTGTACTGAAAATGGAAATCAACGTTCTACAAATACGAGTAAATAATACGAGATAAAGAAAATCCATAGCGTTTAAATAATGGGTAAAAAAAAAAAAAAAATAAAAAGATAAACCGCATAAATGGATTATTTTATAGGTTGATACGGGGTGTAGATATCTGACATTAACGGTAATAGTAAATGTAATTTATTTTTTACGAGAACTACATTTTCCGAGTCATTAAATGTATATTGTGTATGTTTTATATACATATAGCGGCGGGCGGGCGGGCGGCGGTGGCGGCGGCGAAGGAAAAAATCAAATTTAACGCGACCCGGAGAAATTGTCGATTTATCAATCGCAAATGAAAATAATAATAATAATAATAAAAAAAAAAAAAAAATCCCCCAAAAACCGAAAACGACCCGATAATAACCGCGACGATAAATAACAGCACTCTGGTGGCGCGCGCTTATATTATAATCGATGCCGTCTGTGGATCGTCCGCGGCGGGGTTTGGTATTATAATATCGGCTCGGAGCGCGATGAAGCAGCAGCAATAAAACGAAAACGACAAAACACACGCGGTTCGTCTCGGCGGCGGCGGCGGCGGCGATCGGACCACGCTCTACGACATCATTATCATATCATATAATATATTATGAGACATTATTATACGCGCGCGCGCGCGTGAAAATTCAACAGGGAGTCGTCGCGTCGAGCGTATCGGTATATCATAATATTACGCGACGACGGCGGCGGCGCGACGACAGGGCACAAACGCCGCGGCCGTATACAATATTATTATGTCGGCGGAGGGTAGCGCGCGCGCGTATCGCAACACCACAGGCGGCTTAGGTTCGGGAATCCGCGTACGAGTGTATTGCACACACACGCGCGCGCGTGCAATAATAGGTCTGCGGAACGTCATGCGGTGTACGCGAACTGCATGACCGTATATAATATTATAAAGCACTGTACGCGACGTGTACGTATAAAAATATATAATAATATTATAATGACGGCGGCGGCTCGCTTCGATGTGTACACATCACACGACCGCGTATAAAACGGCCGCCGCTGGGAGATCGATACACGGCGGCCACTCACCACCGCGCCGCTGTATACATAATAGTTACGCGGGGCAGTGTATTTTTGCGCGACGGTGTGGTGCAGTGTGTGCGCGTGTGCGTGCCGCTATATAAGGGGCGCCGCCTCCACCGCCCCGCAGGGATTGCGCGCGTTACCGGCGACTTGGCGTCTGCCGCGAGCCGCCAGACCGGCGACAGGCGCGGCGCCGAAACGCCGCCGCCGCCTCTCTCCGCTGCGCCCGACCATAACACACACGCAGCGATAACCGGGCGGCGCGCAATAAACTCTGTCGCTGCCGCCGCCGCCGCCGCCGTTAGCAAAGCAAAATAATTACTATACATTATAATATTATTATAAGCACGTAACGCGGGCGAAGGGGTGCCGCCGCGTTGTGGGTGACGGTGTTTTATTATTATTATTATTATTATTGTACACGCGCGCCGCCGAGTTCGGGTGGGCGGCGGCAGCTGGCTCGTTTTCGCGTGTTCGTCGCGGGTATCGACGCGTAGACGCGGCGCGGTACCTACCCAACTCGACGAACAATCCCGTCCCGTCCGCGTGCGCGCGCGACTATACATACAATATTATTATAATGCCGCCTTGGTCGGAGGAAAAGTTCCGCCGCCGCCCCGCGGAATGTAAAACTCGAGTAAAAGTCACCCGACCGCGCGAGCGTTCCGCCGGCAGAGGAGAGCTGCGCGGCTGAACCTGTTGAACGGACCCGAACGCGTATTCTCGTCTGCCGCCGCCGCCACTCCTCGTTCGACAAGTGCTCGTAGACGCGCGAGGTCAGTACGGCCGCGTATTATAATATTATTATAAAATTATTATCATTGCCAAACACCGCCGTACGCGTGTACATCCATTAAAATGTTATACTCGTGACGATAACGCGCCCGACGCCACTGCCACGCGCAGCACACGCGTTACGTTGCCAAATTATAAATATTTTACCAACACGCGCGCCCGACCAGCCCTATACCGCGCACAACGGGGGTTGGGTGAAATGTATTGAGATTTTTTTTCGTCACGAAACGAGTTGTTATTTGTTTCTACCCCCATTCGACCCGACCTACCCCCACTGTACAGCAGCAGCTGGTCGTGTTATGATTATACGCGACACCTGTTATATATTGTGTTAACATATATTATACGCGCAATGGTACCGAAATACTGAATTAAAAATACTTTATAAACGTGAAAAAAAAAACAATCAGTATCTACAAAATAATATTATATAATATTATATCGGACGTACTCTGATGTTAGGTATATAGTGATACTCTATAATTAACGTGGATGAGGTATAATGTGTAAACCATAGTATTATATAATAATCAACATTATAGATCCAGCAAGAATCCGGTTCTGATTGGGATCCGCTTAATATGCTAACGCGCCTATATACACCCATATTATGAATACATTATATATTTATCCATAAACACGTGGAATGTACGCCATGCGCCAACCGAAAGACCAGATCGTCAAATAGTTACGATCACAACTTTGTTTTTTATATCATACAGTCATACACGGTGGAAACAATTATATAATTTCACTGCTCCACCATTACCAGCACGCGTACAAAAATGGTATTTTTTTCTTATCAGATTCGTACAGTTTTGAATGTTATGGTTCTACATTTAATGTATTTCACAATATTTTAAGGTCATAATAATATAATACATTATTAGGAGTTTCCTGTCCTCAAAATGTATAATGTTATTAATATGTAGAAATTAGCATGTGTGTTTTAGATTCTGAACGGAGCGATAAATTTAGATATTGATTTTACAATGATGTATTAAATGTATTTAATAATGATTTAATTTTGTGTCTGAAGATGCTTTTTTTAGTGGAAAATATTGGATCTATTTGATATTTTTATGAGGTCAAAACTAAAAATTTTCAATAGTTAATAAAACAATTGAGAAATACAAAAATTAAACCGTCAACTCTAAAACTTTTTTTTAATTTTTCTTAATTTTTATTCCATAAATACTCATTCGGCCAAAAAAGCTTAAATAATTAAAACAAGATTTCTTACAACTTTATAAGTTAATAATACTAATAACTAGTAAAATAAATTACTTTAATAGAAATATCAAAAATTGTATTATGAAATATATTTAGTATTATAGACTAACAGACAGTCTTTATTAAGAATCGTTTTCGTATGTAATCATTTATCATTGAATTCAAATATAACACATGCATTACAGTAACTTACTCAATGACAAGGTACACTCGACACCTACTGCAAAACAAAACGATTACCTTCGTTCCCCTTTTCTTTAAATTTTTATTATATGTTTTATATTTTTTACTGAATAAATAAAATCGTATAATAATAAATTTGTTTTTTAGATATATCATACTGATTAAAAGTATTATGTACATAATATATGTAAATATATAAATTTAATAAAATCAAATGTAAACCATCATAAAATATGAGTGTATATTGTGAATTCCTAGTTAAATATATTCTATATTCTTTTGAATTTGAATCTATTCATTATTATATAAAATATTACTAAAAATTAAAATTTATAATGCTGCAAGCTTAAATGAATTAATCATATACTTCGTTTATTTATTTTTATGTATTTGATAAAAAAAGATTGACGATTGCAGTAACTAAAAGATTAAAGAGGTATATGCAGCTTTATATATAGCTTATAGAAAAATTCGAAGAAAAAATCAAATGCTTACACAATTCAAAATAATAATTAATGTTCCATCAACAATATTTTATACCAGCTAATTTAAAAATGTCTATTTTAATCATAAAGAGTAATGAGAAAATTGTAAATAATATTGTGGTATTGACTATTTTTGAGCATACAAAGATCTTTTGAGAATCTTTTTTTATGATAAATATCCGTAAACACTTATATAATAACTATTACTTATTATGAAGGATTGATTAGATGTGACAATATTATACATAAAACTAACGTCCTTGTAGATCAACAAAATATCTATTTAAAAAAAAAAAAAACTTAAAAACAACCAATTGCATAAAAAAAAATTTTATTGACCATAAATCGTGTAGGTCGTTACACGAGTGGAATAGAGAAGTTTGACGTCATGACCTAAAAATCGCCTAGTCTCGCCAGCATCCCATTTGGCTGACTTAACATTTTGGCACTTCAATTCACAACAGAACAGTTTTACTTGGGTTATTAGAAATTTATTAAAATGTATTAAAAAATTTTAACTTCAAAATAATAAATACCTATTTTATTAATGAACATGTATTACACTTTATATAATTATTATACAAATTTAATGAATATATATTATCATAAATATGTGTTCGTAGATGTTTTCTTACCACTTACACCTATAGTGTTAATAATGATAGCTACTTTTTCTGTTAACCAGTTTTAATTAAATGCACAAGAAAAAAAGTATTTTGAAATTTTATTTTAACAGTTTGACAAATATTATAACGCATAGTTACATGAAGACCGCAGTGGCGTATTTTGGGGGGGTGTCCACGGTGTCTGGACACCCCCCAAACCAAAAAAAAAAAAATAAGTTCAATCTTTAATTTTGATAAATTTTAAAGGGAATTTGACAAACAAAAATATGTGGTTCGTGTGGTAGATTATGAACTATTTTAATATTATTGTAAGTCCTAAATTAATTCGGAAAGAAAATAAATTTAGTTTTAAATAATGTACTTATTATTCTATTATATTTTTAATTATTTATAAAACTGTTATTCTTATAGTACCACTGGTATCGAATGTAACAAACAAAATATATAGTAATAATTATTGAATTATTGTGACCGATGATGATAACTATATGGGCACTAATGTATATTAATATGTTTAAATAATACTATGTTATTATTATCTTATTACAGTATACATGCAATTTGTATTTTTATCTTGCGGCTCCGTGCCTTCATGTGTCTGTGTTACTTATTTTTCCAGCGGGAATTTGTGTATATTTAGATATTAATATTATACTACAATGATGTTTTTTTTTTAATATAATATTAATACGTTCGATCATATGATGTCCATCTACATTTATTTTAAAACATATTATTATTTATCAATTGAATTTGAATCATTTTTCATTTAATCGTCGTCGAAGAAACAAGGCAGATAAAATATACAGTGAAATAGTAATATTATCATATTATTGTCATTGGTGAGTACCTATACTGTTTATAATATTTATTTTTCACAAGTGCTTAAAATTCGTAAATTAATATTCATTAAAATTAAAACATTATAATTAAGTATTTTTTAAACTAATAATAGGCATATTATATTATAATATTCTTTATTTAAATTATATAGAATCGTAATATTTTTAAGTCATTTTTTCTTGTTGCTTTATTATTATTTAAGTATTAAGACTAGGATCACATATTCACATGAGCGTTAGACTTGGAATAATTATCCATTATGCATTTTCAATTGTAAAACTATTATGACCTAGAAAATACAATTTTTCATTATAATTATTTCAGATATAAAGTAAAGAGATTGAATTAAATATTAATTGAAATGTCACAAAAAAATCAAAATTCTATAACTTCTTTCTTTAAGATACAGTCTAAACGAGAATTATCGCCGTCTACTGTATCACGTGAGTTTAAAAAGTCGTCTAAAGTAATGGATTCCAATGAACAATCATTAACTGTTCCAAATATTAACCCATTGAGTTGTGATTCACAATTAACCTCGCAATTAACCATTGATACTGATTATAATTGTCATGATATTGGATTTTATATTAATCGAACATTAACCGAAAAAGAAATAGCTATTGTATTGACACAAATTTGGGTTCCACAAATAGATTACAAATTTCCATCAAAATCATACATTGTACAAAATAAAACAAAACATTTAAAATTTCAATATTCCTGGCTTTTAAAATTTCCTTGGCTGGCATATTCAGCTAAAGAAAACGGAGCTTACTGTAAAATATGTGTAAGTTTCTCTAAGTCTGATGGACATCATTCTCAGGGATTAGGTGCTTTAGTAAAAAATAAATATAATAACTGGAGAAAGGCAATAGAAGATTTCAAGGAACACTCAAATCGGGAATATCATAAAACTTGTGTATGTAGCGCTGATCATTTTCTTGAAGTTCAAAAAAATCCTTCTCAATCTATAATTTCTAAAACTAGAAACAGGTAGAGAACATCAAATTGAAAAGAATCGAAAGAATATAATTCCAATAATTCAAACAATTATATTATGTGGTAAACAAAATATTTCCCTTAGAGGCCATAGAGATTCAGGTAAAATAACTATTGAAGAAACTGACGATGTCCATCTTGACAAAAATGAAGGTAACTTCCGAGAAATACTTCGATATAGAGCACAAGGAGATCCAGACTTAAAATCATTTTTAGAATCTTCCGGTAATATTAAGTATATAAGTCCTATAATTCAAAATGATATAATCGAATCTTGCAATCAAATTATTTTAAAAAAAATTGTCACAAGAGTAAATTCTCAAAAATGTTTCACTATTCTTGCCGATGAAACAGCAGATATCTCTGGCATAGAACAGATTTCATTATGTGTAAGATATTTAAATATTGAAACTAAGGTACTTCATGAAGATTTTCTTCAATTTGTTCCTACAACAGACATGACCGGTATAGGTTTAGCAAACACAATTTTAAATAGTTTACATGCATTTGGAATTGATTTGAAATATATGAGGGGACAAGGATACGATGGTGCCTCTACAATGTCTGGTGCATTCAATGGAGTTCAAGCGGTAATTCGCAAAAGTTATCCACTTGCTTTGTACATTCATTGCGCAGCTCATGTGTTAAATCTTTCTGTATCTAATTCCTGCTCAGTACAAGGAATAAGAAATTGTTTAGGGACAATTTCTAAAACTAGAGATTTTTTTATATATCCGAAGCGTAAAGATGTTTTAAATAATGCAATTGAAGAATTTAAAGAGTATAATATTACAAAAAAATCTTTAAAACGACTATGCTCTACTCGGTGGATAGAACGGTATCATGCTGTAAATGATTTTCTAGAACTTTTTGAGTGTATTATTAAATCATTGGACTTAATTTCTAATTGGACGGATTCAGACACCTCTACACAAGCGAGTAATTTGCGTTCTTCCATATTACAAGGCGAATTTATTATCTGTTTACATATTGTAGCTAAAGGATTTGGTCTTGGATTGCTATTATCAAAACAATTACAACGGATAAATATAGATTTAGTAGAAGCTATGAGCCTTGCAGAAGATACCTTAAAAGAATTTCAGACATTACGAACAAATGTAGATATTGAATTTCATGCTATTTTTGAAGATTCAAAAGGTTTAGCAAGTACATTTAATGTAGATATATCTATGCCGAGAATAACAGGCAGACAAAAAAATAGAATTAATATTGTCACTGAATCACCAGAAACCTATTTTCGAATAAGCGTATTTATTCCTTATTTAGATACATTCATCGAACAACTAAAATCAAGATTTATCGACCACAAAAATACAATTTTAGATTTTAAATCGTTAATATCTGTTGAACAAAATGAAACGACATTTTTGAAGTTGGCAAAAACTTACACGGCTGATTTAAGTGAATGTCAAGATTCGATTTTATTATCAGAATATAAACTATGGCAAAGACGGTTAAAAAATGTTGAGACTTGTAATTTACCAAAAAACGCAATGGAAGCAATAATACTATGCAATCAAGAAATATATCCAAATGTTTTTAAATTACTACAAATATTTGCAACATTACCAGTTTCTTCATCATCGAATGAGAGAACCTTTTCAAATTTAAAAAGAATAAAGACTTACTTACGAAACACGATATCTCAAGTAAATATAATTTATTAATAAATTATTTTATTTATTTAAAACATATATATATTTTTAATTTTATTATAGAAGAGATTAAATGGTTTGGCCATGTTATCGATTCACAGAAATGAACAAATTACTCCTGATGATGTGTTGAAGGAATTGAGCTTAAAAAAAAGGCGTCTTGAATTTATTATTTAAATTAATTTATATAATACTTTTAAATGTATTTATTATTTTCTATTTTCTATTTTAAAAATTATTATTATTTGCTATTATTTTTAAATTAAAATTATGTTTACAGTAGGTATTTTATACATGTATGATTTAAATTACATAAAAATTACTACTTTTAATTAAATAAATAAAAAATGTTTCATTATAATATTTGATGAGTATATTATGAGCTTAGTGGTAGTAGATGTAAAACAGAGAAATATTAAGTATATACCTATACTTATGGACACCCCCCAAAAAAACATACAAAATACGCCACTGTGAAGACGTACTGGATAAGTTTACCATTTTGTAAGAAGGTACTATTGTTTCCATTACAGAATATTTTCTAATATAGTAAACATATAAAACAATATTCTATGAGAATACATCATCACGTCAATAATTATGAATGTATTAATGAAAACTAGATAAATTAAATTTTACGATTATAATTTATAAATATTATATAATATTATAACAATCAATAATCAGTCAAGCTAAGGCAGTAAAATCGTCAAAATTAATTTTAAATTATTTTATTTTAATTGATTTATTAGTTGATTAAATTATTATTAAAAATAAATTATGTATACATCGAGTGTCTTAAAAGTCCGGTATTGCCCTAACTAATTTGAAAGATTTTAATACTAAAAGACAATTATTTAAAACATATAAAAATGGTTGATATATACATTACGAGACTTAAGAAAATTTCAAAATTTTATACATAAAAAAGAAAAATGTTTATATATTGTATTAATTTATATATTATGTATATTAAATATTTAATTTGAATATATTATACAAAATTATTAATATTCACTGACCTACAGTTCATTAAAGCTTTCTAAATTCCAATGCAGGTAAAATATTTATTTATAATTTAATTGAGTAATACAATAATACCAAAGATAAATGTTTAACTTAATAAATAAGAAATAATATTGTTTTAAATATTGTTATGTATTATTTTATGATACAATTTATATCAATTCGCTAGTCTCTGATATATAATATATTAAAAATTAAAAACTAATACAATTATCATTGATTTAGTAAGAAGGTATATATATAATTTATAAATATATTAGACTATATAAGAGTGATATTTGTAAAATAATCTATTTTTCATACCTGAATTAATTGTTTGATCTATTGAACTGCTTAACCTCTGGTAACCAATGAATATCAAGTAACACATCACAGGTATCCAAATCGATGGCACCATATACCATGAAGTAATGGTTAGCGATTCAATGAAGTCGGACCCAAACAATCTCAGTTTTCGATCAACAGGAGCCAATACCCATTGTTTATACTTTGGGCCTAGCGATCCAACTTGCCAAAACATGGGTCGATTCCAATCCACAAGGCTCTTAAACAAGATAAAATAAATAATTATAATTTATTATAACATTAATACAATGAACAATAAGGAAAATAATTTAAAAATGTGCAATATTTATATAATTAATATATCATGGTAAATTGTTTTCTTAGGTGTATAGGTACTGTATAATATTTAAGTTGGGTAAACATATAGTTTAGCACAAACAGAACTTAAAATTGTTAGTCATCCAATGCGTAAACAAATGACTTAATCATTCGTATCGTTTCATTATATAATTTAAACTTGCAATATTTTAAAATTATTTATAATTTTAAAAAAATAATTACATATTACAAACATCATTACCTAAGAAAATTGTTGATTGAAGTATAATGTTTAAGAAATATTTTCAAATTTTAAATAACGTTAAATGAAAAATAATATACGGAACTCGCTCTGCTATATAGTGAGAGTGTATTGAATTGTAAAGAACTTCAATCAATAAATTTATTTTAAGCGGATCTTGAGTGCAATATAATTATTAGTTACAATGTTAATTATATATTCAGTATGTTTAAAATTAACTATACATCATACTTAAAGTAAACGTATATGAATAAATATAATGTAGGTATAACAACCTAAAAATCCAAAATGTCTATAAATAGTTTAAAATTAAAAAAATTATAAACACTTAGTCTTTTCTACTACTAACCTAACTAATTCATCAAAAAGTTTCTACTAAATACAATTTGCTACAGTAAAATTTCAAATGGGTTACAATATGTCTGATTAAATCGAGTCTTCTGGTCAAAAATTTGTTTATGGAAAGGAAGAAAATAAACATCGTTGTAAAACCTCTTCTCATTTCGCTTAGAATGTAAAATTGTAATAATTTAATAAACATAGCTATAAAAACATACTTTATTAACTGTAATAATTACAGCAGTTCTAAATTAACACTGAAAATTTTATGAAATAAAACATTTAAATACATTGGTTATCTATTTAATAACTATAAACTGTATTGTTTTTAAAATAAATTATTTTATGTACTTCTAAACACATCACAATTATTGATGAATCTATTTTAAAGTCTTAAGGATTATTAAAAAGTTTTCCTGTCTTGTGGGAATCCTACTTCCCGCAGAGTTTCTTAAAGATTATGTTTTCAGTAGTTTTCGTATTTTTTTGAAAAAATGCTATGAAATTTAAAAAATAAACTCTAATATTCTATTGTATTGTCCGTGTTCAATTCCCAATTCAGAGAAAAACGTTTACTTTTAAAGAATATTTTTTTTATCGAAAAAGCTATCACTGATCACAATATATAAGATAGATAAAAAAATAGCTGGGTACATTAAAAATAGACACATTTGTTTTTGTTCATAACCCATCTAAAGTTAAAATCAAAGAAAACGATTACCTCTAGATAACTCATAACTACGATTTGTAGATGCAATTAAAATGAGCATTATGTGTGTATTGTATAATTATACAAATAGAAGAATTATATTCACTAAAAACCATGATTTGGTACAAGTTCATCAACAATACTATTGCAGGAGGGCTATACACCATAAATAATCGGTCTAGACAGGAGCTATGCCGACAACCAAAGGGGTTAATTATCCGAGTATTTCTAGGCTAATGCATTGATCGGTATTATCAAAACGAATAACGTCACAATTATCTCTGCTTTTTAGTCCGAATAAATAATATTAAGACTTTTATATAGGTAGCAATAAGCTTAAAAGTTGATTATGATACATAATGTTTTAAAATATATTGTTACCTCAATACAAAAAATATTAAGTACCTACTCCATCGCTTTAAATAATTATTTTTAAAATGAGAAGACGAAAAAATTATCACAATAATGAATTAGACATGCAGTAGAAGTGAAATTATAAACCAAATTTCTGCACCAAGCATAATAATAATAATAAATATAATATTAAGTATTGTCTTTGATAATATATTATGATTCTTTGAATATATACATATTAAATACTAAAATACATATGTTACCTATAAACCTATCATTAATCATTTAAGTTTATAAACAACATTTCCAACATTAAACGTTCATTTCCAACATACTTTCACATAGCTTGATTTTATATTAGAAAAAAATGAATAAATCCACAAAATTAATTAAAATCTATTTATTTTTCAAAACCACACATCGATAAATTTTTAAAAGAGGTCAGAATAAAAACTTTCAAGGGTTGAATATATTGTCAGAGTTCCAAATATTTTGTTCCGAAAAACCTATATAAGTATTAGACTTCTGTGGACCCGATTTTATAACATATGTGTAATCTATGCAATGTAAATCAACTTCATAGCTTTCTTGAGTACCCAGAATGGTCAAAAAAAATATACGAAATCGATGCCAAGTTTTTGCCATAATAATATACAATACAATAGCTATAAAAATGAAGTAATTTTTTCATACATTAAATATGGGAATATATACCCAGATTATCTAACTATACTTATTATTGTACGATACGGCAGTGGTGTTGTGCTATTAAATTTAAAAAAAAATTATAAATTAAAAAACTATTTTTAATTTGTTGAAATTGGGTTTATTTATATTGTTTCAACATTTATGAACAGTAAAAAATGATATCAAGGTACGATAACTTATAAGATTAAATAGCGGTCATTATAATATTATGTTGTATAGTTTTAAGAGTACATTATATTATGATTATAAAATCGATAAAAAGACTAGTTTGAAAATACATTTTAGAGGTACAATAAGTTTAAAATTTACATGAGACAATGATCTAAATAAATTACCTAATAAAATATTTTTTCATTAAAATAACTATAATTTATATTTTTTGAAAATGTCAAAATAAAACATGACAATACGAATTTCTCAATGATAATCTATATATTATATAAAAGGTTTAAACCTAAAATTCTAACCGATTATTTAACGCCAAACACAATTAACGATTCACAGAAAAGAAATAAAGCATACATTATCATAATCATAGTTTTCCATACTGAAATAAAAATCAGTTGAATCTAATAAGATGCAGATATTAAAATTATTATAATTTCTAATAAAAATAATACAAGACTACAAAAATTGTCTACATATTAAAAACATTTTTGTTGTCTTGTATTATTTTTATAAGAAATTATGATAATTTTGATATCTGCATCTTATTAGATTCAACTGATTTTTATTTCAGTGTGGAAAACTGTGATTTAAAAATAATGTATGCTTTATTTCTTTTCTATGAATCGTTACGAGTTTTAAAAACCATTGATTTTGAATTAAATATAATTGATAATTAATTCTTTTAGGGGCAGGTATATCTTATGAATATAATATGATGAAAAATCTATAAAAATAATAAATCAAGGAGTACCTATATATTATTAGGTATGTTAATATATTATTTTGGCCCATAGGCGTGCGTAGAATTTGGTTGCAGGGCAAGCATGGCTAAGAAAAGGTGCTTTCTAAAAATATAAATACCCTTTGCCTTTAAATAAACACTGATACTTATTGCCTTAAAAATATGTATGATAATTATTTTTAATATCACTGCTTTAATAACGTAGAAAATAATAGGGTTTTAACATTTTTTTATGCTGAAAAATAAAAACATATTATTTTTTAAAAGGCGTGTTTATTGAATAAATGAAAAGGATATCATTTTATAATTTTTATCACCTACAATTATGTTGTTTAATTAAGCCGTGAACATAGGTTAGATGTATACATTTTAATAATATTTCTTTCTAAAAAGTATTGTTTAAAGACATCACTCATATTATGATTTACAAAAATAGTGTCTTTCCCCAGCCCTTGCGTAAATCCTGTATCTCCGTACATATACGCCTATTTTGCTATTATTACGTAAACTATACATTTTTATCAAATTATTATAATTTATAAAGTATAAAATAAATTAATTACATATTAAATATAGATATACATTCAAATTTGTGGAAAGTACAGTCTTCTAATTGAATTTTGTAGATAGGTAATCAATAATCGTGTTATTAGAGCAATTATTAGAACTTATTAGAAATATAAATAAATTAAAATACAGTAAACAATTTATAAATCAATCATAATGATCATACTTAGTCTTATTTAATTATATAACTACTATTATAATTTTGATCAGTTACAAACCATAAGAGATATTTCAAGATTAATTTTACAAAATTAGACTTAATACTAAAATTAAATACACTTTAATGAGTATTTAATAAGTACTTAGTTTAACGATACAATATCAGATTTTTCATCACGAAAAAAAGAAAAAGACATCAAAAGACATTAAAAAAAAAAATTAAATAGAATTTGTTTGGTATAGTGTCAAGGCCAGCATAATGTAAGTTCAAAATTATACATACAATGTACTTTGTACTTGGACTGTATGAACTTCAGTATATTATCATATACTAATATGTACTAACTACCAAAATAGTTACAGTTATATTTAAATACATATCAATCACTATTTTTGAAAATATTTTGTAGATATAAAGCACAAAGAATTCAATTTTTTTCTCAATTTTCAAAAAAAAAAAAAAAAATTTAAATGTGGTAAAATCGTTCTCGAAAATACCGCGATAAATAAAAATCTGTTTTTAAAATTCTTATTGCTTTAAAAGATCAATCGGAGTACGAGTAGAACACATCTAAACTCCTAGATTTCGAGTGTGCTGGACAATAACAGAAATCTCTTTTAAGAAATTAATATCCTTCAAATATTAACAACTGTATGTAGGTACCTATCATAAGATAGCACGAGTTAAATTTTAATTATTGAATGTACAATTTTCTTTAAAAAAGCATTTTCATACTTTTTTAGGATTATACGATTAATACGATTATCTTTTTATTAAATTGTGATAAATAAAAACTCAACTTTTAGTTTTAAAATCATAAACAATATTTTTGAAAACAGTTTGATTCATTAATTTAAAAAAATTAGCAAAGAGACAAGCACGATTTTAATTTATAATAATAGTTAAAGAGATTAATACAGCATCATGTTGACGACACATAAGAACTTAAATAATGTAAATCGACAAACGAGAGAATGATATGCTGTGCACCATACGAGTAGCCGTGAAACAGACCTAAAATCATTTTAAATTTAAATTATAAGTTCAAAAATAAATTGAGTTAGTATAGATTAAACAAATGAAAAACGGATTAATTTTTTAAAAAATATTTAAAAAGGCTTGATATGGAATTTCTAGCTTATCAATTATTTCCTTGATTAAAAATATTTTAATATTAAAATTTTACCTTGGTAGCATTTACTATGACTTACCTATAATACGAAAATTTTCCATAAGGACTGTATTGTATGTATAAAATATTGAATAATTATTATTGTACATTTTAATTTTATGATTTTTGTATGTCAATCAAGAGAACGAAAGTATTAAATTTTATTAACAAAAACATTCTAATAAATTTTAATTAAACTTAACTACAAAATAACTTCAGATGCAACATAAAAAATTATAAACGATAAAAAGAATACTAAACTAAATATTATAACATTATAGTACTTATGTTGTCAATAAAATGTCCAACTAATTTAAGAAACCTTTTTCCTACTCATAATTTAATTTTTAATCATTATAGTTTGACTAACTTTGAGTAACATAATTAAGTAGGGTAAAAATGCAATAGGAATTAATAATTATACTAGGTAATATAAATTAATAATTTTAAGGTTACCAAAAAAAAGTGCTACATAATTTCTTAATACATTTTATTGAATAAATGTATGGTATTGCAAAATTTATCTTAATTCTTTAATGTACCTTCCTCCATTTGATAATTATTAACAATACAGAACAATGAACAATTTATTAATATAAGGGATAAATTTATAAAGCACTCGGGTTTTTTTTATTTAATTTAAGTTATTATTGTTCAACCAAAATAATATTATTTTTTATGGTAATATGAGTTCCAGGTTCAACATTTTTTCAGTTTTAGATTTCATCATTTATTTTGGTTAATATGGGTAGTGTTAAATTCTGATATATCTAAAATTTCAGCATATAGACACGGACTTGAGTACTCGACTACGTATAAAACGTGATAAGAAGAAAACAAAACGTAAATACAAGTTACATGAATAAGAAACTATCCATTTGTAGCATATTAGAGATTTAAAGGGAAGAAAATTAAATTAAATATTCTCAACACTATTTTTTTAACTTTCGGCGAGGATTTCTAGGGAATGCAAGGGTATGAAAATAATTTATGGGTGCTTTACGTTGGTTAACTAGCTAGTTTAGAAAAAACAACAGTTTGTAAAAAAGTGTAGCTTTTTCTTCAATTGATTTAATACCAAGGTCGTTCAAAAAAGTTATGTTCAAGCAAAGCCGTAATCAGGAATGGTAGGGTTCAGACACCTCTCCCGAAAATTGGTATATAGTTGCTTTGTCGCATTAAAAGTTCGTGCATTTTTATAATTTCATATTTTATTTTATACTTTATACCACCCTCCGAAAAAAAATAGTTTGTAGGCTATGACATTGAGTTAGAATTTCATTCAAATGTGATGGTTTGAAATATACTTGAATTTTATTTAAGTTCGGTTTTTTGACCGACCCCCTAATTGTTATTTATTTTTCGAATGTTAGTATCTGCAAAAATTAAAAAAAGTTTGACGTGACACAGAATTTTACTTATTCCACTTTGCTCTTCTCAGCGAAGGGTAGTGTTTTATTGTGATCCCTATTAAATATAACAAACAATTATAAGCAATAATACAATATTGCATTAGAATTAAAAAAATTGTACGAAATTGATAAGACTGGGTTTGTTGACAGTTTTTAATATTTCTATAGTTTTAACAATATTTTTCTATACGCTTAGAGAAACTATTAAAAGAAATGAAAAATTATCGTTCAGTTAACTGTCTAGGGTATTAAACATTAACATAATATAGGCACGATTTCGAATATATATGAGAGCTAAATCAAAATAGTTGAGCAATTCTTAAAATAAATAAAGAAAAAAAATATATATGTAAATAGTATTTATGTTACATACGTTGTAGCCTGTAATACAAAATTACATTTACTAGAAAAATGTAAAATGCAATACATTTTTTACTATTGTTAAGAATTAAAAAAAAACTATGTTTCAAAACATAAGATTCCGAGAACAATAACGAATCGTAATACTTGGCGTATTATATACCTACCAGAATATTTAGATAAAAGTTTTTATTGAAGTTCATATTCTAGCCTCAAACGACATGCATCTTATAATTTTCAACCCTTTCAATTTATTACCAAGCTGTCAAGTTCCTACGAAAATTACTTAAGAATGGGAAGAATACGGGATTATGGGGCGTCAAAACTATGATAAAGTTAAGCTATCGTTTTTTTCAACAACTTTACTTTATTGGTCAGACTTAAGTGATTGTTACGATAAAAAAAAAAAATAAAAAGATATATTATACCTATACATACAAGGTAGATTAAATAATACGTCATAAAATTGTACCTATCATTTCAGAAAAAATTAAAAATACCTACCTATCTATTGTGTGTTTAATAGATATAATTAAATATATTTGAACATAATACATATTTTTTATTCATTAAAATGTGTATTTCATTATTGTTCATCATTTGTTATTATTATAGGTAAATCCATTGTTCACCAATAAAATAATTGTATCATGTGTGCATGTATTTAAAAAAACAGGTATTTATGGTAATATGGCATAAAAATAAAACTAGGTATATGTTATTTTTAAATAATTTTTTAATTTACCTTTTTTAGTGTAAATCATTATTATACTTTAGAATTTAGATAAATAGATTGAACTTAATTTAAATAAGTATCTATATAAGGTGTAATATTATAATGAATATTAAAGTAGGTAAAAATGTGCTAAGTCCTATTTAAGTTGAATAATATTAATATCAAATGGCTATTACTTATACCACTTGAATATTTATTATACATCTAGTTTTAATTTTACAAAATGAACGAAATTTAAGTATATGACAAGGAGAGATTTAGCGTGAAATAGCACATACATTTAATAATAATAATTTTTATTAACTGTAATCAATAATATATATCTATGCAAAAGTAAATAACTTAAATGCTTAAATGGTTAAACATATCCTGGAAGCTTTTGTTATTGAGAATATTGAGTTTGATTTACAAAATAATAATACAATTTAAAAATACACAAGTAGCGTATAAAGGACATTATTGGGTACTAGCGTTGTAACCTCCCACATAAATAGATACCAACAGTCACATACGGGTACAAATACTCGGTACATTCATGATAACACAATCATAAAAAATAAATTAATAAAGTTGTAATTAACTGTTTTAATGTGTAAAAAGAATGGTGTGACAATATACTAGAACTGTTTAAATATACAATAAAACAAATATCTCCACAAATAGATAACTAAATAATTTAAAAAAAAATACTATTGTATGATTATTTAATAAATATATTTTCTGAACTACTTACTGATTAATATCAACTTTCTATAAGATAGCATATCGACAGCATTTTTGGATTAACCTCATATATTTATGTCAATATTTTAAATTTTAAATTTAACCAAACATATTTTATTGTTTGAATATTACTCGGAATATTAGCACCTGTATTAAGATTGATGAGATTTTTCAAGTGGTTTACTGATCTATTTTATTTTCATATCATATATTACTTAACATAAATATGATGCCCATTTATAGGATATATTATAACAGTAATTCTGACAATAACAAAGGTTACAATGACATATAGCACAAATAAGTAATAACATTATCTACAAAACCATAGGTCACATAACATTATATGTCAATAGGTAAGTCATAATAAATTTTATAACGCTTTACAAATAGGTAGATTAAATATGACAAATGTCAATTAATGAGTAGTTAAATAAGTTTTCAAAAAAATATTGGTTATAAATAAAAAGAATATATAATATTTAAGGTTAGAATTTAAGTTAGTTATTTTCTTTAAATTGTTAACTTATTAATATAGTATTTAAACATATTACAATTATGAAAACTTATAGTGTAAATTAAGCCGAATGCACAAATCAACTGCAACAATTAAAGGGGTTATTTCCCCAAAAGTATAGTTGGACTGATATGTAGTCAGA
The DNA here is from genome assembly GCF_020184175.1 of Aphis gossypii. Lineage (NCBI taxonomy): Eukaryota > Metazoa > Arthropoda > Insecta > Hemiptera > Aphididae > Aphis > Aphis gossypii. The sequence goes on along the minus strand of NC_065531.1, from coordinate 63,396,717 downwards.
TTAATATTTTTATGATGCCTTGTAAAAATAATTATGTTTACAAGGATTAAGTTGGAGATTTAGTAGAAATCTAAATTGAGAAACTAATAGCTTTTTATTTTAATTTGATCTAAATAATGGATGCTTTAAGTACCTATTATAAATGTTATATATGTATAAAGATATTTTATTTAAAATATTATAGATTTTATAGGTATTATAGGTCTATGGACTTTTATTTCTAATATGGTCAAAATGTCATATCATTAATTTAAGACATTTAAGTACAATGCCAGAGTTCAATACTAAACATAAAAATATCTGTAAAAATAGATTAAACAAATAATTGTTTTAGTTTAAAACTAGGCGTATATACAATTAACATCCTTTAGAATATAAAATATTTTTTTAATTATTCTCTATAAATAATAATACAAATATTCCTATTAAGTTTATCATCATAATAAAATCCAAGATATTTAATATAATCTACAATCTACATTTTCAGGATTTTATAATAAATAACAAGTTACAGTTAATTATTCAGGAAATTAAGTGATAAATGTACATTATAATTAATGATCATTATAACTATGTTTAGTATTTTGTGTTTTAAAATACATATATTATGTTGTTGAGTTTAGATTTAATGATTCCAATAAATTATATTAAATCAGGTTTTAACACAATAACACAATCAACAATAAAATAGAGTATAATATTTAGAGTACAATTTATAATAAAACGTATAAAAAATTAGCGAGTGTCAATTTTTTTTTATCAAGATAAAATAAATGTATTTCTAATTTCAATAGCTTTTGAAATCAGGGGTACTTACAACTTTAAAGTCAAAAACAAATTTCCGTATGATGACAAGTTTAATAAATTATAAGTTTAACCATAGATAAATATATTATAGGTAAATAAGACATAACTACTAGAAATTGGTAAATGACAAAACAAACCGGTAAATTTATTTACATACCGGTTCATACTAACAAAATATTACAACTGTTACAGCTAGGTATGTAATTTTATCAAATAGGATACCTATAAATTTGAATTTCATAGTGATTTAAGAGTTCTCATAAAATTCATAAAATTTAGCATAAAATTAATACCAATGTAAGCATTGTCTTTCCACATCGTCTATGTATTTAAAATATATTATAAAATAATATTTACAAGGTGTTACATAAAACTTTTAGGAAATTTATTAAGAATATTAGGTACATAGGTTGATAATTACTTTTAAAATTATTAACCTATACCACCAACTATCAAACACCATTACATTAAAACATTAAGTAGGCACGTATTACACATTTTTAGTATTTTTTGTTTCTTTAATAATACTTTGGTATATAAATATAGCCTTTAGGTTGACTTAAAACTAAGGAAACCTTTTAATTTTAGTTACTCATTTTCATACATTGTGAATATTATAGAGCCCTAATATGGTTTTATTTCAAAATATTGAATTTAATAATGTGTGATGGACAATTACATTGTATTTTTGAGTGGTACGATAACTGTTGAATTTACTATCAACTCTAATGCAATTGTGATACACTAACACTACAATAAAAAAATTAATATCTGATAAAAGAAGTACTTGACTATATTTATTTTTAATATTTGAATTCAAATCAAACATGTTGTATTTTAATTGATTTTAGGTGTCACATGTACCTATGTACCTACTTAAAATAACTTGTAATTTTAATCTAATTGTTATATGTTTTAGTAGTAAATACCACCAAGAAGAAAAAACACAAACTGTATCTTAGAAAAGAAAAAAAACATACTTAAATTCTAAATTGAATAATCATAGGGGAGATTACCTATAGACAACTATTAGCATTTTGCATAAAAAGTTATTCAACATTTTCAACTAAAATAATCATTAACATTTTAATTCTAATTTTAACAACATTTATTTAATTATCAACATAAATATTTATACATTATTAATACCAACATTTATAACCCTAGGTATTTGATACATATTACATTATTTCCCAAAGATAGGATCGTTTTTATACATAGGTATATTTTTATATATATTTTTGTTTTAAAGTCATTATAAAGCATTTTAGAATTTGTAAAAGGCTTTTTTTTACATGCCAATAGAAATTTTATATAAAATGAGTATACCTATAATTAACAAATAATACCTAGATTATGATTAGGCATAACTTAATTAGATATTTAGATTAGTAATATTTTGAATACATCCATGTAACATAAAAATCAAAACTACAAACAATGAGAATGTATTATAGGTATTTATAAAATACAAAACACCCCATTCAATTAACTGACTACAAAGGTAAAAAGTAAAAACTATAAAATCAAAATATAACAGTATTTTTTAATTGAAAATCTGTCATAGATTTTGGATATAATAACCTAGAAAATTTTATTTTTAAAAGAAATTAAAACTATTTTTTTATTTAAAAATGATTTTAAAACAAATAATTGAAGTGCATTTTATAAATATGTTGTTTTAAATGAATAGGGCACAAAACCATATTTTTGGATTCAATTTTTCAGCCTTTTTTTTTTACAATATACCTACCTTCTTATAATATATCTAAATTTAACATATATATATATATACATAAAAAAATATCTACCTAGGTATAGGTAAATATATTAGGTACTTATAAATCACTGACGATAAGTAATGTGTAAATATGAAATTTAAAATTGAGCATTTATATCATTACAAAGTGCTAACAATAAAACAAAATTAAATATAATTTTACTTAAATGCTTGTAAGTTGTAAGATAGAACAATTTTATACATAGGTAGGTACCTACTTAATTATTACAACTATAATCCTCCTTATTTTCATGAAATGAACCTATTATACCTACGATTAATAAAAAATGTAATTTATTTTAAGATAATAAGTACTTAAGTAATGTCTTATAAAAAAGAAACTCTTGAGAAATTAAATGCCCAAGATTATTAAGTATTAATATAATAATATACCTTAGAATATATACACACAAATATAAAAATATATAAATAGTGATGACAATATCTATATTGATTTGATGGTAATTTTTTTTTTAATTTTAACTCCTAGCTTACCATTAAAAAATTAATTTATTGATATTAAATGCATAAAATACCTATAGCTACTAATATTGTTTATCTGATATTTAATCTATGATCTACACAGGGAATTCATTTAACAAAATGTATTTATTTAAAATATTAGTAGGCACCTATCTATTTTGAATTTAATTTTTATAGTGTTTATCAAAGCATCAAATAGAAATATTATGAAACTTGAATGAGTCTTTGTAGTACTACCTAGAAGTAAAAATATATTCTGTAGATAAACTTATCACTTACTTCTAGATCGCCATCCTCTCTAATATGTTTGTGTACATCTTCCTCGTCTACTCTATAATCTTTGAGCAACTCGTATGCAGCAGCAGAGTGATGAGTAGCCAACAGCCGATTAGTGACATCGGCGTTCTTCAATAATGACAATGTGTTGGTGCCACCCGGGTGGAAGCGCAAAAAATGTTCAATATTGTGCTTCTTCCCATCGTGCTTGACCACGAACGGCGTCGTGGACATTATCTCGTGGGTATAAGTCCGAGCACAGGATGGTCGTGTGGTTCACGCGTCCATTACCCGTAGTTTTACGGTGAAGATGGTTTGACAACGAAAATGTTGGTGTGGTCGTCGTTGTTGGGTTCACTTCACTTGGGTCGTTTGAAAAAAAAAAATTTGATGGGCACACATTCAAACCGGTTTAACTATACTAGATACGAGCGGCCAAGTAAACACGACTTCGGTGACTGTCGCACTATGCACATCCGTTCAACAGCAACGTGGAAACAAAAAATTAAATACTAAACACGGTGAAAAAATATATACCATAATTTCTATAATTATTAACGTTGGGCACTGGGTACCTAAATAATTGCGTTATGAAACAACAACCGGCCGCGATTGAGGCTCGTACCGCTTTATCTCTTATCACAGGATGCACTCGCGCCTCGCAGACCCGCCCGAAAATGTGTTGCTTTTTTATTATTATTGTTCGCCGCTATCACGTATTGTAATCCACACCACACGGATGATAAATTGATAACGGTTAAATATATTATTATTTTAGATGAAAAACGATTAAAAAAAAAAAAAAAAAATTAAAAAAATCAGCGAGGACGAATTTCGATATCCGTTTTCGTGCGGTCAAACAATTTCCACAAAAACGATCGTGTCCAACGGAGGCTGCCGATTACCGACGAAGTGAAATCGCGGGCAAACAATTAAAAATCGCACTCAACCAAACGAACACGCGGCGCCCACGACCAACATTACAGGTAAACGGTATGTGGCGCGAGCATAAGCGGTGAGTGTAATGAGTAATAACAATATTAAATAAACCGCTGGCCGATGCTGGTTGCCTGGTTCGTCCGTTTCCCGGCTTCCCACGACCGTTGACCGACGGAGACGCCACTGTCGGCGTCGTCGGCGCGGCGGGCGACCGCTATGCCATCTACACGACTTGTTGCTGTAAATGCAGTAAATTGATCGCGGGATTTTTGAAAAATATCCTGTTCGTATGCGCTAGAGTTCTTTACAGTCACCCGAATTAAAATAAGTACAATGACAAAGGTCGAAAATGCATGGTGGTCGGAATTATTTGAGTTAATCATTTATAAAATATAGCAAGTTCGATGGCCGATGAGTCGGTCTTCCGACAACTACATCCTTATGAATTTTAATGATATAAAATACAAAAGGTTTTGTTAGATTTTGTAATCTAAGCGACCACAATTTCGTATTCGTTATATTTCCCATGATAATCATAATAATTTTTATTCATACTTTCGTCATAAAAAAATGTAAAAAACAAAGAATTGTAAAAAAACTGGCAGATGATAACATGGATTTATCAAAATACAAATATCTAAAAAATCAAAAATTCATATAAATTATATTATTTTATAATAGTGGTTTTGAATCATATCACCAGCTGTAATGTGTTTCTCATGAGAGGTAGTTATTAAGTGTCATCATTATATGCATATCTAGAAATATATAAAATGTTTTAGGAATATCGTGAGTGAATATCAAGTAAAGGAAGGAAACAATGTCACTTCCTTGAGAGACTACTGCTTTAATTGTGTAATGAGTTAATAAGTAGGTGGTGTTTAGACAAATCGAAAAAAGCGGTTTTTCTGCAGATAGGATTTAATTAAGAGAAAGTAGGAACGGGTAAGAACTTTTTAAGTTGGTTTGTACAATAGTCTATTATGCCAAACCAAATCGAAAGCTTAAAAGATGTATAAAAATACTAAGAAGATAAGAAGCAAAAAAGGAAAGAGCCTTTTTTAAAAAGATCTCCTCAAAAATTTTAGAAAATATTGATAAAAGACTTCAATACAAGGCATCTTGTTATGGTATATTGGGTTTAAGGACTAAAATAACTACCTAGTGTTGTTATCAAGTATTTGGAAAGTATGATAGATTATTATTAAAATAAAAAAATGATTTCAAGATTTTGATAAATTAATGATTAATTAAACCTATAAATTCTATTTAAACAGAATTATCAAAAATCCACTGATTCCGAAACACTTCTAGAATACAAAATATAATATAGGTATGGTTTAATATTTTAATAAATCAACATCAGTTCTGTATGGATATATTATACATCCATATATCATATATAAAATTATTATATTAGCAATTAAAAAGCCAAAGAGCGTATAATATATTATATTAAATTTTAAAAAGCTAGAATTTGCACTAAAGCTTTTAAATTAATTTCGTTATTTTTTTAAATTTATATCTGTTAGTCATATATTTTATAATAAGCATATTTTATGAAACTCAAATATAAATAATATAATGTATAAATAGGTACCTAATCTGTAATGTAATCTTTGAGTAATTTAAATCTTATGATTGTTGTTAGAATAATAAAACAAAAATTATAGTGAACATAATATACGTGATGATAACAATACAAAAAAAATAAATAATAACATACAATTTAATAATTATTGTTGTTGCATTTTTCTGAAAATAATAAACAATTTTTAGTAGAGTTTCCATTATAATACGTTAATATACAACAATAAGTGAATACGACTTATGTATCATTAATGTTTTTGTTACTTGTTTGGAACTAAAAATAATCAGATAATATTATGTTATAAATTTTTTTTACATACAATTTTGAAGGCTAACCATAGATATTTTGATATGATTAAACAATTCTGTTTAGTCAACTGAATATTACGACGAAAAATATATATTATTTTTGTAATTAACATTATTATTTACTTATATCTCCTATTATTTTTGATAGAGTAATACATATACACACTACACAGTACTATATAATATGTATTAATGTATTGTATATTATGTATATCATATTAGTAAATATAATCTGAATTTAGTCAACAACTTATTTTGACTAGATTTCTATTGCATAACCAATTCTTGGTTATTGACTGAAGATTGTATGAAAAATAATTGAAATAGATCGTTTTTACTAGGTATATATTTTATACGTATACGATATTATTCGTATATTTAGCTTTATTTAAAATCGTTGATGGTATAGTTAAATAGGCACTTTAATATTACTTTAAAATGTTTGAACTTGTTGCTCCAATGTTAATGAGTGACATGTATGTATAAACTATAGCTTTATTATTATTTATGACTATACTGACTGGCAACTGCTAGCTAGAAATCTATAACCAAGAAACTAAAGAAACTATAATACACTAAAGATAATAATATAATCTTAAACCTGTATTTGTTAAACATATTTAACAGATATACCTATTGTATCTAGTAATTAGCATCTTAGTATTGAGTACCAAAACCTACATTTAAATTGACTGTGATTAGATGTATTTATACTTACTATTACCTACTATCATTGGCGCAAATCTCAGGGGTGCTAAGTGTGCTTAACACCCCCAATTATTTTCCACTGTATTCTATTATACCTAGTACCTACCGGCTACCTACTATAATTATTAATAGCACCCCCAGGATTTAATAAGGATTTGCAGCAATGCCTACTATAGCTATTTAGTTGGCTATGTATAGTGTATACCTAATAGATATATTTATATTTTGGCTCTATTGAAAAAACTTCTTATTAACAAATGACAACATTGAAATATTGAATAAAATTTGTTCAAAGTATATAATTGCTGTTATTTCTTATTATATCTTCAAACGATTTTTGTTATTATTTAAAATATTAACTGTAGAAATATTTCACTATTATTTAAATAATCATAATCACCGTCCTGCAAAAAATTTTGTTATTTTTGTTGTTTGTATAATAATACCTGATCCTTATAGATCTTAATGCGCAAAATTCAAATCTGAAATTAGTTTGTCTCTATCACGTCTAGTTTTTTTACAAGATAGTATAACATTTATATACCTATAAATAATAATATACGTTATTATTTTATTTGAAATATTTTATTTGCTACAAATTTAACTAAAGTAAAATTCAAAATATTATTAAGCATACTTATTAGAAAATATATTTGTTTATTTTAACTCTTACTTTTAAAGTATAAAAAAAAATTATTCAAGTAACTTGCTATCGGTATTGATTATATAATCAATATATAGGTAGGTACACAATGACATTTTCAAAATATTTATTTTTGAGTACGTAGGTAATAATAATTATGCGATAAATTTACACTTTCAAATGATTTACGAATATTTTTAAAATTTTTTCTAAAAATTATAAGTAATAATATTTTAATCACCGTTATTCATAATTAATTTTCGGTTATTTTTCATCGGTGGTGATCTTCATTTATACAAATTCCACTGTTTTGTATTTGTCGCAGGCCGCAGCATCTGACTAGCCGTCTCCGCAAAGGTGAGCGAAAACTGTCTTTTTTATACTTAAAATAGAATAATTTTAAACTAATAATGACAGTACTTATATGACACATCGTATCAGATATATTGGTATAATTGTATAAATAAGTTCGTCCTACCCATCCCGTGTACAACTCTGTGTTTATTTTCCCGTTTCCGATGCTTCTTCGTTATCATGCATAACTTTCTGTTCATGATCTGACCATAATTTTTGTATTTAATTTCTCTTTTTTTTACTATAGATCCTAGGCCATCGCGTTCATCGTCTCGTGTTACGTAAATATTCAAGTAATTTATTGCAGCCCACCCAAAACTTTTCATCAAATGTCTCCGAGAACCATCCAGAAAAAACAAAATCACTTCGTCCTTAAAACTTGTGTTGGCTGCCAAACTGGGAAAGACTGAGCGTCTGCTGAAGGACGTACGTCCGTTTGGCCATGGCACGCTATAATTTTACAAACATTATACACACATTAACATGCTCAATCATATTGAAAACCATCTCATATTTGCCATTACTTCTGATCGAGGTCTATATGGTGGCATACATACGTCTATCGTGAAAAGAGTTAAACAAGAATTAGACAGGCCCGATCAAAAATTAGCAAAAGTCGTGTAATGTGTTGGCCAAAAATCAGAAAAATTATTAACTAAGTCACATAAATCTAACTTTTTATTTACAGTTTTCAAAATAAGGAAAGATAATATTAATCCCACGTTTCTAGAGGCTTCAAAAATATTTAGTGCGAACTGCGAATGTAATTAGGCTGAATTTATTGCTTGCCAAATAGCTTACAACCAAATTGTTATTAAAGGCAAGTCACAAGTTGATTGGATCTCCATTTATAATACAAATTTCCTTCTCACGGTCGCTCAAATTGCTAGTTTGGAAGAGGTAGAAGAAGAAAATATGAGAAGTTACATTGAATTTTCTACTGTTCACTTTTGTTTTTTACAATGCCGCAATGGTAGAAAACACCTTGTGCTAACATTCTTCTCGTATGATAGCTATAGATACTGCATCTAAAAATGTTAAGTCGTTAAGTGAAAAATTGTACTTGGAGTATAATCGAAAAAGACAATTTAAAATCATGTCAGATCTTATTGATACCTATTGTTTCTGGAAGTCAAGTTATAACTGAAAAATAAACTATTGTTACTATTTGTATATTGTTAAATTAAATTAAATCTTAAAAGATAAAATTACATTGTTAAAACTATAGATGTTTGAAATTACAAAGAGGTAGAACTTGGGGATGCTTAAAGTAAAGTTGAGGGTGCTTCAGCACCCTCGTAGTTACACTAGTGAAAAAAAATCGAACTTTGTATAAGTACTTATATACTATTTAGATTTATTTTATACTGATATATAATAGGTAGTTATATCATTATTATTTAAAATAAAGACATTCTTGTCGTTAGCGGTCTACCGCCCGTTTTTACTTGTCATACTCGGTTGTAGTACCTACTAGTACCTACATACTTAGGTAAACAATTCATAACATATAAATGAATACATAATACCTATAATAATACACAGTAATATAATAATTCAATTATAAACACCACAATTTAATTCTATACATGAAAAAATATATAAAATATATGCATTGATGCATTATATGTATATAATTAGTAAAGTAAGTATTATTTTTAAATTAGGTATAATTTAACATATCTTAAAATACATTCAAATATGTTGTCTTTATTATTTTTTAAACGCCAGCATTGTTCCGCCAAATACGAAAGCAACAATGATGGTGATGACCCTACCATGAATTTTTTTTTTAAACTATTAGAAATTTTAAATATTCCCATAACCTTTCTACACGTTGTGTGTGAGCACTACTGGTGGAATCGATAACAAATTGAGAATGGTTTACGGTTTTATGTATGTACCTTTTAGTTTCTAACATCTTAAATACAAACCATTCATTCGAGTGTATTTTTGTACCAATTTCATTTTGAATTATTCTGTGTAGTGACAGTCTGTCTCTTTTTTCTACTACAAATTATATTGTATCAATAACACCATTAACGTCTTTTTAGCACACCCCAAACACCCATAGACCAGAAAGTTTTTTTACCATAATTGCTGCTATTACTAAAATTAAGCTCCTCTTCATTGATTAACTCTTTTATATCTACATTTTCAGTAGCAATATCAGCTTCGGTATACTTCTCCTAAAATTGAATTATGTAAACATTTTTAATTAATATTTTTTAATAGATATACTGGCTTTAGGATTTTAGGAGATGAGTTAAATATGTGGGAATGTCGATCTTAAGTAGACTTGATGAAAAATTCAAATCTGTTTTTAAAATTCTTATAATCGCTTTTTTATATCAATCGATATAGAGCACGCTTTTTAATCCTATGTTCCACGCGTGTTAGACAAAGACAGTAAATTTGATTTCACCTTTTCTAATCTCCATAGTAAAAAAATAAAAACACAATGTTAAGATAATAGTTCATAATATATTATACTATGATTTAATTGTTTTTATAAATATTTACTGGACAAATTATAAGATTTATCATATTATTTTATTTAAATTATTATTTTACATGTGATGTAATAATTTGCTTTTTTTTTAAATATAGGTATCTACACAGGTAGGCATTCAAGTCACGTAGTCATGCTTATCTAATATGAATAACCAACTTTAAATTTTATGACCACTTATAACTTACCATTTACCTTATTGTTTAATATTATAAGTTGATGTGCTCAGATACTCATACATTAACGAGTATAAGAACAAAATATTTATTATTATATCTTAAAAGGTATTTATCACAATTTACAACATCAAGGTACTTACCTAATGTTTAAGTAGTTTTTAACAAAGCGTTTCCAATATTGGATTAAACTCATTTTTAAACTCAATACGAGTACCTGGGTTTTAATATTTTCATACTCGTGTTTTTTGGTATGCAATTAAGATGTTCAAAATTATTGGTTATTTTCTGTGTATTAGTGACTTTTTGACAATACTTTAATGTCGTCAAATAATAATCTGAATATATTTTGGTAACATTAATCAATATTCATAAATCATAAATCATTTTTATTTAGATATAGGTAGCATATGTTAAGGTATAAATGTGTATAATTATAATGATTATTAAGCACATATAAATAAAACAATTCATTATTTGAATTTCATGTCAATAACTTTATTATATGATAAATTAACATTTAACACAATATATAATATGTACGTCAAACTTAAAATTATTATATTCGTATAAATATAGGTTTCTAAATTGTAAATAGTGTTTAGAATTTTTTCAAATAAAATAAATATATAGGTAAAAAAACATTTTTGATTGAGTAAATTCTAAACAATCTATATGTGAATGTATGACTAAATAGGTTTTAGTTCAATAAACATAAAAAAGATATAATTAAAAAAAAAAAAATATTAAGTCAGTAAATGGAATGTGTACAATACATTTTTATTGTTTAATATTTTAGTTATTATAGCCAATGGACGGCGTAAATTATCAATTTATTATGTTGTTAATAAATAATATAATTAGACGAATAATATAATATCATACAACATTTTCGACATTTTATAACTATAGTGTAAGTTATTATATTATATATTTTATAATTTTGAATAATATGTTATATTATAATGTGATATGTGTATAATATTTTAAAAAAAAAGTATTAAAGATATATGGGCACCATTAGGTTTTTCACATTAAATTACACACAAGTAAAAATAAATAAATATATTCATATCTTATTAGCATACATTATGCATTTGAGCTAGGAACAAATTATATTAAGTAATACAACACAACACTTTTTTTTTTTTATTGAATTCTTTTACTGAGCCCTAATCAATGTTAATTAATGAAGATTTTACACTAACAAATTCAAATTTATAAATTTATCAAATTTGAAAATCTAATGTATTGAGCACTGTTTGTTATTAATATAAATCTATATAAACATAAGAGAGTGGTATCTTCGATTAAACATGAAATTTCGAAAAGTACTTGACCTATGAAGCTTAAAATTCGGTATAAATAGGTAGGTAATAATTAGTAAGTAGAGCAGGTTTATTAAGAATGGGTTTTTGTGAAATTCAATTTCTGAGAGGGGGTTAAAATTGGTAAAAATGGAATTAAGTACAATTTTTTGTCAATTTGTGGGTTACTATAGTATAACAAGGATGACAAACAAAGCAAAAATTGATTATTATTAAATTAGAAATTACTAATTAGTATTTAAGTGAATATATGTCAGAAATATGAATGAAATCTGTGTCACACAAACATTACCTAACTATCTTTAAATGCCTCATCAATCAAAAAAAAAAAAAATATTGGGTATTATTGGGATTTTTAAAAAAAAAATATATATCAAACATTGGAAGATTAATTTAGACATGCGCGTCTACTTTCAGCTATTAGATCTTTAAAACGAAACGCAAGCTGGGAAACAGACTGGATCAGAGCTTTTCTACTTCAAGAACTATTGAAGCATACAAAGAGCTAAACACACAGCGTGAAGCTGAATGCTTACGATAGTGTTGATCAAAAACTAAAATCGATCTCAGAAAATTGGCATTCAATTACGAAAATGAAAATAAATATAGTTACAAACGCATTGTGATGTCGTAGTCGTAATATTGGTCAAATGATTAATTTGTGCTTTTATTGTGGTGCTTTGAAGTTCCCACTCGCGTAACGCTAAACATTAACTTTCACATGGATGCATTTCTTAAGAGCAACAAAGTGCCCGAGAACATAACAGTATACCTATTATATTTTTATTATTTTGACAATAGAAATTGGTGACTTCGGTGGGGATTTAAAAATGTAAACATATGCCATGCACAATTTAACTTTGTGATCAGTATACTTATTATTACATTCTATAGTGTGATCTTTATATAATTTAATTTAATCTTAAAATGTAGGCACACGAAAATCTTCTATATTTAATAACAATCTTTTAAATCGTATACAAAATATTTTGTTCAAGAAAATATGGAATTTCTAGAAATACATATCATATATTATGTTATATTATGTATAATGCATAAGACTTTCATGTTATTACAATTTACAATATTATGTTTATTTTTAATTTATATTACCTATATTTCTTTTAAATATGTTCTATTCACAACACTTACATGTTTTTCTTAATTGTTAATTCATTAGAGCTTATAGTGTAACAGTAATTAGCAGATTTAAGTGAGCAATACATTTGCTTCTTCACTAATCATTAGTCTATTTTCGCTAATAGTTGGCAGGTCACAGGTACTTCGATTATGTTATGTAATATTAATACATTTGTTCAAAAATTTAAGTACTTATAAAAATTTAGTCAGTCACAAATATTATATTCGCAGAACTACTGCTTCAATAGTTTGATCTAAACAATTTGGCCTTTATCCTTTTGTTAATAGATACTTCACGCATATTATTATTTATATAAGGTATATATATATTACATCAAGATAAGTCATGAATAGGTCTTTAAGTCATTTTGGAAAACAAATGATATTGATATCGAATTCACTAAATGAATATAGATAGATAGTATCTACTAGTTACTACATATAGCTAGTATACCTATGCGAAATACATTTAATTGAAAATAGATTTATAGTTATTTAAATTAATGTATAGGTAGTTTAAAATTTAAATCACATCGATGCATAATATAATCATAGTATAGATGTTAACATTTAATTAATAAAATATTACAACATAATTATAACTTCATGACGTGTATAAAGTCCCATATTAAAGGTAAACTTGACCTCTAGCAGATTTCCAAGAATCGAGAACCTCAATTTTATACATACGTACTGGAGCTTGGGCTATTGAAGTATCTAACTCCTCATCATTTTCTGAATCATGACAATCGTCAAACTAAAAAAAATATAAGTTTACAATGTGTTAGTATATTGCATATAATAATTTGTAAGTTCCAGTGTACAGTATTAGAAATAAAAGAAATAACATATTTTGACTCAGGGATTGGGATCAATGTTTATTGCAATATTTATGTTTTAGCTAATTTATATACCCAATAATCATTATACACAATAGGTAAAATACAAGTATTGTTTAAATTTTATATAATATAAAATTATAAATTCATATAATAATATATAATATATTAGACTTCAAGCTTACTTAGTTTAACAAACTTTATATCACATTTAATAAAGTTAATTATTAGAATTTCATAAATAAAATAAAATAAAAATTACAGAAAAATGATAAAACCTCGGTACCTAAGTATTATAATGTTTATTTATATACTTACATCAATTTCTGTTATAATTCCTTTTCCAGACAACCCTGAGTCTGATCGCTTGATATGTCCACAAGTAGTTTTTTTTGCTTTATTTAGAGATTCTAAAAATTTGAAAGTAAGGTTTTGTCGACTATCCACCATGCAGAACGCTAATATTAATAGAAGACATATAGCTGTAATCGCCCAAATTATAAGTTGAGCCCAGTATGGATACCTCATCTTCGTTAAGAAATTCTGAAATAATCAATAACTTTATTTTGTAAACTTTTAAATTTATATAAGATTAATGTATTATAGATAAATATATATTTTATTGATTATGCAATGAGTTATATTATCATAAAGAAGATAAGTCAGTATTTTAGAAATATATTTTGTAATTGTCTTTAAATTTAGTGACTAGTATTATTAATTACATACCTGATATTTCTATAATTTATTAATTAAGGACATTTTAGTATTATTACTCCCTCGTTTATTTATATGAGCTATAAAATATCCATAATATTATCCTAAAATGGTAATAACGTGGAACTCGTGATTTATTTTACATATTTTATGTAATGTATTATAAAAATTAAAATGTTTCAATATATTGTGTTGGATAAAATATTATACATTAATATTCTATAATGATTTATGCTATTTTCTCATTTTCTACATATTGAATATATCTTTAATTATATTAGTTTTATACTTATATGAACTTAAATTGAAACTTATTTTATTACTTTAACATTATGATGAAAACAACTATAAATTCAACAAATTAAATAGGTAGGTATTTAAATTGAATAAACATTTAGGTATTTTTGTGAACTAACCATATGATATCTAACATCAGTAACGAATTTGAACAATTAATATAATATAAATTATATACCATTAGGCATTAAGTAGTCATTATAGTTTCATATTAATATGTCGACTATTGGAATTCCAATGAAGCTGGAAATCGCACAAACAAACATGAAATGAATATAGATAACCATTATTTAGTAGCTCAATTAAAATTATTCACTACCAAATACCAATAGCGTGAATGACCAATTCGTATCCATTAAGCTATTCAAACTAATGATCTTAACCTCAAATAATACCTACGTCCCACGTTAATACATTACACATTTACTCTTGAGTATAATATACGTTGTACTCAATATAAATTATAAAGCAATGACATGTTGTAACATATATAATAGAAGTAGTGACTAGTAAGTAATGTTGTAACAATTCGTGTAAGCACCGAATGTATCTATAGATTATATTATATAATATAATATAATCATTAACCTATCTAGATTTTACATTCTAAACGCTTTGATGAATGTATTCTAATGTAAATATGGCATTTTTTTTGTGTTTGTGCTTACTGTGCTTACTATAGTGTGTATACATTTTTTCTATGATAAAAGATTTAAAAATGTTTCGATATTTAACTTTGAGGGTTAATTCAGACGCTCGTAACATTTTTCCAATAATGACGCTTCGAGTTTCCTCTATAGTTATTTAAAAAAAAAACTTATGGAAAACGTTGTGTTAGATTTTTCAACTTAAGATATAAATGCTTAGAGTTTTATGAATTTTTAACTACAAAATTACTTGCAAATTTTCGCAATTTTGACATATTTTATAAAATTTTAACTTTAAACATTTATAAAAACTAAAAAATATAAAAAATTATACTTAGCTAACAAATTTTTTATTTTTTAACTACAATAAGAACTAAGAACAGCCTATAAGAAACGTTGTATTAAATTTTCGAGTTTTAAAAAAAAATACTTAGAAAAATCGAAAATTTCAAGGATATTCTATTTGGCATCGGAAAGTTTTAAATTGAAGCATTATTTCGACAAATTGTGGTGTACACAGACACAAAAAAAAACACACATCATTGTAAAATCAATACATTCCACACTCCGTTCAGAATCTAAAATAGTTTACAATATATTTTTATGAGCAATTGAAATTAGATTATACTTTAGATTAATTTCAAGCTATTGCCTATTTATAAAAGAAACCTATTCACACCATTCTATGGTAAGTTAGTTAAAAGTCAATACAAATTATACATATAATATAATATATAGGGACTATTATAATAGTTATTAATATAATAAATGCAATATTTTTAATAAACATTAATTTATATAACAGTATGTTACATTTTAAAAATATATAATAATTGGGTTTGGTTGATATATCGTTTCCGTTAAAAACTATTTTTATTTTAAAATGATAATCATTGAATTTAAATTAAATATATTACAATGACATACTCAATGAAAACCGAAAAAATACAATCCACACTTATTATACAGAGGGGTGGAAACCTATACTAACCCACTGAACTAAATTTATTAAACCTAAATTTTCAATATAATCATAAACTATTTAATCATAGTAAGCCTCTACAACTTAAACAATTTATTATTTACTATTTATTTACAATTTTAAAAATTTTAATTTTTAGTAAACTTTTTTAAATATAAATAAACCTATATTTACAACACTTTTAAATAATATATTATTATAAATTATAGTTTATATTGCTAACCTATTTTTTTTATCATATACTTTTGTGTAAAAATTAATTATTTAAAAATTTTTAATTGTTCAATGGGTAAATTATTATACACATATATGTTTAAGAGAATTCTTATTGATAAATATTCAAAATTCTAGAAATAATAACTTGTTTAATTTGTAAGTACAAATTTATAATTTTTTTTATTCAAAAATTCAAATTCATATGAAAAGTGTATAGCATATTATATTGCAGTAATTTGAGCATTTTGTACTTACACTTCTATGTGTCCAAACTTCATATCTGAAACCATCTAAAATGCCAACCGTCAATATAGATGAGAATGTTAATATCAGCAACATTGGAGTAATATGTCTCCAGATGAAAATAGATAGACGACCAATTGTATGTCCAGTCATATCATAAATATCAAGTAAAAATCTGATAATTAAATTATTAACAATATATTATTAATTTAAAATAGTATTATATAAACTATTATATAGGTAATATATATTTAGTACTTACTGTTTATATCCATAAATGAATACAATAATTAGAACCTCACAAAGAGCTAACACCGTTAAACATGGGTTGATAAAAACTTCATTGTATAATGACAGCCAATAAACACCCGTTCTAGTAGTAAATACCAATCCACAGACACAACATATTGTACAAAGTACGCCTATATTAAATATTTTATTTATTTTATTACCACTAATATAATATAATTTAAAATCTTACATCAATAATTAAAATTAAAATAACAGATTATATTAAATATTAAAAACGTACTTGAAATACAAAATTTAGACATTTTTTTTAAACATTTAACTTCAGCAAGTGCCCAGACAAACCAGCTTAATAAACGTATCAACCATGCTGTACCAATTGTAAGAATTAATATTTGTGGAATGTTAATGACAATTTTGGTTTGATAGCCAGTAATTTTCTCAAACGAAAAACTTGTGGTAAACTCTCCGAGGGCTATAAAAATTAGGCCAATACCATTACTAGCCTGTAAAATATTTTTTAAATTATAAACTAATACAGTACTTTTAATATATAAAAATTTAATGAAATAACTCTTTTTCCTTCCTTCATATAAGATACAAAACAGAAATAATATTGATATAAAAAAAGTATTTAAACAGATTTAATTGTAGTAAAAACTTATAAATATTTAAATTAATATAGATTTATAGATTTATTAATATATATTATTATATATTATTAATTTATAAAACCTCAAAATCTATTGCATTATGCAAACAATGAATTTTTTATATTTAACATCGAATAACTGTATACAATACATTCCGGAGGAAGTGACCGGCCGACGTCATATGAAAGTATACCTAAAATGATGAAAAAATACCCTTTAAAGAGGGTGTTAATTTTTTTATTTTTTAAGTTATGGCCAATTTAACTTTTTTTACACAAAATCAAACCTACTACGTATTTTTATGTTTCTCCAAAACTTTTCAATATTTTAACATGATTTTTTTTAAGCTATTTAATTACCCTATCGACCAACATTACAATTAAACCAGAAATTATGCAAACTATTATAATTAAATTGAAAAAGTAAACATTTTTATTAAAAGTTAGATTTCTTTTTTTAAATAAATCTCGGATTACTACGCCAAATAATCCAATGTTTAGTATGGGTTTATTTGTATGTTTATTATTTTACTATATAATATCGAGAATACTTTAAAAGTTAAGTTTTTATATCTTCTACAATCGCAGAGAAATATTAAAAAATGCGTGGTAGGTTTGGTTTTGTTTTAAAAAGTTAAATTCCCTCTTTAAAGGTTATTTTTTCATTATTTTAGGTATACTTTCGTATGGCGTCGGCCAGTCACTTCCTCCCGAAACACATATGTATTTACAATAATATAGAATTGCCAATTATATATTATCTCAAATACATTACCAATTTAAATTGATTTTCCATATTACATTCTTGTACATCAAAACTCATCAATGTATCGTCTAATTTTCGACTAGCAATTAGTGCATCATAATTATTGCTATAAAATATGTGTGCAGGCATGTCTTTAGAATTATCCCACTTGTAAGCTGATCTAAAAATCATGAACAATTATATTTAATAACAAACATTTTTTATAATAGCTTTAGAAATTTAATAGTTAGGTAATTTGAAATCAAAACAATTAAAACATTATTATGAATATAAATTGTGTTTTGTTTTCAATTCACCCTCATAAAAGTTTTCATAGTATTGTAGTTTGGTTATACCCGATTACGCAATTTTTAATGTCTTGTAATACATTTGGTATTATTGTGGAAACTATAAACCAAGTCCACACAAATACTAAAATGAAACTGAAAGATACCACTACTGTAGCAGTCAACAGAAAATTGCTTTTACGTTTAGAAGATGAACCGAAAGACGTCCATGAACCATGCACTAATCCCAAAGAACAAAATACTTGGATAACTGCATCAACCCAAATCGGGAAAACCAACAAGTCTTTTAGCTATAAAATAATAATAGAAATACAATAATTCCTTATTGATAACATAGGTATTATACAGTTTACATAGTTTTATTATTTTGAAAATCTTAAATAAATTAAAAATGTAATTACCTCTACTGACGTGATATACAAGAAGCTAATATACCCATAACCTGATTCAACAATGTATACAACAATTAACAAAAAAGGCGGGATTACACATGTCATGATTTGAATATAAAACGGTAAACTTTGAAACATTGAATTCGAAAAATTAATGAGTGCCTAAAATAAAAATAAATTTCATAATATTAAATACGACGAATAAACTTTATTCTAAATAATATCGAAATAATACATACTTGTATATACTTGTTTTTAAATGTAATCCAAGCTGCTGTCAGCATTATAGCTAAAGAAAACCAAGTGAAAAACAATGAAAATGCTTGGACCGTTTGTATCTCACTAGTTTCATCCATAGAACTTGTTACGTTTAATACAGTCTTGTGCCAGAATGACTGAGATCTTTTGGGATCAATAGATGGTTGACCATGTGGGGGCCACAATTCTGGAAACTAAAATAAAATAATAAGTAGGTAAAAAAGTTAAAAAGTAATTATATTTTAACCTTCAAAAAATACTACAATTCTTAATAAAGGTGATGGAATTCCATACTTTTGTACATAATTTTAAAAAATATTTAGAAATTAGAAGTAATCTAAAATGTTACTTAATACTTAATAAAATAATTTTTTAGGTGCATATATTAGCTGTATTCAATACTTGAGAATAATAATAATTACCTTATTCATGTCAATCATATACTTAATTCCCCAAGTTATGATAGTTCCATAATAGCAAAACATAGCGATATTAACTAAGCATATAACCATGCCAATACCTCCTAATTGAGGATTAATTGTTGTCCATATTGTTATACTATTATGTCTCAATTTTTGACCGATTCCGATTTCCATAATAAGTAATGGATAACCCACTAAGCACATAATAACCATATATGGTATTAAAAAAGTACCTGAAATTAAAAATTAATTTATAATAAATTAAGAGTAAGGTAAAAACAAATTGTTTATTTTTCTTCCAATATTTATTTACAATGTGATAATCAATTTTATGGTTTTACTCATTTTCATAGTTACAAGTTTTTTAAAAACATTTAAATAATCATTAAATAATAAACAGAATTTTAAAAACCTAAATGAATCAAAGGGCAAACAATAATCCGAGTCAAAAATGGTCGTTGTATATATCTAAACTTAAAAATTGTAGAAAGCGCAAAAAAGAAAAATGTCCAATATGCCAGAAAATTATTTCAAATATTTCAATATATCGCTATAATAAGTGAGTTATCATAAATTTATAAATTTAAAAATTATTTTATTGCTGAGAAAGGGTTGCTATTAGAAACTAAAAAGAACAAGTATTTCAAAAGTTTCTCTTAGAACTTCCTGATCTGCCTATAAAGATTCGAAATTTGATTTAATTGGTATTTTATGGAGGTAATATCGTTCGATATTTTTAATTATTTACCTATACGAACAAAACACAATAAAATAATAACAAAGAGTAATAAATCATAGAAAATTCACTCTAATGTAGTACATTGTGATTTATTTTTCAATATAAAGTGACTATAATAAAATGTTAGTGTTAATCATAGAGTATTTTTAGTTTTATTGCTTTGGATTTATGGAAATTTAATTATTGAATACAAAATTATCTAGATTAATTTAGTGTTTTAAGTATGTATCATTGAATTTTAATTAAAAAATATTCTTTGTATGAACATATTTAATTAATAACTAAACTGTGTGATTATTTTTTTTTTTTTTTTTGAACACTACCCATTATTTTAAAATATATTAATGTTTTTAAAAAAAAATTTCTCTCATAATTTCAGATTGAAATAAACAATTTTTTTTTTGTTTTTAAATTTGACTTTTTATTGTTTTAATTTCTCAAGTTTTTATTTTTTAAAATGAAAGTATACATTTTTTATTTCTGAAGTATGATATTTTTATACATACAAATTGAATTTCGAATTTGTAATTTATAAGTAATTAGTATTTAAACTTTAAAATTTAGATGTTCGGAGTAGTAGACTAGCATTTTATGAGGTCTACTCCACTTGCTTAGCAAAACTTTAAATATTTATTAAGTTATTTCGTATAACCAATAAACTACACATCACATTATTTTTTTTTTTTTTTTGGGGGGGGGGGGGTATAAAAATACTATGAAACATTTTAAGGTTCAGAAACTTAAATTAAAAATATTTGTTGTCATTCATAAAGCAAAAAACTTAAAAAAATTTTAATGGTAAAAATATTTTTTTTAAAGTTGATTAATTTTTACAAGAGAGTACGAGGTACATGCAAAATATTTTTAAAAATATTAATACATTTAAATATTGAGTTTTGTTCGATGAAAAAATTATTCTGTATAGTGTATAAGGTATAATTTTATAATAGAATCCCTAGAATCCATGCATTTCAAATAAATAAAGCTATGTATCAGTAGGTATGTATATAAAATGATTAATAGCTAACACAGTGTATATATTGTACATTGGTATTATTAGATACCCTATAGTATATTACAGTATGTTATATTTTAGTACTCATTTTTGATATTCTATGTATTATAAAAAATATGAATTAGATATTTAAATCGTTTCTTGTTAACAAAATCTAATTATAACAAAAATTGTTCTATTTGTGTTTATTCAAAATACATAAACTAATAAAGTAATAACCATTTTAACCTATAGATGTAGGTACTAGATACTTGTCTTAAAAATCAATGAAGTTTTGCGTGTTAAATTTAAATTAAATTTTGATATATCACATAAAAACTATAGATATAAGAAAAGTAAAAAATAATATACTAGGTACCTAATATAAATTTAATAATATCTAAAAAAATAATTTATATATAATTAATATAACATATAATATTATTAATATATTATAATATATAAATATATATATACCTAATAATTAATATAACAACTTATCAAATAAGCATTTGACATTATTGTATAATAATGTAATATGTTAAATATTTTATATGATTATACACTTATTTCGTAGTATTGATTAAATATTGTGTATTTAATATGTAATTTCTAATTAATGGTTAAAGTATCAAGTTTTGATTTCTTTATATCTAATTGGTATCATACTATCATTGAAATCTTGAAAAAAATATATAAAGCTAAATTAATATTATTTTATATTTAACAGTAAATTTAATTTATTTAAATATTTTTTTATAATAATAAAAGAAGTTGTTATTTTTTGTCTTGAAATATCAAAGTTAAAAGTTACAACAAATCGATTTTATATTCATTTTTAATAAGTAACACATAAACGTATAAAACTATTGCGATTTCCATAACTATTTTATAACTATATCTCTACATTTTCTAGCAATTACACACTGTAAAATATGGAAACTTAATAAACTATAATAGTATATATAAAAATTATAATTGACAAAATCAACTACTAAGCCATTTTGTGGCAAATTAAAAATAATAATAATTCCAAAGACTTGATGTATTTAGAAATTATAGTTTGTAACTTAATAACGTACAATTTTTTTTAACAATTTCAGTGTTAAATTGAAGTTTTATAAATTTAATGTAAATTTGCAATTTTATTTTTATTTTTACTGTTAAATATAAAAATGTTAATTATAAATGTATAGTTTAAAATTATTTTTCATATACTGTAATGATTGCTTTCAAATACGTATACGTATTTTCGTATGTAGTAAACATGCTAATATCCTACATTACAAAAAGTAAAGGAAAACGATGCCCAACATGGCAACATCGATCCTGGCCTCTGTAGTATACCCTATGTGTACTACATATTCTATATTTTATTTTTTATAATATAATTCTATCCTTTTAAATATTGAATTTCTCAATACTCTTACATGATGCATACAATCAAACGTTTTAATGTTTTTAAGAAGACGCTATAGCCGCCTATTTTGTCTTCGTCTTACAAATATAGGTACAACAACTACAACTATAACAGAGCAAATTTGATTTTAGTGAAACCAATTTTGTGTTATTAACTTTAATATTAGAGTGAATAGTCCTATTATCAATGTTTATAAAAGTAAGAAAATTATCTATGCTTAAGCGTTGGCTTTTTCGATATTTTAATTTTAAAGCAAGATAATATGAGTATTATAAATTATTACAAGTTAAAAATATTGATATCCAGCTTATAAAAATTAAAAAATTAATAAAATCTAACCCTGGGGACACAGATAAAATATGTTCTTAGTAACCTTACTTTTAACCTTATAATTCACTCTGATATTAAAGCATTTAAAGCTAACATCTTAAAATTGGCATTACTGAACGCAAATTTGCTAAGCTTTATGTTTGTAAGACAGTGAGTTAGTGACAACGAATACAAGTGCAACTTCCTCTTAATTTTAATCATATAAAAATGTATACTTCATCATATTATTATGTTAACAGACTTTGTTTTTATTTGACATTAGTTATCTATTTATTTATGCTAATAAATTAAGTTGTGCTGTAGTCATGTAGAACAATGTTCAAGAATGTTTGAATTACGAACTAAGATGTACAACGAAGACGTGATAAATATGGATAAAAGTGTTGAATGTGCAATTTGTCTGGACAATATGGAATGTGGACAGAGAATAGCTCGACTAAAGTGTTTATGTACATACCATAAGGCTTGCATAGACTTATGGTTAAATAAAAATACATGGTGCCCGAATCATCCACCTCTATAATAGTGTGGTCATAAGTTCATTGATTAAACTACTAACATACTATAGTGCTGTACATTCAACTTAGTATAGGTACTACTCGGACATGAAAATGAAAATATATCTATATTATAACACCTATCAATCAATAAAAAATATTAATTTATTATTGTATATCAACACTACTTTATAGAATCAAAAATAAAATATATTTTATAAATAATAATTTAAAAGGTTTTTGACTTAAAATTTTCAATTTCATAGTTATATTTTACTTTAATAAAACAATATATTAACAAAAAACTAATACATCAATACAATTTTCCAAGATTATAATAGGGAAATTTTATATTTTTGTAAGTTTTATTAAAAAAAATGTGTTAGGTATACCTTATTTTATTCATAAATTTAGAAATGACGTTCATTAAAATTCAAGTATTATGTACCTATAGGCTATAATACCTATTTTAATAACTTAATAATTTATGTTCTTATCATTAATAATCCAATAATAATTATAGTTAAATTCTACAATAATAAATCATTTAAATTATTTTCAAGATCAGGCCAATCAAGTTTATATACTGTTTTTAGATTTGTTTATAAATTAACAAAGAAAAGTAATATTAAAAATAAAATAAAAATATTATCACACTATCGAATGTCCGTGTATAGTGAGAGAAACGTTAAATAGATATTTACAGTTTACTCCTTTATATATACTTATTACTTATATATGTTTATTCTATATTTTATCATTAACTAGCGTAGGTATATTATTACATCCGTATTTATGGATTACGTCTTACAAACACTTCATATAATATACATGATAGTAAATTTACGATGAGCAGAACTAATATATTGTTATAGTTTATTTAATATTATAATGAATTGTCTCGTCATCATCAAATTAAAAGATAAAAATATATGTTTATATGTTGGTTTTTATTTTTGAGAGTGTCAAAAAGAGTACGTAAAATATTGCAAAAGTTCTCATAACTCACTGTACCTATATTATATATAATGGTAGAACGCATGTGAGTATATATAATAGCGCCTTCTGGGTACTAAGTTTATAATACGCATAATATATTATTTTATTTTTATAAGAACAAATAAACTAAAATAACTCACCACCACCATACTTGAGGCACACGTAGGGAAATCTCCAGAGAGTGCCGAGTCCGATGACCTGCTGACAGGCGAGCATGGACGTCTTCATATCGTTTATCGGCGTTCTGTTTGTCAGCCCTTTGCTGTCACTGCCGTTGTCGTCTAAACACGTGGCGGTCGATCTCTTCTGCGTATGTTGGCCTTCCAGCTCGTCGTCATCGTTTGGACGGCCGCTGCCGTCGGTAAGCGGCACCAGCTCCTGGTTGTCCCTGGGTGCCATTTGCCCGATATCCAGGTCTCCCGATCGGAACCACTCGCTACACACTGCGAGTATATTCGATTATTCTCCCGTTCACCGCAGCAGCAGCAACATGTTTAGTACGAGCGACGACAAATCTGCAGCGGACAGTGCGGTTCGCGTTCAACGATCGCCGCGCCAACGCCGGATATTGTGGTGACAGTGGTAGTATATAATATAATGTAGGTGGACGCACTAGCGCTATAAAGTTGGGAGGAATGATGTGTCGCAGTGGTGTGTTGCGTACTTTTGCGTGAAATTATGTTTGTGTGTGTGTGTGTGTATGTGTGTTCGTTGGCTTGCACCGCTGTTTCCCCGTCCACGAGCGGGGAAAATCGTTGTCGAGCGCGCCTGCTCGACACCGCCACCGACCCTTACTAAAACGGCGCACTCTGTGCTAAACGAACGTTAACTTTAAGCTGCGTGGTTATAACAGTATAAGAGCGCAGTATATAAGGTCACCACCCCCGCCCCATAGTTCCACATACCCTAACGTCAAAAACCGTTGCGTTTTATCCCCCCCCCCCACATTTTAAACTATATCTATATCATAAATATAATAATCACTATAATTTATGGACTGTGTATCTCCTAGGTATACCCTACTAAAGGTTTCCTATATTGTAGTGCCAACATCATTGAAATACATTTATTAAATAAATGGTCACGGAATTCCCATCACTTCAATGAAAACCAATGTACACCTTTGTACCGAATTTGTTCCCGAGCCCCAACCCCATATGCCGAATTGGTTCCCGTTTGAAAAATGAATTTTATTAAAATATTAAGATTATTAATAAGTATATTATAGTTACCGTTTAATTACGCACAATTTCTTTTTCAACTTTATAGACTTAGAACTATCTACTTTAAAGTAGTCTTGATTAAAAATAATAATCAACAAATTATTAGTTCCTTTTCACTAAATATAGGTAAACTCAATAATAACGAAAAATTAAAATTAAAAAAATATAAATTAAAATACGATCAATGTATAAGCGCAAACAAATTTATATAGGTACGAGTATAAATAACATTATACACGACGTAGCTATGAACTGAACGAAGAAAGAAAACAATGAATTTCATTTGAATAGTCGTACAGATACAGACGCTTTCGATGAAGAAATTAACAAAACAGAAAAGACTCCTCTCTCTTTCTCTCTTGCTATTTATGTGTAGGTAATAGGTATATTGTAATGAATATAGATTAGGACAGGCAAGTTATTTATTTTTTAGTTATATTCTAAAAATGTTAGTCCCCTGACCTCAATTACTGCTATCCCTGCTATCAGTTTATATTATTAGTTTAAACACTATAAACGTATATAATAATATGTTTATATATAGGTACATATAATACATTATAAAAGTGAGGTATGTGGCGATTAAATTGACTACGGTGTTAAAAGAAAAAAATTGTAAAAGGTTAATTTTGTCAAAGACAATGCAATATATACGATTATTTGATTATACGATATTTCTTCAATTTTTGGCACCAAGCACATAACATAGAAAAAGTGTACCTATGATGAGTAACCTATCTACGTGTTTTTGTATAAATATTATAAAGCGACGAGCAACTAAGGTAGAAATGTAGAATAGAACATCATAAATTTGTTTAGAGAAAAAATTATCATTTGTTTAATGATAATCAACCATCAATATCAAACAATAATTTATATGTGGGTAGTTAAACAGTGGCGGCGAGATATCCTAGACCATTTTAATATGTTGAGTAAAAAAAAAATGGTTTAGACTATGATGATACTTATAATAAACATAATATATTATACACTAGCAATATTATTATATTATAACATAATTACATAACCTTGTAATGACAATAATATATTGTGCACTTGCTCGTCATCGTAAAATTATTTTAAATTAAATAAATGAGGCTTTGGACAATATAAATTTAATGATTCTTGACAAGATCGATGAAATCATAACAACAATCGAACAAGAAGAAAAAGAAGAAGCAGATATCGATAAAGTAGTCGAAGAAGACAAAAGTAATGGATAGACTGTTGATGTTGGCAGATGTTGATGTACCAATCACCGTCACTCATGGCGGAGACGCGCCGATTGATGGATCTACAACCATTATCATCGAGGACGGACCGCGTTGCGACGGTGCAGAAATCGTTGTAAACAGCACTTCGGGGCCTAGGGATGCGGAAGTGAAAAATAGTTTTGGAGATATCATCGGATGGCTGGATCCGGGCGTGGCACTCCTGCAACAAATCGCCCCCCATCGACGACAAAGACCGTGACTTGCAGTGATGTGGCGGGGCGTCAAGTAAGTTTTCTAGGGAATAATGTGTTGACCCGCGGCCGAAGAAATCGAGTCTCGCTTTTCGTCACGGTGGTTGACGCGTCGCGTGTCCGAGTAAACGCCTGGAGGACCGGTCGTGAAAATGTGCAAAAAGTGACCCGTGGCCTATAGAACACGCAATATCTTGCACCAACTACGCCATCTCCTATACTCTCTCTCCTAGTTTTTTGTGTCATCCTGTCCAAAGTTTTTGTTTATTTTTTATTTATTCTAAAAGTCACTACAACACATTAAATACCTATTGTTAATTTTTTTCTAAATTTTATGCCACATTGTGCAATCCATATTTTTTTTTCATATTTTTTTTATTAGTTAAGAATGTTAATAAAATTTATCTGTTCAAAAAAAATATTACTTCTTCTTTTTTTATATTATCAAGGACGTAACACTAAATTTATGTTCACTAATTAACAAAATAATGACTAGGTAATAAAATCGTTTATAAATAAAATTTATATTTAACAGAAGATTCGATTCTAAAACTTCGAACCTAAGGTTACATGAAATATGATTATGTTCATAGTCAATACATCCACTATAAATTACTACTTATAAGTTATAGATTAGTATTACATATTTACATGTATATACCTAATGGCTAATATCAAATAATATATAAAAGATATATATAATATCAAGAAATATTTGAAATAACGTATACACTATGAATTGTAATACAACACTGAATGTGTAATAATTAAAACATATTAAATTAATAAAATTTTTAGGTAACCTATTATAATATTAGCCCGATTAAAAGTGCATATTACTTTAATTTTTTTTAATTATCAATTAGGTATCATTCATTTTTCTTACAAAAAAACTAAAAATATAATGTACAAACTTAATCAGGCCCGGCTCAAGGGGTAGGCAACATGGGCCCACACCTAGGGCAGCATTTAATATTTTTGTATTATAGATTAAAAAAAGATGTTTGATGTAGTATGTAAGGGGCAGCAAAACTCAAGTTTGCCTAGATGTGTTTAAACACATGAGGCGGTCCTGAACTTAATAAAAATCCAGGCAAACAAAAAATATATTTAATATACAGCTGTTTACGAATTATTAAACGATTGGGATTTATCCAATCGTGTAAATGCACTGTGTTATGTAACATTAGAACATTAAAAAATAGATTTAGACAAAAAACTGTAAATATAATAATGTACTCCTATAATAGTAAGATAATTTCAACCTTCATATTGTAAATCTTTAACACTTTGTATTTTTATAGGCTAATAATCTGTGTAATTGAAGCCTTTATGTCAATAAAAAAAAAAAAAAAAACATTACAGGCTACAGCTTCTAATACAAAAAGAATGAATATTATGAATGAGGTTTGTATTATTTTGGAGCAGTAACTAAATAAAAGCCTACTTTATTTACCATGTGGTCACCATAATATTTATGAACTCGTACTATGATTTACAAATTGAATTAAAAATGTAAAATTTTTCGGGTGGTCTTGGTGTTGAGCTGTTTTAACGATTCCAGTAAGCTTGGATAATATAGACACTACAAAATTAATAAGTTTAGCGAATAATGATATAAGATATGGAGTATGGACATAATAAAAATAATACTCAAGACTCAACGATTAAAAAATAGGCATTCCCAGAAGCAATTATTATTATTATTATTATTATTAGACATTATTATTATCTATAACCGAGGTTTATCACAGAACAGTCTTTAACTTTTAATATGGTTGTGGTTAATACCTGAATCGAATATTTTCGTATAATTAACCATAGATAATAAAGGTATAAACCATGAACATTCATGGTATAAACATAACTTAAATTATAATTTGAGGTTAGCTTCTACTAAACTATATGAATACGGTATCTTTTTCTCTCGACATTTTGATTGTCAATTTTCGGTTTTTTAATATTTGTTTACAAATTACAAATTTTTATTTTACATCTGTATATTGATTTAAATTTTCTTTAAAATTCAAATTATTTTATTGAGCTATTTATTGGACATCTTCCTGTCACGAAAATTATACACAATGTAAGTAAATAATATCTAACAATTTAAATATATTATTATAACTGTTAGATTAAATGTTTATAGTATTTTATAGTATTTTCTAAGCTATAGTTTTGATTAAAATCTGAGTTCACTATTATAATTTATCTATTAATGTCTTATGATTTTTTCATTGTTATTATGCATGTAGGGCTGCAGTAGCAAATAAACCAAAATCGGAAATGACTCCTGAAGAGTTAGCCAAACGTGAGGAAGAAGAATTTACTACAGGTCCTATGTCTGTCCTGACTCAATCTGTCCGTAACAATACTCAAGTTCTGATTAATTGTCGTAATAACAGAAAACTTTTGGCAAGAATCAAAGCTTTTGACCGACATTGTAATATGGTATTAGAAAATGTACGAGAAATGTGGACTGAATTACCTAAAACTGGCAAGGGCAAGAAAAAGGTAAATTAAAATATATTATAAAATACTGTAAAACAATATATTTATACTGCACATTTAGGTATTGAATAAAGCATATGCAATGTAAATTTTTGATGTTATAATGTACTACTTTTTACAATTTTGAACTCATTACTAAATATTGATAATTGTTTTAGGCAAAGGCAGTAAGTCGAGACAAGTATATATCAAAAATGTTTTTACGTGGCGATTCAGTTATTTTAGTTGTCAAGAACCCTAAAGAAGCTGTTCGTCAACAACCACCAGCTCCTTGAATTATATATTCTCATTTTGTAAGGATTAGATTTAAGTAAATTTCCATTAAAAGTGTATATATTGAATATGTTTCTTAATTGTAATATAAATTAAAAAATCTATATTAAACACTTCTTATTTATTATGGTTAACCATAATAATAAAAAAAATAATAATATTTTTTGAAATACTGCTGAATACTTTTTACTCGGGAGTCTTAAATTATTACATTATCAACTATCATATTTTGAAAAATAAATCAAAACTAAAATTGGAAATAAAATTATATACTATTTAGTTAATAATATTTTAAACTCGAGTAGTGAGTATTTTAGTAATATAATTCAGATAGTATTAGAAATAAATTTTAATGCTAAATACTGCCTATTTTATTATACAATTTCCAAATATAGTGAAACCTCTATTTAACAAAACTAAACGTCTTAATAAAAAATCATTTTATTTTACAAAAAAATGTCTATTTAAAGAATTAATTTTGTATTATTTTTTTACAATAAATTTAACAACTTTTGTATTATTACATGTTTATAAAGTATACAATCGTCAATTAGACATACTATGAGAATATACATAATTGCAGAAAGCAATCATACTTTGTTAAATATAAATATACCTAAGAATTAAAAATGTTGTAATTTACATATTTAATATAATTTAAATGTTTTTTAATTAATTAATATTATATTCTATTAGTATACATTTAATAAATAAAAATATTATTTCTTTCTGGCAAAACTTCTAATTAAATAACATTTTTCTTCAAAGAATATTCAAGTTAAATTAAGGTTCCACTACACTATAGTATAATTAATAAATTTAGATTTGTTAAATAATTAGTTATTTAGGTAACTATTAAAATTATACCATACAATTTATTATTACTATTATTATTGAATATTCAGTTTCTTGAATACTTATTAAAATTTAAGGATTGAATTTAAAATATTATTTTATCAAGTTTATATTTCAACAACTATAATTTTTGACACTGACTTAGTTAGTTTATTTGTTACCAT
This sequence comes from Aphis gossypii, assembly GCF_020184175.1. NCBI lineage: Eukaryota > Metazoa > Arthropoda > Insecta > Hemiptera > Aphididae > Aphis > Aphis gossypii. The sequence goes on along the minus strand of NC_065531.1, from coordinate 63,365,235 downwards.
TCCTTTTGATCTGTTCCTTTATATTTCATAATATATCTACCCATTAATCATTATACTGGGTCAGTTTTTTGCAAATTTAACAAGCTATTAATTCTGCTAGGTCATCAGGTGCTACAAAGAAAATAATAATAAAAATAATTTATTACACTGTCTTAACTTGGGTGTTTCTGGATAAAAAATCAAAATATATTAGAACTACCCAAGTGAGCAAGAAATATCTAGTGGATTTACTCTTTCAATGAATCATGGATAAATTGACCTATGCTGGTGTACTAGCATACTATTAAGTTCATTTCCTTTTAATTGAATTTGTGTATATCACAATTGATGGTAGTATCAAAACATTATATTATGTATTAAAATTATGTTAATATTTTATAGACATTTGGTTATCATTTTATTTAAATTTTTACTCTTAATGCTCAACCTAAAAGTTAGGGAAATCATTAATTTTTCAAAAATGTACAAAGCCCGAGTATACAATATACTATATAGAGTTTGCTAAAGATTTTGTGATATATGTTATACAGTTTAATATATTATAGTATAATATATTTTATACCATTAAGTGCAATTATACAAAATATAAATTATTTTAAGTAGTTTAAAATTCAACTTTTCAGTATGTACTAGGCGATTTATCAAGAACACTCCATTCATTATTTAATTTAATAATAAATTTATTTAAATAATACTAATTAGAATTTTTAAATATACTTAAGGACCATATTTTTAAATTATTGAGATTGTTTGTACTACTTAAACAGTGTAATATGTACATCATAGTTGATGAAAAAGAAGGGATGGACATGATTATTGATATATTATGTATAAATATATAAATGCATATTTACAATGTATTATAATATTAAATGTGAATGTTTTAAGTAATATCAAACCATAGAATAGTTGAATACTAGTATTCTATGATCAAACTAGATAGAAACATACAGGTGCATAACAAAAATACCTTTATAAATATAACTTGTTACGCTCAGTCAAACCCCAAACAAAATTTTACATAATGAGTATGAATTATGAAATATGAATCTTATGTTTAACAATATTAATATACATTTCCATTTTAAGAATAAAATAAATCAGTAGGTACTATTGTTACTAATAACAAAATTAAGGAATAAATTGATAAAGTTAATAAAGATGAACTGTTTCATTTTCACTTAAGCTTTTTTTTATTAGCTGTTGTGAATTGTAGTAATAAATTATTAACTAAGAATTAAAATATATATTTTAGTTCGTGTTATTAACAGAAAATTGAAACAGAATAAACTTAAATCTATGAAGTAGCTTACTTTATCATGGGTAAACATTCAATGTTTTGGTCATTGACTGCCGTCTGCCGCGGTCTGTGACGCTATCAATTATTAATTATCAGTGTTTTCTTTTAATATTGATAAGATTAACGATTTTTTTTTTGTATATGTTCATTATACAAGAACGCGATACGAATTTGGTAGGTACGAGGAGTAAGGACAAAAGTCAATACTCAATCGCTATGAATTCTCATTTATTTAGTCTTCCTATTTTGTACAATATAATATTTTAAAACGTAATTTTATGAATAATAAAATACTCCCAAAAATAAATATATGTAAGCAAAAAAGTAAAGACTAAACATAGACTCTTTCAAGAAACTTCATCTAGTCATGTATTTAACACAAATGTAATAAAATGTATATTATTGTATAATATTTTGGATCTCGAGAATTCGATGACAACAATTGTTGACATAGGCTAGTTGCATTATTGAAACAATATGGCAAGTAATTACAATCAAGATGGACAAATTCCAATTCCACCTCGCAGAACACGCTCGATTACTTCAGATAAAGTAATAATAGTCTAAGTTCATTTATTAGGTATACTCTGGGTATTATTTCTCCTTTGCTAAATATGTTAACATTTTGTAGGTACCCTATGTGGTAGATGTGGTGGCTGAGAGATGTATTGTGCCAGCTATGGAGAGAATGTCAAGAAGGGAGCCTAATATAGGAGACAGTATATCACCTTTAGATCGCTTAAGAAATAGTATGGATGAAGTTTAATTGTTGTTGTTACAAATGTTTATTTACCTACTTGTTTTAAACGTTATAGATGACATGTCGGAGAATGTCGCTAGAATGGCATCACATCTCAAACAGTTGGAGAAAAAAAGGGATGAATTAAAAAGACAATGTACTGCCATTGAGTCTATGAATAGGCAAAGTGAAGTAAATCGATTGATTGATAAAAACAAAGAACTGAAACAAGACGTTTTTGTATTAAAAAATCTAACTTACAGGTATGATAAAATATTAATATTTTAAACTGTAAACAAATTTAATAATAAAAATACATTTTTTTTAAAGGTTGAATAGAGAATTGGAAAAATGTCAAGATAAACTCCTATCAAAAGATCAAATTCCTGAATCTGGGGGTTACATGCGAGTACAAGGTATAGTGTTATGATAATAATCACTGCACATTACAAGTATTATTTTAGATATATTTTGTTATTTTAACCATACAATTTTAAATAAATATTTTTCCAAAACTCTTAAAACTAATTATAGGTAGTTGTTATGTATATATTATAATTTTTAAATAATAACTGTTACAATAAAATATAATGCCAATTTCTATGTAAATACATTGATCAAAGTTAAATAATTTAGTATAATGATGATGAAACTGGAATCTAGGTAGGCATATGTATAACATTTGTATTTAATAATTTAAAACAGAGTATTTTGTTATTTAATTATAATAACATTATATAGTATTAATTAATTTTATAATTAGGTGAGTTGTTAATGGTTAACATTAGAACAAGGGATTGTTTATCTAGAATACTTTAAGGGTTAAATTATTTCAAATGGTTTTCACTTTTCAGAGATGGCAAAGACTTCACTTATCTCATTTGAATAGTGTTTTGGGGGACTGAAAATAATTTAAAAATTAAGAAATTGTATACCTAAGTATTATTATTATTTTAAAAAGAGTGGTTTTACTGATCTTGTAGCTTATATCTCTTCATTTTTAATTTTATCAAGCTATATAAATATATTTATAAAAATATAAAATTCCAAATTTACTGGGATGCCTCCATAGGATCACTTTTTCACTCATGTTCTTGATTCCTTTTCTCATCAAATTTACTTATTATACGCTTTGTATATTTTGTAATTTTTCATATTTTGAATAAAAAAATATCAAGAGTATAGAATATAATATGATATATTATTCAGTACACTAACATGTAGTCTATTTTTCAATAAGTAATAATATTATTACTTGGTTATTATAATTATTTATAGATATTATATGATAATTAATTATTATGTTACTATCTAATATCATTGGTTTTGTAATATTCTATAATGAAATCAATGCTAATATTTATCAATGTGTTTTAATTTTAAATCATTTTAGATGTTTTATTATGTCACTATACATCAGGAAGTCATATCCTTGAACATAGTTTATACATTTTAAACTAGATTTGCATGAGTTAATAAAAAATATTTATTTAACCTACATGGTATAAATGTATAATATATTTAATTGTATTTTTTAATAAAATATTATCATACATTTTCTAATAACATTTAAATAAATCTACAATCTAGATTTAGTTGTAATGAAAGATATTTATACATTTACCTAAGTGTTTTAAATGTATCCATTAAATTTATAATTATTTTTAGTTCAAATGTTCATAATATACTATATTAAACACACGAGTATGCTTAAATGTGCCTATGAGACTATGTAATATTTTTAATAAATTTATAATAGGTATTTTATAAGAAGTATAAAGTAGCTCCCTAGAATATATGCGTTTAGGTCTGTATTTAAAATTTCCTTTTGATTTAAAAAAAACATAGGTAGCATTTTTAAAACATTGATAATTATTAAAAAGTTTAAACACATTATCTACTTAGAACTTAGACTACTGAGAGTGTGCTATAGCCTATAGACAATAGATATGTTATGCAAAATGAAATGCAATTATTTATCTGAGTAATCACTGTATTTTTAAAAAATTCTAGCTTATGTACAAAAAGTATCTGTTCCATTTCACACCCTCTGAAAAAAATTCTAGCGCCATGCCTTTAATTTTCTAATATGAAATAATTATTAAAATTAAGTACCACATTAGTTTCTATTTTGTTCATACACAAGTTCTTCTGGAAAAAAGACAAAAATGTGATATTTCTATGCTAATATGATTGAGGATCTCTGTACAGCCAATTGACTAACTATTTTTCTTAAATTGAATATTCACATTAACTTTTACTTAAAAGTTTACATTTGCTTTTACAGTAAAATATTGTTGCTAATTATTTATTATGTAAAAAATATTTTTTATTGTTTTGTTTAGATCCAAAAAATATAAATTGGCGCAGAGAAGATATTAATGCAGTATCACCGTTGTTAGAAGCATACCAAACATCTTTAGAAGAAAAAGATGTTACCATTGAAAGCTATAAAAATGAACTTGCTCGATTTTCTTCTAGAAGTAGAGAAATTGCTGCTGAAAATGAAAATCTTTATCAACAGCTTGAAGAAGCAAATGAAAAAGTACTAATTAAATGAATTATTGTTAATAAATATAGACCATCATTTTTATTTTAACTTCAAAATTTGAAAGGTTGAAGTTACATATGGAGAATGGAAATCAGTAGAGTCTGAAGTAGCTATGCTAAAAGAACATAATGAGTTATTGGTCAGACAAGCCAAATTACATCAAGCAAAATTACAAGATTTACTCCGTTCATATCAATCGAGAGGTAAAAATAGTATTTTTAAATTGTGTGCTTCTACTTTTATTAGTTTTATTCAGTAATCTAACTATTTTGAATTTTAAACCAACAAAAGGGAGATTAAGTTACCTAATTAACTTATGTAGGTATATTATACTAACTACAAAATAGAGTATCATATAAAATCAACTATATTTATATTGTTAATCAAGTATGAGCTTAATTAATATTTAACAAACTTTATATATAATTAAAATAATAATAATATAAAGTATAAAATAAGTCTTATAAAATTTAAAATCATAGTACATAATATAATATATAGGTTCTTTGCATATGTACTATTATTTAATTTCTAGTTATAAAGAGCTTAATTAATATTTAACAAACTTATTTGAATAAAATTAAATGTATAATAATATAAAGTATAAAATAAGTCTTATAAAATTTAAAATCATAGTACATTATTATTTAATTTCTAATTATAAAATAATTTTTCAAGGTTATTTTGTTTTTTTCTCTATTTTACCTTTTGGTTTTGAACAGTTACTAGTACTTTGTGTTGCAGTTGCTCTTTTTTTTGGAACCGGCAATAATATATTTATAAGGTTAATTATTGATTTGTAAACATTATTTAATGAATCTGAGTTTCCAAACAGTTTATGTGATACAAATATTTCTGGATCACAATTTTCCATTTGTACACATATATTATATAAAAATGATCCTTTATAAAAATTTTCAATTCGACACTGATCAAATGGAAAATCTAGTAATGAATTGAGTATCATTAAAAAATAAACACAACTTTGAAATTGTGCAAATGAATGAATAATTTTATAATACAAACGTTTGTTATTATATTGACCAATTTGAAAATAATTTGATAATACACTCATTGCTTTAATACAATCTTCTTTATTCACTTGAGTGATATTTTCTTTTATAATACTTTTGTCTTTAATATCTTCAGTTTTTTCATTTTTTGGATCAGTTTCAATTTTTTTAATAACATTAAATGTTATTGCACATACAATTAAGGCATGCATGTGTTTGGATTTTATATTATTGGTATGCACTCCCCAGTAAATTAAAATCAAAACAAATAACTCCCATTCTTTTGGAACACCATCAATTTTTTTTATACCAACTAAATTTAAAATGATATTTTTGCGGTAATTTAATTCACTCTTATTTAAATCAGCTAATGGTACGTAAGGATTGGTTATACATCGTTTTATTTTGTATTGACCTATATTAAGTCCATTTTTTCTTCCTACACTGGGAATTGAATCACCTTTTCCAAATAATAATCCATTTATTTTTTCTACAATTTTGAAGGTTATTTCATAATATGGAGATTTTTCATAGTCTTCAATTTCAACTTTAAAAAAAATTTTTTTTAATGTTATAATTGTCATAACTTCAGCATTTACAGTACCCCTACGATAGTGGTATTCTAACCAAGGAGGTAGTATACTTTTTTCGTTTGATTTTAAGTGTCTTAACTGATCTTGATATGTGCTCATCTTTTTGTATTGAAGAATAAATGATAAGTATTTGCTACTTATATTTCTATAGTCATTTATAATGTTATTTATTTGATTTTCAATGTAGCCACTGTTACGAGATAAGTTATGTGTCATATTTAATATAGCTGATTTTATATCCCGTTGTTTTCTAAGCCATTCTGTGATTCGTTTAAGTTTTAATCCACAATTGAAACAGCCTTGGTTTAATCGTAAAAGTGAAGAAAATGTGTCTGGCCTTATGTAATCATTACCTAATAATGCAGCCACTAAAGGCAAATAGTCAACATTTAATCCACCAAATTCACTTAGTAATTTTTCAACTTTATAAACTTGACAATTGATCACTTTAACATTAGAATTTAAATCAATGATAATCTTGTCCAATGGTATATATGGTACTGTATTTATATAAAAATCAGAGTCTCGGCTTATAACAGGACAATTTAATAACTTTGCCAATGCAACAATCTCTGCATCAGCTTCAAAATCACAATTTACATGTGGTATATCCATGTCATTAAGAATATCAAATATGATATCGCTACCAAACATGGGCATGCATTCGGCAGTCTTAATAGGTTGGCCATAAGATTGTATTCTTTGGCTCATACGACTCATGATTGTTTCCATTTTACGCTGTTCGTATGCACCATCAAATACAAAAATTGGTATTACATTGCATCTTGTAAACAAGTTAATAAAATCTATATATACCTTTGCTATAATGTCGTAATCACCTCCAAAAGCACTTGTTTGATTTTCATATAATCTGTATAGAAAATTTGTTAAAGCATAACCATCTATTATAACCAAGGTGTCTTTGAGTTGTAGATTTTCAAAATATTGCGTTGAATTACGGTTTATAAACGATGTTAATCCTGGAATACCCATGATAACTAAAGAAACGAGATCAATTACAATTTTAAGTAGATATACTTTAAAATAAACAAGTAAACATCTGTTAAGTGTAAACTGTAAACTGTCAATTCAAAATATTAAAGAAACAACAACCGTCGACCGAAATACTGAACACCGATCTACCAAACACAATCACACTAAACAATAAGAATAAATTATTTTTTTATGTATTATTGACTTATCTGATAACGCCATAACGGTTATAATAATTATTATCATACCCATAACCCATGCTATCAGCACTCCGCTGCATTCGATAGTTCGATACCACGGCTCTATCTAAAGCCATGAGTCGTGACAATAACTTACTAGTCACTCATAATTTTGTTTGGCTTATATCACTATCACACTAGACGTCTAGACACACCATATAGCTTGTGCCTATGCGTATGAACGATATTATTAATTTATAACATAATAATATACATATAATATGATAGACTATAATATTGTCATTCAGTGCAAGTTAAATCATTTTATCGATAGCGGTTTGTCAGCTGCGACGTAAAATATGGGAGTATAAATTTTAAGTTTTATCCTACTTACCTACCGTTCAATAACTGTCCAAACTCGTGAATCTGCGAGCCGTATACTTCCTATAATAGTATACTATAGATATATTACATAAAAAATAATAAATTGAATTATAGTGTTTGAAATCGTTATTTGCATAACGATATACCTATACGTAATATGTATAGTAATTAATTTTTAATTCATAATTTAATGTTACATTTAATAATAATATTATATAGGTACTAACATTTTAAACAATCTCGCAAGTTGTTAAAATAAAGTTGTCTGAATTTTTAAATGCAAAATAATTAGCAAATTTTTGCGATAAATATTAGAATGTTAAAAGCTTACAGCAAATTGTGATTGTGTATTTTCGTTATTTTTTTGTTGGAATCTATGTAATTTATGATACACCTTGTATTAAACTTTCAAGTCTTTTTACTCAAAGTCAAAAATTGTATTAGTATATAAATTGAAAATATTAATATCTATAGTATATAACACATCATCTGCACATTTAAGAATCAAAATAATTTTCAAATTAGTTTTCCCGCTGTTATTGCGTTTTTGTAATTATTAAAGAAAGTATTTGGAGTTTCCTACTTTTGATCAAAAGTACCGCAACTGGTAAATAAATCAAATTTGTTGCCAGAAATCTCTTTTATATTTGAAAATTAATATATGAATAATCTGATCCAAAATGTATAATGGAAAATACATATAAATAATTTAAATAATCGCTCCGCTCAAATTTTAAAATTTGGAGTATAATACGATGTGATACTGGGAATACAATAGTATGTATAGTAATAGTTACTATTACTGTAACGCTTGACATTGAAATGGTAGCGAATAAACTGGGTAAAGTAAATTTGGTCCAATCCTATAAATAATATTTAAAATTCGTTGCAAATTTTATAAGTCTATATTCTCAAATTTTATATTTTAGTTACTGAGTTGAATGGCGAACGAGACCATCTAGCTGAGAAATATGAAAATGCCCGTACAGAGCTTCTTCATTTGCAAGGTCGTGTGTCTTCATTAGCTGGAGACTTGAATCGTATGAAAACCGAAGATGATAATAAAATTCCAATTGCTGTACACACGTCTGCCGTAAACGAGTGTCGAAGGTATATGATTGATTGTTTTTCCTTATTCTTGCGTAATGTGTCTACGTCAACATTATTTTTTTAAAACATATAATATAATTATATACTGTAAGAATAAATCAATATCGATTTTTTGATTTGACTTAAAGTTTTTACTCTTCTACAAATATTTAAGTTATAAACCAATACTTACTGAGTGATTGTATATAAGTTATAAATATGAAATTTCTTAACATTTTTGTAGACTCTTCGAAGAACTCAAGTGTCGGTATGATGACGAACGCGATACGTTAATGCGAAGGTTGATAACGTTTGAAGAGGAAAGGCCTACACTTGATATCAGAATCGTTACTTTGACCACCGAATTAAATCAACAGCGGTCCATCAACAAAGCTTTGGATTTACAATGCTCGTAAGACCCAATTTATAATTGTGTGTGTAATGTGTATATTAAATAATATATATTACCTTTACTGCATACGTATCTACATTAACGGTGAAATAACCCTTATTGATGTCGATGTTATGGATGAGGAGTATGCTTATAACTACATGACCCTAGTAAGCGATTGCGAGGGACTCAATTTATGTGCAAATTTAATTTAACATTGTCGGTACATGAACATGGTAACATGATATAATATTATGTGAGTTGTGAGCATTCTATTTTTAAATGTCTGCACCCTGTTCTAAGTTGAACAATGTTTTTTTAGGTATTTATATTTCTATGTGTATAATATGGTAATTTAATATTATAACATGTGTGATATAAATGTACAAATATTTTTAAAGAAAACCTGGTATAAGAACATGGTTCGACTACTGAAAAATTAACATCTTGTATGCTGGACGCACCTTGTTTTCTTGATAGTTGATACTCTTTAAACACGTGCTTCAGGGGTAATCCGACATCCCATATTTGTTGTGGTTACGCTTTATGAACATAAATTGAATAATAGTACTATGATTTACATAAATAAACGATTTTTATCTGATGCGTTTTTCGTGGTTTATATAATATGTCTATATCTATATTGATCAATTGAAAAAAATGCGCTATCAAGTTTTGGAAAAAGAATATACTTTATATTGTTTTAATAGCTCCTTTTTTTATTGATACGTGGTACACAATACAAATTGCAATTACTCCTGGAGAACTGATCTTTAATTTATGTCTGTACAATTAGTATTATTATTAGTATCTATATGAATATATACGAGTACCTTTTACGAGTTTATCATATGCAGGCAGTTGAAAGCGAAATGTGACGCGTTGGAAAAACACTTGTTCGATTGTGAGTCAGAAAAGAACACTAATAAGAAACAGTTGGCGGATGCTATGGTGTTCCTGCGCGAAACTATCAACGAACAGGAAGCACTTTTGCGCCGTGCGGCCGGTGATGGTCGGAACGACGCTTCGGCCGCCGTGTTGAGTGCCTCCATAAGTGCTCGGGTGAAAGCCCTCACCGAACACCTTAAGGTATGTATGACGTATCTCAACTATATTATATTTGCTGCTTCAAAGTTAAAGGGGTATCGTTTGATTTGTATACAATATTTAACGTCATAAATAATAATATAGTAAGTAATATCTTTAAGTAATGCCAATAATAGGTAAATTTCGAATAGAATCAACCTATGTCCAGTATACTTACTTCATATAAAAATTGTATTATCTACCGTTTATTGTTAGTTAGACCTTTTCAATTGTATAATATGATTCAAATTCGCCTCTGGACAGTATTTTACATTTTAAGCCTATTATTGTATAACACGACATACTGGGGTATTAATAGTACATAGGTACTAGATAAATAAAGGTCCTCGGGCAATTATTAAAATGAGACTTTGATGAATTAAAATGTATCATTATCATTTATCGATAATGAAATATATTCCTTTTGCTCGTTTTTGCAGTAAAACAATCGATGTATACCCTACTAATTTTAAACCATAGATGTTGTACAAAATATGTATAGGTATATATGTTAGTCATAGATATAAGACAAACATGTATTTACCTTTTCAGAATATGTAATTAAATAAATTAAGTCATTAATAATTTAATATAGATCTTTTATTTTGACTAAATTAAAAACAATTTTTCTCTTGATTTTACTTTAGCAGTCTTTATTTTATTATCGATGCTGAGTTTTGATTAATAACAATGGTTATAAATTATAATAATAGGTAGTTAAAAAAAAAAACGAACATATTATTATATTTTGGTTCTTATAGTTGTGTGGTATATCGAGACAGAAGGTTTAGAAGAAATTATTAAGGCATATATTTATTTTCTTATTGGACCTTTAATGGCTTTAATAATAAGTCCACTTTACCCTTAATATTTGTAAGTTAATGAAAATGTATACATTATATAATATATTACAGTGCGTTGAACAAGGTGCGCATCAAGAAGTGAACCGTTTGAGCGGCCGCCTGTACGAACAATCTATTGAGCTGGAAAGAATGAAGAAGACATACGAGAACGAGATTAACGCACTGAACAACGCTCTTCTACAGAAGCAAAGCGTTATAGACTCAATGGATGCGAACCTGGAGAGATAGCAATGGTGCCCTTGCGCCGCTTGGTCTTCGTCGTGGTGCCGTAGTCTTAGTCAGTACATATTAAGAAGGGTATGAATAGATGTTGTAATAATATGGGAAAAGCCAAATAATAATTAAAATAATATCTATATACATATAAATATGTAATATATATATATAGCTTTATAAAGACTTTTAATCAAAAAAAAAAAAAAATATATAACTTAACCTCAAAGAATTAAAGTGTGTTCGTATGAAATATGTATTTTAAGTATTTTATGTTATAATATGTATTATTATCACTATAATTATTATTATTATAAAAATTTCGTTATGTAGTTGTAGGATTTTCAAAAAATACTTCATGAGAAAACGGATATGATAACAGTTTGGTTATATATTGGTATTTATTATTATATGTACAACATATCTATATGATAATTAAAAGTATTTACATTAATAAAAATAAAAATAAAAATAGAAAATATAACTCATCATTATTATATAAATCTTTTATTAAATTTTACAGGGTTATTTGACTAGGAAGAATAATGATGTCATACTGACATCATATTATGACGTTAATGTATACAGAGTGTATCATAGAGATATGACAATTTTACAGAGAAAAAATACATTTTAACATCATGTCAGTTCCCCGATGTACACCCGACCTATCATGCTAGATAGCCAGTAGAGTTTTCTTGGAGTTGATATAATATATCGCGTTGTGGTAGTGGTATTATAATAATATTATACTTAGCAAATGCTCTAAGAAGAATACTCGATACCTGTAACTATTGGGATGTGAATACGTATGATCGATCAGACGCAATATCGATGGTAACATAGCAAAATGGTCTAAGCTTTAAATAACACTTATAGGAAGCACGTAATAGCTTTTACCAATGGATGGAGTCATGGAGAAAAATATGTTTCTTTTAATGCGTAAGTGCGAAAATAGTTGTCTTCATTTTTTTTGATCTAAATAAAATTTTGGTAATAAACGACGGTAAAGTCAATTTGTTTTCGAGGGAAGTATGAAAACTGACAAGTAACAGTTTATTTAAGGGATGAAACAAATAGAAAGCAAAGTTCTTATTTTCATATAATAAATAAGTTATAAAAGACGTACAAATGAAAAAGATATTTTACTAAAAATGATCCCAATTCCTAATTAAAAAAGTTATTTATTATCAACAATGTTTTTGGCTCCTTGAAAACTATAGGAAATATTTTGCTATATTAGGCCAATTTGCCAAATAACCATCGATATAATATTAAAACGAATGCGATTTTATGCGTGTAGCTAGTACCTAATGATAGTTATTGAAAAGTTGTGGTAAAGTCATAATAATCACAATAGAATATTGTAATATTAATCCAATGAAAACTATAATAGTCGTGATCCCACACCTCTCGCGACACCGGAAAATCAAAAATGTTTAACTTAACCAGCCGGTGGTGTACCGCCGCCGAATTTATTAGGTAGATAGATAATATTAATTGTCGGTATGATTCTTTTTTCTTTGTATTTATGATCAGCGGCAGGACAGCAGTTATTTGTAATATTTTATTTATTATTTGTATCCGTTATTATATAATCATCATCATTATATTATTATTTTATTACTATATCATTATTATTATTATTTTATTATTGCTATTATTATTATTATTATTATTTTTATTACGAATATTATTATTTTTATTGTTATTAATTATTATTTTTGTTGTCGTCGTCATCATCATCGAACTCCGATCGTTCTTCATTACGATTTCGTCTTGACCCGCGTCAGCGTACCGCCTGTTGCCGACCTGTTCGCCGACGACATGGACCGGCCGATCTGCCGGGACGTGGAACGGTCGTCCTTGATGAGCTTGCCGGTGCGGCTAGTGGTGCGGATGATCACCTCGTCGAGCAGTGACGACTCCTCGCCCGAACTGGCCCTGTTCGGCGTCCGGTTCTTGATCCGGGCCGCCGACGCGGACCTACCCGTGCCCGCCGCCGACGATTCTTCCGGGTCGCTCTTGGTCGCCTTAACCGGGCCGTGTCTGGTCGACGACGGCGCCCTGGGGGGCCGGCCGCGCTCGTCGTAGTCCACGGTTCGGCCCTCGCTGTGCCGCGGGGCCCACGGCGCCAGCACGGACACCGACCGGGACAGCGTACGCTTCTGAGCGCCGCCACCGCCGAACGCGTCGTTGCGCGACGACAGCTCCTCTCGGCTAGCTGCTCGCCTGCTCTTCGCTCCGAACACGGACTGGTGAAGCTGTCGCGATTCCGGTATTTCTCCTACTGCACGCCGTCACCGTCCGTTCAAAAAACACAAACAGGATAATATTATTGTCGTACACGAGATAGAAGTCAAGAGGACTTCACAACCAAATAAATAATATGTTGTCTCTGCCTTACGAACAACGTGAACGATTTGTGTTCCGCAGCGAGTCTATATGCTATTAGATTTGGTATTAGAATAATTAATTCGTCCATAATTAGACTTTAAGTTAGAAAATAATTCGTGTTCTCTCGTAGGATTTTACTATTTTTACAATTATTATTATTATTTTTTTTTTTGAAGCGAATTGTGAGAATTTTAATGTTTTGTACACATTTACTTTTTATTTTGATTATGGTTTATTTTACTCTAACACTTGAGTCGACAACGCGAAATTGGAACGTAAGGTATATTCTGCGTTTGTAAGACGGAGACAACACTTGCGAGGACGATACATAAAACATACGTATTGTACATTTATAGTAATAATCGGGTTTTTACTCGATGATGAGATCCATTAGAATCATAGGTTTCAATATTATGGTATTAAATAATGGACAGGCAACAGTGGCGTACAAGTAGTAGCCTATCCATAACGCCGTATGAACACAATTTTATGGTCAATATGTATTATCTAATAAGACACTGGAATTAAAATGAACTCGTAGATTTGGGGCATTTGAGTACGAGTTGAATGTAGATCATTGATGGGCTTAAGAAAATTCTACAGGTCTACCAATAGTGATTTATTGAGAAGTCCGTTGTATGAAATCAGTTTCCTAAATTCCTGAATTTCTTAATCCCCTCTCTTGTAACTTAGAACCACTGTCTTATACAGTGGCGGTTATAAGGAGGTGAACCCCCCTGGGATGGGATTTTGTATATTTTATATTATATGTATATACCAAGGGGCAAGAATGTTAAACTTTTATGGTACTATGAGTATTTTAGGTTGTCACGATCGACCAAAAAAAGTCGTTAACATCACACGTAGATTTCACTATTGGTAACTTCATTTCATGTATACAATGATCAAATATTTATATATATATGTTATCATTATATACATTAATTTATCAATTTAAAAAATAAAAACTTATTCAATATAACCGGCATAAATTACGAGGCTGTTAATTTCAGTGAACGTACCCGTGGTGGCGTGTAGATAGACTGTAGACTTGTGCGATTTCTGACTGCTGTCGCCCTCGGTCGTACTTCCTGCTGAACTGTCAATCAGCGAATGTCTCTTGTCGGCAATCAGCCTGGGCGAATGGTCCATATCTAGCGAGTTGAGATTTCCTACACTGTGGTATGACCGGGTCGTACCCTTCGAATTATTCCGATCGTTCACCCTATGCACTCGGATCTCGTCGTCGTTTTCGCTCCCCGATGTGAACGTCTTCGATCTCTGTAGTTGACGTAAACATAAAAAAAATAAAACAATTAGTCACTTATACACAGAGAATCTCGTGTATGATCTTTATGTATGTGTATGATTTTGGAACAGCGCACCTTATTTTTCTTGCCGAATCTATCCAACGACTTGAACCATGCGTTATTTCCGGTCGGTTTCGAGGTTTTGCTTGGAGACGACGTCCTCCTGTTTCCAGACACATGATTCCCTTGTTTGTTCTATTGACAACAAATAGAAAACAATAATAATTATTATATTAATATTCAAACGCTATTATCTGCATAGAGTTTTTCAAATTATACTATATAACATATCTGTGTTTACGTTTCATAACAATTATTGTGTTCAATAATATAGTTACAAGATTATCGATTGTTAGTGCTGACTTAAATATAGGCGAGTCTAGTCTGAAAAAGTATGTGGAAGAAAATGGATGGTTCTACCTTTCATTTTTTAGAGAAAAATTATATATTATTTTTGGAGTAAACTGTTCCCGTTCTTCGAAACACATTAATACATCTCAAGAAGACAAGAAAACAAGTGCTAGCTGTTAGCATTCAAATAAACCGCCATGATTCATGAATAAGAAATTTTATAGTATTATAATGTCGCCGTTTATTTCACACGATATTTCAAGTACCTATTTTATATGCATTTATACAAGAAGATTCACTAAGCATGCTCAACTCCTTTTTTCTTTTATTAGTGCGAATTTGTTCAAACTCTGATTTTTGTAGTGTTTAAGTATACTTAAAGGCCGTACTCGGCGTACTCCCAATTTTTTATATTTTTTTGTATTACTTAAGGAGTGTCCTGTACTCCTGTAATGATACAAACTTCTGTTTTTTAACAAGAATCCTCTTTTTTATTATCCTTAGTAGGTACAATAGTTTATAGTACGTTAATCAAATACTTCGAAAACTAGTAGCACGATTCAATATTTTGATTTTGATATTTTCAGAAACATTATTCTCTAAATAATTTAAAGTAGAAAATAGAGGATCCTATTTGAAAAACAAAAATTTATATTCTTAAAATACACTGAAAAATAAAATAATAAAAATGAAAAAATATGCAATAAATAATACTAATATCGTTATTTATAGTTGTCAGATTTTAAAATCAAGTATACCAATCGATACGTAATAGCGTTTAAAAATATCCATATCATCATAATATTTATTAGAATAAATCAGAGTCAAATAAATCCATATACAAATGAAAAAACTCCATGTCAAGTATAGATTGGCACGTGGTCGTAATTCACAAAAGTAGTAAGTACAAAAAATCCAAAAATTTAAAATATGATATTTATATATTATATAAACATTTTAAGAATCAAATTTTGAATAATTGCATTATTAAAGAAAAAAGGGGTGATCATGATTGGTGAATCACTCTGTATATAACTCTATTGTACTCACAGAGTTACAATAGTCATTGCAATAATATTGATATATCAATACTTCTAATATTATGTTTGCTTAGTATTGTTTTTTTTATTTTATCAATATCGAATCATCTGACTAGGTGAGGGACGTATATTAATAACACGAACTATTTTCACCATAATATATCATATTAACCTAACCACATTTGACCCTGGGAAATATAATGTATAAATGTAACTTCGTGGTTTCAACGTTTTCGCATTAAATTGCATACAAACCAAAAATGGCAATACTATTTAGACGTTTCTACACGATTTTTAATTGTTATATTTATTCTGCAACATGATTGGTATGCATCGACGACGGAATAATATTTTATTCCATTCGAACCAACGATTTTTTTTGGTTGTATCTAATAATTGATAATATAACACCATAATAGAATATGCTATTTATGCTATAGTTATCTACAAGAAAACTTTTCTCACCGGTTTCATTTTTCCTTAAAAAGCGTGTTGTCCCGACGATTTACTTATTTTTCGTTAATTTTAAATACCTATGTACAATGTATACGTATTGTAGGTATAATATTTACATAATATATATTTTATATGCGTCGATCGTTTCGTATATACTTACATATTATTAGCCACTGCGTGTAATGCGTATTGTTATTCTATCGATTTGGATTTTAACGGTATTATTACAACTCACAGGAATGAAAACATCGTTTTTCGATGACCATCTGCACTTCAGTGTATTATCATATTATCATAGGTATACAATACACATATGTATCTACTGATTTTTGTGGTATATTACGTGAATCGCTAAATCACTATATATATATATATATATATTGTGTGTGTGTGTGTGTGTAATATTTGCAACAACCGAGGCCAAGGATGGACAAGGATATAGTCATATATATACAACACAGGCGTGGAGCACCGGATGGCCGTCGTGTGC
Organism: Aphis gossypii; assembly: GCF_020184175.1. Classification (NCBI taxonomy): domain Eukaryota; kingdom Metazoa; phylum Arthropoda; class Insecta; order Hemiptera; family Aphididae; genus Aphis; species Aphis gossypii. The sequence goes on along the minus strand of NC_065531.1, from coordinate 63,347,797 downwards.
GCATATATGGACATCCAGGTTAGATTGCAGCTCGAATAATATACGCGCGACGTGGAGAAAGCACTATATTAATTGTGACGGGAGTTTCGATCGGCGGAAACGTATTATATTATTATAATTTATAATATATTTCTGCACGCGGGCGATTGGCCACTGGCGGCGGTAAGCGATGAATACATACGGCCCTACCCCCAAAAAATTATGAAAATCGATACTATTATATTATAATATTATAAAATATGCAATTTGAAAAACGGTATATCTATTTACAAAAATATTCTAAGTATATAATATATATAAATATTAAATAATGTATAGTATTAAATATTATGCGCGCAACGACAATATAAAATCGATCTGCTGCGGTTATTATATTTTTTGAATAGAATATAATTACTGCATATTATAATATTATACCATTTATAAAGTGATAATAATATATACCTATATGATGCCTATAAATAATTGTGTAGTGATATTATTGCTACATAGCGACGGATATATTATTATTATTATAGAACTCGATTTTTTCTTTTATAGGATGGGGATTACAAAGGTCTGCCAGCTTAATTACGGAAGTATCTAAAATATTATATCGTTTGAACTATTTGAAGGGAACCTGTTAAGAGCGTATTGTTCCCCAATCTCTATATAACATTTGTTTAACAATGGCTGCATTGCGTGGGTTGTATACTGCTTAACAGTAGTAGATAAAGGTACTCAACTTGTTAATTATTATTCCCTAATCTGCGTTTTAATATAAAATATAATAAATCAAGGAGCTATGGAGACGTCTGGCCACTTCTAAGTTCAAAGGATTTGCGGAATAGGTACTTTGGCGTGAAACATCTGGTCTAGACGATCGACCGAAACGGAATTTTGTCTTTACGGTGGTTTAATAATAATAACACACACATAACCCACCGCATCAAGTAAGTATATACATGCTATAATTTAATACGTCATAATAAAGCGTTATATAGGTATCTCGGAGAAAGGATAACGATAATATAGCGAAATACTACGTGACAAACCAGTTTTCGGGTGTTGACCATTATGGTTCGCATCCAAATAAAGACGTACACGACATTATAATATACTGTCTATTTCTGTATATATATATTTTAGTGTTGGTATTGCATAACCTCAGTTGGTTTATATATTATATTCGACCGAAAACGAAGATTTTCTCGACAAGCGATTATTACGAGTATTTTTATATTAGATTTATATTGGAATAGCTGAACTTTGTTAATTTACATTAAAAAATGGGCTCTAATATGAAAAATAAATAGTTATGCTAAAACTATGCTCGATATCAACAGCGAGGAGTCGTTTACTTATATATATTACCGAGTATAATTTTATTTATAATATTTACACCGACTATAATAGGTATAAACCCATGTGTATCGAAAATGTTTTGAAAACGAAATACATTTATTAGGGTCAATAACTAACAATAATGCAATACTGAGTACATATTACACAATATGTACGTTTAAATGTCAAATAATAATAATATTTTATAATTATTGTTTTAAAGTGTAGATATACAAATTCTAATGATTTAAGTAAACACACATACACACAATATTATATACTTACGTCTTTCGATGTTTTATATAATGTAGTGATAATATGCTAATAGTGAATAAGTGAAATGTTTAAGTTTTTAACTCACAATTACGTATAATCATTATCATATAAATCGTTTGCTAGTAAATAATTTTGAAAACTCGTACTTCTTATTTCTTAACTTTCACACAATTTGACCGTCCAAGGAGGCGATTAGATGGATAATGGATATAATATTAAAATCATATAAATACCCATATAATGTAATGTTGCAAATTATATGATAGTTAATATAGGAATTATACTGAACGCACATACATTGAAGTATTTAACGATTTTATACATACGACATACCTATCTATTGTCTATTTATTTGTACTATATTATATTATTATTTATTATACTCTCTTGGTTCTTCTATATATTTTTCTTAACTTGTACAACTTAAATATTTATCCGCTAGAATATGATGGTGTGAATGAAAATCAAATTAAAAATCTAATCAAGTAATTTTATTTATTAAATATACTCTATCTTAACATGAAAAAACAAAACAAAAATAGAAATTTTTAAGTCAAACTAACGAATATAGGTGAAATATTAGCATTGAATGAATTTAATGTATAGTATATAAGTAATAATATAAAAAATAATCGACAGTTCTGTAGTATATATTATCAAGTAGGTTATGTGGTTATACTATGACCACAAGACGTGCATGGACAAATTGGTTAGCATTGATATGTTAGCAAGGTGTTTTAAATTAACACCAGTTTACTATTAACATACCCTATTGTTTAAAATTACATATATTTATGAAAGTTTTGAATAAACCAAATAATTAAAGAAGTGTTAAAAAAAAATTAATTGCGTTATCATTGTAATTGTTGATGAATAGTTTTTGGAATTCTATAAAACAAATCATTTATCTAAAAAATATCTTGCAACAGAATTATGGATTCATATATATTATAATTTATAACAATATACATAAAAAAAATTTAAGTGAGAAGTTTAATACGTTTGCATCATACATTATTATTACTGTAAACGACATTTTTATGTTCAAGTAATATTTTATGGTATTTTCAAATACAGCTTACACTATCTTCTAAAAGTTTGAATCTAAAAAATGAATGGTCGACGTGTACCTATACAAATTATTTAACCACAGTCTATTGCCAATAGGCAATTATAAGGGAATGATTTAAGTATTAATATAATGCTATATTGTTATGTATTTATGCATTTTTATTAAAAATAAACGATGATTATTGATTAATTATTTATACAATAATGAATCTAATTACATTAAAAAGTTTTTGTTAAAAAAATATATTTAAGACAATTTATGCTGTGCAGCGTAAAAAAATAAATTACCACAGGAGTCGAGAAGTTATATTGAAAATATTGTTTAGTGTTTAGTTTGTGAAATATATGTTTTCATTATTTTCCTTAACGGATAGAGGTGATGGATAAATTATATTGGCGTGTCACTCTATCAATGCAAATAAAAAGTTAATTAAAAACAAAATGTACACTTGCGTTTTATAACTACCTATATAATTAAGTTCAGCTAACTGAAATTATAAATTATTTAGGTTAATCTTTAAAATATTATCACCAAATCTGTACCACATGTACCAACATCTCATTAATAACTATCCTAACTGGATTATCTGATAGTGTTATTGTTTTGGTATTTGAAATTATGTCTGGGTGAGATTGTAACTTTATAATATTTTAAATAGTACTTACATATTCCCAACAACAACTTTTATACATTTTTTTCTATAAAAATAATAATTTTTACAAAATAAAATATATTTTAAATGTATGGTATTTATATGAAAAAAAAAATATAATTTAACGTGGTTATTAAATTAATTTACTAGTTAATAATTTGTCACTACATACTTAACATCCTTGAAAAAAATTCAACTCAAGTTAGACATTACTAAAAACAAAATAATAATAACTCAATATCTATATGTGATTTAGTTAAGAGTAGGTAACTTTAAATTTTAAACTCATTAATGTCTACTGTCTAGCCTCGCCTTTAATATAATAATAAATATTAATTATTATGCACGTTTTTGCAGTAGGATGAATTCGTTGCATTTATACCAAGTCCATAACATTTTACTTATGTATCGGTTTTGTATTTTAATTTTATTGTAGGTACTTATACATATTTTGTTTTTCCTAATACAGTAATAACTATTAACTAGATAACCTATAGATTGTGCAATACTGCAGCAATAACAATTATATACAATAGCTAACATAATATGTATAATGTGCAGTGTGTGTGTGCGCGCGCGAGTATAATATAATGTGTTGGCGACGAGGTTTCAACCATACCCATTGAACATGTTTACAAAAGAGGAGTTCGTACGTTTTGAAAGATTTCGTAATTTTGTCTGTTTTTCCAATAAAATTTTTATTTGATATTGATGTGGGATTGTAGAAAATTATAAAAAAACAACCATTTTCAATAAAACTTGTTAAAATTAAGTTCCATCCATTTTTTTCTTCAACTCTCTTCTCGATTTCAATGTGACCATGTCAAGCGTCAAAAGTATAATTTGAGAACGTATTATATGAATCAGTTAGTTAGACTAACCACGGTGTCAAATCGCTTGAGAGTTATGCAGTTAAAGGTCGTAAAAATTCGATCGTTTTAAAAAAATAAAAAAACTTTCCAAAAACACATCTTCTGTTTTTTTGTTTTTGTTTTTCGTTAAATATTTTAATATTTTACGCATAGTCAATCTATAGAAAACATAATATAATACTGAGCATTTTCGGTGTTATTGCCGCTAAAATGTGACTAATCGACTCGTACCTAATACGTAGTACGGGATAGCGAGGGCGAGAATAACTTACCGAATTTGGTGATCGTCTGCGATACTAGGACTGCATGCATGTAAAATGTCGTCATCAAATAACGGAATATAATCGATTAATTGCTCACATAAAAGACGTCATTATCAAAAATAGGCACAAACGAGGGGGCGCAACATGATGTTTGAAAACGTACGATGTACTCCAGACAAAGTTGAGTGTATATTATATAGAATTTCAAATCTTTTAAATCTTTTTTTCTCCTTGTTATAATCATTATGTATTGTATGCTAAGTATTGAAATATGTGTAAAACGATTTTCGGTTTGAATGAATTTTATCAAATAACAGTGTTGTTCAAATCCATATACATCTTGTATCAAATACTGGTATTGACAATTTTTGAAAACAATCATTTTTCAAATCGGAAAGTGAGCGTGAAAACGTTTCTGCGATATTTACCAAAGTAGCACACTCTCAAACTCTAAATCACGAATATACTCGAAACTAAATTCGTATAATATTTACTATGAGAGTTGAGTTAATAAAGCATTTACAGTTGTCAAGTACTTTTATAGTAACCACTCTCATTTGCACTCAAATCGTGGACATCACTGACATAATTTATTCATCATATGTGTGTGTTAGGGAGAGGGGGGGGGGGCAAAATTTTCGTACTTTTACATATTACCCTCCAAAGTCATTTATATGATTTTAATACTATATCCATTCTCCATCATTTAATGATAATGATAAATATTAAGTAAATAAATGTTTAAAAAAAAAGAATGTATTTGAGAGGGGGTACGACAGCTAAAATCCCCACTCCGTAATTACCCCTGCATTGGTGTCTGGTGAACATATTTTAATGTCAGCGTTAGTTAAATCATTATTTTTTATATATAATTTTAGAATCTCGTAAAGATTGGGCGATACGAAAGTGTTAATAGTTAACCTACCAACGCTGCGGTTTTACTCTATCCATACATAATATTAAACGTCATACTATAAGTGTACTTACGTTGTCGGAGCCCGTGAACACGTTGTACCGTTTTCGCAAAGACGACGTGTAAGACTCGGGATCGGACGAGTTGTACTGAGCTCTGGCGGATGGCGACGGCCGCTTGTTCTCCTTGGACGCGGACGAGCCGCCGGTGAACAGCATCTTGAACTTGTCCAGCCTGGAACGTTTCTTGGCCGGCTTGTCGGCAGCGTGCGCGCCGGGAACGGAACGCGGCCCGTTGACGACGGTCACGTTGTTCCGGGAAACAATGGTCGGCATGCCCGACGAGGTCCGGGACGTCGGCGGTCGCCCGCGGCCGGCGTCGCGGTGATGATGATGTTGATGATGATGGTGATCGCCGCCGCGGTCGGCCACGTCGCGGTAATCGCGGCGGTCCCGGCGGTCGGCGTCCACGGCATCGGCATCGTCGTCGAGGTGTTCGCGGTCGTCGCCCGCACCGTCGCCGGACAGCCCGGGCGTCCTGCGGGCGAACCGGTGTTCCGTGACGATCTTCCGCTCGAAGTATCTGTCGCCGCCGCCGAGCGTCTCGTTCTTCTTGTACACGGTCGCGTACGTGTCCGGCGACGCCGCCGACACCGTAGGCGTTCGCACCCGCACCGACGCCCCCGTCCCCGTCCCGGTGCCGGTCCGCTGCGGTCGGACCACCACCGCCGCCGCCCGTTTCTGCAGCCTCGACTCGAGCGCGTCCCGCCTGTGGCTGAGATCGTCGTACGACGTCCACGTGTCGTCCATGCCGCCGGCCGAGCGATACTGTTGTTGCCGTTGCAGTCGTCGCGGCGGCGGCGGTCGGTCAGCTGCCGCCGTGTCGTCCGGTAGGTGGACGATGGTGGGCGACGACGTGGCCGTGTACGAAAACGGTTCGTTGCCGTTGTGCGCGTGGGCAAAGTCTGGCGATGACGACTGCTGCGGCGGCGGCGGCGGCGGCGACGGGTGACGGGCGAGTTCGGCAGCCGTCGCCTGTTGTTGGTGGTGGTGCTGCTGTTGCTGTTGCAGTTTCCGGACGATCCGGTCGACCTTGTGGCCGCGGACCGGGCGCGGCGGCGAAGCGCCGCCGTAGTCCAACGGGCCGCCGACCGAATACTTGAAGTACTCGTCCCGCGGTGACGATTCGATGATGGGCGACAGCTGTTTCTTCGCCCGGACCGGCGCCGGGGGTGGCGACGGGCCCGGCGTCACCGTCGCCGCCGCCGCCGTCGTCGACGGTTCCGAGGATCGGTCCACGGCCATCGCGGTCGGACGCTTTTTGATCTTGGTCTTGATCCGCTGGATGGTGCCGAACAGCGATATCGAACGTTTCGCGTCGCCGCCGTCGCCGGACGCCAGCGGCTTGTCTCGGTCGCCAGCGTCGCTGACGCTCCTGGTCAACTTGCCGGTGCCCGAAGACGCGGTCGACCGTCTTTTCGGCGGTGCCACGGCGGTCGTCAGGTCCGTCGACGACCGATACTGTTGGCCGCCGTGCCGCTGATCTTCCCACGTCGGCTGCTCCCTCTTCCTGATCCGGTTCTTTGGCCTGTCCAACGACATGTACGACGACAGTTTACCTGTGTACAACACGAGACCCGTCAGACGCCAATAAATTTAAAACGTGTTTATTAGGTATATTATGAACACGTATTCGTGTCACGAAAATATTAATAGTATATTAATTGAAAAAATATTGTTAAATTATATAGGTATATAGTACTTTTCTACCCGGAAGTATATTGCATCGTATTGATATTCCAGTAGGATACTGTATAAATATTCAAAGAACTTAGTATGGATTTTTTTTTTCAAATCCTTTAAAGGATATTCAACTTTATTCTCCTTTTTTTTTTTTTTTGGTGTTGTTGTTGTTTATAATCGAGATGTATTCGCTATATTGGTAGGTACGTTGATCGTATTCACACAGAGATGAAAGATCGCACTTGTTTACTCTTTCTATTGATTCTATTTGTATATATGAATGTCGGAGTATTATTGTTTTGTTTCTATCCACTCCGTAACATATTAAATAGAAACTCGTTTGAAATATTTGTTCAGTCTTGACTGTGAGCTTTACGAAAAACAATATTAGGTACATAAACCCCCGGTGTTGAGATGAAATAAGTACTTTTTTACTTAAGGTTAAGATAACACTACAAAACTCATCTATAGCCATCTAGGTGAAAATAATTTCTTTTAATATATTGAAATTTAACTATTTTATAGTAAAACTTAGCTACTTACTTGAATATGATTGAAACGAAATCATACCCTCAGATAACATTAAAAATAATTAAATTTCAACAAATCTTTTTGTTTTTAATTTTCTACAATGAACGGCTTTGTAAAAAAAAAAATAAGTTTCCATCAACTTTAATACTATTATAAAATGCTTGAAAATAAAACTATTACATAGATACTGTTTGAGAGGTGTATAATACTAAAATAGTATACTAATTAGTAATAATAGTACTTATACGTCATATACCGTAAACGAAACACTGAAATTATCATATATATTTAAATAATACGTTTTTAATTTGTATAAAAGTAATAAGTAGGACTCGGATTTTAAAGCATATGCTTCTTTTTTTATACATGAGATATAAATCTAATTTTTAAATATAAATTCGTTTCACGTCGTTCTGATTCCAAATAAATCAATTTATTTTTGCTATTTTTATGTAAATGCTGTTTTTGGTTTTTTTTCAGTTATTTCAGCAGTAGAATTTTTATTTTTTATATGTTTATTATGCTACTAAAGTACCTAATAATAAAAAATTGAATTAATAAGAAACGTAAAAACCCAGAATGCGGACTAAATTTTTATATTGAAATATTATTGTTTTTGTTATTGGTTTTTTTTATTAAATGTATTAAACGTATAGATTATCGATCTACGTATTTTAACAAGCAATCAAGTCAGTATGCCTATAACATCAATATCGACCATTTCAAAGTTTAAGATTTAGTGATGTAATTTGAAACTTCTTATATGAAATATGCACCGATCACTTCAGTGGGTGTAGAGAATTCGTTTTCTACGTAAAAAAATATTCTATCGGATAATATAGTCAGTTTCACTACTGAAAATCTAAGGAAATACATGGTAGATAATTCTTTTTTAAATTTAAATTAATATTTAAAATTTTTTTATTCATTTTTGTAACTAGTCATGTTAATTTTTGTGATGCATTTTTTGGTTTTTTTTTTTTTAAATAATTAATATGCTTCTTTTTTGCTCTTTTAGTTGCTTTTTATGCTATAAAATCCGAGTCCTTGTAATAACTAATAAGTATGTAATAATAGGTCAAGATGAAATTATTTACTTACTGTAAGATAATTTGTTATTTATTGAACCCGGAAAATTATTTTTGTTGTACAAAGTATTTTATGGTGTTTTTACGATGGAAAAGTTTTGCAATTTATTTTAATGATGTTAAAAATAAGTTATAACATATTTTTATTTTTTTTGTTTGTTTAAAGAGAAAGAATTAATTACATTTTATATGTATGTAAATACTTTTAGGTTTTGGGTGTATGAAAATTTACATTCTATTAAAACAGAAAACATTTTATATCTTCAAATTATTTCAATGGTATTAGAGAAATTCATGTTAACTGAAAAAACTTTGACAAGCCATTTATAACCAACACATAGTTATCAAAAAATGATTCGGTGATAAAAAAAAAGTTTTTAAATAGAATTCTTGAATGAATTATTTACTTTTTTCATCAGATGCTTATATCTATATAATCAGATAATCCATCGAAAAATTGTAAGTACCTACAATAATTTATGGAGTAAATATTTTTTTTATGTTTTTGTTAATATTATTTATACTTCTTTTAGTTTTCTTTGTACTTTGGTATAAGAATAACTTGAGCCAAAACAAAAGTAATGCACCTTAAGCTCATAAATTATAATTATTATTATTGGTCGATAACATTTTTTAGCGATACACCCAATATTATTAATCCTAAATAGTTAGGATATTTCATTTAAGTATTTATTATAGAATGTCTAAACTTTAAAATAATCTTAGTGATTCTTAGTGATCTTAGTGGGAACATTTTTTTTTCTTTAGTTTTATTTTAGGTTCTTTATTACTGTGAAACATTTTATACATTATATTATATATTTCCAATTATAGTTAGGTATATATTTACAGTTTATACCTAATGACTACTACAGTTACACTTACAATTACGTGTATGTTCTAAAAGGATGTTAGTATTGACAATACTATGATTTTCGATACTAAATTGTTGCATTTACCTTCAGAATTCCATTTTTTCGAGTCTGTCCCTCCAAAGCTGGTCTTTCGTTGAAGGGACCCTCCATCTGGTTTGCTCCTCTGCTGTCTTCTCGGCGGTACATCCGAGTGCAGCGAGGCCACGCTGTCTGCCTGCTTAAGTACGCGGTCAGCTTCCAACGCAAGCTCACGCTTGGATGCTTTGATCTTTTCCCTACGAACTGGAGTGGGCACTAAGTGGCCTTCACCGTCTCCAGCTAAAGCTTCCACAATACTTGCTGCATCCGAGTTGCCTTATAAACAAACAAAAAAAAGGTATGTTTAACTAAATTACCAAATATGTTTATCAAATAGAGACATTTTGAAATTCGTATAAAAAATTATATTCCTCAGTCATTTTATACACAAGAAGATTCGTACACTGACATTTTTTCGTATCATCTCGTGATACACCAACACTCAACAGTTATCCGATATGCTCATTATTAGAAACACGACTTATGAAGCCTAAACCCGAAATTGTATTTTAATATTACAGTATAGTTTTAACTTCATAATCTAAAACCTAATAATGCGAATTCAAGTTTTTTTAAATAATATTCGAAAAAACTTGATATGATAATACATTATTGATAAATAGATAGCTAATATTGATAATTCATTTTATTTTTTTATATTTTATGTTTTAAGAAAAATAATTACTGTGACATTTTGGCTATTCATTTACCCAAGTATAGTTGTAAACAAAAAAAACTATTTCATAAATAATGAAAAATAGTTAAATGTTTCTAGAATCTAGATTTCTGAATTTTATATTCTTGTATCGTGTTTACTTAATTAATAATTCTTTACATGCTTAAAGTCAGTCAGTGTTATTATAAAGGTAATTATAGGAGGTACATCGTACTACCTATCTATGTCTAATATAAGTAAGCACGACTTATTAACTATTAACTAGGTATATACGACGGTTCAAACAATGTGAATTTAAAGCTATAATATGTATGCAATTACACATACATGTACATATGCACTACATATGATTATTATTTCATCATAAATTTATTACTAACAATAAAATGATTTTTAATAAATTATTTAGAATTTATCAAGGTATGACAATATTGAATGTATGACAATTATTAATTTGTCCGGAAATGTTAATGGTAAAATTCCAAAATCGTTATAAATATTATTTATGACATTGGACGACGCCCCTTTTATCGACCTTCTCCTGCACTAGTCTAATAGGTGGATTCTATACCTCTCAGTTTGTCACGTTAACTATATAAACTGGTTCATTCAATCATCATAGAGAGTAAACTTCCATTCTTATCGTTAGTTTCTTTAAATCTTTGTAATATAGTGTCCTTATTCAGTTTTTATACAATCTCAAATCGTTTTTTCGACCTCTAGATAGATATAATAATATATCTTTTCATTTCTATCTCTATGAGTGCCCTAAATACTTATAATAATCTTGAGCACCTGTTATTCAAAGATCTGAACGAAAATGTTCCTTTAATTTTGAGTTGTGTTCCATAATTCGATATACGTTTACATTATGATGTTTTTAAAAATCTGCATTTTTTATATAACACTCAATAGCCAACCAATTTTATCTTAACTACATTATGTGCAGCTTTATTATTATAATTTATCATAAACAATTAACACATATATTATATTATATTTGCAGATGGACTATGATGTAAATCGTATTTCGTTAATATTGTTATATTAACGTAATATTATAACTTTATTCATAACGTTATTTATTTGAATGTTCGGGCACAAGGTCTAAAAATGCATAAAATTATATTTTTTTATTATATGATTTCAAAAGATAATATAGTGTTTAAATAATATTATTGATTTTATGGCAGTTTGCTCTTAAAAACCTAACCTATTATTTTATTTTAACCGTTGATAATTATACATTGTTTTATATTTCGTTGTCTGTGATGAGTACTATATTATAAAGCTGGATAGAAACGTATATACCTATATATTTTAAATTTTATTATAATTAATTATGTAATAAATTCTTATTTATTAAGTTTTTTCTTCAAAATCATCAATCAACGCCTACTCGTTTCATTGGCAGTGCCTTCGTAGTTTGTACTAAATACATACGCACATATTATACAATCCATACCTAAGTTTTGTTTTCGTAATAAAAGTTAAAAACTCTTTTGTTTCCACTAATCGCGTCTCTCACACACATAAGCTTACAATATTTATTATTGTATTCTTCGTTCTTAATATATTGTCGTCTGTCGATATTAATATCTGTGCTTTTGTCCTTGGTTTTTTTTTTTACTATATTTATGCTTTATTTTTCAAGACAATTTCCTCTGAGTTTTTTAAAAAAATTTAAGCACAATTAAGCTATATTTAAAAAAAAACTTTGTACTTAATATGCGTATTTGTATACTAAATACGTAAAATAATTTTTTAATTATTGTAATTAAAATGACCGTAATTATGTTTTAAACCCTCGACATAATATCGTCTGTTTCACTGCAGTGGGCATATTATCATCATTCATTCTACCGTCCCACTATGTATTTCTAACGGAAATTTCCAAAGTGCTTCCCGAAATAACCTTTTTTTTAATGTCTCGAGTACCTACGTCCGGAATAAGGTATATCACTCAAAGTATCCCAAGAAAAAAGGTCAAATTTTTTTTTATGTACCTAGTCTCATTGCGTTCCGGATAATTTAGAGTTACCCAAGGGGGCATCGTATACATTTAATTAATTATTTTGGCTCAGCCTAACCCTAATGCATTCATAACATTTTGGGTGAGTCGTGAGTACACTAATTTTTTATATTTTATTTTTTTTTAGTTTCTTGTTAACCACTTGGACTTAACATGTTATCTTGGAATGATATTCGATGAAAATTAAAAATATGGATTGTCTATTACGAAACTATACTTAACTTATAATTCTTTACCATAAATGATTTTGTAACTTAGTTACTATCGATGTTGTAATATAACGAAATACATTTTACTCTGAATGCAACAGCCATTATTATAAATATTACGTTTATAATATTATTATAGTTTTAAATTTGAGCTATTATAGTCAATCGTCGAACTTGAATTTTAGAGTCTTTGGCGATTAATTTATCTTAATTAAATAACTACAATCGTGGACCGAGAGTGCAATCATGCCATCAATATAATTTGTTAATAAGTGCAGACACACTGGGGCAATCGAATGGAATTTGTTCATAAGATCTGTGGGTGCTCTTAGGCTATGAAAGAGGAAAAAATTAAAAACGAGACACACTCGGGAGTCGAGATATTCCTATTCATGTGGTCACTGTGTTTCAGTTTGTAACGGGTAAAATAGACCAAAGGCTTGAACCCGTGTTAAAAAAAAAATAACATAATGTATTAATACTGGCATAAATTATACACAATGTGCTGTACTTTCTATACAGTAAATGTCATCAACACAGTTTACACGTAGAATGATGACGCGGACATGTAAGATTATATAAGATTTTAAGTTCAAAGTATTATATTATGCATTGCCGTATGGGTGCTCGATTTGTTTGTGTAAATGTATTTAAATTCCGTCGGAATATCCGCGAATATACGTATAGTTATGATAACTATATAGGTATTATTTTTAAAGTGGGCGGAGGCTTACAGGTGCCTTCCTAAACGGAAATTTGTGAGCTTCATTATTTCGACATTATTTTCCACCGGCTTGTGGCAGGTTAAAATGTGTGGGGTGGAGGCGTACACGCTCATATTATAATAATATGTCAGGTTAGATAAAACAATAAACCACACGGACCTCGGCAATCCCGACACTGACCATATAGTGTTACAATAATATATAGCCTAACCCAATCAATAATGTCTGTGGTACCTATACGTACTTGTAACCGCGTTACATGCACGAGAGCGGCCTAATTGGCCGAACACGAAATAGACTATAAATAATTACTATAATTACTAAATTGTATAATTATAAAACACGGTTAGACGAATTTTTTTGAGGGCTTACCGATTTTCTTGATTCGAACGTCCCGGTTGAACGATACTCTTGGCCTCTGCGACGAGTCGGACTTTTGCGAGTCCGATCTGTACACGTCCAGCATGTTTGTGGAGTTTAGCTCGGGATCTGTAAAAAAAAAAAGCGAGTGCATAAACGTGTAGTTATATTATACATGTTTAGATAATTAAAATATTAAATTCGTTTAACCAATGTCACGCGCGTTTGTATATGTGTGTCACGCGTGTGTGGTCGTCGAACTTACTCGCACACGCGACGAATAAACATAATATAAATATGAAACATATTATTATTATTTTTGTAATAACGATAACAACAACAACAACAACAACAATGAAAATTGTAAAAAAGAAAAAAACATGCAATATGTAACCTGCGAAAGCAAACTTGTGCGTGTAGAAAAACTTTTAAAATAAAACGAAATATTAATAATAACTTAATATAATGTTTTCTGTATTAACCGAGTGGAATTAACGCAGTTTGGGTTTCTATATACATCATAATATCTGAGTACTTACATAATATTACAAAGGCGGTCGTATTAGTTAATTAATAAGTTTAACGTACATTGGTTATTAATTCTCCAATTAACTTAATCACTTAACTATATAATGTGGGAATCCGCCGTAACGATACTTGGTTATTTTACACCATACGTAAACTTTAAACTTTTAGAGAGTTTAAATTACTACTAATTAACTGTTATAACTATCTCTTTAAGCTCAACTCTTTTCGAACTCAATCAAATTTTGCCCATCGTTTTTGCATATTAATAATATTATTACCTATGTCAGTTATTCTCTCGATTTTTTATTTTTTTTTTTGTCTATCCGCCCGCCTAATTGCGGCTGCGGCGCGTGGCGTTGAGGTAGGAGTGCGCGCGCGATCGTTGCGTCACTGGCCATGTAGGGTAACCTGGGTATCGGAGCCCGAGGACCATGTGGCCCACACGAAACTACGGCGCCCACACTGCCCAATATGCCGCGCGTATGCGTGTCTATATATTATATTATGAATACAACGCGTCTTTGCGAAGTTGATGGACAAGACGACTTTTCGTACTACTAAAAATGTAATTTTTATACCTACCTAGCTATAGCAGGTTTTTGAAAACATTTTTTCGCAATGTTTTAAGTCGTTAAAAACAGTATTTTTGAAAACATTATATTTTACTCAATTTTTCACGTTGTTTTTACTTTATTCTAATGACAATGTCAATTTTTGATTTCTTATTCTTAAGCAGAATATTTTTTTGAGAACTGTAGTTAAACTATACATAAAAATCGATTTTTGAACGAATAGTTTAAGTAAACAATAATTACATTATCGACTAAAGTCGTTTGTAGGTGCTATAAACACCATTCTACGCATTTATCTCACATAGAATTATTATATATTGTATTGTGTAGCGTAAACGATTTGCGTTTGTTATTAATTATTATTTTTTATAGTAACATCTTGCTGGACTTGCAATAAATAACCCCGTAATGGTGGTAAATAGTAAATACTAAAATACTAAGTATACGCATTCATAACTTTATCATATATTTTTTTTTTATCGATAGAAACTTAACTAAATATATAAAAATATTGAAAATATGAAGTTTTGTTTTAACAATAATGGATGAATAATTTATATTTTCCGTGTTCAACGCGTACTACTGTTTTTTTTTACAACTCCGTGTACAGTACCGGCTGTGCAGGATTTAGTCCACTCATCGTGCTAACGAATAATGAGTTTCATCTCATTAATGAGAAACCCCTCGTCTTTTAGTTGTTGCATATCATATTGTACTCGTGTTAATTATTTTTTTTCTTTTTATAATTTGCATGAATAATCTCTGTATTTTTATATTGTGTATTTTTTTTTAATATAAATAATATTATTAATCATTACTGTTTTCACAGCATTCAAACATCCATGTACACCTAATTTCTGTCTCGTTAAAAATAAACGAATAAATAAATTAGTACCTAATTAGTAACGATAAACAGAAAAAAATCCGAAGGGACACCACCCTCCTAACCTAACCCACCTCGTACTTGTATAAACAAAATATAATTCATTATTAATATTTTGACAGTGTTATGTACACCGCGCGGGTATTCGCAGCACGGAGCATAATTCGATCGTTAAAGGTATACACATAATATTGGATATGTATGATACGTAGAGCGCGCGCGTAGGTCGTACAAATAATATAATAATATATATATATAGCATTGTACTCGTTGATATCCTTTACAGGTGTGTGTGTGTCAAGTATATGTGTATATTGTTTATAAGAAAATCATTCGTATGTGTGTATACGGCAGCGTTTCCGGCGAATATAACAGCTGCTGCAAAACGAATTTTGGCCGTCAAGGTCGCAAGTGATAACACGCGAAAAACAAGAATCTATTCAATTCGCCCACTCGGGCCAAAGCTCGCGAGTGTTATTGCACTGTACGGTTTACGAGTGATGCGTGGTTACCTATAGTACCTACCAAAATAATATTATACGTACGGATGTATACTATATTTACCTATATAATTGTATTACTATTGGTAGGTATATGAGTGCATAATAAGTATATACGGCTGGCATCATTCGTAATTCGTATAGTGTTATTTATGCACATGTATTACTGGAAGTAGTTCCGGATCTAGGAAGAGGCAAGTGGGATTCCTTGCCCCGGTAACCGTTATATATTACAAGGAGAGAGCCTCGGCGTTCATACTTAATAACTTGGCAAAAGCCATGGATTACAATTTAAAAACACTTTATACGACGAGCGAAATAATAAAAATAACATTGTTATAATCTACGATACATCTATTGGAACACGTCGTACCTTATTACGTTAATTCCGCAAATTCGTCGAAAAACAAAACAAATTGTACTTTGTCACATCGGACGCGTTGTAACTATATATCATTTTGATGAAATAACACGATCAGAATAAAATTCGGTGGATGTACCTACGTATGCGACGGAGTAATCTAATGGATTTATGTTATAAAATGAAATAATATTATTTTCATTGTTTTACTTGTAATTTGTTCGGAAAATTGTATTTTTTAAAAATTGAATTCTTAGGCTATACAATTGAACAATAAATCTATTATGATTTATGATGATAATGTAATTAACAATTTCACTGTGAAGGAGACAAATAAGACGAGTTATAAAACTTTTTTTAATCTGCAAAGTATTAAATAAGTATTTAAAAGTAGGACGTTTTAAATTTTATTTGTAATTGCTGATCCTGTACAAACTACCCACGCCAAATGAAATAATTCCCGCAGATTTACCCGTCTTAAATGTTGTTAAATATAAGCTATATGGATTTTTAACATAGTAATGTTAGTGGTAAGGGTAAAATATTACGTTTAATCATAATAACTATTTTATTTTTTATAACCAATGGCAACCCTACAATAAAAACAAAGAAATAATCGTAGTTCTGCAATTTTTTTTTTTTTTTTGAAAAACGAATTTTTGAAAATTCTTTCTTAGTGCTCTGTTCCATGGTGGTCATGAAGGTACTATGAAAATATTAAGTTTTTAAGTTTCATAGTTTTTATTGTACGTAACTATAGAACTTCTTATTATACATATATTTACAGATTTATATTATATTTTTAAGGCATTATCTATTCTAATATTTTACTATTATTCACGAGAAACACTTAGAAGGTTTTTAAAAAAGATATATTTGTGTGTGTTTATAGGGGGGGGGGGGTCGAAACATTAACAATTACGCAAGTCAAATAATGTCCTAGAAATGGATATTCAGCACTGGATATTTCGTACGGATGTATAGTTGATCATATTCATATATAGATACAAGTAGGACGTTGACCTGCAAAAGGATTTACACATTCAGTTTTTCATTCTCTAGAAAACAGTTGCTAGTTCGAATTTTGGGGGCACAAAATCATCTATTCTCCGGCCTACAGACGTCGATTATTTTATTCGTACTGTTGTTGTTACTAGTACCTATTATCATCGTCGTCAAATACAATGGCTGAATGGGTGCATCCCGGTGACTGGTGCACCGCGAACGCCGTGATTGATTGCCAAAAGATATGAGTACGTATAATAATAGACGACTGCGAGTGCAACGCGGGGCGACATGTGTGTACGACATTTGCGGGGGCGGATCGTGAAAATGATTTTCGGCACACGATGCATTTTAAACGACCGGTCACGGCTAATCGCTTATTATTCGCCAATCATAATACTCTTCTACTTAGGCGCGATAGGTGCTGAGTAATGTAACGACTCCGGACACGCGTATAAATGCAGGTGCGTGCTTGCCGACATTTCGTCGTTGGATCTGTGCTCACGAGTTTTTAGTCGACTGTACCAGAGAAAACACATAATATTGTGACATTAACTATAAGGCGATCAGTGACACCACACAGCCCCCGAGTCTTCAGTAAGTAACGAGCAAAAATGTCATGTCACACGTTATTAAAATATTATATTGTTTAAGTACGCCGCAGGTATTTCAAACATTTAATACACGCTCGGCATGGGTTGCATGGAAAATTAATTAATTTAATGGTTCGATAAAATTTAATGGGTCAATCATTTTTAAGGGACCGTTAACTCACTATCTGTTCATTAAATCCTTAGTAATTGTTCATGCAATCCGGCATCAGTATAATAATACATGCATAAAACATTATTCGAATTGAATTCATATAGGTTCCTGCAGTAGTGCACACATCATATAATACTATGCATAATAAGAAGAAATTAGGTACCTGTATGTATGCTAATTTCGTGGAAAAACGCTTTTTATTTAATACTTACATTGCTAAATATTGTCAAAATAGTGTTAACAATAATAATATTTATAATATTTATTAAATAATAATTTTACTGAAATTAAAAACAAAAACACATTTTGTTATGTTAAGTTGAAAAATATGCGATATGCTTTAACAATAATGAAATGGAACCCACGTAAATTATTTTTATTATAACGTATCTAAGATTAGTCATTTTTAAAACCTCCTATGTTGAGTGTAATTATTTTCATACCTTATAATTATAAGTTCTGAATTATAACTATATATAGTCAACAATTTGACTATATATTAATATTGTTCCCCTGTTACAATAAGTGACATTATAATACTATACTATAATTATACTATAATAATAATTAATTATGCTAAACCATGGGTTAATAAAATCAAAACGCTTAACATTTTATAAAAACATCAATTAATATGTAGTGAAATCATTAAAATCTAGTATAATTCAACGTCAATGATAAAACAGTTGCCATAAATTGTTATTTATAAGTAAACATGAGTTAATAGTCATATTTTTTACAAATTTAGTGAGGCAGTTTATTCCTACTCATATTTTATTGTTTCAGTTATCAATTAAGTTTTAAAATATTATACATAATAATTTATTGTAAAGCATTATGTTTCTGATAGATTTTGTCGATAATTATAGATATGTGATTAGAGCTTAACATTTGTAATCAAAACTAGGTATTAATTATATAATATTCTAAACTATTGATTAAATAACTATTTAATTTACTCATGGGGCCATGAATATTAATATTGCATCGTTGTCTACTAACTGAATTTAAATTCAAAAACCTATATGACGCCATGATGGTTTAATATAAAATCAATTAGGAAGTGAGTACCTATTTATGAAATAATAATAAAATGAAATTGCAAATTATTCAATATTCAATTTAACTGTAAAATGTAAGTTGTTTTTATTATACATCGCTATTATAGCGACTAGAGAGTAAATAAAAAATAATCACTTTTAAATTAAACAAAAAGTATATTAACTTGCGTTAGTTTATAAATAAATATATGCAATATACATCTGTAATTTTATACATTTATGGTGTACACTACGAACGATGAATGTATAATATTATTATTTCATTTGAAATCCATTTTTATAGTACCTATATGCGAATAGATTTTGAGGACAAAACACTTGTGCGCAAAAGTACGTTGTTTAAACACAGACGGCAATATTATAGTTTACAAAATACCAACAGACTGGCTAAATAAATATAATCCATATAACTAACTAATATATCATTTTCGCTCTGTTGTTTAGTGAACATTAATCGAATAGCAGAGAAATACGTAGTAATGCGCAAGAAAAACTCTTGGAAGTACATTTTATCATTGAAACTAAAAAAACGATGCTCAAGTAAGTGCGAGTTATAAATTATTGTATTTTTGTTTGTGTTTTTATGGTTTTAGTAGCAGCAGTGCACTAGATAGAAAAAATAAAACATATTATTTGCTACCTGTTGACTAAATCGGTCACAAAAGAACGACTATATAACCGTTCAAGGTTTCGTACCAAATTTGGGGACACATTTTTTTCCTTCGACATTTGTCATATACGTGTCATGACATAATCCTGTATGGTATTCTTTGTTGCATATTAAGTTGGTTTGTTTTTGACGTACTACATACGTCAACCTGCAATGGTGTACATTGTGTACACGCATACGTGGATTAGTTGTTATATTATAGGTATATATATTTTATTATATATAATGTATTTACCGTCAGATTTTGAACAATCCTGTACATACAAATGACAAGTTATCGTAATTTATCATGATATCATTCGAACGCTTCATTTAAAATCTTGTGTTGAGACATACATAGAAACATGTATAAGTATATTTTTTTTTTTCAAAATTAACTATTTAAACAATATTAAAAGCTGTAGATGTTCTACATAGATAAAAATAAAATGGCATGCAATTATGATAATATAAGTTAAAATGTCGGATTTATGTTTCGCATGTGGAATAGACCGAACCTAACTTAAAATATATTCAGTTTGCACAGGTTCCTCAATAAAATATCTCGGTTATATAAATTAATGTATAAAGTTCACACTATCATCATGGGCCATTATAGTAGGCCGGTATACTTGTGATTTTTACCAGATTACTAAATCGGCGAAAAAACTTCTTTAACCATTACACGCTGCTCGAATATTATTATATAATTATATAATTATATAGGTTTGTATTGAACGTATGCTTATACGGCAGCTATATAATAATAAAATGGTTTTGCGTTATCTTTATGATGCATTTAAATTACATTATACACACGCCTAACCCGTTGATGATCCGGTAGATATCATCGGCCTTGGTGTAACTGCATAATGCATATTATAATACAATATGCGTTTACATATAAGTGTGGGGAGTGAGAGGAGGGGTTAAGAAAAACCGTGTCATTTTCCGAGTCTGCAGATACAATTTGCTTTGTAAGACGAAATAATAATAATATTATTATATTATATTATAATAATGATTATAATAATGAAACTATTAAATTTGTCCACCTCTCGCGGCCTACCCAACGGAAACCGTTGATTGCACACGGATGGGCGTTTATATGAATGTCACGCGTACGTGTATTCTATAAGCGTTTTTTTGAGTGTACGTATAATATGACAGGCCTATTGCGCGTTTAAGACAAAGATGCACACACTCGTATTATAATAATATTATATTATACTGTAATAACACGGGATTCGTCCCTGAAAACTGCAGCAGCACAGTTGTTCCACATTTTGTACGCCATTGATTCTGCACGTGGGCTGAGATTTTAGCTCTAACCGACGACCGCAACAGCTGATGTATAATATATGTGTTATGTGCACTGTAAATAATATTTAGTACATTGTACTACCTACCCATATACATACTATACGCGGAACTATCAACATCGCGTCTGTAGTGATATTCTTGCGAAACTATCCATAATTTGCGCGGTATTATATTTTGTGTCTTCATCATGAAGTAAGATATCGCATATACAGACCTACAGTATTATAACATATAATACTGTCGTCACACGTATTAAAAAATATATAGGTATATTGCGAACTATAAGAACCTGTATAGTATAGGTATCTACGTAAATATTATAATTTATAGGTACCTAATATATAGTATTTTACTGCGAAAACTATTTTGTCAAACTATAAGTTGAGTTCGTGAAATTATTATATTAGTGTGTACTCGTACTCAACTCAATCATAATAATAATATTTTATATATTGTTTTAAATAAATTACGTAGGTACGCTTAAAAAAAAATCCTCCTGCGATACCTGTAAATAACGGTTAAATGCCTAATAGAAATATTAGATGGATTAATTTGTCAACTGTATTCGCTGTATATTATAGCCATTTACTTTTAAATGATTTCCTATTTTATAATATTTCTTGTTTCTTCAATCATTCTATGTTTGGTTAGGTCAACATGAAATACCTAACCAGATTCAATCTGATACATTTGTAATTTCACCTGTTTGTGATCCACGTAACATGGTTATAATACTGTGCAATCAATTATGTACATTAGCAATTACGATTCACAGCAGTCACCAGTCATATATTATATTATAGAAAATCAAGTTTGTATAAAATTGTTTTTGTTCAAGAATACAATCGTCCTTTCATTTTAAATGTCTTGAATTATGGTAGTGTTTCTTCAATACACTTTTTTCTAGTAAATTATGACTTATGAGTTATTGTTATATAGATATTATAAAAATACTTTTTTCAAATAAAATTATTTTATTCATTTAACAGTACATTAGTCTGTAAGTACATATATTATGATAATATATAATATATATTATATATTATTATTATATTATGATACAACTTTTTTCTCATAAAAGCAAATTTTTTTATTGCAAAGGTTCATATATAGGTAGGTACTAGATACCTATAAAATTTCTATTACGAATAAAATCATTCTAAAATATGAGAGCACTTATTATTAAATTGTATCAACCCAGCGACCCAGTATTGAAATTGAATTTCATTATTAACTGTAATGTATATTTTTAATTATGCAATTTATAGATATGTAGGGCATTTATTAACTGCAGTGTATAAATATTTTTTACTGAAAAATGCTCACGAAACATTGACTGACAACAGTAATTTGATTCTTAGAATTCTAACACAGAAATTCTGAATCGATATTTCTCGATATTTTCTATATTGGATTTTTTTTACAATGAATAATGCATGTATTATTTACAAATTACCATATATATTATATATTTCTGGTTAATTGAAATCAAGAATCGATGAAGCCATTGAGTATTCGGTACAACGTTCTGAAACCAGTGCTGTATATAATAATACATATCGACACTTGTCACTTACAAGTTATAACGTCAAGTCTAGTTAAAACGTTTATTGATAAAATTTATCGAAAATAGAAATAGTAACGTATAAGTACCTACTAATTGCTATACATTTTAGCTTATGCATACATTATTGTACATCGTAATGGAAATTGCGTATGGTAAGAAAATAATGGTAGGCCGTACGCCGGGTCGACAATATTTATTTTCTAGTCCAAGTTCGGTAGCTTTAGGCCGTTCAAGGTCGGTATAGGTACCTACTCAAAATCTAAATAATGAAAACATTACTACACTCCATTACTCGACTGGAAAACACACGGCTTGTAATAGGTATAATATGTGCACGCAAATTGACGCTGGTGGGCGTGACAGGTGTAGGTAGACGATCCGGCATGTTACAATAATTATATTACAATAAAATACAATATTATACGAATGTGCGCTTAGAGTGGTCCACGAGGGAGACGATCAACATCAGCTGTATGCGTATAGTTCTATAATATGACTTTAAAATACAGGTCTGACGCCTGTGCGGTATAGGCACAGCGAGGCACACTGTAGAACAAACACCTCCGCACTTTTATGTATTATACATTTATACATATTATAATGACGACCGTGACAAGGGCATATATAAAATATATAGAAATTCAAATATAATATATAATATATATATATATTATATGTGTAAATACGTTTGTATGTACCTACATGTGTGTAAAACGTTTAATTTATATGCCTATTCGATGTATTTAATAATACCTGCTGACGACGGTAATGGTATATTATATTATCGTACTGCTACTGTTTACAATCTGTTCAATGTTCTTTTTATGATGCACAATATGAATTTATATTTCCTTAAAGTATACGCAATATGAGTAAACTCAATTCGATTGATTGTCGTCGTCGTTGGAGCGTTATACTAACCTTCCTACATAATATTATACGTTTGAAAACAATACTAAGTAATTTCCAAGGCTCACAATCAACGTGTCACAACGTTATAAGAAAAGAAAAATATTTTAATTTAATTATACTCGATCACAATTATTATATTACCTGGATTTTGCTAAATATCTTTTCATTAAAATATATTATATAAATATATTTACTGTTAAAATATTATATTATAACTTTCTGAGAAAAAATCCTCATCAGATTTAAACATAAATTGATTAATAAAACGAATCAAAAGTGAAACAACAAATAAATAGAAATACGTATAGTATATACATCAGTCATTCAACAATTCTCTTAGTAACAAATGTACAATCAATAAACCCTACTCAAACTTACCAAAATTGTATGTTTATATCATTAAATAATGTTATCAGAATATGTAGGTATATATAGCTAAACTATCAAACACTATAACCATTCAAACGTTTCAATCTATTTATTTACACCAAACATCAGCATCCCTTCGGTACACAAGTACACAACAAATACAAATAACCTTTATGAGAACTTTAAGTCTAACTTTAAAGTCATATACATACACTTGAGGAAGGATCTCCTCTCACTAAGAAAGTAAGAAATGAATCTAGATAATGCCTTCTTAGGTATTTTATTATTAATTAGTAAAATATTATCAAAAATGTATTTTAGATTTGTAAGAGTTTTTATTCAAACAATTACTTACAATATTTTGCACGATTTAGAAAAAAAAATGTTGTACATAGTACCTACTTATTAACTTATTTTTAAAATGAGTATCATTTTTTATGCTGTAAATTATTACCTCAGCAAATGACTCTTTTTTAAAAATGTTGACGTATCAAAAGTTTTCACTGTGGATATCTTATCCACTTTACATCATTGAGTTGTATATAGATACAAACTATAAATATATAACATGAAATTTAGCTCATAAAATATTGCGTTATACTACATTTTTAGTAGTTAAGTTTAATATGTGATTATACTGATTAAAATAGAATTGCTCTTTCCCCAAATGACGTCGATACTCAAACTGCTTCATACTATTCAACATTTTATAACAAACTTAACTATAAATATCATAATAACATATAAGTCTACTCAGAAGTTACCATGATTACTAACTCCTGAATAGATTTATTATCTATATTATAAAGCTTAAATTAATAGGTATAACTATATAAGCACATAAATTGAATATTGTTAATTTTATACTGAAAATGTTTAGTAATCTAGTCTATTGATTAAAGTATATTATTCAGTTTATTTATTAAAAATCAATATTACGAAATAAACAACTTATTTTAGTTATTTAAAGCTTTCAAATACTGAAATATCTCCCAATATTTTATATAAAAATTAACAGTACTTACCTAATATCTTATAAGCTTGTGAAATAGGAATATAGGATTTAGAATTGTAATTCTAAGACTATTTATACGTGACTAAACTAACTAATAAAATAAATAATAATGCATTTTTCCGCATCATTAAATATTAAGTTAGTATTGATACAATAAGTTTTACTACTACAATAATTTTAAAAATATACATTCTTATTGAAGTTTATTAGAATTATTTAGCAATAAAATGCTTTATATTCTATCAATAATACATTACATAATTTATTTGATGTAGGTAATATTGCTATTAAAACAATAATATTATTATAGGTCATCACAAACTTTGTAACTTTCTCAAATACTTCTAAATACAAATGTGTATTGTAACTGTCTCAATTCAATAAAAATTGCTCGTTTTTTAACAAATATTACCTATTTAAAATTAAATATTGCTTAATATTTACAGAAATTAATTAATGTGACATATTTTTTGTCATAGTATTATTTTTCAATGTTGTGTATACTATTTTTTTTTTTTGGGAATTCTGCTGCAGCTTACAATTTAAAAAAATAAGTTTTTACCACAACAATTAAATGTTGTGCTATTAAATCACCTATAATAGTCATCCTAATAACGGAATATAGGTATTCATAATGTACAAAAATATCAATATCTTATATTTTTTACTTACATAAAGGTACAATAATATTCCACATACGAGTATCCCCAGAATTTGGTGACATTATTATAATAATATATGATGGACTGTGCCGGAGGTCTGATGAATTCTTTTCCTAGTAATTTTTCCTAACAATTTCGAGTGTGTGTGATAAGTTCAAATACAACGATGCTGACCACAGTTAGTTTAAATTCATAAAGTGTCTATCGTTGAAACGTTAACTATTAGCAAACTCGCGTCATAACTCATTTATTTATACAAACACCGTTTTGGCAAATATGTTTTCTGTTAAGGCATTGTCATCATTATTATGTACTTATTTTTTCTTTAGAAATTGTGAAGATGCAAAATCATAATCGTTTAATAATAAATAGTATTATAGTTGGTACCTATACTGCAGTGGACAATGCATCCTGTGTTTATATAGGTACTTTATTATTTATTATGTATAACAAAACGTTTCGGACTGACGTCAGACCCGTGCGACTTCAGGATATCATAATTACATTATAAACACGTGCAAGATTCTTTTATATAAAAAAGAGCGTATACATAAATACATTATAAACACATTATATTTGTAGTACCGTTAGCATTGTGTAGGTTTGTCGGAGACCCATATTGATTTACATAAACGCTAAAAGATAAACCCGATCCTACGAAATGTACGCCCACCCTGCTAATTAATGTGTTTCGCAGTAGTACGCAGGCGCTTTATAGTGATGTCATATAATATAAGTATAATAAAACTAACTAAAGCTGAGTAGATTATCGAATAGAATGAGAATTGAGTAAGTATAGTAAACAAGGAAAAAAATACTAATTTATCTATACAAACATAAAAATGTGTTTTGTATGTACATTTTTTTTTTTTTTTTAATATGTAAAAATTATGATTTATAACCATTTTTACGTTACCATATTATTAAATATAAGTAAATAGGTCAATTGTAGGTATACATTGATTTTAAGTTTAACGGAGTTCCTATTTAAATTTTCATAATATTATATACATTCTAATATTAAAAAAAGCATACTTCCTCCTATATTATACATAACATTGCTATATACTTTTTAAAAAAATGTCTACAGAGGTAGTATATGGTTAAAAGAATACTTTCATACTTTTCATAAAATATTTTTTAACTAAAAGTTCTAAATTTAAATTTATAATTCACGAGTAGAACAGTATTTAATAGTGAATTTAATGATATAAAGTTATTATGGGTTACTATATTAAAATATCAAAATTTATATGATATCATAAAATTTAAATATTACTACTAAGAATAGTGATAGTATTTTAATTATTTTTGAATAAAATGTATAAAAAAAAAATATAAAGAAAGGTCTATCAACTAAAATGTATCATTTTTTTACAACATAAAATAACTATAATTTTATATCTTTATAACTTGATTAATAAAAAGCTATAAACTGACTCAGTTCAATATTAAAACAATGAAAATAAGGAACCTCATTAATTTATCTAGATTTTAAATATAAATGTATAATTGTTTAATAAATTCTAATTTATTTTACAGCGAATAAGGAAACACTATATAGTTTATTTTTCTTCTTTATAGTTGCTTAATTATTTTTACTTTCATTTCTTAAAAATTTGTTTTATCAGTTTTATGTTTCAAAATCATTGTTCATTGTTTTAAATAAAATATTTTGTAATAATCTAATATATAAGTATCATCAGTATTTTCCATAAGTACATGCCTAATATTATACTATAAATTGAATCGAAATAGTTTTATATTTTTAGTTTATTGTTTGACAAATTATTATGATTATTTATATCTAAACAATTTTCCGTAAGTCATCATTTTTTTTTTCATTTCGAATTCTTTGAGTCAGTCATTGTCATGAATATTCTTAACGATTTTCTATATATAATATCTAATTAATCGAGCTTATAGTGTCTTTCCTAATGTCACTATTTGAAGGGCATTAGAGGACAATAAAATACGATCTATTGTATTTTAGTTAAATGTTTATCTATTATATTATGTATTCAGTATGTATTGTAAAAAAAAAAAAATGAGACAATCGACCATTTAAAGCAAACTTCCAGATTGTTTTTTTTTTTATTATTATAGCTGAAATACTATTAGCATAAACTAATCGTGCTTGATTTGAATCAATGATTGGTCGATCCTCCAATTATATATCAATTTCATGCGAATTTAATGTATTATTATACTACAAAACGTCCAAGAATTCCGTAGACCTTGGAAAATTATACATTGTATTTTTTCTATTTTATATTAACAAGACCGGTATAATTTTACGTTAGACGCTAATTGGCAAGTCAACATTATCATATTCCCCAGAGGCTTGTGTATAGGGACTTGTGGATGTTAACCTAACAAATACTACTCACTCATATGATCAGATTTTTGATCGTTATTACTTGTTATGAGACTAACGTGTTAACTACATGGTATTTTTTACTTGCGCTCTGTCGAAACACTGAAACGGCTACACCGATTCAAGCCAGTTATGAGCTATTAAACACGATTTTAAGGTCGTTGGGTGAATACTTAAGTGTTAAAATATTTAAAAAAAATACCATAAACTAATAAAAAAATTTGAAAATAATTTGTGTAATTATGCCTTAAAAATATCTTTTCAATAATGGTTAATAGTTAATAATGGAAAAGTTTAATTTCCTATAAAATTATACATTGGTAATAATTTTTTTTTAATGTATTTATATTCATAGTTGCTACCACAACTATTACTTATTATTAAATAATTCTCATAAATTTTAGTATATAATATAATGTAGGTAACTAAAAATTTATTATTTCAATTAATTTATTAATATAATCTGACAATTTTAAATTTAGGCATTCTCTAAAATCTTCTCGCCCCATTTTTATTTTTAAACTACCTATTTAATTATTAGAGTTTAGAAAGTAAATATCCAATATCTACCATTTGCTTATTAAATTTCATAATAAAACTCAAAAATTATTTAAAAAATTGAATTAAAATGTTTCAAATTTATATTAAATAAAATAAAATAGAATGGAATTTAACCAAATACGTTTGTTTATTTAAAATCGTGTTAGATTCATAAGTGTGGTATGGATGTGAAAATTATATATAAAAAAAAAAAAAATACATTAAGAAATCCCAAGTGACAAGTATGTAATATAAAACATATTATAGCCATCAAATTTAATAGATTAATTGCATTTCACAAACGGTTTACATAATAATATTGTGATAATTACGCGTTATTACACCTAACCTTTTCTTTTTTTGTCGTACCTTCATTCAAAGAGAATCAATGCAGCTTATTGCAATGACACGATCTTAATGTTATAGTTAATAGTTATGTACTTAATACCTACCTATATATATTATTATAAATAAACGCCTTCTAGTAATTATGGCTTGAGGTTTCATAATAATAGCGTAGTACGTATTATTTTATACTAAAAAAAATATTTATATAATTCAACAATTGATATCTTTTATAAAAAAAAATCAGGTAAATAATATTATCAATATCAATTTATTTTTATTTGATGGTTAGTTAACTATATTTATTTAATTTTTAGATACCATATAAATTATTTATTATATGTAATTTGTTTTTGTTAAAATATATTATATATTTTTTCCCTATATTTTGTAACTATACAAAATATAGGCATGGCGCCGCACTTACATATAAAAGTATATTATATTATTATAATCAAATATTAATAAAAATATACCTTAAATTGAGTGTGATTTATTGTAATATTTAAAATAGAGTATCTTGAGATAATGAGATAACGTTAATATTATGTACACAATTTCATATAAGTTATTGCCATTCAACCATTGAGATTACCATTATTAAATATTATTATGATAGTAAGTAATACAATATTGTAATAATAAAAATAGAAAATTATATAATTTACGTAAATTATATTTATTTACTGAGAATACTAATATTAAATTTCATATGAATAATAGTTAGTAAAAATTGAATAAATATTTATAATAATGGAAATAGATAATATAATGTAATTAACTATTTTCATTTTATACGTATTATATATAAATAACTGGTGCGAAATTTGCGTGTCATTCATTTTGATTTAAGTACATAATATAATAATTTTAAGTATATTACTTACAAACAATAGTATATATCACGTCAAGCACACGAGCTAGAAATAGGAAAAACGTTTCGTCTGACTATCCATGTATAGTAATAATTAGCGCTCGGACTTTAAAGCATATGCTTCTTTTTTATATATGAGATAGAAATCTAATTTTTATATATAAATTCGTTTCACCTCATTCTGATTGCAAAAAAACAAATTTATTTTTATTTTTTAGGCTTTTTTTTAGTTATTTCAGCTGTAGAATTTTTAATTGTTATATGTTTATTATACAACTATTATAGTAATAATAAAAAAATTAAATTAATAAGAAACGTAAAAACCCAGAATGCGGACTAAATATGTGTATCTATATTCAATTATTATTGTTTTCGTTATCGATTTTTTTATTAAAATGTATTAAACGTATAGATTATCGATCTACATATTATAGCCGGCAGTATCTATACAGTCAGTATGACATCGATACCGACCATTTTAAAATTTAAGATTTAGTGTTGTACTTTGAAATCTCTTGTACCTATGAGTAGGCATCGATCAATTCAGTGGATGTAGAGTGTCATTTTTTATGTATAAAAATATTTCGTCAGACAATATAGAGTCAGTTTCACTACTGAAAACCTAGAGAAATACATGGTAATTAATTTTTTAAATTTTTCATTAATTTTTTTTAACTAGTTCGTGTTAATTTTTAGTCATATTTTTTTTTTGCTTTTTTTAAAAATAATTATACTTCTTTATGCTTTTTTAAAACAATCGTGTGCTTTTTAATTGCTATTATGCTTTTAGATCCGAACTCTAATAATAATATAATATACTATTATGTATAATGTGAATGTGTCAATGTGATAATAATATGCAGATGCGCAACAGTGACAAAATTGCACACTCGTGGGTACTACATTATAATAATGTAGGTACATTGTACAAAATATTTAAATATTTGTGTTTAACTTTAAAGTCAATGTCCTATGATGTGATTACATGAGTTTAAAGTGCATTTTGTAAAAATTAGAATGATAATAATCACGAAGATCTTTCGTTGGGTGATTATGCGTTTTCGGGCCATAACTGCACTTTAAGGGCCGGTGCAATACACGTTAATGGTGGCTGGAAATCAAAACTTTTCTGACTATATAAGTACAGAAGTTACCAATTAAAATTAATGATTTTAGTTATTTCTATTGTTTTATCCCAAAGTTTAATTAAGAGAAGTTAAGAAGTTCTGATACTCAGAAGTACAATCGAGTGAACTTGTATTATTATTGTTTTAATTGTTCGTTGCTTTTTACGTACCTATGATGATGGAATATGGTTTAAAGAACTTTAAATATATAATCATTAATCTATATTCTATATAGATAATAAATAATAGATAGTTGGCGCATAATAATGTAACATATAAGATAAAAAAATAATATAATTCTAAATTTACAAGAATTATTTAATATATTTATGGAATTCAGTTATGATATAATTTTTAATTTAAATATATAATTAATAAAATATAGATAAAAACAAATTAGTCCACTAAAAGTATTTCAGTTAACTTAAGACTCGATTGATTTTCAATTTTCAACATATTATTTTTAATGAAAATTTTTTACCTATATTGTTCTATAATAGATTATGTATTTTTTACCTACTTATGCCGATAATAGGATATTCTTTCGAAATATTTTCGAACGCCTCTATTTTATACTAAATTATTATGAAATAAGTAAAAACATCAAAGAACTTGTCCCTCAATAAATTGAAAAATTAAAATTAAAATTAAATTCAGTCAAGAACTGCCAACTAGGTACTAATATTTTTTGTTGAGAAACGATCTCTCGCCGTATACATCCACCCGCTTCGACCATGAATACATTGATAAACCTACGTATGAAAATCTATACTTTTAACGAAACAATACAGCACAATAAACTTATAATATTATAACGTTATATAAATTATTATATCATGCTGGCATGGAATAACGTGGCTTTTCGTGTATACCACGTGCACACATATATATAGGTAATATAATATATGATTATTATAATATTATACTCTGGGGATTCGGATCAACTCGTACATCGCCCTTCCCGTCCGAAATAATTGATTTGCCATTATTCTAGATGATGTATATTATATTTGTATAGGTACCCACAACTATAGCTCATGGCTGTACCTATGTATATTTGTTTGACGGTCAAAAGTGGCGCAGAGGCGTTGTGCACGGAAAATAACCGCTCGTCCGCACGGGAGGCGGTTGCACCTACGCTTCACCAGCGTATATAACGCGCATATATATACATCATAAATATTATAGTGCACAACAATATTCGGACGTCCGTCGGTTTAAAATTCGATTCGTTCACCAATTCGGTGCTTTTATTTTATTGTTCTTTGGTATCGTATAGAAAATGTCACTTATCTCGACAGCCAATTAATTATATAATGCGTATGCATATACCTATATGAATATATCCGTTTTGAAAATCTTCATGGCCCACGTGGTATGTGGTGTACTCGTGTGTCACGTATCGAAAAAATAATAATTTAAGACTAACACGATCCATTATTATATCTATAAACTGAATACTGATGGTATATTACATCTCGTATATTGCATTAATGCATTTTACGTCAATGCAGCGCGTGAATAACCTATTGTCAGACGACATTTTAAAAAGGTCCGCCGCAAAGGGCCCACGATATACCATCAATCATCGTTCTATGACAGACGCTTAAAAACATCACATAGGAAGTTAATTTCCCGTCCGTCAAAGCGTTATATAGTGCGTGATCCGACGAACGGGGTTTATACTTTATTTGGCGATTGACGTTGCCCGCTCGATACGATCTTTTACGTCAATAACAATTAACATTTCATGTACGCGCACACACATATACATAAATACACAATGTATAAATTAAATTATATGACGTAAATTACTAAATCGTCGTGTACCTATGTGTGTATACATATATACACTGACAAGACTTAACACTCTAAGCCTACGCAAACATATAATACTATGTAATACAATGTGAGTTTGGTACACGGTTACGATTTTATCGTTCATATATTAAAGATATTAATCTGTTTTTACAAATATGATCATCGTTATCGTTCTTTTTTTTTCACTGGACATTCAACATTGAATGCAATTAACATACAAATGCAATTTCCTCGCAGAAAAATGTACACTCATAGGTAATTTATGTATCATTTTAACACCTTACGTATTTTTTGTTTAAGTCAACGTGGGCAATAACTCATTTTGGGTTTTCACTGATGACTTAATATCTTAGTAAAATTATGAAAAACCCAATGAAAAGAATATTTACCTTAATTATTGTGCTTAAACAAATAAAGATGAAATTAACTGCAGGCTGCTACTGTATTTCTATCAATATAATAAAGGTAATATATTATAGCTAATATACAACTTATAAAAAAAAAAAAAAAAAATTAATAATAACTCAGTAGTCAGTAACCTATAGATTGATAAAATAAAAACAACAAAAAACATTAAAAATATTCCAATGTATAAGAGTATTTAAAATACTAAAATGTAAATATAAACCATTTTTTTCGGTGGAGGAGAGCTCATTATATTATTCTTAAAGATAAAATAAATAAATCACAATAACAGTTTTCTAAAAAATCACAAGTATTCGAATTATGAGAACCGTAAATAAATTGTTAAAAAACGAAAGAACGATGTGATGGTAAAGTTTTATAATGCCTATGGACTAATAAATTTAATATTACTAACATTTTATCTTTTACAAATGTTGATCAAAATTGTCTGTTATAAAGTAACAAACAAAATACAATAGGTACGAATAATGTAGGTAATATAAATGCACAGTCCCAGTAATCACTTAAGAACAAAGCTCTCGTTATATATTCATAGAAACATGTAAAGTAAAACAAAATCGCAGGGTCTATTATTCTAATAAAAAGCAAATAATAGTGAAAGAGATGAGTATTAATTTTTATTGAATAACAAGACATTTATTCTTTTTACATACATTGCATATGCAGTGTTTGTTTAAACATTTTTTTGGCCAATGAAAACCTGCTGGCGAACTTTTATTGATAATCTTGATGTGGGTATACTCGAATAGGTCATTCAACTTGTCATTCATCGAGTATACACATTATCTCAAAATTTAAACGTGGGTACATAAGACACATACCGTCAACCGTCCATTGTATCTTTGTAATAACTGTATAAACTATCTAGCCCGGAATAAATAGGATACATTATATTACATTATAAGGATGTTTATCATTTATTAAAAAGGGACAAAAATATAATGATGTGATGTAATATGATTCATTTTTTTTTTAAACTACACAATAATAATGTAAACATATTTAATTATTTTTTTTATGTATCTATAATTCTACAAACTATCAACCAATTTTTTAAAAAATGATTAATAATCCAAATACATTTTTTTTCACAGTATAGGTAGGTAACAATTTTGTAGTTTAATTTAGATTATCAAAATCAACATGCTTAAAATTTAATTAAAATTCAGCTTAACCACAGACAGCAGAGATATTACTCTGAGAACAGGATTTTACAAAAACAAATAAACCAATAAATATCTGTTATAAATTGAATGAATTATTTTTTTTTTTTGTTTGTTTGTTTACAAAACTTTGTTTAAAATATAAATGTACGAATAATAGAAAATATACTGTATATATTTAATTAAAAGTTGAAAATTAAAATATATTTTGTAGGTATATTTACTCCTCTGCATATATATTAAAAGTGATTTTATGTAATCTTTCTTTATAAATGCCTCGTAAAACTTGCAAAACCTCTGCATCTGTATCGTCGGTACTAATTTATTTATAATCACAGGGTTGCTTTTAATTCAAATTATTTTTTAATGAGTTTTTAGATAAAACTTTTATCAAGCTTAAATATTATGAATCTTTGCAATGGAAGTTAGTTACAAAAATATCAGGAATATATAAACATTATGCTAAAAAAATTTTTTTTTTTTAAATATGAGATGCAGTTAATCGGTAAACACTATTAAAAATGTATGACTCTTAAAAATACAATAGACAAATCATTCAATAATTCGAATAGAAAGATAACTTTCAGGTACGTTAATAGATATTTGAAAGTTAATAATAATTTTTATGGTATTCGTTGGGTATAAAATATAAATATTAAAGAAATATTATTGTTGTAATCGTTTAAGAGTCCACAAATGCAATGTTTTAAGTTCTACGATGTACATCGTGTACAATTTTGTGTAAAATGATAGTATTTCAAACTAATTATTTAAAAATGAATAGGATTTTAGTAAAATGCGCTTAACTATAAAAAAACAGCCAGCTTGTATAACATACATAATTGAATATATTAAGAATAAACGTTACGTTATCCAAACCATACATTTCTAATCTCAGCTCTCGAGAGCTGTATGATTAGATATACGAATAATCTGTCGTATGTATTACCTATCATATTATAATGAGTACCTATAAAATATAGCAGCTTCAGATATTCATAAGCAAGTGTTCGTTATAAGTTTTATAGACGCGCGAAGGGGAAAATATTCGTATCCACCTTAATAATTACCGCGGTTCGTAGGTAACTATATTAAATTAGGTACCTACGAACCATGCTAACGATTGGCAAATTTCCAAATGCTATATAGGTACTATACTATTAAACTCTGTCGTAGGACGTGTGTAAGTAAGCAGGTGGGTAGGTGATACGATACATTTATATATGCATAAGTATACGAACAAAGGTACTTAGGTTACAGTGTGAAGTGGTCGAAAAAAACGCTGACAACGCATCATAATATTATATTATATTATAGAATAAAATTACTGTCCAAAAACGTAACACTCACCATGTTCTCTTAGAAACATTTAAAAATCAAACGTGAAGTCACGCCGAGCCGTGTTTTCATGTTCTTAGAATTGGCACGCGAACAATTGAAGAAATGAAAAAGAAAAAAACCGATAAAATTCGCAAAGACGACCAAGCACCGCGAAAACTGTACGCACTCGTATGATATTGCACTCGCACCGAAACTGCGCGCACGCTAACTGCACCGGACCGTGGACCGGCCGTATTGAAACTGGTTCGCCGTTGTCTGGGCGCGTTTAGACCGACCGCGTGTGGCCCTACTCCGGCGCCACGGCGACCACTACCTATATTATTATAATATCACGATCATATAATTATTTTATCACCAATATTATCCGCGCTCACTGTTTTATATTAGTATACCTATGTAATAGTGATGCACGTAATACGTCGTCTGACGACGATATCGTTATTTATGCAATTACGTTTGAATACATGTAACAGTTAGAACGAGTATACCTACCCTAAGAGGGGTAGTAAGGTCAAATCCTACTAATTTTTGATGAATTTAACCCGGAACAGGAAAAAGTTTTCGATAAACGTATTCTACTCGGGTTCAAAAAAAACTTTATGTTCGTATTGCATTAATTACATAATAAAAAGCCAATCGATGAATAATAACAAACAATATATGGTCGGAAGAATAATAATTATTTATATTTTTAATAACTTATAAGTGAATTGTTTCTACTACAGTAATTAAACATAAAAGCAATTTATATGTAATAGTATAAAAATATATTCATTTGTTTGAAATGTATAAATAATAATTTTAAAACGAATTATTTCTCCAAAATCAATTATTAATAGCTACAGTTCTAATACAATTATAATTACAATTTCGAAATAATAATATATATTTGCGTTTAATTAACTTTGTTGTATAATAATTCCATTATTATAACATGTAATTTTCAATTAAAACGATTATTTATATGTTTTATGTAATGACTGGATCGAATGTAATTTGAACATTGTAGTGATATGTTAAGTCAGTTTTGGAGTGCAGTTCGACAATGCCCCTTAATAATCATAATTTAATATTATAGATAAATAAAGGTAGTATATACTATATATATATATTACCATTATCTACTTGTCTTGCTTAATAATAATATTAATATATTCATAATTTAAGGCAATATTAAGCATGTAAACGTATAAACAAATAATTTGAAGTATAAAAATCAAAATTTTAACAAGTAGTTTTTGAGGTACGTGACGCTAGCACCCGCCCATTCGCAAATTTACCCGAATCTACGTCAAAGATTGTTATATCATTTGTACAGGTTTGTAACCACAACAATTTTATTTGTACACCCCCCTAAACCCAAGAACATCAAATTTCAAAATGCGGGTGCCAGCATCACGTCACGCCAGCACCCCCCTTTTTAAATATTTGACTTACCGACCCCGAATCTGCGTCAAAGATTGTTATACCATTTGTACAGGTTTGTAACCACAACAATTTTATTTGTACACCCCCCTAAACCCAAGAACATCAAATTTCAAAATGCGGGTGCCAGCGTCACGTCACGCCAGCACCCCCCTTTTTAAATATTTGACTTACCGACCCCGAATCTGCGTCAAAGATTGTTATACCATTTGTACAGGTTTGTAACCACAACAATTTTATTTGTACACCCCCCTAAATCCAAGAACATCAAATTTCAAAATGTGGGTGCCAGCGTCACGTCACGCCAGCGGGCGCATGTAAACTCCGCCACAAGTACCTTTTTTTACTGTAAACTCCGCCAGAAAAAAAAAACAGATAAAATTAGGTTCATGTAAACTCCGCCAGTGAAAAAAATCAGGTAAAA
Source organism: Aphis gossypii (assembly GCF_020184175.1). Taxonomy (NCBI): domain Eukaryota; kingdom Metazoa; phylum Arthropoda; class Insecta; order Hemiptera; family Aphididae; genus Aphis; species Aphis gossypii. The sequence continues at coordinate 63,310,075 of NC_065531.1, read as the reverse complement.
TTGAGTTCATGTAAACTCCGCCAGTGAAGAAAATCAAGTAGTATTATAAAATTAATATGATACATTATTTAAAAAAAATTACAATATAATATAATATCATATCATTCACATTAAATATTTAAATCATAGTAAAAAAATCATAATACCTAAATAATCATTGTACCTAACAATATAGAATCATATTTTTCATAATAATAATTAATAATCGTCCACATTAAATATTTAAATTATAGTAAAAAAATCATAATAAATATAAATAATCGTTATACCAAAAAATCCAAAAATATATGGTTAGGTATGTCATATATGTAAACTAAAATGATGTGATATAACTTGTAAATATTTTAAGCCTTGTATTATTCCATTGGTGTACCTATTTATAGCATCCTGTAACACTGTCAGTTTTTTGATTTCGAATTTCGAAACTGGCGGAGTTTACATATACCCATTACAGAAAAGAAAAAAAAACTGACGGAGTTTATATTAGACCTTTTAATACCTTTTTATTTTGATCGATATTCTGGCGGAGTTTACAATCACCCACGCCAGCACCCCAACATAAAAAAAGAAATAGAAATCTAAAAATATTTTTAAAAAAATCTATTTTTGATAAAAAGTATAAATTTATATATTTTTTAATTTATATTTTTATCAATTATAGATACATTTTTATAAACACATAGATTTGGAACCACATCGATCACATCTCCCATTTTTAATTACCTCTGTATGTACAGGTTTGTAACATTATATATTATAATATAAAATATGAAAAACTTTATATCTAATTTGTCCACTTTTAAAAATGTGTGGTGGGTGGCCTTGTGCGGTGAAACAATCATGGAAATAGTCCGGCGGTGAATTCCCCATCGGCGGAATGAACGGTGGAAAATAGTGTGGTGGCTAAAGGATAGCAGCGAAACGGTCGTGGCGAATAGTCTAGCGGCAAAATAAACTAGACTCGTTAAAATATAATATCAAATAATAAAAATACATAAGAAGTAATATAAATATATAAATACAGACTAATCAAATAAATATATATAAATAATATTACAAATATAAAATTACTCTGACTTTATTTTTAGTTTTTACTCTTCCTAAGATTTAATTAAGAAATTAAAAATAAGAAAATATTGTTACGGACCACGTACTATCCGTACTGTTATTACATTATAATATAAGTTAGTGTGATGACATAATTTACATATAGTAATTAATTCAGGCATGCGAAGACAAGATAGTGTGGAATATCTTATTAATAAAATAATTTAACAAAAAAAGAAACACACGTCTCTTTGGTAAAAAGTCAAAACTCGATATCTTTTTGATAAGAATCGTGTATAAGAATATACAAGCAGTCTATTGAAACATCTATTTTTATACTACAATGAAATTATTATCATGTCGTTGTTTATTATTGTTATTAATATCTCATTTCCTTCTTCCATAGTGCCATAACCTATTGATCCATCGTGGTTTGCAGATGTAATGTTTTTTTGTTTAAATATTTTGAATATTTTAATTTATAAATTTTAGTTATTCCCTACATATTGTTTTTATTACCTGTCAATATGGGCCGAGTACCAAAGGTTGACGCTTCCGTGCTTGAAACACATATAATTAAGTATCGTACGGAAATTGTTAAAGAAGACGGTAAAAGTAAGTATAGTAAAGTATAGTAATACATTTTACTCGTAAAAAGAACATAATCATAAAGTATCATGTGTAAACCCAGTACCCAGAATTTTAACTGAATTAAAGGTGCAATTACAATATTTAGATTATACTTAGATTATGATAATTACCTACCTACACGTAATTTGTTGTATGATTGTACATTTGTACCTATTGGTTTAATAATTTAATGGACTTATATTAAATGGGTAGCTAATTATTTATTGTCTATAAACATAAAAGACATACGTGTACTACTATTCATGCTACACTTTTTAAATAATAGTTTGTAATACAAGCACGTACCTACCCATTGAAAAATTATGGTTTAAAATATTGGCATATTGTGTAGTGTTGTTTAATAAAAATAATAATATTGTTCATACTATATTTTTATCATTTTTTTTTATTATTATTTTAAGTAATTTTTAATATAATTATCATTGTTATTTTTATCAGTATATTTATTGTGATTTGTATATCAATTTTTATTAAGAGGGCGCACTGACCAAAATATGTCATAAAATCATGGTTTTGTAATATTAAAGTAATACTGCTTATTTAAGCGGTTCACAGTAGAAATACCTATTATAAAAAGTGTAGAGGAGAATTTTTTTAACAGTTGTAAGAAGCCCGATTTACGATATTTTTATTAGTTAGTTAAATAATTAATCTTATTAATCGATAAAAAGTAAAAAAAAAAAAACGTGTTCATTTTCTATGCGACAAAGGACGTTTAGTACATGATAACAAAAATCGGGTTTCTTACGATTCCAGACAAATTTTCCTCTAAAATTTTTGTAATAGGTATTTGTAATGTTTAAACGCTTCACTAAGCGTCTAAGCAGAATTACTTGAATTACGTAACCATGTTTTTCGGTAAAATAAAATACGCTCGTCTTGATGGGTTTTTCTCATCGCAGGCCTGTGCTCGCCATGCGTACCTAGTTTATAAATAACCAAATTAGGGAATGTCAAGCCAAGTTCTAGCTAATAGAACTGGTGAGCAGCACCGTGTGTAATATAACACGAACTATTCGGAGCCACTTTTTCATAACTCAAAAACTATTCCACATAAACATGTCAAATTTGGCTCATATATTGAGACATACGAGATACATATGTTTTACAAATTTCATAAACATACCTCAAACCGTTATTTAGATATTAACGTCCCAAAACCATCATTTTTATCATTGACTGACTTACCTATAGATCAAAATTCTAACTCAGTTCCAGATGACCTAGAAACTTCAAATTTAGCATACAAATAGGTGGTTAGGTTAATACAGAGGAAAAAATCAGGAACTTGAAAATTTTTAATTTTTAAATTTTTTAATCAATTGATTTTATTATAATTTTTCAGTTCTATTATATTTAATTTTTCAATTAATTAATTAATTAATTGCCTCTAATTTAATGTAATATTGACTTAAATAGCTCCACTAACCTTTCCAGTATCGTGGCTCCAAAAATACGTCCAGTCGAATATGTGTCATTCTACATGTATGTTTTGGTGGGATTAATAATTACTAGAAGATAATAAAAAAAAATAAAAAAAAAAAGTATGTTATATGTACTCTTTTTTAGATTCTGAACGAAGTGATGAATGTATTGATTTTACAATGATGTGTGTTTTTTTTATTTATTTATTTTTTTTTTTTGTGTCTGTGTACAGCATAACTAGTCGAAATAATGCTCCAATTTCAAACTATGGGGGTGGTTTCCGATGTAAAAGTGAATATCCTTGGTGCATTATAAAGGTAAAAAGTTAACATTTTCCAACAGTTTTCAAAAAAATCGAGAAAAACAACAAAAAAGTGACGGAAAAACAGCAATTTTTACGCAAAACCAGTTTTCGAACAAATCGATTTTTTTTTATGGTTGTAATTCAAAAACTAATCACTGAAAATACTTGAAATTTTTTTTTATAAGCGTTTATAGTTCAAATTTTTACGAAATCTGTCGAAAACGCGAAAATTTGCAAGTAATTTTGAAGTTGAAAAATCATAAAATTTTTTGTGTTCATAACTAAGGATTAAAATTATAACACTAAGTTTTCCATAAGTTTTCCTTCAAGTAGCTATAGAGAAAACTCATAACATCATTATAGGAAAAATTTTATGTGCGTTTGAATTTTAAATTTTTACGAAATATCGTAACGACAACGATTTTAAATATTTGTTATTATTCAAAAAGTATAAGTCGTAGATACTTGAAAATTTTACCAGTTATTAAGATTCGCGTTTTCTTTACGTGATTTAATTTTTAAAATATTTTGAATTTTTTTGAGCTATTTATAGACAACTGAAATTTTCAATTTTTCTAAAAAAATATTTTTGAAGTGTCGATAAAATTTTTTTGGCCCTATCAAAATACTTGAAAATTTTATACAAAGTTCCTCATATGTTATTCTTATAGTGATTAAAAAATTATAAGAATACATAGGCACAATTTTTTTATTAGCATTTGAAGTTCAAATTTTGACGAAAATTCATAGGTATAAAGATTATTATTTTTTAATGTATTATACTTTTTTTTAGATTCTGAACGAAGTGATGAATATATTGATTTTACAATGATGTGTTTTTTTTTTGTTTCTGTGTACAGCATAAATAGTCAAAATAATGCTTCAATTTCAAACTTTGGGGGTGGTTTCAGTTTAGTTTTATTTTCTAATCAACTTATGAATTTGAATTTAACTAGTTTAATTTACAATTGAAATATCTAACTTAGCTTTTCTCAGTTGATTTAAAAAAATCCATTAAGTAAAATGTTTCGTTTATACGTAAATATTACTATATTAGTATAAAATATAATAAATATTTCAATATTATGCAATAAACCATACAAATAAAATGTATTATTAAAGGTTTTAAAGTTTTTATTTTTTGTATTTAATTATAAAGGACTTAATTAATTATAAATTATATATTATGCGAGTTGCAATTAGAAATGTTTTTAATAAAATTAATAATTATAAATTACAAACTGACAATTGTTATGTTTTAATGTTATATACCTTAAGGTCATGTACTCATGTTCACATAACTTATCGATCTTGTATCCTCTTAAATTAACTTGCTCACCTTTGAAAAAAATGACTTAAAAAGTAATAAAACCAAAAAATGCAAAATAAAAATGCATCAACTTCCGAGCTCTAATAATAACTAATATTGTAGGTATAAGTTATAAAATAAAATATCCTAGGCTGACAAACCATCTCCGCTTAGGATCGGTTTTTGTATACAATAAAACCTAATACCGATGATACATATTCAAATTTATTACATTCATTATAGTGACCTACTGTATATGACTGAAATACACTCCTTCATACTATACATTAGAACGAGTTTTCCTGGGTTTTTTTTTTTATAAATATGTATTAATAAAAATATTTACGTAATTGAAATTCACGCGTAAAATGTAGAATTATTTTTTTTTATTAAGGTATAGCTGGTGTAAACGCAGATGTCTGGAAAAAAATTTCTGCTGAAGTAAGTGGTGGTTTACAAAATCCTGTAACACCAGCATCAATTAGGATACGTGTGGCTCGGAATGACAGAGGTATCCAAAATAAACTTGGTTTAATATTACCTGATAAAAATACAGAAACAAATGTTTTGTGTGCAAATAAAATTAACAGTAAGTGTATTATTTTTATTTTATTTGGAGTAATCCCAATAATGCTTTTCGAATTTCATTAATAATTTAATAACTGTAACAATGTTGTTGATATTCAGTTTACTCAAAAACGAATGAATACGATGTTGACTATTCTACAGACGAAGAAGAAGGTGAAAAAGAAAAACTCACATTCAATGTGACATTTTCAGTCGAAGAATGGAGATTAATTAAACCACGAGAAAAAATTTATCAAGAAAAAAGAGGACCCAGAACCTACAACATTATGACAGCATTTGAATGGAGTAATGTTGTGCAAGACCATTTTTTCTTACATACACGATTACCTTGCAGTCTATCATTTAAAAAAGCTAATATCTCCTTGTCTGGTATGAAATTTGTGTCATTAAATGGTCGATGTTCCGAGTGTGGGTCTTTTTTTCAAGGGACGATTGATACAGTACCCGCAATAGATACCCGGTTGGTATAAATAAGATTTGTAATTTAATTATAATACATTTATTATAGTATAATCTTATACACATATGTGTTTGTTTTAATTGTATACACGTAGTGTTGTTATGGATTGCGTATACATAGGAAATTTTCGTGTTAGACATTTTGGAAAAAGGAGATTGATGGGCCTAGAAAAAGAACATGCCTTAAGATCAATGATGCTCGAGTCTACTGATCCATCCGTCTATATAAGGAATAAAGCTCAAATCCTCATGAGAGAAGGTATAATTTTTAAATGAATATTATATGACTAACACAAAACTAACTTAATGAATAACAATAAATAAATTACAGTGACCTATTCAGTACTCGATAAAAATAAATACTTTGAAATTTGGGTAGAAGTTAGAAAATATATTTTTTTTTTAGTTTAAAATTTAAATTTAAAAACATTTGTTCAAATATAAACGTACCTACAATTTTGCATGAATAAATTAATAATTGTTATAGAATTGATAAGAAATTATAAGATAATAAATTATTATATAATTGAAAATATTCAGAATTCATTGTATATTGTACCTAAATATTATTTTTTATTGTTGAAAATTTAAAAAAAAAACGAAACATAATAATACAATTTAACTATAATATAAAATAATTGCATTCCATCAGACTATAGATTTGGTTTGACACGTTCATGGACAGTACAAGCAATAGTATTCATGATTTAAAAATTCTACATTCCTCGTGACTTCTATAGAATTCAAATTCCTCAAAACTTAGAACACAAAAATTATAATTAAAATTGATCAAATAAGATATAATCAAACCTGAGTGGTTATTTACCTAACTATTTTATTTATTTAACGATTTTTAAAACTTAAAAATGGAGGGTAACCTGAACTTTGCCCTTACCCTCCTTAAATCGGCTACCAAATATTTCTTATTGGAGTTTATTTTAATTTATGGTAAAATGAAAATAAATGTTTTGTATAATATATTTTAACACAATTTTGGATTACTAAAAATTAAAAAATGCAAACCATCTAAAATTCTGTTTTTGATTTAAAAGGTGATCCAATACCTGCATCAATACCCAACATGGAAGCTCTGAGGGCACTTAAGTACAGAGAAGTTTCTGCAACTAGGTTACATTCGGACCCTATTATTGCATTAACTTTAATGAAATACAACAGCGAGAATTTATCATCGATTCATGATATAGGATTTGATCATTTTTTTGTTCATTTATGGAGTCCTCTACAGTTAAAAATATACCGAGAACATTGTATAAAGGACAAAGTTCCAACACTGATGTTTGATGCAACAGGTGGATGTTGCCGCAAAATAAAAAGACAAAACAATGAAATGAGTGGTTCAATATTCTTGTACGAAGGTATTATGAATTTGAATACTAAAAGTTTTACTGTTCTATCAATGCTGTCAGAACAGCACGACAACATATCAATAACAATGTGGCTGAAAAGATGGCTGAGATGTAATGTTAAGCCTCCTAAAATTGTTATATGTGACCAGTCTCTTGCACTTATGTCTGGACTAGTACAGGCCTTTACACAGTACTCTTCACTAGATAGATACTTAGAAGCATGTTTTTCGTTGGTAGTAAAAAAAGAATTTGTTGAAATACCTTATTGTTATTTGAGGAATGACGTAAATCATTTCATTCATCTTGTGTCACAGTGGGGCCCTGTTAAAAATTCAATTTATCCAAGTACAAAAGAAATAATTACACGGGCAATGGGACTTCTCGTTGTCTGCCCATCAATTGAAAATGCTGAAAAAATATTGGAAGCATTATTTGATATTATTTTGAGTAAATATGACGGATTTGTTGAAAACTCTGAGACATTTACACCTTGTTATAAGGCCAAACGATATTTACAATCATTAATCACGTCGACGAATATCACAAACATTTTAGAAAAAACTAACAACATCGAATGTCAAGTAGAAGAAGAAGAAAATGAAACTGATACAATAAGTGATAATGATATAATTGATGATGATAACATACACATCATGACTTTTAAAGGGTGGACACAGTCAATTGCAGATAGATCTAGAGCTAAAGTAGAATCAATAAAAGGAACTACTGATAATGCACAATATTTGCTTGCACTTGAACCAATCATTATCCGAACACTCAAACTATTTCCTTGTTGGTCAGCAATTATGATAGATACATTTGGATATGGTGAAGAAATTGCATCCAGTAGTCGTATTGAAAGTAATTTCAATCACATTAAAAACCGTATATTTAAAAATGATAAACTACCCATACGAGTTGATTCATTTGTGGAAAAACTCTTATCATATTATAGAGGGAATGAACTTTTAATACAAGGGGAATCATATGGTGAATTGGAAATAAATGACGATGAAAACATATACAATAACAACAGTTGCGTTTCTAATACTCAAAATATTATTCGACCCTTAGAACATGGCAATTACAATGATTCATTATACAAAATTCAAAATGATTTTGACGTAAATGAATCATTAGTAGAAACTGAATCGGCTTCCTTACACTTTATTCCTATTTCAGAAAATATAATTGTGACTTCAACATCAGATAAAGGACAATCAACTTTGAAATCAACATGCCATGCATGTAACAATGGAGATTTACCGACGGGAGCACACAAATGTATAGAATGTGACAAGCCTATTCATTTATTTGGATGTTCTATATCTATTCCGGAAACGGAGGAAGGACACGGTGAGCATAGAATTTGTATTGGCTGCGATAAAATAAAATCAATAATAGCTGAGACCAACGCAACTGAAAACTGGAATCGAAAAAGTATGGTTGAAAAGAAAAAACGAAGTTCACGTTCATACCTTAATCTCCAACCAGGATTTGAGTTTTTAGATCTAAATAAACGAGGAAATATAACGCCGGTAGTATTATTGAAAAATGGAAATAGTCTAATCAACAAACCAATAATGGTACCAAGTGTAGGAAAAGTAGTTCTTAATAATACTTGTTCTGTAGACTCAGTTCTATCTATTTTAGCAACATCAGCTGCTGATAGTAGTATTTTTAAAATGTATTTATCTGAAATGGCAACATCAAACATGACAGCAAGAATATCCATGCAAATGATAGAAGACAAAAACAAAACAAAAATTTATCATAATAGATTGTTATTAATATTGGAACATTTTGGTAGTAAAATAAAACTGTTAGTTGGTGGACTTAAATCAGTAGACACTACAATTACTGCAGCATCAATGGTGGACAAGATAATGCAAAAAATGCCATCTTTCATTGAAAGTAGTTTCTGTGACAACAATTTATGTACTACTCCTATACTAGAAGTAAAAAAAACACACATATCATTAAACATATTCAATGGTCAAATAGTTATTGAAAATGAGATCGAAAAACTATTTGAAAGTTCACAGAAAACTTGCTCGTATTGTGGTGGAAAAAGGAAGACATCGATGGAAGCCACTACACACCTGATTATTGAACTGAATTCAATTCCTATTGGTAACTATAATACAAATAATTGAAAATATATTTTTAGAGATTTTGAGGAGTAATAATTAACTGCTAAATTATTTTTACAGATTTAGAAGCATCAACAAGTTTCACAAATATAGATGAGGTACCATTAGATTTAGTGAAACAAAACTTTGTTAAACCAATTAATTGGAAATTAGATGATATCCCAAAAATTATAACCACCAATAATAAAAATTATTATTTAAGAGGAGTCATAATATTTCATGGAGGAGGCAGATGTGGACTGAGGAGTGCCACTGGACACTATACAGCGGGTACATTCAGAGGTAATCAAAAATGGGAGATCTATGATGATATAAGATCCAAAGTTATTCATCAAGCCTCATCATACAAAACTGATGTCGAACTTTTATTTTATACTGTATAATATTTCGAATAAGAACCAATATGTATTTGTAATAAGTTTTAATTAATAATCTAACCATTTGTTCTGAAAATACTGTAGTAAAAGTATTTTCTTATTTTTAGTTTCTTAATTAATTCTCGAGAAGAGTAAAAATAAAGTCAGAGTTATTTTGTATTTGTAAAATTATTATAATTTACTTATTTGACTTGTTTTAAGTTTTGAACTATCGTATAAAAACTTCTGTTAACAATTCACATATTATTTTCTAGGTTATAATTTGAAATAACAGCTATACTTTAGTTATCAATAATTAGCAATAAACATGAATAAAATAATCATGCTTACATCAAGACAAATATAAATATAAATTGATAAGACAAAACCATGTTGAATAAAAAATCTTATACAAAAATTTAGATATTTTAATTAGAGATTTAATTATAGATATTTATATTCAAATTTATATGAGCCTAATTTTAGCTGTTTTTTTTTTTTGGCGGAGTTTACATGCGCCCGCTGGCGTGACGTGACGCTGGCACCCACATTTTGAAATTTGATGTTCTTGGATTTAGGGGGGTGTACAAATAAAATTGTTGTGGTTACAAACCTGTACAAATGGTATAACAATCTTTGACGCAGATTCGGGGTCGGTAAGTCAAATATTTAAAAAGGGGGGTGCTGGCGTGACGTGATGCTGGCACCCGCATTTTGAAATTTGATGTTCTTGGGTTTAGGGGGGTGTACAAATAAAATTGTTGTGGTTACAAACATGTACAAATGATATAACAATCTTTGACGCAGATTCGGGGTCGGTAAGTCAAATATTTAAAAAGGGGGGTGCTGGCGTGACGTGACGCTGGCACCCGCATTTTGAAATTTGATGTTCTTGGGTTTAGGGGGGTGTACAAATAAAATTGTTGTGGTTACAAACATGTACAAATGATATAACAATCTTTGACGCAGATTCGGGGTCGGTAAGTCAAATATTTAAAAAGGGGGGTGCTGGCGTGACGTGACGCTGGCACCCGCATTTTGAAATTTGATGTTCTTGGGTTTAGGGGGGTGTACAAATAAAATTGTTGTGGTTACAAACCTGTACAAATGGTATAACAATCTTTGACGCAGATTTGGGGTCGGTAAGTCAAATATTTAAAAAGGGGGGTGCTGGCGTGACGTGACGCTGGCACCCGCATTTTGAAATTTGATGTTCTTGGGTTTAGGGGGGTGTACAAATAAAATTGTTGTGGTTACAAACCTGTACAAATGGTATAACAATCTTTGACGCAGATTTGGGGTCGGTAAGTCAAATATTTAAAAAGGGGGGTGCTGGCGTGACGTGACGCTGGCACCCGCATTTTGAAATTTGATGTTCTTGGGTTTAGGGGGGTGTACAAATAAAATTGTTGTGGTTACAAACCTGTACAAATGGTATAACAATCTTTGACGCAGATTCGGGTAAATTTGCGAATGGGCGGGTGCCAGCGTCACTTACCTTAGTTTTTGAATTGTTTAATTATGTGAACTTAGAATAAAAAATTCATGGTAATTGGTTTGGAAGAGATGGTGGGAACTATGGTCGTGAATTGAAAACATTAGTAATTAATAATTAATTATCTATCAAAATCATTATAATTTATAAAAATGGTTCAAGTATAATATTACAGTATTACACCTACCTATTTTATATTGTTATGAAGTAGGTACCTATTACAATTATTATCCTTAATATAAACTTTTTAATAATTGGGAAACTACTCGTTGGAATTTTAAGTTATAGGTGCATCTAAATTTTAATAAAACATATCCAATAAATAAATAAAATAATTTAATATTTGATGTAGTATTTATTATATTTGGACCATTTTAATGGAAACAATTTTTTATCATGGAGTTATATTATCCATAGTATACAAATTAAATAACTTATTTAACTTTTAATTTCTTATATGACAAATTTTTCTGAGTTGTCATTTAATTGAAAATCAGAATTTGTTTAGATTTATATGTAAAGGAAAAATTAAGGGTGAGGAACTTGATGAGTCATCCTGTATACATCCCTATGAGTGGTACATTGTATATTACAGTTATATGACAGTAATAAATATACGTTATCATAATATTGTATCATTATATCGTCAATTAAGTTTCGAAATTCAAACGCTAAACGTAGGCATACAATTAAATAAACAACACCGCCGCGTCAAATTATTAACAGTGAAATTGCAAAAAAAATTATATCTCCCCTTAGCCGTCACATATGAACAAAAACAGGATTACGTGGCATAAACTACGGTCAGTTGTTTTAAAGGTATTATCAGTGGTTAAAGTGAGGGGGGACGGAGGGGGACGGAGTCCCCCTTCTTATTTACGGTAAGATTATGCGTCCCCTTTAATTTAAGTCTCCAAAGTCCGGGGGGACGCTACTAAATTTTAGTAATGTATAAAATAGCTCACTCATCCACACACACACATCGATTATTCACCGAATTTAAACGTATTTTATTTCGCGTCAATAATCTCCATGTTTCTAATGATAGGGGCGCGTACAATATGTGATTATTAAATAATAAACTATAGTGACTTATATAGTGTATAGTGGTGTCTAATTATAGATACACGGTCGCTCGTGTAGATAGCCTGATAACACGTACACGGGCTGTACGTAGAAACATACGAACGCCAGAACGTGGGAATACCGTTTAGCGAGACACACAATAGTCAATAATATAACATAAATCATAATATTCATAATACTATTGATATTTATTATTTAATGCTCTAATATTGATATGATATTGAGAATAGCTGTGATAGTGTGATTAACGATTTTAATGAGTAATGACCAATAAATAATTTTATTAGTTAATACTTACCATCAGTTGACAGTTGTAAGTTTTTGTTTTTTTGATTTTGGTGTTACCTATAGTGTACTTTTTACAAGTTATTACGATATAATATAGTTGGTAACTGGTAAGTTAATAAGTTTTAATAATTTATATTTTTATTGAAGATCTTTATAATTAAAATAAATATATTCCAAACCACATTTATATTCTAAATTAATTTCATTGGTAAGTTTGTTAATTGTTATTGAGTTACCTAGTTTTTAATTTATACAGAATTGTATCATGGCTGGCCTACTAAAATACAAATTTACCAAGACCAAAAAGACTGATGGTAGTGAAAATGTTGCACAAATTATTCAAAGTCCATGTACAGAAAATACGGTCTCTTCTGTCAAAAAATATGTCGCTGAAATACCAATAATACCAGACTCTAAATCAGAGTTTCCTGAATGCTGGGATTTTAAGCAGGTAGATACCTATAAGTTATTTGATATGAATAGGGTAGAGGACTTATAGTAGTTTTAGCTCTAAAAAGTCACCAATTTATTTATTTATTTTGTATATTTAAGTGTAATACATTTAAGTATACAAAATAAATTAATAAATCTAATTAATTATGAATAAAACTTACTAATTGAATGTATGAACAATGAACTACTTACTTTATACAATATTGTTTAGGTTTTATAAATTTCAAAATTGTTGTTACTTTTACAAGTTATATATAATTATTTTATATTTAGTATTTAGCACCTAACACTAAATTAAAATTAATATATTTTTTAAAATTGTTAAGTAGGTATATAAAATATTTATTTTACAAATCCCTTTTATTATGTACAATTTAATATAACAAATGATGAGTATTTGATAAAATATGGTATCGAGATATAAACATAATATAAAAATATCTAAACCTCTATCAGGATATTTAACATACCTTTTTTTTGCAATTAAAATTTTAAAATTTTAAGATATTAACTAAGTTTTGATATTAATTATTAGTATAGGTAATGTACCTGTAGCCATTGATAAAATATACTATATATACTATAGCACAGGGGTCACCAATTAATACTTTCCGTGGGCCACATTAAGAATTCAGAAAATGTTTGAGGGCCATACAAATTCGAAGTACATAATATTTATTATAGTATGCTGATTAAGTTAGGTTACATATTAAATTATTGGCTTTTTCTCTCCTTGTCTGCGGGCCTGTTAAAATTCATCCACGGGCCGGTTGCGGCCCGCGGGCCGCCATTTGGTGACCCCTGCTATAGCATATGAATACATTTAAATAAATATTATTATCAAACTGTTAAAATGTCTGTTCTATTTTTTTAGATTACTTATTTTACTAAAGAATATCCTTGGATTTATTTTAAAAATAAACATATTGGATGTAAGATCTGTAGAGATGTAAATCAAAATTTATTAAATCAAAAAGGATCACATGTGGCATCTGAATGGTCTAATGGAGAAGTTTATTCATCAGGTTCTACATTAGAAAAGAAAAAAACTAATTTAAGAAAAAAAATTTCTAAACACAAGAATTCTGCTGCTCATTTAAATGCACAAAAAGTTATATTTTTGTCTGAAAAAAAAGTTATTGATGAACATATTTCAATGTTGATGGTGACTGATCAAGAAAATACTGCAAGAATATTTCGCACAGCTTATTTAATAGCTAAAAATCAACGCCCTTATACAGATATGCCAAAACTTACAGATCTCCAAGAATTAAATGGACTTGATATGGGAAGAATACTTCAGACTAACGTATCATGTTCTAATATTATTGATCACTTGGCCTTAGAAATGAGAAGGAAGATTGCTATGGACATAGTGAAAAATAATAGAAAAATTTGTATTTTAGTTGATGAATCCACAACATTAAGTAAAAAATCTATGTTAGTTATATGTTTACGTTGTGCAGTTGGTGAACTTAATGAAGTATACACATTTTTGTTTGATATTGTTGAAGTATCAAATACTTCAGCTAAAACTATAAAAGATTCTATATTACAAGTATTGGAAAAATATGGTATGGACACTGATTTTTTGAAAAAAAATTTTATTTCTTTTGTGAGCGATGGAGCTTCAAACATGTTAGGCCGTAAAGCAGGAGTTGGTGTATTATTACAGAAAAGTTTTCCTCATATTATACTTTGGCATTGTTGTAATCACCGTCTAGAACTTGCTGTTGCGGATTGTTTAAAAGAAGTAAGTGGAATTAATCATTTCCAATCATTTATTGAAAAACTATACTCACTGTATCACATGTCACCAAAAAATATGAATGAGTTGAAAGAATGTGCTAATTCTATTGATCAACAGTTATTAAAAATAGGTAAAATATTTACAATTAGATGGGTAGCTTCAAGTCTTCGGACAATAAAAGCTGTTTGGAATAACTTTGAATCTCTTTTTCAACATTTTTCTAATGCAATAATGGATGATCAAAGGAGCTCTAAAGAAAAAGCAAAGTATGTTGGTTTGAAAAATACTTTAAAATCCATAGAATTTGTTCACAACCTTGGCATACTGTTTGATGCTCTGACAGAATTATCAGATTTGTCCATTCAGCTCCAAAAAAGAGATCTATCTCTTATGGCTGCTCATAAATTAATTGAACGGACCATTAGCGTTTTGGAATCTATGGCTAATAAAAATGGTGAAAAAACCAAAGAAGTAAATTCTGCTTGTGAACAAAAAGAATTTAAAGGCATTATATTAGAACATAAATATTCTGTGGTAAAAATTGAAATCGGCCAATTTTTTAGAAGTTTGTCTGACAATCTAAAACAAAGACTTTTTACTACACAATCTTCTCATGTATCAATTTTAGATAAAGCTGATCCTTATAAAGATTTATTTAATAATTTATTGATTGATTTAACCATGCTTTCTCCTGATAATTGGCCTGATAACTGTGATGTACAGTTTGGTGATATAAATGTAAGCCGTTTGTCTAAAATATTTCAAATTGATCAAAGAGCCAGTGTACGAGGATTTCGTGAATACAAAGTGTCTTATCCTTCAGTAAATACAGACATTGAACCATTAATGACCGCTGTAAAGACTTTGGCTATTTCTTCTGCTGAATGTGAACGGTCCTTTAGTTCAATGAACGAAATTGTTTCTTCAAAAAGAAGTGTGTTGACTAGTGATCATATTTCATCGTTAGCTTTCATTAATTGTACTGGACCACCAATTAATAAATTCAATCCCAACATCTATATTAAAACTTGGATATTATCAGGGAAAAGAACTGCAGATGAACAATGTTGTCCAAAAAGAAAAAAGAAAGACGAAGAAGAATCTTATACATCTTTATGGTTATGTTTAGATAAATAGTTACACATACTGGCTATACTTGTACTTATAACATTTACATAGCTTATGTCACTTATAATACCTATGCGATATGATAATATTATAATTTAAATAAATTATTTATTATTTGTTTTTTTAATTAAATGTTTAAAAATAAAATGTAAACCAATATATTTTTTTTTTAACATTTCAGGCAATGAATTGCAATTTATATTTTACATTACTTAGCAGGCATTATATATTTTAAATCATTTCTTTAGGAGAAAATTTGATTTTACATACTATTAACATAAACTTTTTGTGAAAAAATTACAAGGGTGTGTGAAAGAAACAAATTATACCTAGTGAGTACTGAGTAGTGGGTTTCTTAAAAAAGTTTGGTTAGATATAGACTTTGGAAGAACTCGGGAACGCTCCTCAATTTTTAGTGACTTTAGTCCCCCCTCAACATTTTTTCCACTTTAACCACTGGGTATTATATATATATATATATATTAGAGTATAGATGAGGAAGTGTAAAACAATTAACAAATACATCTAGAACCTTTGCTCGTAAAAAAATTAAAGTTTCGATTTTTTTTTTTGATATGGTTTTCATATGTTTATGAATATTTAATATTTTTTCCTCTCCTTGTTGACCCGTCAATAAATTAAACTACACACATGAATGTGAAACGTAACTTAATTATGTGTTGTTAATAAATTTACATTTTAATCGTGATATTAATCAAAAAATGATATTTTCCTAAACAGCAGTTTACACTATAAATATTATCATTTTTTGGGTTTTCTATATTGAAAATTTTTCGAAATACACATAGATAAAATATATTCGTATCTATTTGAAATAATATACGATGGTGAAATCGTGTAAAAATACTCAATAGTATACCTATTACTGTAATATGTAATACCTATACCCACTTTTCTTAAACATACGTTACGATTCCCACGACTTGAATAGGTGAATGATATATGATAAAATTTACCATTAGTTTTATATAAATATAGAAAGATGGCTAAGACTAATGCACACTTATACTCATATACTCAATAAAACGTTTTGGTTATTGCTATTTTGTATTTTTGTGTATAATTTTCTATTGAAATTGTGTTTTGCTTTTAAATACTTGCAAATATTAAAATATTAAATTTTAATGATTTTATAGATTACCGTTAAATAAGAGATAATAATAATAGTAAAAAGTATAATATGACTCTTAGGTAATTGGCAATGTGCTACACTTGTAAACTGTAATTCCAAAAATTAAAATAATATATTTGTAAAACAAATCGGTATTCAATGATTTTCATTCGGGATTAAAAATATAAAAACAATTATTCAAAATCTTAAAAATACTTTAAACACCAAAAACCTGATGTAATTTTTTTCACTACCTAAATTATAGTTAATAAAAACTAATTTCCTAATAACCTAACTTGTGGCATTTAAAATAAATGGAAATTCTACTTAAATTTTAATGGGATAATACTATGTTATACGCAAAATTACTTGGTTTAAAAAAAGCTTTGTAAAAGCTGTTGCAATATTCTTTGCAAGAATAATAAACATAAACATTTTACGTTATACGAGTAACTACAAATTTAAATAAAATATTAAAACTTATGTTATCTAGCCAATTGCCGTAGAAGATAAACTACTTGTAAAACAAACAACAATAATTATTGACATGCATTTAGTCTTTGAAAATTAAACAAAAATATTTTTTATTTGGATTCTAAAGCTATGTTATTGTAGGATTAATATATTCACAAAAAAATACCATGATAAATAATTAATTATTTTCAATTTACTATTTAAAATTAGTGGAATACTCGGTACATTTATTTTCTAGCTATAAAAAACACTTTTAGTACTGATTATACCTAATAGAATTATATTTTAATATAAATAGTATAATTATGTATAATTGAAATTCGCCTTCTTTAAAAAACCATTTAAAATGATCTAATAGTCGCTTCCACTCTCTTAATTGTATTGTTATAACTTTATAATAATTATGTGCTTTTGAGTAATGGTAATTATTATAATACTATGTAATTATAAATATTAATAATAATAATACAAATTCATTATTATTATTATTATTATTATTATCTCTTCATAATAAATAATAATAACAACCCTAACGCCCTAATCAAATAAAATTATGCATACAACTTAATATATTTTATAAAAACATAAAACAAAAATTTTCAATGCGGAATATGTTTTTAAATTTAAATAGTTGATAAACTTCAAAGTATAATATTATTTACTATATAAGTATGTCTGTATACTTTTGTATATTATAAATATATATATATATATTTTTAAAAGTTATTGGTATTTAATCAACAATGTAAGATTATCAAAAATTATCGTTAAAACGAAAATATTTGAAAATTAGTAATACAAGTTTGAGCTTTAAAATTTTAGTCTCAACAGCTTGAAATAAATAGTAAAAATTAGTTTAATAATATGTTATACGTAGACATTATAAAAAGGTTAAGTTATGGCAATTTCAAGATTAAATAGGTACCGGATTTAATTATTTTGTGTTATATTTAAAATTAGTAGGAACTGCATATTAATAAGTAATAATACTCTGTACGATATTATTGTTCTAATGCATTTAAAAAGTATATTAATAAAAATAAAATAATACATTTAAGAATATTATAAGTTTTTGTAAACACGTGTGTAGTTTAATCAGCTTAAGTTCATGATAGACGATAGTAATGTACTATCTAGTAGTATCACAATTTAATTTTCGTTAGAATTTTTAATGATGGCGTTGGCGCGATTCGGCGGGCGTTGTCGCTAATATAATATAGTTTGGTACGTACCTATGTGTTTGAAATACTACGTTATAAATTATATCAAAAAGTAATAATTGAACTTCTACCTCAGATAATATGTGGGATGTTGTTGTTAAAATGTTATTCATTCATTTTCTTTACTTTTTATTTTTTTCATTCCATATTATAATGTTGCGTATTAATTACAACTACCTATATACCTATACGGCTATACTGCTGTTGCCTAGATATAGGTGGAAACCTGCGTGGGTGGAAACCAATAATGTAGTTATTAAAAATATTATAATAATGAAAGAATAATAAAATGTGTGGATCAACTTTTAATATATACTCAATTTTATTGAGTTAAAAAGAATTATATTTATTACATACTATAGTTATCAAATAATAACGGTGATACTATAGTTTTATGTTTATTATTATTTATTGTATAATAAATAATTAAGTAATAACTTATACATAACATTATTATATATTATTGAATACATTGAATATTAAAACTCTTATACCAATAGATAAATGTAATTTTTATAATTTTAAAATCTAAAATAACAATGTTTGTTATTGAGATAGGAAATATTATTAGGTAGCTAAATAGGACTACCTATCTATTTATTATTATACTATTTATTTATATATTTATATAAACATAAATATTAAATGAATGAGTGTTACTCAAAAATATAATTTAATATTTTATCTCAATATTAATAAATAGTCGTATAAAATAAATATACCGATTATCATTTTAATATTTTTACAAGCCAGTAATCTACATTTTATTTTTAAACATAAATGTAACTTGTAAAGATTAAATTAAATAATTTATAAAAATAAGTTTTACACCTGCAAAGCTGTTCTATGTGGTATAATATTTTCTAGTAATTAAATAAAAATAAAATAAAAAATGAATAAAAGTAAGCATTTGTATGTAATAATGAATTTAAGTATATTGTTGGAAAAGTATTTTTATTTTTTTTTTTTAATTGTTAAAAACAGGAACATATTGTATTAATTGAGCATAGCATTTTTTTCTTTAATATCTATATTATACCTATTTTTCTAAAGGAATAGTAGGTACCCAGCTGGACTAATGAAAAAAAAAATACAACCCATTTAAACCATATATTACCATGCATATGCGACATTCTTTGTGTTATAAATGATAATTTGTAACTATAAAAATATTATAACTATTTTAAACACTATTTTTAGTCATTAAATAATATCTTAATATTTTAACTTTAGAGAATAAGTATACGTATGATGCTTTGGAAATTTTTAATGGAAACATTAATATATTATATATTTTTGTACACTAATAGATAGCCGATTAGTACATGTAAACACATGTAATTGTATAAACACAAATGTCTCTTTTTTAATTATTGATAAATGATAATGCATTTATTTGACGCTGCAGTGTGTTGTGACACGGGGTCCTTCAGGTCGCATTCCTTTCTGACGGACTCTCGCAACTACTATATTATAACAGTACCCAAACGTCCAAACATTATTTTATGTTCATCAAAATACCGACAACGTTCGGATTGGCTGCGCCTCAAACCCAATGATACATAGTAACAACGGATCAATTCGCATCATTACGGTTACATCACATCGAAATATGTGATTAATATGAATAGGTACCAGCTATGTATACCTCGACTGGTTATAAACGAACAGACGGTGATGAACGATAATAATACTTTATGCTTTTATATATTTATCTTTTATAGTGTTGTGCTAAAAACCGTGTAGTTTTTACAAAGATTTTTCTTCGAATTTTCTAGACTTACCCCTACATATTCATGCATATAATATGTACATTGTACTGCAACGCGTAGGTACTTAATAAATAAATAATATGAGTTCTTGGTTGATAATGAATAATGGGTGGTCGTCGACTGTAGATGTGTATAAATCTATATGTACTTAGTTCTACAAAAAACTTATAAACAATAATATTATAAGAAAATGTGATTATATGACTTCGTACATCCTACCTTATCGCGCTGGCCGGCCCGTAATCCTCGGGAAGCAATAATGGCACGCGTCGTCGGTGGTGACCTGCAAGACTCGTTTCGCTACCTACTGCAGAATACTGATGTTTAATATGCACTCGCCAACGGTGTTGATTATAGGTCGAGATTTGCCGCCAGCATTCTCGAAACTCTAAGACTTGAAAATGACGCGATTGAAAACAGATAATTTTAAGACTACCGCGCGTAGAGAATACGGAAGCGACGACAGATTCATCATACCGTCTGACTAAAAATTACCGAGTAACAATAGTACGAGTATTTAATAACAAGGATTAGGAGATATCTATAAAATAGATATTAAAACGTAATTTTTAGAATGATATTTTTCCCAACTGAACCATATGTGCGTTGACCGTCCTAATGTAATACCGAGAGAAATTTTAACACACAATAAGTGAAACGGACAAACATGTTTCTATCTTTGGTAGATGATCAATTAAATACCATTTCGTAATAATGTGTAACTAACTTGGACAAATCACCCAGAGGCTTTTTTCTATGATTACTGTGAGTACCTAATGTTACGTTGCATAGGAGTTAAGACGTTATTTTGATATAATACATTATTATTGACAACTTTTATTTCTGTAAATATGAATTATTCATATATCTTCTCATAATATATTTATTATTTAATGCAATTCAATAATAGAAATCCAAGAATTCGCATATATCATATAATAAGTTTCGAGTGTACCTAGGCATATACAAGATGTACACCTTGTCATTTATATAGTAAGTAATAATACATAGATGTGTTAAGTTTGAATTAAATAAAACATTAATATAATTATGCTCATTGTTTATCCGTTGATTTTCTTTTTCTCTATATATTTTCGCAATTTACCTACTATTTACATTTATATATAAATATTATATTAACCAGAACATATGTTATCAATAACTTCAGATATATATTGCCTCGACATTTTTACTTGATTTTAGATAAAATATTTTCTTTCCCATTAAATATCTACATGTATGGTTACAATTTATTTTAAACATACGTTGTTTAATATAGTTTATAAACGGTTTATAAACGTAGTACCTACCTATTGTCAAAATGTTTTGGACAAAATTATTTAAAAAAACATATGTCTATAATATAAATATTTTCCTATATTTTGAAAAATTAACTGTGTATAGAAATTGCTAGTATAAAAATTTGGCGAAAATTTCAAATATTTACAGTGGTTGTTTTTGTGAGTTATAACCATATAAAAATATCAATTATTTTAAAAACTGGTTTTGCGTAAAAATTCCTGTTTTTTTTTCGTCATTTTTCTTTTTGTTTTTTTCCGATGTTTTTGAAAACTGCTGGAAACATTTTTACCCCTATAATATACCAAGGATATTCAATTTGCCATCGGAAACCATCCCTGATGTTTTAAATTGAAGAATTATTTCGACAAGTTATGGTGTACACAGACACAAAAAAAATACTTTATTGTAAAATCAATACATTCCTCGCTCCGTTCAGAATCTAAAATATACATTTGTATAACAGTATTATAGGTTTAGACTAGGTACTTAAAGTGTTTTTTATATAGTTTTTGTAGTATTTACGTTATGCGCTGCAATATATCGATTATCTCTACTTTTACCTTAGTATTGCGAGTCAAGACCGTATATGTTTTACCTTTTATTATAATAAAATACCTAAAGTTATATATTCGGTTACATATTTAGAATTCTCGAAATAGGTATATTTTTTATAACTCTTTGATATAATATATAAATAGTATAATATTTGCAGGCACTAAAGGTATATTAAATGGGTATAGGTACCTAACTTTCAAGTACCTTTTGTGTAACAGCAGTGCGTAATACCAATTTTAACGATATTGTTTAAATCAATTCTTAACAAACTTCATGATGACATTTCCTGTTTTCTATACGTACTTGCGTGATACTACAATAGCACGATGACGTTGTATTCAAAAAGTTGTACTTTACTTGGTCCGTGATAATAATATGTTTCATTGTGAAAATTGTACTCTACAACACTATAGCTGTAGGTACGCCTACTTTATCGATATTACCTATAATGTATATAATTTGTATACGATATTAATATATTATACAAAATATATAAGTATAATTAAATAATTCCGTATGTGTAAGAATTAAAAAGCGTCAATATAATAAAATTATGATCTCAATATTATCATAATTCATAACATCGTTTTTTTTTAATATGTCACAGTGTATAAAAATCGTGCGACGCGTGCGTTTATTAGGTTTTATTGAAATTACGTGACCTATGGCCTATAATATTCTACTTAAGTATAAACGAGCGATGATATCGACGACGAGTCGAGTTTGAATTGGGCAAGAACAAATGAAACCCTACTAAAAGTATTTAAACGTATACTCTTAGTTTTTTTTTATATTACAAGTAAGCCATATTAACTCTGCAAGGTTGCACAAAAATAGGATAAATTTTAACGGTTCATAAACACAAAACAGACTAATATCGTGCATGTATCGTCTACCTTAAAGTTTAAAGATTCATTAAATTAATGTTTATACAACACGGTACTATATTTACGTCATCGGATACACGTAGATATACCTTACTTTTTTTCTAATTCAAACACTACATGCTCGTAATATATATTATAGTATAGTTTATATTTCTTACCTCTTACATAAAAAAAAATATAAATGTTTATGGATGAAAAGGATTAAAAACAATTCGTTTAATACTCATTGTAAGTACCAATAGTTTTATAAAAGTATTCTTTCGTTTTTCGATACGACGTCAAAAAGTAACATTTAAAAAAACAACTAACAAAAACTTTAACATCACAAATGACACAAAAACACTAACACCATCTTTATCAGCAACAAATATACATTCTTCAAACTATAATTGTGCTAAAAATTACAACAACAAAATTTCTGAAAAATTAGCGTATAGGCGCCATCCAATAGTGTAACTAAGGAAGCTTTACGTCCCTGAATGAAATTTAACTCCCCACAATAATAAATACTACTATGAAAAAGTTTTTTTTTGTTATTCTCGTGTTATAAAAACCGGAAAGACAATACATAATAGCTAGTGCGGTATGAATGTATAGAATTTTGAGTTGAACCATGTCACTCTTATATAATATACACAACACACTTGTGTATAATCAGTGATTATTAATCACTGTGACCAAACATAAAAAAAAACAATAGTTTTCGCTTTGCTCAGAATGTAAAAAGGTCAGGCTGGGGGTGGTAGGTTTTTTTCAGTTGTATAGTGGGAACTAGCTGTATGTACAACCAGAGACGTATTCAAACATTTAGTAGAGCCCGGGTGCTAATGTTTTTCACCTTCCCCAGCCCCCACATGGATCCAAAAAAAAAAATGATTTGACTTTTTCTACGAACGCGTCGGAGCTTATTTTCGTTATCCTTTTTAGAACAAAAGTAAAAAAAAAAAAAAAAATATTAACCGATTTATGTAATTTTTCATTTTCGTTAACAGAAGATGGGGGGTCGAGTAGAAATCTGACGCCGCCAGGGGCGATCGCCCCCTCTAGCCCCCCCCTAAATTTCGCCGAGTACAACTCTGCCTACAGAATCGAACCGATCACGATATTATAATATATTATTTAGCGTATATAATATAATATTATACGTATCACGAGCGTAAATTATACAATGTTATACAATGCGTATACTCCAGTGAGCCGCGATATTTAAGTGGGTCGAACTCGGTTATGTGTGCTGCGCTTACTGCACGCATTTTAAACGATATTACATATATATGCTGTAATACGCTCCGTTACCCACATGTGCCGACCGCCCCGACGACTCGCAGCCTCGCCGACCGCGTACCAGTCGGCCGACCTACGCACTACGCATCGCTATACGTTTTACGATTTATAATATTTCGTGTGTGTAGGGCACGCACGCACGTCGCCCCGAAAACACAGTCCGCCGCGGCGGGTAGGTCGTCGACGAAATGGGGTCACGGTGTCGCCGGCCGAAACGGGGTCGCCAAGGGCCGGCGGAGCGCCCGGGAACCGGATCACTGGGTCACCCGGTGGACGGGGATGACGCCCCAGCGTCCGCGGCCGGTTTCGAGGCTGAACGGTGCGCGCGCAACCCTTAGCGGCGGCGGCGGCGGCGGCGATTATCGATCCCTTCCGATGTGACCTTGTCCGTCGCCGACGCGTACATTAACGTACCTAACGCGTACGTTGCGCGAGGCGTAGAGATTCCAAGACTACGGATTTATTGCGGATACTGCGGACAAGACGAGTACACACTACAGTACGACCGTGATACACCTGTGTCCTGTCCGTTTTGTTTTTTTTATTTTACCCTCAATCTGCATAATATACACAATAATATAATGTAAAATCACTGATCGCTGTGTTATTTTGTGTTTAGGCTATGTGAAAAGGAAATACTCTATAGCTAAATAAATAATAATTATTATTATTTTTTGACTTCACTCGAAGCTTATACGTTTTTAATTCGTGTACGTACTACTTATTTATATTTTACGTCGCCCACGAATAACGTATTCACCATGATTGACAATACCTATATTATTTATAACGATTTCGTTTCCAGAAAAACCGATTAACATCATAATTACATATTGGTAGGAAAGACTGGGTATAAAATAAACAAAGGGTAACTCTGATCCGTGTCGATGTGTTTACGTCCATTTCAAGAAATTACATAGAGAATAAATATGTGTGTACATACAAAAACCATAAATATATTATTAATATAATGATAATTAATGCGTCGTTGCGTCTTTTGTCACTTGTCTGCGTGGTTTTACGCATTTAAGATCCCTTTCAATTATATTATATTATCGCCAATTTTTTCGCCTCGTTAAAATAAATACAATATATTTACAATAGTGACAATATCGTTATGCTTGCGCATACATACTCCATTGGTCTTCTGTGTTCCAAGTTCCAATTGTATTAATACACTGAATACTTCAACATTAATCGTCTATATTATAGACTGTATATAATTTAATTCTTGGCCATAAGTACATATATTATATGTATGAGTATTCATTCGTGCTCGGGTTTGTATGAATTTACACATTTTTAATGATTGATTGTACTATATTATGCTAAGTAAGCACAAAATATGTTTCACGGAGCGTGATTAATAATTCTGAATTACAAATTCCTTAAGAGTTAAGAGCACATTGTTTGTACATATTTCAACATTTTACAGTTGTTAAACCATATTTTAAAATTGTTATGTCCTATTAAGTGTTTTTATGGCATACCTATTGTATCATTTTGTTATTAAAGTAAAATCGGCGTATAATTACGATAAAATAAAAATAAAGATTTGCTTTTAATTCCCATTTTTTTTTCTTTTTCAGAAATTAAAATCATTTGCAATAATAAATAATAAATAAATATTACTGTATAATTATTATATTGATTATAAACCAAATAAATACTTTTTTTAAATATGGTTGCTACCAGCATATTTGGTTATTTATGTTGTGCATAAACGTATATTTTAAAGAATATATATATATATATAAGCTCATACCATGCTATTGCATCATGTAGGTATTAATTATTATCCGAGTGGAGGTTAGGATACCCATACATGTTGTCTTCATCTTACTAAGGCATAACATAAAAAATTGTACATTATAAGAAGAACCCATTTTATTGTGTTATTTTTAATATTATAAAGTAAACTAACCTACCAATTATCATATAAATTAAATAATATCCTTAA
Source organism: Aphis gossypii (assembly GCF_020184175.1). NCBI lineage: Eukaryota > Metazoa > Arthropoda > Insecta > Hemiptera > Aphididae > Aphis > Aphis gossypii. The sequence continues at coordinate 63,283,630 of NC_065531.1, read as the reverse complement.
CAAAAAATGTGATAATACATAAATTCACACTAATATTAAAATTAAAAGTGTAAAATAGATTCTTCTTAACGTAAAATTATTTATATTATGCTTTAGTAAGACTGAAACAATATACGTACTTAATCAATGCATATACAAATTACAAACAAATTGAACATCCTAATCAGTGATGATTATATTCATGATAATGAACTCAGTTTTTAAGCGTTTAAATATTCACATAGTTAATATTTATATCTTTCTCATTCAAATGGAATTAATTTTAACTATAGTAATTTTAATTAGTATTTTAAAGAATAGTGAAATTTCAAACTTAAAAATTATATATATATATATTAATTACTAATAAAATAAAAATGTACAGTCTATTTATTTAACATATCATCGTTGTTATAATTTTTTAGATACACATCGTATGGTTTTAAGACTTGGTAGTTTACGATAATTTACGATAACAAATAGGGAAATTATTATTTTTTTAAAAAAGTTTTTTTTATTACTTACAGTTATGTAAAAAAATATTTTTAAAAACGTTGAAAGTGTTAAAATAATTAATAATTAATGATAGAAAAAAAATCATCCTGTGTTATACGGTTGTTAATTACGATAATTACGATATATTATAATATGATATGAGTACAATTTCTTTTATTCTTTCGGTTTAATGAAAATGATTTATTTATATTTTTAGGCAATACTAATTACTCAAAAATTCAGAACATAATGCATGATATTATGATTATACAACATAGTGAAGTCACAACTTTTCTTTGGATGAGGCTACATAATTTATAATGTAAAATCTACATAAAGAGTCTATGCTTAACTAGAAACTTTCATAAGTTTATTATGCTATAATAGCGTAAGTTTATAACATTTTAGACTTATGCCACATTTTAAATACAAGTTACAATTTAATACATATTGTTACGTCTTACGTAATACATTCACAAAATTCTGAAAGCTTTTTATTTTCCGAAATTTCATATTCGTTAACATTATTTTTAGGACTTAAAAATTAAACGTTTATTATAGATTTAACTATATGCAATGATATTTTCAAAATATTCAAATTAATTTTAGTACTTATGGTTTAGCAGATATGAACATTATTATGGATGAAACTTACGTTTAACCAAAAAAATACAATCAGTGAAATATCTCCTTTATTACTAATAATTTAGTTATGGTCATAAGGACTTTTTCTGTTGTATTTTAGGTCTAGAAACACCTCTAGAAGTTTGACACATTTATCGTGCAACACTTTATATATTAAAATAATTAAAAACACTAATAATTTAATAAATTCAATGTTTTCAAAAAAAAATTATATCAACTTACCGGAATATTATTAGTGAGATCAGTGTATTTAGCTTAATCATCGTAATCATAAAATTGATCGTGAAATATACTTAGTAAGTAATACAAGATAATCGTTTCCTTTAAGAGTCATTTTTAATTTACAATGAACAATAATATATAATTAAATTCAAATAAAATATTAATTACAATGATCTACTCAAAACAATAGATCGGTACCCACTTTCCCGCCTTTTTTAATTTTAAGATGGACGATCGCTAGGTTGTGAGGTTACACAATTTCCATCACGGCGAGGGGCTAAAAACTCACAACTGAAATTACTTAATTAATTGACGTACCTAAATGAATCAGAGACTAACATAGGTACAAAAATACTGTATAATTAACAAATTATTAGTTATAAGTCTATAAAAATAGTATCTATAAATTGTAAATATATAATAAAAATAATACCATAGCATCATAAAAAAAAAAATTTTACTAAGAAATTTTTTTATTTATAATTTCTGTAGTATAGGTAATTATTCTGCTCAAAATAACTTTATAATGTCTTATAATTAGTCGTTTTTATGCAATACTTAAATATATACAATAGGGTATTTGAATATATGGAAAACAGTAGTACATTGAAGGTTATGTTATCTTAATTACAGTATTATTTTTTTTTTAACTTTTTCATGATTAATTTTCAAGTACAATAACTATTATATAACAGTAATAAAATGCTTAATAAATTTCTAACTTGTTAATTTTAAATTTTAGATGTAGGTACATAATTTGTTGATATAAAACTATTTGGTAAATTATTCTATTATATAATTATAATTTATAAATAATACTATAAATTGTAAATAGGTACATATTATTAGAGCCAGGGTTATATAATTTATCTAGATAACATACTAAAAAATGTGATTTAAGAAATATTAAATTATTCTATACCAATACTAGGGAAAATAAATCAGTAAGTAACTACATTTTTCTATGATAATTTATAAATTGTTATCGAATTATTTCAACACTTTTTTAAATTCTAAAATAATATAATATAAAAATGTAGAATCTAGCTATACTTTCCATATTGACAATACAGGAGCAAGGGTTAATGACACACCAGGTAAAATATCTTTATATATATTAATATCCGTATAAGTGTCTCGGAACTTTTAAAAAAACTTTTTTTAAAATTGATTCATAATTCGTTTACTGAGGAATGTATTTCCCTCCCTTACTTTTTCTGCAATCGTATTTAGCTTATGATAAATATAATTTACGCGTATCATATTTATATAAAATACTTTCAAATAATCATCAGTTTTCACCATACATAGAAATGCATCTGTTTACATCAATAATATGTTTTCATCATTTCTACCTACCGGCCATAATATTTTTGAAGTATTATTCATAAAACTCGACATAGTAGGATGATATAAATTATGTAAATATCATGTACTTATTTCTATATGGTTGGATTTTATGCAGATAATGAAAAACAATAATGTATAATAATAAATTACTTAATAACAGTAACTATATGTATATTAAAACTAAACTGAATTATTTAGAATATTGTCTATGCAATATAAACCAACGGAAATATTGTGATGTAATATGTTTTTATATTATGTACCATAAACTAAAATATTTCAAAATATTTTTGGCCGGAATTAGTTCTTATATGCGAAAAAATAATTTTTTGACAGATTCTACAAGTTATGAAACGCAAGTAATTCTTATTCCCATTATTACACTCCATAAATCCATTAAAAATATATTTTTGCATTAAAATCTGTATTCGTGAGTCACGAAGAATGTCATTAAATTTACTCAAAAACGATTAAAATTTCAACTATACATAGTTATACGTCATACAATTACTAGGACAATGGGCTATATGCATATGTATGATATATAAATAAATAATAAATATCAACCTTTCCTGATTAATACAACGTGTCAGGGTGTCACTTGTCATACATTTAAAATATTTTTTGTTAAAACCGTTTAATCTAAATTTAGTAGAGATTTAATATAATTAATGATCTGCACCACCGCACCAATCGACATAATTGATTTTAATTTTAATTTTGGACACACATTCAAAATATTTGACATAAATTATTAATATGTATTTATAATTTGAACTTAGGATTATTCTCATTAATTTAGTATAACTACATAGCTTTATTATTTTTAAAATCTTGAAGAAAAATTGATATACTGATACTGGTATTAAAATAAATTAAATAATTTACTATTTATTTTATTTTAATTAATAGTCTGGAGTTATATATGAAAAAGTAAAATTATTTATATTGAGATTTTATAATGACTATTTAATGAGGCATGTATATTGTTTACAGTCTAGTATATAACATTTATTTTAATTATGAATATAAAGTAACAAATAAAATAAAAGTCCATAAAATTAGATAGTTATAAACTAATAAATAATACTTAATAAAACATTTTTTACAAAATTATTTATGCTTCTTTGTAAGCTTTAGATTTTATTCCACTTATTATTTGTGTAACAAAAAAGAACAAATAAAAAAACAAATTTAAAAGTTGGTATCCTAAAGGATACAAAAGAATTTTAAATATTTACTTACTGTAAAAATAAGGTTTTAAATATTATAAAAATATTAATCAAGTTTTTGTTTCTAAAACCTGTTGAAAAAAGTATTATAGTTACCTAATAGCTAATTATTATATCAGTTATCATTATTTATATTTATAATTTTAATTATATGTAGAATAGTTTTTTAATAAATTTAATATTTCATTCAATATTTTATTATTTATTATATTCTAAAATACTATATAAAATCATAAGTATTTCTATTATTTGATTTCAGAAATCACAAGAGTTGTTTGTACACCCAATAGAAAGACCAAGGTTGTAAAATGATCAACATAAAATAAAATATCTTATATAATTAACAAAAAACAAATGGAAAGGGTAAATAATATAATTTTTTGTAGCTATTTTAAATTTACATTTTTACTGTTTTAGTAAAATATACCTATTTTATTATGTGTAATGCTATAAAATAATATTTTGATTAAAATAATTATATAAAACTTTGGTAATATAGTTGTATTATTCGCGATACTCACTTACTCAAGTATTATAAAATTCTATTTCACTAGAAATCGTAATGAAAAATGTAGAACCTACTTGTGCCTACAGTATTGACTTAGACCTAAAATAGTACAATACCTATAATAATATAGCTAGTGATGTTAGAATCTTTCATTGTTTGAGTTACAAAACAGAAAAACGCATTTGAAATATACATTGTTATCAACTCAATACAATAAATCAATTATAGTAACTATACTTTATACACGAACTTTATTTATTTTATATTTAATTAATAAATGATCAAATAGAAAGATTGTATAAAGACATATCACGTATAGTGTACAGCTCAAAATGAAAAGAGAAAAATTCGAAAATTTTTTTTTTTATAGCCTTCCTAAACAATATAATCCTCAATCTCTGCCATGTAGTCTATGAGTACCCAGTAACCAGTAAACCACGTAAATATAATATTATTTTATATCTAAGATAAATCGTATTTAAAATCATAACAAAACAAAAATCATATTTGCAAAAAACTATATGCAAAGGTTCCCCATCAGAAAAATACTTTAAAGAGGCAAGACACACAAATCTGATATTGACATTTTTTTTTCGTTGTTTTTCAAATATAAAACACGGATATGTGACACTTATACTCTTGCTGACACTAGACATTTCTTGTTAAAAACCCTACAAAACGAGTAGTATGCATTTATATAATATCTTTTATATCCTATAATATCAACTTATGTACAAAATGTGTACACAAATGCGGTTCTTATATTCTTAAAACATTCATTATTTTATTCAAACATTTTGCGGCTTTAAATTTCTACTTTAAAAATGTAGAGCTGCACTGTTCTATACAATTATACCAGTATAACATTCAATTAAAATATTAGCAAAGTGAAACTTTTTCAAGTTTTAAGTTTTTTACTGAACTTAACACTTCCTGACTTTATTCAAAATAGCATCTTTATACGATTTCTATGACTTTACTACTTATATTATATTGTTTAAAATAACGCTCCTTCCGATAAAAAACAACAATAAAAATTAAAAACCTAATAGCTTATAAAGTTATAAATATAAATGACTACATGTAATGCTAAATTTTGTTTTAACTTCCCTATCCATCAAAAAGTGAATTATATCTTTAAAAAGTTTAAAGCTAAATTAAAATTACAAAAAGACTCACAATAAGAAACTTAAGTCTATTCCACAATAATGCAAAAATCAATCTGTTTAAACAAATTATATAAATGTATAACATGAATATAAAGGGTGATTCACCTACCCTACTCGACCCCCATTTTTTTTCATTAGTAATAAATTCGTTCAAACTTTTATTTTTGGAATTTTTAAATAAACTTAAGCCTTAAGGACTAAATTATATTATTCTCAAATACTTAGATGTTTTAAATATTTAAGGGATGTCGGATATCCTGTGGTTAAACAAACATCATTTTTCAAATGAGAATTTACATTTTTTGTGTAAGTCATTTAAGTGGATACATTTTTAAAGTTTAATGCGAATATCTAAATATAAATTCAAACGAGTTTAGTGGTTTAGTAGTTTAAAATGGTTTTACAAAAATAAAAAACAGATATAATATTTAATCTAGTATTTATATTAGATTCAGACAATATTTACAAATTATGTATTATAAAATGTCAATAGACTAGTTTCAATTACTTTAATTTTGAAATCGTAATTCGCAGTACTAATATTTCCTATTCTCCAATTATATCATTCTTATAATACACAAAGTTAAATAACTCGAGAACTCGCCCAATCCCGACTAAAATCATGTACTTAATAATTTATAGAAAAAAATTACGATTCTCATTTGAAAATAAAAGTTGCTATTACCATGAGATATTTCTTAAACGATATAAAATGGATTTGAAAATATAGCACTTAAGTATACTTAATAAAAAAAAACAGAATTTAAGTAAACTAATTATTATTTAAAGAATAATAATTGGGGATGAGCGTACTCTGTAAATCGTCTCGTTTAAAATATTATACGTGTATAATAATATGTTGATAAGATACACCATACACAATAATAATAATACTGGCGCCGAGAAAATGTACGTATTTTCTCTACAGGGGTCGCGAGCTGCAGCCTGTGTATATATGAGGCGTTGGCGACGTTTCGCGAATGAGCTTTTTACAATAAACGGCACCCGCCGAGCGCATCGGCCAAAGCGCGCGCGCACGGTTAGTGTAGTATCGGCTTTGCCGGTGGTATATTATACGTTATACCATTGCGCTCGGCAGTCGTCAAGCCAACGTCATCTCGTGTGATAATCATATTAATTTATTCGACCCGATATTTGTTGACAATTTAAAAAACAAAACATACCTATCTGTAGGACATTTTGTTTTTTAAAAAAAAAATTTTTTTGTATTTTTCTTTTTTGTAAAATAATTAATTTACGAAATTTCGGTTCGCATCGACGAATTTCATTTTAGTATACGTTCGGATTAAATCGAATGACAGTCACGAACATTTTTATGCCTGTAAATCGTATATTATTGTTGTTGTAAACAAATAACAATACTATATGTCACAATTTATTAAACGAGTACGACGCTGCGCGATTTGTCCCGAAAATTGTTCTAAAGCTTCCCAATAATATTATATCATTATTTTTAATTCATTTTTCAATTTTTCAATTTTTTTTATTTTTTAATTTTCCGTGTCGTTTGTTATACAAAATGTCCACCATGGGTTTTTGCTGTTGTTACAAACAGGCGGATGTGATGAAGTGCGTCGACACAATTGTGGACAAGTGTACAGACCCAGGCTGTGAGTATATAAATACAACTCATTATTCACCATATTATAAAGGAAAATTAAAACATAATATATTTTAGTTTTGTACTTTTGTTTTAATGTCATAGAAGAAACTTGAAAATTAGGTTTGATCCGATGTAATAGGAGTGAATCAATCATTTCCTTTAAATATTATAATCGTTCCTTTTAAGCGTACGTTGTGCGTACCCCATTAACAATTAATCTCTGACATTACATATTAAACCCTATTTGAATACTAATGCTTATACAAAACCTAACAACTTTGAAATCATCTATTGTACAATAAACACTTTATGCCCTTTGATTTAATATAATTTTGATATAGGTAATGTACTTAAAATAAATTAATAGGTAAACACTAATTTTATTTTAACATTTAATTTAAAAATAAACTTCATTGTCTCATTGATATTATAAATATTTGATTCGTATAGAATATACATATACATATACACACAACATACACATTTGCCGTTAGGTACTCACATTTTAATATTAAAACCGATGTTTTACTACACAAATTAATATACAAAAACTATTTTTTTAAGCAAATAATTTATCATCACAATATTAAATAATGGCTTATTTATATACTAAATTATAGTTTAATACAAAACTAGTACCTATATATTATTTATTATAACATAAATATCAATAATATAAAATATTATTATGTTAATTGACCGTAACATCAATTACTAAACCTAGGTATATAATATGCTAGACATACAAAACTATTTAAGCATTTTTACTTCGGTTTAAATAACTTAATTGTGTCTAAAAAATAAAAAAAACTCCAATAAGTGTATTAAAAATTAAAATTAGATAGTATTTTTACTAATCATTTAGTTCATTTGTAAAATAGCGTGAAAGAAGATGGACGGGAAATTTGAGTCACGCCAGAAAAGTCGTGCAGTATCTAATAATTGTATAGTACCGTCTATGCCTACGATTTTTAATTTTTATAACCATAAACTTCGAACTTTTTTCGTTTTATGATAACTATACAATTATTTAAATTATTAAAATCTGCAGTAATTCAATAATTAATTAAGAACTTCTATTTAAAAAGATAAAAGATTAAACTTTTTATTATTATGAATAATTCATAACTATTGTGATATAAAATTTATTTTCAACATAATATAGGTAATTCATATGATAATAAATATCGTTTTAATTTATACATTTTTAATTATTCATTTTTAAATATATCTATTAGGATGAAACAAACCGTATAATTCTACTTCCCGTAAGTTGTTCGTCTTATATCTAGTTTTTTGCATGTTTCTTTGAATAGAACTGTGTAAATTATTGATGGAATTTAAAATCGTCATTCGTCACTCGCAAAAAAAATATAAGAAAGGATAATAATAATAATATGTAATCATCGTAACATTTGTCTAAAGTTTCTACCCGTTTATTATTTCATATTAATATCAGATAGTTTTTCATGTATGAAAATCAAAAATAATTAAATTTCGTTTTACATCGTAAATCACTGTTTTATTGAAATGATAATATATATGGCCGTACGGCCAATAACAGCAAAAACTGCACCTGGCCATTCTACCAGTACCCATACCTATAATATTAATTTATCATACAGGTCAAGGACGCAACTTGCTAGTGTGACAATATAGCTATTAAGCCATCGCACCAAATAAGACGTGTTTTCTGTGTGTATGTGAACAATACGCGTGTATCAATGTATATAGTAGCTAGTAAATACAAAATACATCTGATTAACGTGTAGTATTTAGGGATATGTGAGATACTATCGTTGTTACACATGGTGGTCCGACCATAACCCAAATGAACTATGTTCTTATATATACTTACATAATACATGTATAATATTTTCACCTCCATTGTATTTATTGTTAATGAATTTAATACAATTCTGATTATAAGAACTTGTATACTTAAGCGTATACTTAAGGTCTTAAGAACTACCTATATCTATTTTCAAATACTTGGTTTTTTTATATGATATTAGAAATGTGGGGATAAAAACATATTTTTCAAATGTGAATTCTATTTATAATACTATTTCTATTGATAATTAATAATTACCAAAGAGATAATTTATTTAAAAAAATATTATTATACTGTATTTAAATCGATATTAACTTTTATCTATTTTTCGAGTTTATAACCACAAGTATGTAAGGATACAAGAAGGATAATAATAGAGTCCATGATAATAGGTTTAGTAAGTACCTAACGATTTTAAAATCATAGTAATTTATTTAAATTTATTCAAATTACGTCTGACAATAACAGATTTCTATAGGCTTATAGCTTATATCTTAAATGTCGTTTAAACCTCCCTATAATATATTATAGTAATAAACTTCGTTCAGAACCGTTTATCGAATATTTTAGTACATCCATTTATTGTTGTTTTAAAATATAAAATAATAAGAGATGCGCAACTAAATTCTAAAATCAATAATAATATAACTATGTAATTGATAAGATAAAATATTAATAAAAAAATTTTATTATAAGTGTTAAAAGTATTATAATATATTATTTACTATTAAGTTGTGTTTTATTCCAATCATAGGCGTGCGAACGGGGGTGGCCGAGTGGGCCCCCCTGCGGACTCTGGCTTTTTCTTTAATAAATACGTAGATATTATAGATCTATATTATACTAGATAGCGAACATTTTTACATTTTACATGAAAAAAGTGAAGCCAGTTTTAATCTAATAGTATAAATATAAAATAAATGTGATAAAGTTATTAATTAATCAGTTATCATCACACAAGAATCTTTGTTTCGGACCTTTTTAAGGGCCCCCGACGGTCAAAGTCTGCGGACGCCTATGATTCCAATAAAATATAATGAATGTCTCAATGTTTCAACTTGGTTTTAGTTATTTTAAACATAATTCATTTGCTATTACATACCTTTTTATTAAAAATATTCATACATTTTAGGGTTTTTTTTTTTCGAGAGGTGAACTATGTTCTAAATTTTAAAAATGTTTATGGTAAATTGGTCCCCCCCCCAAAAAATTTTTTTTTTTATACGTGTACATTTTCTTTCTCCCTTTTATAGGCTTAACCCTGTCTATGTGACTGTGTTAAACATGTATGATTATGTTATTATATATACTTTTTTGTTTTGTTGTTTTTTTTTTTAATAATTACTTACTCAATCTATATACAATATACATACATGGTTCACTTAAGTATAATGGATCAGTCATGCGTCACTATAAAGTATAAATATCTACCTAATGTTAAAAGCACCCATTATATTGATTCATTAAACGATCAGTGATTGGTATTTTAAAATATTCTTTCAATTAAAATATTAAATGTGTTGATTTGTGTACAGTGTACATATTACATGTTAATGTATCATCACTTTAAAAGAATGTATAAGAAAATATTTAATACACAAACGTACTGCATATATTTTTAATTGACCTCTTTTAAAGTTGTATTATAACTGCAGTAACACTACAGCTTAGATGAGCTAAATAGCACCATAAAATTATTTTACCTGTATTCATCAAATAATTATGACTTATGATAATATCATTAATTCATTTGACTGGCATCAATAATTCGGACATGGTGAGCCTAAAAATTAAATTAAAATACTTAAAATATGAAAAAAAAATTGTCGTGAAAATTAATATAGGACTATTAATTATTATGTATCATTATGTTATCGTTTACACCTGTATAGAAACTTATAAACATCTTGGTTGCGTATTAAGTAATGTCATAGAATTTTCTTGAAAATTAAAACAATTCAAATAACTACGCATATATAGCATTATATAAAAAAAATTGTTGCTGTATAATTTATTCATATACTTTTAAATTACCTTTATGACTTTACCTTGCGTGCCTAAATCTGAATGGTGTCATTTCAAGTTTTTTGGGAATGGAAATATGTCAATTACTAGTTCGTTTACAAATTAAGTACAAATGCTGCAGATCATCTATTTCCCTTTACCCAATTTTTATACAAAGGGAAAAGGTATACCGGATTACGCCAGTATTGATCCCGCCACCTAACTATAGGTGCAGGGGAAAAATTAATCTTTTAGAACAAAAATTATACTTTGATTTTACTTACATAACTTTATTATAAATTATACAATACTATATTTAGATATACAATTTTATTTGAAATATATCTAGGTACCTAAATAAAAATTCATTTTATAGAGTTTCTTCTGACTTATTGACTTTTTATCAGTAATTTTATTGATCATATAGTGACTCACGTAAAGAACAACGCGTAAAATATTAATTTTCCTACACTAATCTCTAGGGCTCGAATTTTAAAACATTTGATTCTTTTTTTATATATGAGATTGAAATCTAATTTTTATACATAAATTCGTTTCACGACATTCTGATTCCAAATAAACCAATTTATTTTTGTTTTTTTATGTAAATGCTTTTTTTGCTTTTTGTTCCTTTCTTTCAATTATTCAAGCTGTGAATTTTTTATATGTTTGTTATGCTATTGTAATAAAAAAACAAAATAAGAAAATAAGAAACGTAAAAACCCAGAATACGGATATTGGATTATTATTGTTTTCGTTATCTGCTTGTTTATAAAATGTATTAAACTGTATAGATTATCGATTTACATAATATAGCCTGCAGTACCTATACGGTCAGTAATCAGTAGTCAGTATGCCGATAACATCGATATCGACCATTTCAAAATTTAAGATTTAGTTATGTAATTTTAAACCTCTTGTATGAAGTATGCACCAATCACTTCAGTGCGGATGTAGAGAGTTCGTTTTCTGCGTATAAAAATATTCCGTCGGGCAATGTAAAGTCAGTTTTACTACTGAAAATCTAGAGAAATATATGGTAATTAATTCTTTTTTTAATTTAAATTTATTTTTTTATTCGTTTTTATAACTAGTTCATGTTTATTTACTTTTTTTTTAAATAAAAATGCTTCTTTTTTGATTTTTTAAAACAATCGTGTGCTTTATTATAGGTGCTTATTATGCTTTAAAATCCGAGCTCTACTAATCATTAATCAGTAATCAAGTTAATATATTATTATGTATATCATCTGTTTTACAAGTATCGTCCAGTTCAATTTTCTTGCTAAATTTTATTTATATTATACCTATTTTTATGTAAGTAATTGTACTTGAGTTATTATTTCCAAAAATATTATTTACATATTTAAGTTAAATTTGTAAATTTATTTTTAATAAAGTTAAGAAGGAAATAAGATAACCATGGCTAAATATATATTTTTATTTTTGTATATATTTAGCCATGACGATAACTATCTACAGATACAAATTGGTAGATGGCAAGATTGATATGTTGTTTTTAGACTACCCTTACTGACAGAATCGATAGGTCTCTACAAATTTTATTGGTTGGTACTATTGGTTCCTCTCGGCACCCGTGCTTACTTTTGCAATTTACAATCTATATATTGGTTTCCCCGGTAACTTAATTAGTCAGTCTCATATTGCACTAGCGACCGTCGAGGTATGGTGACTGTCGTAGTGTCGTCGTTATTTGGTATTTCTCGGCAGCGCAATAATATGGAAACCATGTTAGTAAAAAGAAAATAATGGGACAAACATTTTTGGCTCAACTCTAAAAGTTTGTTTAGTATTATTTTTATATTTTGAAGATATTATGAACACAACGGCTCGTTTCGCTTACTTGTTAAATACGATGGTGTAGTGGGGGAGGCCAAAGGGTAACAGACAACTGACAAGTACGACAGTCTAACGGGTTATTATATGAAGTCGCAATGTAATTATACTTATATAATAACACGTGTGACTGTTAAAATGTGCCAATGAGTATGCATTATAATATTATATAAACGACATCATGCTATATGTCTGTTTCATGTTTATCACTGACTGACTATATCATTCGTCGGTAGTCGTCACTCGTCAGTCGACGATGCTCGTTCCACACAAATAAAAACTGTTCACTGTTCTGTGTATAAGTTATAATTCTATAAACAACTGTAAAAAAAAAAAAAAATAAGGACTGCAATTGTTTCGTATTTATTTCATGTATACGTATTTTTTTAACGCTCGTATTATTACAAAATGAAGCTATCTAACAGGATTAAGACGGGTCTCTCGGGAAAAGAGACATGATTCTCAAAAAAAGGATAAACTTGTCTTAAATTTAAGTTCTGCATTGGCTGAACCTGTTATTATTTATTAGATATTTATAAAATTATAAATAGGATACAGTCGTTACGGGTACCGGGGTACAATTGAAAGATAGGTATAATTCTTAACAAAACCAACAAACAAGACCAGAAAACTAAAAGAGACTACCTAACTTAAGAGGAACCTTTTATTCAATTGTAAACTTTTTAACGGAGTACAGAATTGTAGCATTTTTATCAACAATTAAAAGTCATTTCATATGACGTTCAACATATTTACCAAAGAACAAACAGGTATAACCTAACTCTATTAGTGTGCTGTTAGTTTTGACATTAAAGTAAATTTACCTATTATAACATTTAAAGATAAGATTATTATCTTAAGCCCCACGTAGTTTTTTATTGATATTATTTATTTTTAAGTACGTTAACGATAATTTTAAAATGTACAGTTTCAAAAAGGTCATTATTTAAAATATATATATCAATAAAAGGCTACGTGGGGTCCTAGTTAATAATCTTACCTTAAAATTGTATAACACCTAGGTCGATTTACTCTTTATTTACCTACTCTTTATGTCTAAGCTAACAGCACACATTTGAAACTGGTGAACAAAAATGTTCGATACGAGTATAAGACTGAGACAACACATAGGTGTACGACGTCCTCGTAAATTGTTGTTCTTGTATGGTGAAATGCATTCAAATTTTGAATTTCGAGTACCAGTTAGGTTTTATTGAAACATCTTAAATTCTTAATTAGGTAGGTTTTTAAAAATTAGACGGGGTAAGATGGACAAGTACACCATTTGCAACCTTTCTCCCAAATCTCAAGTAACACCAATAATTCTTAATAAGTGATAGGTAAAATAAGGATAACTTTACTTATAGAAATTATAAATTTTTACTATTAATAATAACTTTTACTTCATGGAATAAAAATTTTCAATGTTATTAATAAGTGACTTGTTATCGTTCCCTTATCACTAAAAAATAATTATCAGGAATACAGAATGAATTAGTGTAGATTAATTAGAAATTCATTATTTTTGTTTTCTTAGTCCTTAGTGTTTCTACTTATCTTATATTGAGTATTAATTTTTTAATTATTCCAATATTATTCCATCTTACTTGTATTTGAGTTCGTTTAATCGTTTTTAATACTTGTCATATATTTATTTTTAATGCATCTATTAATCATAATCATATTATGAATGTCTCGTAACGCGTTAATTTTTACAAATATTATCAATAAAAACTTTTATTATATTATTATATAATATTACTAGTCTTGACGAGCTCTTTAAAATTTGCTCAAACATTTCGAGATTAAATTTGTTTTTGTATACAAATAGCAATGTGTGTTGGTGAGTTTAATAGAATAGTTTATATTAAAATCATATCCACATTTATTTAATAACTGGTCACAGTATTACAAATATTGAGCTAGTAAAAGGGTGTTGCCAAGGTCACTACCCAATATACATACATCTTCTAAATTTCTAATACAAAATTAATTTTCCATTAAATTATTTTTATCTTAAAACTACTAATAATATACAAATAAATTGAATTTGGTTTATAACAATTGATAAAGATATATGATATTATGTTTTATTTTACTAGGTTGTTTATCTCGTATGCGCCCTCGCTATAAGCGTCTTGTTGATAACATCTTCCCGTCAGTACCTCAGGTATTTTAATTATTATTTATTTAAAAAATCTTAACACAAGATTATAATTTAATAATTTATTTAATTGTGTTTGTAACCTAGGATGGTTTGGTAAAGAATAATATGGAAAAGTTAACATTCTATGCTTTATCGTCACCAGAAAAATTAGATCGTATTGGTGAATATCTATTTCAAAAAGCTAGTAGAGATATCTCTCGCAAGAGAAATGAGTAAGATTTATCAAAAATTTAAATAAATGATCAAATTTTTTAATATTTTCTATTTTTAGGTTTGTAATGATTGCTATGGAAGCTATGGACCAGCTTCTTGTAGCATGTCATGCTCAAACTCTAAATTTATTTGTTGAAAGCTACTTGCGCATTGTGCAAAAGCTACTTGAATCATCAGAACCCAGTTTACAAATATTAGCCACACAATCGGTACCAAACTTCATTCAATTTTGTTGTTTAATAAAATTAACACTAATTAACAGCAATTATTTTGTTTTATAGTTTGTACGATTTTCTAATATTGAAGAGGATACACCATCATATCATAGGAGATATGATTTCTTTGTTTCCAAATTTTCTTCTATGTGTCACAACAATAATCCAAATTTAGTCACTATGGAAATGATTCGAATGGCAGGCATAAAAGGCATTCAAGTAAAATTCAAATCAAATATTATATATTTTATACTTGATTTAAATATATACTTTTTATTCTTATTAAGGGAGTTATTAGAAAAACAGTCTCTGATGATTTGGTTGAAAATATTTGGGAACCTGTTCACATGGATAAAATTGTTCCATCTTTATTATTTAATATGCACACAATGAAGTAAGTGTTATATTAGTATTTAAGTAACTTAATAGTATTATGTTATATTATGACCTATCTTGTTGTATGTGCTTTGTAAGCTATGTTGTGTTTTAGTCTATTTGTTTAGCCTTCATGATAAATTACAGATAATTAAAATAACAAAATAAGTTATATATTTCGAAAGTATATGCAGTTAATAAAATTATACCTACCTATTTATTGTAAAATAAATTACTTTATTAATATTACCTATTTAATATTTTATTTATTTTTAGATCAAAAACTGAATTAGTTGTTGAAAGTGGAATTTCAGAAGAGGTCAATGATAAAACTGATTCATTTTCATTAGCAGAATCTTGTTTAAGAGAGTTAATTGGACGTGCATCATTTGGCCATGTTAAAAGTGTCATTCGTCCTGTGCTAAAGTATTAGAAAAAAAACTTAAAATTTATGAAATTTGTGTAATAAATTTTTTTTATTTATTTAAAAAATGTAGACATCTTGATGCTCATCATATGTGGGTGCCAAATGTATTTGCTACACAGTGTTTCCGTATCTTGATGTTTTCTATTCAATCTCAATATTCATATGCTGTTGTGGAAACATTGATGACACATTTAGATGAAAACAGCAATGCATCTCCAAAAATCCGCACCAGTATTGCAGACGTACTATCAAAAATTATTGCTATTGCAGCTAATGAAAGTGTTGGGCCAACAGTATTAGAAATAATAAATTCTCTGCTAACAAATCTCCGTACATCAGTCACTAGACGTCCACCATCCAATATTGGACTGTCTGAGTCTGATGGTGAAAATGAATACAGAGAAGCACTTATACATGCACTTGGAGAATTTGCTGCCCATTTGCCTGACTACCAGAAAATTGAAATTATGATGTTTATTATGTCCAAAGTACCACAGTTCAAATCTTCAAATAATCCCAATGATCTCCATGTACAGAGAATGTGCTTAAAATCTCTTTTGATGGTAATTATTTATTTTATATGTTGTCTATGCTATTTATTATAATTTAAATGCAATATTATTAAACTAATTTTGTTATTATGTAGGTAAGCACCAAATATAGTTCAGTACAAATGAATGCTACTTTTCCTCAATCATTCTTGGATTTATTGCTAAAAACATTGACTGCTTCTGAGGATGAAATTCGCTTCATTGTTCTACGCATATTACACACACTCTTAGACAGGCACAATAATGTATCTAAGCTATCTAAAGCTACGTAAGTTTTCAATTGAAAATAACTTTAATTATTCACTACTAATTATATTAAAAATTATTTTTACAGGGTAGATATCTCCAAATCTGACATAAATCTAGAGAAATGTTCTCGCAGTGATACAATATTTATTCGAAAACATGCTCAAGATATTTATGTATCTATATATGAAAGCTTAGAAATGACTAACAATACTGTTGATAATGTCGAGGCTGTATACACAACTTTGGCTCTAATATGTATTGAATTGTTGTCTGAGGAAACAGTTTTGGACTTTATCAGACTGATTTTAAGTATACAGGAGCTAGCCATTACTAACGCTGTACTTTCAACGCAACAAAAATTCCATTTGCATGCTTTGGTTATTAGTATTATGCTTTTAGTAGCTGTTGTAACAGATTTACATCCACTCAAGGACTATGTCGAAAAAGTAATTAATAAAAACATAAATTATAAAATAATAATGTAGTATGCATAACATAAAGAAAATTTATTTTTCAGATAATTGAACAAAGAAAATTATTAAGTGCTACTCATTTATTACCAGAAATAAGTATTCATAACGAAGTTAAATCTGCCAGTCTCTTGCCAGCTGGAGTCTTAATTGAAGAACCAGAATTAACCGAAGCTTTAAAGGCTTCAGGAATTGATATTACAAGTTTGTTTTTGTTTGATATAATTTACTATTTATCTAGGGTTATAAAGTTTTTAATAAGTACTGTTTACCTAGATTTGTGAAGTTACTTATTATTACTGATTATGTTTTTGAAATTTACTTTTTGAATCAGTGTTTTGAAAACATGAAATATAAGTATTTTAACAAATTTTTGTTTTCAAAATAGTACCAAACTTTCTAAATTTAATTGATATCCATTATTCTTTAATTTTAAAAAGAAAATTATTTTTATAGTTTTAACATTTATACTTAAAAAACATTTATTGAATATTTTTTATTTATAGTGTATGTATTGATTCTTTTATTGATAATTTTATGATTTGAAAAATTAAACTAAAAATATGTACAGATTTTTTTTTTTGTATAAAAATTAGTTAAATAGTGATAATATATTATATTTAGCCTAAAATATACTTAACTAAAACAATTTTTTTCTTTCAAAAGTTAAAATAATAATGATTGTTACATCCAATAAAAGCTGTTCCATTTACTTTATAATTTTAATATTTATTATTTTTAATAATCAATTTGTAATTTGTATTATATTTATAGGTGAAGCTGGACCAGTATTAACTCATAGACGTAGTTGGGTTGAAAATACCAATATGTCAATGAAAGGAAGCTTTACTGATCTGAGTAATTTAGATTTAGATAGTGTCAACTCCACTCCAGCAATGCAAAGAGTCAGTATTAATTATAAAATAAATTGTGTTGTATAATTAAATGATAACTATTTTATGTATTAATATTGAATTATATTTTCTATAGCGTTTTTCTCCAAATGAAGACCTGTCATTTGAAGCCATGAAACGTTCACTGTTGGATAACCCTGTGATCAAAGTTGAACAAAATACCAGACAAACTCAACTGTGTGATATGTTCAGAAACACGTCATTCCAAGACTTAGTGGCTATTTCCACTGCATCAAAGGTAATTTAGCTTATTATCATACAAATCATGTTTATTTTAAACTCACACATCTATTATTTATGTTCAGGATGAAGAAACATTGCATACAAAAATAACTGATGTATTCAATAAAGTAGATATATCGAACAAGCTATCAAATGTTGAAACCAACAACCAGCCTATACCTATCTATGAGACACTGTTTCCAGAATTATTTGCATTTTAATGAAATTGTATATTTTATTGACATATTTATAGAATTGTTTTAAGGTTGAGTATTTTTTAAAATAAAATGGACTACATTTTATTGTTGTTATATCAATACATATTAGGCCAAGCTGTTAGTATGTATTTTATTTATAATAATAAGCCATCGGTGTTGTTACCAAGGTGATGTTTCATTTAAAAATATATTTTTATTTATTTTGGTGTTTTTTTAATTTTGTGTAAGTTTTTCCATTGTGCATTTCGTGATGAACACTTCCATTAAAATTTATAAATATAATTATATTAATAAAACAATCTATAAGTTTTTTTATCATCATTCATGCATTTTGAAAAATTAGTATTTGTGAAATAATTACAGACAATCCTCCCCCTCCACATTTATAATTTGTTTTTTATAAGCAGTAAACCAGCACTTTAGAATATTTTCGATAGTATAATATAATTTTTTTTTCTCCACTTTTCTACTCTGTTCAAATATTAAATTTTTATATTACTAAAAAAATCCAAACATTTTTTATAAATCATTTAAAATCATCAACTCTTAGTATCAAAAAGATTGTCTTGGCTTATTTTGAATCCAATAACCCAATAGACAATAAAGATGTGGTTGAGTCATTACCCTGTTGAGGATTGGAGGTTATATAGTAAATATGTTATCCTATAAACTTTTAAAACCTAACTGAAACTGTTTACTTATTAAAAGGCAAAAATGCAGGCACTTTTTCGTTACATGTTGCGACAAATGTTATCAATTATTTCAATGATCAAAAATGATATAAAACTGACAATTATTATGCTTTGTAGAATGTTTAAGTTTTAATCATCTTTGAAGAAGAAGAAACTTTATTCAAGCTGAGTATAACTGATTTTATAATTAATTTTAAATAATACCAAAAATAATGTTGTACCTAAAAATCTGTCGGTTTTGATAACCTTTTTAAAGTTTTGGTTTCTTCTAAGACTTAAATATAGTTGGAATACTACTAAGAGATGGCTTATAACTTATAAAACATTATTTATACATTTATTTTGAATTTTACTTAAATCCTTTTAGGTGCCTATACCTATGCAGTTTAACTAAGTTTTTCAAGAAACTCAACACTGTTTTTTCTTTTGGTAAATTTGGGTAAACCCAAATAGTTATTGGGATATTTGAAAAATAGAACTTAGAACCAAATATTTATGTTACTAATTATAGTCTATTCAAAAGAGATCGGTACACAGTGGTGCGCAGACCACCTGCTGATTCAACTTGTCATGTTCTTATAGGACGCTCTGGTCGCCTGTGCGTTTGACATGCTATTTTTGTATGGCAACCACAACGGAGAGTCAAACGAAACAATACTATGCATTTTAAATTATTTGAACTCATTAGGAGTCGATACTGAAATAATGTGATGCTTTCGTTGGCGGCAACGCATCAGATCTCGCCACAGTACAAAACCACCCCCATGGGCAGTAGGTATATGACTGCCTGTACCGATCTTGTTTTGAATAGACTACAGTTTAAGTCATTAAAATAATAACAATGTAATAATACCACTGATATTATTTATTTGTATTTTATTAAATAAACTACACACAGATTGTTTTACATTAACATAGTCTGTTTATTTTATTCCTCACAGTTGACTATTATGAATTTATATTACCTATATATCAATAAAAAAAAAAAATATATATAATACAAAAGGTCGGAATAATTAACTCTTCCATGTGTTCTTTTCGTAATCCCAATTTGAGGATAAACCGTCAATTGGATCAACTCGTAAATCAATCATACGTTTCAGTTGGGCTTGACGATGCTCAAGTGACAACGACGGATCATCAGCAGTGCTGGTCACTAGAAATGATTATCAATATTAAAATGTTATAACTAAACTTAATAATGTAATGATATTTGATAACTATAAAAAAAAAAGAGTAATGAAAATACTTACAGAATTTACGGACTCCAACGAAAGAAAAAACGGCAACTGCTACCCAGACAAAGACCCATCCAAATACAGCTTTCCATTCACCAGTTGGTGCATCTACTTCAACCAATGTCTGGCAAAAACTCGCTCTATATAATTTTTTCTTTTCTTCTAAAGTCAATTTTTTCCAGTCTCCTTTTTCTTTCTCGCGCAGAGCCTAGTGATGAAAAGAAAAAAGTACATACACAATATACCACTTATTGTTTGATAATCAATACTATCAGACATTATTGTTAGACATTGGTATAATATATGACCTACTGATGCCCTTAACTATATATTACCAGTGATCTACACTTACAAATATTAAATAAATTAACTGTTATTTTGTCACTCTACATTTTAATTTTATTAGATTATTATAAGTAACAAGCGGTTATTTTGAATAATGTTATTAAAATCGATAACAATCATAATTGTATGAAAATAAAATAAACGGCATGGTGGGCATAGTCTGTTTGGGAAAATTGATTTTAAAACTGTACTATTAGAGCAAATTTTTATATACAGAACTTGTACAAAGGTTGTGTATGTTTTAAGTGATATTTTACATTTGAATAGACTTAGGATTATAAAAATTGGAATGCTTAAAAAAAAGTTTATTTGACTCACTACATATAAGGTGGTCAAAAACAAAAAAAAATCCCAATAATATCAATTTTATACCTATTATTAAATTAAATTTAAATAACTAAAATCGTCTAAGTAAACCAGAATCTTTACCTAATATGACAACCACAATTAAATATTATTGTACAGTAGCTGTAGCTAAGTTAACATAATATTAACTACACGAAAGCACAAATCAATAATGTCTTTATAATTGATAGTATAATTTTATTATACTCTGCCAGATAGTCAATTTTATTTGCTTAAATGGCATACATAAAACTAATTAGTATGATTTATTTATTAACAGTTAAAAAAGTTAAAATTCGTTCAAATTACCAGTTCCCAACATAGTGTACTTGGAAGTTAGTACATAAAGTTCAACAGAAATGAACACAGTTATATTGAATGTTCAACGACCATAGAATATACAATTTTTATGAATTTATAACATAGGAATAAGTGATGCAACAGTAAATCATAATATGTAGTTGTACCAATACCTACTATTATTACTTGATAGCAATAACCTATGACAATAATAAATTAGATTTATGAATATCGTACCAATATTTCGGGGGTGTTCTTCATAAACCTAACGCTGGGGAACGGGAAGGTGATGGTGTCGAAGTATTGTGCTTCACCGTTCAGACCGTAGCCAACAATGTCGCGACCGACGATCTTGTCTTCGCGCACTTGCATCACACCCTGTACGGGAGGCTTCGGCTCGGCCTGGAAAACGGCCGCCGTTGAGGTAGAGCTGTTGGCCGCCAGTTTGTTGTACGCGGGCGAACGCGCTAGAAACGAACGGACTACCGCACGGGAATACATCTGAAACGACATAATGTAAATATTGTACTGTAAGAAAAATTAAATCGCATTTCGATTCTGTTACAGAAACCATTAATTCTACTCACCTTTGTCGTATGTAGTTACGATCGATTAACGAACAGCTATAGCGCCGATATCGTACAAGAGGTTAAAAGGTAAAAAAACGATTTCAGAAAATTTTTGCTGCTATAATATTATAATCGTCAAGGGCTTGAAAATCAGAAAACACATGTTATGATAACCCGTCCAGTATTGTAATCACTACACGAAAATCCGATATTTCGTTGGCTATACTGTATCAGTCGTTTCCCGGGTAATTTCGTTTTTAAAATATCGGCAAGCGGGCGGCACTCTGCTGTACAGCACGATTTAAGGTATATTTAAATCACGAAATCGATTTAAATCGTGCCGTACACACAGTTATATATAAAAATCTGTGGTTTTACAGTATAGGCATTGATTAAATATACTTAAATAGTTAGTGTAATGATAAAATATGGCAGCTCTGAGACCACGACTAAGAGAGCCAAAAATTTGGTCGTGTAAGAACTAGGGAGCGGTATCTACCAAGTGGTCCAATGGTCAGTGATGAGTGTTATAAAACGCAGAAACCAGGATCGATGGTATAAGTGGCAAGCGGGTCACTGTAACGGAGGAAACGGTCCGTTGCTTTTAATACATACCGTGGACACTTGTACGATCGGCTAAAAACGTTTATTTCCGAACACGGACATTTTATACTATTGTATACATAAAGTATAAATTGTTAATCTATGTTACGAATAAAGACCGGATTTTTGTGTGACTTACACCTAAAAACCGTGCAATTAAAATGTGCAAAATCGTGCAGCAGTAAAATTTTTACAAACATTTTTTTTTTAAATAAAACAGAAACTTGCGGTATTGTGCAAAGTAAAACTTTTTTTAAATAAATCTAAATCCCTTGATTTAGATTTGTAGCTTGTTTTTATAGAATTTAGAACACGCCATAAAAGAATGAAATTGCACGGAATTTTCCGGTCTTTAGTTATAAACAATAAACTTAAGTAGGTATCTATATATTTTGTCAATTATTAAAATATAAAAATTCAAAATTCAATTACTAATGTTATAAAAAAATATATAGTGCCTATATTTACAAGTTAAAACTATCAGTTTTTTTTTTTTTTAATTTACTACTATATTATCAAAAGTTATGTTAAAATGAATCTAAATATTTTGAAACTATGAACGCGTATAATAAAATTCATAATAATATACGTAAAATGTTTGAGCTTCCATGTATAATATTTTTGAATTACAATAAAATAAACAACATAACGTTATCCATTATAATTTAAATATGCAATTCCGTTCAAAATTTAAACTTTAAATGTTTATTAAAAAAATGTGCTTTTTTAATTTTTGATTTCAGTAGGTATAAACACTTTAAACTATTTATATAAAACTTTATATTCAATTTTTAAATCTTAACTATAAAAACTGCACATTTTATAAATTTTAACTTCAATTTATATATAGTAAATTAGAAGAAATATAAATTACAAGTACTGGCCGCAATAGATTATACATTTTTTTAAATTATTATTTTAGTATTTACTTTTTTTATTTACATACCTACCTGATAAATATTCAGATATTTCATCAGATTTGTATTGTGTTTATTTTTTATGATACTTGTAACTTATAATTTTAATAGACTCTTGCAGTGTACAGTATTTTTGTAAAATTATGAGTTTATTCTTGGTGAGCTTGTACACAACGAGTTTTTGTAGTTAATGATATTTCAATTTTAATGATATTTGTATACATTGTGAATACGCATGTTAATTGTTTCAGGTTAACGAACAAGATAAGGAAGAATTCCTCACTTATTTGGACGAAAATGGTATCTTGGATAAACTAACCGATGTACTAATCATGTTGCACAGTGAACAAGAAACACCTTCAGATCCCATCGAGTAATTATACAATCTATACATTTTTTTTTTTTATACTTTTGCTTTCATTTATTGAAATTTTTATCAATGACCATCATATTGTAATTCAATAATTTAATTATCTAAGTAAGTATTGAGATATTATACCGATTTATTGAAGAATAAATTATAGTTTTATTAAATTATTGAGAAAAAAGGATCAATATATTATAAAATGCAATAGAGAATTTAATAGTTATTACTTATTAGGCATCAGAAATATATTAATAACAACAATAGGAGAATATAATACAAATTACAAAAATATTACACAACAATTTAAATGATTAAAAAAATAAATTTCTTTAAAAACTATGTTTTTGCGGTGGATCGAATTACATAAAATGCGTTATTCATAATAATATGCTATATAATGAGACTTTTCATAATATTTTTAGCATGTTTTTTCAAGTACACATAATTGCAGTTCTGCTTTGTAATTCTACAAAATATGAAAATTAAAATTATTGTATTCACATAATATTATAATTATTCTAAGCGCCTATTATAAAAATTTTTATCTGTACAAGTGCACTTTAGAATTTCACTTTAGTGTATAATATACTTATAGATGTTATAGTACCTTTAAGGCTTAAACTATCTTATTCAAAAAAAAAAAAAATGGGCCAACAATTTTCTCCATAAATATTAATAGACCATATAATATTATATACCCACTATATTATACCAATATATTTCTATATGTTATTCGGTAGCGAACTAATATATTTATTTTATTACTATCAAATTGTATACTAATATATATTATAATATGTACTGGTTAAATATATTTAATCTATAGATATATATTATCATAATGACAATAATGTTTTCAACTTATTAGCAACATGAAGTAATAAATATTTTTCGAACAAAAAAATTGACCATCTGCCCCCACCATTAAAATAAAACTATATTCATGTGTAATAAATAAATGTACATTAGTAATTTTAACCTACTCGTTTTTTTTTATTGTTTGGGTGAATTTATAGATATGTGAGGAAGAACATATGTGTGGACAACCCGGACGTTGTAGAAATCAATGAATTGAAGACCCAGATCCAGAAAGCCAATGTTGAACTAGCTAAGCTTCAGAAGATCAGGGATGAACTCAAAGTTCGTCTGGAACAATTTCAAACTGAATTACAACTGGAGGTTGAGGACTATGAGGATGAAGCGGTCAAAGTAGCAGACAACGATGAATATGTCGATTAAAAATTCGGAAATCAAGTCTCCAGTTTCCCGCTGTACTTTATTTAATTAATAATAATTTTATTTCAACTGTGAAAAGCGGTCAACTGCGTCTGTTTAATTGTTTATATTTTTAACGCATTATTCACCATGCAATATCTGTAGAATCTTAATTTTAATCTATCGGTTATGTATGCATGTGGATCCTATTTACCGTCATTTAAGTTTTTCAGGTTATTAAGAAATTTATGGGGAATGATTTACTTCTAACGCCCTAATATACCAACTAGTTCCAGTTTTTATAAACAAAAAAACCACATACACACATTATAATTGTAAAATCAATAATTTATCTAGCTCTATACATTGCTACTCAAATCGGAATCTAACTCTCTTATAAAAATATTATATTATACATAAAACAAAGGTATATTAAAATTGAGCTCACATTTTATTAAACTTTCAGCTTGCAATTGCTATTGCTATTGCGCAAGAAATGCTTGAATAACTTAAAATTGACCTGACGTGGAGATATGAATTTTAAACGTGAACCCTCCTTTTTTACTATAAAATATTTAGTAGGTTGAAAATTTCTATGTGCCTGATTCTGAGTTCTAAGTTTTACAGTTATTAACATATTGATATTGAGAAAAATAGTTCTCAACAATGGTTTTCAAAAATATAAATTAGATATAAAATATCAGATCTAGTACCTATCTATTAATTTTACTTGGAACGTTTTAATAAATTATAAATATTAATAGATTTTCAAATCACTATATTATGCCTCGTGGTAAATATTATCAAATATATTGTTTTAAGTACTTAAACTTAAATTGTTCAAAAACTATTCGTTCGAATTTCGATTAATACGTTGAAATTTTCAGAAAATATACCTGTTTAATGCTAAATAATTTATAGTACCTATAAAAGAAATATTATAATTTGAAAAATAGAAGTTTAATTCTCCACAAAACATTCTTAAAGTAGCGTAGAGAAAATAATGCTTAATGTTTTTTTTGTAATAGCCACCTACGCAGATAATATTTAAAAGAATATGTACACAAAAAGTATTTATTCCTATTTTATTTCACTTAAAACTTTTAATGGGTTTTCTTAACTAATTTAAAGAGTAAGTACCTATAGTAGTAGTTAATAAAGTACCAAGTGATTCATAATTGATTATTCGTGTACCATCGTCATTTTTAGGAAAATAAGCACTATCAGAATCCGTAAAATAAATAATAAATATCTAAGTGATTAAATTATTTAATTAATTGATTTATTGTACTTAAGAAATTTTTAATTGTCATCAAAAATCTTCTTTAAACATCTTTTGTTAGAAATTTATTCAGTTTTATCCATATTATATAATAATCGTTAAAATAACAAGTCGTTTAACTGCATATAATTATTCAAAATACACTAAGTCTGATACTTACGTAAACAACAGCAGTGTTTATAATAAATGTGTATTATGCATAACAGTCATAATAGTAAACAATAGGTATATCATCATTTTGCAACTTACTACGAAATCGTCCAAGTATGGCGTGCACAACTATTTATCATTTTTCAAATAGGTTATTAATTATTATGTATGCCGTCACAGCCTGCGGTATAAACATGAGTAGATATTATTATTAATAATATAAGTACTTAAATAGACAAGTGTTTATAATATAATACAAATAACATTATAGAATATATTATATTGTATATTATACAATGAACTGCACTATAATATAATAAAAAATAAAATAATACGCCATTCAATTAGCACTCATTATACAAATGTATGTTGTTTAAGTTTTCCTAACGAAATAAGCCCATGTAACAGTATGCATGTATATAAGTATAAAATTATTCGAAAATACATTCATCATTTAACTTCGAAAACTGCATCACTGCAATATTTTTCGGACATAAAATAAAATGCATTAAACATATGAGTATTATTAGTTATTATTGCCATTCATTATAAACAAATAATATTTATATTCAATATTAGTCCATAGGTAGGTACTTACTAGTTACTAACGCGTCGTAAGTAATATTCGCAGTAAACGAATTGCGTCCCAAGATCCCTTTTTCATCCGATTTGCGTCCCGATAATATTTAACAACTTTACTTAGAATTGCGTCCGATGTATTATTTTCCTTGCCAAGTGCTGACACCTATCAACATATTTAACACCCAGTTATATTATTTTAAATATTATTAAAGTAGATAATAACGTAACATAACTCTCTATCTTCAAAGTCCCTTGATTATAATTTTCCATACCTGAAAGTCAACAGCGTACGTTTTCTTATTTTTCTATAGTGACAGGTTCGATTTTTCGTTATAGTTTGATCATTTAGCACATCCTTGTTTTTAATTATTTAAAAACTGCTGCAGAATACCTTCTATACCTAAGACATGGCACCTTAGGAATGAGTAGTATATCAGTAGGTTATGGTATAATACTACCTAATAGTTAATAATAAAAAATATTGTTTTTTAGTATTGATGAAACATTTTGGTCGAGTTGGTAGTGCTAACACAGGATATTATGTATAAGTATATGTAATTTATTCACAATAGGATGCCAATAAATATTATATGTGAAAACTGTATCTCACGAAAAATAAGTCAAGCCACAGACCACAGACCACAGTTGAGAAACAAAATTTGTACACGAAACAAATAGGTACAGATGACAATATTTTTTTGTATCGTAGCGTTTTTTTTTTTTTTTTTGATATCATTAATTTTAAAACATGAAAATAACTGGTTTTGAAACAATAATAACTTTTTTATATTTATAGTACCAAAAAAATAACGACACACAGATGCTTTGACACAACAAATAATGTCTTCTTATTAAGTTAAATATAAATTGATTTTATTACTGTAATGAAGTGATTAATTTTATTCCGAAACCGTTTTTATATAATATCTTGTTATTACACAATAACCACAATGGTACTGATTTGGGAACATTGCAGTTGTTAAAATAATTTGAACTAAATATATAAAAAACGAATTCAAAATATTTTAAAAGTGATCCGATGTAATCAGTATTAACAAGGATATTGTTGTATGATAACGAGATTATATAAAAAAAAAGATATCAAGCGGGACAGAGTTACAAATACTATATTTTACAGTAGATTTTAAAAATGTTCACATCAGGTACGTAGAAGAGAACTTAATCTGTATTGGAGAATTTTCAAACGAATGGAAAGAACCAAAATAAAAATGAATTTTTAAGTTATCGGGAAAAATTTTACAATATAGATAAAGTTTTTTTTATATGTATTGTGAACATTTGGTAAAGCTTCTGTGAGTACTGTCTCCGTAAGTTGGTCCCTCGTGATAAATTACACGATGTGGACTTGAGCGTTTAATAAATCAAACGTGAAACGAGTGAATGAAAAACGCACTTTTTCCACACCCAACCGCAGTCCAGAAAAAAATCTGAAATACGACTTAAGGACACAGACACACTGCTAATTGGATTGAAGAGTTAATTATTTATTTCATTATTTGCATGCGATATAAGATTTAATTGAAGGAATTGCTAAACGTAAAAAAAAACACATCCAGCGTAAGTAATCGATTGCTATCGTACATAATATATTATACAGAATAATAAGTATACATGCATACATTTTTAACAAGAATCAAATTTATATAGTTTACACGAAGAGAATCACACAATGTAAATTGTAGGTATTATATTTTTTTTTTATAACGTAAAAGTCGTACAATAATTTTATAGTATGCAGTGCTTGAATTGGAGGGGGTTAGGTACAATTTTTTTTTATACTTTTGCATGTCCCGCCTAATTTTCTTTTAAATTCGAGCACTGAATTAATACTTCATCTCGCGTACCGTGTACCTATCTAAAACAGTACCTATATACGTACAACAATAAAATAATAAAAATTATTTAAAAATAATTCAAAAACACGAAGTAATATCCAACGCACGCAATAATAACATGATAACATAGTAAAATTCAACTTTTGAGACTAGAATATTTTGGTCCTAATTCTAAATAGTAAATACATTGATGGTACATAATATTAGGCCGTACAAACGTACACAAATGAATTGCTATACATTATATTAAAATAACGATGACGGCCTATAACTAAGCAATAATAATAACAGTAATAATTAAAACACCTATTTAATAATATTATATAATATATATAAATATGTTTTGAAAATCTTACTTAAATTCGAAATATCTAAAATAAATTAATAAAATATATAATATTTAATTCAAAATGTATTTATATAATATATAGTTTAATATTTTAATATAATATAATAATATATTGTCAATAAGTTATGAGACGGAAGTACTCGGTTAATCCGTAAAAGTATTTTTTTCTAATATCACGTATACATAATATATAATATTGTTGTAAAATTTAAATTAGGTACATAAATATATAATATAATATTGTATTATGAATAATAATATTATATTAAAACCGTGGTCTCAATATGTTGATTTGTAAATAAGTAGAAATTATTGGTGGTTAAATATAAGTAGTACAAGTTATGTCAGAACCGAAACCACGAGCCGATTGCTCGGTGCACGGATACGACAAAAGTGCAGCGGGGAGGGAGCTTGGGTTTTCGCGTTTATATTTAAATCCGGGTGCTAAGTCGAGGAAGGCGTCGGTGGCAATAACGTCTGCTGCAAATTCGCTTTCCGGCAGTTCCACAGCCATTTTATGATTCTGGCGTTCCGCTCGACGATGGACGGCAATTCGGATGAGGACGATCCACCACCGGATTTCCCGATACAACCTGCACCGATCGGTCCACCCGTTCTTACGTCACAGCCATCGGTGTCCTTCCGAACGTCACCGCCTTCCCAAAGTCCGTCGGCGTTTGCGTTGTTGTTGTTGTTGCTGCCGCCGCTCACAGAGCCCACCGAGCTGTTCGAGTCGCCGAAACATACCTGTGAGCCCGTTTCCGAATCGGTTTTTATGATCCACCTGGTGAAAAAAAATGCACAAACGTTATTATAATATATAATACAATATAACAGTCATACAGAGCGATTCATAAAATATGTCCACCCTTATTATTTGTTTCGTTAATAATGAATTTATTCAAATTCTAGTTAATATACATCAACATTTGAAGAGAAAAAATCTGCCTAACATTCACTCGAAATTTAGATATTTGTAATTTGTTTTGCCATTTCGGATACTATTATTAATTTATAACACTAATAATATATACCTATTTAGTTTGTATAATAGTATAATCAATATAGCATATATTATCGTTTTCAAATTTACTTGAGATGTTATTTTTAGAAATGTTTAATATTTATTACAATTACTAACTATATTTACTTTCATACCCAAAAAATATTGAAGTTGAAAATCGAAACATTTTTCTACTACATAAGCCGTGAATACGTGCAGAATAATAAAAAATATAGGCACAACTGCACAAGTCTAAGTAATTTAAAATATGGTTCTTTAGTTTAGGTATCTACCTAAATATTCTAAGAATCAAATGTTAAATAAACCATTAAAAACAAAAAGGAAGTAATGTTACTAGCGTGAATCATCCTATACAGGGTGTCCCGTGAGGATTTACCCATTGCGATATCTCGTTATCTGTATTTGTTACCACTATGGTATTAAATAATTCACTGTTTTTCTAGAAACTAGAAAAAATATTAAAAATCAGGAAATTAATGAAATCAAAATGTTGAAACGTCAATATTTTCAAAAAATTAACTCTACAAAATGGCTATCTTCGATTTTTTTGAAAATAATTAAATAAAAAATATATTTTTTAACTTTTTTACCAAAACATTAAAATAAATTAAAACATAAAATATTTGTAGTTCTTATTCCTGTGAGTCTTATTAAAAAATCAGAATTATGATATGTCCATTATTTCAGGAGATATCGCAATGGGTAAATCCTCACGGGACACCCTGTATATGTAACTACTATGTACTATGGTTAATAATATTCAAATGGACAAATTTTAAAGACAACTAAAAACGATTTAAACAATTTTAATGAAACGTAAAAAAAAAAACGAAACAAAACGAAACGAATAATAAGAATAAAAAATGTATAATAAGTATCACGAAAAATCACGAAAAAATCACAAGTTTAGTGAAAAGTTTTGCATACGTCAATCTTTTATTTTATCAAAGCATTTGAAAATTATAAATTATGTATAAAAATATAAGCTCATCGTGATAATATAAATAAATAATGCATAATATGCGCCATTCAGACATTTTTTTTAAAATGTCAATAAAGGTATAATGGTATAATATTAATTTATCTCAAAAAAAAAAAATGTAATCAACAAATTTTTACAGCCATGAAAAATAAAAAAAAAACTATCATTCGAGTTCATTATTTATAACAAAATAATTGAAAAAACGAAAGGCACACGGACTGCTCTTACTCGATCACGAATTGGGAACTCATGTGCGTAATTGAGCACGTTTGGCGCATATAATTATTATATTATATTGCGTAGGTATCATCATCATAATAATAAATAAAAATAATAATCAAATAATTTTAATAACAACTTTACTTTCGCATAAATTATCCATATTAAAATATAAAAACATGATGGCCCCTACAGACTATAGAGTCAAGAGTATAATTCGTTTCCAAATTAATTTATATCACCCGTGCGTATTTTCAATATTTTATAGAAATCACTATTTTACAACTATAAGCATACTGATAAGAATATAACAATTCATTTGGGAATAGAAATCCGGCAAATATTAATTTAAAAAGTTTACATAATATGAATAATAAAAAAAATATATTGAGTTTTAAATATGGATATTCAATGTTGATTAAATGAATAACTATACAATTATTTATCAATGCCAAGAATCTAAGATAAGCATAGACGGATATTAGGGGAACTTGGAGCGGCTTAAGCCCCCCAAAAACGTAATAAAGCCACACCAGACGGTCGAAGTGCCTAAAAATATGTATTTACACAGATAAGACAAACATGTTAAGCCCTCCCACGAATGTAACCAATTATCCGCTTATGAAGATAAGTATCGGCTTTAGACTTATGGACGTATCTTCGGATTTAAATAGTATACAATCTTTATTCTACTCAATAGTATGATATATATATATATGTAATAATTTTATACATTAGTCATTAATACATTATTATATTTTAGGCGATAATCGTTAAAATTAGCACAGTGACACAACTCCCATTAATAGATGAAGATAACTCAATTTTTGTAATATATTAATATAATGAATTTAATCCACTGAAAAGAAGATATGATTACCTAAAAAAGTATTGTTCAGTAGGGCCGGCTAAAAATGTGTAAAGCATTACTAACTCACTAGACACAAAATCGCCTATGCACAACTCTCTATCTTAGACGCACGTCAATAAAGGATAAAACGATAAAAGTGTAATCAAACACAAAACCAAATTCAACTCAAATTAAAACTAGGATTCTCATTGAATAAATTATAAAATACCTAGTATATTATTTTGTTTCTTATGCGTCAAATAGAATATATCCTTATTTTATATACGTCTATAAATGTGCCGATAGTGGTTGATATAAGCACTACTATAAAGTTAGATAATAATATTATAGTCAATAGCAATTAAAAACCAAGTCTTTCCAAGCCGAATTTCACTCCTCTTTTTCATCCAACGCTAATTGAACCAACGGGCACGATTATGCGTGCAACGTGCGCCAGCGATTTGAATTCAATATTATAATATGAGATAGGTACATAGTATAATTATGAATTATTATCATTATTTCAGCAATTACGATGACGACCTAACGCTGTATTGTCGAACACAATATAATACATTATTACGATCCGTAGTTAGTCGAAAGCGCATCAGCCATCAGAAATTCACGATCTACAGCAACAAAATCGTCTATTTACGTAATAGTGTTCGTGACGCGAATATAAATATAATAATAATAAACATCGATCTACCTCCGTAGACCATAGGACGTTTGAAAGCAAAGGTATAACGGGTAAACAATTTTCGAGTGAAACCAATTTGTGTGGTTTACATATTTTACACATTAACCCGTGTACTTACTTATCTACTATGTAAATAAAATATAGAACGGATTTTTTTATTTTAAAAAAATCTATAAAATTGGTGTGGCTAATGTAATGTGTACCTAGATATACGCTTACTGCGGGTAGCTTAAATATACGCGGAGATGATCAAATTTTTCGTTACAAACGTTTGAAGGATTGTGACAATAAAATTTTGACAACGTGAATTGTTAAGTTTAATAATTTCAATACATTAATACCTACCAAATTGCAAAACGCATTAACACTATTAATAACGGCCTATGTATAGTATTAGAGATAGACAAGTGCATACCTATATTATCTAAACATGATTTATCCCGTGTTCAATAATTATAACCCACAAATACCTTTTAAAAATAAAATGGAATAAATATTACCTATACCTAATTACATAATAGTATCTAGAAATATATTTAAATAATGTTTAACCAACCGTTAACCCTCTAGCGTTTTTTTATAATTTATGGTACACATTATAAATACGTTAAATTCAAAAAAATCTAATTTGAAATTATATACGATTTTGTTGAACCGGAGTATTTTTAATTGATTGTTATTTGATTATCGATTTTATTAAGTACTTAAAGAATCAAATTAATTTAATTCGTATTCGTTCAGTTGCTATGGAATAATCTTGTATTGAATATTTAAACTTATTGAAAGCATTTCATTCATTTTTTATTTAATCATAAAGAAGAATGAATCCCGAATAAATCATATACAAAAATAATAATAATATATATATTATACTTGATAAATCTTCTAAAGCACTCAGAACGTGGAATAAGAAATAAATAAATATGAGTATAATAGAACTATACAAGATAAGGTTTTAAATCAGTTAAATAAAAGTAAAATATTTTCACTAGAATTTATGAACTGTGCGTGGTCATGACAGAAAGAAGGATGTAGAGAATAGAGATTTAAATTTTAAACATGTTATTGCCTATTGGTATAATACATGGTTAATAATTCTATAAAAATAATAAAACAAAAATAATATGTTTTAATGAAAACGTATGATTTTGAAAGTAATTTAAAAAAATTAGTTTAGATCTATTGATTATTAGGTCATTTTTCAGTTGATATATCTTTTAAACAAATTTCATTAATTTTTATAGTATAGTAGACCTTTATTATTTGAACCTCCTTTATACAAACCCTCTATTATCCAAATATATTAATTGTAACACTGATTTTATCATTATTGTTACAACTTATTATGAATAATAATTATATATTTATAATGTATTTACTATTTATAGATATTATATATTATATACTAACAATAAATTTAATATGATACATTAATATCACAAATTAGATATGAAATTGCATCTATAATTTTTTTTTTAATATTCCCAGTATCCGAACTAGGTATGATTCCAATTAGTTTCGATAATAAAGTTCTACTGTATTTTCAAATATCGTGATTCTATAAATCACCCATCTTTATAATAGATCCTTTTTTATCACTAACTAATGTCTAATTATAACTACTTAATTTTCAATTTTCCATCATTTAAACGTCTTTTAAATAACTTTCCTTAACGTCTAACTTCTAAGCAAATTGTTCAACATTATGTACACAAAGATATAGGTATATATTATTTAAATTTTAAATTCAACGCATGTAATTAACAACTATTTTAATTATATATCTACCTATTAATAACAGAGCTCTTTTATATTAGGGTTCAAAATATATTCCAAAATTCATTATTATTTCAATCATTAGTTTTAAAATAAACGTTAAGTTTATTAAGTACCTATTAAGAATTATTTCAAAAACCGATGGTATTTTTAATTTGATTTAGTATTTTTCCTAAAACTTGGATTGTACATTTTAATCTTTATTAATATATTTTTTTAACAAAATGAGTTTTATGAGGGTTTCTTGTTACGTAATAGTATCGTATTTAATGTATAAATAATGTTACTACGCAGTTGTATAGACTTTATATATATATAATATAGTATATACGGTTAATCGGCTACGCACATTTATGACAGCTAACATTTCCAGATTAATCATTACTTTTTACATATATTATAAGCCAAGGCCTATTGATTTCTTCACTATTCTAGTATTCTCTAATAAATAATAATATGCATGTATTTAACGTATAGTATATGCACATTAAAGCTGACACGAGAAACGACAAAAGGGTCTGCTTATACAAAATCGATAATATATATATATGTATCATAATAAATTCGAACATTATAATATATTTTTATATAATAGATAAAGCTAGGTATGATAATATATTAATATGATAGTTATTTACTATGTATAGTATACATTACAATAACTTCCAAAATGTCACACTGAAATCTTCTATAATTTTAGGTGGATTTTCTTCTTATTATTATATCGTTTTTTAGACTTGGTATGATTGTTAGTTAAAATAAGTCTCTGAATAGGATTCCGCAGATAATAAAATTAATTTTGGGAATATAAATACTCAAAAATTAAATTATGATTGAAGAATAAATAGAGAGAAAAATGTTACTAACAAGAGAACATGCGTTGAATACTGATTATTGAAGAGAGCGTTCGAAAATTTAAAAAGAGACAACAGGTATAAGCAAGTAATGGTGAAAATATTGGTAAGTTGAAGAGAAGATGGAGATATTACCATTTGAGAGTACAAGAGAAGGGAGTAATCTAACAAGAAGTTTAAAGAAGTGAAAATAAAGTAAGACGTGGCAAAAAGGGGATAGAAGAAGGGTATTATACGTTTTTTAGAGAATTTAATTAGAACATTTGTCATTATTGTTTGTATTAATATCGTTTTATTTCTCTTACTGAGTGTTAAAATATTATAGGATATATATCTACCAATGGCAATGTTATATATATATATACATTATACATATATACATATCATGCGCTTTACAATAAGAAATATAATAACAATATTTTGAAGTATACATCGAAATGAATAATTAAAATTGTACGAATAATACGAAAATAAATAATAGAAAGGCACCATATTAAAAACGATAATGGATTTTTCTCGAAATAATACCCACCTACTAAAGCTATATAGCTGTGTACAAGGCGATGAGGCGTCGTCCCGCAATCGAAACAAAAGAAGTTATATCATTACTACGGAATATACTCTATTGTGGTTAAAAAAGACATTATACTGCCTTTATGTATTTTAATATATATACAGATATAGTGTTCATTACACGATATACGTATACTCATGTTTTGCATTACTTAGACGAGTACAGTTATATATTTATACAATATGTATAATATGTTCAAAGGAAATGATAAAAGCAAACGAATCGAGAGTATGTGCGTTTTAGTTGCATAAGCAAACAACGAGTACTTATCTACATTATAAAATGGGTTGGCTTAATTTTTGTTTACGATACAGTAAAAATATTGTAAGGGTAAAAAATAGCACCGCAGAGTAATATTCAATGAGAATTAACGTAAACTTTTTAATCGTGTTTGTCGAAGACACTTTCGATATGATGAGAAACATGTACCAAATGCAAAAAAACTTAATTTTTTATTATGTCGATAGTTACGATAACTAAGCTACATAGTCACACAGAATACAGTTGAGTACTTGACACGGTATATCGTTTGAAACGATTCGTTACGTTAGTAATTGCAATGAAAAATGTAAAAAAAAATATAATATATTGAAATATTTATAATGCACAATATAGGTACTTAATAATGCACTACCTATCAGCATCGAGTTAATATCTACTTAAAAGTGATATAATTAATTGATTAATAAATCATAGTTGGTATTTGCACTAAACAAATTATCATAATATAAATAAAACTATTTTTTTTTAAACTTTTTTCAATAATTAAAATATTAAAATATTACTAATAAATTTTAAAAAGGAATTTTATAAAGGTTAAAATTACATTTAATCTTATACATTCGTATGTGAATATTATTACTTATCTCTATCAGGCATATTATAATATATAATGTGTGTTATACAAATATGGTTTTATCAACAAACTGGAATATACACAGTATACATAGGGATATTAAATTATATTTAAATGAAATATAAAGGAGTAATGGTATAAAAACTATGTACAATGTACTAATGTATATTATACATACCTACTTATTATTGAGCACCAATATATACTTTCTATATTATATTTTATTTCTCAATAATTATGTAAATTATCGTATTTTTAAGTAGGTTTATAAACAATAGTATATTTTGTATCGATGTAACAAAAAAATTACAAAGAATTACAAATTCCAATAATATTAATTATCAACCGAGTTTGAATAGATGAGAGAGAATAATTTATGAACAGTCGAGTTGGCAATATTATTATCGTGTTAAAAATGACAGTAGTTTTTTGTAACAATGACAAATATTGACTGGTTCTCCACACTTATAGAAAACCTTGTACTTGCATTTTATTGACATTTTCACTACTCGTTATTGACAAATTAATTATTTTATAATTAAACCATCGATTTCGATTAAAACGAGTAGGTATAGTAATTAGTGTTGTGCAAGATACGGTAAAAGCGTATAAATCTGTACAGGTTTCTAAACGGTAGAAAATAATTGAAAACCTTACACGTACGGTTAAGTAAAATTAAAATTTTCTGCTAATAATGAAAATATTTGTATAGTAATTAAACGTGTATTATGTCACAATACAAGATTACCGAGTATTGAAATTGTCAATATGATATTTTAATTTATTGAAATAATGTCGTATGTTTTTATTTAAATTTAATATAGATAATAAATCAATAATAAATAATAATAAATACACTAAGTAAAAACTTAAGTTTTTCTGATATTGGATTTTGCATTTATTATACAAGTACATTGTTATGTATGACTAGTTGTATAGTTTCATAAAGTGTATTGATGTATTTACAATAAGAAGAGTTTTTTTCGAGAAAGAAGCATTTTATTTTTTCCTTTTAAATGCATAATATTTTCATTTATTTATATTGACATTGAAAGTTTTATATTATGGTTGAATATTTAATAACAGATTATCGGATATCATTTTTCAATTTAAAATCAATACCAAAATTGTGTACAAAATATCTATATTATAACAATGTAACCCACTGAAAAAAATAAATGGTTGCTTTCATTATTTTATAAACGATATAAACAATAAAGTAAATGACCCATATAATGGCTTTTAAAAAATTGTTCTCATTGTGAAAGTCAAATTATTTTTGACAAAATAAATTTAATCTTTTGGACAATAAATAACGTTTATAATAACTATGCAGATATGCACAAAGTATTAATGTATAATATATATACAAAATATAACATAATATATATAAAGTATTTACTATATAAGGAATTTGAGGTAAAAAAAAGTTGACCACAACTCAACATGCAATCTGAGCCACAAAAAATAATTTTTTTCAAAATGCCAAACGTCGTTATTTATTGTAATTTTTAAATCAACCACAAATAGTGTCAAATAGTAGTAACCGATTTTATTTTTAGTTTTAAATTAATTAATTTAAAAAGATCATAAAACTCTAATAATTCACTATTAGGAGGTATACATGACTATGATTTATTCTCATAATATTCTATTTACTATTTCAAATGATTTCTTCACTAAAGATAATCATAAACATAAAAGTTATATCAATAGATTCCTTGAAACTCACGAAGGATTTGTAGTTCTAAACATTGATACTCGGCTAATACAGATAATATTAGTTTGCTTATATCAAAATAACGTATGCAGATTTACAGTTTTTAACCAATTGTGCCAAATTTTACACACATAATATAACTTGGATTCCGGGATAAGCCGGATAAGAGTATTCGAATTGCAACCACTGATATCAGCTATTATGTATAAAAGGAAAAATGTAAGACTAGGATAGTATGATTAATGTAATCAAAAAGTATTTGACAGATTTTAGCGATTTAAGAAGGATTTAGATAATAGATTATGGTTTTAAACCAATTGTTTTAGGGATATCAATAGTAATAAAATCATATAACCGTATATTCGTTTATTTTTGCTTTAAATTGGGTTCATATCAGAAAAAAAAGTTATTTATTATATGCCGCAGGCGAATTGCCCATCTCAGCTGTATTTATCTCCGGGCAACTCCGTGTTATACTATATTAGTTATATGATATAACTTAGATCTTACATGTTTATTTTTACTGCTGTAGCGTATATCGAGGTGCATCTCTAATAACTTTGGAGTTTGCAGTAAGTTTTAAGTGTAATTTAATAGGTAGGTACATGGTAATAATAATAACACTGTCATAACACGTGCCTGTAATGTAGGTGTACACATTATAGATTTTGTAAGCCGGCGTAATTTTAAGTTAGAACATCGTCGCTTTTAGAGGAACAAAAATCCAGATCAAAATATTTATAATTATAATTATCACGTCGATATATATATATATATTATATACGTAATAGTTTTAGGGTTTAAGCGGCTTAATATTTTTCGGGGTGGTCTGATATTTATAAAGACGCATGGATTCTCAGAGCATTCTAAAATTAAACACCCTCAATATTATTTATTATAAATAGCAAAACATAATAATGTATTTTAATATTTATATTAATATGGAGATATCATTATCATAATAATATAATACAGGTACATCATTAAATTTTAAGAACTTATTTAGGATACATGAATACATTACAAATACAAATACAGGTAATTCAATTTCTTCATCTCTAATTGTTTTAATATGAAGCCGAATCGTATTTTAATATTAATATCTGTATTGGTTGTTTATAAATATACGTAATAGTATAAAATATAACCATACTATGAATTAAAATTGTGCGAAAACTGTGTAGGGTATAACACGACGTACATACAGGAATGTTTGCAAGACTTTTTATATAAGTATACTAGTATCGATAGTATAAATCCTTAAAAAACACGATAACATACTGTGTTCCGCATCGAAGGCAAACGTGTGTGTGTATAAAGGGGGAGAGTGTATATGGATTGTAGACATATAGCGTATGATAATAATATGTCTATATGTATAACACTCCCTGCAGCAGTCACAAACCAATAACCCCACCACGTTACCGAGCCCAAATGGGTTTAATAAATTAACACGAAATAACGCTGGGGGCTTTTCCGACTCCCACAGCTATAGGTATACTATATTATGTATAGTAATAAATGAAAACTAATTTTAGCATTCCGCGGCGAGTTTTCTCTTCCTACGCCACTGTGGTATATATACGCGCGTTACCTGCGCTATAGTCGTTATGTAGAGAGCTACTTGTGTGCTGTATCATCGCATAATATTATTATTGAATTTCTGTGTCCTAAGCACTCACTTGTACTCCTCGGGGTCGAGACCCAGATGACCGAAAAAGTTCTCCAACTGATCGGGATCGTATTCGTGTCGATCGTCGGGATTATCCACCGCCGCCGGCAATAGACTCAGCAAATTGGGCGCCCGGTGACCCACGTCCGACTTGCTACGTAATATCGGCCGACCGCGGAACTCATCGGTCGTCGTCGGTAATTGATGCCGGCGTAGCGGAACAGCGGGGGGCGACAGTTCTTGTCCACCGGTCGCCGCTCCAGCTGTCTGTGGCCGCCAGCGGCCATGCGACACGGTAGACTTGACGGGCGATGCGGACGAGCGCGGAGAAACGCCACCGACTTCGTCGTCATTTTCCTCTTCGATCGAACTTCCGGTTCCTCCGTGAGCCTTTTGAAGAAAAAACACGCATTCGTTTATGTTATCACTTAAATATAATTTTATATTGCACTTTATAATAATTATATTTAGGTACATTAATATGTGTATATTTTACTTTAAAATTTAAAAAATTGCATACGGCCCCTATTATACAGAATTATTATATGATGTACAAATATATATATATATATATATATATATATATTGTAAGATATATAAACATTTTTAAAGGTTTTATTTTTTCACAAAATACAAGCATATAATGTATCGAGAAACCAGTCGTATTCAACCACAAAACATCACATATTGCATATATATGATATTTTTATTTAAAGTAATAGTAAATGATACGATATATTATATAGTAATAGATTTTTTTCTAGTGTTTTTTTTTATTATTATTTATTACGTTTTACAATTTCGTAGACATATATATAGGTAGTACTCATATTCAATATTTGCTATTATAAATGTATATTGTATACACCATACATACGTTAAAGCTGTATAACTGTATATGTGGATTACCTCATGCGATGATTATTATTCAATTATGTACAACGCATAATATATAAGTATAATTAAAAAAAAAAAGTTTTAATTAATGACAAATATCGAAGTAGATATGTAGAAGTTGATTTCACGAGAGAATTATATAGAATAAATATTCAATAATATTACATACAATATAGGTACTATGTTATAAAAATATAAAATAAATTATTACTCCGCCTACTCGAATAAATATAAAATATAATTAAAAAATTAACTATTTGTTTACTAATAGTACAAAAATAAACTATTGTTTACATTAATTTTGATGTTTATCTAAATTAAAATCTGACAAATTATTTTACTTTATTTGTTCAACCCCAAAACAATATAATCATGTAAAAACAAACAATATAACATGCGCCATACGTATATGTATAATACACTGTATGTTCTGTGTATATTTTCATAACCAACAGGTAAATAATAAATTACTAGTAAATTACACAATAATATATTAAAATAATATTAAAACGTCAAGATTAAAATTATTTGAATCTCTGGTATTGTCCAATAATAATACATTAAAAACAAAGAATTTAATTTATTTATACCTTATAATTAAAAATACTAAATTCAATTTAAAACGCATTCATCTGATGTTAAGAAATGAGAGTCCGTATAAAAAAATGTGAAAATATTTTTAAGTAGTTTCTATAATTATATATAAATTAGTGATTTAAAAATAAATATATTATATACTCAACTCTATAATTAAATTAATGTCAGATCGATTGTTTATTTATTTATTTAACATACATAATGGACGGTGGTCTAATAGTACAATGAACTAGTGTTAATGATATTTTTGAATTGGTATTCATTAATATAATTAAATTAAATAGACTATAATCTGTGATTTGAGTACGTATTTTCAATGAAATTGAAGTTTTAATGGCAAATCCGTACTTCAATTACTTTAGAATTTAGATGACAACTTCTACAGTTTCATATCAATATGTTTTTAAGTCCTTTAAATTCAAAGAAAGAACCAGAACAGCAGATGATAAAAAACATCCATTAAGTTTAAAAAAAAAAAATTTGAATTGGATAATAAAAAAAAAGTAATGATCGAAACATTCTAAACCAGTAATGTGACATAATCTTAGCATTCTTAGTACGACTACGGATAATAATTACGGTTGTGTGTGTGTGTGTGTGTGTGAATGAAATATAGTAAGAAAAGTTTAAATGTGAATGTACTTATTTATATACGTTATAAGAGAAGTGGATAAAAATGTCTTACAGACTGTTGCCATCTGGCATCCGTTTTGTAACTGGTTAGGCTCAATGAATCCGGGAAAGAGGTTACGTTGGCGACCGCGTCCGTTTCGTCTTGTCTGGACTTGTTTCCAAATCTGCAGGGAAAGAAAATTATTATAGATAAAAAGGAATAAAGTTCATTAAAACATTAAAACATAAATTATATTTTATTTATTTTTGTCATAACTATTATATATATAATTAAAGGTATTATTTTAAATATTTATAAAATTATATTGTATCTAATATGCACGTGGTTTTAATTACTTTCAATAAAATGAATAAATGGTTGATTAATATTTATTATAATAAATATAGTAAAGTAAGGACGAACCTTTTATAGCCCTCCCTCGAATACATCCCTTATTTAAAAGTTTTCATATTATCAAAATAGGTATCAAAATTAGTATACGATATAGGTAGGTACATGGACAGTAGTACGGTATGTTTCTATACCGCCCTGCCGAGTACTTACTTTTCATAAATAGTCAATTAGTCAAATGTTACGGTTTTATTAACGACTACTACATTCAGTATAATCTCCTATATATATCCCTTATCTCTTCGATAAGAATGCAATATCTTCTACTAAATGCTTAAAATCAAACTCTATATATTGTAATTTATGTAATTTTAT
The DNA here is from genome assembly GCF_020184175.1 of Aphis gossypii. Lineage (NCBI taxonomy): Eukaryota > Metazoa > Arthropoda > Insecta > Hemiptera > Aphididae > Aphis > Aphis gossypii. Next base: position 63,239,820 of record NC_065531.1, on the reverse strand, counting down.
TAACAAATGTTTATAAAAAAAAAAATGTACAAAAGGGTACCACTTTGTATTCGATGGTGTCGAATGAATCAATGTGATGGATGTGTTAAATTTTAGTTCAATGATATATATTATTGTAAAAACAATTTATTCACTATTATTATATAAATTATTAAATTTAAAAATAGCATTGCTTATATATATATTTATATACAGTGGAACCTCGATAACTCAAATTGGTTGGGGGTGAAAAAAAATTCGAGTTATCGAACTCAAATTTAATGTTGTATCTTTTCAACATAGATAAAGATTCGGCCGTAGTTTACAATATACTTATTTACTCTGATAAAGATTTGGGTGCAGTTTTAAATTGCCACCAGACAACAGGAACGAAATTGGAAAGTTCAGGAACGTATACAATTCCGGGTAAAATGGCTTACTGTACTACAAAATTATTATTGTGTAGGTACTATTTTGTGCAGCGTGTGAGCTCTAGAGTCTTACCCTTGAGGAGATGGTATGCTGCAGGAGGTTTCGAAAATGTCATCGTCGCCATCTTCGTCATCATCGTTTCCAGCAGCTACAGATCCCGAAGACACTGAACGTCGGCAACGGCGGATCGGACCTGCCGCCACCGCCGGCGTTGACACATCTGTAATCGTTTCCGCGGCATCCGTGAGATCCGGAAGTGATTTGTGGCAAGCGGCTGATAATCCACAACAGCATGATTGATGCGGCTGCTGCTGCTGCTGTTGGCCGTGCGATATCGATCGGCGATACTGTACCGGTGGAGGAACGATGACATCGTCAAGAAACACCTGTTTACAATAAAGTTCACGCTTTCTAATTTTGAGTTAACCATTTTAACTTGTTTAACATTAAATATATTATCAATATTAATACCCCGAATGACGTGTGTATTATAAAGTAATATAGATAATAATAGTAATATATACATAAATAATATGTATACCAATGTAATCAATGACTCAAATAGTAGGGTCTGGGGCTAAGCGACTTAGCACCCCCTCAAACCCAAAAAAATATCATAATTTAAAGCACCCTCAAATATTAAATAATAAACGGATGTATAGTATATAAGTTTATAACATATACAATTAAACAAAATGTACACATTTATCTTTAATTTCTCTTGCTGCAGGCCGCAGGGTAATTATTTAAGTAGATATTTATGTGTTATATGAAGTATAAGATCAGGCAAGATTAGTCTCTCTAAGAAGTTAAAAGTATTTATGTAAGTATTTATTTAATTAGTATTTATGCCATTGGATACTACAAATTTTAAGATTTTCATTAAAATAGTTATTCGATATTTTATGTCTGCAATTATTTTACATTTATTTTTCATTAGCCTTCTCATGCGCATCTGCTCTGTGTGTTAATCAAACACCAATCCTATTCACTAATATGCTAACTTTAATAAAATATTAAATGTTCCCCTTCAGAACGGGTAATAACTAATAGGTACATAATAATAGATACTATGTTACACATATTTTAAAATGTATAATGTATATATATGAGTAGTAATCAAAAAGTATCGGTTAAAATTTTAGAAAAAATAATATTAAATCAGTTTTCTTTAATAATATTTGTGTATCGTTTATACTCTTAATAATACATTTGTAGATTTTAGGCCAGAGATTGGTAACCTCACCCATTATCCTATAGGTACATATAAATTATAATATATACTAGCAACGGCATTTCGTCATGTATAATATGAAAATGAAATAAATCGACTGAAGTGCAGCAATGCGCAAATAATATGTCATTATTTCGCACTTCATTGTTTGATATAGAATTTTTTTAACACGAGAATTTATTAAATTCGCGCATCAGTTGTTTTGACTTTTCACGCAATATTTTTTTTATGTTTATAAAATATCTAGATGGTCAGCTAAAATGGAATAAGTAATTTTGCGTTGTAAAGTTAGGTACGATTTAAAAAAATAAAATATTGAAAAACCCGAGTTATGTGTATGCCGATGAACACACCTATACAAAAAAATCATTATACTTTAACTGTATGAAATTTAACAGAAATAAAATTGTTTATTATAAATCAAATTAAATATATATCACACTAGCTACGTTACCCGCTTGCTCCACCCCCGTGGATAGTTATTTGCAAATCATCGGCCTCTTTCAAATTCTGTCTAGTCGTTTTATAGGTATTTCGATCATAAAATATTATAAAGTGTATAGTTAATTAATTCTCATAAATATACTTATAGATAATAAAAACGATTTTTTTTCACATAAATATCATTATTATTACACTCGGAAAATATATTACAATATAATACTATGTATATATTATTATATAATAATATTATAACGTCGTTTTATTAATTATAGTAATAATGAATATTAAACAAAAACATTGAGCATGGAATTTTGTGGGCTTTCGCATCATATAGCCAATCAGGGCGCTACTGACCTATTATACAACTTTTCTATTGGTTATTAATTTATTATTATTATCGGATGCGTTTTAACCTATCTTAACTATTCGAGTCTCAAGATTAAATTCGTCAGTCGTAGTTAGAACGCAGTGATCTGTACTTCAAACCCCATAGGACCGTTCAAAGCACCGAGCCTAACCTAACCTTGTCACATCTCATTACCTATACGTCCTACGTTGACAATAATAATTGATTCATTGTCGATTTTATATACACATTCTGAGGTGAGTCGTGGGCGATTGCTTAACTATACGCTTAAAACCATTATTTTATTTTATTTTATTATAATGTATAATACATATACGTCGAAATTTTAATTTTACAATAGAGACACAAAAATTATTTTGTGTAACTTATTATGTTCCCTTTTCGAAATAAATGAAATAAAGATACACATACTGTTGATATTATATGAGCACGTAGATATGTTTCGTTTTCACATCAAATAGTGTGTTTAGATACAAATAAAATATATCTGTAAAAATCTGAAAATTTCAAAATATTGGACATGTTCCGTAACAAAAGTGATTCTAAAACCTTCGGCAGACTGTGTAATAGTAAAAAAATTGGTGACAATACGTTACGTTGAACGGTGTGGATTTGTATGCGAGACAAAAAATCGGGACTTGCTTTTGTAGTATAGATTACTAATTATGTTTGAATTTCATTCATAATTAGGCATTTATAAATTATTATTTTAAAATAGTTGCAATTAACTCATAGAATCACATAATCTATATTGTACGCTAATAATTAATAAATAATAGGTAAGCATAAAGAAATTAAATAATTACATTACGTAATAAAATATCGAAAAATGCTCACCGAAGTTGCGTCGAATAAGTTTTCTTTAGAATCAGTATTCAATAGACGTCTGAGATCATTTTGTAATTGTTGTGAATCTGCAGTGGACTTTCTTTGACATCCAGCTACTAGTCGAGGGCTTTTAGGTGGTGGCAGACAAGTATAACTTCCACTCGACCAATTACAGCAGTTACCTACGCAGACGTTTCTAATAAATAGTAAGTCACTAATTGATTTGATTTTTAGCAGTAATTTTAGTTTATCGATTTTATCAAATCATAAGTTTTTATAGCAAATTTAGATATAAATCATGAAAACAAACCATATATTATGTAATTTTTGTAAACATGATTTATGTTTTAAAATATCTTTATAATATTCAAAATTATTTCTATCATTTTGAAATAAAATATAGAAATTACAGAAATTAAAAATTTAATTATAAGTGTTTAAATGTTTAAATATTATTATAGAGGTACTTATTAATAATATAAATAATAATAATTATATATTATATATTATTTATTTAAGTATACCTATTCACAATATACACAATCTATAGTATGTACATTATTGATAAAAAAAAATATTTATTTAACGTAATCAGAGATTTAAAAAATATTACAATTATAAATTTGATCGATGTATTTTATTCAACGTAATAATTGGAAAATGTTTTAGTATTGTACCTTTATAGTTATAACAACCGGAAGCTATGTCATGCGATGACGATCCCTTGTCGGAAGAACCGCTGCTTCGGAGACTCCGTCTGAGTTCTTGTTTCCTGTCGAGTACTGTTTCCGATTTGACGTAAAGTGATTTTGTTTCTTGTAATAGTTCGACGGCGCTTTTTCGTTTCGCTGAAATCAAAAATTTTAAAATATAAACAGTCTGAAAATTAAAACTCATAAATTTGTTTTCGTGAATTTAATACTACTAATGTAGCACATTATAATATACAATATATTTGGCACATATCATTGTATTATGTATGTAATACTATGTATAGGTATAAAGGTTTTTGGATCACCGCTTATTGAGTGTCGATACTTCACACATTATGCATATAATGTTTATATAAGCTATACATCAGTCTTCCGACTTCCTTCCTGTTTTGTATTTTGTATACATTTTTTGGTATTGTATGCTACTATAATTATATAATACATTATTCTAATGTTTCCATATCCAGTGTTGCAGCACGAGCCATATCGATTCCCCATGTCAACGACACAAACAAGCGGACATCACATTACGATTATACAAGTACAGGTTGATAGACCGTAAACTCCATGTATTTTGGACCACCCGACTGGAAAGCAATACCTAAAGTGAGTGCTTAATTTTGAGCACTTCCTCTCTGGATGGGAAAACAAAGCAGCTGATACGGAAGCTAAACGTATGTATATGTATTAAAGTGATTTTTTTCAAATTGCCTGTCCTATCCACCATTAGTGAAAGTGATACCGTTTATTGAACCGTTAGAAATTAAATAAACCACATTTTGTGGTTTATCGTGTCTATAGTTTAAAAGCCAAGATTAAATTTCACCGGGAATTATTTCGCAGTTCATTAACAGAAGAACAGATATATTATATTGTAACTATATTGTCTATATTTTATCTATTATCGAAAATTAGAATGCTATTGTCAGATTCCCTTGACAGAGTCTGTGTATTAGTCTTATAAAATATAGATAAGTAGGTAATAGGTTTACCGTATACATTCTGTAAAATCTGTTTTAAGTTATGTATATATATCACGTATATGTTTTAGTTTATAATATATTATACGTAGTAATACAATATTCCAAAGGTATCCTATTTACAATATTTTAATATTTAAATACTGTATAAATGTAGAAGGAATGCTATTAAAAATCAATAAATTAATAATTTAATACTCTTATTTCTAAATATTAAATGATTTATAATGAAATTGTAATATATTAAGTACTTCAAATTTCTCGTTATAATTGTATAGGTACTATTATTATGTTTTGAAATATAAAAACTATTCTTTGGCATCTGAGGAATATAAGTTATTGTTGGGAAACCTAAAGTGAATACTTCAGGCAAAGTGTATTATATAAATAACATTTTAAATATCAATGATAATAAATTTATAAATAATTATATATATATAAATGTGCGACATTGTAACAAAATACATATAGTAAAATAAGGTTAACGATTTTACGTATCACAAATATCGAGCTGCATGTGAATTTTTTTTTTTAATAATAAAGATTTAAGTTAAAATGCATACATATATTTATCATTATTTAAAAGTTTTGAATTTTACTCAATATTATATTATAGTGGCTATAATTTATTTTTATTATCTCAACTAAGTCATGTTTAACCGATTAAAAAATATTTTTATTTAAGCAAAAAATTAATCTAGAAAATTAAAATTAATATAAAAATATTTAAATATATTATTGTATTTAGGTTTTACATAGAGTGAAAAAATATTGGTTTTTCATTGATGTATGTTTTTATTTTGTTTTTAAAAACACTTTCTACATACATAGCAGAAAAAGTACACCAATATTCAACTTCGAAGATGATTTTTGGTAACAGATTGAATTTGATAAAAAAAAAAACGATCAATATTTTTCAAAAAAATGAAAAAACAAAAAATAATTTGTAAAAACAATAATATTTACGCAAAATCAGTTGATAAAGTCGATTTTGTTATTTTATTGTAATTTAAAAATCGAATAAGCGTAAACTTAAAATGTTCAAAAAATTTTTTTATTAGTATTCTCTAAACAAAATAAAATAAAATTTAAATGATTTTGAGCTATTTAGTAAACATTTTAAATTTATGACTTATTAAAGTAATTTATTATTCGATTTATGTATGATAAAACATTTGTTTATGCCGAGTTAAACAGCATGAGAATTTGATACAAGGATTCTAAATTATAAATTACATAGAAAAAAACTATCAAAAATACATAGCCATATCTTTTTTAAAAGAGTTTGATTTTTTAACTTAAATAAAATCTATCAAAATAATGAACATTTTCAAACTATTTTATAATTGACAATTAATTTAACTTTTAATTATTACATCTAAGATTTTAAAATTAACACAATATTTCTCAAATTGTCCTTCATAATCTTTTAAGGCATCTTAAAGAAAATTAAGGTCCATCACAATCCTGAGGTTTTCCTTAATTTCATCAACCCAACATTATCTGAATCGTTCTCTGTACATTTTTTTTTTTTATTATTATTGGTTTCACTTAGTTTTTTATGATTGGTATATGTTTTCCAAATCTCTATTATTCTATTAAAAGATTCTTATTTTAATTTTGATAAGTCTTTTAAAGTTAATTTTTAAATACAAGTTATATTCATAAAATATTAGTACTACTTATATTTTGACAACTCAAATTAACCTATTCACTTTTACCGCGAGCCACCTCTACCCTATCTTGTAGATATCGTAATATTATGGATACATAATTAGTGATGGTGTAAAAGTGTCTTTGAAGGTTATTAAACAATACAATTATTATCATGTTATGCTATCTAATCATAGTAATAACGGTAACAACATTAATAATATTATTTCATCCATTTCTAAATCAGGCAAATGAGTTGCTGGCATTTAAGAATTTTTTTTATTTTCACAAGCAGTGGGTACTTATACTTAAAAGTAATATACAACTATTTACTTAGAAACAGGTAATAAACGAAGTAAAACGACTATTATATTTCATTATTAGTTATTTATTAGTTTATTACTATTGAACAAATAGGGTTTTGTTATCTGATATCTATCTGTAACTTTTTCTCACCTTACGTCAAGTGCCTTGAATTGTATAATTTATTATTGTACAGTACTATACACTATATGAATATTTAAGCAATACCAATAACTCGAAACGTATTATAATACATATGATTCAAAATTATTAGTTTTTTAGATTCTTATTTATATAATAACATATTAACTATACCTAATCACGAAAATGGACATTTAATTATTTTATCACTGTTGTTGTTTATAATCAAAATATCAATTATATTGCACTTTTTTTTGTTTTGCTTGCAAACTCGAAGTTACACAATGGTACGCTGAACAAGCATTAGACATTATGGATTTTAACTCATTTCCCGTGTAGTTTATAATGTCCTATATACTTTAGCCCAAAGTGTCTATTATTGAATATATACGTATCCTTTTTTATGTATTAGGCAATTCGCTCGTTAAACGACGGTGGTTAGAATGGAGCCATTGGAGGAGGGATGAAGTGAACAGATTAGAAAAACGTGAGTTCGTGAACGGTAGTGATATAAATGATATAATAACGAATAACAATTAAAATAATATTATTTATATATACTTCTACGGCTTAATGTATAATATACGTACCTAATGGTTAAGATAATAACATTATAATATATAATATTAGGTACATAAAATAATCTCACCGGTGCATTGTGGCCGGTACGACGACGCTTGTCCTTTGTCCGTCCGGAGAATGGCGTTCGTGACGTTTAGCGTTTTTAAAGGTTGTCCGGGCTGCTGGCGTACGTAACTGGTGCAAGCTGACGACAACGTGGCCATGTCACTGGCTCAAACGGAATGCCGGATGCATCGCCGCCGGACTTGTGACCTGGAACAATGCACACATGGCGATGTAATAATATAACCAAAAACGAACGTGTTAATTCCAGATCGAAAAAAGGAGAACGCACCCTCCTGCGTGCCGTGTCATAATAACGTAATATATAATGCGATGGCCCGCAGTGTATATCGTAGACGTACTTATACGCATTAACGTCGTACACGCGGGAGGTTGGGTACTATCCGTTATTATTATTATTATTATTATCATTATACATAGAAACGAATGACTATATAGAATGGACAGTACCGTGAGGTGTACGATGTATACATATATATATAATATATGGACGTATCGTATATAATGTACCTTGGTACGTTTCATTTTTATATTTCTGTTTTTGTGTTTGTATGACATTGCTTAAAAAATAATATTTTTGTTTTTTTTATTGTATTAAATACATTAAATGCATTTGTACGTCAGTAAAAGCGCGTCATATCGTATGGTGGGCATAGAGTTATTCTTCTATTCCTATATAATATCTAATATACACAATCCCCCTTTTTTTTTGTTTGTTTCCGTCGCACGTTTTTCCAGTTTCCGGATACCGAAATTTTACCCGCGCAGTCACACGCCGTAATATACGTAATATTATGCTTTACATGTATCTATTATAATAATATGTGAAAGATTTAACACTAATTTATATTATTATAATCTATTTGCAATCCGTAAAATATAACCTGTTTTATAATTGGAAGTTGAACCGCAGAAATACTCATATACGCACAGTATGGTTCATCGCCTCGACTTCGATATTATCTGCACGTTTTGTGTAAGTAACTAAACTGATTTATTTTTTCTTTGTACCCGAATAGAAGTGAAATTGTATAATATATTTTATATACTGTTTATAACTTGGGTATATAAGGTAGGTAGTTACGTTTTTAAAAACTGGTCATTCGATGGATCGCCGTGCTATAATATTATAATTCCGAATTGGACACACTCGCTCGGTGTACGCCGCAGCTCAGAGATCAATTAATATATTATTATTATTATTATTATTATTATACGTAGGTAGGTACCTGTACAACGCTTCGTACAGAAATTATGATCGAACGGACCCGGTCGACGTCGACGGCGACCACGATGATCTATGGGAACCGAATAACCGCGTGATAGAAAGGTCGTAGTAATGAATGAACTTGTATGTGGTGAAGGGGAGGGGGATACCGCTTCAGACGATTATCACACGGTATTGTGCAGCGCGTGTTTTTAACCCGTTCACCGATTGTGAACAATAATATTATTCATCACACACGACGTCGGACGGCATGCTGTACACAAACCTGTCTGTATATAATGTATGTACACGTCAATGGACTCTTGTACGAGGCGAATCACTATTTTTACCTTTAAAATAATTATTAATTTATACGATTCTGACTTTTGCGATTCTTTTTATATTTAGGGGTCACATAACTATTTAGATTATTTTTAAACCGCGCGTTAAAGAAGCGTCGAACCCGTAGCCACGCATATCTCCTCGTCGCCATCCCAATCGCCGTCCCACATATATACAGTCAATAAAATACGATAATTGTTTTAAAGTTACATGATTACATCAATACAGTACCTACATAATAATAATAATAATAATTATAATACATACACGTAATACGCTTATTCTTATTCTATTTATGAATAATTATTATATATGTGCACTATATGCGTGTGGCACATCATAGGCCACGGCGATCGATCCGCCTTCGTAGGGCTGCTGATCTGCGTAGTTTGCCACCCATACATTTTACGTACTGCGTATACATACTATTACGTACCATACACTTGAACAACAATAGAGTAGTACGAGTACTAAGCGAAACAGCAGTGGAGTGTCGACTTGGGTGATTTAATTTTTTTAATTAATTTTTTCATAGGTACTATACGTTATTGAATGTGTAAAAATAATTGAAAACGCTTGTTATTATTTTTTTTCAGAAATAAACAATACCATTTTTAGTGGTAGCCTTTCTGTTGTTTGTTTCATAATTTGAAAAATTTTAAAAAATAAAGTGTTTAAAATAACGTTTTGGTGATCAATTTAAATTTTCAATATCTCCGAAAAAATATCTCATCTGGTCAAAATCTTTGTTGTGTTATATAAAACAATATTAAAAAAAAAAAATACTTATTTACGTTCTTTATCTAGTCCAAACGATCCTTTTACGTCAACTATTCATTATGCACTTTTATTTGATTTTATTATTTAATATAATAACGTATTATATACTTATATTATATAATTTCGATGAATTTTTGAAAACTGAATAGTTTTATAATTTTTTTCTGAGTGGTATTTTATTGCACGACTGTATTCAACAAGTAACATGTGTTTGTTATTTCAACATGATGGCCGCCGCCAAATTCAGTGACTGCATACACAAAAACAGATAACGCTTTTAAGGTTTAACGGCGGCTTGGAAGTCTTATGATGGGATTATTTTTATACATATACACACTGTTTTACCGAGGGGATATGATGGTAATCAAGTATCATTCACACGAGTCATTGAAAAATAACTTTCCTACCTCACGGATAATTTTAATCCGCTTTAAACTTTTATCTGTGCATAAATAAATGTATAGTATAGTTTGTGAATAAAGAAATAAGTTAATTCTTAAAACCACGATATATTTAAAAAATATTTATTTAATTTAATTTATTTTACTTGAAAAAATTATGGGTAATAATTAAATACCACTTGAGGAAAGGTTAGGTTAACGTTAACCTAACTTACAATGGTTAATTTTTTTGATCCATATCAAAAAAAGAATACTCGTGCTACGACTTTCATGAAAGATATAAAATGTAAAATTAATATTTGACTCTATATAATATTATTTAATTATTTTGACAAATAAAATAATACATAATAATATGTAACTGAATATTATCGAACCAACTTTTATTTTTAAAACTGTTTTAGCTTTGTCGGAGAAAAAATTATTTGATTTTCCACTATAATTAAAACTAATTAATATGCGGTGAATATTTTATATTTTAATATTATTATGTTGGGTAAATGCACATATACAGAATAATATCGTGGTTGTCGTTGCTGCCATTGCGTGCTTCTCGTGTTTTAATACACATAATAATACATTATACATGTTTTATAATAGATACGTCCTAGTGGCCCGCTTACATTACGCAGGTCGTAAAAGAGGACTTAAAATTAGTTTTTTTTTCCAGGGGTGGTACACATCTATTTTTTACTATATATACATTATACATAACCTATGAAGTAATTCAGCGATGATTCAGTGCATTAGCTAAGGGAGGGTTATTATTATTTATTATTATTCATGTAAAATTATTATGAAACAACAGCGGCGCGGCGGCAGTGGTTGGCATTTAAAAACGAACGGCGTGAACGTAACAACGACGATATCGTGTCTTAGACATCACATTTCTATTACGACTTTTTCAAACTAAATTGTATAATATATTTATGCTTCGTGAGATAAAAACATTTCCTGCGGCGGTAATTTTACAGTCATTGTAAAAAGTCAGCGTATACAAGGCAGCCAGCAGCTTCTCTGCAGTTATACAGGGTAATTCACCAATCATTCTTACTCTCCTTTTCTTTAATAATGCTGTCATTAAAAATCTAATTTTCAAATTTTCAAAGTTTTTGTAAACATGCTTTAAGTTCATATTTTAAAATTCTTGAGATTTTTATATTATTTAAGGAGTGTATTGTGTAAATACTAATTTTAACCCAACCTAACCCACTTGACTACCCTTTTTTTATTGCTAATTTACCTAATTCAAAATGTATAGCCTAACCTGACTTTAAATTACTAAGAGAATAATGTATATAAAAATGTTGTATCAAAATCGAAATTTGAAAGAGTTTTTTTTTAGATACACTTTTTATAGATTCTAATAATAGTTCCATGATAATGGATTTGGAAAATATGCGAGCAATGGACGATATGTGATGATTTGAAGATTTTAGTTATTCATTATAATCTATTTAAATCGTTATAATTAGTAAAAATAATCCATGTATAGTACTAAGTACATCTATTTCATTTTTTTTAAATTATTTTTAAGAATTATTGTCCTTAACATAAACATTTTAATAACTTTAAAACTACTCATTCGAGTTTTTTTTTATACATATATATGTATTATATATATATACATCATAATTTTTACTGTTAATTATATACAGTAAATAATTTACAATAAAAAAGAGAGTCCTCGTTTGAAAACAATATTGATATTATCACCGGTCACTCCTTATGTAGAAAAAAAAAATCAAAAAATTTGAATATATATTTAAAATTTCCAAAAATCCTAATTTGAAAAAATGCATTATCTAGGACAACACTAGAGTGAATACATAGTTGGTGGATCACCCTGTATAATACCAAATAATAATATACACATTTAGGTAGTGTAGCCTATATACACACCTCCGTCATGGTCGTGAGACGTCGTGCGCGGTGGCAGATGTACCGACGGTGGCAATCATTATATTTAGGCCCTCCAATTTCGAAATCGGGTCGAACGAGCATCGTTTTCTTCAGTTTTAGATAATATCAACAAAAGTCAACGGTCACATCGCAGCGACCTTTACTAACCGTCTTTCACCAGCCCACGCGTAGTATTCCGTCAGAGTTAGACGAGCCGTCGCGACGACAGATATAACACCGCCACAGCGATCGTAGACGTTCACGACGAGTCGACAGACGCGAATGGCACTACAATTTTATTATTATAATACATTTACCAGATGGCAGATACCTATTACTTGTTACCTATATTATATACTATAATCCGTCTATCCGCCGTCGTGGTCAGACAGGCACGCATCATAATCAGAGTTTTATATAGTAGGAAACGCCTCGCGTACTTTTACAGATGGGTATATTATAAAATATAAAACCTTCAAACTTTCCGGATATCCTGTACCATATATACGCACATCGCTATACAGCGCGCTGGGTGAGGATTTCTTGTCGTTGTTTTCGAGGAGCATAAAAAAAGAAACTGCACACGCCATAAATCGTATAATATTATTATAAATAACAATTACATTTCCTCGTGATGTTGTCATTATTATTATTATCGTTGTCGTCGTCGTTCCTGTACTTACTATATTCTCTAACGGTAAATTATGAAAAATTAAATCGTTCTTGTAAAATTATATAAAACTATATAATATGTATATCATATACCTCATTTTCGCTATTTTTCATTCGAACGAAAAACAAACAAAATCGGCTTAGAAACATTTGGATTTTGGATAGCTAGAAATCTATATGATATAATTTAATAATAATTTTTAAAAATTATACGTATTGTTATACTTTTTAGCGTAATGATAGTCCCTTTCTACTGATAACTAGATGGACACTATAAATACCTATGATTCATGTAGTCGTCCATAGATATAATCAACAAAATAAATTACCTAACTATTTAGCGTTTGCTATAAATAATAAAAGCTAATTATTTTAAGAGTGAATAATAATTATGCATTATTTTGAAAAATATAAATTTTAATCAATGTAGGTAGATATTTTATATTGTTTGTTAGTTAGTTCAATTATTATCAAATTTTAATTTTAAAACAGTAATCTATATTTTTTAATTTGACAATTTTAAGTACAATGCTTGTCTAACAATTAATGTTTACTGTGCATTGTTAAAAACATTATTCAGAACATGTTTATTCATAAATCATAATCATAAAATATTAATTACACTGTTTGTATAACTATTTAACTATAGATATATAGAAATTATTGAATAATATATTAATATTTCACCTTTTTGGGGTGCTGCCACTGGGCGCCTTTTCTATCTACGCCTCTCAACTCTTTGCCTCAAATATCGCATTTAACTATTGTATATTAAATTTATTTGTACAGGTTATACATTTTCTATTTTAAATAAAATAAATGTTTTATTCTATAATGTCTTGCAGACATTAAAAAACTACAACCACCATTAAAACTATATTTGGTTTTATATTTTCATTAAAAATAGACATTTTTATTACCTATTGTAAAATCTGTGGCCTACTTTATAAATAAATCTAACCATTATTGAGGTAATGTTTTGATTTTTGATCAAAGTAAAACCAGCATTTAATACTTCAATCTATGACCTACCCTAAGGACCTTCTGACCTAGTTTAATATAAAGACTAAAAAGGTCAGCTTAGAGGGATTTAAAGTTGTTTTATTTTGTTATAGTTTTTATAAACTGCTTTTTTCTGAGAATTTTTATTAATAATATTATTTAACACAATAACGAATGAACAAGTAATTATTAAATATATTAATAGATTAAAACCTCTATTAATACACATCTCACAACAGTGGACACTTCCCAATAGTGGGCACTTTTACATTCCTCGCTAAAAATATATGTAAATAACAGGGGTTATAACATCTTAATAATGGGCACTGGACACTCTTAATAGTGGACGAGGACACTAAAAATTGGTACCCAAATTAAAAAATACCTCTCATAAATGGACACAATACATTTACATATCGAAAATGTTTAAGTAATAAAAATACTATATTTAAAGCTTATCTTTTATAAGTACATTTTATCGATAAAGAATAAAGATAACAGTTTTTTTTTTAATTGTACATAAACATTTAACATTTTTATGCACGCACAGCCACACACACACACATACATATATATATATATATATTAAATAATACATTTAAACTTAAATTAATATAAATCATATTATAATAAACAATTAATATATTTCAGTAAAGTAAAAAATAAATACCAAGGTACTTACATTTATGTAATAGTTAATATCAATTTGAATGTGTATATAATATATACAATACATATACCTAACCTAACTCAATTTAACCTTTTGTATGGGCTTTGTAGTTTTTTTCTGATATGTATTGATAAACAGAACTTTAGAGAAAGTGTATTAAACTAATTATAAAAAATTAAAAGATATCATGTTTTAAGGATTTATAGATGACTTTACAATATTGATTAATTTTAAAAACAATTATGTTATCCAGCAGCTAGATTCTAGCCTATAAAAAATGTATACTACGTTAATGTTTCCCTAAATGTTTTCTATTTTGTTATTTGAAAGGAAACAATGACTAATATACTATTATCCACCCAACTATTCAATCTATGCCTAATGCATCAATTCAATCAGCGCAATTTACAAAATATCGTCTTAAGATGAAAAAGATTTAATTTCATTCACCCCTATCTAAATACGGTCTTTAGGGTATGTTTATGTGGTTTGAACCGAATTCCTTTTAAGTACAACAAAGACCGTTACGCATTGGTTTATATCCATAGTACATAAAATACGTCATGAGTAAATACGAGTGTAAACAAACGCAAATATAACTGAAGTATGACCAATATAATAAATATATACTATATAGTATATATTATGTGTATACGTCATTCTAGTCTTTGCCGATTTTTCGATTACAGTAAATTGAATAAAATACCAATACTATTTCATACATTTTAAATTTATTACAGTGTTTATCCAATCGAATAAATATTAATATTAATATTGTATTATACAAATTGTTTAAAAAGCCAACGTCATAAAACATTCATAATTAAATATTCATAGTCAAATTCCAATCAACAAATATCCATTCCAAAATAACATTGTATTATTTTTTTTGTATTATTTTTATTATTAATAGGGTAATACCAATTGGCAATCATGATACAAATAGCCTATTACGGGGATGGAAAATCCATGGTACGCGAAATGATTTTTAGGGCTTGCAAAAAATTCAAATATTTTTATTACATACATATATATATATATATATATATGAAGTTGCTTACTCTTAGTCGTGTTGCCACAAAGCCACACCGAACTATATATATATATATATATTATTTTATTAGATATAGATTCGTTTACCTTTGTTGTATTAATAAATTAAGTATATACAACTAAATAACGATCATTTTATCGTGAGCCGCAAGTTGATCACTTCCCTGTATATAACTTATAAAAAAAAAAAGAAAATTTTTGACACATAGCATTCAAATAATTTGCCACCTATGGACTATAACAATTAAAATAATTCTAATTTTTTGATGCAAAACAAGATCAACATTTGATGGTAATATATAATTTGTAGTTATAAGACTACCAGTATTATACATACAATGCTATTTAACCTAAATGAAGTAATAAAGATAAAATTGAAATATTTTATTAGCAAAGTCCTGAACAGATCGTTAGATGAATAAGGGGGTTGAGATTGCCAAAATATTCATTAAACATTCATTTTCACCCGTGTTTACTAAAACTGTATAAGTATTTACAGAAAAAAAGAAAATAGAGTAAGTAATAAGTGTATTAATAAAGCCTCTTCAAAGCTAAAAAATATTAAGGAAATATCGGAAGACAATAATAATAACAGTAATATTATATTTTATAACACAATAAATATTTTACAACAAGTATTAAAAGAATTTAGATTAAAACATATTTTGAACAACCTTAATTAATAAATTATTTTATTTGCCTATAAACTTCCTTTAAAAATATACGAAGTTATATTATTATTATTGAAAGTACACATGATATTATAAAAGATTGTTATTATTTTATTTTTATTCAATATTTTAATATACAAATTACAACTAATAATAATTTAATTTTGTTTCTCTTAATGCAGTTAATTTTAAATATTTTAAAACAAATAATAAAACATATTTAATGTGAACTATGATATGCATGTTAAGGCTTTATCTTATCTACAATTAAACAACTATAATAATAATCGGTTCCACTTGTTATAATTTTTAATGAATTAATCACGTCATATAATTTATACGTTTATATAGTACACATGAATATAAAATATCATATTTTATTATGCGATAAACATGGGAATTGTTAAGTGTTATAGCTCTTCATATTATCTTCACAAATATATGTAACAAATCGTTGTATATAAAAAAAAATAGTCACTGAGTTGAGATCATTTTTTTCATACTAACACATTAATTTCCTGGATGACCGAACCCATATTACGTTCAGTTCCACTACACATTTTCCATATGAGATATTTTTCTATTACGAAACAACCGATTTTTTTACTATATAATTTTAACAATTTGCAAAACGACACCGATGCCGACATGAAGTAAAATGAGTTTCTGGTGGCAACGAACTCTAGCTGTTTAATGCCGATAAAAACATATTGAACACGATAAAATAATATTTCTAGTGTGAATCGAAATATTTTAATATTCTCAAAAGAATAAAAAGGTGGAATCTTACGTTTAATTTCAACCAACGTTACGCTAAAGAAATTAAATTAACTATCTACATCAAAATTCATAATATTACATTACCTACAGGCTACAATACATCATTTATTTATTAAAATAATCAAAAATATATACATTTAGTTTCTTCAGATTATCGTGATCCGATAAGAAGATTTGTGTGTGAAATAAATAATAATGTTTCAACGTTTTTAATCTAAATTTTCAGTTATTTTTCTTTCTATAGGTCAAGTACTTCAAGCGTTATTAAAACTGAAACTATGGTATATGCTATATATATACTATATATACTGGTACCTATGTATACTCGTATAGTCGTGCTACAAAATTACATAGCATTAGCAGATAGAGTGTAGGACGTGGGTACATGTATGTACACATAACTATTGAAAAAATAATATAAAAAACTTTATAGTAGATTGATTATAGCCCTGCTGTGTTCATTTCTATTTCTGGTTTCGCATAAGTAATTTTAGTCATATTTTTATTTAATATGTACATATGTACATTGTACATACTATGAACAATAAGAAATAATGTAGGTACTGCACACAGTATATAAGTATATATTATCATAAAGTCCAAGTTGAAAGTATATTTTATTAGATAATTATTTGTTTATGTTTCACTAATTCAATTTAAAAACAATATTCACAAATCACTACGGTAATTAGTTGACACTAATCAATTTGTATTTAATTAATCTATACATGTTTTAGATTATTTAATTGTATGTTTAATGTTATAAAAGTATAATATTTGTCACTTTTTTATTGAAAATTATTTTAATTTACATTTTTTAATTTTTATGAAGTTTGTTCCTAATTAACATCATAATATCCTGTATTCTATAGTAGAACAATATATTTGTTTTACAATAAAAATAAATGTTTGATTGATATACCCTTAGGTACCTACATTGTTTACAAATTAAAATAATTAAATGATAAAGAGAAATCATAGTATAAATTATTTGCAAATAATTTAAATATTAATTAATTTTTTGAAAAAATGTACAATATACTTCTACCTAAAATATTAAAAATAATCATAATTACGTACAAGTTATTAGCTCAAATAGTCGAATATATTTATAATATACGATAACTTAATATGTTTTATCATTTATATTTACATATTTTATATTCAAGTATAAAATAAATATTGCGAATAAGAAGTGATGTAATTTGTTATTTGTATGAACTATAATATTAATTATTGTATTTACTAATAATTAATACACGTATATTTATATAGGTATATACTGCACAGTATCCAAACATTAAATAAACTCAATATATCCATACCGTTTGCATATAATATATTTTGTTTGACCAAAACTATAGTGGCCGTGAAAATAAATGTAAATAAACTTTTTTTATGATATTAGTTTAGATAAAAATATAACGTTTATACCTATCTTTTGGATAAAATAACAAATAGACCATCGTTCACGGTAAAAATTGATCGTGTTGAGAACCGTTAAGTGCGCCAATGCGCCATGCCATAACGTTTCGATTGTACAAACTGTGAACAAAGATATTATTACCACACAAAACAACGCATCCCATTAACGAGCACACATTATGCGCGTCCAGTACCGTGTATAATTAATTAAGACGAAAATTAATGATCTGCAGTGAACATTTTAACTATACGATACGATAATAATAAAATAAACACATATGTGAGCAACAAATATATATATATACATGTTATAGATATTATACTTAAGTATAATATGATGTCAATGTTATTTGAATAAAGGACAATTCTGGGAATCAAACATCAACCGTATCGAAATAATGTTATTGATCCAATTAACTGCATCATGTAACTTTGAAAAAAAAAATGACACGGCGTTTGAGTTAGGCAATTGTTGTACTCTTAATTTGTCCAAAAAAAGGTAAGTACCTACATTGTTTTTGAACAGGAAAAAGTATACGCAGTATAATAAATAATAATAATAATAATAATGTAATATACCATTTCTTTACACGTAGATAATAATCAACAAATTGATTCACTTTTAATTTTTTAGTAAATTAATAATTAATTAACAAAAGGAATATGATCAAACAATATTAAATTTATGATTGTATATTGATAAAAATAAATCATAGGTAGTTAATAAATTATACAATCGTTAATTATATAGTAGGTAGATATTCAATTAATAATAATACATTATAAGAAAGATGTAGCTATGTAGTAAATTGTATTAAACGATGTTTATCATTTATTGATACTCATAATAAACTAATAACAATTTATTTAGCTGCCAAATACTTTAAAATATGAAAGTAATTGAATAGAAGGAATTAAATAACTAATGAATCATGAATACATCATATGATAAGTATAAAAGGTTTAAAGGGACTTTGGTGGACATATACTGTAATTACTTAGTGACATGTAAGACTTATATGATCAATTTATACTACCTAATAAATTGGGAACTTGCACACTTGAAGAATAAATTTAAATGTTATAAATTAATATAAACTGTAGATTTATAATGCTGTAATAATACTAATAATACGCCATCTTAATTCAAATTTATTTTTATTAAATATTCATAGGAAAACAGTTAAATTTCTATTTTAATTGGAAGATATACTGATATGACTAAAACAACAATTAAAAATACACTTAAATACTTAGATTAAAAAAAAATCTCCATTCTCTGATTTTTGTACTATAGAAACACTTAAAAACAAACTTTCTCAATTATATCATTTTTTTTTATGTAATAATATAGTTTAGATCTGAATCTAAAAGTATAATATATATATGCCCAAACATTGTATTAACTGAGAATATAAGTTAATATAACCATTACACGACGTATGTGTTTGTTTGATTTCGCTGAACTACAAAAATGAAAGGGCAAAAAGACAAAAGAATTTTTTTGTTTGGTATATTTCTGTTATACGTTGTCAAGAGCATTATATAATGGAATCATGACGACCTAAGCATAATTTATGTCTTATGAAGTTGAAAAAAATCAAGTATAGCATATTATTGTGAATAAAAATAATTGAAATTAAAGAGTAGTGCAAAACTAGTAAATATCTATAGATATTTATTATATACATATTTATAACTTTATTAATAATTTACGATCGATAAAAAAAATTTCTTAAATAATACAATAATAAAAATAATTAATAATTAAACTTTTAGTTTAAATTCTAATTATTTTACCATCTCATTTTTTTAATTAATATATGAACAAAATATCACAAGATTATAGAAACGAATATTTTCAGCGCATATAAATTTTATACTTATTTACTATTAGTTTTTTTTACATTTATTTATTAACGCCAAAAGACAAAAAAAAAATTATAAAATTGTTTTTTTATCATAATTTTATTCTATTATAAATTCTTAATGCTTAATATACAGAATAACTTGTATAGATTATTTGAGTATATGACGTATTAAAAATATTTTAATTAAATAAATATGATTTTCTACCGTTTGGATCACTTTGTTTGAAATTGTACACAATATTTTCTTCAGTAACAGCCATTTTAAAAAATATCACGAACTCAAGAACTAGTGTTACTGTAAATGTTTAATTTTAATTTACATACCTATTATACATGTTAAAGTTGAATAGAATTAATTAATAAAAACTGAAAGTATATTTGTTTATTATAAAAATTATGTATAGGTACAATGCATCAAGTATTATTATACATTTATTTGATTTGAAAATTTAAGTATCTGTTAATATTATACTACAAGTATATATCATTTATGAGATTATTAAATTAAAAAAAAAAAATCAATTATCAACAGACCAAAATACCAAATATAGACCAACAAAGGGAATAATGCACGTCTTGTATTTTCAATGGGAAAATTTTTTTCTCAGAGCAGATGCACTTGAAATGCTTTAGGTGGATAACTAATACGAAGATAAATGGAAATTATTAACACAAAAACGATTTCAGAGTATAATGATTCTGCTATGAATTCTTTGCACTATCTTTGTGTAATGGATAAGAAGAAAGAAAGAAAGAAGAAAAGGTGACGACAATATTTTAATTCAATGTTGAATACTCGCAAGGTTTGTGTAGTTGTTGGTTGATGAAGCATCTCAAGTGGGAAGAGAATACGTAAAGGTTGTATATACATAAGACCACACGGAGTCTTACTAGGACTACATCAATCTTTGTTACAGTGTAAACCTAATAAATAATAGTTTAGAATGTATATTGTATACCTACCTATCATAATTTTAATGGAAAATAAAAAATCAAAATAATTTTGACGATTTATTTTGTATTCAAAAATAAATAGTGTGACAATAAATTATAATTTGACAGTAATTAGAATGATTATTAATAATTATATAATATGCTATTTCGTATTGAATCAAAGGAAGAATAATGTTTCATAACCTAATATTTTCTCAACAGTAATTCAATCAAATTTAATAAATTCAATTAACTTTAATAATTATCTATTGGCATATAAAATTAATATTTTAATTACAGTAAAACGGTGACCCAGATTTAATTTTGTTTTAAAACGTAAGTGAAAAATACTACACTTATTTTGAAGACGAAACAATTTTTTTAATGACTAACTAATTTCTGAATCAAGTAACTAAAACAATTATCGAATGTAATATATTTAAACTATAACAACAATATAACATCTACAAAAACAGGAACTATTTTTTATATCCTGTACTTTTTTATACATCGCGACGGTATAATATATATCCGTTACAGCATAACGGAGTCTCGTCGCGCCATAGATAATATAATACACTATCTGAAATATATTATGTACGAGAACAGCTGCAAACAATATTTGAATCTCTAATTATTTTTGAAATTAATTCACGTAGATGGATATTTAAAAATACTTAAAGTGAAAAAATATTATTTAATTTACTAACTACGTACGAAAACCTATGTATATATTATACAATATACATAATATTATAAATATTATATGAATAAAATATAATGCATGTAAATTAAATTATTAATATTACCTACCTATATTTAATAATTAACAACAATAATTTATTTCTAGTTATTTTTTTTTTTTTTTGTATTATAGTTATTTAAAATATTCATACTGTTTAAAAATATTAAAAATATATTGCAAAAAATGATATAGATAATAATTAATATAAGTTAATAGTACATTATCTATTCATTCATGCTAGGATATTAGATGTTCATCAAAAGCACCACAAAAGTCAACGGGAAATCTCATTTATGTCACTGCTTTCACCAGTTTGGTTCCCTCTCCTACTACCATTGAAGCTGGGTTTTACATTATTTGAACACGTCCAATCCACCGGAACGACACAGTCAGTTTTGCGCATTGTTCTAGGATTTTAATGACCTGGACATTATAATACATCCAACGGTCGATAATTATACTGGTCGTTTTTAATCTCTCTCAGCACTTTGTTATTCCCTGTTCGTTGTCATATACTTGTAGGTACCTATGTACATGTTTTCATACAAACATAAATACCTATAAGTAGTATGGTTCAACTGTCCTCTCACGAATCGTGTCACGGACACTGAAGGTGGTGCTATGTTATAGAAATCTCGATGCTGACAAAGATCAGCACAAATTCGTTATAATAGCGCATATAAAACGCATTATATTTCATCATTCTATTACAGTTGTCGTTGCGTATACCTTTTGGATAACATACAACAATATAATAATGTGTAATAATGTGCCGACAATTAGTTTCGGTCGAATTCGTCTAGCAAACCATCAAGCTGTATATTTTTGGTACAGTTGTAAAATATAGTAACCATAAGCTATACACGCATTCTTATAGTTTACACACTAATGATGATCATACATCACGCAGTTAATGTTATCTAATGAATAATACCTAATAACTAACATAGGAAAATGATTAATTTATTTTACCTATTCATTTTGTACTTACTAATTAATATGGAATTTTTTTCTTAATGATAAGGATAAACATTAAATATATAATAAATAATATATTTATTATTTATTAAATTATTCAATAAACAAACAAATTTTAAAACAATTAAAATATACTGAAAAAAAAAAATTAAATGTATATTGTTTACATGAAGTAATGTTTATTTTCTATATAATGTGATTCACCAAACTCATTCGTATTATTTCCTTTAATAATTAATTTAATCAAATTCTGATTTTAGAAATGTTTTTAAGTATACTTT
This sequence comes from Aphis gossypii, assembly GCF_020184175.1. Taxonomy (NCBI): domain Eukaryota; kingdom Metazoa; phylum Arthropoda; class Insecta; order Hemiptera; family Aphididae; genus Aphis; species Aphis gossypii. The sequence goes on along the minus strand of NC_065531.1, from coordinate 63,216,388 downwards.
AAGGTAATCTTTTTAAATTCTTGAGATTTTTTTATACTACTTAAGATATGTATATACCTAAACGTAAATGTTAATTTATATATATTATATATAATTTATACACAATATACCACGTCGTAATTAAATTATTATTTTTATAACATAAAAATTAAATTATCAAAATTTTATAAACACTAGCTTGTAAAATCAAATAGAACGTAGGTAATTTACTACTATACAGAAAACACATTATAAACTCATTAGTTCTATACATGCATTATCTAAAAAAAATGACAAGTTATAATCTTTCTTTCAATTTTTTAGTTTTTTTTTTATTATAGAGAAGTCATTATGTGTGCGATTTTAATCAGAAAATAAACAGAAATTCTTCATTGAAAAGGGATTCCATCAAACATATATTTTACAAGGAAAACGTAAACTATAAATTGTATTATTATTTTGCTATATTACGACTTAGTTTAAAAAAAAAGTATGAATTTAGTATCCAAAAGTTTATTAAAAATTATAACTACATTTCAGTGTCAACATTTCTATTGATGGGATGCATAAATAATCACTAATTATTTAACGAATGAATAGTAAACTAATACACACTTAAACAGTTAAATATGGTTTAGTGGACTAAACCTTTCTATTAAAGTTTAGTGAATCATTAAATTGTTATATTTTTACAACTTATCATAAAATATATTTAGCTAATTAAAAATGTATACAATTTAATTGTATATTAAATATAAATATACCCTCCACCCCCCATATACAATTGTACTGTATACAATACATGGTAACTTATAAGTGGAACTTAAAGTTAAGTTAATGTAGATAACTACTTAGTTTTACATATTAAAGCCTTGATTCTTGATTTTTTTTTTTTGCAAACAACAAATTTTTGTTTACTTTACTTATTTTCTTGCCAAGCTTATATATAAAAAATATATACATACATCATTAGCAGATATTTATTAAAATTATTACTTTTAAAATTATTACATTTAAAATATTCAAACAAATTAATGGTTATTATTTTTATACATAAATAAGCTATACCTAATAGTATATAATATTAGATATTATATATTTTTAAGCTATTTATATATGACAGAACACTAAAATTATACTTTAAATAAATGTATAATAGTTTTTAAAAACAATTGAAAAATAAGATCACCGATGTAAAACTTGTAATATAAAAGTATGTAAGTAGGTATTAATTAATTTTATAAATAATAAAAAATCATATAAATAAAAAAAAAGTATAGATATTTTATGTTTTACCATAGCAAAATAAAAAAAATAATCTATGTAGTAAGTCGTAGGTACTTAATAGCAACCAATAAACTAAAAGAAACGGTTAGCAGCATCACATGTGCAAAACATCCCTATTAAAAAATAAATAACTCTGGGAAGGAGGTGGCGGCGCAGCTTTCATTTTGCTCTAACAACAAAATCAATAAAGCTTTAGGGCGCGGCAAGGTCACTGTTTACGTATATTCACCACCATCTCCACCGACTCCACCATTGTATGATTGATGAAGATATATTAATTCTACCATTTTATATTCAATCAAATTTCATGGTATAATTTAATTATTATAGTAATTAATAAATTATATCTTAATATATTTGATACATTTTATTAATATTTTCAATGTTTTTAGGTATTTTTTTTTCCAACAAATAATAGAACAATAGCTTATAAAATAAACATATATTAATTGTTAAAAGAATATTTAATAATTATTTTGATTTTGGTACCTATTTTTATTATAATTTACTTTAAAACAATATTACAACATACCAGATATACTTTAGATATTTTATCGAAGTATTTAATAATTCAATAAATTATTCTTATTGAAAATATAAGAATAATAAGTAAAAAATACATAATAATATATGAAGCAATTTTTGTAATTTGTAGTAAAATTAAATAATAGCAAAATATTTAAAAAAAAAAAAACCGTCAAAGTTGTAGCATATTTCGATTATATTGAGTAAGTAATTGTAATAATGGATGTGTTCAATTTAAATCCAATAATAATAATTGATAAATAATTGCATACGGAACACGATTCTTATAACAGATCACGATGGGTCAACCCCTATTTCTGAAATTATTTAAAGTTTATTTATACCACTATTAATACCTAGTTTTTAAGTAGTAATTACTAAAAGTAATATAATATATTAAAAAAATTTCCCAGATATGTTGATCATAAAATTAATAATAATTATTCAATTATTTATTTAAAGAGCGGTCACACCAGCATGATGTGTTATCTTCGTCTTACAAACGTACAATATGGCAAATTCGCGTTCAACAAACTCAATTGTGTGTAGCTAAGAAAGCATTGAGCTATAATAAAATTTAAAAAGAATAACATTATTAATAAATTGTCCTAATTTCACGTTGGATTTTATGATGTTTTAATTTTTAAGCGAGTTATTATAGAATGTAAGGTATTATATTTAGCAATTTAGCATATGTTACCGTATTAAGATATGAAGATGGAGACAACATTTGCGAGTTTCAGGGGTGTTAATTATAATTATATGAATTGATTCGCGATAATCGACCTTAAAATTTGTCTGATATTTAGAAAATTATACTGTGTGTAAAAAATAAAGGTGGACATAATATATACATATATCAACATAGTTATACCTAAATAAGATTAAGCACAACTATATTTTAGTTACTTTAATTAAAATTGTTAAATATTTTGAATTAATTATAAAATATAATTTCTTAAAAAGTATTTAAAATATTTTCGTTAGCAGTAATAAGCACTAATATTTTGAGAATTTATAATAACAAAATTAGGGCATACATTTTTTTCTCAATATCAAAAACACTTTATTATATGTAAAAGGTAATTAATTATCAACCTAAATTTTAAATGTATAAAAATTAGAACCTATATTGTTTTAACTGAACTTGCTGTTATTATACTTTGTCAAATTAAGTAAATAATTTACAATAGAAAAACCGAATTTTGTATCTTCAGTCTTCACAAGACACTTCTTATGTAGTGCAAACAATTTCGAGAATTTGAAAATATGGTCTTAAAATACATAAAAATATTTAATATACATTCAATTAAAATAAGATTTTGAATAACTGCATTATTGAAAAGAAAGCATACTTGGTGAATCACTTTTTTTATAGGGGAAGCTTAACTACTAGCTGCTTCCAGTGGCGTATTTGACTTAATTCTATGTAAGGGGTAAGATACTACATTTAATATTTAAGATATTATACTCTACGCATAAGTACACTGGTTTTTTTTTTATAAATCAGCTTATGCTTTTGACTCATAACTACTGATCCATTTTGTACTAAAATATTTTACACCTCTTGAGAAACGTAAGTAAAATTATACAACTCAAATAACAGTTAACAATATTTACTAAATTATGAAATCAATATTTCTCCATTAATTTGTTAAAATTTATAAATTATACGATCACATTTATACATTTTCGTAATTTTGTCTTTACATAAATTATACGTTATATTTATATGCAAACAAATTACTTGGCCCATGATTGGGAGGGTTTGATTGCCCATATAGCCCCACATTGTCCCACATCTTCGTGAAATACGCGACTGGGTACTTCAAGCATTCAACCAAAATGTATTAAGACCAACAACAATTTGTTAGAAACTTTACAAAATTATTTATAATTCTAAATATTTGGCAGCTAATGATTGAGAACCTCTAAGATCACAAGTTGAAAAAATATCCTATAACCAAACATGTTTAATCAAAAAATATAAAACACGCGTTTTTATGGTCCCTTTGTTTAGAATTAATTTACTTCTATATGAATATAAGTAATAGTAATAGTAGCCCATTAGGTAACCCTCTTTATATAACACCTGGGCATTTACACGTTTCCATGGAAATAAAAACTTGAAACCAAATTGTTTTTACATTATTATTGTGAACAAAATTAATAATACCAAATAATAACTTAATTGTTTAGATTTTTTTTTTTTTGTAAATAATATATATATATATACCAGTGGAGCCTTCCCAGTTCTATTTTCAGATAAATATCATCTACCTATGATGTAAAATTTCAAATCGATAACAATATGTAATACGTAATAACTAATAACTAATCATGTTGATTGTTTTTGGCAAGTTCAATGTCGTATTCTCACACATGAATATTTTTATTTATTTTATTGTTACATAGGTACGTAATATTTACAAAATAACCTGCTTGACTGCCACCAACCCACCAGCAAAAGTACTATAAAGCATTATACATATTAATATTATATATATATAAATATCAGTTTCGGATCTTAAACAAAAAACAAAAATAATATTGGTTGATGTATTATTGTACTTAAATTTATAACTTTAATTTAAATGTTATAATTATGTATTATAATATTAATAGGTGTATTAGAGAACAAATAAATTCATATTATTCAAATACTCATAGTTTTGAGAAATTTTTATTAATTAAATTATTATTCATCAAAGAAATCAATAAAAATCAAATAATTACCTAATGCATATAAAACTCAGACATACATAATGTATAAGTATATTTATTTTTAAAGGTCTCCAATAATTCCTTATAAAGTATCAGAATAGAAAGATATAGTCAAGTAAAATTACAAAAATAACACGTAAGAGATCAAGGCTTTATACTTTATACTCGTTTCTATTAAAAAATATCAGTCTACCAGTGGCACATCGCACACACGATAAGCGTATATAAGAATGTTGGTCGAAACCTCCAAAAAATAGTGGATGGTAGCTGCTGACTGAGTGTCTAATACATTTACTAATCAATTATTTGGTGATAAACTAATAACTATTTTGAATGTTATTAACAAAATTAATTAACTCTTAAAAACTTAAATTTTTACTTACAGAAAATGAATATGTATTAATGTTATCTACCCTGTAAAGCTTAATGATTTTATTCGCTAATTGAGAACCATTAAATAAAACCAATATCGCTACTAAATCACACATTCAAGTTCATTTACAGTTTCTACACTTCATCGTTGGTGGTGTTTACCTACTTCATCTTTTCACTTAAATCGTTTGTTATTTAATTAGCCTGATCTCTCTTTTTTAACATACCTAATTAATTAAAATGTCTTGTTCTTCAATTTGCACAAATTTTCCCTACATCGATGCTCTTTGCTCTAATAATGTAATACTGTAGTATCCTAATAAATCTATTTTGCGTTTTATTCCTCAGATAAGTTATGAAATGTAATGTAACTTTAAACTTTATTATTACCCAGATAATTTATTTATCATTTAAAATCTACACTCGTCGGTATAAATAATGATGGATGAATCGAGACAATTTTTGTAAAAAAAAAGATTATGTTATCAAAATAGAATTACATTCCTTGGACATTAAATAGTAAAAAAGTAATCTGTACACTAAAAAATTTTTATAAATTTAGTACCTAACTAATAACTAATAAGTAGGTACCTATTAGTAATCACTACCTAGTATTTTTATGTTTTTAAAAAAAGTCTTAAGTAGGTAATAACTATATTATAATTATTGGTAGGTACCTCCAAAACACACAACATTACATTTATATAATATAAATATAGTCTTATTATTTATAAGTATATTATTTAACGTCTCTTCATAAATATATATTATATATAAATATTTTATAATATATACATCAATTTCAGCATCTTATGAAAAAGTTACATTGACGTGTATAATTGTAGATTACCTACTATAACTTACTAGTTTACTACATTACTGGGTTTCAAATATATATAAAATATTTACACTAATGTACCTAATCGATATTCATATTATACTATAAAATACCTAAATATTATAAAAAATGAGTAAATATTGTTGAACTTACGTCTGGTATGCAGCTTTTTAATACTTGAAATCTAATCGGAAAATTAAGCACTCGGCAAAAATTATATTAATATCGCACTCGTCACAACTAACCGTTTGGACACCAAAAACAGTCAACGCGCGAAAAACGTTGGAAAACAACTGACTGAGTGCCGGGAGTGAGCCGTGCCACTGCCCAAGCAGCCAAAACGATGACGTCGGGAGAGACCGTCGTCGAAAGGCTCACGGGGCACGGATGCGCGCCACATACAACCGGTCGGTCACCTCAGTACTGCCAACCGGCAAGATAATGCTGGAATAAATAAAATTGCGCGATTTAATTCGCTGACAGACTTAAATATTACCTAGTTAAGTACCGAAAACCTAATTGATGTGTATTATAAGGTACCTTGTACTTATTAAAATTATTAATTTATTATAGATTAGCTTGGCAATTGACACTTGATATACGCCGTAATAACTAATATTTATCAAACAAATTGATATGCTTAGTAAGTATGTCTATAACTAAATAGTAGAAGCGTATAGACGTATAGTAGAAACAAAATAATTAAAAAATATTTTTGAATGTTTAATAATTCAATGATATTTTTCAAAAAACTAGGTGGGTCACTCATATTTATTTATATTTATATTTAAAAGTTGTATACCCCTGCAGATTATAATTTTGAATTACAACAAAATAACTAAAATCGTTATTCTTTATTTAAATAAATAGCAAAATATTAACTTCAAATTTTGGAACATCATCTAAAATTGTCTAAAATCAATCCAAATTCCAAGAGATTTAATCTCTACATTAAAATAAGAGGAAGACTTAGAAAAAGCTCTTTGCTGTGGATCTGTTGTCGAAAACATAAACGAAAAAATTGATGGAAATGATCAGGATAGTACAAAACAACTTTTTTTTGAAAAAGATGAAAACGATCAAATGATAAAATCGAGAATAGAATCAATTTCTTTAAATCGATCAAAAATACTGCTAAAAATCTTAAAGTTCAAGTTAAGAAATTTAAAAAATTTAAATGTAGATCACTTTTACAGTAAAATAAGAAAAAAATGTAAAAATATAAATTCATTATGTGAATTGAGTTAGATGTAATCTTTGGTCAATATACTAGGAGAAATACTTTCTGATAAATGGTAATTAATCTTAAAATTATAAAATACCTTTTGTATTAGTATTTATTTTTTTTTTTACAGTAAAAAATAATTTATATGAAATTAGAATAAAAGAGGGTAGACTTCATCAACTCTACAGCCGGAAACAATTCACAATATGTAAAAAAGGTGTTTATCCATAAGTGCCCATTGGGGGGGGGGATTAACCCAAGTAACATTCATATCATGGACAATCTTTCTTCAATTTTGTTAATTCTATTAATATTACATTTGAATCATATATAGGTAATTATTTCGTGAACATTCCGCATTCGTAGAAGATTTATAACAATATATTCATGGTAAAATATTGATCTTAAAAGAATATTCGTAGGAAAATATTTGTTACTTATTCTAACATAGCTGATGAAATGAATATTCTATTTAAAATAATAGATTCATATTTTTTTTATCATTACCTATACATTTTTGAATATCCATAAAACGCATCCGATTCAGAATACTCATATTATATAGTTACTATCATACGTAATAAATATTTATCTAATAATATTTTATTTTTTCATTAATTACTACGTGTTTTTATTTAGCATGCTATTTATAATAAAGAACTATACGGCTTATGAAAAATACGTGTTTTACTGTTATGGTATATTGATATACGAGTATTATTGTTATCATTGAATAATAATATAATTTTTTATATAAAATTAAGTATTAACATCCGTGGATTTCCTTTGACCAATTCATAGATCTGTGGTCTAATTGAAATGCACACTTCGCAGTCATTTCATCGTTGAGCATTATGCTCATGATGACCACATTATTTTAATATTTTGACATTTTATTTGAATTATTTCACAAGTGCAAGCGTGACATCGTTCTCGTTTATTGATAACGCTGGTAAGTAATTATTTGATTAATTACTATAATATGTACCTATAATGTTATTCATTTCCTATAATATACTTATGTTACCTAAATGATATATAAACAACTATTGTGTTTTAAATTTTCAGAGAAAATGCAGTTTAAATTTGTTTTCCCGGAAATGTGTGTTTTAAAGCACTGAATACAAAAGTTAATTCGAATATTCTCGTATTTTTTTTCTTAAAAAGTTATTCCAAAAAATCTTATAAAAAAGTATAAATACATAAAAAATACGTGATATCCACGATCACAAAAAAATCATCAAAAAAAATACTCTTTGATTATTTTTTTTTAATTACCTATATATTTTTTATGATGGATGGAAATATGCAAAAAAAAAAATTATCGTACTTACTGAGTAAAAAGTGTAGTTAAAAAAAATGGCATATTTACATTTATATGAAAAAATAGCATTAAATCTTGACTATATCTTACATTTGAGAATTTTTTTATTTTGACCCTCATCCCTAAAATTTTACCAATGGGCGCCCATGTGTTTATCCAGGCTAATGAGGTACCATCAGTATAAATTTCTTTAAGAAAATTAACAAGAAAATGTTCTAATTTGATTGGCTAATGTTATTATAGGTGTACTTGCAATACAATAAACACAAATATACAAAAATACATTAACATTATGTAAGACCAACCTGTGTAAATAAAAAAATCTGGTCGATTTTGTAACTCATATAGTGCCATTATACGTAATAATGTATCATGTATATGAGATAATAAATAAAATAATAAAATATTATCCCTGTGGCCTGTGTGCCTATAACATTACTTTTAAAATAACTATAATTTAATAATAATAAATAATATTCAATTTATTCATGACGAATTGTCAAATTGTCGAATAACTTTTAGATAAAAATATTAATTCTTCAGCAATAGGTTTATTTAATTTTTAAATATATTCAATACCTACAGAGCCCGGACAATGTTAGTTTAGGTATATTCCTCCACTTTCCTCGTACCTAACATAAACATATAAACATATTTTAAATTTTAAATAAAAACATGTATATAAGGAGTAAGGACCTATATGATTTAATAATGATTTTTGCATTTTATAAAAATGTTTACTGTATACCTATTTCGTCAATCAAATGGGCATTTTTTAATTTTTACTTATACCTAACTTCAAAATATTAATTTATGTTTTATTATTTTATATAGGTACTAAGTAAATTGAAAGATAAATAGAAGTTCGGTTTCTACGTATAAAAATATTCTGTCAGACAATCGAGTCAGTTTAACTACTGAAAATCTAGAGAAATGCGTGGTAGACGGTAGTTAATTTTTTTATTCATTTTAATGACTAGATAATTTAATTTTTGGTTGTTTTTTAAAAAAAAAAAATATGCTTCTTTTTTGCTTTTTTAAAACAATCTTGTGCTTTTTAGTTGCTTATTAGTTATTATGCTCTAAAATTCGAACCCTAGTAATGAATAATATTAATACATCGTTGTGTTTTTTATTGATATAGGCAATCAAAACACCCATGTCTTGCTACAATTTTTTTATCTTAAATATTAGAAAATTACAATGCAATTATACAAGTTAAGTAAGCTATTTTTCAAAGATATTGATGTTGTATGATTCATAAATATTGACCAGCAGATTTAATATTGTATTTTGACTTGCTATTCATTTGATGGGCATATTGTGATACATATGATATGACGCCTTTAAATTCGGTACCTTAATGTCTTAATGTTATTATCGGTCTTAATGTAATTAGAGATACTTTATTAAAATTTTAGGATACATATGCGCGTGACGAATAACGTTGAGCACAGCTCCTCGTTGCATTTATTTAATTTTATTTAAAACAATATTGTAAGATAAGATTAATTAATTATTCTTTTTATAAAAAGTTCATTTTTTATGTAAAAATAAATCCGATAATAATAATATAAAAGATTAATATTAAATTTGTTAGTAAATATTCATTTATTCGATGGCGTATTTAGGGAGAGGGGGTTCAGGGGTTTTGGACCAGAAACATTTTGAAAATATGCCACTGCATTTATTTGTAGTATTATCAAGGGTTACGAAAAATATTATAATTTTTAAGTACCTATTTATATAATAAAAATCCCTTTTTAAAACAATTACCTATACATCGGTGGAACTTATTTTTGCAGATAACGATTTTGAATGCAATCCAGAATCAGATAGATGTAGATAATTATGACAGCCGACAGCGGCAAGGATCCGGAATACACTCCTGACAAAATTAATTTCAAACTTCAAAGTTAAATGAAAACTCTGATACAGAATACCCTGTTGGCTGTTTCATAGGTAGTAATTATTAAACATTAAACTAGGTACTATACGTACAAACTTAATATATTTATAACAGGTAATATAATTTCTGTTTCACATGTACCTACTAAAAATCACAAAATAGTACCTACACTATTATGCCATTAAAAGACTAAAATATTCTTAAAAGCTTTTTAATTTTAATATAATATGCACAAATAAGCTATATAATACCTATTTCTAAAATTATTAAAAATTTTATTTTAACTTCCATGAAATATGTGTTGCTAAAATTCACTATTTGTTGAACAAATTCCAGAAAACGCCCCACATTGTACAAAAACGACTAAAAATTAGTTAAATGATCTTAAAATATAAAATAATGACATTAAGATCAAAAAATTGCATTTACTGCTAAAAACGGTAAAAAATAGAGAACAATAGAATTGATGATTGCAAAAACGCCAGAAGTCAATGTCAATTACCTATTTAAAACTTTTGGATAATTATTTAAAACTGTATAATATAATTTTGAAAAAAAAAATTAAATAAATAAATACTTAAGTAGGTATTAAAATATATCATAGGTACACTAATATTTATTATATCTACAACTAATATTTACATTATACTATAATATATTTTATACATATTTAATTTACCGTTTTACCATTATAAAAATAGTAAATTACAAATTTACAAAAACCGGGTGACCGGTTATTACCTACTTAATATTCGTACTTAATTATTATTAAAAATTATTTGTTTTGACCAAAAGTGACGTCATAGAACTAAACATGTGGGCTACATGCTGTACAGTGTACAAGACGTACAAGCACGAACTACTATATGTAGTAGTTCGTGCGTACAAGTATATGATAACTGATAAGGCGCGTGTATTAGTATTATATCCATAGACTTATAATATTATAAGTCTATAGTTTCTATGGCCGAAGGTTGATACAGATCATAAAAAATAGATAAAAAGTCGGCCAGAGCATTTCTCAATTTCCCATATTATAGTATTAAGTATTATACAATATATATATTACATTTCCACCCGACACTGAGATTTAACGTTATTTCATTCATCAGCAAGTCGCTATTTACTGCCATCCACCAGTAAGTATCCAAATAATATAAATAAAGTACCTACTTTTAGTATTATTAAGAGTTAAGACTATTTATATTTTAATACCATCACTAGTCACTGCAGTCTTGTCCAAATTGTCTAATAAATAAAAATGATATGCATATTATACTTACTTGCAATACTTGTCTATTCAAACTTTTTTAATATATGTATTGTGATATAGCTTTTATCTTATTTCTCATATAGGTATATTATTATAATATAGTTTATTGTGTCTAGTTTTGGTCATATTTATAGCTTAAACTCCGATTATGTATTATTATGTATTTATACATTACACTGAAATTCTAAAGATTGTATTGTTGTATGATAAGTTTAATAGTATTAGTTAATTTTGTTGAGCGGTATAGTTACAGGTAGAAAAATAAGATGATTTAAGGTTATTAGATTCAACCTCGATTCATTTGTGGAGTTCATATTTTTGATCTTCATTTAACTCCTAAGTATAAATTTATATTTTGATGTTAAGATTTTTTGTTATTGTAGTTGATATTTGTACATGATGATTACTAATAAGTAATAACAAATTAACAAGAAAATTAAACCTTCTATCTATTTGAATGCAAGTTATATCTAAATGATAAATACAAATTTTGTAATAGTTATACACATAATTTATAAATATTCCAATATTTTTTTTGTGTGTATCAAAGGGACTGCTAGGAGACATAAGGACATCCAGTACTCTACTATTAAATAATAATATTTTGATAAAATAAAATCAATCTTATTTATTTGACAATAAAAGAAAATATTCTTATAAGCTTTTAGAAATGTTATTAGAGGCTTTGTTGCAATATGGAATTCAACATAATATAATATACTGTTTTATTTATATTTAATATAGGTAACATTTTCTTCAGTTTGATTCAAAAAATAACATATAATACTTAATATCTAAATATTGAGTACTAAATTATTCTCAAGTATGCAATATTTTTACAAAATAAAATATACCACTTACAACTTGCCTATAAATTATGTCCTATGTATATAATATCAAATATGACATAAGTTGTGTTGTTTTTAATCCTTTAAAAATTAAAATATTAATGTATTTTGATGGTTACATTATTTTGTCCTCAGAATTCAAAATTTATTTATGATGGCACCTTGTAAATATTTATTGAACTTCAAGCAGAATTATTCTTATTTAAAATTAATACTTTCTAGGTTTGTATGTTTCCTTTTCCTAAATAATAGTCCTTTATTTTATTTTTTTTTTTATTTTGGTTATCAAATTAAATTTATCAATTTTATTCACCACATAGTTTTAGTTTAATCTTCATAGTAGCATTAATTAATTTTTAATAAAATGGACTCCTATTTTGATTATTATTAATTTATGACTTCATAATTATTAATTTTAGTATATTGAAATTAAAATTATATTATTCATTTTTATAACTTTTTGTATCAATGATAAATATTATATTTATATCAATATATGGCAATTTGGCCATTCTAATATTACTATATATACTTTATTCAAAATAAGAAACGCCTGCGGCGGCAACCAATTTTTGTTGCCAGCGGTCGTTCTTTACCATTATTTACCTACTCTACCGACTCAGTTCAACCGATCCAGTTTTAGTGAAACTACACCCATGTGCAGAAGCTGGCTACCACAAGCCTTTCTTATTTTGAACAGAGTATAAATGTGTAATTTATTATCAGTTTGAAGTGTTTGAACACCTAAAAAATTGTATTAACCAATCATTTAATTATTGTACTTAGACATTTGCAAACTTCAAACAGCAACCAAGTTTCTTGTAACAAAAACAACATGCCTATTTCAAAGATTGTGGCTCGTTCAATTTTTGATTCCAGGGGTAATCCCACTGTCGAAGTAAATATTTATTTTTATAGTTCTATTACCAAATTGAATATATTTAATAATTCATAAATAGGTTGACCTAACCATTGACAATGGACCATGTTTCCGCGCAGCAGTACCCTCTGGTGCTAGTACTGGTATATATGAAGCATTAGAACTTCGTGATAATGAGAAGTGCAATTATCTTGGTAAAGGTGTAAATACTGCTGTTAATAACATAAACAACATCATTGCTCCTGCTCTCATTAAAGCGGTAATTAAAGATTATTTAATTATTAAACTAACATATTACTATAACATCTTCATGTAGCTGAGTTAATTTAAATTAGTTTAAATTTTGTGTTTTTTTTTTTTTTTAAAGATATAGTTTTGTTTAATTAATTACAACTATTATTAATAATAGTAATAATAAATGGAAACAATGTTTATCATATGCTCAACCTTCCCCTACCAGATTCATTCCCCTGGAATATAGACCTACTATAGACCTATAAACTAATAATTTACTATTAACTAATAGTATAATTATTTATTTTTTTTATAGGGACTCATAGTTACTGAACAAAGAGCTATTGATGATATTATGTTAAAATTGGATGGAACTCCAAATAAATCTAAGCTTGGTGCCAATGCTATTTTGGGAGTTTCATTAGCTGTAGCTAAAGCAGGTGCTTTCAAGAAAGGCATTCCTCTTTACAAGTAAATATTTAAATATTCAATTATTTTAAAAATTAATCATAATTATTTTGACATTTTTAGACATATTGCTGACTTAGCTGGAAACAAAGAAATTATTTTGCCTGTTCCAGCTTTTAATGTTATTAATGGTGGTTCTCATGCAGGAAATAAGTTGGCTATGCAAGAATTTATGATTTTGCCTACTGGTAATTAACTAAAATATTAATATAAATACTAAGCATCAAAGTTTATTATTTTTATATATTAACTTGTTCAACTTTCATTTTCTGTAATTAACTTAATTTTAAACAAATATTTATAAATAGGAGCAAGTTCTTTCACTGAAGCTATGAAAATTGGATCTGAAGTATACCACAATCTTAAGAATGTTATCAAAGCAAAATTTGGATTGGATGCTACAGCAGTTGGTGATGAAGGTGGTTTTGCTCCAAATATTCTTGAAAATAAAGAAGGTTTGCGCTTAATCGAAACAGCTATTGAAAATGCTGGATACAAAGGAAAAGTTGTAATTGGAATGGATGTCGCTGCTTCTGAGTTCTATGTGTAGGTCAATTAATGTTGTTAATTTTTTTTTATTATTTCTTTAATTGTATACTATTTAACTTTTATGATAAATGCAGTGATGGAAAGTATGACTTAGATTTCAAAAATAAGTCAGACAGTAAAGATAAAAGTCAAATCATCTCAACTGAAGCTTTAACAAACTTGTACAAAGAATTTATTAAAGAGTTTCCAATAGTTTCAATTGAAGATCCATTTGATCAAGATCATTGGGAAGCATGGTCTACTCTTACTTCTTCTACTGACATCCAAGTAAATTAGTTATGTATTATTCAAAAAGATTAGATTTCAATTTTAAATAATTTTTAAGAAGCATAGGCACACATTTAGTACATTTAGTATTAAATTGGGGAGCATTAAATTGTTTACCTGCACACCATATCTACAAGTCATATGTTAATTTAATATAAAATATAATTATAAATTACAACATTAAAGATAATTGATTTTAACAATATGAAATCAATCAACAAAAATGTTTATGGTTTTAATATAAAATAGCCTATAGGTACATCAATATATAAATATATAGTTAATAGTAATATTGTAACAATGGAATAAATTATTAAATAATATGATTTAATAATATGTATTATCAAGTAAAAAAATATAAATTAAAAATGAATGGTTTTAAATATATTTTTCTAGGTATTTGTGCAAATTTATAAATAATATTTTTAGCCATTTCTTAGTTCTCTCTTCTCATTATTGTAACTCACTTTTATAAATGAAAAGAATAATATAAATTAAAATTAGTCAATATCACAGATTTGTCTTCTGACCTGAGTACATGACTAACTCTTTTGGAATGTACCTACTAACTTTAATTAACTAACTGTTAGCAATTTTTTATATTATCAAACAAAATAATATTAATAAATATTAAATATCATTATTTTCGTATTAGTATGACATCATACTGTTTGACAGTAAATAAAAACAAAATCCTATTCAGTATTTCAGTTGTAAATACTTAACATAAACTTGAAGGGATCCAGTCTGAAACCTAATATCACATGTTTTTTAATAAGAGAATGACAAACCCAAATGCAGAAAAAATACTTAATATTTATAATGCATAAATGTATGTACATCTTTGGTATAATTAATATTAACTTAAAATAATTTTCTTTAAATAATATAACATAATTGAAAATAAGTTGGGGGGGGGTTAAGTTTAAATGTTTGATAAAATGTAGTATGTACATGTATGGTCTATGGAAAAATAATTATTTGTTTTAAATAATTGTTGGTAGTAGTTTCTATACCTTATTCTAAATGCAATAAATTAAACCTTTATTTTGTTTAATAATGTATTATTGTTTAGGTTTTATAATATTTATTATTTTGCAATATTAAATATATTTTGATTTGTGGATATTAAAGATTGTTGGTGATGATTTAACTGTAACCAATCCAACACGTATTGCTGAAGCAGTAGAAAAAAAAGCTTGCAACTGTTTGTTGCTTAAAGTCAACCAGATTGGTACTGTTACTGAATCCATTGATGCACATTTGTTAGCTAAAAATAATGGATGGGGTACAATGGTATCTCATCGTTCAGGCGAAACTGAAGATACATTCATCGCTGATTTAGTTGTGGGATTGAGTACAGGACAAGTAAGTTTTTAAATATCAACAAAAGGTTTTATACTGTCAGAATCTGACTATACTATCCTTTATATTTTTATTATTCATAATTAAATAATAATTTTAGATTAAGACTGGAGCTCCTTGCCGTTCTGAACGTCTTGCCAAGTATAACCAAATACTTCGTATCGAAGAAGAACTGGGCAGCAATGCCAAGTATGCTGGAAAGAATTTCCGTAATCCACAAGCTTGCAATTAACTATAAAATATATTTGTAAAATGTTCAACCAATTATCTTAAAGTTTATGTAGAAAATTTATTTTTGTAAAAAACCAGTTTGTCTGTATAGAATCATATTGTATAAAAACAATTTTAATTAAGTTTATATAATATTGATTATAAAAAATGTTATAATGAATTTAAATTTATTTTTTTTTTTTAATAGGTCGAATTTAATCTAACCCAGTACCTTGTAGCTCATAATAATATATTATATTAATGAATAATTTAGATTTTATAATGGACCAATAATATCTGTATGTCCACTAAAAAAAAAAAAAAACTTTAAACGTCATTTTTCAAACAGTTTTCCCAGTGACTTTGTACTAGTTAGTTAACTACAAACTATTGAACCTACTTTAGCTGCTTCTTCATTTTAATCTCTTGAAAGTCATTTTTTTTTAACAACTGATTTATATACTCAAAAATATGAAATAAAAACAATAATTATTTGTAAACACAATTATAACATGTATATTTAACATTTTAACAAACAAATCAAAACATTCAGGAAATAAATAAATAAAAAATAAATTCCTTTTTTGAAAACAAACATGAGTTGAACAATATTTAGTAGTTATTGCTGATAATATTAAAATAAAAGACAATAAATAAATAAATACGTTTTCAACGCAAAGGTTAATAATTTTGATAAATAAAAAAAACATGTATGAACAAAAGGTAATTTAAACAATGAAAAACAGAAAAACAAGTAATAAAAATAGAACAAAGGGGTAAAAAAGTACATCGGCAGGACAACACAATAAACTAGAAAGGTTTTGATGCAAGATGCGAGTATACTATAGATCACTGGTCTGTAGCATTCTCACGACCGGTCCCACGGGAAGACGAGGACCGTGGGCTCGTTTGGCTCGGGCGCCCAATGCGACAATCACCAGGTGGCAGGCGAGGCCAAGATTTGAAGCTGCGGAATTGACAGCGACCACCGGAAACACGACACGGCCGACTACGGATCGCCTCGCCGCCTCTGGATGAAAAATAGAGTTCGACGTACCTTTTCCCATATCAGGTTTCGCCCCTGACTTCCCGTTGCTCGCTCTGTGTCGCTGTTGTCCTGTCAGTTGTCTTCGGTGAAGAGAAGGAGGAAAGGTAGTTCCTGCGAATGTCGTCTCAACGTACGTAGCACAAGCGCAACTAAGACACTATGGAATATATACATTTATAGTGCCTTGGCGCAATGCAAGACGCTTTAACGCTTTCCCACGCAGCCGCAAACCACTCTCCGAGTGATTTTGATGTTTCGGTACGACGGGTCAAGCTCTGCAACCTCCAGGTCTTCTACCACGATATTGATTTCCGCCATATCCTTGGCCGGCAAGTCTTTCACAAGTTCCACATTGTTTTTACTTTTTATCCGTTACGCATAAGTGCATATAACTAACGGAAAGTCTTTTTTGTCACTTCTGCACCGAAATGGACAATCAGAAACTGAAATATATACCACGATCCTTACAAAACATATAGGTACTTTTGATCATGACTAAATATATATTTACCTCCTTGCATGACGCATAAATTTAGCATGACAAAAAATAGTATGTGTGGCTCGCGCGGGAAGGCAATTTCAGTCTTGGACGCATGATTATACCTGTTAGGTACACCTATGTTGTATAGGTACCTATATTGTCTCTACCACCAACTGTAGATTGTCGGGGACACTGATGCTGATGGTGATGTACGACGAAATATTTTCGAACTATACAACTGAAGTGAAGTTTTTTTAAGTATTTAAAACAACCACCTCACCCATGTAGTCTGTTTTGCTCTAATGCTCTGGAACACCACCAAACTTTTTACACTACTGTCTTGTATTCTATTATATGAATGGTAATATACCTATATAAACTAGCTGTCGCCCGCGTGCTCTGCCCCCTTGGATAGTTGTTTGTAAATTGTGGGGCTGTTTCTATGTCTCATAATATAGGCTTAGCTATTTTCGATCATAAAATGCTCTAAGCCCTAAGGACATAAAGTTTAACTACATACCTTATACGGTATAAGATATAAGTTATACTTAAGTAAAATAATATCTAGTAAGTAAAGATGTTTATAAATTATCATAAATATACTTAAAGATAATAAAAACAATTTTTTTCTCACACTAATATCATTATTTTTACACTCGTGAAATATATTATAATAAAATATAAATAAATAATATATATTTATTATATAATAATAATAATAATAATATAATGATTATTAAACAATAACATTTGGGTATGGTATTTTGTGGGCTTTCGCATCATACAGCCAATCAGCGCGCTGAAGACTTATTATACTATTTTTCTATTGGTTATTAATTTATTATTATTATTAAATGCGTTTTAACTTATCTCAGCTACTCGAGTCTCAAGACTAAGTTCGTCAGTCGTAGTTTGAACGCAGTGATGTATGCTTCAAGTCCCGCGGAACCGTTCAAAGCACCGAGTCGTTGTCACTTGTCACATCTCATGTACGTCGACAATAATAATTAATTCATCGTCGATTCTATTACTGAGGTGGGTCGTGGGCGATTACTTAAGTATAGGTTAGTACACTCTAAACAATTATTTTAATATATTATTATATACTAGCTTACCCCGTACTATACACTTCTTTGCCCGTTAAAAGTGCCAATTCTGTAATATGATTCAAACTTTGTTTAATTTGTTATTTAATATTGGGTTTAACGGTGTTCAGAACTTAGACATTGTCACATTGACCATTTTAAATCTCAAAAAACTCGTACAAGCACCACTTTAAATGCGAATTTTGTAAAATTCTTTCTTATTGCACACTTAATTTGTGGTACGAATGTACAATGTATAAATTGCAAGCCTCGATCTATCGTTGTTCAGATTTTACATTTATTAGTTAGGTTATATTGTAGCCATTAAGCTTGGCGTTGAATGTGAGACTTTAATGATTAGAGTACGTATTTTGAAGGCATTTGCCTTTATTACTTTAAAACGAAGCTATGTCAGCTACAAATTTGATTTATTCTACTATACTACTATAGACGACATTTTATTTTATTTATTTGCTTTTTTTGTGATTTTTTGGACATTTTTAATACATTCTACACTATATTATATTAAAATATTCAATTTAGCATTTCAAATAAGAATTAATTGATCTCTAATATTACCTGCTACTGAATAAATAATAATCAATGTATGTTTCTTTTATTGCAGTTGTTGGATTTTTATTATTAAAATATTAAATTGATTAATTTTAAGTATTTATATACAGTAGAAATCGTTTATAGAAGCAGGCTTGTAAGTAAATTTATTATAATACTTACCTTTTTTTAAAAGTAATCATATTAACTCATAAATAATTTTAATATTTTTTTTTTTTTTTGTGATAAATATATTTTTTAAAACCTATTTTTGATACTTTTTCATAGCTTTTTTGGAAGTTTTAGACAGCTTTATTGCTTATTTTTAGTTTTTTTATCGTTTTAAAATCCGTGCTCTCTATGGTAGATTGCAGAGTTCGCGAGATGTACTTAAGCTTATAATTTCTAATCCTTAAGTTTCAGTTATATTAATTTTTTTTTCTACGGTCGATAAGATACAATAATGTGCCATTTCGTGGTTTTTATAGATGGAGCTGACTTATTTTATTTTTAACATATTTTTACCAATTTCAACCTTTTAAAATCAAAATTTTGATAAATCCTTTCTAAGTGGGTGTCTACATCACAAAAGAAACCTACCGTCCAAATTTCATACTTATAGCTTCAGCGTTTCCGGCTATAGGCGTTGATTATTATTAAAGTTAGGGTTGCCAACTTTTTTAATTTTAAAAACTGGACATCTGACTGAAAACCTTTTAGATTCTGAACGGAGTGATGGATGTATGATTTTACAATGATGTGGGTGTTTTTTTTTTAATACCGGATTCAGACAAAAACATTTTATGAGTGTTTGAAATTTAAATTTTTACAAAACCGCGTTAAATAACGGTTTAGCCTCAAACGATTTTTGATATTTGTTGTTATTCAAATAGTATAAGTCGTAAATACTTAAAAATTTTACCAGTTATTTAAATTGTCATTTTCTTTACGTGATTTAATTTTCAAAATATTTTGACTTTTTTTGAGCTAATTATAGACAAATAAAATTTTCAATTTTCCTAAGAATTTTTTTTTGAAGTGTCGATAAAATTTTTTTGGCGGAGTAAAAATATTTGAAAAATTAATACAAAGTTCCTCATAAGTTATTCTTATAGCGATAAAAAAATTATAAGAATACATAGGCATAATTTTTTTTTTATTAGCCTTTGAAGTTCAAATTTTGACAAAAACTCGTCAAAATCATGAATATTTGCAAATTATTTTGTAGTTCAAAATTCATAAAATGTTTATATCTAACGTTAAATATTCTAGACTGACAAATTATCTCCGTTCAGAATCGTTTTTCGTATACATTGATTCCTATCATTGCATTCAAATTTAACCTACCCTAGTCCGAGGTCCACCCCACCCCCTAATGTACAGCAGAGCGGTACCCACTAGCCGACTTTTTTTTAATTTAAATTAATTTTTCAAATTTTTTCTTATTCATTTTTATACCTAGTTCATGTTAATTTTTGGTCATACTTTTTTTTGTTTTTTTTTTTTAAAAAAATAAATTAATACCCATGCTTCTTTTTTTGTATATTTTTAAAACAATCGTGTGCTTTTTTTGTTGCTTATCCGAGCTCTATTTATAATATATTAATTATGAAGTTATAATAAATTGATAGTATCTTCATGTGATTTATATACATTTTTATTCTTAGGTATTAATTTTTCATATCATTTTCACCATAGTGAAAGATAGTTTTTCTATCTTCTTTTTATCCTGAAAATTATTTCCAAAAAATGAATAGCTATACAATTTTTGTTGTATGTTTGAGTATACCTTGGTCACTATTCACTAAGACGAATTTTATCAACATTTTAAATTTAATCGCTTATAAAAAAAGGTATTATGACACTAAATTTTCAAAACTTTTTATTGATAAATGAAAAACTTACGAGCAGCTCTGTATTAAATATTCAATAATTTTTAATGAGTGAATAATTGTTCATCAACATTTATAACAAAAAATATGCTGAAAATATGGAAATTTCCAAATGTCATCTAGCTATTATATAACAGAGCGGTTAACTACTTGCTCGCTTTTTTGATTTGGTATACATTTTATTATGTATACACCTAAGTACGCATTTTTTATGATTTTTTGAATAATATTGTTTTATATTTTGTAATTTTACTTTGCATGTCTGCATCATAGTATTATATTTATAGTACCTACCTATCGTCGAAAACGCAAAATTTGCAAGTAATTTTGAAGTTGAAAAATCATAAATTTTTTATCTTTTATAACTAAGTTTTGAAAATTTGGTACAAGGTTCTCCATACATTTTTCTTCAAATATCTGTAAAAAAAACTCTACCGGATTCAGACAAAAAATTTTTATGAGTGTTTGAAATTTAAATTTTTACAAAACCGCGTTAAATAACAGTTTAACCTCAAACGATTTTTGATATTTTTGACTTTTTTTGAGCTATTTATAGACAACTGAAATTTTCAATTTTTCTGAAAAAATATTTTTGAAGTCGATAAAATTTTTTGGCCTTATCAAAATACTTGAAAATTTAATGCAAAGTTCCTCATAAGTTATTCTTATAGTGATTAAAGAATTATAAGAATACATAGGCACAATTTTTTTTTATTAGCATTTGAAGTTCAAATATTGACAAAAATTCGTCAAAACTATGAATATTTGCAAATTATTTTGTAGGTATATTTCATAAAAATTTTTGTATACGTAGCTAAGAGTTGAAAATTTAATACAAGGTTTTTCATAAGTTTAGCTTACAATTATTATAAAAGAACTTAAATTTTGTTGTATTCAGGCCATTAAAACATAAACCACCTTTTTCACCAACCACTAGAAATTATATCCTAGGCTGACAAATCATCTTCGTTCAGAATCGTTTTTCGTATACAATGATTCCTATCATTGCATTCAAATTTAACCTACCCTAGTCCGAGGTCCACCCCAACCTCTAATGTACAGCAGAGCGGTACCCACTTGCCGACTTTTTTTTTTTTTTTTAGTCTAATATAAATATTTATTATCATGAATATAATTTTTTTATTAGTTTATTACTCTAGTTCTGATAGGTAATACAATAAATAAATAAAAGTATTTAATATAACATGTATATTAATTAAATAAATGAATAAATAAATAATTAATATAATATAATAAATTAAGTTAATATAGGTATTAATTAAGTGCTACTTTGATATTTTAAAGTTGTATTTTTTCTCGCTTTTTTCGCCTTTATAAATATATGATCACTTTTTATCTCCAAAAATTCACAAAATTTTTGACAAGACAAACTGTAGTTGAAATTTTGTACATTTCATAATTTATGGCGTCCAGTTGAAAGGTATAACTGTACACTGGACAGGAACCAGAAAATCTGAACTGTCCAAGCGAAAACTGATCGGTTGGCAACCCTAATTAAAGTACACTTTCCTTTATATATATTATAGATATATTCGTACGGTTCGTGTAATTAATGAGTGTCAACGAAGCACAACATTTTACTTACACCACGGTACCTATATCACAATATTCGATCACGGTATCTTTATTTGAAGCTAGATATACTACATTGCATTGGAACTTCATTGTGGTATAATATTACGATATATATTTTGCAAGTTTGATTCGGCTGTTTTGATTAAAGAAAAATGAATTTAGAACTGTCTTTAGTACGGTTAGCACGGCATTTGATTCCATAAAATTAATTACTGAACCATAATACGAAAACGGCGGGAACGTGACGTCAGCAGCAGAAATTGCGATAGTGAATTTTGTTTATCTTGCTGATATGCCTGTAATCTTTGTATGTCGTGTTGCGCGGTATCATGATTCAACATATTAATGATAATGACTGTGCGAATTGCGCGTATTGTCGTAAGTAGTAAATAGGTACTTCATTCAGTTCAGTCGGTATTGAATAGTCTCCTTCCTTAGTTCCGTAGCTAGTCAATAATAATATTATGACTCATAAGAACTGGGGTAGTGGGAATGTTCGGTTGATATAAAGCGCACCAAATACAAATGCACAATACTCATTCTGTCATATTGCTGTACGGGTTCACTAAAAACGCGGAATAGTGCTTCGGAGTTCCTTGTTTGACGACTATCTTTGTTCTTGTTTTTTATTTGTAACTTTTTCGTTTGTGCCATTATGGAATTCCCACACTTAGGTCAGAACTGCAGCAAAGAGACGTGTAAACGTTTTGGTGAGTCAAAGATTAACATAAAGGAAATCGTAATTCTCTGATTTAATAAACATCTATATCTTAGTTTGATAGAATCTTGCCAATGTCGGTATTAATTTCTCTTGGTTTTACTTCTGTCCATAGTTTTATCGTTTATAAATATAGTAAGCTTATTCTTCTTCGAAAGTGTCATGTTCGCCATTAATATTTTAGTTAATAAAAATTCTTTGTGTAGTTTAACTTTGTAGCTAAGTGTCAATCAAAAATCAACTGTTCAAGTTGTACAATGTGTGTAACGACCTTATAACATTATTTTATTTTATTCAAAATAAGCGGATCTACCTAATTCTTCTTAAAAATATAACTTGAGAAGTTAGAGACTTGTGATTTAATATACATTATTTTACCATTGTGTTACATATTTTAGAACATATTACTGCTTAAAATCTATGGGTATTACATTGCAATCATAAATTTAAAATTATGAAATGTAATTGAATCTTTTTCTAATTTTGTATAAAAACATTTTTTTATTTTAATTTAGATTTCCTGCCAGTTAAATGCGATGCCTGTTCGGGTATATTTTGGTATGTAGTATTCTAGAAATGTTGAGTATATATTTTTTTTATCTATGATTAACTTTATAAGATGATTTATCTCTGATGCCACAGTTCTGATCACATGAGCTATAGCAGCCATCAATGTCAATCTGCTTACAAAAAAAATGTACAAGTACCCATGTGTCCTTTGTGCAACAAACCAGTACCTATACCACGGGGTCAAGAACCAGATTTTACTGTTGGGCAACATATTGACAATGACTGTCGGTTTACTGAGGGTAGAAAGGTATTTTTTTACAGTTGCTCATCTAAATAAATATAAATTACTAGGATCAAATAATTGTTTTTATAGGTGTTCACAAATAGATGCACGGTAACAAAATGTCGAGGCAAGGAAGCTGTGCCTTTAGTATGTAGTGAATGTCGTCAAAATCATTGTTTTAAACATCGTCATCCTTTAGACCATGGTTGCACTGGTAGTGCAAAATCTGTCCAAAGAAAAGTGACGTAAGTAGATATTTAGTTTTATGTTAAAATTAATATTTTTTTAAATCATATATTTACTATTTATTTATAGGGATGTTAAAAATATATTTGGAACCAGTGGAATCATAAAAAAAGCTTTCACTGCATCTGCAATACAGGGAAATATGGTAACTTGAAAGGATATTATTACATAATAGTACTGATTATTCAATTAAATGTACCACAGTCGATTAAAAAATTAAAATAGTCACCCCTTCTTTTTTTTTAGTTTTCTATTTTTTTCAAAATTATTTATCTTTCTAAAAACTACAATTACATTTTAGTTTTCTTTAACAATATAGTTGATATATTTTACCAAATATTATGAAATGAAAGACCACAGAACTAAATTTTTTAAAGAAACAAGTTTTTGTTTTTTAATTACAACAATTTTTTTAAGAATAATCATTAATTACAATTTTAATTTTATTACTTATCTGCTCTATACATTTTGGTTGGCACTTGTTATCTCCTCACTAATATGCTGTATACAATTTTAAACTAGATGTCTAGACATCTCTTTATGTCAGTAGTCTAGAATGTCTATATTAATTATCAATGTATGTTGATATCTTATAAGTAGATTAATTTAGTATGATATATACTAATGTAATTAGCTTATTTAAGAATATCAGTATAAATTAACTTGAATAAATTCTATTTCCCGCAATATTTAAATACTGACATTCAATTTTTACAATAAAAATTTATTGTAATCCTTAAAAATGTATGACTAAGTTAATTTTCTTATGACCGGTTTATCTATCTAATAAATATTATGATAACATGATTTTTTAAACAACTTTCCAAATTAAGCTGTAGTCTTGAACGTGTTTTGGAATTTAAGAAAGTTATCTTATTTTTACATGTAAATATAAAACAATAATTATTATTGATTATATTTCTAATAATTTTAAACAATAAATTATTATTATTTATTTTTATCTTAAAGTTTTGTATTTGGTAATTAAAAAATATCATACAGTACGACACAATCATCTGGTGATAACAAACACAGTACATTTTGTCTTAATTATTTATTAACTTTTATGGTTATTCTAAATAATAAGTGTATAACAATGTCCAATATGTGTATTACATTTAATAGGTGAAAATGCGTATTCCCAGCCCTTTAATTTAAAATAACTTCCTTAATAAAACAATTGTAACATTACTATCTGTATAATACCAAATAAATATATAATATGAATATTTAATTTTTCAGAGTGAAGATGAAGCATTAGCTAAAGCCTTAGCTGAGTCTGAACGTATGACTAACGAAAATACCACTAGTCCTCAAGCAAGATGTTCTGTCGCATAAAATTGTTAATTTTTATTAAATTAAGCACAAAATATCATATTTTTATTAATATTTTTAAAACTTTAAATTTTATAAGATTATTATACATTCCAGACATTTATCTTATGTATCATAGTGAAATATTTTATTTATATGTTAATATTATGATTGTGTATTTTAAGCTGTACCATTTAAAATCAACCCACTTCATAAAACTGAATAACCTGAAAAAATACTCCGTCCTTGTTGGTGTTCATATTTTAATTTTAAATTTCTTCAATTAAAATTTACCATACATTAAATATTAAAAATGAATAAAATTGTTACTTTATTATTAATTTACTTACAAATTTAAATAATTGAAAATGTTGTAATATGATGGTATTTTTGTGTATATATAATATGTATTTTTTTCTTTTTACAAATATTAAACGGGTATTAAAATTACATCTATGTTAAAAATGTATTGCATAAGGCAACAGTTGTTAACAAAATTCTGAAGTTAATTATTGAATTGAAACATTCTCTGAATGTTTTGAATAATATAATAAAATATATTTTATGTATGTTTTGAAAAATTATTACAATTTAAGTCTAGGTAAACAAATCTAAATTAAAGGCTATCATCTGTAATAGGAGTAAGAACCCTACAGTAAACGTACCCAAGATATGTTGGCCAAATTTTAATGGTACACGAGATACAAAAATGTTTTTACTTCATTGTTGAATCAAGTATTTAGTGGAAAAAAATGCATCTCAAAAATATATAGCTATCGACTGTACAACTGAACATTTAGAACTCCCTTTCATGTATAATATTAAAAATCTTGAATACATCATGTTTTATAAATGTATATTTTTAAAAAAATCTTAACTACACAACTGATTGACCAATTTTTATACATACTAACATATTTTTAATGACACATGTTATTTAAATTAAAACTGACGAGTTTTAGTACATACTCTGACAAGTATTTAACTCTCTTACTTTACACTAAACTATGAATAATATTTAATAGAAGATTATTTTTATTTACTCTTCCATTGTTCAAACAAAATTATATAATATTAGTTTAATTTCAAGAAAGATAATTTCTGAACCATATTAATAACCAATTTGATTAAATCTAGGATTTTTGTTCCGGTTAATTAGACAGGATATTTGGTGCTTGGGAATTGTTAGGCATGAGACGTAACTTAGTTGGGTTTCAAACAAATTTAAACTAAGATGTTCGTCCCGGTTTTTTAATTTTAATTTTTAATTAATTTCTTCAGTATAACATTTAAATATTAAGAAAATAAAGTTAAGTTTAAAAATCAGTTCAATAATAGTTCTTTAAACGATACAAACAAAAACATTTGTGATTTTTCAATCATTTTTTTTTTAAATGATGTTAAAACTATAATAGTTTTGAAATTCTCCAAGATAAAGAGGACACAAATATACAGTAACTTGGTATGTTTATTTACTGGTGTCCAACTAGTAATAATTAATAGAAATTAGGCACACTGCAAGTTGTTTTATTTTAAATATATGAAATTTAAAATTTCAATTATTTAACAAAAAAAAAAAAATAAACAAAATTACAAAGACGTCAACCACATATATATTTTACCTAAATTTATTGTGTTCATTATAAAATGTCCAATTAAGGTTTATACATTTTTTTTTCAATTATTAACATAGACTAATGTTCTATTAAAATAATATATAATAATAATTGTAATTCATGATAAATATACAAGACAAGTATAATATTTACAGAACTCGTTGATTTGTTTTTTTTTTTTTTTTCATACGTAAAAACAAAAATTACATATTGCAACTACATATTAACACATAATGTCTATACTTATGAGTTTATTCCTATAAAATAAATATTGTTATTAAAATATTTTAATTTTTGTTGTTATTTTTGGCTTTTAATTGTACTTTTGTAAAATGTATAGACAAATGTATAATATAAGTAAATACAAATAAAATAATAATTCATTAAAAAAGGAAAGGAAAAATAATGCGAATTTTTGGGCTCTTCATTAATATGCTAATAAAGATTAAAGTAATTAAAAACATATTTAGCAAATGTTGAGTAGATACTAATCTTTTTTAATAGTTTGTGGAGCTTCTGCAAGACCTTTGACCTAAAAAAAAAAAAAAATAATATTAATATAACAAAGTTATTAAAATAAATATTTTAGCTTTTATTATAGTTTATAATAGAAATGGTTCTTTCAAGATTTAATATAGAATAGCACCATTTGTTTTAATTTTTGAAATTATACATAGGATAATAAGAAAAGAAGTAATAAAATTCTTATTTATTATGACGATTATAATATAAACTTGGTAGATTATTGAAAAAAAATTAGGAATTGAACAGTATTAAAATGGTAAAAGGAAAATAAATTGATTTATGACACACTTTTCATATTGTTAATTTTTTTCTGTTTTCATAAAATGTGTCTATCTATACTAGTGGTTTTCAAACTTTTATTATACATGACACACTGTACACTTCAAAAAATTTCCACGGCACACTAACCTTTTTTAGATGAACAATATTGTTTTGAATTTATCATTAATTTTTTTTCTTATATCACAATTCAATGCAATAGATAATTTATAGAAAAGCCGCGGCACACTGGTGTACCACGGCACCCAGTTTAAAAACCACTGATCTATACTAACACAAAACCTATCCACTTCTACGCACACAATAAACTATTTATAATATTAGATTGATTAGCAGGTATTATCAAATACCTACGAGTGAAAAATGTTCAATACTTATTAAAACAATTGGAAAAAGAAAAAAAAATACAGAAAATCAGAAATAGTTATAAAAAACTAGTTTTAGACCAAAAACATTTTTTTTTTTGCAGTAATTCAAAAATGAAAATTATTTAAAAAATATAATATTAAGTGCCTTATAAATAGTTTTTATATAAAATATTAAAATATTGGAAGTATATACACATATTTTTATGGGGATTTAAAGTTCAATGTCGTGGAAATTTAATATTTAATGTACTCAATAAATAAATGAATAACAACATCTTAAGGGGTAAAAGTACAGTCAATAAGTAAACTATTTTAAGCTATTTATATAATAAACCTACTCATACCATTCTATATTATGGTACATTGGTATACTGATACAAAATTCAAAACAATTATTTATAATAATATTAAATAAGAGGGCTGTCTCAAAATCAACCTCTGTTATGTTACAATTCACTACACACGGGCACTTCGGCGACATTTTTCAGGATATCACAATACAGTGATGAAGAATTTCGGAAAATCATGTTGAAAGATTTAAAATCGAACAAACTGGTCAACTTGATAACCACGTCTTCAGTCACTATTGATTTACACCCTTGGTTCCCCCTTTATAATGTACATTTATGTGTCTGTTAAATTGTCTACATCAGTCATACATTCACACACACTAAACCATAACTCATCAGTCATCACTGTATTACTTTAACAGTACATAACTGACGATGAATTTGAGCTACGCTTAAATGAATTACGCTTTGTAACTCACAGGCAGCAAGAGATAAAATTATACTCTCCCATGTTGTTACAACAACTATTAGAACAATACTGAACGAAAACTGTTGACTTGGCATACTATTAGAGAATAATGTACCGATTGAAATGAGCAGAAAAAATATTACCGATGTGTCCATGAGTAGTGAAGTAATGCATCAGAGGTTGAAATAGTTCTTGAATATATTTAATAACATAATAATTAATAGAGTAACATATTTAATAAAGAATAAAGAATTCTCTTTAGAAATAGATAATAGCACAAACCATCTATACTCAGAATCATTTTTTGTATACAATTATTATTGGTACTTATCCGTTATCTCAACTATTGCCTGATACCACAAAATTTGTCAATTCAGTCGTCCAAGTTGTTAAAAACGTGTCAGCTGATTTTTGTGGTATCACAATTGATATTTGGTTAACTGACATTTAAAATTATTTTTATTATTTATTATTATTAATTGAAATGATGAATCTCATGAATTTATGTGTATTAAGTAGGTAATGAAAAAGATATTTTTGAATTCTTTCAAGAAAATGATTTACTTCAAGCTACCATGAATTTAACAACAGTCATATTATAAAGAACTATACTTAGGGAAAGATTCTAAACAAAAATAGTTTATTTTATTTTATTTATCGAGCTAGTAGTTATGAGTCAGACAGTACTCGAAAATAGTCAAAATAATGGAAATGAAACAATAGATAATCGACATAATGAATTAACTCATTAAACAAATTCAAAATCTAATAATTGAATTGAATTTAAAAATAAAATCTGTATCAGTGAACTGGTCAACGACAAAGTACACTCAAAACCTACTATATAGCAGAATGATTTTCCTGGTTATTAACATTATAATAGAAATTTGTGATAAAATTTTTAGATCAAATTATAAAATAAAATATTATTAGATAATATGATTTAAATGCTTTTTAAACTTAAATTTCATTTACTGACGAAATTATGTAAGTATTTATGTGTGTTTACAAGTTATGATAATTAATTAACTATTAGTTATTAATAATTATTATAATGTAATATATTGTTGTTAAACTTTCTCTTTATTATAATGACATTAAATTATATGAAAAATATTAACTTACCTTCAACCGATCAGCTGTCTTTAAAAAAGCTGGCAGTTGTTCCTGACTTATGTTAACTTCTCCTGCATACATGAATTCCAGTATAGATTGCAAATGACTGAATGGTACATCTTTGAGTATTATAATAGGATGTTTTGATGGGTTTTCCTAAATAAAATTTTTAAACAGGTGTAAATTATTCAATTTATACACTGGTTAAATCTTACTTTTACTAATTTTATACTTTAAATATAATTTTCTTTAAAATAATGTCACAAATTGATGTTATGTATTTCATATTGTTATTATAGTATGGCTATTAAAAGTAGAAACATATGTCAATACCATTTAAATATCATACAAATGTATTGTTTAGAAATTATAGCCAATTTAAACACTAATTCAAATATTACTTTGGTTTGAAAAGTATTATTATAGCCTATAGGTACTTAAAAAATATTTTTTATAATAATTTAAATCAATTTATATACTATGAACAACTATTGTTATTTCATTTAATAGATTTTGATTAAGTTAGTTTACCATGGAAGGTACCTATTAATTAGATTTCAAATTAGAGTAATTTAGTTAGTCAAAAATTGTTATATCTACTCAAAATAATTAACAGTATAAAATCAATATATTATAAAACTATTAAAACCGGATACTATCAACAACGAGTTCCATAGGTATTAAAGATTACCTAATTTAGTCGTAATTGACGATATAATCTAAAATAGAAATAAAACTGATATAAACAGAAAACCTATAAGACCATACTCTAATCAAGACAATTTGTAAAGAACCATACACAATCATCTTAATATGGAATGCATAATATTGAATTATTTTTACGTTAATCATTTAATCGTTTATCATTCTAATGAATCTTATGTGATCGTAAGCTGTTACAATATTGCGAACCGTGGACAGAGACAGACATTGAACCACAAGAACACAATAACCTTAAGCGACGGGACTTACCTCTAACAAAGCTTTAAAATAAGGGCTGCAGGCCGACAACACCATTTTGTGAGCCTTACACGTCTGTCCTTCGCAAGCAAGTGTTACGTCCGTGAAGCTCTTCTCGTTCCTCAGGTGTTTGAAGGACGACACCATGTTGCTCTGGTAATCGTTCCATTTCAGGAAATATTGCTGTTGGTCTGCCATTATAACACACTGGAAAACAATCAATCACCGACAGTTGGCGTATCATTACCGATCGGTGTCGCTCATTCCCCGACATCGTATCCGTGCGCTATTATATGATAATAATTACCTTATTGCGGTTCGAATCTTCGACGACAACGAGTACGGCGGTGCGACGGTCAAAGGATCAGCGAGCTCGAGAACGACGACTGAACTGATCCTCGCAGTTTGTCCCTAATAAACGTCACTCGGTGCACCAGGACATGTACGAACTTGAACTTGAATAATGGACGACGCGCGATAACGTAATATATCCAAATCCGTCGGGGGCGCGCGCGACTGTGACGACGTTGGACTTGGACGTGTCTCGTCTACTGCGGCGATAAAAACCGTGTCAGAAACGACAGAAACGCATAATAATAATAATAATAATAATATTATATTATTTGTGTAGAATGTAATATTATAATATCGCGGAGAGATAAACAAAACGCGAAAAACGTTGACCCGACGTGTTGACGAGCGCGTTACGGGTGTCGGTGACTGCGGGTGCGTGAGCCTGACGGTGCGCGTGTTTGCGGGTGCGCGCGCGCTATTTTCTGCCTCGGACGACGTAGGCGGTGAATGGCCGACCGGCGCGGCGGAGCGACATATGTTGGCCGTGGACGGGGAAAACGCGCGGCGACATCGTCGTCGAGCCGGTCGAAAGCGTCCGCCACCGCAGGTAGCCGTTGCGGCGCGTACCTGTCGTTCGTTACGGCGCGGCGACGTGCGAAATCGTGACGGCTGACTACGCTCGTCGTCGGGGGGGGGGCCGTGGCAGCCGAGACTTGAGTTTGAGTTCTCGCTCACCGGAACTCCGGCGTTCGGCGGGGGTGCTTTCCATTAGGCGTCGCCGAGCTTGTTGGGAGATTGACGGGACGAATACCTAATTATCGCTCGTTTAATATTTTACACGGTTTTCGGGTGACCTTTGTACGACGTCCGATTTTTCACGTGGAAAATTGCATTATCGTAGTTGCGTTGGCGACACTGCTATATCTATCACCGCGGTCTAATTTTTTTTCAAATTTTTTACAATTTTGTTATAATTATTATACTATAATACATAATGTATACATTGTCTATTCATACATACCAGTTGTAAGCAGCACAAATTGAGTTCCTATTTGAATTTCGCTGCGTCAAGCTATCGTCAAATTTGGTCACAACTCACAACCTCACAGGGACGAAATATTCAATTTTCCACACACGTATAGTACATGTCTGTACTTCCCCTATCTATAGATTATTTTGAAAAAAATTTAGTTTGAAAAACAGATATCAGTATATTATAATAGCTGATCACTGCTGAAGAAGTCGTAATTACATTAAACTGCCAAAAGTAATTGGACTACTGGGATTAACCCCTCGCCTAAATAATTTGTTCAAGGCTGAAAAGCCTTTTAAAAATAAATAAATAATATGTATTTATTATCTGTCTAAATTAAATTTAAGTCAAAGTAGTATTTTAGATTCTTAATGAAGAGCAATGGTTTTATATTGATATTTTTATTCTTTGTTAACGTTTTCGGGTAGATATATATACTAGCCCAAAAAATCATCTATAGCTATCTCAAAAAATAAAAAATCGCTTCACTTTGATATTTTAGAGAAGTAATTTTTCGAAATGTTTAATAGTTAAGTTTTAAGGAAAATTGATTGAAAATCAGATTACAGATTTTAATTTATTACACGTTGAAAATATTTTAAGTTTTTCGGAATACAATTTAAAGGAGATAGTGTGAACGGGCTACGTGTCTCTACTTGTAAAAAAAATTGACCCTTCTCCTTTAAAATTTAAAATTATATTTATGTCTATGATATTTTATGTGTAAAAAAAACTCATAGAATTTTAATATAGGTACCTATATTGTTTCTTTAACTTGGTGTCTTTGGATTATTTTTAACAACAAATACAACTTGAAAGTTGGACTCTTCACACATAATTTAATGAATAAGTGTCCAGTTTTGTACCTGTACAATTGTTACCATCTACCATCTACCATCTACCTGAAAAAAAAAACAGCTCTATAATATAATATAATGTTATTGTTATACATTATACATATTTAGTTTATACCGCAGTTTCAAATGATTTATGTTTACTAATACGAGTACAACAATGGTAATAATATAGGTATCATGTAATAGTAAAACCAATAATAATTATATCAATTACTGAAGGACAAATATATATATAATATGTAATAATAACCATTATATGGTGATTAATGATTATTCTCGAATTTTGTGAATATACTTACATAATCTAGCGACATGATTCACGTATGATTCACAACAATTATAAATATTATAATAATGTAATCATATTATATTCATGTGTTGGTCTTAGACTATAATATCTACTCTATATCTTAAGTCAATAGTTATATAATAATAATATGTTTAAGGAGAGTACAACCAGTTATACAAAATTATATATTTCTATTGTTTTATTGAAAAGTATAATATAATTTATGCTTGTAAAAATATTTTGCATCTTATATATTATATAATATACCTACCTATAGGTAATTCTATTAATATATTTTAAACAATATGCTTCAAATCTTTCAATTTTATTATACGAATATACATTTATGATAACAGGGCGTGATGAATAGGCAATTGAGGTACACCGGAGTTGTGATTATTCATTTTTTTTAGCATAATATCGTAACCGTGCGTTTCATTGATTTTATTTCATTGATTAAACAATATAATTTAATCATTTTATAATCAATGACTTTAATTTTCTTAAAAACTATAAATGACACTGTATGGCCTATACTAATGATCTATAATGTAGCCATGTTTCTATATAGGTAGCACTATTGATTATAAATACAAGTACAGTGGAACCTCGATCAATTGGTTGGGGGCATAAAAAAAATTGAATTTTATAGAGGTTCGAGTTATCGAGGTTCCACTGTTTTTATAATCATTAATTAATGATAGCACCGAGTAAAAAATTCGGTACGCTCATATGGCTGAAACTTTTAATAATTACTACCTATATAAAAATTATTACGGACATTTTAAGTTAAAATTTATAAATAGCCATTTTTTTTTTATAACAATTTAAAATTGTTTATGTAAGTAGTTGTACCAACATTAAAATCAATTTTTTTTCAAATAGTAACAACTATGTTTTTAACGAATTTTTATAGGTAGAGCTTTTTTTTAAAAAAATGTTGATGTTAAAATATTACATTTTGGTTTACTAGTTTTTTACTACGTGGGCCCTATAAACTTTAATAAATTGATTTAAATTAATTGTATTTCTAGAGCTAACAGCTAAATAATTTTTTTTTAAATTATCTTTAAATGTAATTCTACACCTTTTAATTTAAAAATTTAAATTTAAATCAATTTATTAAAGTTTAGGGTCGACGTATAGTAAATAAACCAGTGAACCAAATAATGTATGATTTTAACATCAACATTTTTTTTTAAAAAAAATCTCTATAAGAATCCATTAAAAATATAGTTGTTACTAGAGAGCTTATATATATTATATAGGCTCTCTAGTTGTTACCATTTGAAAAAAAAAATTCATTTTAATGTTTGTACCTACAACTACTTGCTTAAAAGTTTAAAAATTGTTATAAAAAATTGGCTGATTTAAATAATGAAACACGTATTTTTTAAATTCCATGTTACCTATCTATGAATAATCGTTAAAAAACCCCGCGTTCAACGACCTAAGATACACTTCGTATATTATAATATAATAAAATAATTGTTTAAATAAGTGTATAGTTAAACAATCGCCCACGACTCACCTCAGAATGTGTGTATAAAATCGACGATGAATCAATTATTATTATTGTCGACGTATATATGATAAGTGAAAACGACTCGGTGCTTTGAACGGTCCCGTGGGATTTGAAGTATAGACTATAGACCACTGCGTTCAAACTTCAAACTACGACTGACGAACTTAATCTTGAGACTCGAGTAGCTAAGATAGGTTAAGACGCATCCAATAATAATAATAAATTAATAACCAATAGAAAAGTAGTATAGTAAGTCTTCAGCGCGCTGATTGGCTGCCTATGGTCATGGTGCGAAAGCCCACAAAATACCATGCTCATTGTCCAATGTTGTTGTTTAATAATAATTGTTATTGTTATTATTTATTAATTCAACGACGTTATAATATTATATTATAATACATTTCCCGAGTGTAAGAATAATTATATTAATGTGAGAAAAAAATTGTTTTTATTATATATAAATATATTTATAAGAATTTACAAACACCTTAAAGTACTATTATTTTGTGTAGGTATAAGGTATGTAAATTTTAGAACATTTTATGATCGAAATAACTACCTACCTATAAGACAAAGAAACAGACCCATAATTTGGAAATAACTATCAACGGGGGCGGAGTACGCGGGTGACAGCTAGTACCTAATATTTTAAAATATGCATTATTAATAATAATCTTATACTATTTATTATTTTATTGTTTATAAATAAACGTAACTTGAATTTGATAGTTTTTTTTTTTTTTGTTATATTTTATCACTATTCACTTTACTATAAGATATTTAACTTAAGATCTAACAGCAACTCATAAATCAAACAACTATCCTTCATATAATTTCTTGACATTTTCATAGAACATTCAAAAGATAGTGGCATAGAGAGTAACTACTAATAAAAAAAAACAATAATACCTAAAAAGTATCAGCTTGGTAGAATGGTATTATTACAAGCCTGTTCTTTAATGCAAACCCCTTATCATTTACCTACCAATATTAATGATTAAGTTTACTTGTCATGTTCTTATCTATATATATTGTAAATTGCTTTAATATAAAAACAAAGTTAACAAAATACGACAAATACTCAAGTTTAAAATAATAAATACATAGATATAACATATAATAATAATAATATAGTATATTTATATAATGTCTATGAGTACCTAAATAGCATTACGAGTATATAAAAGATAAGAATACAAGCTTACAGAATTATTGTTTGAGTCATCAGCTGTATATTGAATTATGTATTACGTTTTTAACATAAAAATTTAAAAATTTTTGTATATATTTCTGAATTCTGACTTAAGTTCAAACTATTTAACTAGTACCGTTGCGTACCGCCCATGCAAGATTTAAAGTAAGGCGGGAAAATTATTAAAAATGGCCAATTGTGCAATCTCTTTGCATTTAGATCAATTCTCCTATCAGCTCATTTCCCGCCTATATTTTATGTATTCTTTGTAACCTTTGCTGATTGCTATAGTTTACAATATACTTTACTCATACTGTTGACTACTTTACCAGGCTATTGTAGGTTGAAAAGTGAACTACAAGAATTAAGTGTAGCAAAATACGGATTACAGAATTGAAAATATTGTTCTAATTAAAAATTAAAATAAAGGTAGTATAATAATATATTTTATTATTTAATATTAACTACTTACTTTAGTACCTAGTCACTGTCTAGTTTATCAACTATCTACTCAACGTTTAATAAATTTAATTTGAAGGTAAGACATTGTGTATAAGTTACACTATGAGTACTAAGGTACTATTTAGAACTTAAAACTAC
Organism: Aphis gossypii; assembly: GCF_020184175.1. Lineage (NCBI taxonomy): Eukaryota > Metazoa > Arthropoda > Insecta > Hemiptera > Aphididae > Aphis > Aphis gossypii. The sequence goes on along the minus strand of NC_065531.1, from coordinate 63,178,973 downwards.
AATAGTTTGAACCTATTTAGATATGTGAATATTTATGTTATAACTTTTAAAATTCAATGATATTTGATAATAGATTTTGTTGATTTTAGATATGACTAAATTGTTTTAAGAAATAATACCTATGTAATGATGCATTATAATTGATAATTGGTGTAATTTTTGTATAATTTTTGAAAAATTTTATAGTTAATAGGTAAGCTATTATAACTCAAAATAGTTGAACGCTTATTAGATACATACTCCTTGTTATCGTATATCATTAATAACATAAAGTACTTAATAATTGTTTATTCATCATAGTGTTTGAAGCTTATCTTTAGCTAAAAATCATTAATTTAAATTTATTTTATTTTCAACTATAATTAATCTGTTTTTTCAATAATATCTTGTTATCAATTAGAACTTCCCTATTTTTTGTTGCACAATTTTGACTTCAACATTTAGTTGTCTTATTTTTACTATGATAAATACATAATGAAATAATTTAGAATATCTTCTGTTTAAGATGTAAAATTATTGTTTTTCAAATTATTCATAGTTATTTCTTTGTTATATTTATTTAGGTAATCATTCATTGAAAAAATGGAGTATGAAAAAATGTTAACAAAGGGCGCATTAAAGTCCATTATGAACAATGAAGATGTTAAAGATCCAATGATGCAAGTTCTCGGTGTAAGAAAAATAACTGCTGCAGGAGCAAATGAAAGATATCGCTTACTAATTTCTGATGGTCAAAATTTAAATTCTTTTGCTATGTTGGCTACTCAATTGAATAGTATGGTTTGTAACGGATTAATTGATGAATTTTCTATCCTAAAGATTAAACGTCATATCATTAGTAATTTAACCGATCGTTCAAAAGGAAGTAAACAAGTCATGATCCTTCTAGATTTGGCTGTTATGGTACCCGGTACAACTGTAGGTTCAAAAATTGGTGATCCTAAACCAATAATTGATAATTCTGGTCAAGTAGTTGAAAATGGCACTTCTGCTTCAGTGGACTCTACGCCCCAGTCCAATTCTTTGCCAAAACCTCGTTCTGTCCAATCAAGTGTTATAGATAATGGTCTTCAAAGAGATATTGATGTTAGCAATATTCATCCTATTAATTCTTTAAGCCCATATCAAAATAAATGGACAATCAGAGCTAGAGTTGTAAACAAAGCACCAATTCGTACTTGGAACAATCAAAGAGGTGAAGGTAAACTTTTTAGTATGGATCTACTTGATGAAAGTGGTGAGATACGAGCCACTGCCTTTAACAGCGAATGTGACAAATTCTTTGATATGGTTGAAGTAAATAAAGTTTACTTTATAACTCGTGGTACAATTAAAACAGCAAATAAAAAGTTTTCAAACTTAAATAATGATTATGAACTTACACTTTCTAGTGAAACACAAATTTTCCCTTGTCATGACTTTGATGATTCTCAAATGCCTGCTCTTAAATTTAATTTTGTTCCATTGAGTCAAGTGAAAGATGTTGATGTTGATGGTATAGTTGATGTCATAGGAGTTTGTCAAACTGCTGGAGAATTGACTAATTTAATGTCAAAGACTACAAGAAAGGAATTAAAAAAAGAGATGTGACTATTGTTGACCAATCTTTAAGTTCAGTGACTATTACATTATGGGATACTCAGGCCGAAGATTTTGATGGATCATTGCAACCTGTAATTGCTATAAAAGGAAGCAGAATCAGAGAATTCATGGGTAGCAAATCATTGTCACTTTTAGGATCAACTGTAATGCAAATTAATCCAGACATTGAAGAAGCTCATCGCTTAAGGGGTTGGTATGATTCACTTCCTTCAAATGTGGAATTCAATAGTATTTCTACCCGTTCTGATGCTGGAGCAAATTCTCAGTTTCTTACTATTAAAGGAGCACAACTTGCTCAACTTGGTAGTGGAGATAAAGCTGATTATTATAGTATGTACTCACATCTGATTTTTGTGAAATCTGAATCTGCCCTGTATAAAGCATGCCCAAAGCCTGATTGTCAAAAAAAAGTTATTGATCGAAATGACGGAACATATCGTTGTGAAAAGTGTAATGATGAAACTGAAAACTTTAAGTATAGATTGATGCTCTCAGCACAATTGAGTGACTCAACTGGAAATCAGTGGGTAACTATGTTTCAAGAAACAGCTGAAAATCTTTTGGGCACCACTAGTGCAGAATTGGGAAGACTGATGGAAGAGTCTAAGGAAGAATATAGTGATGTTTTTCAAAGACAAATGTTTAAATTATTTGAAATTAGAGCTAGAGCAAAAATGGAGACATACAACAATGAGACTAGGTTAAAAGTATCTTTAGTTAATATAAAACCTATTAATTATAAGGCGGCTTCAACAAAATTGATTGCTGATATTAAAAGATTGAGTGGAATTTCAACATCAGTAATGTAAAAACTGATCATGTTTATACTTTTATTTATAGTTACTAGTTTAAAGCTTAACGTAATAAATATTATATATCTTTATTTATTACATTTTTATCCTTTTATTGTTGAAATAAGTTTATTTATAAGAACACAACATTTGTGAAATTGTTTACTTATTAATTTTATCAGTAAACACAGTTTAAGATCAATTGTATTATATGCCACTTATAAAAATAAAAGCATTTTATTTGTATGTATATATTGTATATTAATTGTAGTACAAATATATTTTCAATTAAAAAAAAATAATAAATACGTTCACAGCGATATAAATAAAATTTAAATTGTAGACAATATTAAAATGATAAGCCCCACTTATTTGATACTAAATACTAGCCCAACAAATTGTTCATAATGCAATGTGACCACTCCATCTTGATCAGTATCAAATTGACGGAATGCTGTAGTTAAATTCTGAAAAATTAAAATGAAGTTAACATATTAAAATTACTTGTTATTAACCTTTGAAATAAGTAGAGTTTGATATTTCTATCAATTTGTGTTGTAATTAAAAATGATTATTAAATATATTTTGATAATTAATAATGAAATATACTTCAATTTTTTGAAATAATAAAAACATACTAAAGTTTTGTGTATAATTTCTTCAAGCAACTTTTTTTATGCAGGCTGAATATGAAGCTTAAAAATGTATAGTGTTTAAATAAGATTTTATAAAAAATGAATTACATTTTGTAAGCAAATTTCTAAGATGTCTTATGAACATTATTTAATGTCAAATCAAGATGGTATAATATGAGATTACTAAACAGATATTTTGTAGTTATACTTATAACAATATGATTTTTTTTTTTTTTTGTAAAAGGAAATATTTGAAATAAATGAAGTAATTAGCGTTAAATAGATAAAAGATAGATAACATTTGATTACAGCGACCAATACTGTACGGTTTAATAATTAAATTATATTACATTTTTATTACATATTTGTACTTATTTATTATTATCATAATAAGATAAAATCACAACCAAACAAGAACAGTGAAGTACTATCAGCCCACCGAGATTTTCTCAGTAACTCGTCAGCCAAATCTGAGCCTAGAAGTAACAATTTAATTATAATATTTGTTACTTACATTAAGCATGATGCAACATTGTATGAAATCATCAAATAGTACAGTCCCTTTACCAAGTCTATCAAATTTTTGCAACATTGTGGCAACAGTAGCATCATTTAAATTGTATCCAAAAGTTTGTAATGCAGCTCGAAGTTCATTTTTGTCTATGTTTCCTGAATTATCTTTATCAAAGGACCGGAAGCAATTTTGCCAATCCACAATATACTTCCATAACGCACCAAAATCTTCAAATGATATGGTGCCTTTATTTGACTTATCAAACATGTCTATAAATGATAAAATAAATATTTATAAATGTAATAGATATTATACAGTATTATTTTATTTTATTATTGGTATTATTTATTTTTATGATTTAAGGACCTTCAGAATTGTGAAATCAATTTATTAATGTAAATACTATGTACAATGTATATATATATAAAGTAAACCAAGTTTTTACAATTTTGTCTAAATGGTTTGTAAGGATCATAATATTCAATTTAGAATAATCTTGGTAATGCAATAGCTAGCTTTTAACTTTAAAGAATGTTTAGCAAGAAAATCCCTGAGACATCTTCAATAATCATGATTGGTTCTCTTAATATATGACCAAATTTCTTATAGGAAATTAAATAAATATTTATCTAAGACAATGATTTATACTACCTTATAACTTGTTGGTCTTATTGTCCTAATATCATTAAGTTGATTGAAATTGGTATTTAAATTACCTAAAATGGGTTCCACTATTTGTTAGGATAAGGTTTGACTCATAAGACAAAATTAATAATGAATATTGGTGTCCAATGAATTAATTTTCTTTGCAAGTTTTTTAAAAAAAATTTTATAAATAAAATTTTTTAGCCATACATTATCATTCTTATTTTACTGTAGATTTTAAATGAGTTATATTTTAAATATCAGACATCTATTGACTCACTCAACATTAAGCGAACCGTTTCTGGGTTGAAAGGAGTCCACGTGCCATTGGATAGTGCGCTCTGTAACTCATTAGCTGTAATGGAACCACTATGGTCTTTATCTAATCTTTAAAATAAAGAAACATTCACACGTACAAATTTTAATAAAAGTCAATAAATATTGAATGTAAATATTTTACTTCTGAAACATTTCCAACAAGAATTGAGGAGGAGGCATTGTACTTGGAGGTTGAGCCATTTCGAAACTTAATGTTTAGTTTCGTAACACTTATTTATTTAAAAGATCACGCGTATGAAAATATTAGTTAACGTCAGCAAAGAAATGGTTAACCACCAGGCACCAATTGGTAAACAATTAAACAAGTTGTGGAGTCAAACAACAACCGAACAATAATAAATAAAATGAAATACCGAATAGCAATTTAATTTCAATGCTATATTCCTTATCTACGTTTTACGTATAATGTAAACAAAGTAGGGGGGTACAGGGTAGTTGTCAGAAAAATGATAAGAATGTTTAACCACATATTATACCGATGAACCAGCAGTGATACCAACGTGAACAAAAATCATCGCAATAATACTTACAGTCGACATCACTGATGACAAAATCTTTACAATATAATATTTAATATTTTTTTAGCACTATACCTTAGAATAAAACTATGTATTATGTAATAAATAATACAATTTTTAATACATTTAAAAATTGAAGACCCCAGTGCAATAACCAGTTATGTCCATTTTTAAAAATTTTTCAGGAAATGAAAATATACATCACTCAAACCCATTTCCAATGGTTTACATTTTATATTCATGATACTATTTGTAAACAACTAAAAAATTATGATAATTATATTTATAATGATTGCAATAACCAATTTTGTTTTTGGACGTAACTGGTTATTACAGCCAACAAATTATTTTATTGTAGTCAATAAGTACTCAATTATAAAATATTATTAAATAATAATCATATTATTAATTTTAATGATAAATTGATGTTTTTATTTAAAATATAGATTTTAATGTTATCAAGTTATTTTTTAAATAAATAGTTCACTAGAAATTATGTCATTAAAATAATATAATCCACCCTATTATGTTATTAAACATACTCCCCTTTAATGTACCTAGTATAGGTACCTACAAAATGGCAAAATAAGTACTAGTAAAGTTAAAAGTTGCATTGCTCTATTAGGAAATAAAATGTTGAAAAAATATGTATAGTTACATAGATAGTTATCATTTAGTCACTATACAACCAAAACTTTTAACAACAGGTTTGTAATATTACTATAAACATAACAGAATAAAATTTTAAAAAAAAGCGGGCTAGTGAGTACCGCTCTGCTGTACATTAGGTGCCGTATGGATCATTATTATATATTATAGGAGTGTTAAATTTGAATCCAATGATAGTCATCATTGTATACGAAAAACGATTCTGAACGAAGATGATTTGTCAGCCTAGGATATAATTTCCAGTTGTTGGTGAAAAAGGTGGTTTATGTTTTAATGGCCTGAATACACCAAAATTTAAGTTATTTTATAGTTATTGTAAGCTACACTTATGAAAAATCTTGTATAACTTAAGAGGAACTTTGCATTAAATTTCCAAGTATTTTGATAGCGCCAAAAAGATTTTATCGACACAAAAAAATAATTTTCAGAAAAATTGAAAATATCAGTTGTCTATAAATAGCTCAAAAAAACTCAAAATATTTTGAAAATTAAATCAAGTAAATAAAATGCCAATCTAAATAACTGGTAAAATTTTCAAGTATCTACGACTTATACTTTTTGAATTATAACAAATATCAAAAATCGTTTGAGGCTAAACCGTTATTTAACGCGGTTTTGTAAAAATTTAAATTTCAAACACTCATAAAAATTTTTTGTCTGAATCCGGTAGAGTTTTTTTTACTGATATTTGAAGAAAAATGTATGGAGAACCTTGTACCAAATTTTCAAAACTTTGTGGTCATCAAAATTTCAGTGGTCTATAAATAACTCAAAAAAAGTCAAAATTTTTTGAAAATTTAACTATATACAGATACTACTGACATTAACATTTGGTGAAAATTTCAAGTATTTTCAGTGATTAGTTTTTGAATTAAAACCATGAAAAAAATCGATTTTGTCGAAAACTGGTTTTGCGTAAAAATTGCCGGTTTTCCGTCATTTTTTTTTTGTTTTTCTCGATTTTTTTGAAATTTGTTGGAAAATGTTAACTTTTTACCTCTATAATGCACCAAGGATATTCACTTTTACATCGGAAACCACCCCCATAGTTTGAAATTGGAGCATTATTTCGACTAGTTATGCTGTACAGACACAAAAACAAAAAAAAAAAAACACACACCATTGTAAAATCAATACATTCATCACTTCGTTCAGAATCTAAAAAACATAAGTATTAAAAGTGACGTTTTGTCGAGTATAACATTATAAGAAATATTAAATAACATTTTATTATTTTTAGTTAATAATAAAAAAGAATAGGTTAGAATAGTTATATAGGCAATATTCATCATCATAATCAATTTCTTCTGATCCAAAAAATACACATTTTCAACTACGGAGGTTACATAACCATGAAGTGCGACCATCAAATATAGAAATGAGGAAACTCCGAAGTTCAATTGGACATCAATGTGTTCAACAAATTGCTCGGCCATACTCAGCACGATCTTTATACGTGGAAGCAATTGTTAGGTAACTTTAAAAATAAAATAGACTTTAAAATAACTATCACATACCTATACAAAAAAAATGTTTAATACAACAGCCATCCTGAAGGAGCTGAAAATTATACATTTTTGCAAGCAGCTGAAAGGATGCGGCAAATACGAAGATCAGTGTTCCCTCCAACACCGAAGAATCTGCAACATTTTAATAATTTATTACAAATGGATAATAATAAACATTTCACTATGTCGTTTCAAAAACAGCCAAGTTTGTAAGTATTTTCACAACAATACCTAATATAATATAACAATTACCTACCCCATTGGTACATAATATACAAGTTAGATTTTGGTAGCATAAGTGTACTAAACTTGTTTTAATACAAAATAATAATTTAATCATAGTCCATAACCTATTTGTTACATCATACTCTTAGTTAATAACTGTAGACACACACAAACTTTAATTTATTGGGTTACATACCCAAGATTTTATCAAGGTCCACTCATAGTTAATGGTTTATTTGTCGGTGTACTATTCTGTAACAAACATCATATCGAGTCAATTCAAAACGAATTACATAATGTAAGTTATCTAGTGTGGTTGAAGAAATAATAGAAAACTTGCTAAAATATTCATTTGTAGGTTACAATATCTGGGTGTGATGGAACTTTTAAGACGGTTCCCAAAACATTGGATAACGACTGCTATCAATTGTTCACCTTTCAAGTGATTCATAGAAATGCTGTAAGTAATAAATTATACATCACATAATAAATCATCTTGTTTTTAACATTTTAGGTAAATACTTAAATAATTAATATTAATAAAATTTTAACTATTTATGGTTTTAGAGTTTTCCAATGGTATATGCTATACTTACAGGTAAAACTGAGGAAATATATGTAGGGTTATTTAAATATGTCCGTAATGTTTTACCACTACAGTACGATAAATTGACTATAATCACGGATTTTGAACTTGGACTAATTAATGCAATCCGCTTAGTATTTCCAGAAAGTAGTCATCAAGGATGTTATTTCCATTATTGTCAAGTAAAAATTAACATAATAAGTTCCTATACAAATTATTAAAAATGTATTTTGAATGTTTTGTCTCAAGTCAATTGTACGGCACCTAAGAAGTAAAGAATCAGGAATGTACAATTTGGTAAAAGCCAATCCTATTGCTGCCAGAATTTTTAGAATGGTACTCACCACATTTTAATTATTTCATGAACATATTAAAATAAAGCAGCTTAACCATAACTTTTACAGGTACTTGCTCTGCCGTATTTACCACCTAATTCAAATAATAATAGGATTCCCAGCATGTTAGATGGCTTCATTCTATTATCATGTATATTGTACAACATACTGAGATAGCTGAGTATTTCCATGATTTTATGTACCAGTATGTATTTGGATATTGGTTTGTAAGAATGCGACCAGAAGCCTTCACTATATTTGACAAGGATATTAGAACCAATAACTATCTGGAGAGCTATCACGCAGCTCTTTTACGGTTTATTAAACCTCACCCCAAAATATGGGAGTTCATGGGTATAATTTAATTTATAAAAAAAAAACGTTTGTGTTGGTTTGTGCAAGTTTTTGTAATATTATAGATACACGTGATATGCATGTATAGTTATGTTTTAATTACAATGTGGGAAAGAATTTTTTTTTAGTGGCTTCAAGATCTTTGAAGCAATGTACAAAACTTATCTATTATTGTTTTTCCTCTTATTTGTTGTTGTTCATCTAAATAAATAAATGTGTAGGTTACTTATCTATGTGTGAGTGTTCATATATGTAATTGTATAAGTAAGAAGTAAAAAATTAAAATTAAACTTACAATTCTTTATTTTTAAATATTTAAGGCCAGATAAGATTTCTAGAAAACCAATACAACTTGGAATTCAAACAAGTCTCTCAAAACTTGAATGTAAATACATATAAAGTCAACATATATTTAGGAACAATTAAAAAAAAATTATTATTTTTTTTTCAGATCCGTTCTTGTAATTCTTCAAGAGGTAGAATTAGGAATACTAGTGAAATTAAACGGTTCATGCAAGACTTGATAGAGGATGATGCTCCTGATCGCATTTTAACATTTTTAAGAAGGGCAGGTCATCAGGTTAATGGTTACATAGCCCAACAAATTGGCCCATATCCTGGTAATAAAAATGTTCTAGTAATTACTTAACTTCATACATTTATCATTATATTTTTCAGATGAACAAGAATTGCTACTCCATGAAGCTAACAATTCACAAATTATAATTATAAATTGATATAAATTTTTATTTTATTAACTTTTTTTAAACTTAATTAATGTGACAAATTTTAAAATTATTCTACCAAACGTAAACCGTGATTTTTATATATAGTTATGGACATTTTTTTGCAATACTTAGTTTATATATTTTCTAATTTAATTATGTGAAAACAATTTATTTAATTATTTACTACTTATTTAATTGAGAATTTAATATAATAATATATATTATTATATATTATAGGAGTGTTAAATTTGAATCCAATGATAGTCATCATTGTATACGAAAAACGATTCTGAACGAAGATGATTTGTCAGCCTAGGATATAATTTCCAGTTGTTGGTGAAAAAGGTGGTTTATGTTTTAATGGCCTGAATACACCAAAATTTAAGTTATTTTATAGTTATTGTAAGCTACACTTATGAAAAATCTTGTATAACTTAAGAGGAACTTTGCATTAAATTTCCAAGTATTTTGATAGCGCCAAAAAGATTTTATCGACACAAAAAAATAATTTTCAGAAAAATTGAAAATATCAGTTGTCTATAAATAGCTCAAAAAAACTCAAAATATTTTGAAAATTAAATCAAGTAAATAAAATGCCAATCTAAATAACTGGTAAAATTTTCAAGTATCTACGACTTATACTTTTTGAATTATAACAAATATCAAAAATCGTTTGAGGCTAAACCGTTATTTAACGCGGTTTTGTAAAAATTTAAATTTCAAACACTCATAAAAATTTTTTGTCTGAATCCGGTAGAGTTTTTTTTACTGATATTTGAAGAAAAATGTATGGAGAACCTTGTACCAAATTTTCAAAACTTAGTTATAAAAGAAAAAAATTTTATGATTTTTCAACTTCAAAATTACTTGCAAATTTACGCGTTTTCGACAGATTTCGTAAAAATTTGAACTATAAACTCTTATAAAAAAAAATCGTGACCAACGATTTTTAATTTTTTTTAGCTACAATAAAAACAACTCATAAGGAACCTTGTATTAAATTTTCAAAACTTTGTGGTCATCAAAATTTCAGTGGTCTATAAATAACTCAAAAAAAGTCAAAATTTTTTGAAAATTTAACTATATACAGATACTACTGACATTAACATTTGGTGAAAATTTCAAGTATTTTCAGTGATTAGTTTTTGAATTAAAACCATGAAAAAAATCGATTTTGTCGAAAACTGGTTTTGCGTAAAAATTGCCGGTTTTCCGTCATTTTTTTTTTGTTTTTCTCGATTTTTTTGAAATTTGTTGGAAAATGTTAACTTTTTACCTCTATAATGCACCAAGGATATTCACTTTTACATCGGAAACCACCCCCATAGTTTGAAATTGGAGCATTATTTCGACTAGTTATGCTGTACAGACACAAAAACAAAAAAAAAAAAACACACACCATTGTAAAATCAATACATTCATCACTTCGTTCAGAATCTAAAAAACATAAGTATTAAAAGTGACGTTTTGTCGAGTATAACATTATAAGAAATATTAAATAACATTTTATTATTTTTAGTTAATAATAAAAAAGAATAGGTTAGAATAGTTATATAGGCAATATTCATCATCATAATCAATTTCTTCTGATCCAAAAAATACACATTTTCAACTACGGAGGTTACATAACCATGAAGTGCGACCATCAAATATAGAAATGAGGAAACTCCGAAGTTCAATTGGACATCAATGTGTTCAACAAATTGCTCGGCCATACTCAGCACGATCTTTATACGTGGAAGCAATTGTTAGGTAACTTTAAAAATAAAATAGACTTTAAAATAACTATCACATACCTATACAAAAAAAATGTTTAATACAACAGCCATCCTGAAGGAGCTGAAAATTATACATTTTTGCAAGCAGCTGAAAGGATGCGGCAAATACGAAGATCAGTGTTCCCTCCAACACCGAAGAATCTGCAACATTTTAATAATTTATTACAAATGGATAATAATAAACATTTCACTATGTCGTTTCAAAAACAGCCAAGTTTGTAAGTATTTTCACAACAATACCTAATATAATATAACAATTACCTACCCCATTGGTACATAATATACAAGTTAGATTTTGGTAGCATAAGTGTACTAAACTTGTTTTAATACAAAATAATAATTTAATCATAGTCCATAACCTATTTGTTACATCATACTCTTAGTTAATAACTGTAGACACACACAAACTTTAATTTATTGGGTTACATACCCAAGATTTTATCAAGGTCCACTCATAGTTAATGGTTTATTTGTCGGTGTACTATTCTGTAACAAACATCATATCGAGTCAATTCAAAACGAATTACATAATGTAAGTTATCTAGTGTGGTTGAAGAAATAATAGAAAACTTGCTAAAATATTCATTTGTAGGTTACAATATCTGGGTGTGATGGAACTTTTAAGACGGTTCCCAAAACATTGGATAACGACTGCTATCAATTGTTCACCTTTCAAGTGATTCATAGAAATGCTGTAAGTAATAAATTATACATCACATAATAAATCATCTTGTTTTTAACATTTTAGGTAAATACTTAAATAATTAATATTAATAAAATTTTAACTATTTATGGTTTTAGAGTTTTCCAATGGTATATGCTATACTTACAGGTAAAACTGAGGAAATATATGTAGGGTTATTTAAATATGTCCGTAATGTTTTACCACTACAGTACGATAAATTGACTATAATCACGGATTTTGAACTTGGACTAATTAATGCAATCCGCTTAGTATTTCCAGAAAGTAGTCATCAAGGATGTTATTTCCATTATTGTCAAGTAAAAATTAACATAATAAGTTCCTATACAAATTATTAAAAATGTATTTTGAATGTTTTGTCTCAAGTCAATTGTACGGCACCTAAGAAGTAAAGAATCAGGAATGTACAATTTGGTAAAAGCCAATCCTATTGCTGCCAGAATTTTTAGAATGGTACTCACCACATTTTAATTATTTCATGAACATATTAAAATAAAGCAGCTTAACCATAACTTTTACAGGTACTTGCTCTGCCGTATTTACCACCTAATTCAAATAATAATAGGATTCCCAGCATGTTAGATGGCTTCAATTCTATTATCATGTATATTGTACAACATACTGAGATAGCTGAGTATTTCCATGATTTTATGTACCAGTATGTATTTGGATATTGGTTTGTAAGAATGCGACCAGAAGCCTTCACTATATTTGACAAGGATATTAGAACCAATAACTATCTGGAGAGCTATCACGCAGCTCTTTTACGGTTTATTAAACCTCACCCCAAAATATGGGAGTTCATGGGTATAATTTAATTTATAAAAAAAAAACGTTTGTGTTGGTTTGTGCAAGTTTTTGTAATATTATAGATACACGTGATATGCATGTATAGTTATGTTTTAATTACAATGTGGGAAAGAATTTTTTTTTAGTGGCTTCAAGATCTTTGAAGCAATGTACAAAACTTATCTATTATTGTTTTTCCTCTTATTTGTTGTTGTTCATCTAAATAAATAAATGTGTAGGTTACTTATCTATGTGTGAGTGTTCATATATGTAATTGTATAAGTAAGAAGTAAAAAATTAAAATTAAACTTACAATTCTTTATTTTTAAATATTTAAGGCCAGATAAGATTTCTAGAAAACCAATACAACTTGGAATTCAAACAAGTCTCTCAAAACTTGAATGTAAATACATATAAAGTCAACATATATTTAGGAACAATTAAAAAAAAATTATTATTTTTTTTTCAGATCCGTTCTTGTAATTCTTCAAGAGGTAGAATTAGGAATACTAGTGAAATTAAACGGTTCATGCAAGACTTGATAGAGGATGATGCTCCTGATCGCATTTTAACATTTTTAAGAAGGGCAGGTCATCAGGTTAATGGTTACATAGCCCAACAAATTGGCCCATATCCTGGTAATAAAAATGTTCTAGTAATTACTTAACTTCATACATTTATCATTATATTTTTCAGATGAACAAGAATTGCTACTCCATGAAGCTAACAATTCACAAATTATAATTATAAATTGATATAAATTTTTATTTTATTAACTTTTTTTAAACCTAATTAACGAGTCATACTATTATTAATTGACATGAATTATTATTATACTAACTTTTTTTAAACTTAATTAATGTGACAAATTTTAAAATTATTCTACCAAACGTAAACCGTGATTTTTATATATAGTTATGGACATTTTTTTGCAATACTTAGTTTATATATTTTCTAATTTAATTATGTGAAAACAATTTATTTAATTATTTACTACTTATTTAATTGAGAATTTAATATAATAATATATATTATTATATATTTATTAATATAATAAATTTTTAGAAAAGTAGGTTTTTTGATAGCTAGTTAACACTTTGATGATCAATTAAAATTTTCCCAGATATTTTCTTGTACATTAAGAAAAACTATCTAATAATTAACACTATAATGTGTCTGCAATTTTTTATTTTGAAAATTAGAAAATTTTAACTTTAAATTAAGTTACTTATTTTTAAAAGTAAACGTTTAACTTAACGAGTTAACGAAAAAAATATGAGTAACTTTTAACTTAACGAGTTAACGAAAAAAATATGAGTAACTTTTAACTTAACGAGTTAACGAAAAAAATATGAGTAACTTTTAACTTAACGAGTTAACGAAAAAAATATGAGTAACTTTTAACTTAACGAGTTGAAAAAAACGTTAACTTGCCCAGCCTTGTAATAAATTACTGTAAATTATACTCGACCAAAAATTCCAATACATTTAAGTACTTGAATACTTTTAATAAGTAATTAATAATTCTTATTATAATATTATAAGTGAATAAGTGGTCTGTACAATAAACATGGTCTAAAATAACAACTAAGTTGTACTAATATACCTAATATCTAATTTTGTTATTAAGTAATATTAGTAGTATACTTACGCTCACATAGTCATCCATCATGACAAAACATTTATTTTGTCATCGTAGTCGCATCGTTCATTCGCTCCATTAATGATGACAAAATTCACGTTGCCTAATGGCATTGGGCAAATGGCTATGGCATACTCGATTGTTATTATTATATTATATTATTTTATTTTATTATTGGTATTATTTATTTTTATGATTTAAGGACCTTCAGAATTGTGAAATCAATTTATTAATGTAAATACTATGTACAATGTATATATATATAAAGTAAACCAAGTTTTTACAATTTTGTCTAAATGGTTTGTAAGGATCATAATATTCAATTTAGAATAATCTTGGTAATGCAATAGCTAGCTTTTAACTTTAAAGAATGTTTAGCAAGAAAATCCCTGAGACATCTTCAATAATCATGATTGGTTCTCTTAATATATGACCAAATTTCTTATAGGAAATTAAATAAATATTTATCTAAGACAATGATTTATACTACCTTATAACTTGTTGGTCTTATTGTCCTAATATCATTAAGTTGATTGAAATTGGTATTTAAATTACCTAAAATGGGTTCCACTATTTGTTAGGATAAGGTTTGACTCATAAGACAAAATTAATAATGAATATTGGTGTCAAATGAATTAATTTTCTTTGCAAGTTCTTTAAAAAAAATTTTATAAATAAAATTTTTTAGCCATACATTATCATTCTTATTTTACTGTAGATTTTAAATGAGTTATATTTTAAATATCAGACATCTATTGACTCACTCAACATTAAGCGAACCGTTTCTGGGTTGAAAGGAGTCCACGTGCCATTGGATAGTGCGCTCTGTAACTCATTAGCTGTAATGGAACCACTATGGTCTTTATCTAATCTTTAAAATAAAGAAACATTCACACGTACAAATTTTAATAAAAGTCAATAAATATTGAATGTAAATATTTTACTTCTGAAACATTTCCAACAAGAATTGAGGAGGAGGCATTGTACTTGGAGGTTGAGCCATTTCGAAACTTAATGTTTAGTTTCGTAACACTTATTTATTTAAAAGATCACGCGTATGAAAATATTAGTTAACGTCAGCAAAGAAATGGTTAACCACCAGTCACCAATTGGTAAACAATTAAACAAGTTGTGGAGTCAAACAACAACCGAACAATAATAAATAAAATGAAATACCGAATAGCAATTTAATTTCAATGCTATATTCCTTATCTACGTTCTACGTATAATGTAAACAAAGTAGGGGGGTACAGGGTAGTTGTCAGAAAAATGATAAGAATGTTTAACCACATATTATACCGATGAACCAGCAGTGATACCAACGTGAACAAAAATCATCGCAATAATACTTACAGTCGACATCACTGATGACAAAATCTTTACAATATAATATTTAATATTTTTTTAGCACTATACCTTAGAATAAAACTATGTATTATGTAATAAATAATACAATTTTTAATACATTTAAAAATTGAAGACCCCAGTGCAATAACCAGTTATGTCCATTTTTAAAAATTTTTCAGGAAATGAAAATATACATCACTCAAACCCATTTCCAATGGTTTACATTTTATATTCATGATACTATTTGTAAACAACTAAAAAATTATGATAATTATATTTATAATGATTGCAATAACCAATTTTGTTTTTGGACGTAACTGGTTATTACAGCCAACAAATTATTTTATTGTAGTCAATAAGTACTCAATTATAAAATATTATTAAATAATAATCATATTATTAATTTTAATGATAAATTGATGTTTTTATTTAAAATAAGTGGTTCATCTGTGTTTTGTGGTGCAGTCATATCCACTCATTAACCCGTTTCAATTACAAATTTATAAATATTTATAAATACTGATATAATTCAGCCATATTATTCATTATAAAATTGTTCAATGATGATCAATACATACTATTAAATAAATAATTGCTATTACTTTTCAGTATAAAGGTATACAATTAATATGTAATATGAGGAAAATTTAAATACTTGTATCGAGTATGGATATATATGACACTGTATTATTATCCATGTTAGCATATGACTATACAAGTCATACAGCTCAATCATTCAATCTATTATTAATTTTCGGTAATCCAACTAGGTATAAGTTATAAAAAGAAGTAAATTTTTAAACTTTTTAATCTACAGTTCATTTTCTTAATATTATATAGGATTCTAGGTATAACTTTTAATTGTTTTGTTTATTTTGATGAATAATTGATCTTTTTAAGAGGATTTCAGCGCAATAATTGTTTTTCTATTGGAGACATTTAAGCAAAATAGATAAATTCATTCATGTAAAACAGTTTTTATGTTTTGAGTTATCTTGAGTATCATTGAGGATAATATTTTTGAAGGTTTTACGTGTTGGTTTTAAAGCTTATTAATATTTGACTAAAATAAAAATGGCATTTTTGTAAATTTAAGAAGATACTAAATTGTTATAAGACAATTTTTTTACAAATTGATGTTATACCAGCAAAAATATTATAATCTATCGTTTTTGTAATGAGTGATTTTACTCAAGATTACTCAAAAACATTAAAAAAAAAAAAAAAACGATTCTCCATAAATGTGTTTTGTCTATGTTGCGCATGGGTGAGAGAGAGAAAATGAATAGCGCGCTAACATTCTCTAAATAATATGGTTAAGGCAGATATATCATATAGATAAATGTGCCTACTATACTATAATGGTTTTTTTTAATTTACTAATATTAAATATTGTTCAATTTTATAGAAGTGAAGTTCGCACATTTTTTAACTTGGACACTAAAGTTAAAGAACCAGATAGACCAAACCTTTTTAAATGCTCTGGTACCATAAATTTAGGACCTTCAGAAAGACCATCGTAAGTAATATAATTATTATAATATACTCTTATGCAAGGCCGTAGCCAGGGGGAGGGTTTTAGGGTTTTGACCCCCCCCTCCAATTTTTTTTTTGAAATAAGATTGAATAGTTAGAATTTCATATATTATTACATAATATAACATTTATACTCTAACCCCCCCCCCCCCAAAAAAAAAAAAAAATATTTTTTTCTGGCTACGGCCTTGCTCATATGCAATAAATCTATAGAAAATATGTATTAAAATAAAAAATAAACCTATTACTTATAATTAAAATAAAGCTTATTTTTATTAATTTTGTTATGGTTGTTCAACGAAGTCAATATATTTAAATGAATAGTAGCTGCAATTTATTATACATTTGTCAATATATAATATTATGTACTAAATTAGGTATTATACTAAATTTTAGTTGTTACTGTACAAAAAATAGTATTTAATTAAGTTAAGTTTATTTAAATTAAACAAATCAATGTTTTAAATCCATCCAAAAAATTGTAATAAAACTTGATCACAATTAAGATTAATGATTATAAAATAAGTGTTTTATACTTGAAAATATTATAATTGTATTAAATAAATACTTGTATAATGAGCATACTAAAGAATTAAAAGTGGAGATGGGTATGGTATGTTTGGTGAGTTTAAGAACAACTCAAATGGATAATTATAAAATGGAGACTACATAAAATACTACCCAAGTGAAGCCTTAGTAAATTAAAAAAATGATTTGATCCTTCAAATCCTAATAATCTTGGGAGGTTGAATAGAAAGGAATCGGCATCTTACAAAAAATAAGGAAGACATAATAGTAGCAGTTGTGGGTCTAAAAGGACTTAAATAAGCCTTAAAAAATAAAAATATAATAAAATATATCTATAAATTATTTTTTTTTAAAGTTTAATTAATTTGTTTTGTGTTAAATTCTAGTGCTAAACCATCAGATTTTGTATTTCTTCGTATTATTGGAAAAGGCAGTTTTGGTAAAGTTTACTTAGCTGAACACAAAACTGAATCCATTCATTTCGCTGTTAAAGTGTTGGATAAAAAACATATACTTGCAAGAAATGAAGTCAAACATATCATGTGTGAACGCAATGTTCTACTGAAAAATATAAATCACCCATTTCTTGTTGGGCTTCACTACAGCTTCCAAACCAAAGATAAACTTTACTTTGTACTTGATTTTGTAAATGGTGGAGAGGTAAATAAATACTTTTCATATTGTATTAGTCTAATTTAGTTTAATTTTTACTTTTCTTTTTTTAGTTATTTTATCACTTACAAAAAGAAGTTAGATTTTCAGAAACCCGAGCTAAGTTTTATACAGCTGAAATAGCATCTGCCCTCGGTTATCTTCATTTTAATGGTATTATTTATAGAGATCTCAAACCAGAAAACCTGTTACTTGACCAAGAAGGACATTTGGTTCTTACTGATTTTGGATTTTGTAAGGAAGGTCTTATTGGAACTGAAACTACAAATACATTTTGTGGAACTCCTGAATATCTCGCTCCTGAAATAATCAGGAAAGAAGTAATATTGAAAATTATTAAAATTATGATAACTTAATATATTTAATACTTATTATTATTTTTAGGCATATGGCAGATCAGTTGACTGGTGGTGTCTTGGTGCAGTATTATACGAAATGTTATTCGGACTCCCGCCATTTTACAGTTTAAATGTGCAAGAAATGTATAATTTAGTTTTACATAGTAGATTAAAAATAAAAGGACCTGTTTCATCACAATGTAAAAATTTATTGCACAAGGTATGAAAAATATACTTAAAATTAAAAATATATGTATGTATTAAAATTATGTTTTAATTCAAATACCTATTTCTACTTTCTAGTTATTGGAAAAAGAAAGCAATAAGAGAATTGGTAGCAATGTTCAAGATTTTAATGAGGTTAAAAAACATTCATTTTTTAAATCGATCAATTGGGATGATTTATTGAATAAACGTATTACACCTCCTTTTCAACCACAACTGGTAAATTTAATTTATTATAAAATAATTATTTTAATATTTATACATTGAAACAATAAACATAATTAGATAATAATTAATTAATTTAGTTACAACTTTATAAGTGGGTAAGGTAATCCATTAAATATTGATAATGATTTTTTTTCATAGAATGGAACATGTGATTTGCAATATATTGATCCACAGTTTACAAAAGAATCTGTTAGTTCATCCATGTCATCGTTTTGCGACGAAAAACTTTCTTCTAGTAAACAAGACATAGATAATGTGTTTGCTGGCTTCTCTTACACTCCTCCTTCTAGTTTAGATTAATAATTACCAAATAATAATTGTTCCTATTATTAGTTCTTTTCATTTATATTTAATTGACTTGTGGCTGGCTTAATAAGACTCCCTATCTACAACTTTTTAATACCTACACAAAAAGATTTTATTCTAGTTAATAGCTGTGATTATAAAATATTATAATTAATGTAATCATGTTTTTAAGAAGCAATAAATAATATGTTCAAAATAAATAAGCAATAACATTCCATTTTTAATACACTAGCACCAATGTGTGTTCATACATTCATTTTGCAGCTTAATTAGCCAGGGTCTTAATAAGAAAAAACAATTTCAAAAAGAATTCATTAAAGTATATTATTCATTATAATACTTGATATGATGTTTTGATTGTTATTCACTGCCAAAATGTTGCAATGTGAAAAATTAATTTAAAAAAATGATAATTGTGATTTATTACACCATTTATTTTTGAGCTTAAAAATCGTATTCTTATTGTAATGTATAAATTGTGAGTTTATAATATCATCCAATAAGTTTTAAATGTGTAAACTAGCATTTCAATATGCATGCAAATAAAAATAAATTAAATTATATTATAATTAAATAATATAATTTATACTTTGTTATATGTGTGTGTGTATTATAAATACTGTATACCAAATTAAACCTAAACTAGAATACTCCAATAAATGCCTAATACACAGTGTAATTCATTAAATAATAGCCAATACGTAAATATACACATTTTTTATTGCTTCTAACCTATGTATTATCATGAATTACTAATATTACTACTAAATGTATTGTAAGTTACAAAATCATACAATGTTAAGATTAATTTAATTCAATTTTATTGACTATGACATATAATACTGTGTTAATTATTACAAATTGACATTCACTGGATACTGCCATAATATATTGTTAATACTATACTATATACTCTTGTTAGGATTGTTTTAAACAAATTTAAAAGATTTTAAAAACTGAATGTTACTTATATTATATATATATATATAATTCTTGCTGAATACTTCTCGTCCTATGTTTTTTTTTTTTTTTTTTTTATTATTGTATGATTTATATACTGTAATTAACTATAGAAGAATTATTACACATTTAAATTTTTTAAGTGTACATTTCTATACCCAAAGAATTTTTGTTATATAATGCCTATTATACTTTTAATTTTAAACTATAAAATAAATTATATTATTTATTATTTAGATTTATGTTGTTGATCTTAAAAATTTTATTTATCAAAAAGTTTAATTAGTTAAGTGTTAAACTTACTGTTATAATAATTGTTTTTGTATTTTAATTGTATGCTT
The DNA here is from genome assembly GCF_020184175.1 of Aphis gossypii. NCBI lineage: Eukaryota > Metazoa > Arthropoda > Insecta > Hemiptera > Aphididae > Aphis > Aphis gossypii. The sequence goes on along the minus strand of NC_065531.1, from coordinate 63,158,131 downwards.
AATATTGAATTATTAACGTTTGTATCTCTTTAAATCAAATATATAATAAGTAATAACTTAATATACCTATTTATTATTATGCTGTATATTTTATAAAACAAATTGGTACTACTTCATACTTAATAAATAATAGGATGAAAATCAGTGATCGCAGTAGGCTATAGATGGAAAATAACTGGGATGTTAAAAACATTTAATTTTAAGTATGCTGTAATCACATACCTATTTGTTTTTAAAATATTTTATTTTTTTAACACATTTTTTTTATTCATTATTTTTTTTTTATGCAATTCTTCAAAATAATAAGATAAATGTTCAGCTTATAATTAATATTTGACAAACAGGTATGTTTAGGATGTATAAAATTATAATTTTTCCTGGACCTCGAAAATGTCGAAATATGTCAAAATTGCGAAAATTTGAAAGTACTTTTGTAGTTGAAAATTCATAACATTTCAAAACATACGTGTTATCAATATCAAAATGAAAAAAGATAGGCAAGTGAGTAACGCTCTGCTCACAGGTATTGAGTGGAGTTTGGACATAGAAACTGAATGTGTCAAGTTTGAATGTAATGATATGTACAAAAAACGATTCTGAACTGAGATAATTTATCTCGAAAACAAATTAATTAGTTTTATGTCTTTTCTGAACAATTTGAAATTTTATTGTTACTTGGTATTAATTTCGATAATTTTTCAATGGCAATAAGACAATTTTCAGAGGAACTCTATTTTAAGTTTTAACCTTTCAATCCTTGGCTTTAAATAGAAAAAAACATTAAATACATTTTTAATTACAGTTTAATTTGCAAATATTTGTGATTTTGTTAATACTTGAAGTTTAAACTCTAATTATAAAAAAATTGTGCCTGTGTGTTTTTATAATTTTTTGAATCAATATATATAAAACTAACTCGTTAGTATAACTATGGAATAAATTTTCAAGTATTTTGATTTAGCCAAAAACATTTTATCGATATTTATAAAAAATACGAGTATTTTAAAATTTTAAATGACCTTAAAATAAACGAAATGTTTTAAGAGTCAAATTATGTAAATAAAATGCTAATGTAAACAACTAGTGAAAGTTTCGAGTATCTACGACTTATACTTTTTGAATAACAACAAATATTTAAAAATTTTTAGGATAAATCGTTATTGTTAGGCAAATTTGTAAAAATTTTAAATTCAGACGCTCATAACATTTTTTTCCTATAATGACGCTTTAGTTTTCTTTTTAGTTATTTGAAGGAAAATTTATGGAAAACTTGTGTTGAATTTTTCAACCTTAGATATAAATACTAAAAATAACTTTTGGATAAAATGGTATTGTAAAAAAGAACTTTTGAGAAGAAAAAATTGTTAAAAACAGATTGGAAAAAGCATACCATTATTGTGACCTACTCTATGTCACCTTCAATTTTTTTTCTTATATGAAAGTGAATCTCGTTGGCAAGTGGGATGTGAAATAAAACAATTTTTTATGCAATGCCAGATTTTTTATCATACATAAATCTAAAAAAGTAATTAAAATTTAAAATGTCCATTTATAAAAAAAAAGTAATAATATTTTTAAATGTATATTTTGTCTAGAGAATACTAACTATATAAATATTTTGTGAAAAATTACTGTCTACAGTTATTCATTTTTAAAGCAAAAAATAATCTAATTTTTTCTAAGTATTCAGACAACAGATATGGTTATTGTTCATGAATAAATCTTTACTAATTTTCAATGCCATAAAATATTTTATTTTTTTTTTTTCATAATAATATGTAATAATTAACATACCTACATAACAATAATAACTAGGTACTATGACAATATTATACTAATTTAATGATAATTATAATAGATTTAAACATTTTTTTTGTATTCTTGATTTAATATTTAAAAAATAATAAATATTATTGTTAATTGAAATATTTCATTTGACCAAAACACGTGTTAATTTGTATCTGTAAATAGAAATAAAAATAATTAATAAACCATTTCAAAACGATTAATGTATACAACTGCACTACCTACACTAAAACTACAAAAAAAAAAAATCGTTATATTTGTACCTATAACTCTGTTTTTTATAGATCAGGTTGTGACGACAACGCATCTTGCGTATGGCATCACTCCGTTGTACAATGAACTGGAACAACTTCTCTCGACCACTGAATCAGTAACGGACATACCTACTATTGTCTTACATAACGATTGTAAGAAAATTTTTTCTTGTGAATTTGTGGCGTGGGTTAAGAACTGAGAATCGTACATGGTCCCACTTGTCTGTGAAATACAAACAAATATATTAAATTAGTTGGATACATATAGTTCGCAAAATTTAATATCGTCTCTGTCTGCAGAGGCATTGTTAGGGAGAGTGGATAAATTTGGTGGGAAGATCTATTATGAGCCTCGAGTTTTCCAAATTTGATAGTATATAATATGTTTTTAAGTATACATAAATTAGGTATAATATAGGTACATAAATTGTTATCTCGTAAAAACTTGTTCAAAAAATTTATATTTTATTTTAGTCGTTATAGTCATGGTTTGATTTTTAATGTAGGTACACATTTTTTTATTATAATTATATCTATTTAACCGCCATTTTTAAATGCATTAAACATTTTTATCTACTGGTTATTATCATTTTTAGATTCTGAACGAAGTGATGAATGTATTGATTTTACAATGATGTGTGTTTTTTTTTTTTTTTTGTGTCTGTGTACAACATAACTAGTCGAAATAAAATAATAATGCTCCAATTTCAAACTATGGGGGTGGTTTCCGATGTAAAAGTGAATATCCTTGGTGCATTATAGAGGTAAAAAGTTTTCAAAAAAATCGAGAAAAACAAAAAAAAAATGACGGAAAAACGGCAATTTTTACGCAAAACCAGTTTTCGACCAAATCGATTTTTTTTTATGGTTGTAATTCAAAAACTAATCACTGAAAATACTTGAAATTTTCACCAAATGTTAATGTCAGTGGTATCCGTATATAGTTAAATTTTCAAAAAATTTTGACTTTTTTTGAGTTATTTATAGACCACTGAAATTTTCGATTCTTTTGAGAATTTTTTTTTAAAGTGTCGATAAAAAATTTTTGGATGACCAAAAAGTTTTGAAAATTTAATACAAGGTTCCTTATGAGTTGTTTTTAATGTAGCTAAAAAAAATTAAAAATCGTTAGTCACAATTTTTTTTTATAAGCGTTTTTAGTTCAAATTTTTACGAAATCTGTCGAAAACGCGAAAATTTGCAAGTAAATTTGAAGTTGAAAAATCATAATTTTTTTTTCTTTTATAACTAAGTTTTGAAAATTTGGTACAAGGTTCTCCATACATTTTTCTTCAAATATCTGTAAAAAAAACTCTACCGGATTCAGACAAAAAATTTTTATGAGTGTTTGAAATTTAAATTTTTACAAAACCGCGTTAAATAACAGTTTAACCTCAAACGATTTTTGATATTTGTTATTATTCAAAAAGTATAAGTCGTAGATACTTGAAAATTTTACCAGTTATTAAGATTCGCGTTTTCTTTACGTGATTTAAATTTCAAAATATTTTGACTTTTTTTGAGCTATTTATAGACAACTGAAATTTTCAATTTTTCTGAAAAAATATTTTTGAAGTCGATAAAATTTTTTGGCCTTATCAAAATACTTGAAAATTTAATACAAAGTTCCTCATAAGTTATTCTTATAGTGATTAAAGAATTATAAGAATACATAGGCACAATTTTTTTTTATTAGCATTTGAAGTGCAAATATTGACAAAAATTCGTCAAAACTATGAATATTTGCAAATTATTTTGTAGGTATATTTCATAAAAATTTTTGTATAAGTAGCTAAGAGTTGAAAATTTAATACAAGGTTTTTCATAAGTTTAGCTTACAATTATTATAAAAGAACTTAAATTTTGTTGTATTCAGGCCATTAAAACATAAACCACCTTTTTCACCAACCACTAGAAATTATATCCTAGGCTGACAAATCATCTTCGTTCAGAATCGTTTTTCGTATACAATGATAACTATCATTGGATTCAAATTTAACACTCCTATAATATATAATAATGATCCATACGGCACCTAATGTACAGCAGAGCGGTACTCACTTGCCCGCTTTTTTTAAGATTATTCCTTCCCCGAGGGAATCAATAAAAACATTGGGTACTTTTCCATTATCATTTATCATACTCGAATTTCATTTACTAACCATAAGCACCAAATTCGTCTCTAGTGATGTGTTATAAGTATATCCGTTGTCGCTGTATTTACCGTCCGGCGATGAAATTGTATAAATGGTGTTCTCACCACTCGCTCCTGAAAAATAAAATATTATTAGAATTAAAAATTACTATTTTTTGTACTTGATAAGTATCTAATCTGTCTTCGAGGATTTTATTTAAATATATGCATATATTATATATTGTATGTACTTACATAAATTTGCATACTATATATATATATATACTGTACACACACACACACACACACACACACACACACACACACACACATAATATAATATCATAGTTACGATAATATTTAAAAAGATAAGTACTCACCGAATATGCCATTATCCGAAACATCATTCAAATTGATGGGGGCAATCAGCAAAAAGGAAATACTTTGTTTCGTATACCATGACGTTACGTATTTGAACGTATATTGAGATACCTGTAGTACAAGATATTATATTTTTAATCGATTATCGAATTATTTTGAGAAGTACTTACGCCTATAACAGAGCTTTGGGTATCGTATAATGATTGTGCGACGGACAAGACAACTTTATCAGCGTTCGCTCTGTACGGGTAATTTGCCGAAAGTATGTACGCTTTGTCTTTTGTATTTTGACCTGAACATAAAATCATAAATATATTATTGTCAGCCCGATACTCCGATAAAGTTTCATCTATTTTGTATAATATTTCATCGATTTAAGTGTTTAGCATATTATTATACAGCCTCATCTATACACCACATGTATATTTAAATTAATTTAATGTTTGTAAGGCCGTAGCTAAAAAAATATTTATTTTTTTTTTTTTGGGGGGGGGGAAGAGAGTATAAAGATTTTGCATTATATAATAAAATATTAAATTATAGAAATATTATTGAAATTTTAACTACCTATTCAATCTTATTTCAAAAATAAATTTCGGGGGGGGGGGGGGTCTGAACCCTAAACCCTCCTGCTACGACCTTGAATGTTTGACTAAAAATTAAGAAAATTTCATTGAATATAGCTCAAAATGATTGCAATAGTTTTCGATAACAATTTGAAACAAATTTCATTCTAAATTAAAGTCTAACAATTAGATAATATTATTATGTAGGTATGGCATCTTACCAGTAACTGTTTTAAACGAATGAATTAACTGAGATTGGAGTCTACTTGTTCCAGCGTCATCGTCAGTAGTGGTGATATGAGATCCTATCCATTCCGGCATGTTACTCAATATTTTTGTAATGCCGTCATCCTCATTAGTTGTATACATATGCACCTCAGAATCTGTAGATTTTCCAGAGTATCCAATAAGAATAAATTTGACGTCACTAAAATTCAAACCAAAAATAATAACTAAAATTGTTTGAAAATAATTCTAATTATTAATTAATTCATTTTATTTGGTTTATTTGTTAAATACTTAATAGTTACAACTTATAAATTAATAATTTAAAGAAAGGATGCACATTGCACATATTATATTATAATTTTACATAATAAATATATGTTAACTTTTGAGATATCGGAAATAGACCCACAGACCACAACAGAGAAAAGTGGTGTAGGGATGATATATGTTTTCCGGGACAGTAATACGTCATGTTAGTGATCATAATAATTTTATTATAGAAAAAATAAATATTAACACACGGCGTAAAAAGTTTTTGATAACATCTCTCAACCATTATATTTTTTTTATAAATTATATTTTTATCATTATAATACTTACGTATAATAATTAAATAGTGATTTGAAAACTCTTGTCGTAAATTATATTTAAAAGTATTAGAAAGAAAAGAAATTTTTATCTTACAATGTATGTATAATGCAATTTAAATAGTCAAATTTAAATAATGTGGTAAAAAAATACAAATATCTTTTACTTAAATGATAAGTTTGAAAACTTAAAATTAGAATGAACAATATTTTTTTACGATAAAATCAACCTGTTTTATAATAATTGCCCTGATTAATAATACTTACTTACCTGGTTGGTGCAGTTAAACTACACTTAAAATTATTATAGTACCGCAACTACCAACATTTATCACACTTGTACTAACATAATGAATAATATAATGACTAATACATGTCTTAACGCTGCATAATAAATATGTTGGTAAGTTGTTACTAATGAGTTGAATATATTTCAACTCAAATCATACAATACAGTGTAAAGACACATCATGTTTTATATTGAGCAAGGCCGTTTCGACCGAAATCGTACCCTTCGCTTTTCGGCCAAAACAAAAAGTTTGATATAATAATAATATTATTTAATATAATACTTTAAGTCTTTATGTACAACACATAGAAAATTATTATAAGTTTAAAATTTCTGTCACTATTTGATTTTTGTTAGCGGTGGTTCACTAGATTTTTAAGTAATTATTTTAAAATAACAAAATGATATATACAAATGTGATATGTGTATAACATAAAATATGAATTAAACGTTTTGTATTAGTCGAAAAGTAAATTGTCCGAAAAGAGAATGTTACATTTTTGGTCAAAAGGGACTCGCCCTTTATTATAATATGATATAATATGATATAATATATTTACTTTATTCCTTTTCTTTTAAAATTGCTCTCAACTTGTTTTATGAAAGGATTTAATATTTTCGAAAATGTTTCTTCAATTTCTATGGTTTCTTCAAACAAAATCATTATATCTGCTACGTCGTTTGGTTCAGATATTTGGACATTCGTCGTCGCGTCTATTGTTCTTTCGTGTACTGAAGTCATTACTATATTATGAAAAATAAACATTAATAATTTGATGCATGTATCTAAAAATGTGTATTATTATAAAAAAAGCTATAATTTCTATAATTATTATAACCACAGAGTGGTACTCGTTTTCCAGAATCAACTTTTCCCCGAAAGTCCGAAAACCCGAAATCTTTTTTCCGAACGCCTATTTACCGACAGTTATTGTTTCCGATATTAAAAATTTTAAAATTTTGTTATTAAGTAGATCTACAGTGGTGTATTTTCTATAAATTATATTTTATACTTATAGCTAAAATACAACTACTGAAAGATAAAGTCAATATTTACGAAAAAGTACGGGTATCTTGACTGTATTGCACTTTGCCATTATTACAACAACACATGCCTTTTAAATGTTTAATTATTACATTATATATATTTACTCATTATAATTTATCGACTTTAATATCGATTCGAGTAACAGGTGTTTGAGAAAGAAGGTTACGAGTGTATGGACTTTCGGGTAAAATACTATTTGGAAAAAAGTTCATTCTGAAATTTCGATTTGGGAAAAATACCGATAACGCCACAGAGTATAATATAATTTATAATTTTAGAGACATCTACTACTCAAATACACAATATTTTTATCTTTATCAATACAGTATACACATTCATGTTTAGATGAATTAGAGGCACCATAAATGATTGATGTTTAAAAATAAAAGGTGTCAGACTATATAAGTCGAAATATTTTTTTTACTATCAGTTCTATCGCAGTATTGCAGCACGCACATTTACTATTATCATGTTGAAATATATCTATACTATCAGCGAAAAAAAATATGTGTCCATTGCTTTACTAAAGTACCCACATTAAATTAAAAATTATTCGAGGTGCTCAATAATTTTAATGAACATTCTTTAAGTATAAATGTTAGGTACCTAATTACATTTAATAAGAACCACATTGTACTATAAAATACTTACTGCACATATCTGGAATATTACAATTTGACATAAAGTTTTGTCTAGCCATGCTCACGAAAGCTTTTGCCACTAAACAAGCCTTATCCAAGCTGTCTTGTTCAGATGTAGCTGAAGAAACGATTTGATTACAAATCGTTCTATATGCTGTTTGTGAAATAGTTTGGAAAAATCGTCTAAGTACAAAAACAAAATGTATTTAATAATTACCTATACGTTTCTTTTACCTACAAGAAGTAATTAATTTATGAATTATATATTTACCTTAAAGTAGATTTTCCAGAAAACAAGCTGGAACATAGTGGTTGGTCGGTTTGTATTAAATCGGTATTGGTTGGTTCGGTGTTTCCTATTTTTCTGTACGCCAACAAAAACGATACCATATCTTCGGATAACTAACATGAAAATACAAACACAAATTTAATGGTTTTTTTTTTATTTCTTTTTTTTTTTATTTTTTTATCATATTTTACTTCTCCGTTAGAAAGTTTGAAATCATATCTAGGTTCTTGATACATAGATCCTAGTAAACCAAACACATGACCATAATGGTATCCATTAATAAACACTTGAATAATATTGAAATCCAAAGTGCATTTAATACTGACACCAACAGAAATTTCAATTCCAAAGTAAAAAACATCCTTCCAAATTTTTAAATTGTCATTTATAAGTGGAAAATCAACATCTCTGCCATTTACAGTAACCTATTAATATTATTTAAAATTAGTGGGTACCTAACTAAAATTTGATCATCATTTTTAAAATCTATATTAATAATAAAAGCTAATAATATTAAATACAGTTGGTAAATACAAAAGACTAATACCGAGAATGATGAGAAAAATTGTCATAAATCAAGTTTGAACTGAGTATCTGTATATAAGGCTAATTTACTTAATTAAACAAAAATATATTGTTACATTGATAAACATTTGTTCAATGTATAAATTTAAAAAAAAAATGTTTCGATATACTATATTATATATTTACCTATTATTTTTTTTGTAAATTGGTGTAAACATCAGTATTTTATACATTTTAATGTATAGGTATGTAAAGGTTAATAATTATTTTTTTACTTCTTACCCTTCCATCAGAAAATAACTCGTATTTTTCACCATTATAGGTTGAAACCGACAACTTTGTTAAAACGTTATTTTCATAATAGGCAAGTATTGAAAATTTGTTGTTTACAAAATCCTCAGCCAATGTATAACATCCAGTGTATGGCATAAAGCTGTAGGCTTGACTATTGTATGTTATTATATAGATGGAGTCGATAATAACACTTTGAGCTATACAAACGATAAGATAATATGAAGCATGAATTAATAATTTTAAGTACATTTTAAAAATGAATAAGTATACATTACCATCATACGGTGGTATTAAATGCGATGGATTCACATGCCTATTATATAACTGCATACTATATTCATTGAGCTCAAATAACAAGGGATTTTCATCGGTTGGATATTGGAATGTATTTGGTGAGGCTAAGTGAAGAACAGTCTGGCAAAAGTTAAAAAGTTTACTTAATGCATTATAAATAGCCATTGCTCTGTCGTGATCCACGTAATTGGAGAAATTAAACATCACTGACTTCACCAATATAAATCCTTTATTCCTTAAGGCTATTATTTCTCTCTGGCTCACCGGTACATCATGAATGACCTACATGATTAAATCCAAATCATAAACATAAATTTGATACACATATAATTATATATACATAATACATACATTATTTATGTACTTATCCAAAGCACTGACAAAACTAGCAAAATCTGTAGTTGGAGCTGACATTTCTAGTTCTTTCAAATAGTTGTGTATTTCTTTCCATAACTTTTCTTTGAAAGGATATGATTTTAACTACAAATAATCATTATAAAATATAAGAATACAATCATAAATTTTATTTTATGCTTAGACTATTTTACTTTTTCAATTTGATCACGTAACAGGTCATAAATCGACAAGCTCTTGATATAATCTTCTGTTAAGTCTTTAATGTTATTTATTGCTTTTTCAAGTTCCTTAATTGCTTTCATAAATTTATCCATAACATCTAATTAATAAAATAGAATCCAATTAATTGTTGAGCCTTTATACATGAGGCACATTTTCATAAATTTAGTTAAATTAAGATAACTAAGTTTAAATTTTAAAGTGAAATTATAAAGTAAATAATAATTTATAATATTATGTACCGAATTAAGTTATAACCTTATTATAGCTATAAGTTATTATTAAACCAACTAGTAGCACATTTTTAAAATTAATTTATTCAATAAAAAATATCTTACTATCATAATACTCTTTAACCGAACGAGGTTCTGACGATTGCATGTCATTCACTGGTTCATCAGTATATAGATTTAACTGTCTTAATATGTCCTGTAAAGTAAGCTTCACTTGTTCCATTAATTCATCAATATCATGCACCAATTTATTTCTGAATATATCTGCTTGATATGAATAATACTTATACATTTTCTTTAAATAAATTCCCATTTTTTCATTTAGATATCTAATCGAGTTTACGAAATAGTGACTATTATGATCTATACATTCAATAACATCAGCAAATACAGCTTCTGTGGTATTTCGTCTGTAAGTGGATAAAATACATTAATTTACCCATAAAATATATTAGATTAGATATTTTAAATTTACATGAACATTGGTACTTGACGTATATAAGTATCTTCCAAGACTTCTTTAAATATTTGTTTAGCCTCATCACGCGAATAATTTATCAATGCACGATATTGCAGTGGTTGGGCTTTTCTTGCTTCATGCCAACGTATTCTACGCTGCTGTTTGGCAACATAAACTATATTTTTTATGTTACTGTGTACGCTTATAAATAATTCAATGAATTGTCCCTTTAATGATTGCTAGAACATAAGGATTGTGTAAGTTTGTATTAAAAAAGTGGGCAAGTAAGTACAGTAGGTATCGAGTGTACTTCATAATTGAGTAGGTCATTGTAATAAATTTTACACAAAATATTGTATTCAATAAAAAAAACATAGTACAAGAAAAACCATCTTGAGCCAAGCCGGTCTGTTACCTTATATAACTAAAGTAAATTTCATTATAAATTTATGTTGCTGCTATAGTAATTTATTTTTCTATCACTTATTACTTATTAGTAATACGATGACTTTAATTAATTTTTCTAGATAACACATTTATATCATATGTTATTATTATTATTAATTTTTGAATCAATTCAAACTTACTTTAAAACAGTGTAAATTGGTTCACGGTAAAGTTAAAATTAGTCTAAATATTTTAAAAATATATAACCGTGTACCTATAGTTAAATTTAATAATATACGTTAAAGTCCCCACTTATATTTTTAAATTAGAACAAAATAGTTAAACTTATTTTTCGTTTAAATAATATATGAATATGATTTTGTCAAAATTTGAACTTCAATTGTTTATAAAAAAAATTGTTCTTACGATGCATTTATAATATTTTTAATCAATTACTAGAAAGACACTCTTGAGAGTGATTTTATATTACATTTTACAGTTTTTTGGACAATCCTAATACTTTTTATCAACATTAAAAAAATTAATTCAAATGTCTATAATGTCTCAATATTAGTCTAAATGTTCTCATAATTTTATATAGTATGTAAAAAGTTAATAAAAGTGACAACCTAGGTTATTAAGAAATTACTTATTATTTTACTCTCAAGGCCGAAACCCCTAAAGTATTGACTACATTAAATTTTCTGTCACTATTAAAAATATTGAAGTTGAAAATTGAAACATTTTTAGTGTTCCAAACTTAGAAAACAAAAAACAAAAAAATAATAATAAGTATGAAAAATATCATTGTAAAATCAATAAATTGATCACTCTACTTATTAAAAAAAAATTTTATAATACTATATGCACATTGCACATACCCAAATTGCATTGGATTGTTCTGAACTCAAATGGTTATTTGTTTCCCACCAATGTTTTTTATCTAAGAATTTTTTTAAGTATCCCACAGGCATGACGTCTTTGCCATTGTTTCGAATACGAGTAGCACTAATTACGGCCGATTCATCCATAACAATAAAACCTTCGACCATCAGTTCTTCAAGATTTCCCGTTTTATCTAATAAAGATATACCATCGTTTAAACACAGAATGAATTATTTCATTTGAAGTTAGTATATACAAACCATTCCATTCCAATATTAATTTGAAATTTGGATTTGAGCTAACCGACAATTCAAAGGAATAAGGTCGCTCATTGTAACGTATGTTCGAACGCGTATTTAAAACTCCGTCATTTACCGTGATAGTCGAAACAACATCGACCATGGCAATATCTAAAATGTTAATCTATACAAAAAAAAATTAAATTATATCAATATTCACCAGCTATTTATTAACAATATAAATAAAGGGAGTACAAACTTTGTTAGTGAATCCTTTAGGCACTAATTCAAAATGTAATTGAATGGGTTTAATATTGTTATCTGAGTCAATAAAACGTATATCTAAATATTTTGCCCATTTATCACTTGAAATAAAAATAGCATTTTTGATTTCATAATCTAATTTCATTCCCTAAATAAAAAAAAAGTACGATCTTATATCATAAGGTTATTGTTTCAAACGTAGGATTAATATATAACACTCTTACTTTGCTTTCAGCCATTAACGAAGCAGAATACAAAACTCCATTATCTTGAAAATCTCTATTCAAACTAGTATGGAGTTTTAATGTTTGTTCTGTAGTGGGGAAAATATCAAGTTCTAATAGTATATATAAAGGATTTTCCCAGCTCTTAAACATCTTGACATCGGTTGTTATACCCATTTTCTAAAATGTTTAATGTTTTATTGATTTTTTTTTGTTTGTATACAAGTTAAATTGAATTTTATTAATTTGATAAAAGCCAAAAGGCTTCAAAAAATGTGATTTTTTTTTTTAGCTACATCTACTTAAGTTTTAAAGTATTTATGTTACCTTATCATTAAATGAAGGCACACATATTTTTATGTCAGTGCCTGCAGAAAGACCATCTTGAATTGAATAGTAATTATTTATTGACAAGGTGCTTTCAGAATTTGGATCTTTTTTAAAATCTAACCATAATCGACCCGCATATTTCAAATCGTAACCTCCTTTAATTTGATCCAAGCTATAATACGCTAAACCTCTTATTTCTCGTTCATTATATAACAATTTGAATGCTACAAAATAATATATTTTTCAATAAAATATAATCATGTTTACATATTTAAAAAATGTGTAAAATCTAACCTGTTTTTTCACAGTTTGTAAACCATTTAAGTCTATACGAGTCAATTAAAATTTGTGTTGAATACATTTTAAGAATATGCTCTTGATCCAATGAGTAATTACCAAATGTAACACAAGAATTAAATTCTAATTCGTCACTATTAACCAAATAATTAAAAATACTCGGGGAATTCACTTTAGATATTAATTTATAAGACCAATCTGATGCACCTAAAATAAAATAACTATTACTATTATTCATGAATATATATATTTTTTAATATTATTGAATTATACTTGTTATATTATAACTTAAATCCATCATTATGTTTTGTTCTTTATTATCTATTTTGTGTATTTGTCTATAGTTGAACACGTGTTTAGTAACTTCCAAACGTTTTTGGTGTACAATTTTCTGATTATTTTGTTCTAGTTCAATTTTGTACTCGATCTAGAAAACGTATAAAATAAGGTTTAAATTATATCTATGACTACTCTATAGTAACTAGACTCTTAGACTCTTTAGTTTTACTTGTTTGCCAGTACATTGTAGTTCATCTATGTAATTTTTGTATAATATTTCAAAACTAATAGGTTTGACATTTTGTGATTCGTCGTAAATACTCTTTCCAGACACATAAAATTCATCATCTTTTAGTGTTAATGTATACTTGAACCTTTTATAATTAATCATTCAAAATTATTTATTATTTAATTATAAAATATCAATAGATTTACTTTTCAGATAGTAACACTTGATTATTAGATGTGCATCGAACTGTAGCAAATCCACCATCTTCAGTTTCGGAATCAGGTTTACTTTTTATTGATAAATGAACATTTACTAAATGTGCTAATGGAAAATCAACGTTTCCACTCAGGTGGATTTGACGTCCGTTCAAAAGCATTTTTCCATTTGTATTCATATAATTTAAATTTTGATCACCGGGCCATAAGACCTGTGAAATATTAATTTATAATTTATTTTATTTTAAAAGCATTCTCTCTCATTGTCTCTCTTTGTATCAATAAAAAATTAATTGAATGTTTTGATAAATATTAAAACATACTTTAGTATCGAATGCATATGTGTTTCTTGATTCTAACCAACCATGTACGAGCATATAAGACTTATTTTCAGGATTAGGAGAATCAAAATTAATATTACAAGTAATATCGTTTGTTAATATATATAAATCAACCGTTAACGTGGAACCATCGTGGGTATCATAAAGAAGAGTATACTTGAAAGCGTCGTCTGTAAACTAAAAACAAAATTAAAATATTGAATTTTATATTAAAAATAGTTTTACTGTTTAATATTAATATAAGGTATAGAAAGTAAATGTAAACCTGTTGTTCTGTACTAATTTCATATTTTCCAAATGTTTGCGGGTATTCTGAAGTAAATTCAAGATGACTACTTTTTTTATTTTTATTTTGAACATATTTAAAATCTCTATACCCAACATTTGATGAGTCCGAAACAAGAGACTTTTCTAAAAATCCACGAACAAATAGTCCCGTGTCTTCAGTTCTCGGTAGAACAGTGATATTAGCTTTAAACGTGATAATATAGTATATAATTAATATAAGTAAAACTATTATTTTCATAAAAGTGCTTACCGTTAAATGCAACATCAAGAAAATTAGAAGCTGAAATATTTCCGTGAATTATGGGTTCGCTGTTCTCAATTAGTACGTCACAGTTTGCTTCTAAATAATCATCGTCCAAGCGGATATGATTATTACTTATGTATTCATATGGTGATTTAATATGAAGTTCGTGGGATGTAAGTAAATTCAAAGTCTTAACTTTGTATAGTAAAGCTACAAATTTGGAATTTGGTCTATTATCATAGCTTTCATCAGTTTCCAATTGTTGATCGGATTGTTCATTTCTAGTCATATCTAAATTTAAGTCCAATCTAAAAATCGGATAATTTCCACTAAAAAGTCCGTTCATTTTTACAGCAATACTATTAGCAGTTAAACTAACATCCCCTAATACTTCATTGTTTTCAAAAGTGAACGACCCTTGTAAAGAATGTCTGCTCTTTGTAGTAACAACAGCAATGTCTCTTAAAGTTAGTTTAGTTGGATAATTTTTTTTAGGATTCATATTACGTTGCACGAGAACGTAACCCTCTACGTCAAACAGAGATGAGAGATGTTGTTTGTGCGTTTTATCGTTAACTTCTGTAGAGTACTTAGCTTCAAATATTGGTAAATATTTCATTGTATCTGAGTCCACCTGTTCAAATTTAACACCAGTACTCAAAATGTGCTGGGAACCATCAATATCTGCAATAACTTCTATGGTTTTTTGTTCATCGGAATCAACTAATGTACCTTGCAGAATTCTTCTGGTGAATGGAGTTCTAAACTCTGCTACTAATTTATTATGTTCATTAGTATCATAAACAAAGAGTAACTCCAAACCACGTTTAGTGGCCGCACCCGGTGTAACAAATATACACTTGATATATTTTAGCTTTGGTGCTATTAAATAATTATAATAAATAATTAATTGATTGATGAACGAATAATTGATAGTTGAATATTTTAAGTATAGTATACTTACACTTTAAGTCGTAATTTCCTTTTACAATATATTTAGTTAATTCTTCATCAACTTTAAAAATTTTTAAAGAAAATGATGATGGACCAGAGAATGGCAGTAAAGATTTTAACTCTCCGTTCCAAGGACATTTATAATTAATGAAAAATGATAATCCTATAATATCCTCAAATTGATCAAATGTTCTTGTATATGATGTTCTAGAAATAAAATTATTATTATCCATGTATTTTAAAATAAATATTATTTTGTATTTTCTGTAGGTATATTACGTTTCAATATCTGTAGACAAAAGAGGTGTTTCAATCAATTGACTTCCTTTTTCTTGTACTATTGAATAAGCTCCAGATTTTATAGTCAGTATATCTATAACGTCCAATGGAAGTTCATAAGCTATTTGGAAACCTTTTTCTTCAACCGCCTCAAACCAGAAATCAAATCCTGTGGAAGTATGGAGTGACGACGATATTTTATATCCGGAATTAACAATATATCCATCGATCATTAACATAGCGTTAAGATCAAGTGAACCACTAAAAATAATTGTTATAAATTCATCAGTTATAATTCATAATAAATAATTAATAATCAAATACCAATACTATAATTTTTATATTGTATATCTTATTCATTTTTTTAGTCCAAATCATAAAATAAGCAAGTGAATTTCATAATATAATATGAACTGAACAGATGTTTTAAAGATTGTTAATAATAAAAATCAAAGTAGGTAGGTAATACACAAAATATTGGTTTATAAGAACTATTTAGATCATATTTAAGTTTCAAAGAAAACTGAGCTGAACATTTTTTTGATTTATTCATGAATAAAGTTCACTCTCAAATTTCACAGAAAGGGTACCTATTTTATTTGAATTAAATATAATCATTTGTTATGTATGAAAGTATTTTATTAATATATAACAAGATACAATTTTATATTTATTATAAATAGTTTTAAATACTTACCTAGGAACAAGTTTGAGTGTGAAATTTAAATTTTCTGGGTGTTTAAAATAATTTTCTAAATCAATCTTAGTAGCTATATCAACTTTAATAGCTGTTGTAGCCTGGATATTTAGGGAAACTGGAAGCCCAGTACATGTTGCGAATTTAGTTTCGGAATCGATAATTGATATTTGTTTCCTTATATTCAGCTAAACACATTTATGATTTTTTAATAATAAAGTAGATATTTAATATAAATAAACGTTGAAATAATTATTTACTTCAATGTTCTTTTTGTCAGTTGCAGAATTATCAAACTGCTTAAGTAAAGCATCAATTATATGTTGATAAGTAATTTGACATTCAAGTCCTTGGAATGTAAACCAACCGAGATCATTTCCCAAAAATTTAATTGCTATATCAATATACATTTTTTTCATTTCTTCTTCAGGAATATTTTCACAAGTCTGCAAAAATAGAAAATAATACAATTTTTATCTATTACTTATTCTGATACTCTTATATATTTTTACTATATTATGTTAAGCAGAACATTTTAATGTTTTTTTTGAAAAATCTTTTTAGATTTTTATTATTTTACATGTGATTATAATTTATAATATTTATGGTAAATAGTTAGATAGTTAAAAATAATATTTTAAAATGTCTGGATAATACAAAGGTTGCGACAAAAATAAAAACATTGATCATGTAACTTAATAATATAGAATAATACTGTATACCTAGTTGTATGATTTAAAAAAAATGTTTATAATTATACACTGATATATTACCTATAAATAGCTTACCTGTTTGGAATAAGATTCAGAATCTATATCATTCAGTTCTCTATTCTTCGCATAGTTTATTGCCTGAGTTACATAATTTTTAACATTATCGAAAGTAGATTCTTTACTTTTTGTAAGATATCCTTCGGGTCCAAATAGATTTTTCAGTAATGGTTCCAAATTTTCAACACGAACATCAATCTAAATTATAATGAGAATTAATTAGTAAAAGGAATCGAATTTTTAAATAAAAGCATTTTAATATTTACATCAAAAATATCATATTGATGTCCAAATAATTCGCTTTAAGTGATGCCGAAGAAGACCGTGCCAAAAAAGTACTGAAAATGATTAATTATAGAACATTATAATTGAGTTAATAATTATACTGTAATAAGTTTGTTGTATTACTCATATGAATAAATGACTTCTCCGTCCAACAAAAATCCACTATGTAGTAGAGGACATTGATGGTAATACTCTAAATTTTGTGAGTAACGTAGAATGTCATTGAGTGGTCTTTTTGACGACTTCATCAAAATTCTTTCATAAAATCTTTTTTGGTCTAGTTTATATTCATCTGCAGTCGTCTGTAAGTTACTCAAGTAGCTGAATAAGAAAGCTCGAACTAAAATGAAAATAATTATCATAATGCCATAATTATGTTAATTTTTTAATATTATTGATAAAAACGTGTTTTAAATGGAAAAAATATTAAACATAAATTAATTTTTTTTACATATTAAAGAAGAACATAAGTTTTACCCTTTACTTTCTCACATTTTTTTCTGTGATCATAGTAATGGATCCTAATCCAATATTTATTAGTAAAACTAATGTATTTGATTATATATCATATATATTATATATGTGCGCGTATATATATTTATAACATTGTTATGGACTAAAAAGTTTAGCATAATATAGAAACTAGAAAAGTAAGCATGTACAATTTTTACATTAATTGGTTGTTTCATGTTATCTTAAATATTAATTTAATTAAATACTAAATCTAAAACAATAATGCTTAATCAAATGATATGATAAAAAAGTTTTTTTTTTTGTAGATCTTACTTTGAAGTTGGGTAGTTTTGTCATCTAATACATCTTTTATAACAGATGCTTTAGAGTTGGTTGGATTAATGGCAAATACTTTGAATGCTAAAATACGTAGTTCAGAATCTGCCAAAGTATTGGTAAAAATCTGTTCACAAGCTTTCTCCACCTTAATATAAAATATTAGTATTTATAAAGATTTAAAATTTGTAATTTTTTTACTTATAGATAAAATATTGTTTTCGAAATTAATTAAACAAATAAGTATACTTTCTTAATGGCTTAAATTGTTAGTATAATTTTAAATTAACATATTATACTTTATATTATATTTTATATTTGACTCATGAATTATGAAATAAATATAATTGAATGTGATATTTTAACGTATGTGTTTAATAAACTACGACTGAAATATAACATGTGTATTGCGTGTACCTTTGCATTTTTAGCATAGATTTTAAGCATGGCTAATGATGCTGCTTTAATCCTTTGAATAGTATTTTTATCCATAGTTATCTGAATAATTAAATCTTCTAGATCACTATTCATGTATTGCGCATAGCCGATACTTCTTAGACTAGCAATAATTAAATCTTCGTCTTCAGCTGATAATGGACCTTGGCCCGCTTTCATTAACGGTTTTCCTAAATTACTTAAAGTATTTGCTACTTCAGTACTATAAAAATCTTGAGTGTCTTGTAGGTATTGTTTTAATAAAGTGCCAACTCCAAGATAGCTCTGTTTTAGAGCTCTGCCATCGAGTAAACTCTATAATAAATAACAATAACATTTTTATGATTATACTTTTATTTTCAACAATAACACGCAAGTGAAATGTGAAAAGTATTTAAATAGATTTACTGATGCTTTGACCACGGCCTCTTTGGTGGGATGTTTTGCGTTTGCCAAGTTATTAAACCATGAAATAGTTAATGAATCGCTTAATTGGTGACTATCTATCAGTTCTACAACGGCTTCAATGGATTCACCACTATTAGCAGCCATTAGAGCATCAATGAAAATTTTCCTACAAGAGTATTTTTTAACAATTGTTACAATAATGATTTAAACTATTAATATTGTTTTAGATCGTAGGTATTTATCATAATTTTATCAACATACTCCGCAACTTTGGTATCCTTAAATCCTGTGCTACCACTCATTATCATGTTGAACGCAGAAAGTATGTCGTCCTTCTTTGCTACTTTTAATAATTGCACTAAATTTGAAAAACTATTACCACCATTCATATCGACTATTGGCTCGAGTTTATCCAAAGCCAACTGAGTTGCAGTAACTAACGAATTCGCATCTGCCAATCCAATTGTTGCAGTTGGTTTTTCAAACACAATAGATCGGCTTTTGGACAGACGGGTTAATACAGCTAAAAATAATACAAACACGTTACACGATAATATATTCAACATATATACATGTTTGTGTACTTTATGTACTTTGTGTGAGAGTGTGTGTATGTGTGTGTTTGCGTGTAAGTATTAAAAGTGAAAACAAGAACATGAAGATAATTTTCTTACGGGGTTGAATCGTTGACATTTTCGTTAATTGCATAGTCATAGAAACTATTATTTTAGTTACGACGTCAATTGCACTAAACGGTTGATAGAGGAAAGTCTCTTCATTGGTGACTGATATTAATGTGGACTGTTTTATTTTGATTTCAGAATGCTGAACGGCTGATGAGAACGGAGAATCTCCATAAATCTGTATAAGTACAATTCAAATAAGATAATTAATATATCAACAATATATAATTTGCTTGCTTAATTTATTAATTATATAGGTGTGTATCATAATATATTAATAAATTATAAAACATTCTGACCGGATACGATTGTGTTGATGACAATCCCAATAAATTGATTTTGTCGTAACCCGTGCATTGTGTAAGATCTTTATCCTTCGTTACTGTGAATTGCGAGTCCGACGATGTCCAATAAGGATAATATGTGGTATTACACGTCCCTTGAATATCAGTCTAAAAGCATATTAATTATGATTACTGAGTTACTGAGTCATTATACACGTTTGTTATAATAAAGAACAATAATGGGAAAAAATAGGTACCTCAAAAAATTCTTTCTGATTTTCTTGTATCGACGACACTTGCAATGCTGATATAATCGCTCGTTTTAAATTCAACGATGCGGTAGAATCCTGTGGTATCGAACAAATATTCCGACCAACTTTTCCATTATTGTAAGAAAACATAATTGGAAATCCTTCCAATTCCCGTAAGACATCTCGGCCATAAATCTGTGCCAAAATATACAACAATTATTCGTGATGATTCTGCAATTTCGCAGAAAAAAATATTCGTAACATATAAAAATAAGCTAACATTCGATCCTTGAGTTATTTCAATTAGCTTAAGATAAAGGACGGCACCACATTTTTGTGTCCCGATGACAGTGGCTCTTCCTTTAATCAATACTTCTGATATACCTTCTTCAGTGCCAGTCGGAGCAATAATAGCGGATTTACCGCTGAACAAATACCCATATTTTCTGTTCTCATCAAACAGTATATTGTTATTTGAAATTCCTAAAAACGTATTTTATGATTTATTTTTTGTTATCGATGCGCCGACATTATATGTAACGACTATGATAAAGTAATGTATAAATAATAAGCATAAATTTCGATAAGGTTACGAACCATCGGTACATTCTGTAGAACATAATACTTCACTTTCTTCAGAATCTTCTTTAATAATAGTTTTTAAAGGATCTGTATATAAAACAAATAACTTATCTTAATTTCAATTATTCTGCGTATAAGATATAGATTTATTTCTATTTTAATTTTATGTAACATTCAATTATATGTAAACGATGAGATATATTTTTGCTACCAATAGATAAAATTGTGTTTACTATTATAAGTATAGGTAATTTTCTCAACAAAAATTACCAGGGCTGAATTTACAACTGACCTTTTTTTGTTAACAGGTTTCTTTCATGGCCGAGTTAACAACAATAAAGGCAGTCAATGATTGAGCATACATTAATAAATCCCAAATCTCATATTGATTAAATCATTTCAAAATATATTAATCATTAAAAAAAATATTATAAGCGCCATTACAATATTGTATCACATTTATTTTTTTAATAAATACATATATTTATAACGATAAAATGGTGAAAACTTCAGATGCGATACATAGCGATTTACAAGTTACAACTTATAAAAATTGGTTACAAAATATGTTAATAAATGTAAAACAACTTAAATATAAAGAAAAAAATTGACTATAAAAAATGATCAGGATACGTTAAACGATTACACTTTCCTATTAATCGCCAACCATTCTGCAATTGTCTGTGGACAGAATCTAGGTCACCTGTACCTATCTGTATGTATGCACATGCCCATCAGTGTAAAATTATCAATTTATTATGCAAAAAAAAAATTACATGTAAATCAAATCAGTAGTTTCAAAAGTTTTCTAGAATAAACCTAATAAGTAGTAGTGTAACTACTGGATGGCAAGGCACGGTAACACCTGCTTGGGGCCCTCGATCTTCGTAAATAAAATTTGTACAACTAAACAAAACTTTGAATTTTATTTTAAAATACGTCTTATACACTATTATAGAGATTAAAAAAGTGCAAAACCTATCATATTTCATATAAGAGTATGCACAGAGCTGTGCTTTTATATCAATATATTATAATTAATTAAAATCAATGTAAACAACGGAAATTTAGATTATGAATGACAGAACGACGATTACATAATATCATTACTTTTATATTATTCGATAAATATGTTTAATGATCTATATAAAATACTATATAAAAAATTCATACTAACATTTTGTGATAACAAGATTGGTCTAATAAGTCCACAAAACCTAACTAAATTAAAATGTCAATTGATAGCTTCAAAAGATAAGAAACAATTTTAAACCGCCTCAGAATGGGTTACATCTCTCAATTACCTCTCGCAGAAGTTACCAAACTACGGTACGCGTACCATTGGACATTTATGCGAAAGGCCACATAGTGGTACATGGAAAATCACACGAAATCACGGAAAAGAATTCGAATTTGTATTTTCAGTTATTAATGTTTATAAGAGCACGGGAAATCTTATATTATGTATTATATATTACATTTTATATTTTGTGTAAATATTAGTTTTTATCATGTTTCCTATCCTTTTGATGTAAATGTGTAAAAATATTAGTATTAAATAATTTTAGTTTCTTTTTCGGAAAATGTTAAATAAATTTTTATACAATGTGGGTGGAGTGATCGTGAAATAAAAAAAGAACATGACGGAAGATTTGAAAATCTTTGAAGATCATGTTTCTAAAGAAAATAAAAAATTATTTAATGAATATAAATAAATTACCACAAAGCATTATATAACTATGTTACGTTAATTACAAAACTACAAGATAATATAAATAAAAATATTATAGTTTGACTTTTATAATGATTTGTGCATGCCATTCAGAAATACTGATGTACCTATAATATAATATTAAATGCAATATTTTCATTATAACAATAAAATAGTAGTAAAATGTTAGTAAATTGTTAACATTAGGTGCTGAGGTTGCTAAGATTAAATTATACACCGTAGTTATGCATTTATTATGAACCACAAACGAAAATCACACGCCTACTTATGGTTTCACTAATGCAGATCGCATGCAAATCGTTTTACTTTTTGCTAATTAATTATAGTAGGTAGTAAATACTCACTTATCCCAACTTAATATTGAAAAAGAATGATTTATACGTATATTAAGTATATCCATAAAGGTAAATGGTTTTTGTTTATTTAAGATTCAGACTAATAAGTAATAACTAATACATAATATATGTATGCAAACTTAAATATTATAAAAAGTATATTATAATTAATGAGTATGGGTAATTAATTGAAACATCAATAAAAATTATCATTCATTTAAACAATATACACGCCATGTATAACTTTAAAATATTTTAAGTTCATTTTATTTAATTTATAAACACAAATTTAATAATATTATATAAATATAGGTACAACTTACTCGAACGTCCTGATAAAGCTAATCCTACTGCTAGTGCTAGTAGGAATAACTTTATTAGGGTTTTCATGATTACTGAAGAATGATTTTAACCAAATTGGTTCTCGTAGTTTTATGGTTTCGCATGCATCAAACAAATAAATTTAAGATTTTTTCTTTCCTAAACATAAAAAAATAATCTTAAAATTTCATCCAAATCGATGATAAGCAGATATTTATTGATAAAAGTAATATTTAGTTAATTTTATTAAATTTTCTAGTTAGATTGATCAAAAAAATGTACGGACCTCTTTTAATTGGTTTTATCCATAGTAAATTTATTGTCAATGAATAATATTTTGATTTTTCCATAAATATAAGATGAATTATTATTTAAATATATATAATATATAAATTCATTTGTTTTTAATGACTAAAAATATTATATCATGAAAAGATTTAACACTAACAATACTTCCTATATAAATATAACAATTTAAATAATATTGGAAAATTAATGTAATTGTAGTGGAAATGTTTTTCCATTATTTAAATAAATGACGAACAACCCAAAACATATTTAAGTAGTAGGCACATCGAATAAATTACTTAATATAATATAATTTTAATTTTTTTTGTTTATTAAACACAGACAAAATAAATGGAACTACTGTAAGAATAAATAATTATATAGTTAAAAAATATGACGATGAATTATTATCATTTACTGTACAATGTTCACCTTTAGTTTTCAAAAATAAATTGTATATTTGTGTTTTGCCTAAGTTCATAAATAAAGTAAACACACTTACTTACCTTTTAAAATATACTAAAACCACATAAATTAATGATTTATTTATATAAAATATTTACCACAATATAGTTTAGATTATTATCAAAAAATAAAACAACTAGTAGGTATAAAATAAACTGGTTAGAGCCACTTGCACTAGTGTTATAATTTTGCTTTTTTGAGCTTTTTATACAACAACTTTATGACAAATAACTATCTAGCGCATGATCTTGAATTGATTTTAGCGGGGAAAATATTATGCGTCCGCATAAAATAAAATAATTTTAAATTATAAATTAGCAAAATCTACAACAACAAAAAACAATACCAATTAGTATAAACATTCAAATACATTAATATTCAGTATAATGCACGTATTATTTATAAATTTTCATTCATTTATTCGTACTTATACAACTTTAAATTTTTAAATAAATAGTCATATTCAAGATTAAATATGGAAGATGAATTAAAGAGTTCTGACTGAAATGTTTCGAAATGAAAAAAATAACCTTCGATAATTTTTGCATAATTTATTCATGAGGTTTTATTATCTCTTTCTGCAAAAAATGTATTAGGTATGTTATTTTTATTTTTATTGATTGTGAATAATATTTTGTTTTTTAATAGAAGGTATGAGTGGTATGACAAAAATGATTAATTTTGTCAATTAATAAATAATATATCAAGTACCAACTACAATATTCTCATTTTATGTTAAATAAATAATGATCATAAAATAATATGTAAATTTAAATTATATCTATGTAATAAATCTAACTGTGCTTTAAACCAAGTCTAATTTTCGCTATTCACATTACTTGTTTGTTAACCGCTTTTTAAGTAAACACTATAGATATTACATTATATGCACCTGATATTCAAAATCATATACCTACCTAATACATAATTTTATAATGAAAATCCGTAATTATATGACGTACAAAAATATAGGTACTATAAATATAATACTATGATGCAGACATGCAAAGTAAAATTACAAAATATAAAACAATATTATTCAAAAAATCATAAAAAATTTAACTTAGGTGTATACATAATAAAATGTATACCAAATCAAAAAAGCGAGCAAGTAGTTAACCGCTCTGTTATATAATAGCTAGATGACATTTGGAAATTTCCATATTTTCAGCATATTTTTTGTTATAAATGTTGATGAACAATTATTCACTCATTAAAAATTATTGAATATTTAATACAGAGCTGCTCGTAAGTTTTTCATTTATCAATAAAAAGTTTTGAAAATTTAGTGTCATAATACCTTTTTTTATAAGCGATTAAATTTAAAATGTTGATAAAATTCGTCTTAGTGAATAGTGACCAAGGTATACTCAAACATACAACAAAAATTGTATAGCTATTCATTTTTTGGAAATAATTTTCAGGATAAAAAGAAGATAGGAAAACTATCTTTCACTATGGTGAAAATGATATGAAAAATTAATACCTAAGAATAAAAATGTATATAAATCACATGAAGATACTATCAATTTATTATAACTTCATAATTAATATATTATAAATAGAGCTCGGATAAGCAACAAAAAAAGCACACGATTGTTTTAAAAATATACAAAAAAAGAAGCATGGGTATTAATTTATTTTTTTAAAAAAAAAACAAAAAAAAGTATGACCAAAAATTAACATGAACTAGCTATAAAAATGAATAAGAAAAAATTTGAAAAATTAATTTAAATTAAAAAAAAGTCGGGTAGTGGGTACCGCTCTGCTGTACATTAGGGGGTGGGGTGGACCTCGGACTAGGGTAGGTTAAATTTGAATGCAATGATAGGAATCATTGTATACGAAAAACGATTCTGAACGGAGATAATTTGTCAGTCTAGAATATTTAACGTTAGATATAAATATAAACAATTTTATGAATTTTGAAGTACAAAATAATTTGCAAATATTCATGATTTTGACGAGTTTTTGTCAAAATTTGAACTTCAAATGCTAATAAAAAAAATTTTGCCTATGTATTCTTATAATTTTTTTATCACTATAAGAATAACTTATGAGGAATTTTGTATTAATTTTTCAAATATTTTGACTCCGCCAAAAAATTTTATCGACACTTCAAAAAAAAATTCTTAGGAAAATTGAAAATTTCATTTGTCTATAAATAGCTCAAAAAAATTCAAAATATTTTGAAAACCAAATCACGTAAAGAAAATGACAATCTAAATAATTGGTAAAATTGTTAAGTATTTACGACTTATACTATTTGAATAACAACAAATATCAAAAATCGTTTGAGGCTAAACCGTTATGTAACGCGGTTTTGTAAAGATTTAAATTTCAAACACTCATAAAAATTTTTTATCTGAATCCGGTAGAGTTTTTTTTACAGATATTTGAACAAAAATTTATGGAAAACCTTGTACCAAATTTTCAAAACTTAGTTATATTCCTACCACAAAATTACTTGCAAATTTTCGCAATTTTGACAAATTTCGTATAAATTCGAACTTTAAGCACTTATAAAAAAAAATTGTGACTAAGATTTAATAACCTAACCTTGTATTACATTTTCAAGATTTTCTGGTCAGCCAAAAAATTTTTATCGTTATTTAA
Organism: Aphis gossypii; assembly: GCF_020184175.1. NCBI lineage: Eukaryota > Metazoa > Arthropoda > Insecta > Hemiptera > Aphididae > Aphis > Aphis gossypii. The sequence continues at coordinate 63,131,130 of NC_065531.1, read as the reverse complement.
AAAAAAATACTTAGAAAAATTGAAAATTCTTTGAAAATTTAACTGTGTATGGAGAACGCTAACATAAACATTTGGTGAAAATTTCAAGTATTTACATCGATTAGTTTTTGAGTTATAGCAAAATAAAAAATTCGATTTTGACGAAAACTGGTTTTGCGTATAAAATCCCGGTTTTCCCTCATTTTTTTAGGGTTTTTCCCGATTCATTTAAAAAATATTTTTTACATTTTTAACTTTTGACCCCCCAAAGTACCAACTAGATTCAATTTCCTTTTCAAAGAGGGGCTGAAGTCAAAAATCGAAGCATTTTTACTGCTCTAAATGTTGTCGACAGACACAAAAAAAAAAAAAAAACACACACATCATTGTAAAATCAATACATTCATCACTCCGTTCAGAACCTAAAATAATTATTTACCATGTATTTCCCTAGATTTGCAGAAGTAAAACTGACTCTATTATTAGACAGAATATTTTTATATATAGAAAACGAACTCTCTACATCCACTGAAGTAACCGGTGCGTACTTCATACCAGAGGTTTCAAATTACAACACTTAAAAAATTTCACTTTCAAATCTTAAATTTTGAAACGATCTATATCGATGTTATAGGCAAACTGACCGTATAGGTACTGCAGGGCGCAGGCTATATCAAATACTATAAATATAGTATAGTATATATAGTATTTGGCTATATTATGTAAATCGATAATCCATACGGTTTAATACATTTTATTAACAAGCAGATAACGAAAACAATAATAATCCAATATCCATATTCTGGGTTTTTACATTTCTTTTTAATTTATTTGTTTTCATCATAATATCATAACAAACCTATTATAAAAAAATGCACAGCTGGAATAATTTTTAAAAAAAGCATTTACATAAAAAAAAATTAAATATACCTACCGAAGTGATATAATCTGATAAGCCGTCACCGCTTAGAATTATTTTTTATATACAATATTGATTTAACGCCCACATCCATAACAGAGACCCATTCGACATCAACCACTCACAGAGTGGTACTTACCTCTTTTATTCTTATTTTACTTAGTTATTTTGAGAAGCACTAGAAAATATAGGCAGGGCTCATTTCACCCAGTTAACCGTTTTCACCAGAGCCATTTAAGACGTTTTAAAATTAGTTAGCAATCGTTACATACAATATAATGTAGGTATGTGTATCTTTATTTTTTACTACAATTTTTGTAATGTCGTCGCAAATGTACTTAAAAAATACTATTCAAATAAACATTATCACACTTATATAATATAAATTACCAATAATTATTATCCACCTACTAAAACTAAGACAAAAAAAAAACGAATTGAAGACAAGAATAAAACGAAAAACGTAGGTAAAATTTTAGATCTAACTAAATTACTAGGAACGAGTTTATAAAAATGATTTATAGAAATTTAAAAAAAAATAATAATTTGTATTTTGTATTGACGTTTTACAAAAATGTTGGTAACAAATAATGATATATTATACTATTTAAAACCCATTGCCAACTTAATTTTAAAATGACTAAAGTGTTTATGGTTAAAATGGAAAAGATTTTGATCAAAACCATAGAAAAGACTTTGGTAAAAACTAACCATGCCCGAAAATTGTTTACTTTTAATCTCATAAAAAACCCACTATATCATACCATTAACTAGAGAGCCTGTATAATAATATTTTATGGCCTCTCTAGTCTCTACCATTAACTATGTTCAAAGTTGATAAATCATTAATAGTGTTCCAAAAGCTAATGAATGACACATACACACACATACAAACACATTGTAAAATCAATACTTTTATCACTCCGATCTGAATTTAAAAATAATTAATGCAATATACATTAGGAGCTTCCAAATTAACATAATATTTGGATTTAGAAAGAGAAAATAATTTTTTTTTTTTTTATTAAAAGTGTAGAAAATATGTAAATTATATGTATTACAGAATTGTTTAACCATTCATTCAAATAGGCTTCCATATGAAATATAATAATATAACATGTACCAAATAAAATTTGGTCTAAGAAATAGTGAATTTGAAACTAACATTTTGAAACCTCATGACCGTGCATACACTCAATATGAACATGTAAATACATAAAATTCCATTTCTAGTCATAATGTATTATATACATCAAATATGACTACTAAAAAAACTATATTTTATATTTTTATTCAATACAAATTATCGATTGATATTGGTTAATTCAAATTTCAAATTATACAATACATTGTACAAACACTAATATTCATATGAAAATGTAATTTTAATAATTCATAAATCATAATATTAAAATAATAACAATATAATAAAAACGATTTTACTTTAGGTACTTAGTCAATTTTATTTTCAAAATAAATTTGGGGTAACATTTGCATATTACAGAAATGTTTCAACAAAACAAAGTATTAATAACTAATATTCAAAAAATAAATCACCCCAGTTTAAAAATACACAATAAATAATATAGTGCCACTAAAAATAATAAAAATTAAAAGTATACAATGTTGAGATAAGGAAATAATATTCTAAATAACATACATAATTTAGATAATGATAATTATCTCATTTAATTCAATACACCAGTATTGTGTAATTATGTATATAGCAAACCTAAAAAAAAAAAATACATATAGATTGTACACAATCTAATTTTTAAGTCCCCCTCCTTAAAAAAACAAAACAATAGCAATAAATACTGTAGTTGCAATTCGGAAGAATAAAAAAAAAATACTTTTCAAATGCAATTAAATACAAACTCTAAATGCATTAAGTAAATATAAAAAATAAAATAACAAAATTATAGTAATATAATTTGAAATTGTAGGACGAATAAATAAATAAAATAAGTTAACTTATTTTTTAACACATTCACAAGAAATATTACAATTTGAAAAAACTCTGTGCACAATTAAAAAGTAAAATTAAATAATGTTTTACAAAGAAATTTCAAAAAGTAAAGATATATAAATAATAATAAATAATAATAGTCACTAATTTCCGAGTTTTTTCTCTTAAGAATTTTTGTTGGTAAGAGTTACATAAAGCAATGAATACAGATGTGCCGTCTACATATCACAATAATATATTGATGTTAATATATTGATCAGATGAATTGTCACCAGGCTTTAGTAATTCTGTAACCTAGGAGAAAACTATAATATGATTTGATGGCATCTTCAAATAGTTTTTAATCTATGATAATGTTGTGGAACCCAAAAATCGTCATAAATCTGGAAACCTAGATGGATCTTCAACATAGTTTGCTGGTACTTCAAAAAGATCAGAATCTATGTCATCGCGAAACTCAAAAGCCTGGAATGTGATCTTAGCAGACACTGTTGGCAGTATTGGAATATCTGTATGAATAAATTTAACTTGATATACTATAAAATTATAGATGTCCAGGAAACATTTTATTTTACATAACTTGTTCAACGGTAAAATTATAAGTTATTCACATAACATACCTAATTTGACTGGAAACCCTGGTGGTAATTTTAAATTCACAAAATCGCGTAATTTGGCAAAATGTTTAAATGGAGCAGTAACTTCAAGTACATCCATTAGCATAGCAACTGATAGAGGGAAATCCATACTCTATAAATAAATAATTATCATTCTAAAATAGTTCTATGCAAAAACCATGGATTAATATACTAATAAATAAATATATATATATTCATCTGTGGCAAAAATTAATCTAGATTAATTCAAAAATAGATAACAATATTACCATAGCAACTGTAGCTTTAAATCCTCTAGTTGTGTTTTTAAAAACCATTTCTCTCGCTAGGGTTGGATGTTGTCCTGCCGGAGATGTAAAATACTCCTTCCATGTACATAATGCAGGTGTTGGGGGAAGAAGTGATTCTCGTCTTACAGGCTTAAAAATAAGAGGTATGAAATAACTCACTATAGATAGCTAAACCTAATTGAAGTATTCAGTTACTTACTTCCCCATTGCAATCAATATTAATAGCGCATCCTCCTTTAGTTAAACTCTCTATGATTGCTTTATTTTTTTGTAGATCTTCTTCAGATAAGTGTTCTCTTCGTTTTTTCTGTTCTAATGTTAATCCATTGATATGATAAAAATCAGCATTGAAATCTCCAATGGTTTCCTGAATTTACCATTTTTAATTATTAAAACTATATAATTTAATTAAGTTAATTAATAATTATGATGAACAATGTACATCAAGTACATCATAATAAATATAAATTTTTTCTTTTACTCAAAAATGTATACTTATGTAGTAACATTCAGGTTATTAATGATATACAATTTAATATTCATACACAACAAATTGTTTTATTAATATTTTGTAGTAGAATTAATAAAAATGATATAATTGTTACAAAATACACTCATACTTTTCTGTCTTGTCGAAATATCCATCCCGATTGGGCACGAGAAAATGTTATTGATTTTGTAGACATTTGTGCAGTAACTATATCAGTACTCATCATTAAATCAACTTCATCTTCAATCTCTGATTCAGTTTCCTTTAAAATTTAGTTTTATAGTAGTATACATATTTTTCACGTTTAATAAATTTATATAAAATATTAATTTTCTTACTAAATATCTGACTCTTTGGTAAACACCAGCTTTGTTGTCCATGACAATAAGAGAATGTGGCGGTTTAGCATCACCATCAAACAGAAATGTAATTTCTCCACGTTCCCATTTCATGTCATTCATTGCAAAGTCTACTAGTGTTGTATCCAATCTAAACGATGTGCCTCTTTTATGAATCTGACAAAGATCTGAGGGTAGAACTCGAGAAACTAAAGGCACTAAACAAATTAAGAAAATTTTAATGATTATTAATAACTCATTAGTATTATAAAAAACATTCAAATCAAAGTTTAATAAAACTAATCAATATTCACCCCAACTCTGAAAGTCCCATTTTATTTGCATATAGAAATCTCCAACTTGTTTCAACGCAGATACTAAATTAGGTCGTCTTTCTTCAATCTGTTCTCTTGCTTGGTGTTTCATTTTTTTTAATAATGATATAACTAAATCAAAATTAAAAAAGTTTAAAATATCTTTTAAAATCTAAATACATATTTATTTACAAATAATATTATAAAATTAATAATATAATATTTATTTTGTTTAAACTATTAAAGGAATAAATGTATTATCAATTTTTATTATATTTTTGGAATTTATAGAATTATTAAACGACTGGTTAATATTGTACTTAGGATAGTTATATAATATTTTATGAGTATATATTGTGTACTATTTTATACGTATATTATTCTTTTGATTGTATTTATTATTAATTTAATTTAATTATTATTTGTAAGTAATTTGTCGCTCTCTACCTTCAACACAAGCATTCGCTTTTAGAAGGTAGATAATCTATAAGTTTATTATGTAAATTTTTTGTATTTATGTAATAAATGGAATATTTAAATAAAAAAAAAAAAAAAAAAAATTTAACATGGGAAAGATTAAAAATATTTGATTTGTGTTGGTCCTTATAATTATTTGTTAGATAAGTTTATAACTAGTAATAATAGTTTCTAAATATTAAATAATATACAATATGTTAATAGTCAATATAATATAATTTTTTAGATTATCTGAGTTAATGTATTTATAAATTTTAAAATTTGATCAAAAACAGTTTTGAATATATTTCAAACAAAATTGCAATAATTAGGTACTTTTTTTGTATCATGAGTCATGACTACATAAAACTAATTATTAATATTAACAGTACAATTTCATAACTTGTTTATTTATTTACATTTTACATTTGGTATCATTACTTTAACAAATAATTTAAATAATTTATATTTTAAAGTATTTTTATCATAACGACACACACCAATTGAGTTAACGTTATAATTTTAATATTTGATAATAATATTAATAAAAAATAGTGGTTAAATAAAAAAAAAAAAAAAATTTAATAGAAGGAGATGGAACTATGTGCTATGATATGGGAAAATGGGTAGAATAGTATACACTATAAACTATACGGCATACACATTGGACAATTACAACAAAGCAGGAACTAAGTTTTAAAATGTACTTTTTTAAAATTATTATATCTGGTCAGTGGTCAGTGGTCACCATAAATATGACAAACGTATTTCTAAAATTAAAACATCAAATTTCACAGAAAAGATTAACATTTAAAATAATATATAATATTATTAGACAATTATTTAATATATTATTATTTATTATATACATACCCATATGGGTTCACATTTATGGATAATACATTTTATTTACCTACTCATAGATTTCCAATTGTAATATAACATATTATATATTTTGTTTCTGGTAACACTGAAAGTATATTATCAATGTTATCAGTGATTAATATATTTTTTTAGTTATGTTAGACGTTAGTACTTAGTAGTAAATGCTAAAATGCCGAAGTCACATATTAATATTAGTATTACAATCTTCGAGTCTCCTATTTAAGTTACAAATTAATTATTTAACTTACTAATCTGTATATTTTTTTTTATTTAAATGTCTGCAGTGTGAAGTATGTATTTCTCCATAAACATTTATAATTAGTACAATATTATACTTTAGTTTATATAACATAAAAAAAAAAACTGAGAGAACTTAAATTGCAATAGTTGAAGTTGTCAAAATGAACAGTGTACGAATGATAATGCCATTATGTTCAAAACAAATATTTACAGGTAAAAGGTTCAATTCTAATTCAAATAATTTAACAAAAGAGGAAAACAAGATTTTATATGAAAAATTATTGGATAAAAGCTATAGTAGTGAAAAACATACAGAAGCAAGTTCTTTTGCTAAATGGGTAACACCTCATTATAAATTTGGGCCTTCGCGTATCATGAATTATGATTGGTCTATAAAAAGCATACATTCTTGGTATAAAAATAAAAAAGTTGAATTTCACAAGTATAATCAACGTTATGTACCTGAACGAGTAAAATCACTCGGAAGTGATATAGCTGTGGCACATTTTATTGTTTATCGAGGCGGTGCAATTAGATTTCGAGGGCAGGATAACTTTATCAGATGGACTAATAAAAAAGAAGAGTACTTTGTTAATCTACCGCAAATGTACGACCCTAATTATTTTGTTGAAGCTATTGATGCATCAAGCCTAATGTTTTATTACCAAGGAATAGAAAACTTTAAAAATCTATTTAAATTGAAATGGCTAAATTTAAGTAATAACCCAGTTCTGGACAATTGGTGCCTAGATTACATAGGGCATGCAATACCTACTTTGGAATATTTGGACATTTCCAATTGTCGTCAAATAACAGCTGCTGGTATAGCTGGTCTTCAAAAACTAACCCAACTCAAAATATTAGTGATAAATAGTAATAATATAGAAATTCAAATGGCATGCTTTGCATTGGAAGATATAATTCCTGGATTATTTGTTTTAATTCAGGATAATAATGATGTTAAATTAGAAACAAAAAAAGAAAATCTAAATGTTAATGAAGTATAATAAATGTAAATTGTATTGTTTGTATCAATAATAGTTATTTTTATTGTTAATAATAATGCTTAGAGCATTTTTAGCTTGATTTAATAAAAAAATGTATAATATACATCATTTGTATCTATTACTTCTTATTTTTATTCCAAGAATGTGTATGTATTTTGGTATATTATACAATATACATGATAATGAAAAAAATAATATACTAAACTCTTACCTACATCAGGATAATACTCAATAGAATGCATACTATTCATTTACATTAATCGTGGGGTATCTTGTGCTGATTCTTATTTTGTATCTATATCTTAACACTTAATAATCAAATTGAAAACACAAAACAATATGTATTGGTAAAATATTTGGAAATATTTATAGGTCAAATTGTCCAAGTACACTGAGAAGTTTATATAAAATATTTAAATTTAATTATATAATATAATTATATTTTGTAAAAATTAAAATACAAAAAATCCTACAACTACATAAGGCTATACTATATGCTTGTATGGAAAAAATAATTGGATAATTCAGTTATTCATATTAAATGTGTATAATTTTGTGACTTTTAAAGTAAATAGTAAATAATATTTAGTTTTGTTAAATTGAACATGATCAAATTGCCAAATTTTGAACTTAATCAAAACAAAACTGAATTTATTAAGCAAAAATTGTGGTAAACTAAATCAATTATTTCAATTACTATATATTATAAATCATTAAATTACACCATTATAACTAAAAGTTGGAAAATATTATATAATTAATCAAACGAGTTATAATTTAGAAAAAAATTATTCAGTAGATTGTTATAATTTAAACAAGATAGGTAACTGTATGAGTAAACAATTAAATTTGAGTGTAATTAAATAATTTCAATAATAAATTAATATAACAATTTTATTTTAAATTAATATTTTTTGTTTGTTTGTCTAATGATCAATACACCATGTCTATATAATAACGCTCATAGTAAAGCTATATGTTGGATGTCAATTAAATACAATACTACCTATATTATTTTATAAATAATATTAATAACAAAAACACTATTATCATAGCATTTATGAACCACAAGTTGTTGAAAACTAATCATATGTATTTTATACTGATTTGATGAAGTATATATTTTAAATCAAACAATACATAAACTTACTAGTAAGACGATCTCCATAACTAATTGCTTCAGACAAAGGGGTCCATCCATTTATGTTTTTTACTTTCACTGGTGCATTGTGAGCAAGCAACAATTGCACTATATCTGAAATGTATTTCAGGTAAGTAAATAGTATTATCAATATTGTGTTCTCGAGAGAAACCTCGAGCGACAGGCAGAATTGCGAGACACAATCAATTAGTGTATTATCGACTATATCTCGTAGTCACTAGACTACTGCCTTTAACCGACCTACCTTTACGACCAAGCATGATGGCTAAATGCAGTGCCGTATTACCTGCAACAATAAATATAATCATGAAACAAGAAATTCTATAGTCACATACTAACTGTACGAAACTACAAGATGCAAAGCCACCATACCGTGTTTGTCTTTTTTCGACAGATCCTCCGTTCTCATCAACCGTGCAAACTTTTGTACGTCACCTTCGAACACACATTCGTGCAGTGGATACGACAAGTGCTGTTCTTCCGCCATACCACTGACGTTGCTCATCTGAATTTTGTAGTCTAATTATTTCTAATTATCTGTGTGCATTGTGTTTCATATTATTATTATTAGATATTGCTTTTTTTTTGTTGTCGTCTATCGTTGTCTTGAGTCTACATAATAATAATATGAATATTGACAAATGTAATATTGTCGTGTGTTCACCGTTTGTACGGTGAAAAAAATTATTATCAATGTTATTCCAACGTCCGACTCAGTGATAACAAAATCACAATAAATTTATTCGAGACAAAAATATAAGCACACTGATATAGCCACAGATCTGTGATAAGACCAAACAAAACACGGCTGATAAGAGCGAAACCATCACTGTTGTAAAAATAAAAATCTATTACAATAAGCTTAAAATATAATATTAGTATTTAGTACACAATACACATAGGAAACACAGAGTTAAAGACACTGAAGAGACCTCTAAGTGGAGTTACTTCGTTAATAGGTAGTTATAGGTCAAGTACCTAACTAAGTAACTTATATGCGTTTGCAATGTTTGCATTTACATTTACGGTTTTTTTTTTTTTTTGTAGACTAGCCTAGGTACTGAATTACTCTGAAACGAAAAATACCGGTAATTTTTAACAGAAGTATAGATTGTTAATATTTGTTAACATAATTTTGTTGTAAAAAATTAACAAAGACCAATGTTGATATAAGAATGCTTTTTTATAAATATAATAAGCTGTTTATTTAATTCAATGTATTTCTTTCTTAAATTAATCTTTGTGTGTATAATTAATACATACGGTAATATTTATTGATTTTACCAACAAACAGACTGAAAAAATAATAATTAATTTAACATATTACTATTTGTTTTGTTAATAAATGAAAAATAAGCATTATAGAATTTACTAATGAATTTTCGTTCAGTGTACATAGGTATTGAAATTATCAGATTAAGACCTCTCTGTCTTCTTAATCTCTTTTGAAGTTTACCGGGTTAGATTATGGTTTCTTATAAGAGTAGGGAATGGTTCGAATTTGGCTGATCAAAGATAAATATGGGGGGGGGGGCTGGGGTAACTTGTAACACGTGAAATACCAGCATAATTCTTATCTAAATGAATGCACTGAAAACAAGCGGTCTTCTAAGTAGAATTTTAGAATTAAATAGTAATGGCTATGGATAGTAAACGTTTTAGCTTTTAAATTAAACCTGCATACTACATTCATCAAATACTTAATAGACATCAACGTTGACATCCTCAATATGCACTTCTCAGATTGTCTGACGATTCAATGTTTATTGTCGTCTGAGGGGCAAATTATATGACGCCTCTCTTCAATTACTCTCTTACCTATATCGTAAACAATTCAATTATTGGTAATCCACACTTCCAAATTTAATTGCTAGTCATCGCAATTTTTTTTTTAAAAATATATTATTTTACAATTTATATTACTGTTGTTCGACTAACCTTGTTTTTCTAAGTTACATAAAACAAATTTTTCAATCGACGAAAATGAAACCATCACTACTTTTTAAATACATGTGTACTCGTATTTTTCTTTTCAACATCCCTTCAACTCTTAATTTGTTACCCTGGGTAATTACCTCTCTAGTCCGCCCTTACTGCAGTCCTGGGTTCACCTACAGAGATCTACTTCACATTTGTATAATAATTATTATAAGCCTTTCCTCCACAGCGATTGGGAGACCGCAACTACATTATGAATTATTTATATATATATAAATCAATGGATAGTCTCCCTTCGACTCGGTTCATAAGCAAAAAAGGATAATAAATAATAATATACTATTATTCGATGTAAAATATACGTTTTGGACATCATTTATTTATATTTACATAATTTATTATATATTTTTAGTGTTTTTCGAAACTAATTTTGTACAAAAATCATACAAACACATCAACTATCATGAAATAATAATAATATTACTGATTCCGTTTTCCTATATTTTTTTTTTTTCAAATAAAATAATGATCTTATTATAATTATAAATTAAAACAGCATACACAAAGCTGTAATATCACAATGTTAAATAGTCTCCAATCATAATAGTAAGATATAATAGCAGCTATTTAGAGATATAGAAATATTGTAGTATTATGACCAGACATCACCCGTCAAGGAAACCCTCAAATTCAAATAATTTGCACCAACAAAATATTACAAAGCCAATGAGTTATGTAAAATGGCCTCTTTATTGGGTCTATTGTCTAATATACAGTTATTTATAGTAATATTGTAATATTATAAACATATTTTTTAAAACCTATTTATATTTCAAAATTTTAAAATAGAGTTCAAATTACAAGTCAAGTATTTACAGTATGAATGTAAACATACAAATTTATATTTTTTAATAGTCTTTATCAGACTGTAAAATTTAAAATTGGCATCACTTAATATTTTAATGATATATCACTCAAGTTATTATAATTTGTCTCCCATGAACAATTGTCGCTTGTTATAAATCTAGATACATAATATAAAGAGTCATAAGTCATAGCCATGTGTGCCATGTGTGTAGCGAGGCACTTGTTCATCCCCCTGTGCCTTAAATGTCCTAACATCATAAGTATACATATAAATAAATCAAATAACACTTGTAAGTTGTACAATTTAATTTGTAATTTTCTCTAAATATTAAATACGATGTACGAATATAAAGTCTAAAAATAGTTTAGTGCTTAACGATACTATAAACATGTAATTGTTTTTAATCGTATTAATTGATTACAACTTACTATTTATAAATTATTTAAATTTAGAGTAATAACTTACTATAATATAAATAAAAGAACTTTGTGTGTAAATCCCCCCCCCCCCCGATTGAAAATCTAGTTATGTCCATGGATATATAATAATTTGTGAATATATCATGGGTATAATATCATAATTTATGAATATAGTAATAAAGCTGGAATAATAATAACACGGCATTGTATATAGGCAATTTAGCTACACTCGTGTCGAGGATCCATTAATTATTTTATTGATTCATTTTTATTTTTATGTTCACAATTTTTGAAACAGATTTTAAATGTTATATAACATATTATAACAAGTACATTGTACTTAACATTATATACTATGGTGTATTGGCATAATGTTGAATAAATTAAAAAAAATTAAATGGATTTTTTAAAAATTGTTTTTTGATTTTGTTCAAAAATATGTAAAATATGAAAATACATAATACCTATCAATATGAAAAAACTTTAGAATTAATGAATAGTTTTCATAAATTGGTAAAATAATTAAATTAAGTCTATATAGTATTGCCGATGGATGTGTAATTTTATATAGTTGATAACAATATAAAATGAAGATATACTACTTACGAGTACATCAGTTATAACGTCTTTATAATTTAAACATATAATAATACAATATTGTATTTATAATTTAATTTATATCAATACATTATGTTTACACATATTATATTATAATGTTGGGTAATAAATAACAATAAATTAAATATTTATAAAGTTCAAATTAAAAATGCATTTCATTTTAACGCATTAAAGAAATTATATGAATACATTTTAAATTTTGCATGATTTTTGCACATGTATTGACTACATTCAAAAACAGACTCGGTTAATGATTCTTTGAAAATGTGAACCAATTCATGTTTTGAAATAACTATTTTTGCCATGCTGTAAATTAAAAAAAAAAACATTTGTATAAATATTAAATAGTAATAAACACACAAAATAGCGTACTTTCAATACATATCATACGCACTATCCAATTAATATTAGTATAAACTAATATAGTAGATGGTACAGAATTATTGATTTCAAACATAATATATTGTCTTGCGTGACTCAAGCCAATCTTGTAACACTAACAATTCGGCAGTCCAACATCGATTTAAATTCGTTGTATGCACCATGCGGTAAATACGTTCGACTATACAGTGATATTATATCACTCTATATTTATATATTTATACGCATTGATTTATTATAACCATAGGCGTTATATAAAAAGACACTGTCTTTTTTTTTTTTTTGAAAATGTTCATATATATTTTACATGCTACTACGAGACTCGAAAGAGAACAACATTTCGCATGTTATTTCTTTTTTAAACTTATATTGTTATTTTACCGTTGGCATTGTGAATATATTTTTTTTATGCAAATGTTACATTAAAATGCTGAATTTCATTGTTTTATGAATTAACTCTTGGTAGTTTATGAATTATCAACGAATGTTAGTTAAAATATGAAAAAATACTTGAAAATCATACTTTAATAGTTTAACTAGGTAGTTATTTTGTAGAATATCTAGTTGTTCTATACAATTTTAGTTTGATTTTCGTATAAAATATATTTAAATTTTTAAATTTTTAATTGAATTAATTTTTTATTCGAACACGTAAGGCTACTGTGGTATTTAAAGTTACACAATACTTATATTTTATACAAACACAGAAAACACGTATGATTGTAAAACTATTACTAAACGATAACCTTAGAATAACACAAAAGACGTTCACGAAGTTCATATTGAACATTGACAATTAATTGGAAACTATTATACAGGTAGACCGAACCGAGACGAAAGATTGCTTAATATGCAACCCAGTGTTATCGGTAAACAGTGATCATATTTTATACAATTTAATATATTAACGAAGTGAATCCAGATAATGTTTAAAATAACCAATTAAAGTATAAATTATTTACGGCATTGCCAACACGGCTACACATATTGGTTATTTCATAAATTATAATTTTTGGAATTTTTAATATGCTTAAAGTTTATATTAAGGGTAATAGTCCTTAAAAAGATGTTTACAAACAATATACCTATTTAGATAAATTAATATTAACTACTAGAATTTTTAAATCACTAAAGCCCTCATATAGCCATGTTTTCCTGCAAACCCATTATTACGATGGATTTATACTCAGGGTTAAATAACTTAAAAACTACTAGCTGGTTCAAATTTTTATTTTAATAAGTATGTTTACGTTTTAAAAAATTTATCTTTAAATATTTTATTAGAAAACGAGGATCTCAATTGAAAAATCGACTAAATCTGCACAGAATACTCCTTAAGTAGTACAAAAAAATCTCAATAATTTCAAAATATGCTTCTTAAGCGTTTATTTAAAAATTCTAAAAATCAGATTTTGAATAATTACGTTATTGTTAAAAAGAATGGGAGTAAGCATGTTTAGCGATTTACTCTATATATATATATATTTATGTTACCGAAAAGATGATATTTTTTCAATGTTGACAATGGTAAGTCAATAACGACAACGCCTTATTAAGTAAGGAATTAAAGTCAATAACTAGTTATTTGTTAACAATTCTTAATAAAATAAAACATTGATGATAAGATTAAAAATCGAATAATATGTAAAATCTATAATTTTGGATGAATCATTATCTTATATATTATTCTGTATTACATTGATTTTTTGTTTCTATTTCTACAATGTCTATATTTTATATTTTATCATCCTTATTGTTACATGTTTAGCAGTTAAACTACCATGACCCTAGAATTACATTATCTAGTAGATCCATAGTACGCACATTTAATCAAATTTTAAGAAAATTTCATTTAAATCCATTTTTAAAAAGATTATTAAACACAATTAATTTTTACTTTTTACTATTTCAATGCACGAACAGTACTGTGCCACTTACATATTTTACATTTTTCAATTTTACTATAAGTTATACCTTATAAGCAATAAAACGATAATATTAAACTATATGTTAATATACTTTATGTAGGTACCTATGTTCATTAATCAGACTAACCACCGCACAATATCAAGAAAGGTGTTTATATTTGTTTTGCTACGGCTTTATAGCATTGCTTAATATGATACAAAAATAATGATAAAACTATAAAACATCCAAAATTGTCTACCCTTTACAATTATTGTCAATAATGAATATAGAAAATCACAACAATTCCTAAACTATCGTCTTTTTCGGTAACATATTATATAATATATATATATTATAAATGCATGGTTATTGTATGGTTATCTAAGAAGACAACTTTCTGATATATCATTATTTATTTATATATGATTTGTTAAATAGTTTCAATGTTTTTCCACATTTACTGGCTTTATTAGGAATCAAGATTCCCACATCTTTCTCCAGGATCAATGATTTATTTTTCATCACCTAGTCTCTACTATCGTAAAAGTTATAGTGCCAATTCTTTTTTCCCACGTGCTCTATTAATACCTAGTTAATAAAATAGCTCTATTAACAGATCTTTTTGATTCTAGTCGTGATAAATTTAAATCTAATGTTTTATTGATGTTAAGTACTATAGTCATGTATAAAAGCTTTTATAATATTTTTAATTTAAGTTTTAATTTTCTGTATTTTACTTTGTTAAGTTAATATTTATTATTATCATATTATAATATAAACTTTTGTTCTTGTAATTTGTCAATTATTGTATTAAATCATGTATTATTCAAAGAGCTCAAGCCCGTTTAAGTTTCTAAATAAATAAATAACCAATGTAAACAACGTATTACCTTCGAACAGAACGAGCTACAGGACTCTTAGCCACTTGAAGTCCGGCCTCACAGACAATTCTCCGTAAACACGGCTTGTCATCATTAATTGCATCATTGACCGCCGCTGTTAGGGCGTCCAAGTATCCAGATATCTGACGACCGTTCGCGAACCGACCATTGTCCACATGGTCTTTTAACATGGTGTACACATGAATGTAATGCGCTATCCTGGGCAACACTGACGTCCGGAACAGGTACGAGGCAGCCATAAAGAAACCAGTGGCGAACATCGGCTCAAATACCCTGTCGAGAAGGAATCGGCCGATCGATGTCAATCGGCTGCACAACGGAGAGTATCCATCCAATGGCGACGGGCTGTAAATCGTCTTACCGAACAACAACCGTTGCAACAGCCCAGAAGCGTGGAAAAATGGATATCCGAATGGCTGATAATGCTGTGGAGGCGGGGAGCCATACTGCAACACTCCATCATTAGGAATGTCGTACGATCCGACGGATAACGGCTGTTGCAGCTGCACTCCGGCCGCTTCTGGTTCGCTCAACGTCTTTATGCCTCCACCGCCATCGACAACGAAACCTCCAGCTGATGGTCTAATTACAACGCTGCCACCACTGACGACGACCGGACTACCACTTTTAACCGTGACTGCGGTTATGTCGATTGGTGTTGCAGCTGCTGCATTAGAACCATCGCCATGATGGTGCACTGATGACTCAAGTGTTTGCCATTTTTTACTGTCGTTGTCGTTTACATCCGGTAATGGATAATAACCACCACCTCCATGGTTTTTGACATTGTCGGTACCGTACAGTTTTCCAGCTGATGGGTGTTGTTGCACTTCGGGGTATCCGCGGTAGAAGTTGTTGACCCCGTGTGTTTGACAAGTTGTACTTCGCAAAATGACGCATAAACAAATCACAACCGACACTATTTTACCTAAAAAATGATCGAAAATTAAAATAGATTAAAGTTTGCGAAAAAATTGCAGATAAAAAGCGCGACCTGTGACGCATATAATGTTTCAACGTTGTAATAAATAGTATATAAATAGTATATTTAAACCAGCTAAGTCGTACTGCACGTTAGCGATTGAAGAAAATTATCAATTTTTCTTCCTAGCACCTGGGACAAGTATTAGAATATTTTAGATTTTCTGTAGTGAGGAAAACTTTATGCAGATGATTTTCATTAACAGAACGACAAGAGCCAAACTGGTATACTAATTACTTGGGAGCCGAAATGAATTATTATTAGCTATATACGATATACCCTACAGGAATCTCACCAACACTAGACTAAATTATTGATTAGCAAGTTATGATAATAATATAATCTTTACTTCAGCAACTGCTTACCTCTCAAATATGCAGACGAATTCCACATTTTGCTATATTTATAATTTATTCATTAATTCATTGATTGAAAACAATGATAATAATTATAAATCTACAGTAAACACGCGAAGTAATAATTAACACTGTTTAAGTTTTATGCATTATACTTAAAATTATCTTATTTTCTGTAATGAGTTAAGACTTTATTTTTTCCCGCACTTTTATATAAAATTAAACTTAATGTGATTAGAAGATAATTAATATTAGCTAAATTGCATTGACATTATTCTATAATGTTCTTTAAATTACGGTCTTAATTTATTATTGATCGCTAAATGTTTTAATATATTGAAAAATAAATACAAAATAAAAATTAAGATTTGGACAATTTGGTAAGTATAATATAAAATACATTAAAACAGGTTATAACAGGTTATAACCGTTTACATTTATATATTAAAAGACTATTTGTCTTGTTAACAATTAACAATTAAATTAAGTTCTTATACCTATTATATCCGTGCGAGATAGTGAATAGTAATAGAAAGCGTATTTACTTTTATAATTATCAGTTATTTGTGAAATTGTACAAAAACCAAATATTATGTAGAGAACTAGAAATCGACTATTAGACATTTGACTCAGTCATTAGTTAAAATAGGGTATTAGGGTGTTATGCCATATTTTATTTTTAACCCCCCTAAAGATCAAAAATAAAAATTTTTACCTAAACATTATTCATTATTTTATTGATTATAATTAAAATAGTAAATATTGGTTTTCGGAAATCATAAAAATTATTTTAATATATCAGCAAACAATATATGCTATTATAATTTATGAAATTAACAGTAAGATATACAAGATCGAACTTTGATGTCTAACAATATTATAAGTAATAACGTTACTTCTACTTGAAATAGAAAACTATGTAGCTGAAATTTTTATTGAAAAGATTTTAAGAAAAATTAATTCAATTTTTAATTGCATTATTATATGCTCAAAAGTTTTTTTTAGAAAATCTCAACAAATACTGAACTGAACATAATTTAAATAGATTTCTGAAGTAAATCTATTTTCTAAAACTACCATTTTATATTATCGAAAAAGAATAATTATTAATAATAATATACAATAGCTAGGTATATAGTTTAAAGTATGATTTGCTTACAATATTGTTATCAATAGGCTAGTTGAAGTCGATTTATAATCATTTTGTTCTGATAATATTTACTTAAAAGTAATAAACAGTACGAGTACATATTTCAATATATATTTGTTGTTATTATATTACTAATCTCAATAAACAGTATAAACTAACATTTTTATCAGCTTAAACTATATTATATTGAATATAATTTATTGACTAATATTATATATACAGAATAATACTATAATCAAATGCTATAATATAATAATAAGCTAAAATTTCAACTATTAATTAAAAATATAAAACTTATGTTGAAATTTTGTGACTTATAATTCAATATTATATTTTAAATTGGAAGTTTTACTAGCTTTATTTTTGGTTTAAAATAATTGTCTATATAGAATGTCACATTTCTAAATACGTCATTTATATATATATATATATATATATATATATATATATTTAATAAATATAAGTAAAATAATAATTAATATATGCAAATATTACAATGAAGTATAAGCAATTTTATAAAATAAAATATAGAACAATTTGGAATTTAGATAGTTGGTCTAGAGACTAGAACTATTGGTATAGTCATAAGTTTCGAGTACATCTCATTATTATGTAAGCCACTGTATGGATGTATTCAATTTTGAATAACTAGGGCTTGGATTTTAAAGCATAATAAGCAAATAAAAAAGCATAACCAAAAATTAACTTGAACTAGTTATAAAAATGAATAAAAAAATTTGAAATATTAACTTAAATTAAAAAAAAATAATAAATTACCATGTATTCCCCTAGATTTTCAGTAGTAAAACTGACTCTATTTCCAGATAGAATATTTGCATGTATACGTAGAAAACGAACTCTCTACATCCACTAAAGTGATCGGTGCGCATACTTCATACAAGAGGTTTCAAATTAATCAAATTACAACACTTAATCTTAAACTTTGAAATGGTCGATATCGATGTTATAGGCATACTGACCGTATAGGTACTGCAGATTATATTATTATGTAAATATCCGATAATCTATACGTTTAATAAACAAGCCGATAACGAAAACAATTATAATGCAGTATCCAAATTCTGGGTTTTTACATTTCTTATTAATTATTTTGTTTTATTATAATATCATAATAAACATATAAAAAGTTCACAGCTGGAATAATTAAAACAGCAATAAAAAAGCAAAAAAAGCATTTACATAAAAAAAGCAATAATAAGTTAGTTTATTTGGAATCAGAATGACGTAAAACGAATTATTGTATAAAAATTAGATTTCTATCTTATATATAATATATAAAAAAGGAGCATAATATGTGTAAATATATATGTAAATGTTGAAATAAATTGTAAAACCACAAAATTTCAATAAAAAAAAAAAAAGAGCATATGTTTTAAAATCCGAACTCTACATGTTCATGCATTAAAAATCATCAAGTATGGACTTACGCATCAAAAAATTAAAAATGTGCAGTTAATATGCCCTCAAAAAAAATTTAATAGCTCTAATAATTATATATATTTTTTAAATATTTAATTTTAATAATTTTATATTATCTCTCTATCACTTAATTACATCACTTAAATATTATATTTCATCATATAGATATACAGGGCCGGCGGAAGGCAGGGGCGGCCTGGGCAATAGTCCAGGGCGGCAATTTTTGTCTAAATACCCATGGGCGGCATTTTAGCATTTATTTAGTTTTAATAGGGCGGCATTTATAATTTAGCCCAAGGCGGCAAAATAGCTTGCACCGGCTCTGTAGATATACAATATCGAAACGGTGTGAATAATTTCGTGGTATAAGTAGACAATTGTTTAAAAATAGTGTAAATGTTTTGAATATAGAATATATCATTGTATAAATATATAAAACGATAATATGCTTAATGTAAAAAGTTTAAAGTCACTATATATTTATGGACTTATGGTTAATATAACTACGAGTATATAGTATACAGGAAGCCTTTATTTATATTTAGATATCGAATCTCGTAACTAAAATTGCCTAAACAAAAATAACTGTGCCTATGTAGGTATTTTCAATAATGTTAAATTACTTTAAGTAGTTTACTTATGAGAAACTTTGTATTAAACCTTGTTCAAGTTTAAGAAATTAAAATTAAAATGATATACATTTTAAAGAATAATTTTTACTTTAAACATTTATCAGAAAAAGTTATGTTTATGTATTTTGAATACTATATTTTAATTGCAAAAAAAACAATTTCAAATTATAAGGAACCTTATATTACATTTCAAAGTTTTTGACTTGAAAATAACAATTTTCGTCATTTTACAATGAAAAAGAACCTGTCTAAATAAGGGGAATTATTTATAGCTTCATCGATTCACTCTGTTCCCTTTAGTAGTACTTTAGTTTTTATTTGATTTAGGTATAATCCCTCTACATCATACATTTATTCTGAAACTGTGGATATTGGAATGGGATAATCTTTCAAAATCTTAAGCCTCATATATAAAGCAGTATCCCAAAACACTTTCTCATAGCTAACCATAGTTTTAATTTTCACGCTGTTATAAAAAAAATACTTCAAATTATTCTCACTGGCATTTGTCATAAACTCATAACTTATTACCATTTACCGTACCACCCCTACAAATTGGTAGATACTCAATAATAGACCAGTCTATCCTGTAGTACTTTACCCTATACATAATAACTTGTGCACAGTGCTAATACACGGTCAGTGGTTGTAGCCGCGAGGAATTCAAACCCAGGATAATCTTGTACCCTATACATAGCTTTGGCGTAATGACATTTTCAACATCTACTCCATAATTTTCCTTCTTTCTCACGGTCTTACACTTAAAAAAATATTATATAAATTACCATTTTCTCTCTATAAGCCTATTGATTATTAAAACTTGAAAAAATTAACAAACCTTGCTAGTCAGTGCAGTTTCTTTCTTTAGGTGACGTTTTAATAAGCTTTATAGAGATACATATCAACGTTTCCATCTTACCGTATCTTATTACGCGATGCATTCAACTCGGATAATGCATTAAATTATTGTTTCAATTGCTTAAGTTTAGATTTTTTCGTTGTATTGCGCTTGACTATTGTTTGGTTTTCGGTTTTTTCACTTTGAATGCTGATTTCATCACTCCCGCCAATAATCTCGGCCATCAGTGTTGCCAATGACTCGATTCTAGTCATCTTAAATTTTTTGCTGGTATAGTTTGATTTGTGATAGTAGGATACGTCCGCTCTAGCGCCAGCTGAAAAGTGGACAGACCGACAGATGACAGTACAGTACAATATGCTATATGGTCTTATTGAGCATTGATTAGTTGAGTTTCCTAAAAAGAAAATTAAATTGGAATATAGATTAATGATTATCAATCAACATCATGAATATTGTTGTTTAATTTTTTTATTTCAAAATAAGTATTTACACGTCCGTTTGCTAAAATTATGCCAAACACACGTCTGTCAATACTCAAAATACATTTTATAGAATAATTAGTTAATAACTTAAATAGTTGTAATTTATTAAAAGATGGATCATTGTAAAGATTTTATAAAAACCGAATTCCCCTCTATTGATATAGAGATGTTTCAATATATAGAAGGTAATATACTAAGAATTTATGCACATACAATATGTCCTGAGTATTTGAAATTCTTGAGTGTAATAGTCAATTTTTTACGCTCAGTACACATTTATATTTGTAAGTATTGCTTTATGGTTACAGGAGTTCTACAAAATGGAATTGAAGACTTCCATGATTCTGAAGATATATTTGAAGCAATTGGTGAAGTATTACAGGAAATAGCAAATAAATCTGAATCAGATATCAGGTACAACATAGAAAAACAAAATAATGATAATATTTAAATATTGTGCATTGAGAATACTTGTAATGTTGAATTAAATATTTTAGAGGAATCTGTTCAAAATTATTACATTTTATGCGTCCTCATTCTGATGACAATGTAATAAGAAATGGTCATACAAAAATTCTGGATGCTCCGGTACATTTAGCTTCAATGGCAGCAGATCTGGAAGATAATGATATGGAAATCAAAAGTATATGGGTTAATTCAAGAGATGATAGTCTGGTATGTTTATTTTATACTCGTGACCTAAGATTTTAAAATATAAAATCTCAATATGGTTGGGTTACAATTTATTAACAATAGTACTTACTTTTTTTTTATTGCTTTAATTCTTTAAGAAAGTGGATAAAAAAAAACTGGAAAAAGCTCAAGCAAAATTGCAACAAAAACAAGATAAACGGACTGAGCAAGTTATTAAAGGTGTAGGAACTATGAGTGTTGTAAATAGTAAAATGGATAATGCAACTGCTTCACAAGTAACTAGTAAAAAGGAAGCAAAACTGGAAGCTAAAGGAAATAATCGAGCTCAAGATATAAGGATAGAAAATTTCGATGTTGCTTATGGAGACAGGTTAGACAGAATTTTATGTATTTTACATAATGCATTAACCTTTCTGAGACTATAAAATTAAAAATCATTTATTACCAAGTTTTAACTTATACTATTATATTTAATCTGAATAATGATTTTTTTTTTAGAATATTACTTCAGAATACAGATGTTACTTTAGCATGTGGTAGACGATACGGTTTAGTTGGAAGAAATGGTCTTGGGAAGACTACACTATTGAGAATGATTTCAGGGTGAGATTTATTATACAGTTAATAATATCTTAAAATTATTTAATGGATGTTTTAATTTTGGTTACCAATTTTTGTATAGTTCATTACTCAAGACTTATCAAAGGTTTTTGAGTTGATACAGACTTGTATCTCAGATGTTTCTGTTCAGAAAATGAGATGTATGGTTAGATTAGCTTAGGACATCTGTACTTACATTACTGCAAATTATTAACCGATGTCTTATAACATGATTGGTATCGTTTTAGCGTTTTGCTAATATTACTGTTTTGTTAATCTTGTAAATTATTTAATTAACTTAGAATAGTGAAACAAAAATAAAAATGTTTATAGTTATATTCTACAATAATTTAATTGTTTATAGCAATTTTCATTTTCATTTTTCTATATCAAAAATTAAAAACAAATAATTTTTGATAGAAAAAAAGTATATAATATAAAAATTAAATAAATCCCTGTTTCATTACAAAATCTGTTAAAATAATAATAATTTTTAAAATTATAACTCATTATTCAAATTTTCTGAGCTCAGTATTGTATGTTGGACAAGTAGAAGTAATATATTCTTTACATATAAATAAATACATCATATAACAAACAACTTACCTGTAAAATTTAGGTTTGAGACCACTAATTAAGATTTTTTTATTGTTATCTTAAGGCAACAATGTCTTGTTACAATGTCTGTTAACGCTTAATCAGCGATTAGCAGATTTTATTATTGCCAAAATTCAACTTGTTAGTGTTAACAAAAACTTAAGCATACATTGTAAGAACAACCTTTAATATAATATTATTCAGATTAGAGGTTTATGGAATTAAATCAAAATAATCTATTTTTATTTGAACAAGTGGTACCTAATAAGTGTAATGTTAGCAAAACACTAACATTGATACTGATGACAGGTTAACCAACCAATCATTAACATATTGTAATTATAAATTACATTTATAGAATAATCTATTACAATTCTTAAAATATTTATTATATTATTGTAATAATATATAAGTTTAATATTTTTATTGCTATTTTATTTTAGTTTCAAAGTTATCATTGTGTTAATATTTATGTTGATTAATTTAGTGGTCAGTTGCGAATCCCATCTCATATATCAATATTACACGTTGAACAAGAAGTTGTTGGTGATGATACACCTGCTTTAGAATCTGTACTGCAGTGTGATTTTGTTCGACATCGTTTGTTAACTAGAGAAAAAGAAATTAACACATTGATCGCTAATGGGTAAGACCACAAATAAACTTTAAACCTAAATGAAAAAACCAAATATGTATTCAATAATCAATATCCAATGTTATTTTAGGTCTACGTCTAGTGCTGAATTATCTT
Organism: Aphis gossypii; assembly: GCF_020184175.1. Lineage (NCBI taxonomy): Eukaryota > Metazoa > Arthropoda > Insecta > Hemiptera > Aphididae > Aphis > Aphis gossypii. The sequence continues at coordinate 63,106,924 of NC_065531.1, read as the reverse complement.
CTGAATTAAGTGAAATATATATGCAATTAAGTGCCATAGAATCTGATAAGGCCCCTGCTCGTGCAAGTGTCATACTTGATGGCTTAGGTTTCAACCCGGATATGCAAAAAAAAGCTACTAAACATTTTTCTGGAGGATGGCGTATGCGTTTAGCTCTTGCAAGAGCATTATTTTCAAAGTAAGTTTCTTAAAATATTTTATCAAAAATATTAACATGCAATTCAAATATCAAAATTTAAAATTATGTTAGACTATTTTTAGTATCAGCTACTATCTACCAATAACTATACATTGAAATATCTCATAATCAGAACTATCTAAATTTATTTATAATTTTTATATCATACGAAATGCAAATTACTTTTTAGTTTCATTAATAAATAATATTATTCAACGTTTTTAATTTAAATAGACCAGATTTGTTATTACTGGACGAACCTACTAACATGTTGGACATGAAAGCAATTATATGGTTAGAAAATTATTTACAAACTTGGCAAAGTACATTACTAGTAGTATCTCACGATCGTCATTTCTTAGACACTGTACCCACTGACATATTACATCTTCATTCACAGGTAATTTATATTTAAATTGTTTTTATCATCAAAAGTTAATAAAGCTTTATATTTAGCGTATTGATACATACCGAGGTAATTATGAAATTTTTGAAAAAACCAAAAACGAGAAACTTAAAAACCAACAACGAGAAATTGAAGCACAAAATGCTCATAGAGCTCATGTTCAAGAGTTTATTGATAGATTTAGGTACAATGCTAATCGTGCTTCTAGTGTCCAGAGTAAAATTAAAATGCTTGAAAAATTGTAAGTCATATTATTATTCTATAAGTTTTATGTAAATATTTAATGAATCATTCATAATATAATATTACTTTAGACCTGAATTAAAAGCTATCGAGAAAGAAGTAGAAGTTGTATTACGATTTCCAGAAACAGAAGGATTGTCACCTCCTATATTACAACTTAATGAGATTTCATTTGCATATCCTGGTTGTAATAATGTTCTTCATAATGTTAACCTCGGAGCAACATTAGAATCTAGAATTTGTATTGTAAGTTAAACATTTATTTGGTGTATCACTGTATTTATGTTATTAAATACCTACAATTTCCAGTATTTTACTTAATTTATTAAGTATATATAGTGTATATATACTGTTTGCATATTTTATGTTCACTTTGTTGATTGAAAAGACCCCATACTCACTAAATTATTATTTTATACCATACACCAGTCTTACAGTATATTTTATTTGATTAATACCAAATTATGAGTATCTTTGTCATAGCACCTTAACTAATTCCTATAAGGTCATTTAATATTTATCATAATTTGATCATTGTTTTTAAAATACTCTTAATTTCAATTGCTTATTAGGTAGGTGATAATGGAGCAGGTAAAACGACATTATTGAAAATTATTATGGGAATTTTAAATCCTACAGCTGGTGTTAGAAATGTACATCGAAGTTTGAAGTTTGGTTATTTCAGTCAGCACCATGTTGACCAACTGGAAATGAACCTTTCTTCTGTTGAATTATTACAATCTTCCTTTCCAGGTTTGTTAATATTTGAACAAGGTTAAAACATTTGTATACTTCATTTACAATAAAATTTGTTACTAGGTAAATCCATTGAAGAATATAGACGTCAATTAGGAGGTTTTGGTGTATCAGGTGATTTGGCATTACAAAGTGTTGGCAGTTTATCTGGAGGTCAGAAGTCGAGAGTAGCTTTTGCAAGAATGTGCATGTCTAATCCTAATTTTCTAGTACTTGACGAACCTACCAATCATTTAGATATTGAAACAATTGAAGCTTTAGGCAAAGCTATTCAAAAATATACAGTAAGTTTACAAATTATTCATTATGACATTGTATGATTTATCAAATATTTTTTATTTATACATTATATTTTAAGATACTACTTTTTTTAATCCAGCAATACTATAGTGAGAAATATTGAGTAATTCAACCCTCTGGAAACTTGGAATTGATTATTATATTGAGTTCTTATGAAACTTTTCTAATCAATTACATTTGTTGGCAATTTATGAATGTATAGAACATTCTTTAATCTTAATAGCAATAGACTGATCATTAGTACCATAAATCTAAGTTTAAATTATTGATAAAAAAAAAAAAACATCTCATTATTTTAATTTCCAATTACAAAAATATTAATCAATAATCAATATCTTCATTATTATTTTGTTAGTTATAAATTTATAAGTAAAATTAGTTAATCTTAACATGATAAACCTAATATTATTTATGCCTTATTTCCTCAATTTAAGATTTATATATAAATGTATTTATTTTTCGTTCTGAAAATTAAATAATTAAATACGGATAGTGTCTTAATTATTAAAATTAAATTTTTAGATTAATTCATAACCTTATACCAGTTATACCTAATAGCCTTAATTTAAATCAAAAATCAAGATAACAATTTTCTTTTTTCAACTTACCCTAACAGTATATTTGTTGAATTACTTTTTACATTATATTAACTTAATCAAATAAATTGTTTAATCCTTATAAATTATTTTTAGGGCGGTTTAATACTTGTATCTCACGACGAACGCTTAATACGCATGGTTTGTAAAGAACTATGGGTTTGCGGAGGTGGAAGTGTTAAGAGCATTGAAGGTGGATTCAACGAGTACAGAGCCATTGTAGAACGTGAACTTGCGGAAGCAGCCAAATAAACACCATTGACCATCTTGTGTATCTAAAATAATCATTTATATATATTATGTATTATTGTTTCCTTGTTGGCATTTATTAGGAATTTTACCACAATTGTATGTACATTGCTCTGTTGTTATACATAACTTAAGTTAACAATTTTCATAACAAAGTGTGAGTATTAATTTTTTTTACTTACAATTATGTGATGATTTGTTATCAGCCATTATCAATACACTTATAATATATATACACATTTGTTTCTTTTTTACATTATTATTATTATTGTTTGGTTTGCAAACCATTCTTTAATAAACCTAAGTTTGATAAACTTATAAAATGTTTTTATTTCTTTTGAATCAGTTTCATACTGTAGTCTAATTAAAATTTAAAACATTATGTTAGTAATATTTTTCAATAATATATAATGTACTCAATGGTATATTTATATTATAAAATTTGGTGTAACATGTGCGGTAAATTTTTTATAGTATGCAATGCATTTAATAATTTAAAATAAGTTCTGGGTTATGAACTAAAATAATTTTGAATTTTTTGAATTTTTTCCTTATTCTCAACATTATACTTAATAAAAATTAATTTACTATCAATTTAATTAATAGTTTAAACAGATTCTGTGGTTTTTGATAAATTATAACTAGTATTTGTTTTAAATAAACATCTACAACTTCTCAACTTTTATTGTATATAAAACTAGAATATCTAAAAATATCATTAAAACTTATCAAATTGACAGAAGCATATTTAGAATTGTATAAATAGATTATTAATAGGTAAATACTTATTATCTTTATAATTAATACAATAGGTAATTACTTATGAAATAAGATAAATAAGAATGATTGAATGATGACCAATTCTGTTGTTACTACACATTTAAAAAGTATATATTATTTATCTAGTTAAAATATATCTACTGGTTTTTAAAATGACTCAAGAACAAGAATATTTCAGTAATTTTTTATAGATTTGATAAAAGTTTTCTTAAATTATTTTTTTATTATGTCTACCTATTTTAAATTTTATATAATATATATTTAAATTGTTTACTGCCTATTAACAGAATAATATTAAATAATATAATGTGAATTTGAATTTAAACGTATACAAAATAGTTATCTATATTATTTTTGTATTTTTCTTTTTTTTTAATTGTTAGGAAGTCATAATATGATTAGTACCCACCTATTAATGGGAGGATATAAATAAAATATGACTTTTACTGTCAATGCTAGATTTTTTGACTAAATATATGACTTAATGCCTATATGTTTTTTTTTTTTTTTAATATGACATGCCTATAGTCATACTAGAAAGCATAAAGTTTGAATGAATGTTATATTTTTAGTTTATTTTTAATAATATAGGTACCTAAACCATGATGCCTTTGTCAAAACAAGAAATTAATTTTTCCATCATAATTCTTTCAAAAATGACTAAATAATGTAATAAAATATATGAATAAATTAAACCCAACTGTTCTAAAAAAAGTTCAATTTGAAAAACGTTGAGAAGTTTTTTTTTAATAAGTCAAATATATTGAATACGCAATAGGTAGATTCACTAAATTAATTACTATAGTTAAAAAATCAACTATGGTTGATGCAAAACCTGAGGATTAAGCAGTCGCAATCACTATTTTGAATAATTGAATCCCCTCAATGTGCAAAGCCGCTTCGCAGTTATAAACATATTTTAAAGACAATTGCCCTGTAAATAATATATATCAATTAATAACAATTGTTGTATAGGCGCTTACGCCGAACAAGACGTGATGGCTTACCTACTCCCTTGTTGAAGATTAGCCTCTCAAATATTGGTCGAAAATAGTATTCGAGTATACTTACTTACTTGCATTAGATGTCATATATTTATAAATTTATATCGTGGGGGTTATTATAGGTATACGGCGCTATATCGTTGACGGATGAGTTCTTATCATTTGTTTTCGACTTAAGGATTATTATACATTGCAGACGTGCAGGACCGGTTCAAGCGCTTAAACACTCCAAGGAAAATTTGAGTTTCGCCACCCCTTACATACTACATGAAGTATTTTTTTTTTTATCTATAATACAAAAACGTTAAATGCCGCCCTAGGCGTGGGCCTAGTATGTCGTCTACCCCTTGAGTCGGGCCTACAAACGTGACCACTCTGTGCGCCGAGTGCCGCCGACGAGATGTCGTTCTTGTCGTTCTTGAGGTTCGGGGAAATCGCTCAGGCGGCCATTCAAAGTCAACAGATATCATATTATGCGTGGGATGAAGATATGAAGTTAAATACGGAAGACCAGCACTTACCACGCCTGTACAAAAGATCGACAAACTTTTAACGACGGCGCGTCAACGTTTGAATTTAACGACCTGGTGTCCAATATCTGATCGCATCTCGTATCCATAACAAATATAATATTATGATACATCGATAAAACAGACGTGTATCTCATTTTTTTTTTTTTAGCCAATTCGAGTAATTCGACAGAACTAGATAATCGTGTGAACTATAATAATAATGTGTAGCGCTTGGTATATTTTCGAACGTGGTTTAAACCGGTGATACTCGTTTGTGCACAGTGCACAATTTTTAACCAGTAAGCTAACAACTCGTTTGCGTACAACGAAAAACGCGAAAAACCGACTTATAGCACTAATTTTGACCTGAAAAGTGACAACTCGTTAGTAGATTGCGTGTGAAACTATTAAAATTCATTCGCAATTTAGACTCATACTAATCAGATTAGTCACTTGCAGTAGGTAGAGGCACCTAATACAAGATATAATGGTACGATTTGTGTTAAACATCTAGATAAGATACGCATATTAATTAAATCGAATATAATCAAGTTACAATTTTTGCCGATGATAATTTAATATTTGGGCCGTTTTGAGTAGGTAATTATACACTTCTGTATATCTAACAGGATACCAGTTGACAGTGTTCTTTCTAAGTTGGATTGCGTTTTTTATGTACGAAAAAGGGTAATATCACTACTGTATTCACTGTAACATCACCAGTTTAAACTACTCTGTAAAATTTGTTGATGTCTTTAAAACATTATTTCTCAACCGGTGTTCCAAAGCACACTAGTGCAGTAGCTTTCAAACTTTTTTTATTCATGTCACCTTTAATCACTAGAATCAAACACTGCGTCACTCTAACAATAGTAACAGACCTACCATCAAAATAATAAACAATCTTAGCTATATATTTAAAAATTATTCTATTATATAAAAAAAAAAGATACAATTGGTACACAGAAAAAACGTTCAAAACGTTGATATTAATATGAATATAATATGATTTCTTTCGCAAAATTTTTTTTTCTTTTCACGTTGATTTTTTGTGTCACCTCTAAGTTGGGTCCATGTCACTATGGTTGAAAACTACTGCACTAGTGTGTAGTCGTAGTGTGTACAGTGTACACGCGTACCTATAGTATTACTAGGTATTACAAATAGAAATTTCCCAATAGGTACTTAATTGTCGTAATCAATAACGATTAAGTAAAATATTATGAACAATTATTATTTAGTCGTCAAATATCAATGTTTTTGTTTGTTCCAGGTTTAGTTTATACATTTAAAATAATTAAAATAAAATACCTACCTATTTAAAATGAATAAATGTATATTATTAATTAACGTCGTATTAGAGAGTATAAGTGAGATATACGTGTCGAGAATTCAAATACAATAATTAATTCTGCAAAAAAACCTAGTTAACAATAATTGTTAAAATAAATATTATTTGTTTTGTTTAGTTTTTTAGACGGGTGATGAAGAACCTCTTCCATTATACGTCGTGTACTCGCGTTTGGTGAAAAACTTTCGATTAGTCCAACAGTCCAGAGTAAATTAAATCGACACCTAATTACAAACCATAATCATCTTGAATCAAAAGATCAAAATTATTTTTAAAAACTGATGACTATGCAATCAAAAAAAAAAAAATATTTTGAGAAAAAAGTTACAATTTGATAAAGCACAAATTGCTTCTTAGTTCTTATACAGTTGCTGAATTAATTACTCAAAAAACAAAACCACATTCGATAGCTGAATCATTAATTTTACCTTTACATAGTGAAATTATTAAAATAATGTTTGGAAATATGAAGCGTCAAATTCAATTCCGACATCTAATGATTTAATTTGAAAAAGAATTAATGATATGTCAATGAATAAAAAAGAAAATGTAAATAAAAATTTTATAAAAAAAATTTTGCTCTACAATTGACGCGTCAACAGATGTTAGTAGTAAAACACAAATTAATAGGATTTATTCGGTTTGTTCATGACAATAAATAAACGGTTGGATAAAAAATCCTTTTTCATCGTTGTGCACTTTAAGTTTTTAACTTAACGTTATAAGAAAAAGAACATTTATGTAATTGTATCTGCCGATCGTAGTCTTAAAATTAAATTTTCAGAAGAACCAAATGACAAATGTTGGATATCAATCAAAGAACAATTTTCAAAAATATAAGAAAAAACTAAAATAATTTTATTGCAATTTTTTATTTCATACCTTTGCAAAGTTAGGATTTTCCATGTTAACAAACATTAAGATTAAGAAAAGAAAAAAAATCTTAGAACTAGAAGAAATGAGAGTAGCACAACTGTCGTCTATTCGTCCTTGTGTTAGTGAAATCACAAAAAACAAAAAAAGCCAAATATCACAATAAATTTTTAATTATATAATGTAATATTAAATAATAATATTAATAATAAAAGATGATTAGTGTAATTAAAATACCTTCTTTTGCTTCTTATTCCTTTATTTCTATAGTCAAAATGCATAGGTAGTAATAAGAAATGCGCTAAGAGCATAAAATATAAATCTTGATATAACGCTCTATAAAGAGCATAATTGAGAACCTGCACTGCTTTAAAGAATAATCTCCGACATTATCATTGTCAAAACCGTTTGAGTAATTTTTGATTTTATAATAAGCTATGAATATACGGGTATTGCCTTTTGATATATATTTGAATAATAAGAAATAAATTAAATATTATTTTCTTTTATTTAAATATTGTTTTTCTGTAACCTATTGCAACTCGAAATGTATATTACATATGTAAATATGTACGAAATGTATAAAAATATTCGATTTTTGTGAGCTAAAACGAAATTCTCGTGTGACGTATGAGCCACTCTATATAACAACCTTAAAGGTTGATAATAATAAAGTAAAGAACGCTCTCTGAGTTTCGAAGAATAGGTACGTATGCAAAAGTAGTTTTAAGTCTATAATACTATATATAAGCTTCATACATTATGTATTATGTACAATGCACATTCATCTTTATGTATATAGCTATAGATATTATAATATCTATTATCTATATATATAGCCATATAGCTAGGTAGAAATGTATAACATTTTATATATTCATACCTGCAGGCTGCAATCAAATACTATTGAGAGGCTGTTTGTGGCAACGTATATAGTTTAAAATTGTCAATTCTACAATTTAGGTTTAACTTTGAAAAAATACCATAAAAATGATTCAATAATTTTTTTTTAAATATTTTGGAAAAAATGTTATAACCTGTTAGATAATGCATGTAGTTGTCAGAAAAGGTGATTGCGGCTGGACGGGTCCATATTATTCATAAATCATAATTATATTACACTTACACACTGTGCAATACGCTATACGCCAATACGATGACTGACACTTTCATATAATCTTAATTTCATATCTTATTAATGATTATTTTCTTTATCGATAAGGTATGGTAGGATAAAAATAAATTCAATTTTCGTTATTAAATATTTTTGAAAAGCAGTCGCCCCACTTATCGGTCGTTTCCTACCTATATACAAATCTGCCACCGTATGATTTGATCATTAATTTATTTCGAAACTGGATAAAGATACTTAATTGTAGTAAAATGCGATGAATTTTCGACAAAATGCGATAGCTAATAAGGTATACGTACATCAGCGAGCCTCATCACTTCCAATCCGTGTCAACCGTTTTTCAAGGAATTTCCACGGGTATCGGTATGTTTAGGTACGAAACACCATACTAATTTGATGTCCTTATTAAATCTGGTCAAGATTAATTTTTTGCGAATTTCCTGTTGTGAAATTAGTATCTTCACTTCACAAATAAAACCTATACAAGTTACTTTTATGTTGATTTAAATTCGCAGGTCTATAGGCCATTGCTAGGGTGTCAATGGTTACTGGTCAGACACGTAAACACGCCTCTACAAGCCGCGCGTGAACTCATCATTGTGCTCATTGTTCACTGCAGGTTTTTCGTACACTAAAGAACCCGACCGATTGAATAAATGGCTATTATTTACGATTTATTGTAAAATCCGTATAAAAGTAAAAACAGTAATTTAAAAAAAAAAAAAACGAAAATAACCAGTTAAAATATATTTTGTGATGTTTTACATATTTTGTCATAACCAAGGACATGGTATAGAGTAACAAGACCGATTCTTATTATGTAATGGACTCGTATAAAATCATTGTTCAAACACTATTAAGTCCGAATATATATAGCCTAAATGTATAATGTATATATACATGTTTAATTTTTATGTTTTAAATAATTAATTTTTCTAAAACATCATTAAGTATTAAATATTCTTTTATAGTTTTTTAATATATTTAAAAAATAGGCAATGTGTTATAAAATCTAAGACCTTATCTGCATGACGGTATATAAATCATAAATATGACTTAAAGGTATATCAAATGCACAAGCATAATTTATAAGTTGTTATAATATTATTACTGTTTAGTATTTACTTACAAATAACAATAATATATATATATATGTAATAATCTATGTAATAGTATATTAGAATGTATTCAGAACTCGCTGGTAATAATTTATTAATATATCATAGCTTCGGAGCCTCCTAAAGCCCAATGTCCAACATAATGGACAATTTGTTATTCTATAACTACATTAGCGCTTTCGTTAATTTTTTTACTTTATTGCTACAGACACAATGTCCACTAAAGTGAATGTTGTTAATTATCTCCCAAAAGACCTCACATAAGGATTATTATAGAATTTAAAATAATATTTTAAAAACAAATGTCCATTATAATGAACATCAGGTCAACAACATCATAAAAGTATACATTTTAAGAAACACAAACACTAAATATAGTTATAGAATATAAGTAATAATTATCCATTGTAATTATTTGCAATGGACATTGAGCTCGTAGTATTTTACCTACGCACTATGCATTATTATCTAATAAGTTTGGCCTCGGGAGGGTGCGTGTGTTAAAATATTTTATTACATTATAATTTACAAATTACTAACTATGATCTTGTACGGGAGAAAATTAAATCTTGGCCCCGATAAAAGTGAACTAAACATATTTTTAAAAAATATAATAATTTGGTTGATTTTGATCAAATATATTATATCGGTCTAAAATGATATCCAATAATAAAAATTATTATTTTATTTCTTTGAACTATTGATAACCCTCTGCAAACAAAACAACAATAATATTTTGTGAGTCAACAAATGTATGAGTCCTTCTTTAAAATACAAAATTTTAAAAATTAGATCCGAGGTACATATCCTAGGTTATATGATCACCTATGTACTAAATTGTAAAACCATAAGTGCGATAGACATATTATGGATCAGTTATTAGTTATTACACACACACAGATATTATTAACTTTTATTAATATGAATATATATATTGTATTATAGTATTATAATTTAATTTATCATTCAACAGATAATAAAGGACCAAGGATGTAACTCGTATGTGGAAATGAAAAGGAAGGCAGACAGGAGAGAAGACTGGAAGATGGCTGCAAACCAATCTACGGATTGAAACCATAGAGAGAGAGAGATTATAGTATGTATTAAGAATTTACATGTATTTCGTATCAATACAATAAAGTTTAGTTTAGTTAGGCCGTAGCCAGATTTAATAAAAAAGTACGCACGTCGATAAAAATACATCAATCAATAAATAAAATAATAAATTAGTTAATAATAAAGGGTGGCAAAATGTGATCCTAGCCATACTCTATTTTTATAATACAGAACGCAACACTACAACACTGACTTAAATATTGGCGGAAAATAGACATAATTTTAGTCAAAAATAATGTAGAGGAAAATAGAAACCAACCTTTTTTATTTTGGAGGAAAATGGACAGTGTAGGAAAACGGTATCTCCAGAGACATATTTAGGATTTTTGCGCCCCAGGTTATCTGCACCCAAATGACCTAGGTACCGTATTATATCAAAATTTCCTCCAAAATTTACCACCCGGGATCCAAGCCCCCCTGCCCCCCTAAATACGTTACTGGGTATCACGTTTTTGGAGGGAAATGGTCCCGCCCTTTAGTTATTATATGTTATATATGTAACTATAATTTGTCGTATTGTTCGACACGCTGATCGATTCTGTAACAATTGATTTAATGTTATAAAATAATAACACACGAATAAATAATTTAAAAATGAGATCTCACAAATACAGCCGAAATAGTGTCTAATATAAATATAAATGTTTGTTATTTTTTTTTTGTCCTCTGTAGACTCAATAGCTATACTAGACCGTTTTAAATAGAAGTTAAATCAATAGATTTTTTTTTAACTCAGAGGGTTTTATAGCTTACTTTTCAACCCCTATGGCCTTGTCTCTATCTATGTATATATACAAAATAAATAATATATATATTATACATAGGTTACTTACACGTGAATTTAGTTTTGAGTCAAAACTTTTGACACACAAGTTTATGTATAATTCTTGCGCCGGCTACATTTTAATATTAATACTTAATAGGCATGTAATCCGATTATTTAAATGCTCACATTTCGGTTTTATGCGATAAGGCAGAAGACGGTAAAATCGGAATCATTTCGGATTTGTTAACCGCATTTTTTAACTACGTATTATATTATTTTATTGTTTGGCATTGTAAAACAAATCCAATACTAAGGTAGTTTATTTATTATATTAAATTCACTGGAGCTCTAAAAACACTTACAGTTAATAATAATTATATGACAAATTATAAATATGTATAATATATAGCTAAAGGGCAAGAGCTAAGCGGTTAATAACTTCAGTCGATTTTAATCTAAATAAATGTTGTACCAATTTAATAAATACACCAACTATTACTATGGTCTATGAGATACTGATTAGATCATATTATACAACTCGAATCAGTTAAATAAAGAACGAAGACTATTATAGATTTGAAAACAATTATAGTCCTCTAAAAATAAATGATAATACATTGTATAACTCATCAAATTGAATTTAAAATATTAAAATATTATATTCAATCCAATTTTACAAAACAAAATGTATAAGAAATATCTGTATACAATCATTATTTTTAAAAATAGCACTTCCTGTTTTGATAAACATAATTAGCAGACATAAAATTCTCAAAATATTAGAAAATAATAGTAGAGAACTTTTGTCTATCTGATAAGCCGCTCTCTCTAAGTTCTAACACTGACATCAAGTTTATACAGGTAATACTTTATGGATTAAGATCTCTTTATATTTTTACTCAGGACAATACAAAAATTAAAAACTATGCGGAAAAAAACATAATATATATTATAATATATGAGTAAACATATTATTTACAATTTTAATTAAGTTTTATGAAAATGTGATTAATTCGATTTATTATTGATAGGTACAAGTTTTTATTAATTATTGTTATAATGAGGGCTTAAAGACATTTTAATTTGGTGTATTTTTTCTATACTTCAACCAATGAAGTGTATTAGTGTATACGTATGGTATAACCGGACAATTTTCCCCCGGACATTCCCCCCCCCCCGACTGTTTTTGGCGTAGTAGGACATTTCCCCCCATTTTTTTTTTAAGTTTATTATTGTATAATGAATGTAGAGCTATGATAACATATACTTTGTACTTATGTAAAACAGTGTACTATGTTACGATTTTTCGAAAATAAATTTTAACCCTAGGTTAGGGCAGAAGAAAAAAGAAGAAAAAAGTACCTATTGGCTATTTGAGTTCTAAAAAAATGATAACATTTAGGCTTTTCGTTGAAAATCAAAAATTCGATGATATTTCGAATTGAAACCAATTTTAACCAATGCACTATACCACAACAGTATTATAGTTGCACCTATATATGTATATGCGAAGTCAATTTCCAAACGTATTTGTTCGAAATTGACGATAGGATGATGAAAACTTCGAATTTCATTGTAATACTAATACTATTTTAAAACTATTTTGTTCAGTCTACATGCACGTCACGATGAGAACTGTTTTCTTTTGAAACCGTTGATAGATTAGTTTCGTCTAATTATTATATTATACATTAAACAGTGCTACTTATACAGTATTACAGTATATACATGCGTATCTATTGCATGCAATTAAGAGTAAAATTATTGTTTAAAAGGTCATATTATTGTTTAATAATAAGTGATTGTACTTACCTGTTTAGTCGATGAGTCAGTACTCATTAATAATTCGTGTTCGATAATATAATAATAATAATAATAATAATAATAATAATTGTTATCTATTTGTATTTAATAGACAAATGACGACAGAAGAACCATAATAATAATATTAATACGCGTGTACCAATAATAATAATAATAATAATCCATGATAAGCCAGATGCGACTGTTATCGGGTACGGTTTTAACATTTTTTCGTATTAAACTAATTTCATTGTAACAAGTATATTATAGTATACCTACTATGATTGAGTTATTAATGACCGTTGGAGAGTAAAAAAATAAATGCTTAAAGAATAATTGCCTCTCACACAGTTAGTTATAGGTAAGACCATAGAAAAAAGATATTATGCAAAACGGGTACGAGCGGTACGACGTCGGTCATACCAATTACCAGGCGGCGAATCGACACCGTGTTTACTCAACAGTAATTTTATTATTGTTTGATATACAATTTGAGTACATTTCGATGCCTATCCACTCGTTGTCCAGGCGTTTTAGCCTTCGTAAAGTTACCAAGCAATTGATCACATCACACATATAATAATATTTTTATACATCGTTAGTAAAACATTGATAAGTGATAACAATGTATTACGCATTCGATGTGCCGAGTTTATCTGTATACAATATAATGTGCGTATATATAATATACAATTACGGTTTACATAACGAATACGAACTAGGATTTCATATTAGGAAGGGACTTCAATAGAAAAGATAATAATTATTAGACGCAAATGTAATCTTATCTTTTCTTCTTTATTAAAAGTAATAAAATAATTTAAAAAAACCAGAGGACATAATTATAATAAACATAAATATAATAATAATCATAATAATAATAATAATAATAAATAAATATTAAATATTAATAATAATATTATTAAACAACAGTAGTATGTTTTTTTAATTATGTCTAATAGTGTGTTTTGAAAAAAATAAAAAAAAAAACGTTGATCTAATCGGCATATTTGAATGACGACGAGATAAACATTGTAATTATTATTACAATAATGTTAGTCGTAATACAAATTAAATAGTTAAGTAGCTAGGCTCCAAAATAATAATTTAACTTATTATTATAGACAATAGACTTACAATCTTAAGTTTAAGAAGTGAAAAAAATTAAAATATAAAAATACTGTGATATAAAGTCTAAAGGATGGAACCTCTTATACGGGTTAAATAATGTCCCCTAATGCCCTTAAATTTGTACGAAAAAATATAGTAATATTGTAAAATACATTAATATAATAAATTATTGTGTAAAAATAAATTATGATAAATAAAACCATATAGGTTTGATATTAATTATTTATATTTTTTTCTTTTTTAAGTATATAATATAAGTACCTAAATAAAAATTAATTACGAAAAAGCTTTAAAAGCATAAAAAAATATTTCTTCTCATTAAATCTTAAAACTAATTAGAAAAATTATATATATAATGTATTTCGGGAACATAAACAGATTTGGTATAGGAATCGATGAGTAAAATTTACTTAACCTGCAGTGGTAACGAAGTAACGCCAGTGGTGTGCTGTTGGCCGCGGCTTCGTTGCTGAGGGTATATCCCTGGCTCAAATCTCAAATGGTCGTCGGTATGATTTCCGTAGTAGTCACGGGTCTTGTCTTGCAGCGGTAAACGTACGCGTTCACGGACAGATCATCGTCGGTCTTCAAACACGCCAAATTCGGGTTGCAGATGCATCTGTAATGAATTCAAGCAATTGCACAATTGAAACGACCGTTATATTTTACTATAATTAGTTTAAGATGGTAGGATAGACTCACGTGTTTTTCATGAAATAATCGATACGGCGGGTGAACGGCACGTAGATGGCCCATCCACACGGGGTATTTTGATGGCATTCTTTGGTTGGAGCTGTAGTACTCTCAGTCATTATTGACGCAATTGCTCTCTAGAAAAACAACAACAAATACGTTAGATAAAAATCTTATAATAAGTATAATATGCACATTATTGTATAGAATTTTGAGATGAAAATAAAGCAACGATGGCATAAAATAATACCTACGAGTACGGTTTAAATTATAATTTTTATTTTATGAACGACTTACCTCTTTGCGCAAGGAAGCGGCTCCAGCGTTAGACAGAAAGCAAAAAAACAACATCATGCAGAAAGTCGAGACGAGTACCGCGTTGATGTTGTACTTGAAAGTCTTGCGGGGGCGTCTGGTGGCCGCATCCACTGACGAGCGCTCTTGACGTGGTGCCAGAGTAGCGTGATTTGTGCGCATGATGGTCTCCAACGATTCCACAGTCATTTTGAATATAATGATGAAAACAAAATATTAAAATGAGAAGAGAATATTTTTTTCTTTTGAAAAAAAAAATGAAATTTGAATTGAATAAAACGGTAATCGAAAAATCGAAAAAAAATGATAAAGTTCCAAGAGACAAGGAGACTTCAGGAGACGAGCGGATTATTATAAGATCGTACGAGACTGAGCGGACAACGTGCGTGTGACTCGAGATGCGGTGTGCGTAGACTGTTTCAAATTGAGGCGGGCAAATGGGTTTTATACCGTAGGGTCGGCTCAGTGGGGGAGCCGCCGTTCAATGGAGAGATCCGCCGCCGCTGTCCGATCTAATATCTATATACAAGGTGTAGTACAATCGCCGCCGCCGCCGCCACTACCACCACCACCACTGCCGCCACTGCAACCACCACCACCACGTCAACCAATAGTCGCCGCCGCCTCCGATAATGTATAATATTATACATATAGGTAATAGGTATTATAATATATTATAATAATAGGTACGTCGTATAAGCGCGTTTCAAATCGTTCCTTTAATTATATTACGATTATTATTTTTTTTTTCCAACGGTCGATGATTCATTATAGAAATTCCAGAACAACTTTCATTCGTCTGATATTATTATGATTATAGATAATAATATTATGTAAAGAACGTCGAACGCCACTCAGTCGTTTTAGGTCTAGGTCTCTCTCTGCATTATTATACATATTATAATAATTCACTGCCGCAGACGTCCGAAAATCCATCAAGCGCGCGCGGGTTTTTTTTTCACGTCAAATATTTTCCTGTGCGTTTTTCATTGCCAACCGTTCTGTGACATTTAAAGTTTTTTTTTTTTTTAATCACATATTATTATAACGTTTTACCATCGATTTTTCCAATTAAATACATTATTTTAATACAATAAAACATACTATATTACTATCATTGACAAACGAGTTGGCACATTATACATTTAACTATCGGATACATACCGGAGTCACAGTTGTATAGTATAGGTGTTATAGTGACAGTATAGTATAGAATTAATAGCCACCGATCGTCACAAGTATATGAGTATACAGTGAACGAAGTTCGTATAATATAAATGAATGAATTGCAACGAGATCCTGACACAGAGTAGCGCATACGATTTAAATCTAATTATTATAATGATGTGTATATTAAGAACAGGAAAAAATCCAATGCCTGAACGCCGATACATCAACGTATTGTAGGTACATTATCGTACATATCATTATTGTGTATACTGAATTAAACGAGTGATTATGTATATTTTATATATATATATATATATACCGTACCGATTTAGCGATTTATACACTATAATAATCTAGCCGAATACGACTGTAACATACTTACAGTTGCAAACTTACATACATCCAGTTTTAAATAAATTATATATAACATTTTAATGAGTATTTTAAATGCCTATAATATATATATATATATAGACATAAGATAATCTTTCAAACAGTTTTAATTTATTAAATCATGGCTATCTTCTGCAGTCTTTTATTATAACAAGGGTAGATTATAATAATATTAATAGTATATTATTATGATATAATAGGAGTAATAGGTGATAAGATATGATATGATACAATATTATCACTAATAGTTCATAATATAATGTAAAATATACTCTAATTCATAAAATAATTTTTATCGGTGTATGACAAAATAGAAGTCCCATTGTACAAAAATACAATATTTCAAATTCAAAAAATATTTTGTTTAAAACGCGTATATGTTAATTGTAACTTATAAGTATTGTAAGTATACTGTATATAATTACGTTATCGATTAACTTAATATAATTAAGTAAATCAAGTACCTATTAAAATACGATACCTACCGTAAATATCTAATAGTAATTACCTAACAAAATAACACGCGAAATAGGTTTATATATTTTATACAGTAGTATAAGTACTTAAAAATCTATATAATCTTTAATAATGAATTAAAAGTTATTAAATTATATTTTAGTATGTTAAGACACAATTCCTAAAAAAAACTTATAACTATTTTTAATATAAATATAATATGCAGTACTAATAATATATGAAATTGTTTAAAATAACAATATTCAAATTAACTATAGATATGATTCATGAGAAAGGAAAAATCTATCAATTTACCGAACTTCGTTAATTGTTTTATTTATGATAGCCATTTTCCGTTGTATATTTTGTAGTGACGATTAAAAGTTGAAGAAAAAAATCATCAAAGATTTTTATTGTTCTAAAAACTATTTCTGATTATTTTATACTTCATTATTATGTTTAATAATTAATATGGTCATGTGGATAATGGAGTGTCATTAATGGATCAAATGAATAAATTTCGGAAACATAATGTAACAAAAATCTATGAGAATAGTTATTTTAGCGCGTTCAATACTTTTCGTTATAGAAAATTCCATACATAAAAACTTATTTAATTATGACTAAATAATTTTAATACAGAGCATAATATTTTCTTTTTAATACTCGTAATGTATTACATTTTTATAATTTTGTATGCACATATTGCACATTGTCTATTTTAATAATTTTCTTCTGCACTAGTCTGTTTGAGCTATTTAATGACTTTTAATCCATTAAAAATAAAGCATTGTAAGTATAGGTAGGTAACTGACAATTTTTCTGAAAATAATTATTAATTAGTGTAATCTATACGTGAATATCTTATGTAAACTGATGTCTTTTTATTTAACATAATTGAAATAATTTAATTAAATCAAAAATCTTTCTATAAGAATTAATAAAATGATTTCTGTAATTTGAAATTAATGTCGACGGATGTCGATTAATATAACATTATATGAGTAAAAGTAATAATTGTTATGAAAACGAGTTCTTCAGCTTATTATTGTAATGTAAGGTTAAATAATTTATATCTGTAAGGACATCATAAAAGGTTAATAGGAAATTCGTAATCGAATAGAAGACAGAAAAACTTAAAAGAAAACGAGTACAAAAATATATGCATTTATTTTAAGTTTTTAATTGTAATATTTTTATTGGTAAATAATTTAAAAAATACTAAATTAACAAAACGTGTGCTAGTATTTCACATAGTATAAATATTTTTAAAATTAGTAGTTTTAGTATTTTTATTTTTTTATTTTTCAGTATTTTTACTCTTTTACGCGTACCTATTAGAAAGATTACGCGCTTTATGCTTATATTATTCGTTCAAAATCGTTTTAAACTTTTGATTGCTGAATGCCGCTAAATCCCTTAAACTATACATGTTTCTAATCTATGCGATGTTAAATATTTAATGATACTTATTATAGTAAGTACTCCTAATGCCAATACATATTAATAATATTTCAAATTATTTCCTTATTATTATTATAGGTACCACAGAAACACCACTCATTCATTAATATTAATATGTATTCATGAAATTAAAATTGAATGAACATACAATTAATTGAAAGACAGAAAAAGTAAAAATCAAATCATAATTATAATATAATGTTATATCGTTACTACTTACATATTAAATTATTAATGTCTATTAAACCCGTGCCAAGACGTTCGGAGGACGTGCCATTCGTCACGGATTGTAGTAATTGACTACATTTTTTCTCACTAGAAAGAACTCTTGGTAAATTGACAAGATTTAATAATAAAAAAACTTATACATTTCTTCACTTCATATATTGATTTATGAAGTTTGTATACAATATGATTGTTAATAATGTTAATGTTAATCAACGTACTATAGTATTCACTAATCGGGCATAAGATATTATAACTATTTTCTAAATAAAAACAATCCTCATTAAATAATTTAATAAATAATATATTTATTTTTGAAAGTTATCTTAAGCTTAGCCATACACATGAATTATTAATTAAACAAAACATCAAATACATCTACATATTTATGTATTATAATACAATTTTATGTATATACAATATGAAAGTATAGATTAATATTTTTTCAGTTTGAACCGACGACGCCGCGGAAATTGCTTTCGCATTGCCTCCGCGACGTCGAAAGTTCATAATATAATACATAATTATGTCAATACAACATAACTAGGGACGCTATAGGGTACTAGAAATAGGTTATAGTACTTATACTTATAAATAAATTTTCAATATTTTTTATTTCAATGATTATTCAGGTAAAATGACTGTTTATATAATAGCAGTAATACTATGGCATGTAATATTGTGTATACACTATTGCATTATTGTTACTTAGTAATGTTTTTATGTGATCGAATCTTAACATAGCGGTTACATTTTGTAAATTAGATTGCACAGTGGATAGTATCTACTATATAGTCTAGGTAGTAACTGCTAATATATAATATTGTATACTTGAATTTATTTTTCACACTTGACAGCGTAAATAAAGTGTATTTTAAACCATTGAATATAGACATGATGTGTATGGGTTTTTCATAAGTCAATATTAGGTGTACTCGATTTTCTTGCAATATAAATTAATTTTACACTATCGGGGAAAAATTTTTAGATATTCTTTTTTGTACACATATTCTGTTTTCTAATGTCCTAATGCCAAAAATATTTACTGTTTCATAAATCTAAATTAATTCATATCATTGTAGCTATAGTACCTATAGAGTTTAGGTATAATATATCAGTATATGCCTAAACATAATATACATATATAATGCACATTATGAGTTATGACTAACACGTGGGTTTCACCATGTAGTTTCACGTGTATAACAAACTTGAAACCGGTAATATTATGTATATTATGTAGGTCTCGGCTGTGTCTCATTTGCATTATTATCTTTTTTCCACGTATAAAAATTACTTAATTAATAACTAGCTGTATAGGTAAGTATATAAAATATAATTTATACTAGTTTCGTGAAATCAATATGATTATAGGTACTTCGGGTGACCATCATATTATTATAATATTATATATTATGTACACTTATAACATAGATTTTCACTGATACATTACAATTAGTAGTATTCTAGACCTAAGCAAACTTGTGGTAACATCAAACTAATAAGAGAGCTGAAATATCAGATTTAAGAATGTAACTAGACACAACCAGCTTAAGATATAAAAGTTGATAGTTATATATATTATAGATAAAGTTGAAAAGTTGATAATGACAAAAAATAAGTGTTGATTAAGAAAAATAGAATTAGGAGAAAATCTAAAAAAGAAAAAATGGTTAGAAAATAAACGTCTTTTACGAAATATCTGACATTGTATACTACAAACAAGTAGGGATGATATAATATAATGTGTAATAATAATAATAAATAGTAATAGGTAAATATATAATTAATAATTATATAATAAATTGTACCTTCCTATTGAAGCTTAGGTACAATAATAATAATGATATTAAATAATTTTATTTTTTGACTTATATAATATATTGGTTTTTCTGAACTTTTTACTCTATTTATCATCATACAATGTAGTTTTATATATTAAACAATATTATTACAGTTATCTTATATCGGTATAATATAGATACTAATTATATTAAATTATGAGTATATTTTAACTTTTGATTTTTTTGATTTTGTCATTCAAAATTTATAGGTTGATATATTAATATATTAATTTTATTTATTATTCATATCAACTACAAACATCAATATTTTAATTATTAATTTATTTATAAGTAAATAAACTTGCTCTGCTGTATTACTAGGTTTTATTGAGTATGACAGTTTAATGGATGTGTTAAATTATAATTCAATGATAAATCATTGTAGTATTATATACCTATCTGAAAAACGACTCTGACCGGAGAGAAGGTCTGTCAGCCTATATTTTTAAACATATTTTGTAATTTAAATTTTTCCCATTAATATTTAGTAATATAATTACTAAATTACTAATATTGCAGGTTGTCATTGCATTAATTTGTTGTTGTGTAGATATTTGCCTACTTTCAAATCGACCAAATTTACCAAAAATAATAGCGGATTGGGACAATCATAGTCCATAGATGAGCCAATCATTGTGTTAGACCGATAAATCAATCCAATGTTTGATTATTTACCTAAAATTAAGGTAATGAAAAATGTTTATAGTAATTATATATCATCGTCATACTTAATTATTACCAATTTTTTATTAACTATGGTCTACGGCCCGATTTAGCTGCCATAATGCATATTTAAGATAAACATTTATAAAATGATAATCGATAATCGATTGTCTATTTTAGACCTAGGTTGTACATAGTACTTTAGTAACAAAAAAAAAATGTATGAAAGAGGCATAAAATATAGACTATAGAGCCTAGCCTGTCAATGTCTATACTATATATATAAGTATATATGTACGCATGACATAAATCATTGTCTAACACCGTTAGTGAGTATATTACATGGATTGTTACATCAGTAGGTATACCTATCATTAATAAGTTTAATTTTTGTGTAAATTCACATTTGTGAATAATAAGTTAAAGTACCTTTGACTTATCTACTTGTTATTTATTTTAGTAAAATGTATTACCTATGTATATATAATATAATATAATATAATAAAATATATTATATATATAACAATGAATTAGGTATAATTCTAATTTATTTAGTTTTCTACAAAAGTCTGACTTCAAAAACAAAAAACCGAGCCAAAAACGAAAAAAGTAAGAGAAAAGAATTAAAAATTTAGAAAAGATAACAAAATTAAGCAAAAATATTCAAATATTCGAACTTAAAAAGTCATAGAAGACAGTATAATCATTCTAATAATCACGGTAGAACATTGATATTTTTATTTTCATACTTTAAAACAAAAAAATAAAAGTTATTCTTTTACAACAATTATTAATCTAGGGTTTTTATTTATAAATGCATTCATTTCTCTCGTTGAAACAAAAAATATTAATATGCGTAGGTTCAAATTAGGGATAAATAAAATATATTATATTTATTTATATAAAAAATTCAAACAATAAATAGTAACTGTTATAATGTCAACGTATAAGAACTAACTGTTTCAATATAGTGTTAGAAAATGTAAATGGGTTTCTTGATAATAATATAATAAAGTCGTTAATTAATAAAATAATACAAAGCAAAAAAAATGTATTGAATAACTTGGATACAGTCGATACAGATAGAATTATTAAAGATATGAAATCAAATAATACTCAACTAACTGTATAAAAAATTAACATTTTAATTTAAATAATATGATAAAATTTTAATGATTAACTTAAAATAATACATTTATGTTAGTATTGTGCACGTATGCGTGGAATTTTTACAGCACTAAATACTTATTACGATTTACTCATTTTAAATTTTGTTTGAAATTATGAAATGAAGGTCATTTGTTAAATGCTTTATACATATAATTAAGTTTGTTAGTATTAATATTAACTAAAATGTTTAGTTGTAATAATTGTTTATTATATTATCAATAGGCAATGGTAAAAATTAGAAAAAAGTTTTGTTTCAAAAATATGTCATTATAAAATATTATGCTGTGAGTTAAATAATACATTCCGGACCGAAATAATATTGTGTAGCAAATCTGCCGCCGGTGGTACGTACAGACGGCTATACATCGCTTATAATTTAAATATAATATATTATAATTTTGTATGGTTTATAACAATATATATAATAGAGAAAGATATCAAAAGAAAATAATATTTTTTGAATTACAATAAAATAATTATTTTATTCCTTTCAATATCCATTTTTTAAAAAAAATTCAAATGTCTATAACAAAATACTACGCAATATATATACATTTATAATGGCGGAAAAAGTACCAATGAGGACATTGTATAAAAGGAATAAATATAATATTAAATGTTTATAAAACTTGTATTAATATTTTAAAAAGTTTTTGTGGTTCATATTTCATTAATAATATTACAAAATAATAGATACCATTTGAAAATAAATCGCTATTTTACGAGTGAATCAAGTCGTCAACATTTAAACTAATGTCTAAAAAATTACTTTACGCTCAGCTTTTTTAAAATATCAGTAAAAAGTAGTATGAAAATGTATTATGTATATAAGCATAATGTAGCATTATGTATATGTTTCTAAGCCAGAACGTTTTCGAATTACACCTAAAATCCAAAATAAATTTTTTTTCAATAATAGGAGTACCTACCTACTATAATTATTTGCACTTTTCAGATTATTCAGAAAATTGTAAAATAATAACTTTTTACAATTAATAATATAAAGTAAAAATTATTATAAAATCTATGCATTTATTGCTTCGCTCAGAATCTAAAATAATTAAATAATCAAATGCCTACACTTATCAAAACTATTTTGTTATACATATAGATAAGTATTAGTTGTACATTTAAATTTTCAGTTGTCCCTCAAACTTAATACCTAATGTTTGAATATATGATTAGACATGAAAACAAATTTAATTTTTGAATAATTATAAACGTGTAATGAATCTTATTAGGTAATTTAAATAAAACCTTAAATAAAAATAAAATAATTTTGTTTTAAATTAATTATAATCATGTAAAATTATGAAAATTATTACTTTGGATTTTAAATATATACCCAAATAACTGTGTTAATATATTATACTATATAATTGAGATTTAATAGAGATAATTATATTATCCTAACTGTACCTATATGATACAGGAAACGCTGTATGGGTAAATTGTAATTGCTGGTGTGTTAATTATTAAATTTACTGGAATTAATTGATTTGTCACGGAAAGCGCTATGCAAGATCATTTAGTACCTAGAGAATAATTTTTCTGAACAGATAATAAATACTTCAATAAAAATATTAAGTATAACTAAACAATATATAATATCAACAAATGAGCGCGCATAAAAAGTTGAAAAATTAATCATTGAACAGTGCGAACACCATGTTTTTGTAGAAATATATCCTGTTGAAAATAAATATTTTAGGGGTTATATTATTTTTATTGAATATTATAATTGTATTTACTTTGGAGTCGAATTCCGTTTGAAATATATAACGTAGAAAACGGATTCGTTCTAATGTTCTAAAACATAATAATTGTATGGAAAATAATTCATTGGAAATGTATATTATCATAGGTTATGAACAAATACTTTTCCGATTACTTATTGTGTTTTAAATAAAAATAGTTTCCAAATAATAATAGGTAGGTATATGATCAATGTTCGATTATTTTTATATAAATTATAGTTTATAACATTTGACAAATTTTTTAATTGTTGTTGTCGAAACACAATTGCATTTAAATACATTTTAATAATACCGTATTTTTATTTTACTATTAAACTATTATTTCTTTATGTATACTTAAATATATTATTATAATATTATCCCATACCTAAATTACATAATTTCACAAATAATATTAACACTCCAGTGTTTATTTAATATAATTAATAAGATATCTATCGATCTCAACCATTTATCATCGTTATTTACATTATGTACTTATAAGTTATATTCTTAAATGAATAATGTGTAATGAAGTAATGTATATTATTACAATATATCTGTATAAATATAGAAAGATTTTTATTGAGTATAAATTATTATAACGTACTATATTTTGTTGACTTTTAATAATAATTATATTATGTGTGTTTTAACTTTTAATTATAGTTACTTAAATTTTTTTTTTCTAGAAAACTGAATAAATATAATATATGAAAAATTATATAAATTATAATTATAATATATTAAATGATAAACTGATAATGAATACTGGAATACTTAACATATCTAACTATAATAAGACGGGGTAATAGTTATAAGTTATTCAATTTAAAAAGTAGGTACTTATTGTGATTTGTGACACAGTTTTCGTTTATTTTTAAATGGCGCCAAATAATTTCAATACATTTGATCAAATGTAGATTACGTAAATTTGGTAGTTAGCATAATATTATAAACTGGCCGATATATTAAATGGTGGATAACGGATAAACCTAGCGAAAGCATATACTACTTAGATAATAATAAATAGCTTATATTATTTTATCTAACCATTTTCTAATATTATAGCATTTTATTATAAAAAAAACCCATCGTATCACTCGTATCTATTTTAAAAAAAATAATAATTTTGGAACATTTACTGTGCATAAAAAGTACACGTATTTCAACGGAAATCGTTGTTTCCAGGGAGCACTGCGCCGTAGCCCTTACATATAAAAATGTATATATATATGATATAGGTATTGTTACGATTTAAAGCATTATTCGATAATGGAATTCTTTTTTGGAACATATATAATATTGTTCACCTGGTACAGCAGGTTTAGATGAGTTGTGCCTATCCTTTGTTGTTCAGAAATGTAATATAATATAATATAATATTATTATACACATTATATTGTTGAATAAAAGACGTACATTGAAATAACCCACGTCGTGCAGAGCATGAGATGTGGCTGACCTTTTCAAAAACGTTTGACAATGCGAGCCTACCTACATATTATTATTATAGTAATGGAGTTTAGAAAATAATAAAACTCGTAAAGCCGATGTACATTTGGGCACGTCGTGGGGATTAAGAAAATAACACAATATATGGTAACATACACGTTAATAGTAATAAATAACGATGTATAATATAATCAACTGTCGGGCCGAGAGAAGGAAATGGAAAAAAAAAAACCATGTACCCGAAAAAAAAAGGGGATGAATAAAATATGATCATTGGTCGTATAATAACAATAATAACATGCTGCATGCGGCGGAAACCAGGTGTGGCCATAGTGCTGGAGAATGGGGTTGTTGGGACTCGGGTAAGATGGGCGGCGGACGGCGGGGCGGCGGGCGACCCAGCCGAACAAGTCGGCGGCGGACGGAGAATCGTTCGGGAGAGGCAGTTGATGGGATCTTTGATACGCCTGCGGGCTCCGGTTGGTGCCCCGCCTACGTTTGAACCGACCGCACTTTACCGCCCGTCGACGGTGAGAGGCACCTGTGTGTGCATTCATGTAGAGGAAGAATGATTTACCAACAACCATATGCCTATATAAAACTATGCAGCTGCAACAGGTATATATATATACATGCAGAGAGAGAGAGAGAGAGGCTGCAGTGAGAAAGATAGAGCGAGAAAGGGCGAGAGAAATTCATCGTGATGGAGACGGCGAGAGTTAATGATATATTATGTATATGGCGTGAGGGAGTTAGAGAGGAAGAGGGAGACTTTAAATTAGAAAAAAAGAATTTTTCATAGGCGCAGTTGGAAGGCAGCAGATGATTTGACACGGTATAGTGACTATAACTTACTGCCTACTATAATTTCCCAAATATTTCATCGTGAGAGACCATTATATATAAATACTCGCATTATCATAAAATAATATATATATACCGCCAGAACGACTTGTAGCGTGAACCTTTTCTTTGTGTATTTCTTCTCTACACGTGGCCCTTATCTGTCGGCTTTATTATACGACGTAGAAAACATTTCAGAGTCGAATATTTTCCCAAACTCAATAGCGTAAGATTATATTTAACGTCTGCGTCTGCAAGCAGCGTGTGGGAGCAAACATAATAATATATTACTTACATATATACTCTATAATAACAACTATCGTATATTATACTGTATCCTGCGAGAATATTAAAAAACAAATTCCAAAAACCGTTCGATAACAAAAAACCAAACCGTGCATTCCGGAAATAATAATTCTCATTGCTCGTACATAAAATATAAACGCGTTCAGCGGATTATAATATTATTATATAATAAACGTTCACGCACGCGGTGTACTATAAGGATTATCTTGTAACATTTTACTAGGTAAAATACTGTACATCGCTCGAATTGACGCTGGCTAGTAAAAGGATGTTTTCTTTCCGTGAATAATTATATTATACGTCATGAATAATTGTTTTCGAACGATTATTCACGGATTGTATAAATTCAATGACATGTCTATCTGATAATTTAACTATTAATGCACTAAAAATACAATCAAAGTCGATTTTCTGGAGATATATTAATATATTATTTATTTATATAATAATAAACACTTGAAAAGTAGGTAATACAATAAATTATAAAAATACAATTTTCACTAAGACCAGACAGAGACTGTATAGTATATGTATATGTGCATTTTACCTATGACATTTTGAACCCAAACGTGTACACCTATTTAATCAATTTTTTATTGTAGTATGATAAATTAATCAATTTCGATTCATGATGGAAGAAATACAAATTATTAAAGCATCATATTGTGATACAAAACATTTTTAATTTACCAAGGCATTTAACTACCTACCTATATAAATCATATAATAACTAATAACTCTGTAAAAGTTTAATTAAGTTAGGAAATATATATTATAGTTACTATAATATAGAAGTTAATTTATTTCAACTGCAGTTCCAGTTAGATAACATAGGTAATACTGTTATAAAACTAAATAGATTATAATATGTATGAACTTAAAAAAAAAAAAAAATATTTAGTAGTAGAACTGTAGAAGAGGGGTTAACGGTTAACTTAAACCCAATTTATCATAATATCTATTTATTATAGGTACCTATACATTCAATCATGAAAATTGCACGATTGCGCAATGTGCTGTATATATTATATTATATGTTATATTATTATTTAATAATAAAACTAATTAAAAATAAAAATATTTTTATTACGTTTTGACATACCTGAATAATGAATGTCTGCAGTATTCAGTCGATTCACGTTCCCGCTCGATCACAATATTATGATGTGATTGCTAGAGTAACATATTATAGTGTTGCAGTCGCCTAAAGATAAAAAGACATTATCTGTGTTTACATCATTGTTTTTTTCCATATTTTAAATTTTAAGCGAGTTATGAGTATTTTTAAATTTCTATTTTGCATATTCATTACTATTGTTTACAACACAATCCTAACTGTTAGCTGTAAATTGTGATATGTGTAGTTAAACGAAAACAAAAAGATAACACCGCAGTACGGGACATGGTTGAGACGTCAAGACGCCATCGTGCTGTTCCGCCGTGTCTTAAGTAGTTATATAACACTTCGGAGGTAACGTACTTTTATGTTTACAGATATTTGTAGACCTTTATTAATTATTATAATAAGCTAATTATTAAATTATAACCAATTGTGTCTTGAGTGATATAAATTGTATGTGAATATAATATAAAATTTGGATACCTAATGACTTACGCATAAATTATTCATCACCCATCTTAAAAATAAATGTGTTAAGTATCTTTTTGTTTATATAGTATTGTTTGCACGATTAAAGTATTTTGTAAAAATGTAGTAAATATTAGAATACGCAAGTTTAAACTCGATCTGTAATTATATATAGTGGACTGTACCGAGTGAGTAATTAAAAGGTCGACTGTTAATTCACTATAATACATTTTTTCGATAAAATTAAGTACTAAAATAATATGATCTTATTTAACTCTTGCGTACAACAAAAGACTGACTCAATTCCTTATATTGTATCTCAAGTTAAATGTTTCATGTAAACACATTAAAAAATACAAAAATAGTGAAATATAAATATCAGATTTACAAATGTACTAGTACATCGGTAGCCAGTAGGTTTAGAATAAATTGCATAGCTTACTTTTTAAAAATTAATAATGTTATTATACTTTTAATTTTTTTTAATGTTAAAAAATAGCTCTAATCGTTGTATTTTCTGGATAAAGCTATGCATGTTTAAACATAAAACAATTAAAACGTAGATTAAAAGTGCCATTTTTGCACCAAAATAAAATATCAACAATAGTTACATTATTCTATTATGGTGCGTTTACGACAAATTCTAGTGCGTAAAAATTGTTTCATTGTATTTAATATTTAATACATTAAACATTTGAATGCGTATTGTTGCGATCGAACGGTTTTAATACATTTTAAAACTAATTTTCCAATATTAAAATAGTGTCTAAATGGCATGATTGGTGTAATGTGTGTGTGTGTGTGTGTGTGTGTTTGTGTGTAATGAGAATCTCGTCGTTTAAATTACATCATTAGGTGCTGCAATAATCGATAATAAAAATTTATTATTTTAAGGTCATAGTTTTTTATAACTGCTTTACGACACGTGATTTCGGGATATGGCCAATAGTCCAAACTCATCTTAACATGCATAAAATCTCATCCACACATATATAACTATATATATATATAAATTTATAATTATAAATGCCCAATAATATTATTTCGTGGATTTTGATAATTATACGCACGTATGGCCGTCTGTTATAATACGATTGTATAATAGTATGGAATCCCGCCAAATGCGTTATCTCTGTTGACGGGAATTAGAATATTATGATTAGTATTGATAAATATACTATATTGATGTGCTTTGAAAAAAGATCTTCCGATTTTTTCCCTATTCGTAAAAATTTAATATTACTCAATTGAAGCGAGTCCTTGAAAATTTAATTCATCCGCTTAATAATTAGAATAATGTATTAATGTCTGTATTATAAATATTATAGTGTAGATAAGTACCTGCGTATACATATATTTATTATTATAGCGTTGTTCCGCAGAGATGATTGTAATGACATATAAACAGGCGTGTATACTATACACTGTACCACTGTATAGTGGTATTGAACTTCAGATGCATACATAATTAGTATAAATTACAAGATTTTAATAAAACGTTCAATTGAACATTCGCGATACAAATGCATTCACATAATATGTTCTTCGACCTGCTCAACTGCATAATGCAGTAGGTATGCATACATTATGATGGTAGTTAATGTATCATAGCAGTTATGAATCGACAATTCAATAAAAAAAAAAATCACATTCATTACTTTGTGGATAAACGCATTCATTCGCTTTTCGTTGCTGCAGTGATACACCTATTTTGTAAGATCACCGGTTAAATATTTTCTTCGGCCTTGGACGAACAACGAAAAAAACTTGTCAAACTATTTTGTCCGCGGTAAACCAACGAATATTCTTTAAACTACCTTAGATGGATTTGTGCGAAGTCTGCACATTTATAACAGGTAGGTGTTCTAAGAAATGTAAAAAAAAAAAATAATAAAACTGGATCAATTACCTACCTACTTGATAAAAAAAAATATGTTTGAATAGGCGTTTTATAAATGGTGATGACTGGGTAATAACGGAAGGGCTAAGTATGGAAAGCGAAACGGATTATTGTTTCTAAGAATGAATGAAGAATGCACTCGATGAGTATGGCGAGTTTTTGTCACTAGAATATGCTCGGAATGTAAAGCGATTCGTACTTCGTCGGTTATACCTATGCAATATGCATATAAAGACACGTCGCCACGTCGAAACTGTTGAATGCTGGATGGTCCCTGCAATAATAATCATAACGGCACGTGCAGGTATATTATACTTATTAATCAATACGTGTATGTGTGACCGATTTCATTGAAAATGTCTACGGAAAATGATAAATTTAAATAACATGTTTAACGGTGTACACCTACTATACATAAGTGTAAATGTAATGCAGCGAATTTTTGCATAGTCATCAGAATAGTTTTATTGCGCGGTGTCTATAACAAGTTGGCTGATGTAATGCAAACACACATTTTATAATAGACTCGTTACAGGTTTTTTATGTATATATATAGTTAAAAGATCTATGCTCTATACGATTATAATTCGTAGATAGAGTAGGTTTCTCTATTATAATAGATTACCTATCGAAAATGACCAATTATAGAGGTATAGATCTATAGCTGCACTCAGATAAAAATGTTTTGTTATTATAATGAAAAATTACCATAAATTTAACGAAAATCTATTACAATTTGGAGCCTATGAAATTCATTCGTCGAGTTGTAAATATATAGAATTTTTAAATTGTTTAAATTCACTACAAATTATAATTACCTATATAATACGATATGTGTATCATAATGTTTCAACAGTTTTTTACGATAGTGTTTTCATAAAATCATGAAAAAAACTACTATTAACTATTAACTATCCACCCAAAACTCAATGATATTGCGGTATTGGATATAAGGAAAGTAATACGTGCTAATACAGTGCGAAAAGAAAAATCTACTAATAATACTACTATAGTACTATACATAAGGTATAATTTTAAGTGATACTATAATAATAGGAACTTAATAAAATATAATCATAGTGCTGTTTTAATTTCAAGTTATATGCAATATATACATTATCACATTATTTAATTAATAAAATACTGCATCAACGACCATCATAATAATATAACTGCAGCATGTATTGGCAACGAAATACAGTGGGTTTGTACATGATATTATATATATATATATATATATAATATACAATGCGGTACGCGACAATAATAATAATTATCGTCTCTATTTTATAATAATATAATATACATATTTCATGTCATATTCATGATGTGTATACTCGTGTAGTTGTAATTAAAATAATACTATTAAACGGTTACAATAAACGTTAACATAATAGTCCAGACTATAATAGATTGCGTAAAATCCTAGGGATGAGTGTCACAATTTATACACTCATACATATTATGTCATAGTCATTAATAGATAGGTATTAAAAATAATGGCGAGTATTTTATTTTTTTTTATTTTAATTTAAATTTACGTTATGTTCTAGACATGGTTATTAAATACGTCATATAAATTATAATCTAATAACTAATTATGTATAGCTGCTTAATATGAAAATCTTTGTTTTCTCAGCTTCACTCGAATATTCCTATTTAACGGAAAAAACACGGGATCAATATTATATATGTATAATATTATCTGTTTTGTCATGACATAAACTCAAGTCAAAAATTGTAAACAATTTTATTTTATTTTTTTAATTAGCTATAGGTATCTAACTAACAAGTAGGCTAATAATAATCGTAGCCAAATTCTTGTCAGATGATAAAAGATTTTTGGTACTTTTGTATACATTATATTATTTAATAATATAATTAAATATGGATTTAAAAAATAACAGGTATACCTATCACACTGATTTTATGCTTTCAGTTTTCAGAAAAACGGCCAATCATTTATGAAGACACCATGGCCGATGAAGACGTTATAAGCAAGTAAATATTATGTTATCGGTTGTTAAAACTTACAACTTAAATAATGATTTTTAACACGTATTTTCCACATGGAAATCGCGTAAAATATATAGTGACAATATGTAAAAATATTGCAGCAATTTTATTTATTTTTTTAAGCAGTAAATACTATATAGGTCGCGAGTAATGATGAATTGAATGAATTATTTTCCTCACACAAGGTAACTACAAGATCGGTGAATCCAGTTCTATAAATATTTTAATAGGTATACAAATCTGTAAGGCAAGATAATAATATTACGAATTTTTTAAACTACTCGTATGTTTGGTGAATGTGAAAAAATAAGATTGGAGGATATTTATTATCAATACCTACAGGTATAGTCAGTTACAAGGGTTTAGACCTATTATATATATATATATATACATATGTATATATTTTGTGACATTTAAGTAGGTATAATAATTATTATAATGTATAATACGCATTGTGTATCCTATAGTCCTATACGTTTTCGTCCGTGATATATTGCAAATAAAAAAATTCGGTAGGTATAATAATGGGTAATGATTTTCAAATCTGGAATGTTGCATGTTTACAATGAAATATTATGATTTATAGGTCATACTCATACATAAATTATAATACGCTCACGTGACTCGGAAAGATACTATATTATGTTATGGATAATTGTTATTAGTTCAGAATTGGTAATTATATTATCGTTATGTCATACCTAATCATTTTATTAAATGACTATATTGCAATGATTGATTTTTCTCGTTAATTATTTGTATTATTAATTGTGACATCATTTTATATTATATGTTTATGTATAGATAGGTATCGTTGACCGTTGATTTTTTGCCAATCGACAATTAGTGCTTATTTAATCATGTGATGTATTATATAGGTACTTCACGATAAGGTCGTCGGGTCAGCTTTTTATTAAATCACTATTGTACAAATCTCAACACCCTATGAGTCATGGATAAGCACGACAAGTCTAAACAATACAAGGCTTAAGAGTATGTAAATTTGTTTAAAATAAATACAAATTTTAGAACAAAACCAATTTACCTTATAATGGTATAGTTACTTAAAAAAACACAAACCAATGTATTTTTATTATCTTTGTCTTCTAAAGATTTATTAAATGAGATGACTTATGTTCGTGCGCTCATTGTACTTTACATTGATAATATTTAAAAAATTTCATCAAACCTCTAGATACATTTTTTTTTTAAATTTCAATTCGTAATTTTATCAATAGTTTTTTTTTTATATATCATAGATACTAGTACACTATATTGATGAATTGATGGTGTATATACATTATAGTTTTATTGTTTTAATTTTATATTACTTAAATTTGACAATTATTCGGCATT
The DNA here is from genome assembly GCF_020184175.1 of Aphis gossypii. Taxonomy (NCBI): domain Eukaryota; kingdom Metazoa; phylum Arthropoda; class Insecta; order Hemiptera; family Aphididae; genus Aphis; species Aphis gossypii. The sequence goes on along the minus strand of NC_065531.1, from coordinate 63,073,017 downwards.
TTGAAAATATTTTTGAAAAAATTCGACATGTTTTATTATTTATAATATAGGTAATACCTATAATATTAATAGTTAAACAATTAGTACTTAATTTATTATTTTATAGATTACTAATATACTATATTTTTTTTACATGTAAATTTTTATTGTGCTATGTACATATTCTTTATTTAGCTAAACGTGATAAACGATTTCCAAAAATTTAAACCTAGAAAATAGTATTATAAATATTAAATATTACATGACAATTTCAAATACTTATACACAGTTAGGATTCCATTTTGTATTTATTGTTAGTTTTAATATTAAATGATTTGACCAGTTATCGACTTTAAAGTTTAGAATATTATTTGTTTAATCTTTATTTTAGTTTTAAAGCGAGTTATAAGTAGGTATAACTGTATAAGTACCTATGTAAAATAGGTGATAAAAATTAAAAATGCTCATAAAACTCGCTTTCAAATTAAACTAATGAAAAAATTCGACAATGGAACGGATAATATTTTTAACTTTTAGTTTAATCAATTTACCGTTATGTTAAGACTTAAGACTAACAACACAAAATTAATTCTGTCGAATGCAAATAATATTGAAACAGCACATGGCATTCGGTCATCGTGTCCTCTTTATAGGTAAATACATAAATATTAAAATATATTAAAGGTAATTACATTGAGGGAAATGAACTTTATTGTTCTATGTTCATGTTTACATATAATTTCTTAATTAGCTCGTGTTTCATTCTAAAGTACAATTATTAATACCATAGGAACGTTTTGAATATAGATTTAAGTTTGTACCTATCAAACACAACGTGACCAATATTAATGTTAATACTTAATAAAAAGAAACAACGGATTTATTTTCTATAGTATTTTTCTGGGAAATCATTAAATCAATATATTTTATTGACTTTTTTTTTAACTTTAAGTATTATTATTACCTAAATAAATAAACTAACATTATTTGTATTTTTTGTACAACTTTACAAATAAGCCATATTATATTGAATTCATTATACTTTGGTATTAAATATAGAAGATAATATGTTCTAATACAAATAAATAAAAATAATTAAAACACGTTGGCTACCATGAGTATCACGGGTGTCACACATCATGATACAACAGCCATAATTTTGACGATCTCTGATTAGGTACCATGAGAGTCACCAAGGACTCACAAATTGTCATTATGTGTGTATCGTGTGAGTTGCAGGTGACTCTCAGGTATTTTGTTTTTTTAAAGTTATGTAGAATTCAATAACCAAGAAAACTTATATTTTTTGTGAGTTACGGGCGATACTCATGGTAAATAAAAAAATATTTTTGAAATCAGGTCTGGTAGCCAACGTGGTGAAAATGGAGTGATAGTAGTGTTAGTACCTAATTTATTTTTGCGACATCAGGTGATATAATATGCTTATCGGTGTTTCTTTTGTTTCACGGGGAGGAGTGCTGGCCGACTTAATATAAATAATTAGATAAAAACCAATAGATCATCTCACTAAAAGCCACAAGACAGTATTTTTAAGCTGAACATATACACAAATTAGCGTTATCGAGAAAAATAAATACGTTCTTGAAAATCAATGTTTGCATATAGTTAAAATACGTTGTAATTTATTATATTACATATTATATAATATAATGTTCATTTTCTTACAATTCTTAAGTATTTTTTTTTTTTTTGTAGAACTGTAAAATATTAAACTTTACAAAATTAACTATTATTATTATTTTTTTTATATCATGGTGACTATTTATGAATTATACCTGCGTAAATGTCCACGACTTTATAGATTTTTGTTTTTTAATTGAAACCGCAAAGATAAAACATATAAAAACAATTTAAATGTTTTATTCACAAAAATAACACAATCAAGTAATAATATATAGTATAATAATATTACGGAAAATATTTTTTCTAACATGATAGATATCTATAAAGATTTTGAGGACATCATATCATCACGTTTTTGGTTGATAAATATAAAAAACATTTTTAATGTTTATAGAATACATTCCAAATATCTTATATTTTGAAGCTGTTATTTAACTTGTGCAAGTATGAAACTAAACGCTTATAAAAAAATAAACTATTTGTAGGTATATTGAATGTATTATGAATAGAAAACAAAACATGAAAATAAACAAAATACTGATACAATAGAATAGTTTGATTCGGTAATTGTCGTATAAATATATTTAAATGTAGTTAATTAAATAATCAATTACGTTTTTGTACGGGATATCTTAAATAATTAATACAGAATATGGTAAATTGGTGAATGTAGTAAGAATGCACAATGGCGTTAAAACAGATTTATAAAATGTAACAAAATACAATTTTAAAACAATATATTAGATTTTTTGAATGTATCTACTTAGTTTCGATAGCCGGTGGTTGACTTGCATACACTATAGTACCTAATATAACTTTATACTTCTACAGTTGTATACATAATGTAAAATATAAATTTTAGTTGCGCATTCGACTGTAATGTATTCGTTAGATTCTACACATATTTTATAAGCGGCGGTAACTTAATGCGTAGTTATAAATGTGTATACAAAGTATACTGTAGGCATATATTTTTGTAACTATATTTATTATGGAACCGCTCTGAACCCCGATTTTTATCCGTCACCTGCAGCATATAGAGGCGGGACTACGAGTCGAGTAGCAGCTGCTGCGTATTATTATAATGCATGTCTCCTTTTCCATTTCGAAGAGGGCCGGTCGACTGTCGAGAAAAAATATGTTAGGTATATATTTAATGTTTAAGCCTATGGTATTTGGGCGCTACGGTCTGTTGATTTATCTTCGTATTATATTTTATGTAATAGCCTGGTACCCCATGTATAAACCAGAGATCGGCCATTGCAATAAGCCGTCAAACCGAAATTAGATTTTTTGTTCTGACAGTGATATATGCCACATTGCCACTACTATATGCTAGTCCCGGTGTATTATTAGTATTATTATACATAGTACATTAACATTTCGTTCTTCTCTGCCTAATGTAAATTATGTCGTCTATGTATGCTTTAAAATACTTTTAAATTTTGGGGCTTGGCCTGTTTTGTAAATAAATAAAAATAAATAAGCGACGAACCATATACCAAAAATACATCTTTACAGATTATACTGACACATCTGGCAATTGTATATTTTAACTTATATATTTGTTATGTGATGCATTAGTAAAACTACATAAAACAAAAATATTTTATTTTTATATTTTTAATGACTCGGCAGGCCTCTGTTATACGCCCAGTGTATATGCAGCCTTTCTATGTATGTATAATGTATCATATTACAATTAAAAAAAACTGGTTAAGTACTACTAAGTTTTTTCTAATATTTCCTTCTAAATATTATAGTTAGGTATACCTATCTCTAGATTATAAATTAATTATCAATAAAAAATAAAATTTACTGTCAATGTTGTCTAAATTTCAATTTACATAGAGAGTTGAACGTTTATATAATAAACGTCTAAAATGTATTATTTGTTTCTTACTATTTGATCTAACTATATAAGTTTAAAGTTTAACAGTCATTAATAATTATAATAGTTAACAGAAAATAATAGATTATAATTATTAAAGTAAATAAATAGTTTAAATGATTTTTGGAGAAAAGTTTGTATTTTTTATTTTATGTATTACGATCTTTATTTTATACTTTCACACTAAACAAACAATAAATCCAATCGATTACAGAAATAATTTTTTATAGCCAATGCTGGATGGTTAACATTAGTATACAACTTAGGTATAGTATAGCCATTTTGTAAATTCAAAAATAATTTTTCGTGTATTAAAACAAATCTGTATGACGTTTTATTCACAATCTATTAAGTTAAACAACATTTATCTACATTAAACAAAAAATTGTATACCTAACTAATGGAATATTAATTATTTAAATTAAATCATACTAATATAGGTAGGTAAGTATATTACATTACCGTACAATTCAAATCTATCAACTAATAATTCATAAAATGCTTCAAGTATATTATAATATTATGATTTTGTCAGTGTCTGATAATGGTATGAAATTGAATTACCGCCGTGCGCCGGTGTTCAATATAAAATATTTTAATAAACATGAACAATAAATTCGATTTTTAATCACATTTTAGGATGTACATTGTGTATATATAGTCTTCAATTGCTTTCCAATTAAACAACTGCGCAGTTACACCAATTTCATCATGTGGCGTTTTCATGTGTTATATATTTACCGAAAGAGATATGATTAATTATTATTATTTAAACATCTTATTTATTAATTGGCGTTAATATAGTCAACTTTTTTTCACAACTTTTATCAAGGTATTATTAGTTAAATATTAATATTAATTAATCTGATAAAATTATAAAGGACCTCCTACTTCACTATTTAAAAATATTTCTGAATCAAGCCGATAAAGTACTCTAATACCTTGTGTTTTAGAGAATATACTGAAATATTATGTTATATGACACAAAATTATTTAGTAATTATTGTTCATACCAGTATAATAAGTAATCAATGTATAATATTAACTGTTAAGTATAAAATGAATTATTTTTAAGCTTTAAGGAATGTGAGTATTATAAATTGTCTAATATTTAGTATAATATAATAATTGATGTATTTATAATTTTTAATTTTGAAATTAAATTTACTTTTTACTTTTTATTTTTATTGCAGTATTTTAAATTTAGACGTTTTAATTAGTTCTATAGTTAAATCGTAACTTAATATATGATATAATATATTTACTATAGTTAGTTTTTACTAAAGCTCGGGATTATATAGGTAATAAATAATAATATACCTACATATAATATGTGCTTAAAATCTTTAAATATACGCACACACATATCTCATATTACCTATTTTGCACCAAAAAGTATCAAAATATGCTTTTATTTTTAATTGTGTACATTTTAAATAAACGCAAAAAACATAAATATGTTTTATTAAAAATATATTTTAAGCGGAAGAAACGACGTTGAAAAAATTCTGCGGACTAATTCAGCAATATTGTGTTTCAAATTTAAGTATTCTGATTGCATATGAAGTTCTTAAAACGGCTAAAACTTTTATAAAATTACAACTATAACTATATGATTTTTTACACATACGAAGTTTCAACTTTTAAATATAATAGTTAGTCTAAGAAAATAACAAATAAACATAACGATAATAAAAACGATAATACAATCAATTCTAAGTTTATAAATGGTTTTTTAATATTATTATGCATGTTAAATTTTTAAATTCATTTCTATAGAACTAATTTATAATGTTTTATCAATTGTAATTTTTATTGCTTACCTTTATTTTGTTTTTGCCATAATACAGTCCTGTGTCTTATAGTATAGCTATGAAATATTACAGTCCATTTGCATTCTCATTTTTAATGTTCTAAAAAACACAATTTTCAACAAATATTGATACCTCATGTAGATGTTCCTACTATACTGTCGGGGTAATTATTATTTAGTGACTACAAACAGAATTTCATCCCTACTTTATACTGGCCGCAATTGGGATTTGAATAGGAAAAAAAAGGTCACTTTCGGCCACAATCGAACGATCTTCAACGACACAACATATACTTTAACAAAACACAATTCAACAAAAGTAAATTATTTAGGTGCGGCCGCAGTGTTGTTCGCACAGAAGGGTGCCGGATGTGCCTTACAGGTAGGTACTGAAAGGAAATCCTATGAGTTGGGTACCCAAAATTATAGCTCTTACTGCTAAATAACGTGTATATTGTACATTTTCCCAAGATATAAGATTTATAATAAGATATACTTTAAGAAAAATATTATAAATTTACAGGTCAAAAGATAAAGGTATCTACCGTTTGAATTTATTTCATATACTTAAATGAAACCCGAAAATCGTCTACCTGCATATTGGTAGAATTTACAGACGCATGTAAACTACTTAACACTATTTTTAGTATAAACTCCACCAGAAAAAACTTGTAAAATTGGGTTTATGTGGTCTAAACCAGAAAAAAATCCAACAATAATATAAAATTATTATTAAAAAAAAAAAATTATAATTTGTTTATTAATAATCGGCCACATTAAATAAGACATTGCACAACGTGTCAACGTTATTAAAATAATAAAATATATAATAATGTTGTCCAAGCACATTAAATATATTATTATCATTATAACTTTAGAGCGTGATATTAATGTTCTACGTGTACAATATACAATACACTATAATACATTTTTATTTTTACCAATAACATGTCATTCGATTTTTTCTTTAATTTCTTATTGTACCACTACAACTTTCTAGTCATACAATATTTAATATTTTACTTACAAGAAAGAATTTATAATACAGTAAATTTAATTCAAAAACATTTCTTATTAACATGTGTTTTATTTTTTATTTAATTATGTAGGTATTTAACCAGTTAATTATAAATATTGTCCATCGCTTTTTTTTAACACAACTCATTATTTGTTTTTTTTTCTAATTTTTGCTTTGATATTGAATAGAATGTAGTAATGTGAATATTACTTGATCAATTCATCAAAATAATATTATTATCCTGCTTCGCTCCAACAGTTAAAAAACATGCACAATGGCAAGTTTTGTTACTGCATCTCCATTTTGTTTTAATAATACATGTGAAATACTTATTATTGTTAAATAAAACTAATAAATTACCTATTTGATCACAAGTTTAAATGAACAATTACTTTACCTATCAAAACTACTGCATATTGTAACAAATAAATGCTGAATACCCTACGGCAAAGTAGGTAGGTACCAATTGAGGACTGATGATATTGTCATCGGGATTACTATGTTTTGCAGATACTATGAAAATAAAATTATTTATAAATATTAACTAATATTAATGAATAGATTTAACGCATTCAACTAATGTCAATTTAAGCAATTTCGAAGTAGGTACCTACGTCATCGCAACGGATGTTAACATGCTTAACATGGGTGGCCTTAACACTGGTGGAGATTCTACAGGTAAGGAAACAAAACTGGTGAATTTCATATTAGCTCTTTTTATTACCATTTTATCTAACCTGTATTATAGCGAAATTTACAATGGTGTTTCATTTGTAGTTTTTCGTCAATGAATGAATTAGTTTAATAAAATTATTAACCCTGTAATATTCGTATTATAATCACTACATAATCATCATTAAATGCAATCGTCTGTTGTATTGTTTGTGTAAAACCTATATATATATTACGTGTAAGTGTATGTAATTATTATGAAAGAAGACCAATCAAAGTATAATTATTTATGCAAACTAGCACGCTTTTTATTATGTATTTATTAGCGTTTTATAGTGTGTGTGTGTGTACTTACAATGTAATTAATGATGCGCGTTTATTGGGTCAAAGTCAAAGTAGATACGTTACAATGTACATAACACACTGTATCGAAATCGAATGTACGTGTGCTCTTACGGCGTGGGAGTCAAAGACTTCGTTCGATTAAAAATTATAACCGTCAGAAGACGCTTCGAGTCATTAATTTGTTGTTCACCGGAATAGGTAGACAGTATCGTTTTGGCGTGATGAACAGAGTCTATTCGTTTGATTTCAATTATTTGCATTTATTCTTACTTTTACGTTATTGAAAATATTTATTATATTATGTACAATTATAACTAATTAACACATATATGCATACAAGCATACGTACTTGGACTTCGGTTCACCCTTTCCCAAACTGCCAAACAATCCACTGATAAAATCATTCATCGTTGGTACTTCGTATCTTATACTTTAAATAGTATATTATTCAAAGCTTAAATATTATACGTTTTTGTTTTATAATGTGTGTTTTTGTTTTTTTAGTGGAAAAATATTTACCAACAGAATACGACGTCACTATTATGCATATTGCTTGTGTGTAATATTGTGCGTTGTACCGTACGTGAAAACTACTGAACATCACAGATAAATATGATAACCTCTGTGCAAAAAAAAAAAAATTGGTTGATTAACAAAAATAGTAAGACTATTATTTGTTAATTGTTATAAGTCATCATCATTTATGTTGTATAAATAAAAATAATGTGAAATTGATGAGTTATATTTTTAATTCACATTTTAATCGGTACAACGACTGACGTGTACATTTGAGTAGGTGCATATAACCCTATGTCTGTCGCAGTTGTATTTTTGAACTTCATTGTGTAACTGTATAGACTATTAAATTGACAAATCATAAAATATTTATATATCTTAGCTATTCAATTATTTTATATTTCAGGTCATTGAGCGAGCAATTTTCCTGCAAATGTGCAATGTTTGCGGAAAAAAAAACAAATTTTATATATAATAGTATATATTTCATTGCGAATGATTGTGTTTTATACATATATAGCAGCAATAATGAATAAATTGCAAGTTATTTTATATTAATAAAAACATTATTTTGTTTAAAAAAAAATAATAACAATAAAAAATTAAAACTATGTTTTTATTTGAAATTATTAATATAAAATATAAAATGTATTGACGAAAATATTTTATATTTTTTCATGTGACTGAAGATAAGTGCCCATAGTGTAGGTACATATTTCTAAATATGCTAATAGGCAATAGGTTTTCAAACGCTTATTTATTTATGATGTACTTATATAGTATTATTTTTTTATACATGAAGGCGAGGAACCACTTCTCACAAATTTAAAAAATTATACAATTCTTAATATTTATCCTTTATCTAATTCTTGGTGATACACAAGTTGGAAACATCGTATAATAGGTACCGACCGCAGTTGTTTAGTACCTAATGTTGATTAGCTTATGAATAATATTGTAGTATTGTACCTACAAATTCGGATAAATCTTTACCATATTTTGATCGAAAATATTAGCTTATTTAGTTATATAATATATATAGTTATAGGTACTAAGCAATCATGGTTTTTTTAAAACTAAATAGCTTAATAGCTTTAAATATTAAAAATAATTTATTTGGTGCGTGAGGTTGAAAAATAGGTAGGTAGTTAAAAGATCTATATTGAGGACCCAGCATATTTGAATAGTTTAACCTAACACACTACTACAGTAGAGTATTAACTCGGTGACTCAAACTTATCAATTTTGTTTAGTTAATTTAAATTTAAAATTGGATTAATTTTATTAATTCACAACTATTTAGAACGGAGGTTAGTGCAATTAAAATAAAGGTTAAGACTTTCAAAAATAGGCGTGCCTTAGATGGCAATAATGATTAAAAATAAATTAGATTTAAAATAATGAGAAAATAAAAATATGTATTTCCTGGCTTGGGGTTATCATATTTATTGATACAAGACATTTTTATCAGTCATATGTCTATTTTAATGGTTTACAATTGATAGAACTTAGATAATAAAATAATTAGGTAATTACCTGGATATTTTTATGGATTGTCATTGAATAATATAAGGTCGTAAAAAACATTTTTACGTTTTGAGTCTATATGTTGGTATGTGGGCAGTGACGGCCAGGTTAGGTCGATCACTCGCGATCGACTGAATTTTCTGTTAATTGAAGATTTGAAATTTTTGACAATTGGGATTTTACTACTTAGAAATTATAATTATTTAAGTCATAGTCATTATTAAATTAGTAATAATATTATTATTATTTATATATATTTGACAATTTTAACAAAATTCATGAACAAGCTAAAAATGTTATCGAAGTAATGGAACAAATCATATTAATTGGACAGAAAAAATTAACATTTATACAGTATTAGCTAAAAAAAAAATTGAAAATAAAAGAAAATGATTAAGTTGTTTATTTGATACTTTAAAGTTTAATAAATTACAGGTATTAAGTTTAATATTTTACAAATAATTTTATAATAATTTTATATTTATTATTTTATAAATAATTTATTTATTTTATAAATAATAAGAATGTTTTGCAGACATTAATAATATTCTTTAATCCAAATATAGTTGTGGATATAAAAAACAAATGATTAATAATTGATTTGATTGATATAAAGTAATTTTTAATTATTTTCGTGAAATTACGAAACAGCATCCTAGTATTACTAAATACTAATGAAGAATTAATTCAGGTTGCATCGTGATAAATCATAGGAAGGTTAAGATAAATCAGAAAAATTTGAAATAATTAATAAACTTATCAATACTGTAAAATGTAAATTATAAAGGTAAGGCTTAGATCATCATTAAGTTAAGAATTATGAAAACCTTTGTTACTAATCAACATTGAAATAATAAAATTCTAGATGCTGAAATAATAAGTACTTACGCAAATTCTTCATTAAAATTGAAATAAATCTTTTCAATTAACTACTACTATAATATACGAGTATTTGGTAACATATATTATTATTCGGTACCGTGGACTTAATTTATTAATTGATTTTAGGATGTTAAAATAATTAAATTCTTGTTATATTTCTTAGAAGGTTATAACAGTTTTTTTTATATTATAAGTTTTTAAAACCTAAGAGTAGAATTAAAATCACTTGAAAGTATGTAAATAAAGTAAAAATAAATTTTTGAAATAAATGTTTATTAAGTAGGATGTTAAAATGTTAACTAAGAACCCTTTTATTTATCCAGCTGATCAAATAAAATGTAGCCAAATCACCACTAAATATGATACTGCTCATTGCCGCATGAGCTTAGATCTTGTCTTCTATACGTATGTAATTAGTTAAGGATTGAGGATAAAAGAAATTGATTAACGCTTTGCACTGCTAATTTAGTACATAATATTATATAAGTGAATAATTTCAAATATTTCCTATTGAACCACAATATATGGTACCATAAATTATAATGCATAATAATACAAACCGAAAGTGGCTCTGCTGTATAGTAAGTTTTAAATGTGAGTATAAATTATACAAATAATTGTGTACAATGATTCTGAGCGAAAACCATGTTATCTTTTTTATTTATATAACTATTTGTTCTCGTAATTCATATTTACTCTGACCCCGGCTCGCTTCGCTTACCAACCCACGGGTGGTCAAGACCCTTGGTGGCTTGGTCACACCATAAACCATTGTTACTGCTATCCTTCGGCACAAAGGTTGCATTCCTCTTATTTGTATCTTGATATTGTATACCTGAAATTGAAATATAAAATATTGAAAAATAAAATAAATTGTATACTTATAAAATAAACAGGATTTTTTTTTTTTTTTTAATAATAGAGAGTTTTAAGTATTTAATTAATGATAATTATTATTTATTCATAAACTGATTGGCATTATTGTTTGTTTTTTTTTTTAATATATAAATATAAACATTTTCATATAATAGAATGATACCGTAAGTTCACTAATTTATCAAAGTATTTTTTTAAGTGAAACCACTCTCAAAGTCAAAGATTGAAACATTTTACTGCTTTAAAAGGTGATGTCGATAACACGAATAAACATAAATAAATAAAAACAAAAATAATTACACAAACACTTAAATCATATAATCCAACGGTTCCCAAACTTTTTTAGTTTACGCCACCCTAAAAATAAAAAAATGAATTGCGCCTCACATGAGTAAATAAATAACAAATTTATAGTATTTAAAATTTAAACATTCAAATATTTTTATTGTTATGACAAAATAAATCAACAATAAATATTATTAAATTTCTATTTAAAGTATTACAAAATTTTTAATTTTATGAAAAAAAAAAAACAACAACTATTAATATTTAATCTTAATGCGTACAATATAGTCAAACGCTGGCTGAATGTAGTAACTTTTCGAAAATTCCCCAATAAAGTATAATTTTACAATATAACTGTATGCGAAATTATTGTTGACTTAAAAATATCATTAAATACCATGTAGCTTGCGCCTCCCTTGTCAAGTGCTCTCGCCTTTCAAGGGTGATGCAGATGCTTAGGCGCGCCTCACAGTTTGGGAACCACTGATATAGCCAATATATTTATCGCTCGACTCAAAATTTAAAATTCACTTTTAATTTAATTAACGTTATGTAAAGTAAATGTCTTAGGTTATGTTAATTAAAATACACAAATTCTGTACTAGTTAACATTTATACAATTTTCAATTTGTATAGCTAATACAAAGTTTCTCATAAATAGTTCATACTAAAAGTTAAGAAAATTTCTAACATGATTTTTTTTTATAAATATTTGAACCTCGAATGTTGATAAAATTAGATATTTTAATAAAGGCAAGTTAGGGAGGCTGACTACGGTCGGCCCGAGAGACCTTGAAACGGCGCCAGTTATTATGTATCCGTTCATCGTGGTTGTTGTGAGGGTTGGTTAGGGTAGGCCATTCCGTCTACCTGCCATTATTATTTAGACATAGGGTATGGCGGGACACGATCCATTACAGAGATATTACCTACTCGATGAAGATTTATTTTACACTCGCTATCCACAAACCGTAACCGCTAGAACAGCGGTTACCTACATGCATGCTTTTTTTTTCATTACTATTATTATTTTAATATTTAAATATACAGTTTATACGTATTATGATAAATGCAATAAGCATACAATATGTGATTAGGTTGAAGAATTTTTTTAGTAGATAGTGCAGTTAATTTATTTTAATGAATTAGAACATCAATGGCATTTTATTAGATAATTAAAAGAGAATTAAAAATAGGCGTTAAAAAGCATTTCGTTTTCTACAAAACGTGTTTATATTATTAACCGTGATAAATAAAAAAAAAATGTATATCCTCAAATTAATGTAATATGCAAATCTTACATTATGATAAAATATGAAACCACTGAATTCAAAATTATTATTAGTAATCACTTAAACTGCATTACCTTAAAAATAATTTTCTTTAACCAACAGACCTTGAAACTTGAGTTAGAATGACCATTAATGTAGGTAATTATTTTGAAATTAGAAGTTTTAAATACGCCATTAGACATAATCAATTTATTAATGTAAATTTGATGTTCTAAACTATACTACAATAATGCGGCTAAAATAAAACAATATTTACAAACATTTTCGTTTATTACTGGTAAATGGTAATACGTATTGTTCAAAGAACAGACGGTCAGACATAATTGCATTGGCAGTTGTTACTGTATTATAGTATAGACTATAGATACTAGATGGATATAAAAAAAAAATCAATATATGAGTAATAAACTTACCTTTGCCACATTTAATTGATGCATTAGCGTATAATATGTTGTTATATCAATAATCAGCTATAAGTAGCAGGTATACCTTCTATTGTACGCATAATATAAAACAGTATTCCGTATAATTTTATTGTAAATTTGTAAACAGCATGACGCCAACTCCAACATTTGATTACATATTTGTAACAATTTCAAAGATTCAGCGTGATCGCATGAACAATACGAATTATTGTATGTTTTGTTATTATTAATCATAGAAAGAAATAATAATTTTATCATAGTCTCGTCGATTTTCTAAAAGAACCCGTTTGTTGTATTATATTTTTACATTTATTCAATATTGTAATATATGAATATTGAATACAATATGCTCATTGTATAATTTCATGTTTATGTAAAAATCATAATTTTAATAAATTCTTTTTTCTTAACACTAATATATTATTATAATGAACACATTATTTAACAAGCGTACTACAATATTATTTTAAAAATAATTTCTAATAAATAAAATATTACTTTATATACTAATGTCTCAAATATACTATATATTATATAGTATATAATACTTTAATTATTATTCATTAATAATTGGTATTAAATCTCGTGTGCATTCATTAAACATTATATATTGCACATCCGTGAATACATAAATATTAAATCGTAAATAATACATAATATTATAATGTTTGCTTAATTGCTTATGTTAACATTTGGCTATTCATAGTTAAGCTTTGGAGCGGTCTTTCGTTTATATTAGGTTCTTCTTGTCAGGTGATTTTTGTTTATCAGTATACATTTCTCGATCTTTTCTAATGTTATCTATTTTTATTTTTATTAAGAAGTTCTGGGTCTAATTAGCATAATAATGATTTAGAAATTACACATTGGTTCTATCTATTTTTTTTTTTATATAATTAATTCATAAACGTGTCTAATATCAAATTATAAGTAAAAGTAGGATATTAATCATAATGTGTTAATTAAGGACCTTTTATCAAATTTTGATAAACGGAAGCAATAAATTAAAATAAATACCTATTTATACGTTGTCGAAAATATAATAATACAATACCTACATTATAATATTATTATGTATAATAATTATTAAATAACGAATTTATTATAATTTTTATAATTCTTAATACCGTTTATTATTTTTCTTACTTGTTATTTTCGAGACAAAAAAAATTTTTTTCTCAAATTTTTTTGTTAAAATTATTGTACATAATGAATTGTCATAAACACAAATTTAAACAATCATTAAATATGTATTATTTAAACTTACCTACTAAATATGCGTGTATAATATATACACGGACCAGAGCCAGAGCCAGAGCTACTTTTTGCAAGGCCCTGGGCAAAACTTATTTAACCAATAACCATAGTTATATACAACCTGCAATAGGCCATAGGTTTAATTAAAGGTGAAAAAATATGATTTGCATAAATAAAAATTACTTTTGAAAAGTTTCTTTCGGATAACTTAATATAACTAAGTATTATTATTTATTAGGGTTCTGTGATTTTTAAATTATGATTAAAGTTTTATGTAAAATTATTACTTTTAGAGCAAGAAAAAAATAGTTTATATAGTCTGTTATTGATAACAGCTATCTTCTTCAATAAAAACCCTTCATCACTGTATTTTTCGCACAAAACTCGTTTAGCGAAGACTAACTTATTAACTTAACGTAAATTATGTAAGCAGCAGTATTCATGGTGCAGCAACATGAATTTCAAAATATAGGTATAGAGAACAGTATACTTAATGCAATAGCGTCCGATTTTTTCAATAAATAAAAATACAATACATGATAATTCTTCGTAAGTTGTATTTATAATAGGAATTTTTAAATTATCGAAAATTCATATAAATTATATTTTTTGTTATAAGTGTTTGAAGTTCAAATTTTGATAAAATGTATGTAATTTTGAAAAGTTAGTATGTTTATTTGATTTATATTAATTTATAATTTTCCCTAGCCACCTTTCTGATTACCACATTGGTTCTTAAGATATTAATCGCATAACCACATCCCAATATTGGTCACAGCACATATTTTGTGTTCGTCGATGTGTACACGGTCTTGACATATCACGAACTTAGGATTTGTGTACACTATAATAAAATTATATCAAGGACATAACCTTTTTTGTTTTAAAGTAATATTTTCTATTTATTTTTATCATGAAATGGACATTAAACGTAATGAATATTCGATTATATTTTCTACCAAGATTATATCTCAATTCTGCCGAATTTAGACATATCACGTGTATGTTTTTAGGTATCGATATCGTTCATATACATCAAAGTATTAGTTACCTAATAAATATTAGTTTTGGCATTCTTGTCGTATGTGGTCTACCGCCTGTTTCTACATATCATATGCGGTCTATCTCACACTTGTGGTCTATCACGCATGTTTCTATATGTCTACCACAGTACCACACAGGTAAAAAAATTCATAAATTAATATAAATGTAAGATTATAATATATTTAATAATACACAATTATAATAATAATTCAATTATACACATCACAATCTAATCCTATACATGAACAAAATATATAAAAAAATATGCATTAATGCATTATAATATGTATTGAAAATTAAAAGTGGTTATTATCTTTATTATTTAAATTATTATAGGTAGGTATAATTTGACACCTTTTGTTAGTTATTTTGAGTGTACTTCGTCAAGTATGTCATTATAAGTCTGATAGATAAGTTCAATTTGAATTTGACGATAAATTATAGAACACAAAGAAAAATAATTCTGAACGAAGATCGTACCTCACTTTTATATTTTTATTGTCTATATCTACATTCTACATTACTTATTTAAAATTTATTTTTCTAATAACAATATGATAGGTTATACTAAATTTTAAGAACGAAAACAAATTAAATATAGTAATTATTATAATATTATTTCATGTAATATTTGTAATATCTGTTATTAGTATAAGTCAATATACACTAATAGATTCATAATAGGTAGGTACAAAGAGCTTAAAATGTATCATATTTAAATATTTTGGATATTTCATTGTGTATAGTTAATAATAATACATGTATAAAGCCAGATTCCCACGACTGATGTACCTACTTGTCAAATACGCCAATAATATTGAACATTTGACCAGTGCACGATTACGATGTTTACACGACTGGCGTACTTGACAAGTAATACGAGAAATATTGGCCGTTCCTTTGATTTGTGTTACATTTACCGACAATCCTCGGGAACGGCACCTACAGTGACAAATAATTGTACAAGTTTATCGATCCAACGGCATGGCAAGTAACCACCAGCCCCAAATGTTGGCTAAGTATACATCAGTCATGGAAATGCGGCTTAATGGTAAGAAACTTCAGATTCATATACATTATATTTTGTGAATTACAACAAAAAAATGTTATACTGCGTTTAAATATCCCGTTAAAATTTCAATGCAATTTGGACTTAAAAATATCTATTTGAAAAACATTTTACGATTGTATTTTTGATATTTTTAAGTTTTTATAGAAATGTTGAATTAAACTTTTTAGAGATTATAATTGAAAGTGTAATATATTACACCTACAAAATAATTTACTTGTATTCTTGGCTTAACAAATGTTGTCTACTTTTTTTTAAAACTTACTACACTTATAAGAAAAAGTTGAGTACCTATATACATCTATATGTTTAATAATTATTATTTAATATAAATTACAGCAATATTGAGCATTGCATAAAACGCCTTATGTGGAATTTTGTTCCTATTAATATTTACATTCATAAATTTAAATCTCTATAAATAAGATTAAAAATACCTAATATTTAGAAATGTATTTAATAAATATTTGGCAAAAAATTGAAGTCTTTATTATAGTTATTCATTTCTAAAGTACAGCAATATAACAATCTCGTTGAAATCTATCATTATATAAACATTTCTGTTTCTTCGATTATTTTAAAAATTATTGAGAATTTTTCAAGTAAATCTGATTTACTATCAAAAACTACCTTCAAATGAAGATTAAAGCATTTTTTCTACTTCAAAATGAAGCGACAAGAGCACACAAAAAAATACACATCACTGTAAAATTCAAACAATATATATACTTGTAAATTGTAAGTACATTATTCGTCGCTATGTTCAGAATCTAAAATAAGTACTGTATTTTTTGTATAGTATATACTGCATTACTAATTACTACATAAGTATTTCAATAATTTAATACTTATATGTTATAGTATTACTTACATTAGTTCATATTATATTTAATAATATTTTATAACTAAACTTGTAGTATGTAAATGGGTATGTATATGGGTTGAAAAACCAATATGAAGGCATATAAAATACTCATGAAAAATTTGTTATCCGTTATGAAGTCCGTAGAAAATTGTCTAATACAGCCCAAAGTGTTTTTTTTCCTTTTTCATAACCCAATATGTCGGCTCGTATAAAATAAATAGGAACTTATGTGCGTAAAGGTATTTATAAATACTTAAGTGGTTATTAAATCTAAATAAACATCAGATTACGTTAAGCTTGATCGACATATAGATAACAACTAACAAATAGTTACTCAAATGATGACATTTTAATAAATTGCCAGTTGTTTTATTTTCATTGAAACAAACAGCAAAATTTATAAACATGCCTATACAAAAAAATTAAATCCTTCATACAAAAAAAATTAGTTCAGAACAGCTCTGTGAACTAGCGGAATGGAATAATCTGTTCGTTGTCTACAACAGTTCTACTCTAATAAAAATATCTCTATTAGTAGCTATTTGTAAGTTGTGATCAATATTACAGTATTCAGTAGGAGTAGGTCTCGCTTTAAACTGAAACATTAAACGAGTTGGTAGCTATTTTACTAAAAACATTTGATATTTAGAAAAATAAAAAAATATAAATTAAATTTTGAATCAATCAGTTAGAAATATGTTATATGACTTGCTTTATGTATTGCTCTAGAGTGGATCAGGCTTTACGCATTTTTAAATAAATATTACCTGAATGTTCCTAAAAATAATAATACTGAATATATTCACACGAGTGTACAATACTTATATGTCGTACTCTTAGTAAAAAGCTAAAAAAATGTTATTGAAATTCAAATTAAAGAACTTAAAACACATTGTATATATTGTTCTAACTTAAAATTCACAAAAATCATTTATCAATCTATTGAAAAAAAACATTACCTATACAATAATTTATAATTTATTTTTTACAAATCACACCTATTTCTAGTTTGTCTGTTTAAACATTATATTATATTATATAATGGCGTGTTTACATTAAACATTGAATGCGCAATCAAATGTTATTCAGAACGAATTTGATAGAGATATTAAGCCGGTGCACTTAATTTCATTTAGTTGAATTTATTCGTGTAGTTCGTTTTTAAGCGTTTGCTAGCATTCACTACCTCGAGACGCAAACGCGAATGATCCTAATGTCGTTCAAATAGTATTTTATTTAATCTTATTATTTCTGTCAGTGTATCGAAATGCTTTAAATGGCTTTCTGTTCACGTTCAAATATCATGATATATGATGCACATAATATGTATGTTATATTATAATGTAAGACATTATTGATTATATTGTAAATCTGATATCTGTATATTATTTACTCTATAAAAATGCATTTTTAAATTTTCTAAAATATTATGTTATTGTTTAATTATTATAATATACGGTAGACAAAAAAAAACCATAGGAAAAAAATTATGAAAATCAAAACAATAAAATATTTCAATCAATAATAATTGTAATTAAAATTATATTACTTATATCTAAGTTGCATTTAAAAATTTAAAATCTATTTTTATTGTTAACCTATCTTTTATATGTTTTTTTATTAATGCTATTTTTTACTTATATTATGCTTAGGAGTAGTTTTCTGTGTTAAAAAAGATTTTTTTCCTGTGTTCGAGTAAAAATGATGTTATTTTATATCTTATGTATAGTACGTCAACTTATATGTTTTATAGGTATTTATACGTTTGTAATATGTAATTATATTGTATATACTATATATACAGTGATGGGAAAGTTCTTTATATAAAAATGAACTTGTTCAAGCTCAAGACATTAAATATATGAACTAGTTCAAATTTTAGTTCATAGTTGAACTAGTAAAAACTATAGTTAATATTATTATCAAGAATAAAAAAGTTAAAAATTGTCAATGAGCAAACCCAAAACTTTTAAGATCATAATAAATAAGAACTCAGTTCACGTTCAAATTCATTTCTTGAAAATTAAACTCGTTCATGTGAAGTTCACACAATATAAACGCGTTGAAATGAACGAGTTCTTTCCTATCACTGCATAAATATAAGTACTTTATACACTAGTAAGCTTATTTAATTTGTACTATTTTTTTACCTTATTTGACTACCTAACAACATTTTTATTTAACCAACCTTTTAATATAAACCATGAGTAATTCAAAAAAAGATCTATTTAAAAAAAATATTTTTTATATTTAATTATACTTTTTTACAATTATTTAAATGTATCTGTTTATTTAGCTTTTATTTATTAAGTTTATGATATAAGTACGAGTATACTAAACCAAGACACCTAATCAGTTGAATTGTTTCTCTAAATATATGATTAGAATATTAGAACTAATAGCTAATAAAATATGCATAACATAATATACAAATTTGGTTTTTATTTCCACGATTTTTATTCTTTAAGTTTTTTATGTTTTGTTTTTTTTCTCCGATTCATTTTATACTATTATGAGTTCATTGTATTCATTATTTTATTTTGTTTATACCTAAATAAGTTTTTAATATTTATAAATTAATATTTTGTGTAAAAAATACGTCGTGTAAAACAACTAAATAATATTATATTTTATTTTTTAAGTTTACTTATTCTTCAATCCAATTTATATTAGGACATTTAGAACATAATATCTACACACGTATTTAGGACGCTGCAAGACTAATCATATTCTGGAGATAATCGGACATCTCTGGTTATGACGTTATGTGTATTTATTATAAATCCATTAAATTAAAAATATAAGCCCTGGTGTAGAAACATTCCATCGTCAACATCAACATTATAAAAACTAGATGAAGCATAGACAGATCGGTCATAGAGTATACAAACGTATACGAAATGTGTGTGAGCTGGTCGAAGGTTTCAAAACTATCGGACGGTATTAGGTATACGGGTAAATAATATTCATGTGCCTATTGGTCGACTTCCGGTAAAATACTAAGCGGTCTTAAAGATGTGGAACGAATCGTCGAGTGCATTTCATTTTAACACACGACCATGATCACGTAGAAGCGGTGTAAAAGAAAATATTACACATGTTGTGTGTTTATTATAATATATAACATTAAGCGACTGGCGTTCTACACGATCTGGCTACCTATACAATAATAATACTGTATAATTCAGTAACGAAATTTTTTTTAAATTTTTTTTCTGAATAGTATAGCTTTAATAATAAATTATTTAATTATCTATTTTTTCAACTTTTTTTATTCAATTTATACCAGAATAAATTTTTGTTTTTTGTAAATTATTCAGCAAATAACTATAAATAATATGAATATAGATCGTAAATACATTAAAATAAGAATATTTTATAATTTGATATCTGTGTACATTTTATACACGTCATGTAACGTCATATCTGCAGTATGCATTACACAAGTACACCGCACATCCATATTATAGACTTTATTATAAGTGTACCGAGTACTAATACAGTTGTGTTATAATTCACTTATATAGGTATACCTACTTTGTGGTCTCAAAAGTTTGAGACTTTTTGAAGTCTAGTGCATATAGCATATAAGACAATAAAAATATATATTATATTATTTATAATTATTTAGGTACTAATAAGTAATTGCTATTTGCTAGTTACTTGTATACTATTATAGATTAAAAATTTTGGAATTGGATTACTTGAATAATACCTACTTATGTTTATATACTTGTATTTATTCGTATGTAAAATATCGCTAATAATATAACGAATATTTAAATTTCAAATATTATGGAATGTAAAATATCATAGGTATATAATAGATATAAGATATAAAAGCTAAATAAAGCTAAAGCTAAATAAATAAGATATATAAGCTAAATATATGTTTATATTTTATACACTAAGCAAATCATGTGAATGGTTTTAGCTATCATCGTATGTATGTATTTATGTATATATATTGATACACATACATTATAAAACGTATTATCAATTATTATTTCGCCATGTAGGTAATAGATGTATGATGTGTATTTTAGAATTTAAAATATTTTTGAACTCTAGATTTAATTCAATGTGATAGATACCAGCTATTAAAATTACGAACTCGTAAGTGATTTTATTACATGGAAAACATACATGTACCTATCATTAATTAGCATATAGTTAATTAATATGATGCCTATTTTACTTTTATTAATCAGGTTCGTTATGATCCTTTTAGCTACAAAAACAAAACCACGCAGATATTCAATGATTATTTTCTTTAAGCTAATATACAGTAAGTAATTTGAAATATGTCGAGATAATTAAGATGGGAAAAAAATTTAAACCGTTAAAAATTATAAACCGGTTCTGTGGTAACCAGTGTCAAGGTCCGGTACAAATAAAAAAAAAAGTAAAAGTATTACAAATTACATCAAACGTTCGTATCACTCATTCAATAATTGTTAAATGAATGAAAAGGAAGTAAAACTTAATGTTTTATAAAAAATGTGATATTTTAAAGATTAAAATTAAAGAGCCAAAACACTAAACACTACAATGATGACCTATTATACATAAATTATTAAACAATTAAATTAATTTAAGCCCTGATAACGAACATATTTTTTTTAATTTTATGTTTAAATAATATCTATACTTCAACCACTATTGAAATTTAAATATGGTAGAGAAATCTTATACAATAGTAATCGTGTAACCAGATTTTTTTTTAATTCATATAATACAATACATTCTACTGATCGTATCAAACTCAGTGACCGTTGTCACAACATAAATATTTTCAATGTGAACTGTAGGATTGTATTATTATTATTATTATTATGTTAATTAATTAATTTTTTTTTTCACTTAAATTTTTATTTCACAATCTGTTGCAATAATATAATGAACAATAAATGAATGTGATACCCATGAAATAACTTCAAATATAATAATAATTTTAAAATAAAATCATTCAATTTTGTTATTTATATATTAGCATGAACATTAATCGGTGAGATGTAAAGAGTGAAGTGTTATTTTTGAAAAATTATTTTATCAAAAAAATTTTAGTATCATTATTTTACAAGTACTAAATAAGTATTATAAAACATAAAATCAAATTCTATATAGGTTATAACTGTTGTAAGACTATTTTATACCACAACCTGATAAAATTACGAACTGCAGTAGGTATACATTTAAATGTTAACTAAATAATAATAGGTTAGGTTATAATATGCTTTCAAATTAATTGAACATAAAATATTTGATATTGATTCGGAAATTGATAGAAATAAAGAATGTATAAAATATAATTGGCACGAAGTTGATATTGTTAAACTTAACCTTATTAAAATTTCACTTTAATTTAATGATTAATATTTAATAATATGTTATGTATTCAATAGATGATTATAAATGTCTTTCAGACATTTTGAATGACTTTGTTTATATCTAATCAAAAACAACAATAATAATAATAATAGATAGATAATATTTATTTATATCAAATGAAATTATACATTTCATATGTAATAGAAAACAAAAAAAATCTATATGACGACTCGAGAAGTCAATATAGTTTTTAAACAATACTAATAATAGTAAGCATTTTAAAATTAATATAAAATGCGAAGGTGTTAAAAAGATGTGTATATATATGATAATATTAGATGCGATAGAGCTGCATTCTTAGTATCGGTATTATACCTCTATAAAATACAGATATATAATGAATCACACAAGATCGTAGAAATTCAAAACAATTATAACGAACGTGACTGTATAGTATCATGTTTATAATTATAATATGAATGCGGAAAAATATATTGCCAATTAGGTGGGAAGTTTAAGGGAAAGGGGGTGTTAAGAGGAATTAGGCCTCCAAAAATATGTGTTGCATAAAAAAAAACCATCGTCTATAGATATTGTTTGCAAAAATAACAGATAGTGAAAATTTGTATAATCTAAATAGATCGTCATATTGTAAAAGTAATATCGAAATATTTATTTTATATTTCAATTACACGTAAGATATTAAGTTTTTTTAAAACAATACAACTCACAAGCTGATGTTAAGGTATTTAAAATATAGATATTATATGTATAGTAGCAAAAAATGGTAAGTAATTGAGTTCTTTCTTTTATGCACTTTTTATATAGTATGATATAGGCTTTGAGATTGGTGTTACAAAAAAAATCACTTGTATATATTAAGCTAAATAAGCAGGTTCTGTTAATATATATATATATGTGTGTGTATCGGTAATACAAAAACCGTGACTTTTTCACAAGTGTGATAGTTCTAGCCCAGAAAAAAAAAAAGGAATAGTATAATAAACAAGGACATTGCCGCTTTTATACGGTCGGATGCGAAACGACAAAATAACGCCAATTGTTCGAGACAGGACGGTCGTGAGGACAATTATTGCGTATGCATAATATTATGCACAATACGCTCGCGTGCGCGCGCACACTCGCACGTGTAGTGTATATACCTGATCGCGTCATAAGTATATCATGACGCCACGTGCGGTCATTCAGGTGTATTTCTATACATAAATTATAAACCCTATAGTGGAATACGTGATGGTGACCACGGCGCGCGCACATATATTATATAATAGAATGTGTGGTAGGTACCTCACGCGTTGTCTTACTTATTATGCTCTTACTGTAACGCATTGATGTAACACATATGTATAGTAAACTTTCGGTACGGAAGAGAATCCGTTTTACTCTGTTGTTTTTGATATTAAAGTGAATATATAGATTTATTATTGGGATTAAAAAATAAATCGTATTATCACTATACATACCTATACCTATGTGCGTATTGACACCATAGTAAAAACGCAGATTTCTTTAACTCGATTTTAATGAGAGTTTTCCGAAAAAATGTACGTATAGGTTAGGTTAAACTATCTAGGACTTTGCCTAAGGATTTTTAAGATAGTTTAGTTTTGAAAGGAAATTATGAGCATCTTTTAACTGTCCTCGTTTTAATAAATATTATAAATATCCGAATAAACTTGTTTCAAAACATTAAAAAAATGTTATATATTATAATAATGATACTCGGGGGGTATCTTTAAACTCGACAATAAGTCGTCAGCTATTCACTCTACAATATCAAAAATAACAGAGTAAAATAGACTTTATACTTTGAACGTAAAGTTTGCTATGCTCTATCTATGCGCTGGGATATTGTGAAACGGAGACGACACACGACGTCCTCTTAAAACGCGTATATCTATTTACCTCGAACGCACTTTATGCACATCACACGACTCATGAGCTATTAATCATTTGTTTGGATACGTTGACGGTCTGAATATTATATTGTGCATGAATGCATGATAATAATATGCAGTGCGTACACAGTGCTTCTCACTCTCTCCGTCATTCCATTCATTGACCGCCTAGAAATATTTTTACCAACTACGTAGTAGTAAATATCGCTGGCACGGCGTACGAGTTTATCGTCGTCGTCGTTAGTTTTATTATTATTATTATTGTTAATAATAATATAATTTTTTTGTTTTCCTGTCCGCCGATATTATTATCATAACGATATACGTATGGTGTATTATACCGTATACATACACATGTATAATATACGTATACATCGATGTTTGTAAGCCAGTCTGGTGTGGTGTCGGTCAGTCGTGGTGGCGCGACAGGGCTCGCGACAGAGGGAGAGCACCAGCGGAGTACGGCAGCCAGGAAGCTGACGAATAAATGACCGTAAATTATGCGTCACGAACACGCTCGGAATCGCATGCCAACAATTGTGTCGCGCCCGACATCATAAAACCGACCAGCCGTACTTCGTACATAATACGACGCAATATTAATTAGCTCCCGGACCGCAGCGGCGAAATTAATGAGTACGCCGAAATGTGTAACCTGGCACAAATCGACGGCGAAAATGAATAAATGAATATTATTATTATTATATTGTGATAAAACTGTACGCACGTCGTCGTTTACGCGACATCGTAACTGTTAATTTTCTACAAAAGTAGAGCGTAATACGCGTATAAAAATAATTATTATTTCATCGCCAAGCTGTTGTTATAATAGTAATTATTATTATTATTATTTGAAAACCAGACATCATAATAATTCGCATCATTATATTACACGTTTTCAACTTGGTTAGCCAAAAAATTATTAATAAAGGAAAGGGGTCGTATCATTTCGATTTTTATATAATAAAACGTCATATAATTCTGCGTAAGTCTGTCAACCAGATGAAACTATATGTATTATCACCAGTAAAAACGCAGATTTCAATAACTCGATTTTAATGAGAGTTTTCCGAAATCAGATAAAAAAGTTACTCAAAAGTAACTCACTCACTCGCGAGTACTTGCTTATCTGCTGTACTAGTTAGTCATTAAGTAGGTCACTGTAATCGAAATGTTAAATTTTAATTCAATGATAGGTATAATATCATTGTATTCATAAAACGATTCTAAGTGAAGGTGATTCTGTCAGTCTATATCCTAAGTATATTTCATGTATGTTTTTGTTTTTTGATACCTATTGCTGATATATAAAGATGTAAAGTAATTATTATTTTACTATAAAATAATACTTTAGGTTGAATTAATTTTTGTCAAAAATATTTGAAATATAATAATACACGTTAAGTTTTATTTGCGATTATGTATTTTTAATATTTTTAAGCAAATATAAGAAAAACTTCGGTAGGATCTATTGTATTCAAATGTTAAAAATGTTTATCTATCGAATGATTTTTAAACAACATTGATAGAAATATAAGACTAAAAAATGGAAAATTTTAAATGTCTATAAATAACTCAAAATGATTCGAAATATTTTGAACATTATCATGTATATAGAAAATGATTATGCAAATATTAGGTCAAAATTAAGTTTAAAATTTAATCAGCTACGATAATTCGTTTTTTAATTATAACAAAATATTACTCATAATTTGAGAAAAAATAGTTAGGTATATGTATAAATATATAAGTGAATATGCCATGTCATAAGACGTTGTACATCAAACGCTCATAAAAACTAATTTGGCTTTCACGTAGAATTTTTTTCATGTACCTAAGTTGCAAAATATATAAAAAATAACCTTATATTACATTTTTAAAACATAGATATTAAAAGAAAATTATTGATGAATTTCTAACAACAAAATAATTTGAAAATTGTCGAGATTTGTAGAAGTTCTAATTTTAAACGCTTATAAAAAAATTATAAGTCAAAAAGTTTTTGATATTTTTTAATTGGTATATGAAAAACTTATATGAGGAACTTTTTATTCAATTTTCAACCATTTTTACCCATCGAATAATTTTTAATCGACATTTTTTTTAAAAAAAAAAAGAGTGGTAACGTATAGGTAATAATGTTTCGAGTTTTATCTATAGCTATAGCTATTTGTTGGAAAACTTATGGAAAACCTAATGTTAAATTTTTTAACCTTTAGTATATAAAAAAATTATAAAAATAAAAAATAAAAATTATATAAAAATTTTTATAATTTTTCAACTACAAAATTATTTGCAAATTTTCACGATTTTGACATATTTCGTAAAAATTTGAACTATTAATGATTTAAAAAAAAAATTATGACTATTTTTGATTTTTTTTTTTAACTACAATAAGAACAAATCATAAGTTACCTTGTACTTAATTTTCAAGTTTTTCTTAAAACTTTTTTTATTTTTTTGAAAACTGTTGGAATATTCTTACTTTCAACCTCTAAAAAATATAATGCTTAAAGTGTTATGACATTGCCATCGGAAACCACCCCCAAAGTTTGAAATTGAATTATTTCGACAAATTATAGTGTATATAGGTACACACACAAAAGACTCATCATTGTAAAATCAATACATTCATCACTTCGTTTAGTATCTAAAACCGAAAAAAGGATAATTTCAAATATCTATAAATAGCTTAAAAAGAGTTAAAATATTGTGCAAATTATGTTACGTATAAAAAAATAAACCTGATGTAAGTTTCAAGTGTCTTTGGTTATTCGTATTTTCGAGTATTTATTGTGGATGTACATTGTACACTAACAAAACATAGATTAGATCATTGTAAGATCACTTCATTCATCGCTCCGCTCGGCATAATAAGTCTATTATGCGTATTTTCGTAGTATATTATTTGGAGAGAACAAAATAATAAATAGATACACGTGTAGAATGAATAGTAGTACCTAATATATAATCAAATACGTATAATATAGTATCATATTTATTATTTATATTATTATTATATACTATACGATATGATAGTCGTGTATGCAGTGCATTATGGTGTGGAGCTTAATGTTTTTTTTTTAAACTTTTAGTTTTTTATCTATTATATAATAGAATATATATTTATCTAAGCCATTACTTTTGTCATCACAATTAACGCGCTTGATGGTTATTTGTACGCTTGGTCTAGTAGTCTGTATAATGAATTTAATGTATATAAATATAATAATTAATAACGTTTACATTGGACTTTTAGAAATAATTTTTTTCCTCTCTTTACGTCATAAATATATACTTACATAAATACTCACCGGTGATGTACGTTGATCGCCCGCCAGAATATATTATATATGTATTTGCGCACATCAGTGTGTGTGTGAATGTATGTGATGATTGAATAATTACGTTAATATAAGTGTCTTCAGTAGTAGTTGTGCTTGCTTTGGACCTTGACAGTAGATAAACTTCTTATTCCAAAATACGTACAACGTTTTAACATAATTTCATTCGTTACCATTATGCGTGCTATTTTTATCATTATATTATATTGGTTATTATGCCTTAATACTATAATAATGCGTACCTATTCATCATTTGATCTTGGGGTTTTTTTTTTTTGTAATAATATATATTTTAACATTTTCAAAACTATTTGAAAATTTTTTTCGAGGATGCAGAAATCCTCCTAATACATGTTTAAAAAAAACGATCATCTTACTTAAGTATTTACTAGAAATTACAATTTTCAGACGTCAATTAATAATTGTTAACCATATAATATTTTAGCATAAAGGTGCATCGTACCTAAATTTTATTGCCTATTGTGTATACTATACTAAGTATGCTAGAAAAAGAAAAGAAAATTTCGAAAAAAAACTCAGTATTAAAATTAATCAATTTGCATAGTGGTAATTAGAATCCAGATTTTAATACCCAAATTTATATTGTAAAAAAATGGTTAACTTAATAATATCCTTAAAAAATTACCAATATTTATTTGATAGGCACACAAACAAAATAAAAAACGATGGTTTAACTTTTGGATTTTTTAACATTAATTTATCACTATAAACTATAACAATAAAAGAATATAGAAACAAAAACTGAACTTACTATATTAGTTCCCATAACATTTTTTCTTTAATTTTTATACTAAGAATTGTTTTTTTAACTACTAAGCACTTGGTAATTTTGATAATCCATCGTTAAAACCAAATCAAAAGGAACCATGTTCCCAAAAATGTATCGTGATTTATCGAATGTTTTTCGAATGTTCTTGTCAATACTACATGCATAGTAATATAGTATTCATCATTTAGCAATACTAAATTGCTAACCATGACATTTTAATAATATTTGAATATTGATGTTTTATATAAGTTCTATCAACATAATTAAATTACAATTTTTAAGTGCGTAATTATCTCTACCTATATCGGGCTATATATTTAAAATTTGTTAGGTTATTAGTTTATTACATGATATTATATTCTTATTCTATGGTTTATTACTATGACAACTTATTTTATTCTAATACAATATACTACAAAAGTTAGTCATGTAAACTAAATGACTAAAATATGACATATTATATTATATAAGTAGGTATCAAACATTACTTTAATTACAATATAGTACTTATACAAGTATCATTAGATAATATCTTAAGTTCGTCCTGTTAGAAGGTAATAATACACGAATATGGTTAAAGAAATTACATTTAATTACATGATTGAAGTATGCAAACAATAAACGATTTAATAAAATTAACATATGTTTTATTAGTTATAACTAGGGCTCGGATCTTAAAGAATAATAAGCAACTAAAAAAGCACACGATTGTTTTAAAAAAGCAAATAAGAAATATATTTATTTTTAAAAAAAGCAAAAATAAATCATGACCAAAACTTAACACTAACTAGTTATAAAAATGAATAAAACAATTTGATAAATTAATTTAAATTAAAAAAATAATTAACTACCATTTATTTCCTTAGATTTGCAGAAGTGAAACTGACTCTATTGTCCAACGGAATATTTAACATTTAACATAGAAAACGAACTCTTTACATCCACTGAAGTAATCGGTGCATACTTCATACAAGAGGTTTCAAATTACAACACTAAATCTTAAATTTTGAAATGGTCGATATCGATGTTATAGGCATACTGACCGTATAGGTACTGCCTACTATAATATGTAGATCGATAATCTATACTTTAATACATTTAATAAAAAACCGATAACGAAAACAATAATAATTCAATATAGGTACACATTTAGTCCGCATTCTGGGTTTTTACGTTTCTTATTAATTCAATTTTTTTATTATTACTTTAATAGTTGCATAATAAACATATAACAATTTTATAGCTAAAATAATTGAAATAAACAATAAAAGCATTATTGTACATAAAAAAAGCAAAAATAAATTGGTTTATTTGGAATCAGAATGAAGTGAATCAAATTTATACACAAAAATTAGATTTCTATCTCTTATATAAAAAAAAAGCATATGCTTTAAACTCCAAGCCCTAGTTATAACTTATAAGTTATAAGTATGAAGTACTAAATACTCGCCTTGTGTCAAAAAATTTCAAAAATATCTGTAAAATACCAATATCACGGCAGTACATAATTTAGTTATTCTTTGGTTTTCAATATAAGTATATTAAAATCAATATTCAATACTTAATAAATCATTTAGCCAGTTTTAGTATATATATAGCTAATTAATATGCAAGTAATTTTCAACTGCGACATAATATTTCAGTCGATTAACATTTTCTGGGCGTTAATATACTCATTTCTGAGTGAAACTAGTTGTACTATGAAGGTATTGTACTACACGATGTCGTTTGACTTTGAAATTATAACAGTAAGTATAAGACACGAGGATAATAAATAATAATCGTTAATGTGGCGTATGTGATACAAAAAAATGAAAAATTTCATCATACTCTTGCCGGAAGTCGTTACTCGCTATATATACGGTTTATACGTATATTTTATACATATACGACACGTCTACACATTATAATATATACACTATACACACAATGTATACATATAGAATAGACTCGATCGTGGCCGACACCATTATAATATACACATGGTCTCCAACCGCTGCGCACATATATAGGCTTACATAGTACTATCATTATTATTATTATTATTATTATCGTATTCCACTGAAAAGGGGAGCGTGAGGAATACGTGTAAGAGCGAGGTAGTACGAGAAGAAGCGAAGCGTTAACTCAATGATTCTTCAACAAGGGGTACGCGTTATTTATATATATTATATATAGTAGGCCTATAAAGAGCAACGTCATTGTTTACTTAAAATAATAAATCATATAAGTATGTTCGTGTGTGTGTGTGAACAAAGTAGTATAATATGACGTCCTGTGTATACAATATAGGTACCTATACATATACAAAGTGTATGCATAATATTATATATTATACATATAATACACGCACGTATCCATGTAGACGGTGTATAAGGACACGGCCGATGATGATGATGATGCGACCTGAAAGAATGTGGCGTCTAAAAATAATACGCTCAGACACACAGACAAAAAAAAAAATTGTGACCCGTCGTCGTGCGAGCTAGTGCCACACATTGGGATGTGTCCATCGTCGCCAGGTAGCCTATATTTAAAGAGTGAGAGAGAGAGGGGGAGAGAGAGAGAGAGAGAGAGAGAGAGAGAGAGGAAAAGTGAAAGAGAGAGAGAAAGAAAAAAGTGGCTGACGAAACACCTTCAGAACGTTGCACGAGATGCAATCTCGAGATGCATTTGTAAATTCATTCACTTGGCGGCGACTGCGTGTCGGAGGCGTGCCGCACGTAGCCCAACGCGGTTCACCCCGTGTACACAACAACGCCGACCAATAAATAATACCTTCCTATATCTAACGTGAACGTTATTATATAATACACAATATATATGCTATGTGCGTGTAATATGTATAGGTACCATTATATTGGATATTATGTTCGTTATAATATATTTTCATCGAATATATATATATATATATATGTAGGCGCGACGAAGACAGGAATTCGAAATTATTCGTTATATTATACGAACATGGTTCCCACGAAACACCCGCCCTTTTGTAGTTAATTGTATTATTTGTACCTACCTACCTACATGTATATACGTATGTTTAAGACGAAGAGGCAGTATATTTCTAACCCCGTTTTCCTTTTCGGATCGTATCGTATTATTAATATTACATTCTATACGCCTATGCCTTATAAGTGCTTACATGATATCATGTTTCTTTGTAACCGTATATTCAGACGGATTTTTCATTTATTTAGAAGATAAATTTGTTGGTTGCTGGCCGAGTTTCAGTAATATTATATTAATAATTAATATAAATTTAATATTTATCGATAAAATAAAATTTCGAAAATTGGCACAATCATTCACTGTACTAGCATAATTATAATTATAGTTATATAATACTACGAACCTTTACACTTTATTGTATATACACTGATAAGTGATATAGATTAGCTATAACTTTTAAGTTACGCCTACACATAATATAGTACACTCAAATAATATAAATACTTTATATAATTTCATAAATACACTAACATTGTACCATTATATACCTAGTAATAAAGTGTATTATATAGACGAGTAGATGAAAATTAATAAATTTACATTTATTTTTAAGGTTTGAACGAAAGCTATATTATACAGACGCAGAAGCAGTATACTTTTTAATCTTTCTCAGTTCATACTTCATAGACAGGTAGACTTGGCACCTATAGTATTAGATATTAATTATGATTTTATTGAGACATAGGTACCTAATATGTAAATGAGTAACAAGTATTTTTTTTAAATATCTATTATTCACGTAAGTATCTAATAAATTTATTCTTCTTAGAAGTAATAAAATTTATTAATTTATAATTTATAAATATAAATACATTGTGAATATTTACATAATATTATATTATACACACTTTATTATGGTCTTAGGTTAACGGTTATACAATTCTGTTAATTTAATAAAATAATATCAATAAGAAAATTCTCTTTCGGTATCGAAATTATGGGTTTCACTCGATCAGTTCAGTTAAAACTACGCAATTAATTTAATTATTCCAATTAAAAAGAAGAAAACGGCTTATGAATACAATTGATTAAAATAAATACTTCAAAAATTCTGAGTACTAGCCAAAATAAATGCAAGACCTTTACCATCGCCTTTTATATCACAATTTAATAATATATACGTTATTTGTAGTTTCCGGCTAAGATAATATAATATTATAATATCAAATATTAAACATTAACGTTTACACATTAGAATAATATTATCAAACATATTATACCTTTTAATGTGTTATGAAAAACCAATACTCTGATATTAATATTCAACTGAAAGTTTACAAATTAAATACTAAACTTAATTAACTATTTAGAAAATAAAGTCAACATAATAAATAAGTAGGTAAATAACTATTAATAATATAATATATGGGTGATTGGTAAATTCCACTGCCACGTTTTGTTAACTTAAAATATGTGTTAAGTCCTCCAGTACTAATTTTTGACCTGTGAAAATAAACGTATACTCAATATAATTTTAAGGCCATTTTAATTTAAATTTTAGATTCTGAGCAGAGCGATGAACGTATATTGATTTTACATTGATGTATATTTTTTAGATTCTGAACGAAGTTATGAATGTATTGATTTTACAATTATGTGTGTTTTTTTTTTTTTTGTTTTTGTTTCTGTGTACAGCATAATTAGTCGAAATAATGCTTCAATATCAAACTTTGGGGGTGGTTTCCGATGGCAATTACACTTTCAGCATTATATTTTTAGAGGTTAAAAGTAAGAATATTCCAACAGTTTTCAAAAAAATCGAGAAAAACAAAAAAATAAGTGACGGAAAAGCGAAAATTTTCACGCGAAACCAGTTTTCGGCCAAATCGATTTTTTTATATGGTTATAATTCAAAAATAATCACTATAAATACTTGAAATTTTCACCTTATATTTATGTTACTGTTATTAATACATGGCTAAATTTTAAAAATATTTTGACTTTTTTGAGTTATTTATAGACTAGAAATTTTCGATTTTTCTGAGAATTTATTTTTGAAGTGTCGATAAAAAAATTTCAGATGGCAAAAAAAACTTGAAAATTGAATACATGATTCCTTATGAGTTGTACTTACTGTAGTTAAAAAAAAAATCAAAAATCGTTAATCAAAATTTTTTTTTATAAGCGTTTATAGATCAAATTTTTACGAAATATGTCGAAATCACGAACATTTGCAAGTAATTTTGAAGTTGAAAAATCATAAAATTTTTTGTGTTTATATCTAAGGATTAAAAATGCAACAGTAAGTTTTCCATAAGTTTTCCTTAAAGTAGCTTTAAAGAAAACTCGAAGCACCATTATGGGAAAAATTTTAAATACGTTAGAATTTTAATTTTTTACGAAATAGCGTAACGATAATGGATTTGTTATTATTCAAAAAGTATAAGTCGTAGGTACTTGAAAATTTCACTAGTTATTTAGATTAGCATTTTCTTTACATGATATAATTTTCAATCATTTTGACTTTTTTTGAGCGATTTATAGACGAATAATAAATCAAAAAAATAGAAAACAATAGGGAAAACAAGAATTTTTACGCAAAACTAGTTTTTGGAAAAATCGATTTTCTTATATTGTTATAATTAAAAACGAATAACTGAACGTGAAATGTGGACTAAATGTCTCTTAATAGAATTTTCTATAGATAGTATTATTTTGAACATTTTTTTACTTTTTTGAGTAAAAAAAAACATTTGAAATTTTTAATTTTAATAAATGTAAGAGGAACACATATATAGGTATATATTATATAGTAGGTATATAATGTATATAATATACATATTATATATATAGATATGTTTATTTTAATTGTTTAACTCATTGGAATTGCGTATTCAAAAATACCAAATTTTATCAAAATAAAATAATCAAATTAAATTTTATTTATTGAGCTAGTTCTATAAATTCAGTCCCATGTTTTTCTTAATTTTTCGTATTTCTTATAAAGTTATAACTATATATATTACAAATGTAGGTTAAACTACTAACTGTATTAGTTTCTATTTATTCATGTACCTATTATATATTATTGTTTACAAATATTTTAGAAAATTATTATTATTATTTTAGACCTATAGTCTATATTATATAATTACAGCTAAAACTATGGCCTTCTATATTCAAATAACATATTAAATTACTCTAAAATTCGTTAGAGTATGGAATGTGGTAGACTATCTATATTATTAAATAATCAAAATTAAGTATTTTATTAAGGAAAACACATGTTTCAAATTCAAGTACAACATTATGCATGTTCTCGATTATTAGAAAAATATGTTAATTTTTTTTTTAATCATGTACCTACAAATTCACATAGTATTATGTTTCGTACAGATATTATACATATAAGTATCTATTATTTTTTGATTTATGACTTAATATACGATTATGAAAGTGTAGATGTACAAATGTTTGTATAATTATTAATTGAGAACCACCACACTTATACTATCAATACTAAATTAAAAGAGTACCTATTTCAAAATCAAATTTCGTAATATTCTAATAATTTGTATCTGCCTAATACCTATAAACACAAATATAACACAATACGTTTTCGGAAGTACCTAAGCACAATATCATAAATCAAAATACACAAAACATTTACTGGTAGGTTTATCATAACACATAATAAGCATTAATATTTTAACTAATTTATGTCTTTTTTTCATATTGTTTATTATTTTAAATTATATCATTATTATTTCAGTCAAAAACTATTTTAAATTTATATCGAGCATATGTTTCAAAATTGTATACAGTCAATTAATAAGGTAAAAAATATTAAAAACTTCAACGGTAAAATATATTACAATTAATTATAGCTATGCGTTTTAATAAACTAAGAAATCGTTATATTTTTATAATATAAATTATAATAATTTAACGGTTTGTATTTTTAAAAAAATGCTCTTAATTAAATATATAATAGTATCAATACATTCGAAAGCTATCAAAAGAAAAGTTATACCAATTAAACAATTTAAAATTCTATACCTAATTTTATGGACTTCAATAAAGTTATGTTTGTAGCAGGAAATAAAATGTGAAAGTATGCAATTATCTATTATACTGATAATTTTATTTGAAAACAAAAAATAAAACTTTTAATAATTTTCGTTCTGTTCACATTTTCAACAGTAATATCAGAGTCGAACATCATATTTAATTTCCCGTGTTAGGTCAGGTCAGGATTTTCAAGTTTTACGGCTTAGTAAATACAATTTAAATACACGTTTAACTGTTGGTCATAAAATCAATAACTAATAAACATTTTTAAGAATTTTATTTTCATTTTTTAGGAAGGTAGGTAGCCTATACGGCTATAAGTATACCTACTTACAAATAGGTACTACATTAATATGTAATATGAAAAAAAAGACTATTAGATTATATTAGTACTATACTTGAATACTTACTGTATTATATGATAATATGATTCATGTACTAAATAGCTATTTAGTCTAGACGGCTGTATATTTGATAAATGTTCATTTCGATTACTTAATACTTTAAATTTAAATTTAAAAACCATAGATAAGAGATATGTGAGATACAATTTAAATTTGCGGCATTAGATTCAATTTTATTTTACATACCTACACTCTCGAGAGTGCCTAAGTATTTTTTCAGTTATTTTAGATTATCAGTGACACTTTTAAAGTAAAAAAATGTTTAATCTTTAATATTCAGAGAGGTTTCTAGCAGCAGATTAGGTCTCGTAGGATTTTTTCTTTGGAAGAGTTTAAAAGTGAAAATTTCAAATACTTTTCTTAATAATTGGGAAAAACAAATAAAT
The DNA here is from genome assembly GCF_020184175.1 of Aphis gossypii. Classification (NCBI taxonomy): domain Eukaryota; kingdom Metazoa; phylum Arthropoda; class Insecta; order Hemiptera; family Aphididae; genus Aphis; species Aphis gossypii. The sequence goes on along the minus strand of NC_065531.1, from coordinate 63,036,417 downwards.
TAATAATTAAATAAACTTACCATAATACGTATTTACGAAATACCGGTGTTCGATAAAAATTATTTTGTTTTTCTGTTTAAATTCAGAAAGAAATAAACGTAACAATTGACATTTTCATACAACACAATGTTTCACATAAAATCATAACTCTGGTACACTTAAAATCAGAATGAATTTACCTATAATCAATCTTAAAGGTAACAATGATGTTATCTGTATTCAGTATACGTCTGTTTATTTTAATTTTAAAGCAAATTACGAGTATGTAATATAATATAATATATTAATTTAAAAATTCATAATACAACGTATTTAAAAATGCTTTTATTTTCAATTTATAAAACATTGTATGTAATGTAACATTGTGTTGATTCTCTCTTGCCAATGTATTACTAAGCATACATTAACATAGCAAATTTTACGTTCAGAAAAATGTGTTATTTTTTACATTAGAGTGAATTTAATTACTATTAAATGTATTAAACTAGTAAATGTAAAAATATTATCCAGGATAATTTTTAAATTTCTACATTTTTATAATTTGAAAGCGAGAAAGTAAGAATAGATAACCGCTTTGCTGTAAGCACACTAAAAACAGTAGATGTCGAGTATACCTATACATAGTAATTAAGAACGAAACAGAAGGATTTCTTTAACGATTCTGAGCGAAGACGATCTGTTAGCTTATAATAACATATAAATGTATATATTATTACCAAATATGTATTAACTATATTCTATGATATTATACTCGTATTGCTATAATAGTAATTTATATTTATATAATTATTAATAATACGATAGATTGAATTGATTTTTACTGAAAACATTGCATTTTAAAATTTCATTATGTATAGTAAAATATAAAAATATGAACCTATCTATTCTATCTAATTATGAAGATGTAGTAATACATCCTGACGTAATTTTCATTTTCTATTTTATTGAATTTTAATTATCTAATTATACCTAGGGCCTACATACTACATATATTATTGTATATAGTGTACAGAATTACTAACTTTGTGTAAGTGCTAGGATATCACGTGATTATTATTTTTTTTTCACTCGGAAAAGTATTAATGTTTTCTTACAATACTTTCACAGGATAATATTTTATGATTCATCGTAATGATATGAAATCTTTTTGACAGTTTCCAGGAACGGGAAACCAAACTGCAGTTGTCGGTTATTATTTGATAATGATCTTTTGTTGTGGAAAAGGAATTTATGATTTCAATAGGACAAGTTATCAAGAATTGGGTTGTATAAGGTTACCCTCCCATTAATAATATAACATGTTTCATCCTGTTCGTCCCGAGTGGATATAGCGTCGAAAAAAAAAATAAATAAAAAAATAAAATAGAACGCAATACTTTTATGGGCTTGTTCGGTTGTTTGAGAGTATTATGTATTAATCCAACGGCCATAAACGTTTAAAAACGGCTAGGAGGGAGTCGAGGGACCACCTCGTCGTGTGCATAGACATATTATATTATGACGTATAAAATATTTAAATATAGTGTTATGTGTGTAGCCTGCCGGTACTATATACTACGATGCCCTTCATTTTTAAAAAAACCGTTTCGATCCCTCGAACTGACGTGTATCTCGAATACGCCGTACGGTTTAATGATCACGCTATGCAGCGATAAATCCATGTGAATATAGAATAATATAGATAAAAAAAATAATAATAATAATAAAAAAAAAATCCGGATTCCGGACGCTAATGCGGCGGGGATAATCGATTTAGTGAATCACGTGGAAAAAAGAACTATCGTCGATGCTGCCGTGTAAATAATTATTACAATAACGTAGCGCGTCTGTGCCGGTTTTTTCTTGTAAACGACCGGTCGAAACAGGCTGTGACGGCGAACAGGTTGTTTCGTAAGTGATTTATAGTAGAAATAAAATTAAATGTGTACTGGTGTAATGTTATACAGGGGGTACCCACACGATGTTTTGACAACTGAGTTTGTACTGTTTTCACCTCGCGTTTCAAAAACTAGGTTGTTTTTTAAAACGCATAACTATTTATCTACTTTATTCGACCCGGCCGCCCGCCGAGTACCTTTAATCCGTTTAATACATACACATACGATGATTCACGCAAGTTTTTTATTCCGTTATGACGTAATCGTAACAGTGTACTATAAAGTAAATCATGACCAGATAGATCGATCGAGTGAACGAGTATAATAAACTTATCGACTATACTATAAATTACAATATAAAGCTCAATCGCAAAACGCAAACCTAGTAGGGTAGGTATAGATCGCGAGGTGGCGTATCGCTATAGACGATGACCACTAGATAATTTTTAGGGTGGTCTCGGATAGTGTTAGTCTTGAATTTCGGGTATGAATTCCCCTTACGGGGGAAAATAATTCCCGGTATAAAAATTTTGAAAATTTTAAATAATTAGGGCTCAGATTTAAATTCCCTGAAAAACATAAGAATTATACGATGCGGGCTTTTCCAACTAGATACCGTTAATCTTGCACTCGAGTGGTATACAAATTTACTAGATGTTTAAAAATGTGTGAAATATTACTTGAGCGCAATCCCGGTGTATAAGTTTTCCTTATCCGCATTCGCTAGTCCTATCTCCTAGACGCGATCGGTATACCTCTTGCAAATTTGCCAAGTGCAGACTGAAAATCTGAATATAATTAGAAGTATATAGAACTAACTACCACACGAAACACGTCGAAATCATGTAGGTATATAAAGTATTACAATATAAAACGAAATAGGTTATAAAACTATTTTTCAAACACAATTCATTTCTTCGAATATTTTTTCCTTAGACAATACTTTTTGCTTCGACTTTTTATCTTCAGATCTTCGCACAACCGTTCGTTCGCTCTGTATAGGTATATAACGATGTGTGCACGGCACGATATCATCGTTTTTGGCGGGAAACGTTTCTCGAAGTCGTTGAGTCACGCAGACGAATTCGGACTATTAAAAACGTCCGAGCCCGTTGATTAGGAGGAGCAGGACGTACGTGTAACACATAAAATACATCTGTCGGGCGTCCGATAGTTGTTATAGTACACACTACACACTCTATACAACTATACATCATATTATTATTATTATTATTATTATTATTATATGCGTCGTCGTTTATTATAAGTTATAACACGCAGTACAATGGGGCACATGTGGTGTCGGCGTGACGGCGTCGTCGGCGGCGGTGGTCCTCGTTAGAAAGGGGGAGACCCGCGTTCCGAGAAAACGGGACGCCGCCGCAGCCGACTATAAGGTCTTCTGCCTCTGGTGGTGACAACGGACGGACGGGCCGATAATCTTTTTTTTTTTTTTTCTGGCACGCATTCCGTACGGCGTTAGTGACACATCACACGCACATAACTCGTGGCCAATTCGTGTGAATCACGTGGTGTATAGTCATCGTCGTCGTAGCTCAAAGGATCCGACGTGTACTACACTACACCGGGCCGGATTTTCGTTGCTGGCACCCGACCCGGTTGAGCCGTCGATACCGCCGGGGTCCTCGACCGAGTGGGAACGAGTAGTCTAGACTATAGTGTACAATAATACCTACATGGCTATACCGTATTATTAAGTGTTTGAAATATTTGTTCTCTAAATTAAACTCACACACACACACACATAAGTACATACACCAAAATAAAGTATATGTAACACTGTATATCTGATCCTGTATCACGGCGGCGTTGCTCGTGAAAAATTAAATAATTCCAGTGGATTTATGAATTGTCCCGTCTTGAACTCCGTCAAATGCAAACTAGTTACCTATGTACGTTTTCAAGTTTCAAAATGGTCATTTAGGTAGTTTTGGCCCAAATACAAGACAATTAAAATAAATACTGTATTTTATGCAACCTGCAGTGATAACCCAGTACAAAACTATACGTTTTCTGTGAGCTAACTGCAAATTGCTGCGTTTTAAAAATTGTCACGATAAAGTGCACATACTCTGATATAGCAGGAAGACGATGATTTGAAAAAATATTTAGAACCCGAAGACTAAAAAAAAATGTGTATTTAAGTAGTCTGCTTGCTTAATTTATTATGAATATGTCGAATATTATACAACCATATTATTATGTAAGTTAACTAATTGAAAAAAAAAATTATACTGACGTTATTAAAAATGTTATGATTATATTAAATACTTGCAACATAATTTACAATTATCAGTTAAACTCAAAATCACTAAAATAATTCAATAACTGCATTATTAATATAGATTAAGAACCGTCAACATTTATACGAGTTTCAAATATTAAAAATTAATAATTTTAGAAATGAATAATTGTTTGTCTTGAAGAGGCCACCGAGGTATTAGTTCTCTATCTAACAAAATCTTAAATACAAACGTTGTTAAGTTCAGTAGAACGGTTCTACTAAAACAGTCTAAAACAAATACCCTGTAGTAAGCTTTAAAAGGACGTTGTGCCCGTGTGTACTGTGTAGTCTCCGTCTTACTAATGTACAAGATATCAAATTTTACTTTAAAGAAAATACATTTTAATATTACACTCGATTGACCTAATATAAATCAGCATTTTAAAATAGAAAATGTTTACAAATAAATAAGTAGACTGACAGTTTGTCTTCACTCAAAATCATTAGTCGTTTGCAATGGTGTATGATTGAATTCAAATTTAACGCGTACATTACAGTGACTTACTCCTCAATAGTGAGATACCTACACTCGAAACCTACTGAACAGAATTGCAGTTACCTACTTTGTCCCCTTTTGGCTATAATATTTACGATTTACTATTTACGTTTATTTACCTGCTATTCAATAATTTATACTTATTTATTAATTTATACAGATAAAAGTGACAAATCTATCGAAATTAGTTAAACAAGTTTAAAAGTTAGGTTTTAAGTTGTTATATTTATTTTTAATATCATAAAAATTAATAATTATCAAACGAATGATTTATTTGAAATAATATTCTTTTATCGTTACTTTTTTTATTTATTCAACACTTTTCGCATACTTTATACATATTTTCACTGTATATTTTATTATTCTATGGCATATGTGATACCTTTTAGTTCATAAAAATGTGTGCTTTAGTCATAACGTTGACAAAACAAACATATTTCTAAAATAAAATTAAATCTTCTGTTTTTAATAGATTGTTCTTAAATATTGTAATCACCCATGTAGTCTTCAACTTATTGCTTACCATGTCCGTTTATTGTTTTATTCAAATATTATTCAAATACTTAACCTACTGTGAACAGCAAAATAAAAATTATATATTATATTATATTGTTTAAATGTTCGTACACCTTAAAAACATAATCTTTACTATACATCTTGACTTTTATATGAGTAAACATGTATAATTTGATTTCACTGACATCTAATTAAATATCTAATATTATCTATATCGCTGTATGTGTGATTATTTTTTTAATAATTAAAATGTCATATTACACTTCCTAATAAATTCACTTAAATAAATTTATGTTAAAATAATTAATTTATGTGTCATATTTTTCATTAGTATAAAACATATATTAGTCACGTATCTACTTTAATGTGTCATTTATACGTAATTTGTTTTATAATATAGATAATATGTTTGAATTCAGTCAAATTAATAATTTATCTTTAATTTACTTTAACGTTAAACTATTATTTTTATGATTAATATTCAATACCAATGTATATTATACAGATTAAACTACCATGTATTAGTGAGTTGTCGGTATAAATTACTTTATTTAATATTACACAATTGGAAATTAATTATTTTAAAGAAGTCGGGTTAAAAATATTAAAATATGAACGATAAATTACATTTTTTATGTAAGAATAAAAATTAATTAAAAAAATTATGTACGTACCACTTTAATGTATAAGACAGATGAGTGCTCAAAATAAAAAATAACGGCTAAAGTGATTTACATAATTTTACAAAACCCGATAAATGATAATAGTGTTTGAAATGATAAATGTATATATATATATATATATATATTTGATAATTGTGGTATACGTATATATCTAAAACTAACACACTTAAACAAACGTGCACGTACACAGTACACGGTACACGTGAATATTTAGATCATCAATTTCATTAATAGTTTACTGACTTTATTGAACTTGATCTCATTCATTCATGTACAATTTATTGATAAAGCATGTATCACTACCTCGTATACTATGATGTGTATGTTAGACAAACACGAGTACAAGTGTTTATACTATACGGTGTACTTTCTGTACTCTGTGTCTGATAATATAGTAACTATAGTATATTACATATGTATTATGTCACACAGTGTTTAAATTAAATTATGTTAATCAATATTAATAATTTTTTTTTTTTTTTTTTGCTAACTCGGATTTATAAAACGTAATCGGAAACACACATATCACGTACTAGGCGTCGAGTATTCAGTACTTTAGAACGTGGTTAATTATTATTTAGAACTGAATAGTTTACCGCTGTGGTTAGTTGATTCCCGAAAATTATGTATAAATAAATTCTTGAGTAATTTGGGGGACGTATGAATTGATTCCCAACACGTATACTATCAGCCTATTAGCGTTATCCAGGAGACACCACGAGGAGGTTGGCTGACAAGTCTCCCAAGTTTGTATTTCGGTATAAATGTTGTGCAGAATAAATTCTTCTATTTTATTTTGTTTACTGATTCAACATAAAAAGTGAATACATTTATATAAGTACTTCTAAATTGTCTTGGAATCAAGTCATAAGTCTCGATTTAAGTAAATAGATACTGCATCAACTTGTATGCTTACCCATTAAAAATGACAAATTAACGAAAGGGTAGACGATGTTTGTAAACTTATCCCTCTCAAAAATTAAATGAATACGTAGCCCCTATTTGTATAGATTTTAAAACGAGTGAAAATGTATAGATTTTACAATGATGTATGTATGCGGATATTTTTTTTATGTGTTTGCCAATACTTTTTAGGGAAGTAAATATGCTTGGATGATTTTCAATAGTGAAGATAGTGTATTAAAGAAAATTGGTTCTATAGTTAATACTTTGGAGAGTTAAGAGTAAAAACTCCTAATAACAAATTTTATAATTTGTAAAAAACAAAAAAAAATTGTAAATCCAATTTTTGACAATAATGTTTTTTTTTTTTTTGGTACAACTCAAAAATGAATAACCCTGAATACTTGAAATTTTTACCGAATGTTTATATTATCAATTTTTATTTACAGTATAATTTCAAAACATATTGACTATTTTTTTAATTTTTTTGCTTAGAAATGCCAATTAAAAATTGTTCATTGGATAAAAAAGTGTGAAAATGTAATACCAAGTTCCTAATAACTAATAAGTTATTAATTTACTAATTAAAAAATATTGAAAACCTGGTAAAAATATATATTACTATTATAATAATTAAATACTATAATTATAAATAATATAATAAACACAATATTTTTAGAAACAATTATTTTTATCAATCTACTGTAAATAATATTAAAATTAAAATAAATGACTTTAACAGCTACTATTATATCACTTGGTGAAATAGGCTGATAGACCGTTTCCGCTCAGAATCGTTTTCGTATGTATATATACAATGATATTTATCATTTAATTCGAAATTAACACACCCATAATACTATAATAGTAAACCATTTGACACCTAATGTATAGCTGAGCGATATTCTACTTGCCTATCTTTTAGATTCTGAACAGAGTGATGAATGTATGGATTTTACAATGATGTGTTTCTTTTTGTTTTTTATTTACACTATTACTTGTGATAAAACAAATCACTGTAAATAATTGAAAGTAATTGAAAATTTAATAAAAGATTTATTATAAGTTGTTCTTATTGCAGTTAAAAAAAATTTAAATTCGTTAATCGCAAATTTTTTTTATAAGCGTTTAAAAATAAAAATTGTATATAATATGTCAAAATCGCGAAAATTTGCAAGTAATTTTATAGTGGATAAATCATAATTTTTTTTTAGTATTTATATCTAAGATTAAAAAACACATGCATTATAGTGACCTACTCTATGTTCGAGGCTCACTCGATTACCTACTGTACAGCAGAGCGTTATACACATTATCGCCTTTTTTTTTTTTTAATTGAATGTCTATATTTTCTAAAAGATATATTTTTTTTATAGTTATAATAGTTATAGGTAAGTGATAAAAAATAGAAATATAAAAATATGTAAAAAAGATGAAAAGTTTCAAGGCCTTACAATTAATATTTTTCATTTGTAAATTTTAATTAATTTATTATAATATATAATAAATTAACTTAAATCTTTTGAAGAAAAATTATTTGTATTTGTTTGAATACAATTCAATTTTGTTCAAATGTCTAAACAAGAAAATTGTGTCAACGTATTTTCAATATTTTTAAATTACATTATAAACAACTTACAAGGAACATTGCGCGTATTATATTAAATTTTCAAATTACAGTAATTAAAATTAATAATAACATTATCGAATAATTTTCTTAAATTTAGTCAAAATTTGAACTTATAACGTTTATGAAAAAAATTATAATCATATTATATCTTACTTTATAAAAAACCTAATGAAAAGCATTGTATTATATTTCATTTTATGATTTTTAACTTGAAAAAAAAATGTATCATTATTAATCGAGAAAAAACCTAAGAAAAAATAGAAAACTTTAAATGTTTATAAATAGCTCAAAATTAGACAAAAAGTTTTGAAAATCATGTCAATAAAAAATGCTAATAAAAATATTTAGTCAAAATTTCAAATAGGTACCTACCTGAATTCATTTTTGAATAATAATTGAATTATAAAATGAAAACTGATGTTGAGAATAGGTAAAAATATTTACGCTACTGAGTAACTTTTTTAGTTTTTCTCGATTTTTTTTTGATAAGTATTTAGAATATTTAACTTTTTAATTTTCTTCCTCATTATTTAGCGGACTAACGAGATTAAATATACGACATGATATTATACCCTCAATTTTAAAATTGAATTTGATTCTCAGTATTGAAAACAAAAAACATTTTTTGTTTCAAAAGGTGATGATTGATGACAGAAGTTAATATAAAACTATAATTACACATTTATTATCATTATATAAACTATATATACATTAATTCGAGATCACTATCTAAAATTATGTTATACATAATATTATAGGTATAAATAATAGGTATTAAAGAGTAAAAACGTGTCTAGGTAATTTTCGTTTCTGTTACGTTTCCACGAATTCATAGGGCGATGAGTATGAGTCACCAAAATATACTGTATATAGTTAACTGTCGTTTCGTTAATACCTTGGCTATACCTACCAATTACGTAAAAAAAAAAAAAAACTAAACACCGATTTAACTATATTAAAGTCCAATTTTTTATTAATGACTTTCAATAATCAACTCGTAATAAAAAATCACCAACTAAAATACATACTTATGTGTACTAATGAACACATCAATGGACATAATATGACAATGAATAATCTCAATAAACATAGGTAAATTGCGTGTGTATCTCTTATAATAACTCATATAATTTAATACGTTTTCACTCCATTGGAGATTTTTTTTTATCTATTAGGCAGACAGTAGACCCAATTATAGTTTATGGCATTCCTATTTACTAATTAGACTCAATACAGTCTAAACTTTCGATAACTATAAAGTTCAATAGGAATGTTAAAAATTCAAATAATCTAGACATTTGAGTGAAGTAACGAAAAACATAATTTTGTACGTATTATGTGTACGACTTTAAGGAGATTATTTATTTATTTTTATTGTGATGTATCACAATTGTCTTATATATCAGAGTTATGACTAGTCATAAGTCATCGAGATCTGAGTAACCAATATATTATAGGGATAGTCGGTAATATTCATGTTAGACGTTATAACTTATGTACGCGAGGTAGAAGCTTATAAACATTTTTCGTTATGAACTTTCCAAAGTATTTGATAAATTTTCGATTTATTGTGCTTTATACACTCAGTGTATTCTGATATGGGGAGATCGTCTCACTCCCACTGTGTACCGTATGATGTTCCATATTTATGTTACAAAAGACTATGCATCTCATACCCATAAGTCTTAAGTCCTAATTTTAAAATTGTATATTGTATATATTTACATAAATTAAATTTATATAAATTGAATTAGTTTCCAATACGATTTTTATTTCTTTTTAGCAAAATATATTAGATTTATTTCTGCTGTACGTGTCTATATTAAAGAGTTAATTTCATATTTTGTTTGAATCAATATTATTTTTATTAAATAATTGCACATAGGTATAACACCACTTGAATTTACCTATCTATTTACTAATATCTATACTGATTATCGGCTACTATCTAGAACCTAGGTATACTTTAAACTTCTATAGTCACGTAATTATTTTTGAATCTAATTATACGATTGCTCGGATGATATATAATTTAAAATAAATTAAGTACTCTGCTTGTAACCAGTTTTTTATAAAAAAGATTATCACATACATATTATATCATTATCATTTATCAGAGATCATGACAACCAATATGGAACACATCGATCACTGTAAACAATTACATACTTGCCTATTCAATTTTTATATACTTATATCTTAGGTACTTCCATCATACATCTAAAAAGTAAACATAATATGTCGTGTAACAGCTTGTATTCTCCGCTGTATCGCTATTATTTTATAATACCTACTTACTTATTTATTAATCACAATCTGATCATATAAATCAATACGCGAATGTGATGATGCGTATAAAAAAGATGTAATTCACAGAGTCAAGAATCATTATTAGTATGGTCCTAATTATTTTGGAAAAAATATAAGCCCAACCCTAGTTCATAATAATGATGACACTATATACCTATCCATATAGACATTATAGATTTGAAAATGGAAAAACTATTATATAATATATTAACATTTATTTCGAATTAAACCAACTATAATAAATTTAATTAAAAAAAAAAAAAATACATGATAAACTTTTTTTTAAATTAGCTGTCCATTATTTATATTCAAATAAAAATAGGATGATTGCTTACTCTTATAATATATACAACATGTACGGATTACATCATGTTAAAAAAAAAATAGTTTTAAAATTCAAAAACGCACTTAAGCACGTTTTTATAACATTATATTGTATAGTTTATCAAACACCATGAATCTTTCTTTTTTTACGACTATAAATTCTTCTTAATTTCATTCGAAATTATTTTTATCTTTTATTACATCTGGGTGGGTATTCCTTTTGAAGGAAACGGTGCTCTAGACAAAAACCTTATTTCCCTGTGTTTCTATAATAGAGTCTACTCATTATACACGCACATAAATTAAAATCATGTAGGCATGTTATTTAAATTGAGTTTTCATTAGACAGTTTTTTTTTTAAAATGTATATGGTTTTCTAAGAAAATAATGTCTGCCATCTGCTCACTCAATGGAAAGAACCTAGTGATCAATAATGTATTCGTTCTTGTATTTAATATATTCAAACTACTAGTGTGTTTTCATTGGTGCAGCAGCCATGCAACAAGAATGGAATAAGCCCTCGTAATGAATTCAGAACCATTAATGCAGCTGGAGATCATAAAAATTTAATAATAAGGAAATGAAATGTGTTTTCAGTTCCATTTTTTTTTTAAATACCTAGTATATGTAGTAGATATATATATACATAATTAGTATTCATGATTAAAATCTGGTATAATGACTGGCCTAACCTGACAGTAAATTTAAAAAATGCAATTTCTATTTGATAGTTTCCACCGCACTTTTAACGAGATAATGATATATATTATTACATCACTGAATACAAAATATGATACGAATTTAAAAGTATGTCTGATAATTTGTTTACAAATTATAATAAATAATTACATATGCATGAGCAATTATAACCATGATTTAAAAAAAAAAATAGTAAGTATACTTGATTTTACTTAACTTAACAGACAGCATAAATTATAATAATATATTAAACATTACTTAAAGAATATATTTTATAGAATATATTCAATATATTCAATATTATGCTTATCATTCGTTTCAATAAGTTGCACAGAGTTTGTAGTACCTACCTAATTAAAATGACTGATACAAGGTATTCAAACGGAAATATATGACCTACCTAATTAATAGGTATATATACCTAACCTAGTATATAATGTAAATATATATAATATATATGCAATATATGTATATATTAATTTAATATGGGTATACGTTTCGAATTTTCCTAATGTATAGCCAATATATTATAATGGCCAATTTGTAAATATATATGTATATATAGGTACATACGAAAAATTAAGTATTAATTAGTAAAAAGTTACCATTCTTTCAAACTTGAAATTTGACCTGATAAGCCGTTTATTTTTTAATTAACTTGATAAATTAACTATTTTAATTATTCGTTGTAAATTATAATAACTCAGCTATTTCCAGTTTATTTATCTTGTTTATTTATTCAATATATATGGATACTAGTCCAAAAAATCGATAAATACATTTTGATTTAATAATTTAGCAAAAACCTAGGAATATAACCAAGGAAATAATTATTATAAATAAATACATTTTTTTTTAAATAGGTATAGAGTTAATATTTGTCTCTGTATTAGTTTTAAGCTTTTACAAGTTAAGTATATTATTAGCAACTATTAACTTTTAATTTAACGTTCTAACCCTAACTACTTCAAATACTTTAACAAGTACAATAATTCTTAATAATTGTTTTTTTAGTAAATCAAAATTACTAAGGGATATTTGGTTTTTATTTTTTTTTCAGCAAGTTGCTCAAATGACCTACTGGCTACCAATACATTGGTTTTGGAATAATATTAATTTCCTTGGTGTTAAGTAGGCGCAAGCATGTCAAAATCAAATAGTATAACCATGCGCGACCAGATCAATTTAAATAAGGGGCCCAATTTAGGAGTTTAAGTTGAAACTATTCTCGTTTTATCGATAATTATTAATTTCATCGTATTACCGAGAAGGTCTTAAGGTCAAACCTTACTGGAAACCGCTGAAATTAATTATTTTTTAGATTACTTAACTGTAGTACATACAATATACGATTTTATACGACTACAAACTACAAAGTATATAAGTATACTTATTTGTGATTGATTCAATACTCCAATGTATACATTATAATTTGCTGTTTAGAGTTATGAGTCATTTATGCAAAAAGATTTATAGTTTTTTCAACTTTCTAAAATGATTTAATTTTATACATTATTGGAATCATAATATACGCATTATGTAAATATTTGGTAGCAGTTTTATTTACTAATGTAATTATTATAGTTAATCAGTAAGCATAAACATATTAAGTAAAATATGCAAGTTTATTCACATCTAACTATCTCAGCATGTTTAAGCAGAATGTGTTTTCAAGGTTTTAAATCATATAAATATTGACTGGCCACATATTATGTTATAATCACGTGGACACATCTATAGTTGAACGCGTATATTAATATTTGCTATAGGTAATAGGAATATGCCGGAAATGAATATTTCAGTCGCCCAGAGGTTGGAGTAGTGGAACGTTCTAAAACCATTTAATATAATGTCATCATGCGTTTAAAAACTCAAGGTCTTGGTAACAAATGTATAATCTTGTAGTATTTCGAAAAGTCGCACTCGAATGATCAAAAAAATATACGATACGATTTTAGAGTACTCTTAAGTGTAGTTAATTGATTATTTTAAAAACGCAAAAACCGTACGACTGTGTAGGTGTAGACGCTGCAGTAAGTCATCATTATGGAGGAAGTCCGAAGTAGGCCGGCAGTCGATATAAAAAATAAAAACTTTGGGGATAAAGACGCGGCAGCAAAAACGATAATAACTACATGTCACATAACACATTATGTGAATATTGATTGTGCGTAATTGCTGATAATTGTTCGTTTTAAACCAGCGCTTCTCAACCTGTGGTACGAGTACCATATTATAGTGGTACGCGGATAGCTGATAGGTGGTAGGTACGCGAAGAAAATCTCCCTTTATAAAAACCATAAACGCGCATAGGTACATTATTAATTAGCAAAAAAAAAAAAAAAACGATCAGGTGGAACTTAAACGTTTTCAAACCGTGTTGGGGGGCACGCGAATATAAAAAGGTTGAGAACCGCTGTTCTATAAACAGTCGCACGAGTATCATGAATGACTCAAGCGCACCGCGGAACCGCCGCTGCAGTGTATTCTCTGAACGCAAACGTTTTAATAAACAACAATCCCGCCCACATGTTTGGACCGCCACTGCAGTCATACACGACACGATATACCACGTTATAATAACCATAATGGTATATATATATATACATAATATAATATGTAGTGCATCGCCAGACGTGCACAGAATACTATACTGCAAAGCAAAATGCAGCGTGACCCGTCGAGTAACGCGATGCGTGAAGATACATATATTCGAATAATGCACGCGCGTAGTAAAAACCTATATACATACCGCTGTGAATGAAAAATAATATTCCAATATCGTTCGACGGAACTGACGTAACCTAACCCACGGTGAACATACAGGTACAACGTCGGTATTGAGTGTGTACGCATAATAACAATATTGTCAAACACGTATTAAAAATAATTATTATGCCATAATAATAATATATAACACGTCATGTGCACGGTAATCATATAATTATTATTATTATTAATGATATTGTGTCGTTGTGTTGTGTACCTATATATGATGCTATACGACTCAAAATCGAATAACCTTCTAGTGGTCGTTGAACTAAGAACCCATAATCTCGTGCGCACGTGTATGCACCTATGTATAATATTTGTGTGTGTCCGTCTCGTATTATAATTATTTCATATATACCTATATATATTATAAGCAACGAACGATATTAGTATGTATAGGTACCTACGTTTTGTCGACAATCATGAAATTTTTTAACGTGCGCGCGGGCAGACGAACACTTTCGTTGTACAAATATTGTATTTTACGGTGCATTACCTATAATATGTGATAAAACTACATTAGCCGGCGTTATACATGGTTGTAGGGAGGTGCGCGGGTACTCTCAGTGGCGGACTATGCCGACGAGATATCTGGAAATTTTCCCGATGGACTGTGATTTGTATACCTAGACACCTAGTATAAGTATAACGGATCAGAGACGGCAGTAGAGAAAAATAGTGTGTTAAACGATATCGATGTTGAAGAGTGAAGACGTTATTGGCGTCGTTAAAAATAAAAGTGTGATTTATTTAGAATAAAACAGAGGCGAGTACGTGATTATACTTTATAACACTATATATTATTATACGCTATTATACTATATATAGTATATACTTGGTAGATGAGTGACTTTAACAATATTTATTCGGAATAAGTTATTGACTGATGCATCTCTCGTCGTACTAATGGAACGCGATGAAGATAATATATATTAAGTGTATAATAATAATATCGTGTGAGTGATGGGGGTTTAGCTCGTTAAGGAAAACACGCTGTGCGTTTGAGAAAAGATGCCGCGCTGCAGGCTCGCGTGAACATTGACGAAAACCGTATAACCTTTACCTTTTATATTATGTATATACTTATATTACATATTATAAGTGTTATTATTACTATTTGAGCGTACCTACTGATCATACCACACACACACACGCGTGCGCGCACACATATATTATATATAGGTATTTATCATAATGGTTACTTCGATAGTATATTAACCTAATTTGCTCATGTATACCTGCAGTGTATTATAATACGTACGTGCACGTTATTATACTGCAATGTAATATAGGTACAATTCATATTAAATAATGCAATATTACATACTGAGTGATTCATTTACAACTCATTATTTCGTCCAATACCATATTTTTTTTAGAAATATGTACTTTACATAATTTAAAGTCACTAAAATAAAAATGTTTGGAAAAAAAATATATTTTTCTGTTTTAATCATTATCACTTATACGTATAATAGTGTAGAGTATGATAGTATAGACAGTATAGTAAAATATATGTTAATATTCAAAAAATAAAATCATTGATATACTTGTTGAGAATTGAGATAATGAATTTTTACTAATTTACTATTAAAATAATCACTCTGTTTTAAATGTTTTCATACATACAGGTTACCTATACGTGTTAATACGCCAACACTATACGATATTATATATATAATATTCTATACGTATATTATATATTATATATTAAGTAAATACACTTCTATGTTCTATTATATATGTATTATTACAACCTATATGAAGATTCGTAATATCGTGTGTAAATCGTTAAGTAGCACAAATTTAAAACGAGTAAAAACCGTATACAACACGCTGCATAATATTTGTATTGATTTTATAACAAAAATCTTGAGCATAGATTTATTGAATATACTAAAATGTAAAAGATGTTAAGCTTTTACTTTTGTACTGCATAAGATTCACCAAGCAATCAACTCACCCTATTTGTTTCTTTAATAGTGAATTTATTCAAATTAAGATTTTCGAATATAATTATTAAAGACCATATTTTCAAATATTTAAATGTGTTTACCATTTATATTAGGTAAACAGTGTTCTGTGGCAATACAACTTCATTTTTTAAATAATGTTTTATTACAAATTTTTAAGTAGATCAATTTTTTGAAAATAAAAAATGTATGTATTTCAGTAAAAAAACTATAAAATAGAACAAGTTGTTTCTATATTATTTAACTTATAATTATTTAAAAAAAATCGTTCGAATTTTTCAATTGTTAATCTGTTACCTGCTTACCAGAATATGTAGTAAAAAGGTTAATAGTAATTTGAAAATAAATATCACCACAAAGCACATCTCAAATAGTATAACCAAATTTAAGGATTTAAAATATAGTTAAAAACTCCATAGTTATGAGTTTTAATAAATTCATTATTAAAGACAAATTGGAGCTGCTGAGTAATGCTTTGTGAATCGAGTTGTATACAGTATATAGGTACCTCTATTATATGAGTACATTATAAGTTTATAACTATAACAGTACATTCAACATACGGCCTAAAAAATAATTTAATATATAAACTAATAATTTTAACCATATATGATATGATTATTATTAGTTATGATAGAATTGATTTAAATATACAGTCAGTAAATATTAAAATAATTTTCTCAATATTTTATTTAAATTTAAAAACTGTTTGATGAAATTTATTGTTTTGAAAAAATAATGTCTACAAAGCATTTTCTTTAAGGATTCTTTAAAATATTTGAAAAATTTTTGTTTTGAAAATTTTTGGAAATACCTATCATAAAAAACTTATATAAGTAATAAATATTGTACAATTTGTGTAACTATATTTTTTCAGTTTTTATAGTTAAGATAAATTATATGGTAAAACTGCAATTTAAATAAATTATTCGATTTCATCGAATAGTAGGTATATTTAATTATTACTTATTATCAGCTATTAGGTACCTATATACAAGTTTTCTTTAGTTGTATTATATATCGACAAATCTCTGTACCTATGTATCTGTCTAATTAAAATATTCGCGCGAATTACACGTCATTCGTCATTCACTTTGTAATAGTAAGTAATGTTACCTATAAGATACACATCAATACATGTACCTGCAGGTACTTACTTATACAAGAAATCGAGTACATTATAATTTACTTACGTTTGATTAAATCTGTGATACATTAATTTTTATGTGTTGGAATGCAATCCTATTTTAATGGTTCAACAACGGTGGTTAATAAGCAGTATTCGACTAGATAAATAGTTTGGTCAGTCATTAGTTGGATAAGTCTGAAAGACTGCAACATTTACTATTTAGTGTAACTTGGTACAAATATCGATATGCACAGATACTTTACAGAAAACAGACATTTTTCTCATGCAAAAGACTTCTTCTCATCTGCAGAAGACCTTAACAAAACAAATTATCATTATAATTAGATTTATATTACAAACTAAATTAAAGTATACTTTTTTAATTAACTTAACGTGATTAATTTTTTAAGGATAGAATTGGTTTCAATTTACTGTACAAACATTGAAGTTTTACAAATATAATAAAATATGATAGTTGATTAACTTTGGAAAAATTACAAAGTAGAATATAATATATAAATATATATATAGGTGCAGGTATTTTTGAGCATTATAAAGCTATAACATTTACATAAATTACCATATTTTTAACAACTTTTTCTAGAAAATGTAATTGCAGTTCCGTCGATCAATCAAAATACATTTTGTTAACACTAAACCGTACCAATATACGAGGTGATTCACTAAGCTATTTTTATTTTAATAATAAAACTGAAACAAAATCTGATTTTTAGACGTTTTTAATTATGTATAAAAATTATATTCATGAATATTTGATATTTTTATACCACTTAAATAGTGTGTTGATATAAACTTCTATTTTTTAAACGGGAACCACTCTTATTTACTTTAAATTATTCAGCCAATTTTTTAATAATATGTGTACGTAGGTACCTATCATA
The DNA here is from genome assembly GCF_020184175.1 of Aphis gossypii. Taxonomy (NCBI): domain Eukaryota; kingdom Metazoa; phylum Arthropoda; class Insecta; order Hemiptera; family Aphididae; genus Aphis; species Aphis gossypii. The sequence continues at coordinate 63,017,898 of NC_065531.1, read as the reverse complement.
TTTAACGAGTAGTTTTTGACATATACTAGGTAACCCGGGTTAGATAATTCAATAAATTTAAAGAATCAAAAAAAAAATATGGTTTCTTTTAAACTAAGTTTATATAATTATAATAAGAAATATTAATTTATTAGCGTTTTATAACTAGTGTATAAATTGTAATGTACAAGTATGGAGTTTAGAATAAATAAATATTACACAATGTCACAATATACAATATACTTCATATTATAGTTATATATTATGAACATGCTTATTGCATGCATAGTGTCTTAATACTTGCATAATATTTAATAACTAAGAAATTGCAGGTTCGAATTATGATTTAGGTAGGTACATCAACATTTTTGAATAAATCATTTGCTAAATAATTTAAAGCAAAATAATAATAGTTCATTTGAAAACAGAAATTTTTATCACCAAAAGGCATACTTTAAAAGTGGCAGAAAATCTCAATAGTTCAAAAATATAGACTTTAAGTATAGGCATTTAAAAATTACAAAAAATAATTTTGAATAACTATATTATTAAAGAAAAAGGAAATCAGCATGTTTAGTTACTACTCTGTACATCGCTTACAAATATGACACCAATGAGGCCACTTTCCAAATTCTTATTAAAACGTAACAAATGTTGTTACTTGTCTATTTCTATGAATAATATTCTAAATTGTCATTTTTTTATATACTCATAAGTATATAAGTGTATTGAGTACAAGTTAAATTAAATATTATACGATGATTTAATGAAATACATAAAATTACTTATTATTCATAAAGAATAAGATAGGTCGAGCAAATATTAAATGCAAAATAGGTAGGTAGATAATATAGTGTGAAATATGATTTGGTTGTGTTAGATTATAACTTATAAATATAATATAATACTAGCTAGGTAGTAGGTATATCTATATAATAAGACAGTAGTCACACTTATAAAAAGTACATATTTTTAAATAGGTAAACGATATTATTAATTATTGATGTATTGATCATAAAAAAAAAATTTTAAGTTTAAACGCAAAACACTTGTATTTAAAGCTGATCATACAAGTTTCTAAACATAATAACAACAATACAGTGTGCGTACATACGAGAATCTTTCTGATGATTGTAGCATAATATATGCATAATAATAATGTATCGACATTTTATTTATATAGAATAGGTAAATTTTAATCTATTTCGGGCACATCCGTAAATGGATAGGTACGTCAATTTAACAGATGTTTTAGTGTTATGTACTTATATATACGTATACAATATAATATGTGAATACGAGACCAATGACGTTCATGGGAATTGTATACCCTATGAGATAAATCTAATAATTTTTGCAATAAATCATGTGATGGTTTGACGTATAATCTGATATATAATATTATATTAAGTGTACTGCGCAGTAAAAATATAAAAGTAAATGTGTAGCGGACCTACCCTTCGAACATAATCCATGATAACGTTTTCTTTGTTGTGAACACAATTGTAATGTATATATATAACTACCTATATAAAATTGTGCTTTGTTATAATAATAGATGTATTATTTATTTCAATATATTTAACATGCCTACCTCAAATATTCCCATAATGTATCCAATGGCAGGTGCTTGAATTATTGAACTTATTGTATATATTGTATTTTCTAAAGCTATAAACTCATTCAAAACCAATCTTCGATGTATTCGTTGGAAAATAAATAAAGAATATTTTTTCTGACAAATTGACTTGAAAGAGACGATAATCTAGAATATTTACGTTAAAATATTTGTTATTATGATTTTGTTTCAGTAGTATTTAATACTAATAATTATTATGACTTTCAACAGTATATTAACATATACTATAATGTATTTACTATAACTATAAAATACAACTTGGGGTAAATTATTCATACAATATGTTTAGTAAAGTGGATATCGGCTATGTAGTAAGATTGTTTCATACTAAACACAAATATCAAAAATATTTTTATATTTTATTTATTATTTTTAAATATAAATAAGTGTACTTTACTAGTTTTATAAATAAAATAAATTTAAAAAATGATTATTCAAATAAAAAAAACGATTTATTTTTTCTTAAAATATTTTTAATAATTTAGTTCTGTCATTTATTTATACGGTTTATATTGTAAATATAATGTAATAGCGTATTACACTATTATATCGAACTATATCTTCTTCGCCCTTATATATTTCTCTTTTATAACTCAGAGACTATTGACGAGATTTGATTTATAAAAAATCTAAATATGTACATTTTTCAGATTAAATCTAATTTATTAAGTATATAACTAAAAAAAATGAAAAGTCAGATAGGTATAGACAATATTGATGATTCAAAAACTATAGAAATACATTATAGGATATGAATAAGTAGATACTATAACGCCAAAATAATGTTATTTATAAATATACCTAGCGGTTCTTTAAGTTTATCATAGGTACAACAATTCAGTTTTTACCGAGATCTTAGTGAGGAAATAATGATATTCACTGACCCATCTGTAATAGGCCATAGGTATACATTTTAATAAACTATAAAGATATAATGTGAGATATTCACATAGTATAACAAATTATACAATTCCATACATAATTTTAAAAAATAAATCATAATAACAAATTATGACTCAGCACACGTTATAAATTATAAAGAAACAATCATACAAACATAATTTTTTTTAATTTTTATAATATCTTTGTAGGTACACCAAAACGTTAAAAATGTCTCGGAGCAAGATAAAATTAATGATAATCAGTAATCACTAATAAAATACATATCTCGAAAAAAATGTAATTCAAATTTAAAATTGTAATATATATTATCTGTATATAAATATAATGTATTAGGTACCTATTTAAGAACCATTTTCACAGTTATGCATATATTATGATGAAACTGAACCAGAATATATAGGTTATTAGTATTAGTAGGTTTATATATACCTATATAAGTAAATCATATGTGCTACTGTAAAACGGACCTACCTAATAAACCGTTGTACAATGAGCAATGAGCATACATAAGTTTTTTTAATTGGATAAATTATAAAAATTGTTTATTGACCCTTGTACAAAACAAAACCCTATTTTGGTAAATAAATTACAATAAACGGACATAGTCTATTTTGTTCGAATTTCCAGTGTAGATCAAAACAACATGTATTTTTAACAGTACTATGCGAATATGTTAAGTTGCATACACATAATATGTCATATTCTTTATATTAAAGCTTGTGATTTTTGATTATGTGTACGCAGCAATAATTAGTAACTTTAAAATGCCCATAAGTTAAATATAATTTACAATACTTCTGTAAAATTTTATATTTTAGCTATTAATATTTTGTGTGTTAATGTGTGGCTTACATTAGGAGCCTAAGTATTAATTAATAGGGTACTAAATTTACCTTTTAAAATTATTCTTGGAAGCATAAATTATTTTAATATTATTATTATTTTTTTTTGAAATTTGGGGTTCTTTGTGGGTAAAATATAATATATTTATCTTATTACTTCCCTTGATTTTTTTGGCTAAAAGCCATACTAGTCCATCCATTAATTGTGACTATCGAGGTTATTTAAACAAAAATCTCGTATATAAATAATAATGTAAAAAAAATTTATTTTTGGCTCAATAAAAGTAATTTACACTTCAACATACTATATTATAGTAATAAGTAATAAATAATTATGATGGGTTTGTGTTATTCCAAAAGTAAATAATTTTCAATCAATTATTCAGAAAACATCAATCATAAAAAAAAAAAAATCACTATAAATAAATAATAATATTATGAAACATATTTTATGTCGTGAATTAAGAATTTATTATTTAATTTGTATACATATTTATATACTTGTACATGTGTTTAAATACTAAAAAGTACATTATATAGTAATTAATAAACACGTATAATGTGTTAAAACTTTATCATGAATCAAGATAATATTATTTAAATTATGTGAAACGAATAATAACTGATTTTTTATTATTTTGTTTATACATTGTATAAGCATTAAAACTGGTATACATATAATATAACATTATTCATCAATGCATCATCATATTTAATATACGCATTAAGTAATATTATTCTCAGTTCTTATAGTAAATTTACTATGATGTATATGTTTTAATTGTATACTTATTATTATTATTATACTTTATTTTATGATTAATAAACTGTTAGGTAGGTTACAATTGTTTGTTAATTAAATGGAATTCCGTGTTAAATAACAAAAATAAATTAATATAAATGATTTTATTTCAGGTATAGATGTACTAGACTACAATAGTAAGTATTGTAAATTTAAAAAAAACCGACAATTTTTTTTATGTTGTATGAAGTCGGTTTTATGCTTGATATGGAATTATAATATATCTTTATGAGTGCATAAAATACCAATGGAAATAAGACATAGAACAAAATTCATCAAGATATAACACGAAAACATAAACAAAAGCCAAAACTAATAGGTAATTAATATATTGTTGACTTGTACTCTTCTTCAATATAGTTCCCACATTTAACACACATATAATCGTATAAAGAGACCAAATATATATTGCGTATTGCTAAATTCAAAGATACCGACCATCTGGAAGACGTATGTATATTGTAAACAAAAAATATAGGTATAAGGACCAAAAAATTTCAAAAGCGTATGTTGCACAACCTATGCGGATATATTTTAAATAAAAAATTCATCGTCAAAAACTGAAGGTTAATAGGTATTGATTATGTATATAATTTGTCCATTACCCTAACGCATTGTCATTTTTATTCATCGTTTACTTAAGATATAGTTCTCTTATTTTGAAATCGAACGAATTTTTTTCAAAGTTAATAATAATAAAAAAAAATTACAATGTACGTATAATACCTACATTTGAAACAACATACTTCTCATTTATAATATAGCTACTCTCGCATTATGTAAGAAAAATATATTTCATGATTAAAATATGTAATCTTTTTTATATAACACTATATTAAATGTATAAAATATGTTTAAAATACAGAATATGACTACCTATACCAGGACTACCTGCTGTGCACGAAAATTGATACACAACACAAATCACTATCTGCAGATTTAGACAATTCTATACATCAGTATTTAGTATATATATTATACATTATAATATATCACATGTCAAAATGTCTAAATAATTTTTTATTTATAAAACACATTTTAATATCGAATTAAAAGTTCTGTTTTTGTAATATTTTAATGTATAGATAGGTATAAACATTTTTTTAGTATAATTTAAATTACTTTAATATTATTCAGTGAGAAACATTTTAAAGATAATTGGTAAATACCTCTAAATAAATATTAATTAATTAAACATTATAAACATTAACAAACGACCATTACAGAAATTACCATTTGAATTGTTTTTGTTGATAATTTAAAATAATTTGTTTGAAGAAACTTTTATTTTAATATGTTCTGTACATATTCCCCTTAACTAAATAGATACATAAATATGAAGTACAAAGGCAAGAGAGAAAAGTAATTTACTTAAACCTAATTTAATATTATAATAATATGTTTAAATTATAACTCAGTTATTTCAATGAAAATGGGCGTATTTTATTAATATTTGGGGTTAAAAAAATTCTTAAATCTCGCCCTGTTAGTATTAATAGTGTTTTTTTATTTAGGTTTGACAATATGTCTTATATTTATGTTTACAACAGAATTTTGGTTCTCTGGACGCAATGTATGCGTATCCAGTATATTTACAAAATACAACACATGCGACTATAACGTCTTTTAATAGTGTGTTGTAACTTGTAATAAATTTCAAACGCCAAACAATAAATAATTGTTGGGTAAATTGCACATCATTTTACAATTAACGTATGAAATATCACGAAATCCATATAGGACTATTATCTAATAACCTATGTAAGTTTAAATTTACAGGTGTCGGTATAATCTTTGAATGTATTTTAAATATTTTTTTTTCAAATAATTTTTTTTATCTGGGATGATTTTTAAAAAAATCTTCTGACCTATAAATTATTCTAGTACCTACCTATAAATTAGGTTAAGTATACTATACTGTTTAAACTATTATAATATAACTGTTTTACAAACAAAAAAACATGAAAATTATAATCAAAATATTTTTACCGACTATACCCTTTTTAATTTTTAATCTAGCATTAAAATCTAAACGCTATCTTGTAAAACAAATATAGATATTTTTCCTATTATATCATTCATTGTGATACGAACTATAAGAATTATCATATTGTTTTATGATAGAATACCTATAGACACAGATTATAGATATGTAAAATAATATAATTACAGTTATTGATAAATGATAATCATTTATCAAAATAGTAGAGTAAACAATAATAATATTAGATGTATCAAGATTCGACAATCGTCATATCAATGGATACATGCAAACAAGAATCATATACGCGTAATAATAATGGGGCGTTGTATACATCATACCTACTTAGGTACTGACGTCCTAAAACGTACTGACGTCGTTGTAATGTACAAAATACTAAGAAACTAAAAATATACGTCGGTCGTCATACTTAGATAATGGATAAATTGTTATTGGGAAACAAATTTTATCATAATTACATATTTTTAATCTAATAAAAAATGTACACTGTTGAATCTATTCTAGCTAAAATAAGATTGTTTTTTTTTTACAAGTTGATATTAATACACTCCCTACTTGATGAGTAATAAGTAATTACTAATTATTAGTATAAAGTATGTTCCTAATGTATTAGGAACGATAAATTGTAGCTGATAAAGTTAACGAATATTTTTCAATGAATATGAAAATAATTTAAATCTTCGCTTTATTTTTTCAAATCTTAGAGAATTGGTAAGTAATTTTGAGTTGTTTTAATTATGTTAAGTGTATATAAATAATATATTTTCTTTTTTCATAAAAAAAAAAAATAGTATTTAATAAAAATTAATATTCATTAGAATATAATATGAATTAAATTGATAGAATAAAACGTACACATATATTTAATATTATTGATATTTTATTATAATTGTGATCTATTCTTAGATGGACACAATTGAAAAAAAATAGGTCAGCGCATTTCGGCGGTGGATGTGTTTGTCCGTCGTCCTTTCGGTCCTCGGACAGGATAGTATAATTTTACTGTAGGTAATCGATTTGAATGCAATGATTGCATTCAATAAAAAACGATTACAAAGCGTTTTAGGAACAGCTTAAGAACGATTTATATAAATAGGTAATTTATAAATTATAATTAGGAAATATCATAAAAATGAAAAAAAATATAAAAAAAAAGCTCAAAAGTCGCTTAAATGCTTTGAAAATTTTACCATGTCTAGGTAAGGATAATATAAGTAAACAACTCAAATTTCAAGTTTTCACGAATGTTTTTAACCGAATTACAACAAAAAAACAAAAAAACTCCCAAAGTTAAAATGTCTATAAATAGCTCAAAAATGACTAAAATGTTCCGAACTTTAAACCTTAAGAAACAAAATCTAAAATACAACAAAAAAGGTCTCTTGTCATTTTTCATTTGAAGCAATATTTCTGGTAGAAAACGTCGTCCGTAATTATTTAATATTACAAAATCGTGTATTGTACGTTTTTTCTCCTTTAACCGCTTTTATTTCGAGTAGGTACCGTTTCGAAAATCCAAAAATGACCTCTCTAAAGTACCAGCTCAAGAATATTACCTTTCAGAAAATATGCTACACTTGTACTTTTGAGCAAGTTTAGGGGGAGAAAAAGTGTTTACAGAATAAAAAATAAAAAAAAATAAACATCATTGTAAAACCAATACATTCCTCGCTCCGCTCAGAATCTAAAAATTATTACACGTTTTAATAAAAATCAGTACCTAAGTATGTATACCTACTTATTTGAGGTTTTTATCTTAATAAATTCCCAGGCCCTTATTATTATTGTAACGTAATAACTAATGATAACATAAGCTACATAAAAATCTGTGAGCTACAATCGTACTACCACCAGGGATAGATGCCCTAAAAAAGGGTTGACGAGCTGTAGCTAACTGGGCCGATTCAATTTGTGGCCCAAGCGGCCACTGCACGTTTAACAATATTACTTATTATTGGATACTATTAGTACCATTAGTTTGTAATTGTAGAATACTAGGCCGCATAATTCCCAGTCCGCCTCTGTTGACCGTTGACGGCGTTTTATTAATTGATTTTAAATACGATGGCCGTACGCATATAGTATAATAATATGATTCATAGAAAAGTAATTTGCGTCAATATCGACGACCTCAAGCGTAACCCCAACTTCCACGTGGCTCATCTAGCTATGTGTATTACATTATTATGACGTATTTCGTGTGTTTATGTATATGTCAATGTATGCGTTATTTTTTTTTTTTAAGTACGTTTTCGTACGTTTAATCGAGCAAGCAAATTGTTATTATAGCAGAAATATTATGAATATGTCTACCTACGCAAGACGTGGTTCGTATGCAGCCAGAACTTTTGATAACACTACGATGATATTATTATCAAGGCATCATTTACCTATAGTTACGTGTCCAGAAAAAATTTCCCTAGCAGAAAATCAGTAGTTGTATAACAGAAACTATACATACATATAAATTAGAAATATAAGTTTTGATTAATTTATTATCCGATATTCCAATGCAATCAATAATTATACTTAGCTCATATAATAATATAAAATATTTAAGATATTCAAAACCTAACAATACCACTATTTTTACAGCAGCATAGATAACTAAAATTTTAGAAGCATGGCTGCTTGGGGCAAAAAATCTACCAGAGCCCATAATATTTTTAAAGTAAATAAAATATAACTTCACTATTTTAGATTGATAAATTTAGTTTAATTATCTATAATGTAAAGTCAATAAATTGATTCAAAACTTTATCAAGGAATATTAACATCTTTATAAATAGTACAATAATAATATTATTAAGTCATTTGACAAAAAATATAAAAGAATGTAATCAAAATACACAAAATAATTAAAAAATATGAAATCAGAAATTAATAGAAAAAATACCATTTATTATAATTAAATGCATGTTTTTATCTTGTTAATAACAATTTTGAGATTGAGGACTAGGGCCCGTAGCATTGAACCACCTAGGACACCCTATAATTTATATAATAAACGCCACTAAATTCTTAATGCAATTTATACAGTTTTTTTAATTAAAGTTTAAACATATAAATTTTGGAATGAATTTTATTTTTATACATTTTAAAATGCTATGTCATGTTTCTAGCTTATGTTAAATTGTACGTAAATATAAATCGTAAAACGATTTTGTAGTAAATGTTCCAAAAGATATATATGAAAAAAGGAGGGTAATTATGGGTCTACAATAGTGAAAATTTGGAACTACAAATGCTCATAAAAATTTGATTTTATGATCAATTTTTTTTTTACATTGATTAAAAACTTATAAAAAACCTTGTATTAAGTTTCTATGGATCTACACTCCACTTTTTTCTACGACTTAATGTATAGGAAATCATAATATAAGTTTGGTGAGAATTTCTAGTATTGATAGTTTTTTGTTTTTAAATTAAAACAAAACAACAATAATAATTGTATCGAAAACTAGTTTATCCTGATTATTTTGAAAAGTATTGAGAATTTTTACTTTTAAACATTCCTCTTAAAAATACAAACTAGATCCAACTTACTGCCAAAAATCATTTCCAAAGTTGAAAATCAAAGCATTTTGATTTCCCCGAAAAGTGATGACACTATGACAGACCAATAAAAAACATGCATCATTTTAAAATCAACACATTTACCGCTTTGCTTTAAATCTGAAATGGATGTAAGCATTCTGGCCAAATCTCCTGAGGTACAATAGGTACATAATATAATTTATAAATTCATTTAAAACAAAACATCTGTGAAAATATTCGAATTAAGAGAATAAATAGAAAAATGTTATCATCTAAAGTTTCAATATCATATTTTCTTATAATTATGTAGAAAAATCAATATGAATTATTTAATTATTAATTAGTGGACTTGTTAAAAAATACGTATTCATGTTGGAGGGATAAAACTGATTAGTAATAGCCTTTTTCGGCACTATTTATTTATAACAATTATTAGAAATAATGGTGCAATTATAAAGAAGTGACGTCAATGAAAATAATCACTCTCAAGACTATATATTGCTCCTTTGGGGTTAGTGGGTTAAGACCGAATAAATGAAATGATAAAAGATAATTATTTACAAAAAAAAAAATAGTATATATTTTACAATATTTGTAGTTTGTACCATTAATTTTGTTAAAAGATATAGGTACCTATTATAATGATAAATTATACGATTTTTATTTAACTATTGTTTCATTTACAGGAAACATAAATAGAACAAAGTCTAGTATTTTCATATTTCCAATTCTAAATGTAATTAAAAATAAAAACTTGGTATTCCAACTGTCAGCTGCGAAATACCAAACGCGGAAACATCAAAAGGACGCAGCTACACAGATATTTGTTGTCTTCATCTTACAAGTGCGTAACATTACACATTTACGTTCAGCAGGTCACGTTTAGCTCAGTTAGTTTTAAAATTAGAGTAAATCGATCTGTTATAAAAATGTATGGTAAGAACGTATATTAGTATATTGGATTTTTACGATAGTTTAATTTTTAGCAAGTTATGTATAGCTATAATAACATTATAATACAACGTAAATTAAAAATGCTTTTAACTCACTTAAAAACTGAATAATCGTAAAAAACCAAAAAAACGAACGCAGATTATGTTCTTACCATCAAGTTTTATGATAGGTCGATTTACTCTAATTTTAAAACTAACGGAGCTAAACGTAAATTTGTTATGTTACGCACTTGTAAGGCGGAGACAACATAATATGCGGGAGTGGCGTTCTTTTAAAGCTCATTGTAGTTTACATGCGCACGCGTGACTGATTTAAAAAATAAGATATTTTTTCCTATTTGTATAAAGTAAATAATATTTATGTATAGTATGATATGTATCAATTAATGAACTGAAGTAATAAATCATAAAATGAAAGTAAATCATTCCCCACTCCACTACAGAAAAACTTTTAGGAATATTGAAATTGGTACTTCGAGTTATCCACGAAATATTCGAGTAAAACATAATTGTTACATTGATTAAATAGGAAATTCTAAGAACCAGCGAATAAGTTCGAGATATCGGCGATTTTCAGTTATTAACCTCTAGTCAACCAAATTCGATTACAATACGGTAGTATACTTAATAAATAATGTATAATAAGTTTATATTATATCATAGTATCTATATACTAACTACGAATATATAAGGTATACTAGATAAGTTATCTATAAATAATATTGTTGTATGTATGTAATAATATATATAAGCCAACTAACTCACCTGCAGTGACTCCACGGCATCGATGTCAAGGATAAGTCTTGTGTTGGTTTTTATTTATACACATTCATTGCATTAATTAAACCATGTCTATAAGGAAGATAATATACCCAAAGTTCGACATTAAGCCAATATTAGTCAAAATCGGAGATTTCTTAAGAGAACGTCGCACTAACGTGTGTTGTCTTGGGTCTCCGTCTACAAACATACAACACACCAATTTTGTATTCAGCAGCTCCAATTATGTGTATCAATAGGGTAAATTTAGTGTAAACTATATTATTAATCTATTATCAAACTTAAAGGTAAGAATTTTTATTAATTAGGATATTTTAATTTTTAAGCAAGTAATGACTGTTATGAGTAACAAATATGAGTGTCAAGTATTAAAATTAAAAAATGATCATCTTGCTAAAAAATTATATCATAAAAACCTGTATATGTGATTAATAGATACTATTTTTATCTTTGAATTTAATAATATGTATGATAGGTCAATTTACTCCATTATTATTTAAGATAATTGCACAAAATTGAAACTGACAAAAATAAATTGTACATTTGTAAGAAGAAGACAGCATAATAAGCAAAAGTGGCAACTTCTTATAGCACGTTCTATGAATTCTGTCGCATTTATTTTCCAACAATAGGTAAATACTAAAAACATTGAGGGGTTTGACAAAGAAGCAAGAGTACTCTGAAAACAAATTTAAACCCACCGCACAATGTGAACAAGAGATCCAATTTACCACTTTTTTTTTTTACCTCATGTTTCCCAAAAATTGAATAGGTATTAAAGAGAACATTATCAAAAATCATAAATCTAGCCTGAGGAATTCAATCCGTTTTAAAAATCCTAATAAAGCATCACTCAACATCATTGGCGTACTTAGAGAGAGACACGTTACTATAGTATTTAGTACCAGACCCGTCAAAAGTTACGAAATTAATGCATTTTTAATATACTAATCATACATACATAATATATAATATGATTTACATATTTTATTTTAATTAAATTTATTATATTAACGTACACCTACATGAAATTAAAACTAGGTAACTCAAAAATCAGTAATACCAATTGCCTAATTACTATTTATTGTACTTAAAACAATCATATTATCATAAGAGGACACCAGTCCACGTGTGCCGCATGCTCGAATAATATGTGTTGTCTTGACTTATAAATGTACAACACATTACATTTGTTATTATTGGGTTAAATATTAAACAAAAATGAAATAAATTGATAAAATATAAAACCTTAAATATTTATTTTACAAAATCAAATTTTAAAATGACTTCGAATGAGGAATAGTAATGCAAAGTATTTAAAGAAAAATAGCAGTGGATTTTTAAATAATTTGCAGAAAATGATGATTGATTAGTCTAAGTTACTAAAAATTGTAAATTTATATTTTGCACTACCTACCTAGTGTCCGGTTTGTAATTTTTTTTTAGTTGTGATATTAATTAAAGAGATACATTAATTGTTTATTACCTGTAGAGCAGTGCCCGATAAGACGATCTCTCGGCCGTCTGTGCACTCGTGTGTACGTATATTAATAACTGCAATGACCAATCAATAGAGACACAAAAAATGCCAAAACTGTTTTTTAAACGTCGAACAGCCAACATCTTTTTTTCAACTGAGTACTTGTAATATTTTGATACCCCCTTCCTAATCAGTAAAAAACAAAATCGATTTATGATATTCCTTTTGATAGCGACTTGTAATTGATATTATAATTTTACACGCAATATTACGTACACACATACCTCCTAGTCAACAGCATGATTGGATGAGGGTTATTTGTGGTTTATTAGTATTTAAATCTTATCAAGATCATAAGGTTATCTAAAAATGGACAATACATTTTTGTCCTATGTCCGTAAAACATTAGTAACAATTAATTATCTAGCTGTCGTTTAATATCTGATCAACGTAGATAATAAAAATTGTATTCCACAATTCAATACTGAAATTGCATGTATTAGATTTATTATCATAAATTAGTACAGTCTTGTCTAACTGAAGATAATTAAAAACAGAATAGTGGAATTATTAAAAAACCAAATGTATTATAATATATATATGATCACACTGTATATATTATATAATTCACATCATGTTCCACTAGAGCTACACTGATTTTTTTTTCATTTTTATAATTAAACAAAATTGAAAAGTAAGTTATCACAAATAAGAGGTCCCTGTACAATTTAAGTTTTAGCTAGTAGTCCGTGGCTCAATGCTAATTGGGAACCACTGAGCTAGACCTATTATTTTGTAGTGGGCTCTACATAACTCAAGATTTTAATTTAAACTTATTGATTATAATTTAACAAGTATTTCTGTAATTGGTATACGTAGTAGCAGTTATACTGGTTACAGGGGGGAGGCAGACCCCCATAGGTCAAGAGTTTAAGCTGTATTATTATATTATTAGGGTTTTGACTAGCTGTTACAATTTTTATATACCTACGCACATACACTTATAGATAAATCTGGTGTTTATATTATATTTCTATGAATAAATTTATATATTTCTTAATATATTATAAGATAAAATTGAAGGACTCCCGCCCCCAGAAACAATTTTTAAAACCGCTACTAACTGGTTAATTGTTATTTAATTCTAAATTTAATTATTATGGTGATTTGGTAAATTATATTATGCTATTTTCACATTTTATTCATTGATTATTATTAGGTATATTGATATATAATAGGTATATTAGATATATTATAATAGATATATATAGGTATATGAATATAAATGCAATTAATAGATAATTGAAAAAAAAACAATATAAGTTCTGAATTCATATTGTACTCAATTTTTAATAGAGCTAAAATTCCTTTTATGAGTTATCTAAATTATTAACTAAGGATGGATTAACAGTTTCCCTTTTTCAAAAACATCTTTGTTCATATTAAAAAACTAATCAAATTCTTATATTATATTTTTCTGAAACATGAGCCAAATAATCACATATATTATTCATGTTTCTAGAAAAATATTACCCAATGCGAGAATAAATAATTATTAATTACAATTACAATACTTGAAATTAGAATTTATTGTAAATTAAATAAGAACCAAATTATTTTTAATAAATAACTTTTATCTACTCACATTACAAAACATTTATTGTACATCCAAAACTTTTTTCTAAAATTTAACAATGTAAAATACACTTTTATACAGAAATATGTCAAACTATTTTTCTTGATAGAATTGTATTACATTTTTAAAATTCTTTTAAACATGTATTAAATTATTTTAAATAGTTTTTTTTAAAACGTCAGATAATTATATACATTAAAATAAAATTAAGTTTTGATTTGGAAGTAATAATTTAAATTGCGGAAAACTTAATTTACAAAATGTTAAATAAAATAATATAATAATAGATAAAATTATGTTTAACTATTTTGTCAAAACTTATAAATAGTTTTAATAAATAAATAATTATTTTTCATTTTAATGGCAACTATAATAATTTATAATATTATTTAAAAATCAAAAGTTAATGATGTTTTATTAAATAAAAATCTACCTTAGATTTAGAAAACTATTGATAAAAAATCAAAATACATGTTTAAATGTTTTGTTCTAGAATTAGAGCAAAAATACTGAATTATTTTAATTAATTAATAAATCAGTAAATGGATTATCATAAAACATATTAATTTTACACATGGTGAGTACAATAATTGTCAATTCTTTATGTTTATAGATTATAATATTTTAGTAGATTAAATTTTTTTTTGCAATTTTTGCTTAAATAATAAACATTAAGTGTAGTTGTGGTATAAAAACTATAAGCTAACATGATTGTTTTTCTAATTAAACTGAAAACTTTCAGTATTGGCCACAACACTGTTTAAAACAATTACAACAAAGTAAATTTATACCACAAAAAAAAGTAATAAGTATGGGACGGTATTTTGTATGATATTAAATAATATTATGTAATTATGCCATAACAAAAATAAATAAAAAATAATTTATACAGTAAAAATAAAATAAAAATAAAATTGAGATCAAAATAGTTAGAAATAAATCTTAATATTAATCCACAAAAAGTGGAAAAACAATTGAGCAAAAAAAAAAATGTATAAAAGGTGAGAGAATATTATTAATGTAATAATTGATGTCTCAATTGAAAATGTAAGATAATAAAAATTAAATTGGGGGACGAGGTGGCCGTGTGGTCTAAGGCGTCGGTTGCGGCGCAGCCGGTCGCTGGTTCGATCCGCGGTCACCGGGTGGCATTTTTCTTCGGGCAAGTCACGGTGTCCGGAGAATAAGTGCCGCCATCCCCCACCCCGGGGCATGGCAGAAACCTACGGGTGCCCCATTAGAAATTCTGCCACAACACACACACGTGTTTCTCCCTACCGTTCCCAACCTTACAGTAATAACCGATTAAAAAACCTAATCCATCCCCAATGGCCTAAGTTGCCGCGGGTGTATTAAAAAAAAAAAAAAAAAAAAAAAAAAAAAAATTAAATTATACATAACAAACAATATTTATAAACATTTTGAAATAGCCATGTTATCTAGAATTTGGACATTAAAATTTAAGTTATGATGCAATATTAAAAACTCTTAAGTTTTTTAAATAAATTATTTAATAAAAATAAAAAATTATTGTTGTAAAATTTATAAAATAAACTGTAATTCCTATTTTTAATTTCCTTAATTTTTCTTAAATTAGGAATATATCCATGGGCATTCTTTTACTTTTGACCAACACATTGACTGTAGGTCTTTAAGTGATTCTCATTCCAGTGCAGTAGTATAATTATGAGGGGAGGGGATTTGAATGTGTATCCTCTAATTCCTCCATCATATCTCATGACTATTTTTTAAAGACTGGCATACCACGAGTACTTATTTAATGGTACTATAGTATATTTGATGTATGTCATAAAGAAAACCCCAAATCCTCTAAGCTAATTGTACATACAACTAAAATAATACTACTTTGTAATAACACAATACAACAAATATATTATATTATGATGTATTGCGGTACAAAAATAAACCACTGAATGGTTCAGTACTATTTTATTACAGAGCAACGATACTCATAGTCATAACTCATAAGCAATACCATATGTATAATATAGAATTATATTAATTATAAGTGATTATTTAAATATAATGCAGCTATTTATTTTTTTCTATATGTACATACATTATTATTTTTTTATATGTGTTCTTATTTATACATATCAGTATATCACAAAGGTTATGTTGAGAGATGCTTATGGCACACATGAATTATTTTTGTGAAGTAATAGGTAAAATATAAAAAATTTCATTCTTTGTCCCTTTCCTACTTCCCCTAAACACAAACATTACCAAATTACGTCACTGCTCCAAAAGACACAAATAATAAATTCAATTCAATAAATAGAAACTAGTCTTGTAATAAATGGTATTGCTAGTGAATGGCATATGAATACATATTTTAAAATATCTATTTATTATCTGCACTAATTAATTATTAAACAAAGTTCAGCAACACTTCTCAAATGAATACTTGACACCAAATGGCATTGAATGATCTTAAGGATGTCAATAGACGCCAGAATGCAGTCAACATGTTTAACTGTTAAAGAATAATTAATTTAAACAATAATAAATGTAATTTTAAGTTATTAACGTCCAAATATCTAGTTACAATAATTGTTTAATAGTTAACAGTAATAAAGTGGCATAATGTTAACAAAAACATTTAAGCTGTTATAAGTTAATCTATTTATAACAAAACATATACAGATATAATTAATTATCTGAAAAATAATATTTAAGTCTTTGGTGTGATATCACATAGTTTCATTTAAACTCAATACACACATACTTGTATAATACATATTAAATAATTATTAAAACAAAATAAAACAGTAATTTCAAGTTTTAATTTTAAAATTAAATGTTTGAAGAAATTAAAAAAAAAAAAAAAAATTGAGTGGAAAATAAAACTTAAAATGTTGAAAAAAAATAAAAATAATGTTAGCAATCATTCATAGTACCATTCATGACTTTTTTATGGTACTATTGGTAACATCAATTTCGTGGAGTTCGACTGATAATATGTTGGAGAAACATACATGGTCACTTTCTATTGGTTCTCCACAGCATTCACAATTTACTACCTATGAATATATATTGATTAATTCAAAATAAATTGATATACTTTTTTCTTTTAACTTTAAGTGAATATCCTGGATGATAAAAAATAAAATTTCTTTAGCAATTATAATTAAAACTCAACCTAGCTCCTTTACTAGCTTTCAAAAAGTTTGGGCTTTACAAAATTTATAATTCCAAAAAAAAAGCAGCTAAAAAAGAGCATGGTCTTATTTCCCATTATTAGTATTTATTTTGTAAATATTATTTATCATTTATAACTTTTAAAAAACAAATTGATACTGCACTACTGTATACTTACAATATTAAGCTTATTTTTTGTAAAATAAATAAATAAATCATTGTATGAATTTAAATTAATTAAGTATTAATATAACATAGGTACTATCCTTTAAAATAAGAGGCTAATTAACCTGTCTCTTTTTGTTAAAAATAATTTTCCTTAAAAAATCATTGAATCATCAAATTCACATTTATCACATGTACTACATTGATAAACTGTAAAAATAAATAAAAACTAAATAATAACTAACACCCAAAACCAACAATACAACAGAAACGAATTCTGTGATTATTTTATAAAATTAAACTTATCAGTACTTCAATGTATTTTTTCTTAGTGATATACTGATATATCAAATAATGTACTGTATTAATAGTGGTCATTGATGTGACTTTTATATTAAATTAGTTTAATAATTATGTATATACTATATATTATTGATTTTATAAATAATAACATAATCTGTGGTGTTTGTAAAAATGCTTTCATGTTTTTTTTTTTTTTTTTTTTTATTTGAAGCAAATTATAAGCACTTTTAAATTATGATATTTTATGAACTCATAACTTGCTTTGCAATTAAAATATTGAAAAAACCAATGTATAAACACATATAATATTATAAACAATAGGTTTCAATGGTTTTATCATAGATTAATTTACATTACGTCTTAAGTTAATAGAACAAAATAGTAAAAATTCAATTTTGATATCCATATTATGATCATGCACTAGTAAAAATCGATCGCTTAAATTTATCTAACCATCATGCAACTTTCCCAATTTTATTTGCAATCAACAAATAAATACTGCCACTAAATACATACTGAGGTTAAATATAAATAAAATAATGTTTTGTTAATGATAAGTTATAAAAAAAAATTAATTAAATTAAATTAAAAGTATTTATTGTCATGCAACTATGTGGAATGTAAATCACCAGTAAAAATATTTACAGAAACATTTTGAACATGATGTGTTTTTGGTTAAAAGAATCATTCAATATACATGTTAGTGGCACCAATTGTAAACAAAATTATGGAGTTTTAATTTAAGATTAGTTATAAGGAGATAAAACTCATAAGCTGAGAATAACTACAAAATTAATGTAGAATGAGTAAGAAGAAAAGGGAGACCAAGATAGATGTGCACAGAATAGAAAATAACACAATAGTAAGAAGTATTATTAAAAGTGAGTGGGTGAAACTAACTCCAATAGAAGTGTAAAACAAGCGTAACCAACTTCATAGTAGGGAGCAAAAGATGAAGTAAATAAAGAAAATTCAAGTGTTATAGTAATGTATCAAAAGATAAGTGTTAGTTGCATGGTGATTTGTAGGAAAATACATTTTAAGCAACGATTTTAAATTATGGCAGGTTCATAATGCACAAATAATCAAAAATTACTCTTCTGAATATATAATTACTAAGTATCTATGTTGAATTAGAGTTATAAGAATTATTCATTAAATAAAATAGGTATAGTGTTCCTTTAAGACAAAGCCATATCCACAGAACATGTGTTGTCACCATCGTATAACAGTACTACATAGCAAAGTATAACAATTCCAATTTAATATTTTGATTGATGAAAATGGCCAATAAAAGTAAGAACATAATCTGTTTTTTTATGAATAACTAAAGATAAATACTATGTACTTTACATTTAAGCAATTAATGAGCATTTATAAATTATTTTTTATTTACTAATCTTGCTTTAACCCTTTGGTTACCACATTGAATAAAATGTGTTAGGCTTTATAAAACTTTTAACTCAAATTTGCTATGTTGTACTTTTGCTAGATAAGACAATACATGGTCTTTTTAAGGTACTAAAGTGACAATTTAAAATATTGAAACCTACAGTTAGAAATGAACGATTAGAGAAATTAAGAATATGTATTTAAATTTTACCAAAATAAGTTTTACCTACATTGTGACCTGTTAAAGTTATAGATTATCAATATTTTTCTGACTACTGATATTACAAGACCAAAATATTATACCTCCAGAGTATAATAACTTTTTTGTCGAGCAATCCTTTTTAATACTCTATTTCTTGCACGTTCTTTAGCACGGAATTCAGGATCCATTCTTCTTTGACGTTGTCTTTCTTTATCTCTTTCTTTTTTTATACGGTTCAGATCTTCTAAATCCACAATATTCACATTATCTAACCTAAAAATAAAATATTACAATTTTAAATGTTAAAACAATAATCAACTTAATTTTTATCTTACAATGTCATTTTACTACAATCGATATTAGCTTCTGAATATAATTTATCAATATTATCATTATAAAGGCCTTTAGATCTAGATATTCTTTTAGCAATCGTGTTTTTTCCTCGCTCAATAGCTCTCAATTCTGGATCTAACCGTCTTTTTCGTTGTCGTTCACGGTCACGTTCTAGGCGACGTTTTCTGGATTGTTCTCGTTGTTCATCTGTCAATGGTCTTCTGGGCATTTTTTATACTGTATAAGTAAACATAATAAAAACTATTTAACTTCAGTATAAATTATAATGTTTATTTAAATACTTACAATCACATAACTATGTAGATGGATTATTTATATTGATATTTGTAAAGTATTTAAATGGACTAGATTAAAAAGAATTGATTTGGTTTCTTGACATGAAATACAACTCTAACAAGGTTGTACTTAATTGCCATGACTAAATTTGTTTCAACATTCATAAATATTAATTCAGTCTTGATCAATATGGACCTGAAAAATTTAAGTAGGTACTTGATTTAATGTTAAAAATTGTTAAATTATATAGAATGTTCAATTTAATAGTGGCTGACAATTACATTATAGCTGTTTTGTAAAAAAAATGTACGTATTAAATAATCATAATATGCAATTCTTGATAACTCAGTTTAAATAGATTAAGAAAGTAACACTTTAAACATGTATATCAATAAATAATATAATATATAATAAAATTAACTAAAATGTTAAATTTTATAATGAGTCTTTTACATAATATATTAGAAATAATTTTGTAACTACTGTAACAAGCGTTTTTCATATAAAATATATTTCACAAAGTATGTTTCCATATGCACAAAAATTTAACAGAACTTTATAGCCTCTAAATAAAAGCACCATTGATAAAATGGTAAAAAAATTACCTGAAACATTAGTATCTAATATCATGAAACAAGCATGACTTTTAAGGAAGAAATTCATTGTTATATTATATTGGTTCAATGCTGAGCATTCAAAAATTAACATGTATGGTATACCAATAAAACTTAACAAGTCATATTATCATAATCAGACTTTGATAACAGTCAGTACTCAACAACTCCATATCAACTCATATGAAATTTTTCTTCTTGAAAATCTTGATACTTACCTACTATCTACTTAACAGTAATTTGTAGAAGAAATATCTGTTAATTAAATTAAGACAGACTAAATGTCTTAGTATTGTAATGGTATAAGAGTTATAATTTGATGATATATACACCACTCATACTACTAGGTAGATATATGCATCAAATACAGATGCATTCGAAATCGCAATATTAAAATGAAACTCATAGAGTACTCACATAAAATAGTATAAAAATAATGTACATACAAATTAAAAGAAACCCATAGTAATAAACGTTTATCTGACAATGTATTTCGTGCACCTAATAATCATGTTTTCATTAAATCAACATTGGTGTAACCATGGTAACAAAAGACGAACATGCACGACTGAAATGCAATACAACATAAAAATATAAAATATCGTTTTTTGCTAATTAAGTGCAGAACAACACTATAATTTCGACGAATAAAAAAAACCTAACGTAAGATCTGCGGTCATATCGTTTTAACGGCACCTAACTACGCCTATATGCCGAATTACGTAATAGTACACACGCTGATATGGAAAAAACCCACCACAGACCAAGTAACTAATAATATGTGGTACACCAAATACAACGTGTCAAACGGGCATCATTAAGAGGTGGTTGAGCCCTGGTTTCCTACAACCAGTAGACGAAATGAATGTATGATACAAAATTATAAACATTAATTACCTGGAATTGGTCCAACACGGTTGCAGATTGTCTGACGTCGTTAGAGACCAGAATTCTAGGACAAATTTACTGCGTCACAAGCGTTATAATAACGGCCGTAACGCGGAATGTCAGTCAGCATACGACGAAAGAAGAAAAGATAACGAGAGATCACTTAACGACGACGTCGACGACAGTGATAATTATTATAAAATTATTGTATGCACGCCGCCGCGTCATCGTTACTTGTTCGCTGCAGGCTGTAATTTATTTGAATTGACTATTTACATATTTACATTACATTAATAATAAAATTTTTATGGATTTCCTACGCACAAATGTGTGTAAAAACTAAATACGTAAATAATAATAAGCAATAACAATAAATGTATTATAATATTAATATAATCTCTTTCGAAATTTCGATGAAGAATCACGGCGGCGACGATTATCACCGACGATTCGAATGATGCAATGACAACGACGACGACGACGACAACGTTCAACGTACATACGAGCTACGAGCAACGTAGTACGTGCACTGTGCAGTGTGCACTCGCCACACTTGTCTAAATTGTCTTCCCACCAATTCACCATGGTTGTATTATGGTATTATGGTTGTTTAAATTTTCGTTGGGTCCCGATTTATGCGTTTATTCCATGATAATAAATCTGCCTGTTATCTCGGGGCCGAACTTACTGGTGTGATAGCAGCCATTAATCGTGCAAACATTAACCGCCTTTTTTTAAATTTAAACACTTCGGCTATAATTACACTATATAATTCTTTAGCTCATAACATTAAAACAGTATTATAATATAGTACTTGAATGTATACCTAACAAAATGTAAGTACTTCCTTTTCAATATAATATATATTTGTTACAGAAATTATATTTCAGAAAACTTAAGAATAATTTTAATAAATGCTAAAAAATCTAATAAATTAGATGAGTAAACCGTATTGTAAGTACGAATAAAAACTGTATTTGAATGATTTATGGCATCTATAATCAATGATAACAGCCAGCCAATAGAAATTGTTCAATGAGTTGTATCAGAGTGTTAGCTACACAGCTATTTAGAATTTAGATCAGTTAGATCATACATTATGGATATTGTAGCTATGAGTATACTGAATTGTGTAGCACATGATCTATTGTCAGCTACAACTACCATTGATCAGTAATCTAGTTTATAAAATAGATAGGTAATCACAATTCATAAATATATGTAAGAAATTTCAAAATAAATAATAATAAAAATTGATAATATTATAGGGGCAAAAAAAAAAGTTATTTATTATTCATTTCACAGTCAATACTTGATGATTACAGCACGAACCGGTCAAAAAAATAAAAATAAATTTAAAATTTAAAAATTAAAAATTAAATTAAATTTTTTTAAATTTTAAATTTTATAGATTAAAATAAAAATCCATTGGTCATGATTTTATATTATTTTGTTAGAATGTAGCAGTTTATCTTGTATTAAATTGCTATATATGTCCTATATTAGTTAAATTGCTTAAATTAGTAAATTATCTGATTAGAAATAAGTGTAATGGAAATATTCTACATGAACTAAAATCTTTTATAATCTAAAATTTATTTTTTAAAAAGATATCCAACATTTCTACTGAAGCAAATTAGTCTTTTAGATGCATGTAGAATAAATTCTGCAGAATGTTAAATAAAACATAGAACATTATTTAATTTAAAATAAGATAGTTGAAAGTTTTATTTTATTTTACCTATGGCCTATATGAATAAATAAAAACAAAGTAGTACCTTAGAAATCTTACTGTATAGACCTAATTTAATCAATTAGTAGCTATATTGTAAGTTTTACACAAATTGAAATTCTATAAATTCACATTTTATTTAAGTTCATAAGCTACATTAATATTATCAGTTTTCAAATAAAATGTTATACGTATGCAATAGTTAACTTAAAATACTTTCATCAATGCAATATAGGTAATAGTTTGCACATAAATATATAATACAACTAAAATATATAAGACTGTATGATATTAAGAATCCTAATATTTAAATATCATTAACAATAATTAAATTTTTAATATTTATTGTTTGCCCAATTACACAAATCACAATCAAAATATTATAAACTGTAAATAAACTATTACAAATAAAACTATTTAATTTTCTTTTACAATTAATAAAAAATAAAAAGAAAGACATTACAAGAGAAAAAACATAAGCTATTAACATAATAAAAATAATAAATGACAGCAAATTAAGTTACCATTAAGTATAAAAGAATAACATACAACAATTAATAACTAAAATTAAAATCACAAATCAAATGCAGTTCTCACAACAAAAAATATAAAAATATAAATAAATTTAAAAACAAAAATTAAATCTATACTTATCACTTAACAAATTATAAATTTATAACATGTTTTATAAACCTAACTAATAGACCATACCTATTCTAATTAGGAAAAAAAGAATTGATTGAAATTATTATTTATCTTGGCCTTCTAAATATTTTAAATGAATCATATTTAAAGAAATTAAATTTTGAGAAAACTAAAAATAATATACAAATATGTTAATTTGTTTATTTTTTTTTTATTATTGAAATGCTTTATTTACAAAAAATAAAATTTCATTAATATATTAATAGAATTTTCTAGAAGAAAGGTGCAATACACATCAATACACAGTATTTACTTAACAACTTATATCAAGATTTGAGCTCAATACGAGTTGGTGGGTATATTTCACTAGTATATTGCACATGTAACTTCTTTGAACATACAAGTTTAAAATTTAAACATTTATCTATTGGTATACTCTAATTTCTTCCTTGAAAATCTTTTAAATTGAGATGTTTATGGGTAATCTAAAATAAAACTCATTAGACTTAAGAAATACAACAATTTAACATAATTTTTTAAAAATTTAATATAATATAATTCCAATAATAGATGATTGGATCTAATCTCTAACTTATAGTGTTTTGATTGTATAAAATGAAAGCTTTGTGATTTTTTTTTTTATTTTAAGTTAAATGAATAGATTTTATTTTAAATCACTTGGCAAGGAATTTATTTTATTAATAAAAAAAAAATTTAGTTTTTAAAAATGAATTTTATCATTAAAGTGCTTTTGGTTTGATATATTTTATACTTAAAAATCATATACTTCCTAGAAATTAAAACAATTTCTTATATAAATTATAATACTACAAAAATATATTTATGTCATGTACAGTTATAATGATATATAGTTGTAATTTTCAGTAAATTGAAATAACCATAAATATAATATTATGTTAAACAATAAGTCCACTAACTCATAGTCAACTTACTAATGAAAAAAAAATGTATTTGATGTATCATAACACGTTTTCAATAAATCACTAAACAGTTTTCAGACTTAAAATATACATATTACATACATTTTAAATTAGTATTTCTTAAAAATAAGGCCATCTATAATATTATCACCAATGTGTTTAACTTTTGTATTTGTATTAATACTATTTATAATATCTTTCATAATATAACACTATTTATTACCTTCATAAGATAATAATACATTTTTTTTATTTTGAAAAATGAAATTAGTATTTCAAACTTATTATTATTTTAACTTTAATTTAATTGTTAAAATAAAATTGGCATCAGTAATCAGTAAATAAAACAAATATTAATTGATATTATACATATTTTGTGTACACATGAAGTTTGAATACTAATTCTCAACTCATCAACACAAATAAGTAATGATTAAACTGTGATCTATTACTGTGAATAAAATATCTAAACTTTTAATTATATTATTTAGTTTTTGATTTCAAGTCCTAATTTATTTAAATGGAGGGAGCAAAAATAATTATAAACTAAAAAAAGATGACTAGAAAATATCAGTAGTTTTTCATCAAAAAAAGAAAAAATTTTAAAAAGCATTATTTACTTATATATTTCTTTACTGAAAAGTTAATATGTAACTAGAAATAATAAATATTTAAATATTTTTTTTTTTTTACTACGAGTGCTTTAAGATTATCAAAAATATATACATTTCAAAAGTATATTATAAATTATTATCATGTGCATTTATTTTCTAGAAAAATAATTTTTATTTTAATTTTATAAATTATATTTTAATACACAAATATATTTTGGTTGGTATTTCAGTGTTAATCATAATTGTATGATACATTTTATAACCTTATTTAATTTTTATATTTTTAAATAAAATGAAATAAATTCTATAAATTTGAAATTTTCATGGATAAAATTGAGTAAATAAAAAATTATAATTATACTTCTAGTTACATAATATTAATAAATTGGATGCCATATTAAAGTGAAAAAAATTTAAGAAAAGCTTGTGGTGGTATAGGTACATACAATGAATTTTTATCAACATCTTCAAGTTTTTCCATAAAATGTGGATCAGTATCTGCAATACACGGATGTCCAATACTATGCCAGAATAAACAACGACAATTTCGGCATAGCTGTATCATTTCTGCATATTCTTCTCGTAATCCATAACATCTAAACCAACATAAACCAATTTCTTGAAATATAATAAATAAAAATAAGAATATTTAAATATGAACAACTTACTTTCTTAACTTATGATATATTAGTTGCCAGTCTTCACTGGTACTTGGTGAGCTATCAATCACAGACTGTATTTGACGTGGACTAAAGTGAAATTGACATAACTCACGCCAAATGCGTAATTCATCCACTAAACGTGCCATTACACCCCATGCATGTGCTGAACGCTCCAGATCACGATGATCAGCTAATCGTAACAACACTTCACGAACACATTCCTCTGGAAGTTGATCAAATTGTGGTTCTTCATTATCACCAGGCTAAAAACATAATTAAACATTAAAAATAACATTTAATTTCAAAAATACCATAAAAATTAATAATACTTGGCGAATTTCTATTTGATCAGCTATTTCATGAATACGATTAATAGTAGTCAAATGTTGTTCCCATAAAATAGTTGATCCCAGCGGTCTACCCCAACATGCTAATTCAACAACCTCACGTAGTTGTCCTAAAAGACGATCCAACATATGTTTGTTTTGTTGACTTTGAGATACTAAAATAAAATAAAATATATTTAGATAATCATATAAAATAATAATGAACCATTTTTATTTTTTAATGAACACATACCTTGGTGAGCGACTTCTTCAATTATATTAAAGAGAACTCTTTGAGCACAACCAGACAATGCATTTAGTCTAGGAGATACTAGGAGATCAAGAAGTTTACAAATATAATGAAAACGACGAACATCATGCACTGCAGAACGAAAGTCCAATCGTTTGAGTGCCTCACTTAAACCATTAAACCCTGCAATCTAAAATATTCAATCATTTTATATATTTCAAGTTTTATAAAAACAATTATATATGAACAAAGGAAATATTTTAATGTATATAAAAAAAGTTAAACATTTGAAATCTATAGTAAAATAAGTCTTAATTTTTATCACAATATTTAATGCATATGATTATTACCTCTTTGGTACATTTTATTGTAATGTGACAATGAGGCTGTATAACACCATCATCTAAAAGAAAATAATAATATGTTATGTATTAATAATACATAAATATTGATAGACTGCTCATATAGCATGGTTCTTCTTCTCCCCTAGCATAACTCATAACTGCAAAATTATATATAGCTATATCTTATCTCCAAATATATATATAAATAAAAATTACAGGCAAATTAACATTATACATAAATTTGAGACTGTTAGTATATTATATGAAATAATATCAATCTATAATTTGTTATTATTATTTTATTAAAAATTACTATCCTCGAGGAGACCAATACCTACCTAGTATAACATAAAATATTGTTCTCTAGCTCTCCTGACTCCTCCAAACATCACAATGTACAGGTAATTTAAATAAGATACCTAACTGGAAAAACAAAGTACTTACCTACTGATATAGTAATAACTGATAAGTATCTATACAATCATATTTATAATATTTTATCTTTATATATATCTACTAATAGAAATAATTGAAAAAATTACAGGTAGGTACCTAAATGATTAACATCTAACAAAAAAAAAATTCAGTTAGGTTTGCTAAATATTATTGAACTATGGTAGTATAGATAATCTTATTATTTAAACTGTTTTTGTAAATAACAAAAAAAAACATTTCTATGAACACCAAAATTAGTCCATTCACTCAATAAGCCATTTAATTACTCTACTTTGTGATTTATAAGGGTCATTTGTACTTTGTAGTGTATAGAACTTAACATTATAGTAGATAATAATTTATAGGTAATTTTTTTTAAATGCTAGTAAAAGAATTAGTAATAGTACTTTTTGACTGTAGAATTCACAGTTAAATAATTACAAGATTATGGTCTACTATTTTGTGCAATACCAATGAAAACTATGAGAAATTTTCAAAAATAAAAAAGCCACGTTTTTTTAAATAAAATGTAGGTAGGGTAGGCTGCATACTATACAGACATTTTTAGTATGGTAGATGGTAGACTATATTCATATGTCGACTGTATTTTGGGAGTTAGTCCTCCAATGATTAAGGTTAAATTGCATGCATCTTTTGTTTTTATTATCTAATATTACTTTATTATACATTTTAAACATGAAATACAAAAATATTAAGTATTTACTGTATGGCAAGTGATAACTAATAAGTATTTAGAATTATATACTAAAACAACAACATCAATTAAAATTAAATCAAATGTATTTCTAATATTTTTATGTATATTATTAGGTATATCTTAAAAAAATACTTACATTGGCTTTCACTAGAATATTTAGTTCTAGGATGTTTAAAATGGTTAGTAGCGCCTTTGTTTTCTTTTTCCTCGGAATTTACGTCTTCATTCCTGAAACAATATACATAAATATAACAACTAAAAAAATGTTAATATTATTAAATCCCATGCTGTAATAGGATATTAAATTGGTGAAATTTTCAAGTTTCTAATAATACGTTTTTTAATTATAACAAAGTAAAACAAAATAAAGAAATCAAATTTATTGAAAACTTGTTTTAGTGTGAACACTTCAACATTTTAACTTTTGACCACCTTCCAATCCACCCATAAAAAAAGTACCAACAAGATCCAATTTGTTACTAAAAACCACCCCCAAAATTGAAAATCGAAACATTTTGACTGTCCAGAAAAATTATGAGATACAAATAAAAAAACAGTTATCATTGTAAAATTAATACTACATTCCTCTATTCAGAATTTAAGAAAGTAATTAAATAATTTTTAGTAAACCAAGTGTTAAAATAATTAAATAAATTATCTGTTGTAAAATAATAAACAATAAAAAAAAAATAAACGTAACATTTAGGTATACAGTATACTACTATACTTGTAAATACAGTACTTATAATCAATGATTATACCTACTTATAAATAGAAATATTTGAATCACTGTGCTATAGTAATATATCAAACTATCACAGACCACAGTCATTTGCTATATTCACAATATTTATTAAGTTGGTATCTAGTAAATACATTATTTTAATTTTTAAGCTGAATATTATTTATTGCGTAAATATCTTTTGTTCTAAATTTAAAATAAGATTGTATAAACAACAATCAAACTTCTTACAGTAAAGTTTAATTTTATACAAAAACAAATCTTTGCATACTAGCTGGACATGTTTTTACGTTTTGGAGGTCATCCAAATATTTTTATTACGTCTAAAAAACGCCATAGTTCAGTAAATGGCTTCTAGCCAATTTTACGTTGAATCAAAAAAGTGTAACCGTTAAAAGACTGTAAGTATCGGAAGTTATTTTTGGATACAAATTATTACGCTTTGAGTTATAGTGAGTTAGATACACATTTGCAAACACTTGAATATAATTATACGTTTGATATAAATTTGTATTTAAATTTATGAATTATTTAACATTAAATAGGAATCTATGAGTAAATAAACTATTTTAAAGAGAAAAAAGTGAATCATAATCATAATTTACTTTTACTCTGTTGTTGTTGTCTACTAAAGTAAATACTATAAAATGTATTGATAATACATAAGAATAAATATTATTTTGTTAAATACTAAGTACGTAGAATTGTAATTTCAATGATAAATATATTATCCAAAAACAGAAAAATATTCAATATAAATTGGTATTACTTTTTTTTATTAGTTCATACTCTAGGTTATACTACCAAACCATAATATTGTAATTTAAAATAAAATACAATTTTTAATTAAAAAAAACTATTACATGAATAATTTACACAATTATTTTTTTACCTACAAACCAAAAGTTACATAATTGGAACAATAACAATCTCTTTACTCTTATATATATTTCGCTTGTTTCAGACTTCAGTACCTATGTGAAATACAATACAGAAATAGTAACATTATTGTTATTGTATGTGTATAATAACGACTTGCGTGTATACTAAATTTATAAATATATGTGCCATGTGGCAGGTTTAACTATTTAAGTTAGGTTACGCGTATTAATTTTCGTTACACATAGGTAATTCTATTCTGGTTTTCTCTATACCTAATATTTCCATTCTTTTTATGAATTCATTTATCACATGGATCCATTCGAATCTTTAAATGATGCTGAAATGCTGAATATAATTAATTTAATGAATATATATAGGAATACATAACATACCTAACATAAATAAATAAATTTATATAAAGTGCACTGTATATTATTTTTTAACATAGATATATATACATTTATTTTTATTTAAACGTAGTATTGAATCAATTAAAGATGTTACATTATTTCCAAATTATATAAAAAAAAAACAATCTAATTTTAATAGCTTACAAAAATTGAATGGACCAATCATAAGCCACAAAATCAAATTTAAAATTCTATTAACTCAATTATATTCATTAAACGTTCAGTCATATATTATTGTGTGCAATGTGTGGTCATAGTTTATTCAACCCAGCATACAGTGCAGTCATTGCAATGTTTACGCTAACAGGTATCACTAAATATTTCTGTTGGATGAATTTGTATTGAAATGCGGGGTTTTTGCTTTTTGGGGAATGAAGAGAAGTACCGATAAATACTCATTTTCAGATAAATTAAAATTTTTAACCCTTTCAGTACCTACGCGTATGCGCAATACTATTAACTTTTTTTAAATGATAAGACCATTTTATTTTATATATTTGGGTAAGGTATTTTTTTTTTAAATAATTTTTGGAAAAAAATTTTTTTTTCTACCTAACTAAAAAATTTGGCAAATGAAATTTAACGTTTAATTATTAACGAATAGTTATAATAATAATTTATTATTAAATTAATAGAATTTTGACGAAATTTGTTCGACTTATACTCGAAAATCAAAGTATTATCTTTAATATTATTAATAGCTGGTTTTAGACAGAAAAGATATAGACACTTATTTCATATTACCATTTCTTATATTCATAAAGACCTACATTTTAATAACTCTTGTAGAAGCTAAGCTTTTAAGTTTTTAAATAAACCACGACTTTTAAATTTTTTTTTTATTATAATTTAAAAAAGAGAAGTTTGTATCAGTATTGTATTTTTTTACATACAACACTTTTAAAAAAGTATAAAAATCTCAACCATTAGAATTATGGACTTTAAAAATACTTGAAAATTTGAAAAAATCGAAAAAAAAATAGAAGAGTACCTAGGTACGTACAACAAACTCTAGAGGATTGTAAATAATTTTTAGATTAAAAAAAACCTTAACTATTTTCGGGTAGCTAAATTAAAATCATTTTGAAATGCAAACATTATTATGAAAAAATAATAAAATATAAAATTACAACTTGTTTTCTGTAAAAATAAATAATAATGATAACAATGATTATATAGGTAGGTACGGTAACCTAGTATCCTACCGATATATGAACAATTCAGAAAATAATTTTTAACCAATATATAATTATAAATTTGTAACCTAGTAATGTGCTAGGTATACTAAATAATTATTAACATTATATGTTTATTTTAATATTTTCAATAGTGTTACGATAATTTATATTTATAACTTATTACCTACTAAGATTCAGGACTTATCGCTTTCACGTATTAAACTATATTATGGTCATCAATTTAGATTTTAGATATTTAAAAAACGACGAGAAAGTAGAATATTTCATCATAGAAAAAAAAACTAGTGCATTACCTAACTATAGTAACTACCAATCATATATTTTATTTAAATTAATATTTACTGCTATAATTCAATTTCTTAACTTATTAACTTATTATAAGTTGTATATAATTTATATGGTATTAGCTTTTATAGATCCAATATTTCAGATTTTAAGACATTTCATTATTTCAATAAAAACATTGATTTTACAATATTTTTTTTCTGTTATTTTAAGGCAATTGACAATATTAGCAATGAGAAACGTAGGTACATTTTTAAAATTAATTAAAAGTTTTCAAAAAAAAAAATAGCGATTATTGTTTAACTTTAAAAATTACTATAAAAATATTTTAAAATTTATAAATTTTTTTAGTTATTTTTAATAAATTGTAAATAAAAAATGGTTTGAAAATTTAAAGTATAATGTCTCTGCAACTGTACATTAAGTGACAGTCAGAAAGCGTGCCGAGTGCATTTCGTCATTGAGAACGCACTGTAAAGTATATTAGGTATACTGTGTTAAGTTTGAATTCAATAATTGTTTCATTGCATACAAAAACCAATTAATTAACCAATTAAAAATGTCATTGCGTGTATAAAAAATATTGACATACGTTAAAATTTCATGTCCCCGTGAATAATATTAACAATACTTTAATAACAAAAAAATCATTTTTCTTCGTTTAAATATTTATAGTTCTAGTAAAATATATTTATATAGAATGAATCTTGTATTAAATTGTCATGCTTTTTGAAATAACCAAAAATTATAATTAATAATTTTAGCAAAAAGTATTAATTTTAAATAATTAAATGTCGATTAATTTTTTAAAAATGGTGGTCAAATGAGTAACGCTCTGCTGTACAGTAGGTATAGAGCGGACTTCGGACAGTGTACCTAGGTCACTATAATATTATTATATACCATCATTTTTATTGTTATATTATTGTATACGATAAACGATTCTGAACAGAGATGATTGTCAGCCTAGAAAATATATTTTCCACTGGGTGGTGATATAGCCTTAATATGCAAAATATTTTAAAATTAAATTATAAAAAGAAAATGGCAATCTAAATAACTGGGAAAATTGTCAATTATCTACGACTTATGATTTTTGAATAAAAACAAATATTTAAAATCGTTTGAGGATAAAACATAATATCGTGACACGATTTCGTAAAAATGTAAAACTCAAGACTCTCATAATATTTTTTCCTATAATGATGACGCTCCAGTTTTCTTTACCTATAGCTATTTGAACTAATTTTGAAGGAAACCTTATGGAAAACTTTGTGTTGAATTTTTTAATAACTTAAGATATAAATACTAAATTTTATGAATTTTCAACTACAAAATTAATTGCAAATTATAGCGATTTTGACATATATTTCGTAAAAATGTGAACTTTAAAAGCTTATAAAATAAATTGTGACTAACGATTTATGTCCTTTTTTTTAACTGCGATATAAATAACTTATAAGAAATCTTATATTATATTTTCATGATTTTTAAGTTTTTCCAAAATTTTTTTATCGAAATTTCAAAAAAAATAATAATGAAAAACTCGAAAATTTCAGTCATGTATTATAATAGCTCAAAAAGGACAGAATATTTTGAAAATTTAACCGTGCATAATATATAACGTTAACATGAACCTTTTTTGAACATTTCAAGTATTTACAGTGATTCATTTTTGAGTTACAATTGTATAAAAAAATCGATTTTTGAAAATTGGTTTTACGTAAAAAATCCCGTTTTCAGCCACTTTATTTTGAAAACTACGGGAAACTTCTTACTTTTGAACTCTATAATGCACAAAGGATATTCACTTTGTTATACGAAACCACCTCTGATGTTTTAAATTGAAGCATTATTTCGACAAATTATGGTGTAAATAGGCACGAAAACCTATTATTATTGTTATTATTTTTATTCCTATTTATCAAATAAAAAATGATAGCCATTATTAACCATGATAAAATTACCTAAGTTATTGTGTTTAATAATATTTTTATTTTCATTAAAATAATTTTAGTTATCATTGAAGATAAGAACAAATTCGAGGGGATATTGTATGATCGTAATTCGTATAAATAATAATAATTAATAGATATGTACTATATATATTATAAACTATATATTTTTAATATAAACAAATCAATTTTCTTACCAGTTATCAATTTGGTCAGTCTTCTCTTCATCAGAATGGTCAGAAACAGAATATCTGAAAAATAATGTAAATAGTTAACACTGGATGTTGAGCTAAAAGCATATTACACAAGCAACACAACAGTTAATAATAGGTAGATAGACGATAAAAGTATAAAATGTAAGGTTCATCACTATTTTAGAAAAAATATTAAACAGTAGCTTAATTCAAATAATATAATTGGTGTATTCAACAAAGTTGTAAAAGAAAATTCTGTGTAATCTTATGCATATAGAAGTGAGACAAAAGCTGTTCATGGCGTCATCGATTTCAAAACGTAAAAAAAATATTAGGTAATTTTTTTAGTGATTTATACTGAGTTCTGACTATATAACTCTTTTTTATCCATACTCTATACATACATTTATAAGCTTTCGTAAATATACTGTATGTAGGTACTACCATTTTTACCTGGTCAATAAATGATCTTGTTGTCCTAGTAAAAAATTGCAGCATTCTAGGATTTTCTTTTTTTCCCATCCTTCTTCTGTTTTTACCCAAACTTCCCCTGGAGATCGCCAATCCTTCGATATAAATGGCATTATAATAATACTGTAACAAATATATTTTTTCAGGTGAGTTTGTAAATGAGTATGTAAAATTATTAGGTATATTTGTATGTTCAGGGGAAAATTGAGAATGAACTACAACTCCGTACGTCTGAAACGTACGGAAAGAGAACAAAGACTGAAAAAAGAAAAGAGTGACAAGAAACTCGAGAGTAGAGAGAACTGACAACGGCGCAGTATCAAAATAATAACAAAACGGTATTTTGCACATGCGCAATGTACTTAATAACAAAAATATAAACATAAATAGCAGTGGTTCGTAAAATATTGAATATTCCAATCGCTGCACAATAAAGACGGAATACATTTTTTTTTATCGAATCCATCGCAATTTTTATAATAATCTTAATATTTTAGTAATATAATATATACAATATTATATATGTATATCATAGTTTATGATAACACATAATATTGTGATTAAATAAGTGATATACCACGATTTAATTAAGATATCTTAAATCGTGGGATATACATAATATAAATATAAAATTTATATTACCTATCTATCATCAGTGTGACTGTACGAGATGTACTGATGCTGATTACTGAACAATTATTAACAATTTTATTCTGTTGATCTTTTTATAATTTAATACATAGCAATAGATAGATAAGTACTACCTATTTATTATTATTAAATATATATACCTATATCATAACTATTTAGTGGTCAGTGGACACATCACACATTCAAAACATTTATTGTTTACGAAATTAAAAATTTAAAAATAAAGGTAATAAACACTATAACAATTAGTTAATTAAAAATGTGGCAATTCAAATATTATATTAGAGCAACGAGCAATGCATTTTAACCAAATGCAATTCAGTTTATCTATTACATAATTTTCATAATTAACTACGTCATTATGTCAACAAATAAATGGGCAATGAAAGATATTTTTAATATAGTTATGTACGAATATAAAATATTAAAATTAATATAAATAATAAATATTATATAATACGCAGTACGATAGTTGATAAAATAAACTATA
Source organism: Aphis gossypii (assembly GCF_020184175.1). Taxonomy (NCBI): domain Eukaryota; kingdom Metazoa; phylum Arthropoda; class Insecta; order Hemiptera; family Aphididae; genus Aphis; species Aphis gossypii. The sequence goes on along the minus strand of NC_065531.1, from coordinate 62,982,043 downwards.
CCTATTATTAGTATAATTTAATATTATATATTTATATTACCATAATATTAGTATTGATGTTATCAATGTATCAAACAGGCTATTGACTTTATAATATACTCGTTTATTACACCTACATAACAAATTACAAAATAATGAAGCATAGGTAGCAAATATATAAAAAGTATTATGATTTTAAAATATTTTTTGAATCTAGATAATTACTAATTATCTATAAAATAATAATTATTTTTTTTAATATTCAACCCAGTTTTATTGGTATACTTACTATTATAAGTTATAACGGACAATGAATTATGAATATACATAGGTACCTATATTGGTATATATTAATACCTACACACTCGCATAGTTAAATTTGTTCATATAATATTATAATAATAAGTACATATTATTGCATTAAAATTTTTTAAACATAACTACAGAAGGTACTCTACGTCTACACGATATTTACCGGTTATGGCAGTAGATGCGCAACAATTTGATCCATCGTATAATTATTTAATTATTTTATACTTATTTAATCAGTGGCTAATAAACATACAATAATATATTATTATTTATTATACCTATGTCCTATATGCATACATTACAGATATAACTATAATACTACATATTATAAGTTCTAAGGTATCTATTGAACTAAATTGTAATTAAAATATAATATACTAATACAAAAAAGCTTATCGCACGTGGGACGTGGCCACGTGGGTACCTACTAGTCTGCTGTATGATTTTAGTAATTTCGTGATCACAAAATGTTTATGTTAGTGTTATCTATACACGGTTAAATTTTCAATTTTTCTAAGTATTAGAATTAGATTCTGAACGAAGTGATGAATTTATTAACTTAACAATGATGAGATTTTTTTGCCCGTGTACAGCACAATTTGTCAAAATAATACTACAATTTCAAATTTCGGGGGGGGGGGGGGGGGGGGTCCAATGGCAAAGTGAATATTTTTGGTACATTTCAGAGGTCAAAAATTTTTTTCCAGAAGTTTTCAGAAAAATAAAGAAAAACAAAAAAAAAATGAACATTTTTATGCAAAACCAGTCGATTTTTTCATATGGTTAGGTTGTAACTCAAAAACTAATCACTGTAAATACTTAAAATGTTCACCAAATGTTTATATTAAAGTTATCTATACACTGTTAAATTTTTAAAATAAGTGCTTTTTTGAGCTATTTATAGAAATTTTCAAGTATTTGTGACTTATGCTTTTTGAATCATAACAAATATATTTTTTTTTTTTATTGAAACTTTGCATAACAATTAGTCTCGACAAATATATTAATTAGATAAACAGATATTAATACAACAAATATTTAAAATCGTTATCGTTACGTGATATTGTAAAAATTATAATTCACTCTCACATTTTTCGTATATCTAATGAGTAATGACTATGATGAATAATTGAGTTTTTTCTATACCTATATTTGAAAGAAAACTTATGAAAAACACTGAGTTGAATTTTTCAGTCTTAGATATAATGACACAAATACTAAATTTTATGAACTATCAACTACAAAATTACTTGCAAATTTGAAATTTTTAAAAATTCTTAAAATTGTGAAATTTAAACGCTTATAAAAAGAAATTGTAAGTTACAGTTTTTATTTTTTCTTAAATGAAATAAGAACAAAATAAGAAATTTAATTTTATATGATATATTCAAGTTTTTTGAGCATCTAAAATTTCCTTATCAACATTTCAAAAATAAAAAAATAATAATAATTGAAAAATTCGAAAATTTCAGTTGTGTATAAATAGCTGAAAAAAATCTAGAATATTTTGAAAATTTAACCGTGTATAGATAACGCTGACAAGCTAACATAATATGTATATACGGTACTGCTATAATATAATTATTAGGTATATAATTATAATATATGTTTGTGGTTTGTGGTATGTAAATCTCATATAGAGGTAATTGTTGGTGGTACGCTTATTTTGGAGTAAAGCATAAGCTTTTTGCACTCTAATAAGCCATCAAGGTTTTTTTCAAAAGTTTTAAACGTTTACCTATGTAGACATATTGTAGTATTGTAGTATGTAGTAAATACCAAAGGCAAAACTGGGTAAAAAAATAATGAGAAGACGAAATAATTTATTTACCAAAATCGAAATTATAATCTAGGTTAAATAAATTTTCTTTGTTTTTTTTTCTCTTAAATCATAGTGAACTAAGAAAATGTATTTATTTATTTTTAATTTATTATACTTATCGTTAAATAAAATTATAACTAGATATTTTACTATACTTTAATAACTTGAATCAGTCAGGGGAAAAAAACAGATTCGAGTTATCGAAAATATTTTTTTGTACGACCGACTATTTTATAATTTTATTTCATATATTATAATTTATAACCCTGCCTTTTAAGCATTAAGTAAAGATTGATAAAATTAATCAGTTTTTCATTTCGAATATCGTTATTTATGTACATAGGTACGAACATATAGGTACGTCAAACACTGATTATACGCACACGTACCTATTATACGTATTGTTAATTTTTGCCGTCCATTTGCATACAGTATACTTTTCGGTAATATACGTCAAAGAATTCGAGTTATTATCCATAATTCAATTTCGAGTTAGAAAAACTAGTATACATTATAAATGAGATACAGGGGCTAACTTAAGGGTCCAAGGAATTTCTTTAAGTAATCGAAAATTCAATTTATGAGGGTTCAAGTTATCAAGGTTGACTATAAATGAGAGTTCATTTAAAAAAATTGCTTTAATACTTCTTTGAAAAATATAATTTCGTGATTAGTCTATAACCATAATTCATGAAATATGTATCAATAATAGAGATCAACATAGAGTAGGTATATGTTCTAGGTCCACAGGTCCACTTGATACCTACGGTACAGCAGAGCGTTACCCATTTGACATTTTGATCACCCTTTTTTTTATGCATTTAAAGTTCAAATTTTTCTTAACTTAAGTATGAAAATGTATTATAATAAAAAAAGAGGAAAAAGGAAGAGATACATATTTTCATAATCTTCCTTCCATACATTTGTCATTAAATAATTAGAGTATAGTAATGTTAACACATATCTACTTCATAGATTGTAAAAAAAAATATATTTTTAAATACATTATATTATTTTAAAGTAATTGTCATGTTTAACATTTTGTAATTTGCAAAGCACATTACCTCTCTATAACTACCAATTTTGAACAAAATTGAACATAGAAAAATTTATAATTTTTTATTATCTTATAAATTTAAATTTAATTATTAAAAGAACAAAGAAAACTTACAAAATATATTTTTGTGAGATGTTGGGCTATTTGATAATTATAATATTTCAAGATGATAAACAAAAATCCTATAATAAAAATAAAATATTTATATTCGTTATGGGCGAATAAAGTTTAACAATAAAAAAGATTAAAAATATATATATTCATTATTCATATATTTACAAGGACTATTTTTATAAGTACATTAGTATTTATTTTCTAAGTAAAGAACTACCCTGGAATAAACTTTCTATTGCTTTTTGTACATTAGGTTCTTGAAGAATACTTGATGGCTCTTTTTCAGTTAGGTTAGATTCGATGGTTTGTTGTGGTTGAGCATTAGAAGAAAGGGATGTATTCAAAATATTCAAAATACGATTTTGTAATTGAGCCGCTTGAGGATTTTGAATAGCAGTTGCTGCAGGAAGAATTGGTATATCAGGAACAACTAAAATGAATAATTAATTATTTGCTATTATAGCTTTTATACTTTTGTAAAAATTAAAATTATACATACATAACAATAACATATACAATAACTACATAATGTTGGTTTATAATCTATTATTTAATCATGTATATTTAACATGAAAAATTAAATGTATACTTACTTGGTTTGAAAGTAGGCAAGACTCCAACTTCCCCTTTAATGTGTTCATCTTTTTTCTCTTTTAGGTATTTTAGTATCTTTAAAAAATAATCAGAACAACATAAATTATTTATTTTTAATCATTGCAGACTTTGTCATTAAGTAGGTTATGCCAATGAATAAACTAATTTGATGTATATAAAACAAATATTTAAATATTATGAAATAATAACTTCAATAAGAATACTTTTTCCTGATTTTTTGAACATGATGCCCTAAAATGTCTGAGGACCAGTTTTCGCAACCTAAATATAGTTAGACATTTGTATATGGAGGGGAGGTAAAAACATCTACTAGCAAACATGTAGCATAACATAACTTAAGTTTGAAAATATTTTAGTACATAAAAGCCCCCTCCTGTCGGATTTAATAAAAAATATACACAATAGTTTAATATGTAAAAAATATTTATAAATTAATCAAATAAATCTACACTATTATTTAAAATTGATTTTTTAATTTTTACCATATCATATTGTAGTACTGTTATATCTCTTTGGTCCTGTAATAAATTTAACAATGTGATAATTCCTTCAGGATGTTTATCACCTAAAGGTAAGCCACATTCAGATATAGGAATGCCTGAAAGTCCAGGTATAGGAGTCATTTTCTCTCCTCTAATAAATGCATCAAAACTATGAACAATAAATGCTAATGCATCTTTATAAGGCATGTTTCTGTGTTCTGAAAATATAAAAATAATACATAAATATAATATACATATTGCAGAAAATATATTTATTATGAGTCACTTATTATTTGTATACATTTTTATTTTTGAAATAAATTACAAAATGGTTTAATAATTTAAAGTTGGTTTATAAACTTTAACATTTTTTTAAGACGTGATTTATTTATTTTAAAATATATATATATAATATATACTTAATATTTATAGTTTTATGAAAAATTTATAAGTTAAATGAATGGAATGTAACACTCAAGTGGTACTCTAATACTTCATACTTCCATCCTAAACTTTAAATAGATACTTATAACTTTAAAATTAAAATTTGTTTTAGAAATATTTTATTTCAGAAACATACAATATATAACATATAATATACAGTGGCTCTCAACTGATGTTCCACAGGCGTACAATATAATTATTGAAAATAGACATTTCTCAACACTAAATTTATCGTTAAAAATTCATGGTAAATTAAAATGATCTAAAACAAAGGGTTGAAGAAAAAGTTGTTTAAATGTCGCAAAAATTATAAGAAGAGCAAAATGCGTCATGATTAAAAAAAGTTAAGAACCACTGGGTATTAGAAATCATATAATATTATATTACCTTCAGGTATACCATGGAGTATATCAACAGTAACACTTCTATACAATTTATTTTCATCGCGTACAACTAAAACATATAATGTCCCTCTTTGTGCTAAGGTTCCAAGTACACGATTAATTGGTATATCAGGATTAGGAAATAACAAATCCACTTTCATGTTCATTTTTTTTAAGTTAACTTCTAAAAACTCTGCATATTCTCTATATAATAATAACAATAATAAAACCACTAAATAACTTGTAATATAAAAAACTATTATTTATTTTACTTATATATACAAAAAAAATGTATGTTTTAAAACTTACGTTAAAGAACTGTTGGTGACAACGATTTCACAATCATTAGGAGCATTTGGATTCATCACATTAGGGTTGATTAATCTGGCTGATTTAAAATCATCACTAAAATTAAAAAAAAAATAATATTATGGAACTCTAATTATCCCAAAGCTGCATTAAACTCTATTTTTACTATAAATTATGCTAAATTAATGCATGATATTATTATGTTTAGTATTTATTGATTTATTTACAAAATGTGAAATATATAAGTAATAAAAAATACATTTTGAATCATCTTCTATATTTAATTATCAAGAACTCACAATAAAGTGATATCTGTTATATTTTAATAGTATAGTTTAAAATTGATTACATTTTTTTAAATTATTAATTCCTATATTAAAATTTATTATTGATTAGATAAGAAATGCGAAGAAAATAAACTATGCTACTTATTCATGAAGTTCTTATAAATATATAAATTCATTATTAAATCTTATTCATCGATAAGAAAGTGATCAAGATTTGATTGTGCTTTTAATAAAAATGTATTGTCCACAAAAAGATTTGCTACCCCTGTTATAATATTGTGAATTACAAAATAATTTTTATTAATGCTTTAGGTACTTACAAATCTCTTGGTTGGTTTCGGTTATCATTTCTGAAATCATTATGTTTCGTTAAACAATATAATCATTAATAAACCTAGAATAGTAAGATTTAAATAATATTCTGAGCTTATACACTTTTTTTATTAGTTTAAAATAATTTTTAAACTATATATATACATTACAGAATCAATTCCAGTTAAGCAAGTGCATGACTCACTTTACTGATTCTCAAATTTTTAATCTTATTTGAACATTTGGCCACTGGAAATTTATAGAAATATGAAGGTTCTTGTTAAAAATTCCTTTGGTTCTATCTAATATTAAAGTATTTTATTTTTTAGTGATAGAAGTGAAAGAAGAAGATGAACTGAGACTTACACAAGAGTACGGTTATTTTAAAGTAAGCATCTTCATTAAGATTTTTGAAATAGCCAAATCCTAATTTTTTAATATAATTGAGCTACATTAATGGTAAATCAATTCTATTTATTGTATTGGGTTCAATTTAATAAATCAATCACATACCTTTTTTCATTAGCATCAAAATTTGCTGCTCTTTCATTTTTTACTAATTCTCCATTTCTATAAAAGAAAGGTCTTACTGGTTTTACATCTAAATTAAAAAAAAATAGGAACAGTTGTAATAAGACTAACTTAACAAATTGTAATGCATAAATATCTATTTGTAAACTACCTATACAAAAGTACTATACAAATATATAAACATACCAAGTTTTTTGCTCATAATATAATCTGGAGGATTTTGAGCTAAGGCTTTGAGTGCAGAAGACTCTTCTACAAATTGAACAAAAACATGTCTAGTTTGAAGTGACACATCTGAAAAATAAATGTAGATTTCTTAACGATCAAATGTCCTGATAGGCATAATAATATCAAAATAATAACACATACAATAATATTGTACATATAGTTTTAAGTTATTGATGGACAACTTACTGTCAATTTCCCCATACTTGTGGAATACAGACACCACCTCCTTGCGAGTCATACCAGGCTGCGGTATGTTTGCCACATATATGCGGGCCCTGGCTTTTAGCTCTTGTTCAGCTTGATTTCTTGGTCTATTCATGATATGGTGTTCAAATTAAATCAATTTAAAACACTTAAATTCCGTTGAAGACTGGTAAACTGGTAAGTAAATAGTAATACACAATTTATACACAATTGGTTTGATAATAATAATTAATTATCAACTTCTTGCAATTTGATGATATTAATATGTAACCATTATTGTAACCGTGCACAGCTGATGTTTAACCATAGACTTATGTTAAACAAACTACAATGTAGATTGCTAACTGATGATAAGATGTGAAATCATTATCACTTATCCGCCGTTCTGTGGTTCTATATCGTGGTCAGATACTGTTCTGTTCACTAGTTGACTGTTATTTTTATTTAATTCGTAGCTATGAGTTTATGACTTTCTGACTTCTGTACTTAATAATACTTTAGATATTAACGTATAGGTAGTGCAGTCCTGTAGTTATAATTTATTATTCTTTTTTGTTTCCATTTAAACATTTAATGTTAATGACACTTACTTCACGACCTCCACAACCTGTAATCACTTGTTTCAGTAAAAAATAAAAATACGAACATTCAATGCTTCAGATGTTTGTTATTTCTAAATACTAAGTGAGATTAATGAGTAGTAAAGGCTTGCTTAGTGGATACTACTTTCAAATCATTTGTTCACATGTAATACATATATATTATACGTGATTAAAAAATAAGGCGGATTTGAAAATTTAATCTACAGTTGCTTATTTGTCATCACTGTTATGAAATATTGAAATGAGTTATGAAGTCGCAATATTATCACTTTGCAATTATATTTTTATTTAAACTCATACTTAACAGCACAGCATCTCAAAACGGTAAATTATAAATCTTCTACCTAGTTTGTGTATTTAATTTTAAACCTTTTTTTTAAAGAAATTCAAAGTATTGTTCAATCACTGATAATAGATTAAAAATATTTTTTCTCAGATGATGACCATATTGATTTATCACTCTCTAAACAGAAGCAAAAATCAATTCAAACTGCAAATTTAAATAATTTAACACATCTCCGGATGGTATGTACAATTTCAGTAGTTTACTAAATGGTATCAGTTATTCAGTTGACTTTGTGGATATTGTTCAACTTTTATTATACCTATTTATGTAATTAATAAATATTTATATACAATTTGTTTTTAAGCAAAAAAAAAGTGATGTCAGTAAAGTTAGTTTTTTTTTAATCTTGTGTTTATCTTATAAATTTAATTTGTAAGACCATTGTTGAAAATGGAAATATAGGCATAATTTAAATGTAGTTAAAAAATATTCTATAATAGTTTTTTATGTTAATAGATACGTCATGAAGATGATTTGGAACGTATAGTTTCTGAACACAAGGCATGTTCAAGTATGCCATATCCTAGTATCAGTTGTCATATGAATACGACATGTGTGTATGGTAATCAAACAATAGCTATATGTAAAGCCAATGTGGATTGTCTGGTATTTAGTATGTTTTGGATTTATGTATATTTATTATAGTTAAATGTGTTTATTTTTTTTAGGGTGACAATACATTTACTAAAAACTTGACTTGTCGGTTTTGTTATCAGACTGAGTTTTGGGAATATGAATGTGTGAAAAAAATCTGCAATTCTGCTGCCTCTCCACCAGCTTATTACAGGTTATAGCTTAAAAAATATTTTTATGATTAATATTATTTGGTTTTAGCTACAAAATAATAAATATATTTTGTATTTAAATTAATACAACTATTCATCATTAGGTAATAGATTCTTAAAATAATTAAAGAAAATTTAATACAATTATAAAAAAAGAAAGTATTAATGTTCCAAATACTATTTATTAAAATAAGAAATGTTTATTTTAGGGCTAATTGTACAGTAAACAGGGATGTTTTGTGTTTGGGAAGAAGAACATTTTTAAAAAGATTGCGCTGCAATTGGACAGGCGGTCATCGGTGGTCTACTGCTTTAATTTTAAGCATTACACTTGGAGGATTTGGTATAGATAGGTAAATATACATATTAGTTAGTGATTAAAACTCATATGTTATTTTAATTTTTAATTTCTATTAGGTTTTATTTGGGACATTGGCAAGAAGGCATAGGCAAACTATTCAGTTTTGGAGGTCTTGGTGTCTGGACACTTATTGATGTATTATTAATATCTATCAGATACCTTGGTCCAGCAGATGGTTCTCTATACTTGTAAAGAAAATGTTAAGATATTTGATTTATTAAATTCTGGTTGTTTTAAATATGTATTAAAGTATACAATTTAAGATCACTAAAATATTCTATTTTGTCAATATCACGGACTAAGATATCTTAGTCCGTAGTCAATATGCAGCTAATGGTTTATTTTATATATTTAAATATTATTTACTTGTAATTTATTGAAAAATAAAATAAAAAATATGCAATTTTTTTAAACTAATAATTTATCTGATTTAAATTCCATATAATTTTATAATAGTAATAGTAATTCCACTATAATAACTAAATAACATATTTTCTACAATATACCTATCTTTTTTATTTAAAAAAAAACTTATAATAAATTCAAATTTGGAATAATTTAAAAAAAAATTTTCTAGTATAAAATCCAAATCATAAACAATGAATGAAATCTTCAAATAGTATAAATCAAACAAGTATGATTCAATCTTAATTATAAAATATTGTATAATTACAAATAAATTTAACTAAGTTTTAACTTTATTAGGGTTTATATTAAATATTTGTTTGAATTCTTCTAAAGTAATCTTGGTACCTTCTACATTACTCTAACCACAAAAACATTATTAGCGATTTCAAGATTTTTAGTTTGAATTATTTGAATTAATGTATCAATGGTATTATTACAAATTAACTTATACATGTTTTTGTTGTCCTACTCTAAAATGCGATCACATGCTTGCGCTTCAAGTTGAAGATTCCAATGAATGTCCATCAAAAACAAATGGTTGGCAACTTCTAAATTGAGACCAACACCACTAGCAGTTAATAGCAGTAATAAAATCTGTAGGAAAATATATTATATATATGAATGGCCACTCATTTTAATATTATGTATTTATTTATTTAACATTGTATAAAAGGTAAAACTATAAAAAACACCCAACAATGTTCAGACAACTTTCAGGTTGTACTGGTTGTAGTGATTTATATAATTATTTATATTTGAAGATGTTAAAAATACTTTAATTTTTATCATCACATCTCATGTCTGTGTTATTAACCTTATGCAACTTAATCGATATGTTACCACAGATTAAATAAAACATATTTAATTATTATTTTTTTATTTTGTTTTATTTAATCTGTGATGTTACTGTACACCACAGATCGTTCCGATAATCAGTAAACATTGCTTGAATTGTAAATGTTTAGATCATATACAACGTATGGAGTCATATCCAGATATTTTGAAACACATATAATAGACGACTCGCGATATGAGATGTGCGATCTGTTCATACGTATATATACTCGTCGCATATTTATTCAAGAAATTGCACTATCCCTGGCAACTCGTAGCTAATATGTGCTTCAAACTTCAAAGTTCAAATTTCTAACACGGGCGAGGAAGGACATGTCTCCTTTCGTTACATTCTGACATTCAACATCGACTTATAAATAATCAGTCAATGATTCATTGAATAATAGTATGATCTTAAATCTTAATAGTGAAGTGTAAATATCAAATGACTACCGGCATCATTGATAAGAAGAAAGTCGGCTATCTAGTTATTAAATATGTCTGTGCAGTACTACAGTGTACACAGACATTGAGATTTATGTATAATAAACTAGATTTCAAGCTGATAATAAGATTTAAAGTCATTATCCGCCATTTTATATACATAATAATAATTTACTGTAGTAGATGATCAGCTAATGTCGTATGTATTATAAAATCGTAAATTTGTCAACATCGATAGGTAGAAACAATAAAAATAAATCACGAACCAATTCGATATTATATTATAATTATTTTAGTAAATTATTATTTGTAA